>NC_143550.1:23960000-25210000 GCF_054136105.1 Typopeltis vanoorti
AAATAATCCACGTTGGGAAAAATGAACATCTACAATTACGCCGCAAGAACACACCAATGGAAATATGTTTTATAGATGCATCTATTATTAACAACAATTTTAATAATTCTAGCTATAGAGTAAATAAAAGGTATCATTATTTATCAAACTTGCATTATGCGTATATATTATTATTTGAGACTGCAGCATAAATATATTTACTATCTAGTATTTTTATACTATGAAAGAAAATACATTATATTTAAATTAAAGGGTATAGGGCCACAGTATATAAAAATATTAATTAAATACATACCTTTCATAAAACACAGCAAGCACGAGGTGAAGGGCTGAAGAAGCACACTCAAACACAGGCCAACGCAATGAAAAATATTTGCTGTCTTTGCAATATATGCAATAGCTCAATACAAAGCTGATTCCAGCAGCACGTCACGATCCCAGGCTGGGATTCCCAGCTAAGCTTCATTGCGCAGTCGCAATATTAAAGATCCGAGCCCATATAACGTATACGTCGGCCTCACATAACCCAAATCAGAATTATTTTTTCAGAGTTATTTATTATAATATTTATAAATATAAAATATCCTCGAAAAATTATTTTATTAATTTTTTTTTATTAAAATAGTAATACAACGTAAATTTTAGTTGCATACAGTAATAATATTGGAACTTTATTATATTTTCACGCTACTAAAAGGTCATTAACATTTTTAACAGATTGTCTAATGTTTAAGGGGGCCTAGCTGACACCCTGGCCGGTTCTCCACTGCATGCCAATATACATACTTGTGTAGTACAGGTTTGTTAGTTCATAGTCTTAATTCGTAGTGTATTTTATTTTGTGCCAATTCATATTTCTATGTACATTTATTGCTTCACCTGCAGTATCGTTTACAAATCACGTACGATTTTTCGCTGCATTATGAAGTTCGGAATTAAATAATAAATTAAGAAAAATCTTCCAAGTAACTAATTTGAAAAAAAAATCTGAAATTATTGCGATCATCTTGACCTTCAAGAATATTCAGGTACGTTTTCTGGTTAGTATTTTAACTAAAATAAATGTATATGAGTAAATAAGTAACATATTTTAGCCTTACGATTATTTATACAAGGGCAGTTTCATTACCACTGAGGTTTTGCTATTTTACACTAATATCAAGTAACTGGAGCTACATGAAACTAGCTTTGAGAAATTCAAAATACTATTATATGGATCTTTTCATGAAAGCACATTTCACTAATCGTATTTATGACTACATAGAAATGATAAAAACAGAATGACCACAAAAACTAGCAATGTACTCTAACGAAACCCAGAACTAGTAATACATTCGCAAATGACGTCACTGATCACATTATGTGGCATCTTTCTACAATTAAATTGCACGGAATGAATTCAGTTCATTTCCAAAAGAATTTCTTCCTGAAAAAGGAATTCATTTTTTTTAAAGAATTTTCTTTTTTCGTACAAACGACGACAAATAAAAACAAGGATTAAAAAAAAAAAAAAATTCAGAGCAAAACGAGCAACGAAAGATTACCTGTACGTGGGATCTTTGTCTTCAGCCATCCTCATAACATCAAAGAAAGAAGAATTCTGTGAAACCCGCAATGTAATTACGTAGGATATATCTATTAGATTACCAACATAAAGGGAATATCGCACATACATCTTTTCTCCTGGTCTGTTTTCTAAGTCTTTGATACCGGGCAGGCCACTTTCTGAAACATGAAGTATAATCACTGATAAAACACTTCATACGTGTAACAGTCTCATGTAAAATGAAATTTAGAAAAATTACAAAAATATATAAAATTGACAAAAATGGAAGAAATATCCTTAGCCCACATACGGTAAAAATGTACTAAAGGTTTAGTAATAACCTTTCGGTTATTAATAACCACACACACAAAAAAAAAACATTGATACAGTATAATAAATACAAATGTGCCAGCCAAAAATCAGATTATGAATATGAGCGATATATTGGATTTCAAAGAAAGCTAGTGACCAGAGAAGGCAATAAAATTGACTACGATGATCTTTCAAGTTAGACTTATCTTTGAAAAGGGGGGAGGGTCAAAGGATCATATTGATTACTATCTTCACTCTCGGCACTGGATGGTACAGTATTCTTTGATCCTCGGCACACTGGACGAATGATATTATTTTAGTCTTATTTTTAACTATGTGAATTTTTTTTTTTTTTTTTTCAGACTGGTATCGGTGTAGTTTTCGCTTAATTCTTTGAAAATGCTTAATTTCTTATTCTGACAGCTTGTGACACATGATACCTGTAAATGTCGGAAACATTCACTATTCCCATTCGATTGGGGTTCATTCAGTGCGAAGACAAACGGATTACGAAACTGGCTAGCAGATCAAGAGGATTGTAAAAAAGAATAATAAGTACAACTTTAGATGATGGTAAAGGAGAACCGGCAGTGGCCAAAATGCCTGCGTAGGAGATCAGAGACAAGTAAGGCCACGTGGTCTTAAAGTGACAAATGCAAAGAATACGGAAAAAGTGAAAGCAACGTGAAAATACAACTGATACATGGGGGGGGGGGGAATGTGAAGTAACATTTCGGGTGAATAACAAGTGTAGAACCGTGCTGCCAAGCAAGCTTTTATAAGCAAAGATATAAGACTGGAGCCCGTTCATGGGATAATTTGCAAGTGATTCAAGAAAACAGTCATGCTTGAATGACGCATATACGAAACTATTTTTCTGTGAGAAATTCTTTCAGTGGGAAAAACTTTGAAGGGCTGCAGACGTTTGTGTAAATAAACGTCAAAGGGACTGCAGAAATAAGAAAGGAGGAGAGCCTGAACATTGTGAAATCGGTTATTTCACGTCGATAATAACCGTTGAGGGAGAAGAGGGAGTCAGTTTCTGAGGGGTGGGGGGTACTAATTCTGTTGATCAACTGTTGTGTTTCCTCAATTTGTAATAAAGGAAGCAAATTTTTTTCCTTTGTAAAGGTAACTGAAATTCTCACGAATCGAGGCTATTTACCTTATTACGAATGAGGTGTTCAAGACTTTGGGATTCAGTGTTCAGTTTGAAAGATGCAAACTACAAAGGGGAAGGTCACAGTAAATCCGAAAGGGAGGTACTTGAAACAATACAGCAGGATGAACTGGACAGGATGTTAATTGTGTGGTAAAAAATGTTTGAAAAAGAGTAATGTCGGTTATTCTCAAAATAAGAAGTTATTCGAGAGGTAAATGGATGAATATCATTAAGCAAGAGCACAGCATCATATAAAAATGATGTCGCAAACTAGAAGTGTTAAGCATGGCGAAAAGAATGCAAAATCAGATCATGAGGCTGCAGGTGCGATCACTCTTTTGGTTATATGAAACCATAATTAATCAGCACAAAACACGTATTTAATTACTTTTTAATCAGATTTTTACGCATTATCAGTTGAATCAGTGAACATCACAGTCAAGTTGTCTCACCTGTTTCCTTTGGGCTCGGACACCGGATGTCCAATATGGTTGTTCCAGTGAACAGAGGAAGGGCTAAGTACGTGGCGAGAAAATCTCCATAAGAACCATCAGATTTCCGGTAGCTGTTCACGTATTTCAAGGCAGCTGCTACGTTCCATTTAGCATCTATTTCTCCAGATGAAAAGATCGCCTATAAATAAAGTATCCTATTGGTATACTGAATGGGTTCAATCCCTTAAAATCTCTCGAGAGATGCAATGAAAACTATTTATTAAATTCATTTCTTAAACTTCCAGTGCACGTATAAAAAATACTTGGATTACAGTTGGAACGCCAGTTTAAGACTAACAAGGATAATAAAACATGCAAATCATATGGAGGTGCTCACCTTTTATTCCTCCTTAACACATGCCAAGTGCCGAAACATAAGATTCCTATTTTTGAATAAACTATTTTACCATTAGTGTTCCTAAAAATCGTACGTTGGGAGTGTATCATTTTTAAATTTTCTGGCAGATTTTTTTTTTCAAGGTCAGGTTTCACTGATTAGAACGAATGCAGGGGAGGATAATGATGCAGGGTATTATCGTAAAGGGTTTCAGTATCTATGATTTGTGACCCTAATACACTTCACGGACAAGAATTTTTGTCCGTGAAGTGTATTAGGTCACAAATTAGGTCAGAAAAGTAAGGAGTCTAAACTCAGAGTTTCATTATTATTTTCTCTCCAGGTTTAGCTGGAAACCAGCTGATGCCTTGTATCCGAGGCTGTTTTTCTATGAAGTGCAGAATGCGGCCCTTTGTTCATTTCTAAATATATACATTCAACACCACTTTGCTTATTCATTCAGTCCTATTTAGCCTCCCTTTCTTTTCTAAACGCATTCGTTCAACACTATAAAGTCTTCTCTCACTAAAATCACTTCCCTCTAACCAAGGATAGAGCTGTGTGCTATTTACTCTTTTAAACATACACATAAGAAAAATATACTAACTAGTTCGGCATTTCACGGAAAGAGCATGCAATTAGTTTTAGGAATTCAGAAATGGTATTAGAAGACTTTAAACATAGGGGCGGGAAAGAACAGATTTAGAATAGATTTCGAGAATGAGAGCCAAAACCTGGAGTACAAAGAAAAGTAAGGAATATTTGCTAATACAGGATTTTGAAACTGAGTTCACTGGATAGGGAAGGTTCCCTGAAATGCGATAGGGCCAATTTTTGACGTGAAAGTTGATATTGAAGGAAACGACTCAAGGTTTTCCAATTTATATATATTTTAAAAAAGTTCGACATCAAAACGTGCTTCTCTGCTTTCCCTAAACTCCGATCTGTCTTTAGTCAGCCAAAAGAAAAACATCACCATCTTCAGTTCCCAGGAGGTATACAGAATTATTTGTAGTTGTGGTAAACCTTACTACTGACAAAATGATAAATCAATCTTTCTCCGTCTTGTAGAGCACAAAAGAGACATCTCTTATAATAGAATCTAACCCAGTGCCTTCGCCAGCCACGTCTTGTTTTCTGTAAACTCTGATGAATGCCGCCAACACCAAACAGACTGAAATCAAACTTGTAATATTCATATATATATATATATATATATATATATATATATATATATATATATATAAATTTGAGACTGACGTACCAACATGTTCGTGATCCTTCAACGAACTGATTCAAAAATAACTATACTGACTATGCACTTGGAAGAGCGCCCACCAAAATCAAACGGTTCCAAGTTAAGGGATTGCAGTTCCGCTAAAGAATACTATTTGGAAATTGACTCACTACAGTGAAGTTTGCAAACCCCTACATCAATTCAAAATTTGAGTACGCTTGAGTATTTCATAATACTCAATATAAAACGGCAGCCAAACTTCGTAATGGATCACAAATATCGCTCTTCGGAGCAGAGTTCCCATTAAATGCTGATGAACGGAAATAAGTATTTTGGCACATTACTCTGCCAATACAGCAGTCAAGGGAGAAACGAACTTCGGTACAGGAATTATGTTGATCATCAATTCCATTTCTTCAAATGTACCACAGTTCTTGTAGTATAGCATGGTGCATTGTCACACTAATAATTAGGGATTTGCTTTTCTTTAGAGTAAGTTTGGCACTACAATAAGAGATTGTAGTCCAAACCAGAAAAGAACAGATATGATGAAAAACTGAATTAACATTCTGCAACAGTATCCAAACACGTCCAGCAAATTTGCAGAAAACATTCTATGAATGTCTTTAAGGGGGGGGGGGGGGGGGAGACCACCACCCCGCTTACTGGAGGCCTAAAGCTTGAACTTCCATGTAGCCATCTACAGCTGGGTTTCCAGATAATGTAACCAATGCCTATCCATGGTGATAATACTACTGTACCTTTCATAGTAGTGGTGAGGGGGGAGGGAATCACGAAAAAAAACTATCTAGGAATGTTAGAGGCAACAGAAGAATTTAACATCAAAACTAAGTAAAATCTCTATATAATAAACTACTTTTACGACTAACATACATGCGGCGAATGCTTCTATGAAAAGACCGCACAGGTCTTTTCTCGATTCAGAAGTTCGATGATTTAACATCTTTGATACTAAGTAAGTTTCATGTCCCTTATGGAAATTACGTCGTAAAAATAAACAAGTGGCCACAGAATGGGTTTGAGTAATGGTATATTAACGGGCCGAAAGTTAAAAGAAAAAAAAAAGTACTGAGGAAACTAAAGGGAACAGCAGCGTTTCTTTTCTGATTCTTAAAAATGATATAGTCAAATGGAAAACCCTGCCTGTTGTGAGCAAGAGGAAAGCTACTTTTTCGACGGATAATTGCAGCAAATCAAATACCAAAAAGCAAATGATACTGGTAATACCTTAATATGCATTAAGGCATTATACGGGATGATTGTAGAATCACACAAAATGATAATCAAGTGTTTTAAAACTTTGCACGCATTCTTGGCTGAGTGGTTAACGTATCAGCTCTTCAACAGGCTGCGGGTTCGAATCCTGCAGTGGGCATAACTGTTTTATGATTGTTCAAGGTTGTTCAGGTGGAAGAATAATTTGGTCGTTCTATGTGAGACCATCGCCCAACTTATTGGAGGCCTAAAGTGGCTTAAAAAAAGGTTCATGTTTGGGCTGCAGAGGAGTAGGATTTCTGCATGCTAGAAATAAAATAAAATAAATCAAAATAGAAAAATAATTAGAAAAAAATTCCGAGTCCACCCACGGTATACTATAGTTATCCAGTCTTCTGTGTGTGTGTGGGGGGGGGGGGGTTAAAATGGATTGAGCGTTGCAAGTATGTATAGAGCATTCGGAAATTGTCATCAACTGAGTCATCTCTAAACACGTGCTTGTTCTGGTTATTTTCTGTCACATGTTTCGAGATGCTGTTGAGAGCAAGTGCAACGATCTGCTGAAAATTGTAGCGTTATTCTCTGAAATGATGGTGTATGCGACTTTCAAATAGCTTCACAGAAATTTCTTTGAGAAGGGGAGGGATATGATCTGGTGACCTTGGTGAACAAGTTTTTGCTAATAATTTAATCGAAAGAAAAATCCCTCTGGTGTCTATATTCCCTCATCTGAAAGTTTAGTGATTTAATATTGTTGGCATACTAAGTCAATTACTTCCGTAGACCGTCTCCTCCCGAGCCCTCAAATTAATTAATCTTTTTTTTAAGTAACGATTTTTCGAGAAATTGCCTGTAACCAGTTGTAAGTCAAAAATAAATGCAATCACTTTCGTTTTTATAGACATGTGGTGAATATTTATCATATTCGATGTGTAGTTTCACATCGAGTATGACATTCCTCCTTATGAACACAATACGTGCTATTAGAAGAGATTAACTGGTCCACGCCTTGCGTGAGATGTTTGCATTACAGTAAATTTAGAAGGGAAGAAGGAAGCGGATCTTGCACAACATTTTTGCTCTCCAGTTGGTACCAACCTTGAAAGGGTATAAAGATAACATTCATATTTATTTTTTTTCAAAAACTAGAGGATCAGCAACTTTGATATGATTGGTCCTTGATTTTATTTACCAACCTATCATCAACAGTAGAAATGTGTTATGGTTGAAAGCAACGGAACCAACTGAATGCTTTTATTCGAATCACTATTATCAAACTAAGTCTGCGAATTTAAAGCGAAGGCACAGCTACAATCGGGTCTGTCATTCACTATCCTTAGCCACGTGACTATATCGTGTTCGTTACTTTTAAATTGCAATCTTTCCATCAGGACCCAGCAGATGTAGATTTTCGTACTGTACCGAAAATCTACATAGGCATCACTGTAAAGTAACGTACAAATGATGTACAATACCCAAAGTAGAAACGACAATCCATTAAAGGATCTTTGGATTCAATGTCATTGAAAAATTGAGCAGCATTTGATAAGGTCTACTTAGCATATCAGAAGTTGAAACAACCGAACGCACATGGTTCCCGCGTTTTATCCTGATCTATTTTAAAACCTAAATGAAGTGTTCATGGTGTTTTGATCATGTGTAATATTAATTTCTAGTAATTCACATATAAAACAGTCCCAAATGTTGACTTCTCTTCCAACATAAAATAACGGGAAGTACTCAAACGTTACAAAAAATATTTGCAAGTTACCATTAAGATATTAATATACATGGGTTCAGAGGGTATGTCAAGAAAACAATTCCATGCTGAACTTGACAGAGCAGCAAAATAAAAGTGGAATATCCATACCATTTTGATTGGCACCCAGTTATGAAGAACAATCTACGTTGCGAAAATCTAACTTAAGAAATATTTTCGTAATCAGCGTAAAAAGTGTATATAATCTAAAACATATCAAACTCTTACGAATCGCAATATAAAAATGTCATTCAACTGGGCAAGTGAAAAACTCATGAAGGGAAAGACTTCCTTAATAGTAATTCCAAATACTATATGGCTCAACCATCTGACATTAGAAAGTATTCTCAATTCTTCCGTCATGATCATCGCGAGGAATTTGAGAATAAAGTTACAACGCTTACTTTCAACTTTCTGGTGCAGCGTGACTGAATAATTCCTTAGTTCTTTAAGCAGAACTAAGGGGATGATAAACAAGTAAAAAGAAGTAAAGAAATGGTGCGACAGAACAAAATGCGAAACAAGAAAGAAGAACAAGTAAGGAAATGATCCGTGATGACGATCATAAAATGGCTAAGCAGAATTCACTCGGCAACAAGCGAAATATAGAACAAGCAGAAACATGTACTTATATTAAGAGGACCTAAAGGGAGTCAGGACTCATCGAGGGAGGCCACATACTATACGCACAAGCTATTATTATTAATACCTGACACCTCTAGGGAGTCCAAAGATTCATCGGAGGAGGACACCTACACTACAACTCTCCACTAATTGCAACTACCTTCAACTACTGCCGACTATCACCCAGTATTTTCACAAACATCCATGCCCAGGGCGGGATTCGAACCTGCAGCCTTTTGGCTGGAGAGAGGATACGCTAACCACTCGGCCAACCAGGCCGGCAATCATACTTATTCTTGAATTCATTCACACTGCTCGCAGTCACAACATCCAATGGCAATCCATTCCAATCACGCATCTTAGCGGTATTCATTCTTAGCTTCCAAGGATGCCCTCTTGTCCTTTCCCCACCCTCCATAAATTGAAAAATTCCATCAACTGAAATCCTGTATGACCCTTTCAATAGTTCGCAAGTCTCAATCACATCACCCCCTGTTTGCTCGTGTCTGCAGTCTATAAAATGCTCAATCTGGCTTCATAATCCTGATATTTTTAACACCCAATATCATTGATGTACAGATTGAATAAAACAGTGCACCAAGCACTGATCCTTGTGGTACACCACTGGTTATTTTAAATCCTGCAGACTCACCCTCCCCCCATATACCACTTTTTGATATCTATCAGTTAGCCATCCACTTATCCACGCTAATATTCTATAACGCAAAACTCATTCTCCAATTTATGCAACAGTGTACTATGCTGCATTCTGTCAAAAGCCTTCGCAAAATCCAAAAGTAGCATGGTGTATCCATTCCTCTTGTCTAGTTCAATGGAAACATTGTTATAGAATGTGAGCAAATTGCTAAATCTTTCTTAGTAAATCCATGCTGTTCATTGCAAAGTAGAGATTTTCTGTCAAGCCATTTCCGAATGCGAGCCGTTTCCATTTTTTTCTAAAATCTTAACCATCACTCGTGAGATACTGATTGGATGATAATTGGATACTTCGGTCTTTGCACCATCCTTGTGCAATATGGTTACCATACATTTTTTTTCCACTCCTACGCAATCTTCCCTGTTTTGAGACTCAAATTACATAGCCTGATAACAGCCAGATCAGCTGAACACTCTTTAGCACCAATGCTGATATCCCATCAGTCCCTATTGCTGAATTCTTATTCAGTTTGTGAAACAGCTTTAGTACCTCCTCTTCATACACCTGAGTTTTTTCGTTCAGTGAAGAGGTAGCAGTGAACTCAGTGTTGCATACAGCAAGTTGATAGTTTTTAGCAAAATGGGCACTCGTTAGTTGAACCACCTCTTTTGCATTTGCCATCCTCACACCATCTGCATTCAGAAGAATTATTCTTTCATATTCATTCTTTCTTTTACTTGCATCATATCGATAGAATTGTTGAGGGTTATATATTTAGTTTGCAGAGCCAGTTTCTCTTCATACTCAGATTTAACTTTCCGTACGACGGTTGTGACTAATAAGATTACACACCCATTTGACTCCTACTCCATTTATTCTTCGAACCATCGGTACACATTCTGATATTGTATCATTTAAGTATTTTTAAATGCTTCCTATACACTATGAGCCTCCGTAGCTCAATCGGTATAGACGAACCCCTTTCGTCGGAAACACCTGGGTTCGATTCCCATCCAAGATGTGAGGAACCTTTATCTGGTCTCTTTCGACTAAAGGTGAGTCAGCCGGTCTTAACCGGAGGTAGGAAGATTTTTTTCACCCGTAAAGGCGGGTTTTTCGTCCCCCAGAACAGGCAAACTGGCCCCGTGAACACACGCATCTACAGACATAGGACACACCGGGAGGTATAGGGCTAACCACCTTATCTTCGAGGCGGTCGCGGTTTCAAATAGTAATAGGCCATGACTAATACAAATGTAACGGGCCACTAGGCTAATATACGTAAGAGGAGGAGAAAGATGAACAGTAAATATTCTTTCCATACAGCAATCGATACCATTCCGCTGAACTCAGTATACTCCTCAGAGTTTGTCATCATTTCCTGCTTTGCAGTTCAGTATGCAACCTTTTCTGAATGGAACATTAATAAATTTAGCCACTTCCCAAGTGAGTACCGCATGACCACTGTCACCAACCGGAGGCAGAATAGTTACCTCTTTAACTGAAACACCACCAGACACTAAAATCAAATGTAACACTCTTTGACCTCGAGTTCCTTCTGTCACATGCTGCTTGAGGAAGCTGTCGCGTAAAAGCTCAATAAATTCCGTTTCATTCTTCTGAGATTTTACTGTTACCCAATCAATAATTAAAATCTCCCATTATGATTACTCTTTTTGCGCCCATCGTCTTTATGAAGTGATGCAATTTTTTCATCACTAGCAACCGATCCACCAGGTCTGTAACAACACCCCATTATGTAAATGATCTTGTTAGATCCCACCTGACACCAGATGGCTTCAAATTCACTGTCACATGAAATACTATTATTAATATTACAATCATAGGTCTCAACGCTAAATGGATTCAAGTCATCCAATATCATTAGCAGCACAAGGGGAATACGAAGGTGGTCTGAAAAGTTCTCGGTCTAACAACGAAAACACGAATTCATAATTTCAAAATTATTTTTATTTTTCACATAATCTCCCTTAAGACTAATACATTTATTCTAGCGATGCTCCAGCGCCATTATCTCTTCCCTGTAGTGGTTCTCAGTAAGATCTGCAAAATACCCCTCTACAGCTGCAATCACCTCTGGATTCGAAATAAAATGCTGACCAAACGAGGAAGAGTTTTAGTTTTGGAAAGTGATAGAAGTCAGAGTAAGCCAAATATGGGGAATTGGTGGATGTTCCAACAAGTAATAGTCCAGATCCCTTAATTTTCCCATTGCCAAAACACCTTTGTGGGCAGGTGCCACAAAGTATAGTAACAAGCAGGATCATGTACTTTTGGATCCAGTCCGAAACCATTACACTCAGTACATAAGCTGGAACGTAACTGAAAATTAATACTAATACTTAGAATACTTGCACTGCTTGGAGGGTAAGGTGCATTACGTCATGTAACGAGCCCTGTTTTTAGCCTGTATTAGTTGGAGGAATATGATGCTCCCAAGTCATTTCAACTGTGTCCTTGTAGACATGGCTGCGAGATGGGAACTGACGAAGTTTGAAAGCGTCGTTGCAATAGGATGCCATGTTGCAGGCCTGTCTGTTTGGAAAATTGTTGACAAATTTAGCCATTCCAGGTCAACAATCATTGATACGATACTGAGGTGGAAGCGTAGGAAGTAAACTGCAAGTGTAACCGCATTGGACGACCCACCACAATCATCGAACATGACCCTAGGGTGCTATGAAGTATAACATGTAAAAATCGCCATTCGTCGGACATGAGTTGATTCCCGGTGAATGTCTCTTACTAGAGTGTATAACCCCAACTACGAAATTTGAAGAAATTCTTGCTTTTCCTGGGTTGGCCTGCCTATGAACTTTGTATGTAGTGCCACGAACACTGAACTCCGAAAGGTATTTGAACATTCTGGACAATGCAATGCTTCCCACTTTGTGGCATTTCTACAGAAGTGAAAATTGCCTCTTTCAGCAATACAACGTACCGTGTCAAAAGGCTGCTGCTCTAACCGCGTTGTTCGTGAACATGAACGCACTTGACTGGCCTCCAGAGTCCTGATCTGAATCCTACTGAACAGCTGTGGGATGAACTGGAGCGTCGGGTGAGGTCAAGGGATATCTTCCCTCCCTCCCTCTAACAGTCCAGGACCTCATTACATGCCTATAGGAAGAATGATCCAAAATTCCCTTTGATCGCTACGTACGTTTGTGGAAAGTGTGTCCCCCTTACGATTGCTGCAGTCATCGCAGCGAAAGAAGATCGTGCATCTTATTAGGTAGGCGCCATGGCTGTTTTATTCCTCACAGTATGGTGTCCGCTGACTTCTTTTCGATGCTCAATGGCTGGCTGAAACCAAACAATAAATATGAATGCAATAGCATTCATTTCTCTTCAGTAGTCGCAATTAAACGTAAACCCATTTTATTTAACATGAAGCGCATGTCAAAGTGGATATTTTACTTGTTCACGAAACTTGTCATATCTTTGTTATCGCTTCAGATCGTCGTATTAATTTTGTCAGTAAATGATTCGTTAACCAAAGTTCCTCGCCAAGTTTTAATAAAGATTGCCGCTTGTCACTGTTGTGGGAGTATTCTGTAGCATCCACTGTTCCTTGGGCGTAAGTCAACTAAGCGAGACTGGAATGGCAGGCAATTCATCGTTCGAGCCCTCATTTTTTATATAATAAATGATTTCACCAAGTTTTATGCTTTATTCCGTATTATGATTGTGAAGAAACTTTGTTAAATTTGACTTGGCTGGCTTTATAGCAGAAGCTGAAGCCTGTGGTAATGTTTGTTAAATATGCATATCCCAGTTAGTTTGCCTATTTCAGGATGGAAAAAACTCTGCAACCACCATATGATACTAATACAAATAAAGTTTGTTATTTGGTTGGCGCTCCAGTGAGATTTTTTTTTAATTTTTTTTTATCAGTAGTATAGGTAATGCCGTCTATCAATGAATAAGTTAAAAAGACTCAACTGTAGGATATTGTGGTATCTATAATCACTTTAGAAACGTTACAAGTTCTTTCTTTTTGAGAACACCATTCTCAAATATCTTCGGAGATACTTGATCATTTAACGCATAACAGAAATTGGTATTGAGATATACAACTTTTTGACTCTCATCCAAAAGTTGTAAACCTGTCGTACATTTATACCATGGATGGGATAGGTGTTACGGAATTCTGCTTTAAAGGTCAAATATGGGAATTCTTTTCCAGCCCCTTCAAGGCTTCACATAAGCAAGATCAGAGCCCCACTTGGCAACTAATTTTTTTCGCACCTAAAGACATTAACAAACATTCATACATAAGGGATGGACGTTGAATGTCTTCAAGAGGAATTCAACGGGATTCGAACCTGCAGCCGGTTGACTGGAGAGCGGGTAACACTATCCACTCGGTCAACCCGACCGGCTGGAATTTGCATGAATTCCCTCAGAATTTCCGTTTGTGAAGAGTAAAAAAAAAGTTCAATTAATGAACATTTATCACAAAGTTTAATTTCGATAGTTTCACTATTAATTAACCTTACCTGAGTTATCAAAGAAGTAGAGTAAACGTTGCCGAAGCTACCGTCGTGGCGCTGTTGGGCAATCAGTTGGTTAACCGCATTGGACAGATGAATGGCTAATCGCTCGTGAGGAGTTCTTCGGTGCAGACAGGCAACTGCGATAACTGACAGAGCATGCAGATCTGAAAGGTTAAACAGTGTCTAAAATAATGCATTTCAGAAAAAAATCAAATTCTCCTAAAGTCAGGAGAATCAAGTTAGGATAAAATATGTGCCATTATTATTTCACAATATAAATCACAACTGTCTTCTGAACTGGAAGTAACGATATAACTAACGGGATCTTTATAAATTTAATGAAATGTCAGATATGAATCATGTCCTTGAAAAAACTGCCTTGTTTTTATCGACACAGTTATCAAACTTCATCAGAAGCACAATATAAACATGTATTCAAATCACTTTCTTCGAGGTTCATGCTTCGAAATTCGCAAACTTATTCCTCGTATCACTGTTGCATCATTGCCTTGTAGAGACTCCGTAGTTCAGCAGGTATAGGCATCGAGATATCGTTTGGAAAAACCTGGGGTTTGCATGCAGTCTAGGACGTAAACCTTTGAAAGGGTTTTCTCAGCTGAAGATGAGTTAGCTGGTCTTATAGGAGGTGGGATTTTCTTCTTATAAACTGATTTCTCACTTTGGCGGTCTGGCATTATCGTTAGTTAAAAAAATCGAAATAGAATTACGACCATATCCACTTTAAGGTCTTTTTTAACCGAATTATATCGCCTTAATTACACCTGCAGTCTTTAGCGAAATAGTATCTGCAACAATTACTGTCTCACTGAAAGTTTATAAAAGGGAGCGGTAAAGAAAACCAAATCAAGGCAATGGCGGAACCACGACAGAGATATCGAAATAAGTTTCCACTGAAACCTGAAGCATTTTCACCAACTCCTTAAAATGCCTTAAACCTTTCGAGCCTCAGCAATTCAAGGTTTCCTTGGTATGGCGGCTCTTCTACCGATCTGAACAAATGATGCCAACACGCTAATCCAACGTTTATACCTCGGCTGATACTGGAGATTAAGACTGCTAGAAATTCCAGTTTAACACTTTCTCTGCTGATTTATTTATTTTTTCACATTTCAAAGAAATAAAACTGTAGAATGCATTCCTAAATCTAGTATTCCGGCAGGCCTGCTATGCAGATAAAGTTGTACTCACCCTTAAAATAGCATGAACAGCAAGCACCGGAAGCCGTCTTGGGTAGGCTAAACCGCAGTGGAAGTAATAAAAGACGTTGCAATAGACATACTGATTATTTTACTAGTGTATTCGTGAGCATTTATTAGTTTCATAAAACATGTAAAAAAAAACCGGAATATTTTTATATTGCAATCCCACATCCTTTCCGTAAAATAAATGTTTATTTGAGTCATTGCAAAAAAAAAAAAAAATTCAAATATTGACCTAAAATAGTCAGGTACTTGGGTTTATTTCGGTAATATTTTAAAAACAGTCACCGATGAAGTAAGTTAATACGCCATTTAGCATGCTTAATTTAATTATTGGAAAATCATTTCTAAGCGACGTCATAATACACGAATATAAGAGTGCAGCAAAACACAATTACTCGAATATTCAAATTAATGATAGGCGAGATCCAGTACTTACATTTTCTACATTTTCAAAAATGTCAGAAATACATTGGCACTCACCCGTTATGCGAGAATTTTCTCCTCGCATCCTTATCAAGTCCATCACGCGGCTCATTTCGCGATAACTGAGATTGTAATCTCCGTTACACAACGCCAGGACAGCTAGAGGGTTGGCAGTTCTTTCTTCATGTTCGACTTGATAGATCAGTTTTTGTAGAAGATTGAGGCCATGAAAATCCCTGGGATTCCGACACATCGCCAGAAGGGCGTTGACATATAGCGACAGTTCAGTGGCTGACATTGGATTGCTTTCATTTCTAGAAAACGACAAAGCATTTTTACAGTTAATTCCTCCGTGGTATATAAGTGGGCATTTATTTATTCATAGCATTATTCTGAAATGTGAGATTTTATTTTATTTTATTATTTTATTTATTTTTTTTTTTTTTTTTTTTTTTTTTTTTTTTGGCAGGTGCGAAAGCGCTGTAACTGGGTTCAGTAGCAGGCGTGGATCGTGATTTCAATTTCGGAGCGGAATAATTTGCGAATTTTTTTAATTATAATTAAAAAATATAATTTGTTACAAGTGATTTTTTTTTTTTGCTTATATAAAAAAATAAATTTTTTAATCTTATTCACAAAAGGAGCAGGCGTAATTCCATTAGCCATAACTTTCTGAACACGGGTTTTGCTAATATAAATTTTAAAAATATGACAGTTTTTCCCCCTTTCTATATGGGAGGAGATCACCCCCTTTAAATGGATCCGTTACCGTTCAGTGGCAAAAGCACAACTAAAACTTTCTGCAATTTCTGAGTGTTTAAATGTAGGTTATGAATGAAGCCTGACTTGTCTCAAGCCAGTTGGTGTTTTTTTTGTTTTTTTTTTTTCTTCTCTGAACTGCCTAAGACATGTTACAATGAAAAAGGCTTGGATATCGGGCAGTAATTTCTAGCATGTTTCTCATGGCACATCAAGATAAGCAGTTAAAATTTGTTGCTAAGCAAAATTACTAGAATCAAATTATGAAAGGCACCAGATTCTCAGTTTAATATAATTTTAAACCTGAAACCCAGAAAAAAGGTATCTAAATATTACTTCCAAACAAATTTAGAAACAAAAATACACAACAGAATAACAGTTTTACATACATAAAAAATTGTGATGCCTGTGATGAATCGAATTATAACTTAATTATTTGCATTATTTTGCGTAAAATATGCTTCACTCACCTCAAAAGATCAACTGCTAGCTGAATTTCTAACTGTTTTGCCATTAGCTCTTTTTCTTCACGAGTACCAGTGTAGTTAGCTAAGAACAGAGATATGATGGCTCTTGGAGTATTTTCTCCCCAGCTCCAGTCGCTTCTACGTTGACTCAAGATCCAATTGACCGATTCCATTATAGCATCTTTCTTTGTTAAGAAGTTGTGATCATTATATGTTTCTGAAAAAAGGAAATGTTTATAAGCTGGAAATTAATCACAACCTAGTGGAGCTTAATATCAACTTTGCTATAAAGCACCGATGATCAAATGAAGGCCAGCAAAAAGATCAACTCATTTCGTATAAAACTTTCTACAGTATTTGCTTTTTCACACATTTTTAGTGACTGATATTCATGTAGAAAGAAACAAAAATACAGGTAAACGTAGAATCTTTCCTTTCCTATCTTTCCTAGAAAAGTAACCAGACTTTGTAAACAATCCAAAGGTATGCAAGTATGTTTTGTAATCGTATTTTTGTTTAGTGACAATTAGAATCCTTTTGTCTACAGCACATGGCGCAAAATTTTATTAGACTGTCAAATTCTAGCAGAAAAAAATTCAGTAATTTTGCCAATAAAACGGATTTATAAAGAAGGAAAGATCATTTAGCAAACAATTTTAAACCATGTATTAATTTAATAATGAAAACTACAGGGTAGCAGCATATCTATCTGACCATATAGATATTAGGTTAACACCTTATTAGTGCGTTTCACAAAATGTAAAACCGCATAAGATTTTTTCCCTCCGTCTGTATAAGTTATTTGGACTCTGATCGGATGGATTTTATGTAAATTTGGTATCCGAAAGCCTTTTAAAAATTTAGCAAACATTCCGTTCGCTGAATTCAAACAATTTGCATCTGCACAAAGAAATTTTCAATGTCAGAATTATGTACTGCAATCTGCTCAGACTGGTTGGCACTGAATAGTTTTGGATTTAGGATAAACCCGAGAATATGTCCGCGTGTTTTAGGTTTGGTCTTAATCCGATCTTTTTATTGGCAAACGAATTCAAACTTCATTTAGAACTAATTGAAAACAGGGTTTATTGAAACTGGGATGTATTAAATTTTATCAAGTTGTTTTTCAATCCACCATTTAATGGCAAAATTAAATTGTAGGCTGCTGTATAATGAAGTGTGACGGTAAATATACTGTGTGCCACCCTGCCAACTGTCTAGTTATTTGGACATTACCCCAGTTCGATTCCAATACAATAATCTGCATACCGTATAATGCAAGCCTGTCTTAATCGATCATTCTTCACAGTATTTCTAAGAGATTTTCATTTGTGTTTTAATGAAACTGCTCATACCGTAGACTGTCTTCACTCATTATCCCAATGCCGTTTCTGATTTTTTGTTGTACTGTAGGAACCTAAAATTTCTTTGTTCAGAACTACTTTAAAAAGCGGGGTTCCTTCCCACCCCTAACGTTGACACCTATAAACTGCAGTCTTCAAAGCACGATTGCTAAGACAATATCATTGGTTCTTCACTCGGAAAGATCTCCAATCTCATTTAGGATGAGACGAAAAGAACATGCTGGTTTAATCGCCTCTTTATAATTATATTTCTTGAAACTGCCTACTCACTGTATCTTTTCATTACGTGGAAGCGTCTGTGTTAGCAGCTGAGAAATATAAGCGAAGACAACATGCATGAGGAATGTTTTACGCGAAGATAAAGAAACGGGAACCTTGTAAATCGGTTGCAAGTGTAGGAAGATTGTTAACTTCAGCGACCTCGCTCAAAGCATGAGATGACAGATAGCAAAATAAATGTTGAGAGTTTATTTTTCACTTGGTTAGACTATAATAAGTTTAGTTTAATCCTTTATCCAAGTGTGAGCAAACAAAGTTTGCGCCTGAAAGTATCTTCAGGACTGGGGTAAGGTAGTGCAACATCAGGCAACTCGTTGCAAAGGTGGAGAAAGAACTCATCACTCCTATCTCAGTATCTCCCATAATGCAAAGCACATCTCCTTGCGGATATGTGTAATACTATGCATTAAGGCAAGGGCCACTACCCATACCGGTTTCGACCTTTATTGAGGTCTCGTCAGTGGGAGCCAGGCCCAGTAGTGGAGATACAAAGGCAGAAGCAATGAGAGGTCATCCTAACCTATAGGAGTTGCCAAAGGGTGTGCAACATTATTATTAAATAACTATTTAATAATAAAGTTGCATTACTTAATGCCTAATGCATAGCATTACACATATCCGCAAGGAGATGTGCTTTGCATTATGGGAGATACTGAGATAGGAGTGAGGAGATCTTTCTCCACCTTTGCAACGAGTTGCCTGGTGTTGCACCTTACCCCAGTCCTGAAGATACTTTCAGGCGCAAACTTTGTTTGCTCAGCAAAATAAATGTATTAACCGTTTTATTATTTTTTTTCAATAATTTTATAAAAGAGATGGCACTTTCCTGAAGAATGAACACAAGGAGCTTTAAAAAACTCTGCTTTTGAAAAATAATTTATTCCAACACTTAAATGCTATGACAGTATATAGAATATCTATCACTGGAACTGTCTGCGTAGTTCTAGGTGCTGAGGTACTACAAGCCTATTAATAACTGATTGGGGATTGTACTGGACTGGTATAGTACATATGCATATATGTAATACTATGCATTAAGGCAAGGGCCACTACCCATACCGGTTTCGACCTTTATTGAGGTCTCGTCAGTGGGAGCCAGGCCCAGTAGTGGAGATACAAAGGCAGAAGCAATGAGAGGTCATCCTAACCTATAGGAGTTGCCAAAGGGTGTGCAACATTATTATTAAATAACTATTTAATAATAAAGTTGCATTACTTAATGCCTAATGCATAGCATTACACATATCCGCAAGGAGATGTGCTTTGCATTATGGGAGATACTGAGATAGGAGTGAGGAGATCTTTCTCCACCTTTGCAACGAGTTGCCTGGTGTTGCACCTTACCCCAGTCCTGAAGATACTTTCAGGCGCAAACTTTGTTTGCTCAGCAAAATAAATGTATTAACCGTTTTATTATTTTTTTTCAATAATTTTATAAAAGAGATGGCACTTTCCTGAAGAATGAACACAAGGAGCTTTAAAAAACTCTGCTTTTGAAAAATAATTTATTCCAACACTTAAATGCTATGACAGTATATAGAATATCTATCACTGGAACTGTCTGCGTAGTTCTAGGTGCTGAGGTACTACAAGCCTATTAATAACTGATTGGGGATTGTACTGGACTGGTATAGTTGTACTAATGTTAGAAAAGGTTAATGCAACAAGCATGAGCGAATAACCTGGCGACAGATGAAAGCGCGACTGGAAGTGTAATTTTCAAAGCAATTTTGTTGATGCAATTTCCTCCGTACACTTATCGACCAAGCAATGCAAATAACTACTGACAGCTCAACTCCATAACGTAGGAAAATCATAAAGGGAGGAACATGTTCGATACTTAAAAGCAAGCTAACGTTTCCTTGGGATTCGAGTGTAAAGGTTATCTAAGATTTGTTTGGCTGGGATTTACGACCAAAGCAATTAACGCTAAGCCAGCTTGTTCTGGACGGTTTGCAGAATGAAAAATCGGAGTTTTCGGTGAGATTGTCTGAGATGAACTTGAAAATCCAAGTGGGGGCGCCAACTAAGTTTATATATGCAAATATATCCTCTCTTGCTTAGCTGAACTACATTTCATTCTCGCAGGGAAAATCTTGACCCAAATTTATGATATAAAATTTGGATTACATCGGATCAGCACCAAAGTATTCTGAAATAAAAAAAATTAAAAAAACGGCATTGTAAATAAGACATTTTACTGACGATATTTGCGCTGTTGACAAATTCACAATAGTAATGCCAAAAATTGTGCGACTACTGACAGTATAACATTAGGAAAAGTTCAGATAGCATAAAAATTCCTAGCTAAAATTGTGTACGCATAAAATTCATTATGACAAATGGAGCAAACTACATGACTTAGTTGCACGATAAGTAGTTCGCATAACGATAATAAATCATACAGTTCAATATACCAAAAGGCGTCTTCTCGGCGACACAGAACTGATGACTCACGGGGAGTGGAGAAATAATGAAGAATTCATGTTAGCGTTAATTTCAAAAATCGTCTACACACTTGAATCTTATTAGATCAGCAGCTTTCTGAACCTCCCCCCATTTCTCCAGTGAATAACCGTTGAAAGCCATATGTAAGCAATTTCGACGATCTGAACTTAATACACAAAAACAAATCACAAAATATTTTAATTCACGAGCGGAAAAAATCCGAATTTTAAGGAAAGCGGATTTTACATTTCAGCGATTAATTAATTATTCGATATTTGGTTTTATTTATGACAACTCAATTCAGAGGTCAGACTCTAGATTTGTGGTTTTTTATTTTTAAGATAACAAAACCTTTTCACAAAAAGTTGTAGGAGACTTAATTTCAACTTTCGATGTTTTTTTTTTTTTTTTTTTTTTTTACACAAATACTTTAATTTGCTAAGATAAGATAAATTAATATCCTATACAGTTGAGGATCACGGGGTAAGAAACGCTACACTAGATAATCCAATGAACAACAAAAACCGGAGACGTACGTTCTATCCCAATACCTGCAAACTCGAATCGTCGAAGCGCACTAACTAGCAGCAAATGCATATTGATTAACAAAGTAAAAACACCAATGGAATGACGAACGGCGTAACAGATGGGTATTTTTATAACGTGATGTCCATCCAGACCAAAACCTTAATGTTATATCTTTAAGTATCCTTATTTTCAAAATCAGTTCTGCCAGAAGGATACTGTTGTGCAAACATTGATAATAGCATCAACATACTGTATTGCTATGAAGCTTCCCTTTAAACAATCACTAACTGAAATACGTATGACTAAACCTCGCACAACATTTACAATCAAAAATGGAGCCAGTTTACAGAAATCAATGCGACTTGTTCCCGTTCCAGAAAGAAGAGTTTGAAACACGTGGTTTGGTGCTAATCCGCTGTTGTCGTGCTGCAACTTGAACAGCATTTGGGAGAACTACGCGATTCTATCTGCAATTGATTAGATTCTTTACTGAGCGACTGTACAAAAATAAACCAAAAACATCCTCGCCGGTCTAGTCAGGACTTAGATTGTAAAAGTCGCTGCTTGCTGATCACAAGATCGAACCTTGGCTCAAATCCCGTTTAGGACGCGAAGAGCTTTTTTTTTTCCCCCATCGGTCTCAGAGGGAGTGGGGAGGTTCTATTTCTCCCAGGAACTCGGTTTTTCATTCCTCAAACCAGACAAACTGTCCCGAAGAACACTTGGAATTTTGACATTTCTGATTTCCACTGGCCTCGGTTGTTTCGGCCGTAATTCTGACCAATCACAACTACCACTACAGATGAATCGCATGTAAATGTTTGTAAATCTCTACTCGGAACGAGTTTATATACCTCACTGACTTGAAAGGCTTGTTTAAAAAAACATTCTCAATTTGGATAGCAATTCATGGATGGGGTTTCAGAATTCAATTCAATGATAGGTCGGATTCTTTGAGCGAGGCCAAACTAAGATTCTAAAGTTTATCTACTGGGTCAGCAAATCGCTTCATGCTACGATACAGAAAACATTAATAAGAATAAGTGATTGTATAGCATTGGGATTCAAAGTACTAATCAAAGATGGAAACACCGCAGATTCTCAGTCAAAGAATCTTCTAGCTTCCCGATTTTTGACTTAATTATTTCCACAATTATTCTGACTAAAATAATTGTGGAGACAAAATTAACTGCAAACTTTTAACGGGCTAAAGCAGTGGTTGCAATTAGTATGCCGCCATGTTGATATTCAAGTGCCACGAGATTTTTTCTAAATATCGAAAATAGATATATCTGAACCCTGTGAAAAGATTAGTGTAACATATCGCTTCGTAAAATTAATTTCAACCTGCAGGATGAGCTTATTAAGAAATTAAGTTTACAAATAACATGTCTTATCATTGAACAGTTCTTGTATATATATTGCCAAACCAAGTTTCCAATATTTAAAGACGGATATGATTGCTGCAATTTTCCGTTACTTGTTCTGGGCGGTACTTCCCTCTTATTGCTTTTAATTATTAAAAGCAAGAAGAGGAAAGGTTGTTATGTGTTGAAGAGTATGTTTATCCATTTCGCGAATTAATAACTTAAGCACTACGCACATTCCACATTTAAACTACGAGGGTTATTAAAAACAATTGTTATAATCAAATAAAAGTTGCGGTTCGTTGTCTAAAATTTTAATAATTAATATAATATTGTGTTATAAAATTAATTTTGAAAAAACAGTTAACGATCACGATTCTTCTTTGATAATATCTTAAGAAACAGGTGGGTGTCGTAAGAATAAGTCTCTAGGAAATTCCAGTGGTTAAAAACAGGTTGGGAACCTCTGGGCTAAAGAAACATTGGTGGTAGTGCTATGCTGGCTGATGAAATGAGCACATTCCGTTTGTAAATGAGAAAATTTACAATCGGAATTATAGCAACATTGCCTATAACGTAACAATGCTTATGAAAGAAACGTGATTTTTGTACCCGAAATATTGCATTTTGTTAGTTTTTATAACATCCTAACCAATCCGAAATAACTTCCACTTATGACTTAAGTATTTGCATGATGCTTTATGCTTAAAGAATTTAAAAAAAAAAAAAATGACCAAACTCCCTGTCATGGTACTCTGTGTAACAGAAAAGCTATAATCTGCGTCAGATCATAATCTAGTCGTCAACGCCGATTGGACGGATGGGTGTATCCCTGTCTCTCTCACACACGCGTTATTCAATGGTACGGTTGTAGCTGCATTATCCTTTATCATAAACTCATGATCGATTTTAATTATGGTGAATGTTCTGCAGGTAATGAATTAAGGGGATAAACGTCTCAATTTCAGACCAAAGATACTAGACGATGGCTAAGGAAAGCATGTGAAACGAAAAGTGCTGACACATCGTGAAGCAAATAACTACGTGAATAAACACTCAAATAACTACATGGCTCGCCATGTAGTTATTTTAGTGTTTATTCCTTTGGTGTATGTTTGAAAAAAGAAATACAGCAATAGATATAACAGAAAATTACCGTTATATTATTTTCCCCATGGAATGAGTGACTATCCAATCAGAACAGTTCACGATCCACCGGGTTCCACAATTGACTGTTTAACAAGACTTGCCTACAACAACGATTAACCTCGAGCACTAGTAACTCAATGTGCAAGATATCTCAATGATGCAGCAATATGATCGGTGAAGACGTTTTAAAAGCTGTTGAAGATTATCCTAAGTAAACAGAATATCTTACACGCCATGGATTTTTTTTTGGGGGGGGGGGGAGAGCTGTAACGCCACTGGAAGATGGAATTATTCAGATTGCAAGTTGAAAGGAAAGCTACCACAACATCATAAATGTACTGAAAGAAAGTAAACCGTAAGTACAGGACGGTATTAGAATGTTTCAACAATATATTAATTTTCTCTTGTAAATTAGGTTAAAATATTAGTCCAGAAAATAATTTACAGATCGAATTGAATACCGGGTTTTCGTCACCTTGTTAAAACGTTACTTTGTGGCTAATATTTTCAAATTTTCAACAACATTAAGATTGTTTTGTCAACTTTCTAAACAAGGTCTCAGATTTTATGTAAAGGTTGACGATTGTTAATTCAGGTGGAGTCTAATACACTATGTAGTCAAGCGATCCTTAAATGTGTGGACGTGGGGGAGAGAGATCATAGATCTTGTAGTACACGCACCTTTAATGCAATCACATTTAATATTAATAGAAATTTACTTGAAAGGTTTGATGTGTTTCGCTGAAATATTAAACTGAAAATGCCCACTTTCCAGCATTTTTGTATTATCATTAGAAATTGTCGGTTAATATAACAGATCAGCAAGTTAAGGATAAGGCTCTTGTTTTTCATCAAGAACTCTCAAAAAGGATTTAATGTTTCTACAGAACACGTTTACAACTTAAGAATAACGTACTACTATCTGATTCAGTTCCAGAATGCGTACCTTTACTTAAATCGCATGACCTTCACGAAAGGGGCACATGAGTAACAACACGCCCGATGTCGGTCACGTGCTTTACGAACTAAGGCGAGTCGGCGTTTTCGATCATATTAAAGGTTGGAGTTTTCTCTATGCATTTCAAATGAAATAAGTTATCAGCCTTCTGTAAAAATGAATGACAGTGCGAGTAGTCAGAAAACTCAAGGTTAAGCCCACTCAATCTTCAGACCATATTGAAAATCTCGATTTACAGTATTTAGTACAAAAAAAAAAAAAAAAAACTTCAGTTTTACACGCTTTGATCGGCTGATATCAGAACTTATTCCTCAGTGATTCCTAGACTTAAAATTCAGGTAGGTTTATGATAGACCGAAGTTAGTATTGACCTGTAGAAATTAAAGGCATTTATGCATTTCTTGCCGAGTATACACTGCCCTTCGTTTTAGTCTCTCATTTAAAGAAAATCTGTGCTAAATCTTAATCTTGTAAGAACATGCATCAAAATAACTGAATTGTTGATAACCTAAAATTTGTAAAATCGGTAATGTTTTGAAGCCTTTATGGTTAAACATAACCCAGGTAAGTTAATTTGATTTTTCTGAGAAACGCTTGTTTCAGATGTAAATCCAGATCGGATCTGAATTTTGCAATCAGAAAATTGCTCTATTAGTAGTGAAACAAACCATTTCATGGTAATATCAAAATTTTATACACAGACTGGTTTAGTGAAATGTTGTGCACATAACTTTGAAATGTGCTCAGGTGCAATATTTGTGTAACTGTATAAGCCTGAACATAATTTCTGGACAACGAAATGAAAATGTATGCGTACTTTTTGAGATATGATACTGGAATCTGCGATCCTCAGGTAGCTAATTTTGCATTAAATGATTAAGCTATTCGTATAACTGATTTACCTTCATGATTAAGTTAGGGTTGTTAGCAAGCCGAAGCTAAAGCATTATTCTTTGTGTAATAAAACAGCACATGTGAATGAGGTCATTGCCTGATTTTACGTATAAATTACAAGGTCACGGACAAATCCTCATTAATAATTTCGATATTAAACATTTTAAAGATGTATAACTAATTCTGTACATTCACAAAAAAAAAAAAAAGGGAAATAGTAAGATAGTATATTTTGTGAAATTCATGGAGATGGATCCTGTTGCATCTTCGCTTTTGTCATCCAGTCCTAATATCCGCAGTATATTCTGTTACCAAATGGCTGCAATCAAGTCTAGTTAACCCCCCCCCCCCAAAAAAAAAAAAAAGAAAAGAAATCAGGTGAAAAGGCCAGACATCGACAAACCATTGTAACTTATGAGGTAATGGTACTGCGGCCTCATATTTCTTACATGATTATTTAAATTAAGTATTTATTATTTGATGTTTTATAGAAACGCGTGTGGTACACGTTTTTTATTTTTAAGTTTATATGTAAATTTATATATAATTTTTAAGTTTATATATGTAAGAAAGGTAATTAAATTTAATATAAATTCATCCCGCGTACTGTTCATGAACATATTCAGGGAGAATGTAAGACTAGCTACAACATTCAAATTATGTAACACAGGAACACTTTGAATATTGTAACGAGACTTTTACATTCCTTGAATACTCAATATTACAATGAGCAAAGTATATAGAGGTGATTTTAAATTCTAGTTTCCCTTACATATATTAATCGTTTTTTAAAAATACTATGAGAGGTATTTCTTGGTTGTGAACTACAGCAGTGCCTTTGCAGATGGCTAAACTGGTACCGGTATCATTAGATGACATCCTCCCTTCCGCTGTCAGGATGATATTGGTTGGTTCGTCATTTTAATATTTGCAAAAATTGGTTATTTGAACGTTCTACCTCCAAAAGGATAAATGCTGATTGGTTAGGCAAAGGAATAATGTTTAGAACAGCTTACGACGGCAGGTCTTTTTGATTAACCAGAAATGTTATCTTTGTCCGCTGGAATGGGTTTTTCGGTGAATTTCTTTCGTTACTGTGCTATTGCAGCTTGGATGGAGAGATGCTACTATTCAAGAGCTGAAGTACTTTGTTAAATGCTTTTAGTAGTTGCAACTTTATTATACTTCAATAATAACCTTATGTTTACATAAGGTCTTTATAATGAAAGTATTTAATATTTTAAGTTTATAAGGTGGTTTCTTCAGTGTTTATAATGTGAAGTGACGTTTCATCAAGTTTGGTTTATTCATGGCTTTGAAATGAATATGTAGGTACATTGGCGACAGGCACCCTAAGATAATTTATCCCCAGGATAAATCCTCTTGCTCCATTATTCATCCATTACTTTGGAGGCAGGGATCCGGTGAGCTATTACGTTAGCCCGAAAGTCTTTACTGAATGTTAACGTTTTACGCAATTAGCAAGACTAGTCCTGACATATTTGTTTAATGTATCAAGACAAAGCTGGTTGTTATAAGAAGTTGCGCTTGCGTACATAATAAGTGTGCTAAAATAGTGTAATGATATATTAACGAAGAAATTATTGTAGGATAAAGGGTATTTAATAGCCTTGTTGTGTAGTAAAACTAATAACACAAAAATGAACCTAGAAGTGTTTTTGGTATTTATAACTTAATGGTAATATTTCATTTTGCTATTAAAGTGGCCCAAATGAAACCACTATACAACATTTAAAGTCAATCTAAAATCCAGCTTTCATTAAATTCTGTTAAGACAAAAGAATTTTCTGTGAGGGTGGAATAAAATTATAACAAAATAGATCTTCAGCGTAAGACTGGTTCAAGAAAGAAAATGTCAAGTTGTAAGGGTAGTAATTGGCGTTTGTTGAGTATGTATCAGGTTCTTAACTTTCACATACATAGTTTGAAACTGTAGTTAATTTTGCCGTTATTTCCGTCAGTTTCGCATGAACTACCACGGTGCCTGTGCCAAATTTGAGATGTTCAAAGATTATATGGAATGGTGGCACTTCTGTCAAGAAGTATTTTATAAGTGGAAGCGTGTTTATGAAACGTTGATTCATTTATGTATTCCAGACATTTTGTTCTACCTGATTTAGTTAATGCAAAAGATGATTGAAATGACAAATTTCAGAGTTCGAATCTTTTCGCCAATAACCATTTTAAGACTGAAACCAAGGAACTGAACTGTGCGGTCGCGGATCTGAAATACCAGACTTGAACAAAGTAGATTTAATGTAATACACAGTGATTAACTTGGATACAGACAGATAAAACTAATTGGTGCTTGCGTATTTTTAGACGCATCTAAAAGTCAAGAATGGCAACCTCAGACATTTCGCGTAGGCTTTCACACAAATGAAAGGTATGACGAATTCGTGCAGAGCCTACTGAACTGGTATTTAAAAAAAAGCCAAAGGAGCTATACAAGATCGTGCAGAACAGGCTTTTACAAACATCCATACCCAACGTTGGATTCGAATCCACGACTTGGTTTAAGAGCGGGTATGCTATCCACTCGGCCAACCAAGCAGGCTATTTCTTCGAGTTAGTGGTATCTCCATCTTATAAACAATATTTCCCTCTTCAAGAGAAATTACTTTTACGACTATTATCTAATGCTCTTTTTATATATGCCAACATCCACACTTAAAGAATATTATAACATAGTGTTTAAATATTATGTTTAAAAATTTAACATTATCTAAATATGTAGGCGCAAGCGGTGTAGCGGTCTTCGGCTGTCATCTGATTTTTAATAAATAGGGTTTTTGTTGTTAATAATGACGTTTATACCCTTTCAATTTTACAGGAAATGAACAGCTTCCTTGAGAAAGATAGAAAAACATGTCCGTCAACCATTGGCGCGAACGACAAACACGGCAAAATCGTAAAATGTCGTGCGATAACATTTTACGTGGAGGTAAAACTTAGCTATAGACATTGCAGCATATAGTAATAACTATTTGTCACTACTTAAGAACCCTAATACTAAGTTGACAGCTTAGTATTATTCACTGTGCAGTATATAAACATTAACCTATGAGATTATGCTAATTATAATAGCATAACAATGTATCACTGCGCAGTGACAGTAGTTATGTGCAATCTGATAAACTTCAAAATAGCGGCTGTTAAAATTAAGTCTGCGTGTAATTATTCCTCATGAAGCATTTTCCTTATCCACACACACACAACGTCACTCGACATGGATTTCAACTAAAGAATGCCATGAAAATTTTCTTCATAGTGAAGGAAAGCAACCATTTGCAAATAGGTCAGATTTTTCTAATGTCTCATTATCAAATTTCATTCGAGGCTATTGGTTTTCAGCGAGACTCCTGTACTTTCAGTAATCATATAGCAGTCCCTATAACTAATGGTCTAAGGCTTAGACTCTAAGCGGTATAACTTTGCACAATTTAGTTTCCATTTGATATATTTAATAAACACTGCTGTTATCTGCTTCTTTATTCTCAAAAGTTTTTTGAACATTTCTTTAAAAATCGAATTGCAACTAATTACTAAGTCTATGATAAACATGGGACCAAAAATACGTCCCCTAAGAAAATAAAGAATACAAATCAATTATATTAAGCTTTCCGCAAGCCTAGTATTAGTAGAAGCGAAAGTAATTTGCTGAACAGAAAACGTAGTAGCGAGTTTGATACTTTTACAACATACCTGTTATACCTTCACCACACACATAAACTTCTAATAACACAACGTAAAGGGTGAAACAAACACAATTATTCATCTTGAATAGTAGGGGGGGAAATTAACAAAAAAAATCAAGAAAACACACCTCGCTCTTGAACGACATATTTATAACTTAGCTTTTATTACTAGCGCCACCTATTAATGTAAACAAAAGATGGAAAAATGCTATTTTCTTAAGCAGACGATTTAACTAGTGATAGCAAACTATGGAGTGATATCATTAATTCTTAACTACCAAAAATTATTAATGAAGTATTGATGTTCCCACTTTGTGTGGGGGATGTAGCTACTTTTTACTGTACTATTGGATGGTGCTGACAACTAAGAATAGGACTCAATTACCTGAAACTATTCAAGCAACTAATTAATATTCATTAATTTAATCTTTCACATTACTCAATGTTTCACATTACTCAAAGTTTCACATCACTCCATCCTGTTTTAGGAAACGTCAAAAGTTCGGAAAATGTCCATAATTTGTCTAGCTAACATAAAACAAAAACATTATCTCTGACATTATCCCTGTTTATTTGGCACCAACATATAAACTCTCCGGATAATATGCGATAAATCAAACGTGAAAAACTATGTTCACTACAGATGTATTTCTATGGTTTAAACAACTTTAAATTGGCAATTTTATAAATCTGTAAGTCTCAAGCTCGTCAATGATAATGGTAATAGGAAGTTTCACCATTATAAGTTTAAGTTTATTCTATGTGAAGAATTTGCTGCGTTATCGGCATTACTGACTGCCATCAAACTGTTGACGATTACCAACAAATAATTGCATCATTATTAGCTAGAATTAAATAATGTTACAACTATCTGATCTTCGTTGAGTCTGTTTTAGGGCCTGAATTATTTTAAATAAAAACTTAATTTATTTTTTGGATTTTGTGTCAGAAATCAACTAGAATTTCTTCTCTCCGTTCTCGTCTCCTTTTGATAGAACTCCATCCATCACCTTGACTTTGTAGGTGGTATTGTAACATTTTCTTAGGGATTTTCGTGTCTTCCATGGTATAGATATAATACTGCTATTGTGTTAAAATATCTTCTAACACTACGCTTTTTTTCCTACAAAGGGATTGAACGAAATTTTTATATCTAACTTTGAAGATCAATTAGCAGCCTGTCTCAAAATATTCGACCCATACAAATTCACTCGTCAGTATCGAGTGAATTTTTTACTGTTTCTATAGAACACGAGACAGTGACGAGAATATGGCAGACAACTGATGCCATCTCTTGTTACTAAATTTAACTGAAATTACTGTGTGGAATTGGCAAGTTTCTACTATCGATTTTTTTTTTCTCAGTTTCATAGTGAAAAACCACAGTCTGTTCCTAGATAGTCTACTTACTTGAGTTAGACTAACTCGAGAACCGGCTGAAAGCCTAGGAATGTTGGTGACCAATCGAACCTGTACATCATTCTTCTCCTGATTTACCATATAGAAGCTACCACCATCCCTGCGCAATGACAATTAGTCTAATCTAATATCTAGTCTGTGTATTTCTAGTCTTATTCATTACTAAAAATAATCACAGAATGTTCTGTTCCTTAACTTCGTTAAAAATTAATTAATTAACATTTCCAAGTCTGGCGATACTTGATGATTGCAGAATTAATACATTTCCTCGTTCCTCAAATTCAAAAAAAGAAAATTATATATTTTTTTCTTTTAAAACTCAGTACAACGGTCGGACCACTTCTGTTTATTTTTTTTTTTGCTTGCTCCTTTTCTAGGATTGTGATATTTTATATCACAATCCTAGATTTTTTTTATGTAATTTTTATATTTGTGAAAAAATATTTTCACAAAGGATTGTGAAACGTTTCGCAAAAAATTATTCATGAAAATCTGCAAACGATAAGATATTGCCACAAAATATTCTTTATTAATTCGTTATCGAGTAAAAAAAATCGAAGAAAGAAAGGGAAAAGAAATAAACTAATCATACTTCTGATGCAAAAGTTCTTCTGTCGTCCAACGTGCACAAATTGGTCAAGTTTTCCAAAGGAATCAAAAATTTTTGGTTCTGAACATAACTTATCCATTTTTGAGTCAAACTAGATTTGGTGTCTTAAAACTTTCTGGTTTTATTAGTACTCTTCCTTTTTAATTAATCATCTCCATATCTGTATTATCAGTTCGATTCCTTTCTTTTATTTCTCATCTTCTCATATCGAATTTCAATTTTTATTATTATTTTATTTTATTTTAATTCTAGTGCTTTCAGAATTACTCCTGCACATATATTGGATGAATCTGTTTAATTTGAAACACTATAAACACAGTAAAGTTAATGCAATTAAATTATAAATTTGAGGCAGGCTAATATCAACATGCATATTTGGACATTGGGTAAAGTGGTTGCTAGCTAATTTCACAATATTTATTAGCTGTTAACATGTAATCTTTGTATATTCTCAAGACGACTGAATGCATATGCGAAATGAAATTTTGTCATTGTTTCTTGATGATATTTTTCTATCCCCTACAAGCCTCTGTGCTCATGAAAACTGGAGATAACTATATAACATATCCTTTGATGGAATCGAGATGAAAAAAGCCATGTTCTTACCAAACAATATTAGAGCTAATTCCGCTTTAAAATCGGGACATTATCCGGGTCACTGCTTGTAAAAAAAAGTTAGAAACAATAGCATTCAATGCTACTGTTTCGATGAAAATGTACTGGATTTTTGGATGGAGTATAGTTTCGGTTTGTTGTAGTCTTCTTTGTAGACTACGATGAAATTACTGATTGATGTGCTAACCCAAACTCTAGTCATCGCACAAGAAGCGATGAGGAAATTGTGATTCATATGTCAAGGTGACATTGGAAATGAAGAATAACGAGAGAATAGACAAAAATCCCGAAATATGCAAAGCGATAAATAACCCTCGATGAATTAGATGGAGGAACATAGCGACTGTAGTGACTTTAGCATATTTTATCTAGCGGGTTAATAATCGCCAGTTTTCCAACGCGATCTTCAAATCGCATGAAACCAATTTAAAAATTTATAAGTGGTTTGATTCCTCAGCATTTTTGAAGTGATTTTTTGTCATTAAAAAAGAGGGCGTGAGAGAGAGAGAGAGAACTCCATGTACCTAACCATGAAATCTTAAGTTAAATGACCTATCCTGCTTCGATTTCATGACGTTTTTTCCAAAATAGTCGATAAAATAATATAAAATCGGTTATTGTGCGAATATTCACATCATATACCACACTAACAGAAAGGTTTTTGTCATTTTAAATTGGCACTTTTTTTTTTTTTCATTTTGACGCTTTATGCAGACAATCTTCTCGAGAAGGCTCAGTTTACACTTCATAAATTAAATATAAAAATCTTGTATTGTAATGAATGTGGTATAACAACATTCTACCAGATTTACGTTATGCACATACAATGTGGTAAGAGCGAGACGTTGGTTGAGGCTGGACTGTGAATAAAAGTCGATCAGTAAACGCAGTTGTTTTAACAGATTTACAGGACGTGGAGTGAAAGAAATCAGTTCGGTGTCTTTTTTATGTGCAAAAGAAATTTATTGTAAATGAACTCATTATAAAATTGAAATCACAGCGAATAATAGCAAAATCATAGTATTTTAAAGCGGTATCAATTTTGGATTTCACAATTTCTTCAGCTGATGCAAGGAAGCTTGGATTTTTAACTCTGCATTTCAGAAAAAAATCACCATAGAATACATGCGTCGGAGTGCGGCATCATTCGTCTTTGGAAAATATAAACTCGTAGAGGATTTATTAAGTTTATGGAACTGTAAAGAGCACTGTGTGGTGAGGGTGATGTCATATTTGGAGGTCCAGAGTTTGCATCAGGTTTTGCATTTCAGAACCAATTAAACATTCTAGAAGAATCTAATCCTAATTAACCAAAATAATATAACCATTTTTTCAGAAACATAATTTATTTTAACGTGAATGTACGCGTATTAATCCTCCATCTTTCGAGAGCATTCTCTCATTTTTTTAACACATTCTTTATTCACTCAGTTTTGCTATCGTTGAGTGGGACGCTGCATTCAGACTCTGTTTAAGTTTTTACTCCAATGTAGGAGCTCTTCATCAACAGTTTGTTACAGTTTCTTGTCCGCAATTGCAGATAGGTAGGAGCGGCATGATGGGGAAGAGCAGTTTAGCCAAATGATGAAACTGCATCCCTTATGAGACAGCGCATTGTCATAGAGAAAGAATCTCACTCATACTTATTGTGGGCTGAAGTTACAGATGCGTATTTTCGTTGCTTTTTTTCAATTTCTGCAACATCTCCACGTACTGTTCTGAATGGACCATGTATTGTTTAGAACTGATTGCGATGTTTATCTCCAAAATGTCTAGACTCACTTTTTCTCAGAACAAGGTTGCTGTAACTTGCCCACAAGAAGCTCCCATTTGGATATCTTCTTGCTCCGTGAATTGAGTTTGTCATTCCATTGATTCTCTTCGTTTTAGGATCGTAATCTTGAAGTCATATTTTGTGACAGGAAAGCCTCCCCCTCGTTCTCGTAGTGCTTTAGATGTTCACTACAGATGCATTACCGTGATGCTTTGTGTTCTTCGCTCAGCATTTTCGGAATCCACTTTGCCGTAGCCATGCTCATTAATAATGTCATCACCTATACCGATTACCTTCAGAGCAAGCTGTGATGCGCTACTTCTTATTGATCAGTGCATCATTGCGAAGCTTGTGGTCTATTGTCACTGCTGTCTCCGACCACAGCTTTTAAACTTGTCTCTGACCTCGGTATCATCAATCTTAAAGTGCCTGATCCAGTGTCTAGCTGCACTTACGTCAACAGTATTGGCTCCATCAACGGGATGAATTTCCATCGGACTCGCATCTTCCACAGTAAGGAGTGTCACCACGAACTACTTCGTACGTGCATGAATAACATCTGCCATTTTGAACTACTTGTGTGCTGCACTCATATGACAGATCGCAGCGCCACTTGCTGTGGTGGAGCTAGACACGTCCACTGAATGGAGGTTCTGCATTCAGTGGACGTGTAATACTTTCAGCCTCGCCTAAGTCGAAAAAAAAACAAATAGGAGCCATTACTTTCGTACCATTCCTCATATACTCGACTGAGATTTCGTTCCTTCAGAGATAATTCCAACAAACCAAAAAAAAAAAAAATCTTTTAGTCTGTCGCTTGCATCAGATATCAGCTATCTTGAAAATCCTCCCCCCCCCCCAAAAAAGTAGTAGTAACTGGAATTGAACCCATGTCTTTCTTCCGCTGATAGACATCATGGAAAATAACAAAGTACGCGCGCCATTGAATTTCTGTTTTGTTTCTTATCGCCTTTTCCGCCTCTCCTCGGCTACGTCTGGAGGTAGCATTGATTGAAGCCTCGCAGGCATTCATCGAAGCTGACCATGTTGTGCATTTTATTTTTTGAATGATGAAAAAACATAGCTCCGTCATTCTGTTGCAAAGCTGAGGCAATAATCCAAAGAGTGTCACAGAAAATGCATCCCTTCAAGAGTAAAGGCATTATTTGTGCTGAAATCATAGTTGTTGTGTTCCATTTAAAAAAATGCTTGAAGTTGCTGCTGTTGTATCAAATTATTAGTCACCGCTCTCTCGACATCGCTTTAAAAATGTAACTACCTGAATTACTCTTTAAGCAATAAACCAGTAATTGTTGTTTTCTTTAGACACATTTCTGCAGATGAATGTAGTTTTTGTTGTTATTTTAATATTGCCAGAAAATTATCAACTCTTCTTCAAAAGCTTCACAGTTAGTCTTCCAGAGTGGTAATGTTTTGAAGAAAAGAACGCCGAAGAACGACAACAATATTGTTCTGCGCGTAACCGCAAGCATTTTCAAGCTTTGTCACCTACAAATACCTACAACCAGCCGGCCTGGTAGGTCGAGTGGTTAGCGTAACCGCTCTCCAGCCAAAGGGCTGAAGGTTCGAATCCCGCTGTGGGCATGGATGTTTGTGATTGTCTGTGAAAGTACTAGTGGTGGTAGTCGGCGGTAGATGGCTTTGGTGTCAGATGATGAAAGTTGGTGGAGTAGTGAGCCGAAGAGTTGTAGAGTAGATGCCCTCCCCGATGAGTCTTTGGACTCCGTGGAGGTGTGATGTAATAATAAAATTAAGTGCAAGTCTGTTCTTAAATTCTCGTGAATCGTATTTAAATTTAAAAAAGAATAATAATAATGTTCTTTGGTCCAGCATCTCACATTTCTACCATTTTCTCCATTTGGAGCAACACAAACATCGCCAAGAGGGAAGATATTGGCAAACGAACTTCATTAGTTGTTATCGTTACGTACTGTGTTTATCTCAATAGTTACGGGCAATTAATTGCTTTTAATTATATCTCTGATTTAAAAAATAAATCTTTTAATGCCTTTATTCCCCAACTGAAGACGGAACTCTTTCATCTTTAACCAAGTTTTTGGAAATCGGTAGGCAGATGGTATTCACTTTTAGGAGTGAATGATAGTTGAATTCATGACTGCTACTACTCAAGTTTCTGACAATGATGACTTATAAGAAATGTCTAAGTCTTCTAAGAAAATCTAATCCGCTTAATTTTTCCACAAAATGTTGTAAATGTATCTTGCAGTAGTACAGTGGGTGAGTTAATGATTAAATACTTCGGACATCCTACGTATATGCGTTAAATTTCGATTTTGTAGTCTTTCTCTTCTGTTTAACTACTCCAAACTGAACTAATAGTTTTGGAAGTCAAACAGTAACACCGTGTTATTATTAAAACGATTCTGTGTTTTAATGGTTGTGCTTAACCGCAAACTATAAAGGAGCTCATTGAAATGGATAATGTTCGCTCTAGAGCTTATAGATAGTCACGTTGATGGGGATGTTTAGGGGGTATAAAAAATGGAGGATCGTGGATGAAGTAATCCATTATTCCTAAATTATATATAATAGCAAAAACAACTGTATTTAGTATGTGTCGTGCTGGTCAAAGGTAATAATATATTAATAAATAATGCTATTTTGTTTCGTGAAAAAATATACTGCTTTTATCTCTTTAATATATTCAAATTTCTTTAAATTTCCAAATATATAGCACTTCACTTTATATCCCAGTTCTTCTTGCAATGGCGATGAAGTGTTGTTATAGCTCACTGCAGAATATCGATCAGTAGATTAAATAACTCACGGGGAGAGATATTTGCAATGCAATGTGTGCAACAGAATATTACATCGCCACCATATCTTTCTAACAGGAACAGTTCGTGAGCCTTTTGCTTAGTTCATTGATTTTCAAATGGAATTTGAATACGTGGAGTAACGCAATCTATAATGCACTAAATATTGATTATGCCTTGAGAGAACAAGGGTTTTAACATAGTATTCAAGTTTTAAAAAACTGATTAGATTATAATCGATTTGCAATAATAAAAGCAGATTTGGAGACATTACTCATTGATGTCAGCACTCTACATCCTATTAAAAATTTAAACAAAAATAAATTTTTGTGATAAGAAAAATGTAAAAAATAAATTCATCTTAGAACATCCGCAGTGCTTTTGTTATTAAATCACTCTCATACATATTTTGCTGTTTTAAAATTTAAATAAGATTTCTTTCCATCTAAGACTGCTTATTATGAATATAGACATTGCATTCGGATAAATCTTATTATATTTCTAGTGAAGTCGTAAATAGCATATTTGTTTTAGAATGTTTCGCATTTTCAGTCTCATGTATTTTCCACGATGCATTTATTCCTGTGTTGTTTTGAAATAATTCGAAGTGATCAATATAAAAATTACTTCCAATAAAGCACTAAGACTGATATTTTGCATCAGACACCACCAAGCAACAATAGCTCGATATACTCTAATTATTCTAATTTAGGAGGCTTGTCTATTTGCAGTCCTCTCCAAAATTCTTATCTATTTCCCCTCATCAGAAATTCTACAGTTTCACCTGGAACTCACCTTATAAACTAGGATAGGGCAATGGGTTGGAGGTTGTGGCAGTTGACGATCGATAAGTCTTCACCTTTCGAGCCTATCACAGCCTCTCATCTAGCTCGGCTTTACGGCAAAGCCCATCTACGAAATTGGAAATGCTTCGGATTCCCAGAACACCATGCTACCGTTGGAAGCTCGTGCCTGCATACCAAGGTTGTCATGGAAACAGTGACGTACATGATGATTTTTCTTCCCTAAATGGGTACTACTGGGAAAACTGCAGAATGGAAAGTAGAAAGACATGGTCGATTAATGAGATCCAGATGTACCTTGGGCTTGGTAAATTGCAAAAAGAACTCAAAGCAATTCTGGATGCTTCATTATACTTGGATGAATAGGACAAATGAATAATCTTTAAGGGAATCAATTTTATTTCAGTGCATTATCAGCAAAGGTTATTACTATTTATTTTTATTTTTTATGAAGACTCGATGGAAAAATTTCACGTTTACAAATTCGTCGTAGAAAATAATAATAAAAAAAAATCCATGACGACAAAAATTCCAATGACTTTCTAGAATTATCTATGAAATGTTCGTGATATATGCACTGAATCGGATTTAATTTACAATCTTAATAGTTAAAGAAGAATTTTAAGAATACGTTTTAGTATGTCGATTGTTTCTCTCTGAAACCATAATATTGCTTAATGTCTACGAGTGATTATATGTCATTTGCTTACAAGAAATAGTTGTATTCGTTCGCTCACGATAGAATGAATACTTAGTTTAAGGTTTAAATAAGTCAAATTTGCTTTTCATTTCGACTTTGATTTTTAAAATAGAAAATTTAGTTGTAAAAAATAATAGAAAAATGAAAGTAATTATCTAGTTTTTACGTCAGACCTGTTGAGGTAAGATGCAAGTATCGACTTCCGAATCTCAAATCTCATTTCGACTGTTGATAAGATCCTGCTTTCATCCGGGACATTTTATGTTAATTCCATCCATTATTTAAGTAAACTTTATTTAGTTTTCTATTCTGTTTATTCTGTTTTCTGCAAAGAGAAAACAGAATAAGCAAAACTATGATGGAGAGGGATCAGCTGAATAAATTTATATGAAGTAAGAGAGAAATTAACCAAAATACTATAATTATCTATAAGACAGTATTCAAACCAATTTTGAATGGTGGATCTCAGGTTGAGTTAGAAATAAACAATTTATCAAACACCAGGGACCATAATGATAAAAAGAATGAGGAGGGGGGGATAGGAATGGATGGTATCATAGCAGATTCATATTAAAAGCATATCAAAAAAAAAAGGAAAAAGGGATATTAGGAGCTAGACATTCTTAGAATTTAGGAATATGGGAGCAGATCTAATATAAGATGTTATAGTCACTTGAACAGAATGGGAGAGGAAAGTTAGCGAGAGTCCTCCCATGCTTTTTCTTTTTCCACCCATCAAGCAGGTGTCTCATAGCCAGAAAAGATCCAAAGGGCTAGATGGATTAGTGTAGTTAGAGGGGCCTTAGAAGATTGAAATATTAGATCTGACAATACTGGAGTCCTGACAAACAACATATTAATCTGGAGAAAAATTGTCAATAGGAATTTAGTAATGATGTTATGCTTATCCTGAAACACTGGAAGTGTATATTAAGAATGGGATGCTGATGAAGACAATCCCATCCACGAAAGGGTTTGGTGTTGCACATTTAGTAATGTGGATGGTCATATTACCTGGAAATCTCCCACCAAAATCTCAAATAACAAACTTTCCCAATGATCTCAGACCTCATGACTAGGCCTCATACACAGTGACGAAAATCATCTGGCATCTGAAGATGTTCAGACATCCATGCTCACAATGGAACTCAGACCGTACATCATGTTGGTTGGAGGTAAGGTATGCTATCCACTGCCAACAAGGCATCTTACAAGAATTCATGGCTAAACCCATTATTTGTTCTGGGGCGAGTAACCTAATCGATAGTCATTGAGTCTCACTGAAAGTCTTTTCCCCTTCTGGTCAATAGTTCCAGATTATGGACATATATATATATATATATATATATATATGATGCCCTTTATTTAGCTTAATTTTCTTTTCATATTCGTCCTTTTTGGAATCCATCCATAGCTGGGTTCTCAATATATGGACTGTTTCCCTCTTTCGTTCTCTTCTTTTTTAATTTGTTTCAAATGGCATTTTCTCTTATGAATTATAGACGAATATTTTCTTCCCCCGCTGATTTCCTCAAAAGGACTAGTCCCTTTACTAACTCCTGTATACAGACATGAACCAATTCTGTATTCTTTTCTCTTATGTTATAAGTATGTCTTTCCTGCTTTCCAAATGATGCAAATTGAAATTACTAACGAAATTTTATCACTCATTAAATATTCTCTTATATTTAAATCGCATTTCCTTTTAAATTGCTTTATTTTTATTTTGTGTGTGTGTGCGCCTAATCTCCAGGAAGAAAATGGCCTTTTAAATCCTGGAACTCAGTAAAATTTGACCACAGAACACACACACCAGCGCATTCTGTCTCTTATTTAACAATCCTGGCAGTGCACAACCTCGGTGATGGGTGAGTGTCGAAAACCGGCTGACGCCGATTTCTAAAAAGTTGGGATTAAAAACAAATCGTATACTGCTTTTAAACGGCTTTAAAAAGTAACTTATATTTTTAATTTTCTGTTATATATAAAATGACTGACTTCTTTATAGTCTCAGCAGACCTATTTTCCTCAGTGTTGGACGTTCGTGTGAGGAGAGGGGGCAGAACTGTTAACTGACCACTACCTTGTTGTGTGCACTCTACGGCTTCAGAAACCAGATGCTACCATCAGCGATGGTAAGCCTAAGCAGCTATACCGTGTGAAATGGGAGGCATTGGAAAATGAGGCTGTGAAGAAGAATTTTGCAGATGACATTTCCTCCAGGTTCAAAGAAATTCCCAAACATACTGCAGATGTTGAGGAGGAGTGGAAGCTGTTCAGAACAGCTGTCACTGCCTCTGCACTCTCATGCTGTGGCAGAAAGCGGCTCGGCGTGGCAACGGGCAGTGAGAAAAGGACACTTTGGTGGAACCAAGAAGTCCAAAAAACTGTCCAGGCAAAAAAGGAGTCCTACCTAACATGGCTTAAGGTCAGGTCACCTGAGATGCGTTTGCGGTATGCTGAGGCACGAAAAGCTGCTGCTGAGGCAGTAAAGACAGCAAAGCAGAAGGCTTGGGAATCCTTTGGAGAAAGATTACTCATCCTATGCAAATGCAAACAAAGTATTCTGGCAGACTATCTGCCGCCTTCGAGGGAGGAAATCGTGCACAGCAAGGGCAATTAAGGCCTCTGATGGTGCACTTTTAACAACCGAGAAGGATATCTTCCACAGGTGCAGGGAATATTTTGAGAGCCATCTTAACTCGGGTGGCCCAGCAGTTGTGGACATCCATGAGGTGCAGATCGAGGCAATGACTAGTCTCACAGCAGAAGAGGTCCATTTAGCAATAAAATCGATAAAATCAGGCAAGGCTGCTGGCGATGATGAAATTCGGCCCGAAATGCTAAAATCCTTAAATCAAGACGGTGTTCTCTGGCTGACTCGAGTGTGACAGGCTGCTTGGATATCTAGGCGAGCACCAAAGCAATGGCAGACAGGCATAATAATACCAGTCTTCAAGAAGGGAGACCAGAAGGATTGCAGTAACTATCGTGGCATCTTTGCTCAGCCTGCTGGGAAAGTGTATGCTAGGTGCTTGGAAAGACGGTGCAGGAGCATAGTTGAGTTAAAGTTCCAGGAAGAACGATGTGGCTTTCGTCCTGGTAGAAGTACAACTGACCAAATCTTCACCTTAAGGCAAGTCTTTGAGAAATCTTGGGAATATGCCAAGAATGTCTACAAATGTTTTGTGGACTTGGAGAAGGCATATGACCGGGTTCCTCGGGATGAGCTTTGGCAAGTAGTACAGGAGTATGGAGCGGATGGCCAACTATTAGCTGCCATCAAGTCCCTGTATGAATGCCCAGAGTTTTGTGTCAGGGTAAACAGCACAAATTCTGAACCTTTCACAGTCTCCGTTGGCCTCCGCCAAGGGTGTGTTCTGTCACCCCTCCTTTTCATAATATTTATGGACTGGATTGATAGGCACAGCCGAGGCAGTGAGTGTGTCAGAATTGGAAGATGTAGCATTGGACGTCTGCTTTTTGCAGATGACCTAGTTCTGTTTAGCTCTTCCACAGATGACCTCCAGCGGACCCTGGATAGGTTTGTAGCTGTTTGTGCAGACGCCGGAATGACGATCAGTGTGGCCAAAACTGAAACATTTGTGGTCTCAAGACAACCATCCCACTGCACTCTACATGTAAGTGTAGTCCAAATGGTGAAGAAGTTTAAATTCCGGTCCATATTCACGAATGATGGAAAGTGGGACGTAGAGCTAGATACTCGAATTGGCTTAGCAAGTTCAATATTGCAGGAGCTTGGCCGTTCGGTAGTATTGAAATGGGAGTTAAGCCAGAAGGCAAAGCTGGCTGCCTTCAATACAGTCTGTCCCCATCCTCACCTATGGTTATGAGAGTTGGGTAATGACCGAAAGAATGCGAACACGAATCCAAGCGGCTGAAATGAGGTTCCTTCGAGGGGTTGCGGGGCTGACAAGACTCGACAGAGGCAGAAGCTCTGCAATTCAGGAAACCCTCAATACTCAACCGCTGCTTCTCCGTGTTGAGAGATCACAGTTACGTTGGTACAGGCACCTGGTCAGAACTCCACAAGAGAGGCTCCCTCAGCAGACCCTCTTTGCCAAGCCAGAGGGTGGAAGGCCAAGGACTCTCTGGATAGATTATATCCAAAACCTTGGGTGGACACGTTTGGGAATCCCACCAGAACACCTGAGCTTGGTGGCAGAGGATCGTGACCATTGGAAGTTCCTCTTGCAGCTGTTGCCCCCACAACCCAATTAGGAAAGGTGGGCCTTGAAGATGTATGTATGTATGTAGTATATAACATGATACCTGAATTCGTAGGAAACAATATTTAAATATGTTCTACGCATCCAGATATGATCAAGGCTGACACGCATTACAAACTCATAACGCGTATATTCGTTGAATATTAATTTAAATTCTCTCTCTCTCTCTCTGTGTATTCTGACAGATGCGTGTGTTCAAATGACTCATGGAACACATTCATAAGAAGTTCAGACATGGCGTATCTCTTGTTTATTTTCATGCCCGAGAAACATTGAATAGCACAAATCTTTCATTCAGAACTTCAGAAGGAGTAAATCTGTTTTGTTTTTTAAATTTAAATTTATTAAATATGTAATTACTAAAGAAAGAGCCATACGGCTTCATTTCGGCGATGTTAATTACATAGATAAAGTGGATATTAAAGATACATTATTTCAAAATGGAATGTTTGTAGAAACTAGGAAAGTTTCGTAAGTTAGATCAGAGAGCTTCCGAGAATATAATCCTCGGCATCGGAATTGCCTTTGCTTGCACAACATAAAAGAACACGATCGCTGCCCAAGCGTCCGTTCGGCTTTGAAATAAAGTTGGATCTTTAATATCTACTTTTTATTTGTAATATGTTTTTATAGGAATGAATACGTAATTACAGGCAAATACTATTAATAATCCAACAAACGTTGTAGAACAACTCAAATTTACTTAAAGGATTTAAGCCTCATTAAAGTACTATTTAGTAGTTTCACGTCCAAGGTTACTTGGTGGTCAAAGATAATATATCATCATAACAGGAAGTTTGTTAGTTAAGCGAGATGATTTGCTTAAGAAAAGGTTAAAGAAATCAGCTTAAATGTCGCTACAACAATAAATGCAAATGATCTTCATGTAAATTGTAATTTACAGTTTGTAATAAACTTCTGTGGGTGTGTTTCATCAGACTGATAAATATCCATGGTGTATAATGATAATCCATTATTAATTAGAGGGAGGATTCAAGCCATTAGTAAATTTCGTTGGCGTGTTTAGTCAGCATTATCAGGATAACAGTTTTCATAATAAATAGTGTTTTAGAAGAGTCACGTGGAGAAAACATCGCTTCTTCTGTAAGCACAATGCATGTTCCTTTTGTTACTACAGGAACAAAATGTCACAAATGTAGCTTTTGCCGCTATGAACGAAATTAGTAAATACTCATGAAGCAAATCGAAGTCTATTATCTCGCTTAAACAGTTTATAAGAAAAAGACACGCTTTTCGAGTACAGCTCATCTCGAAATAAACAGCTAAAAATCAAGGAAATGGTTGTAGACAATTATAAGACGTGGGTTTCACGATATCGTCTTAACAAAATGATAATGATGACAGCAATCATTATCACATCTGAACTCAGAGGTCTTTTAGGATTTGTAATATAAATAATTTTTATGCTTATTTTTTGCCATTAAAATGGTCCATCTAGAAGAACAAATTTTAAGGGATTGTAAATGCCAATTCTTTTGTTTCTGCATTCCTTTGCATTCCGGTAAGTCTGATGCAAGCAGAAATTGAAATGGCTCGCAAATTGTATTTAAGGATTCCAAGTTTCAAAAAAAAAAAAAAAAAAAAAAAATCTGTTGGATTAGAGCCACAAAAATAATAGCTGCTTACATATTTTTGATGCGCACATGCAACTAGAGCATCTTAAATAATCAAGTTAAAATGGTGTGCCGAATTTTTCACTAGATTCACGAACTATACTGTAGTCATAGGAGACGAGTCGTGAGTGCTTTGTGCTATTTCTTTAGTGCAGTGGCATCAAGTTTTTTTTTTTAAACGGTGCTATCATATCTAACATTACGGAGATCAGATATTTTCGAAGAAAAGTGGTTAAAATATTTTTTAAAAAAGTGGGTAGAATGCACATAAATATGTAGGAAAAAACACATTTGGATGTATTAAAAAGCTTAACTTGAATGTCAATGTAATCGTATGCTGACCTCCTACCGATGTATACAAAAAAAAAAAAAAAACGTATGTTCTTCGCAACCTTTATATCTGCTGCTTTAAAAAAAAACACTTTCTTTCCAAAGATGATGTAATAAATAATAAAGATGAGAAGCTAATATTCTATTTATAGTTTTACATTGCTCATTTCATATATCGGGAGTGGTGGTTAAGGTTCTGGAGAAATTGATAAAAATTACAATTCAGGACTGGGTGGACAGCAATATGATACTTTATAAGGAGAAATATGATATTGTGAAGGGTAGATCTTGCCTTAGCAATTTGCTCACTTTCTGTAATGAAGTAACATTGGAGTTGGATAAAGGAAATCCCTTTTCAGTGATCTTGCTGGACTTTGCAAAGGCATTTGACAAGATATTCCGCATGGAACTGTGTTGCATAAATTGGAGCAAATGAGTATGGATCTCAGACTAGTGATTTGGATTAGAGGGTGGCTAGATATCAAAGAGTGGTTTATGATGGGAAGGATTCCAGTAGAAGGCAGGTGACTAGTGGTGTGCCTCAGGGCTCAGTGCTTGGTCCTCTATTATTTAATCTATACATCAAGGATATTGGGAATACTTTGAAAGGAGATATCTACTTGTTTGCTGATGATGCAAAACTGGGAAGAGCGATAGTTAATTCACATGATGTGGATATCTTGCAGGATGACTGAAATAGGCTGACGGTTTGGGCGAAACTAAACGGCTGCCAGTTTAATGTGATCAAGTGTAAGGTGATGCACTTCGGAAGGATGAGACCACATGCTGTTTACTATATTAATGGAACTGAACTGCAAGAAGTTCATGAGGCCAGGGACTTGGGAGTTATTGTGGACAGAGAACTTAAGTTTCGAGGACATATTGCAAAGGTTGCCAAAATTTCACTTCAGATTACATGGTTATCGAAGAACACACTGATAAGCAGGGATAAGGAAGTGGTTGTCCCATTTTATAAGGCATTAATACGACCTCGTTTGGACTATTGTGCACAGATCTCCTCACCTGAATTTCTTGGTGATGTGGAAATGGTGGAGAGGTTCAGAAGCGTTGTTGCAAGCCTGTGGGATGTCTCCTACGAGAATACATTGAAGGTCTGTGGGTTTCAAAAACAAGTTGATAGACGCAGCCGAGGAGATATGATAGAGGCATATAAATTATTAAAAGGGTTTTATAGGATTGATACTGATAACTTTTTTAAGACCAGTGTAGGAAGGGAGATAACGAGGGGTCATCCATGGAGATTGAGTAAGAGTGTGGTTAACAATGGTGTTAGGACCAGATTTTTTGCTTGGAGGGTTGTAAATGGGTGGAATGCGTTGCCAGAGGTGGTTCTGAATGCTTCATCTATGAATGAGTTTAAGCGGAATTATAATATGTGAAAGAGTTTGATTGCAAACGTATAGCGACGAAGCAACAAATATTAAGAATTGAACAGTAATAAAAATAATTCGGGAGATGGCGTATGCTCCTTGAACGCTAATAATTATATACAAAAATAACTTTAAAAGTTTAAAATGCGAAAATAAAAAGTTAGAGCAATTAATTGTAAATATCTTCAGTCACATATTTTATGTGATGTGCATAAATTCCTTGTTCGATAACTGTGGAAATACAACCACCTGGAGAGACAACGGGATCAGTAGTTGCACTTATGGCAGCTCTCCAACCAAGTAAAGTCAGAGTTTAAAATTTAAATCATAAAAATGTATTTATATTTTTAAATCGCAATTTAAAATCATATTTTTAAAATAAATCGGGAATATAAATTTTATGAGATCTTAAAGTGAGCTAATTTCTGTTAAATTTCATATAAAAATTGATTTTCTATAGAAATTTAAACGTCCAAATCACAGTCTGTTGCCAAGTAACTTATTAAGCAGTCTACATGTAATGTGTAGAGGTGAAGACGTCATCCATCATAGTTAGTTCGTGACTAATGTCTTGGTACATTGCTATCTCTGAGTAGTTATTCCTGTTCTGAATTCATTCCAAATGCAAAACATAAAGCACATTCTGTCCTCGCATTTTAGTCTACTGGAATCGTCACGAAGAGTAAACCTGAATGATGTTTGAATATTCGCATTAGTGTGTTTGAATATTACAATATTTCTTTCGGGTGGGTTGTTTGGAATTATGGTCGAAGGCTATGATGATTGTATTATTTCTCTTAACTGCGGTGCTCCTCCGCCCGACGTTTTGCAGGTTGAAAATCCCGAGGTTATGGGAAAACAATAATCACTTTTATGATGTGCTTCTCTCTTTTTAATTCTTTTCCTTGTTAATCGAGTCGTAAAATTATTAATGTGGCACTAAGTAGCAAATATTCAGTGTGATTTGGAAGGCATTTTAGAATTAAGTTCCAGTGACTCTTACATTCATTTTAATTGCTGAATTATGATTATACTTCAGCAGTTAAACTGGATTTTATTGTGGATTTGGTGTTGCAGCTGTGTTCTATAGATTATTTTAGCTCTTTTCGTGAGATATTTTAAGCTTATATAATCACTTTGTTCTGTTTCTACGCGTACAACCCGCCTGTTTGAGCAGACATTGATGAAGATTAGAATGCGAGATATTGATTGCAATAGGTCGATCCATTTCAAATTTAAATTAAATTGAACACACGTCTGTTGTACACATACGCATAACAGAGGCACAATGATGAATGACGCAGATACAGAGTACAGCAAATTTCGATTAATTTCTGAGTATCATCAGGTCATTGCCCCAGAAAGAAAAAAAAGCCGTTAGTCATAGTCAGTAGCGTCCATCATTTTCTTTAATTACGGTAAACAAGAGCAATTTTTACTAAATCGTTTTCTCGTGACAACTCAATTGACGTATTTAGAGCTGGTCCTTTGGAAAAACTGATTTTGTCTATGATTGCGTTTACTTACTTTTTTTTTTCTTCTTTTCATGGAACTCAGTGGCTCGTGAAGGGGCTTGGAACTGGTTCGGCATGAGATACGGTTAGTTGATCGATCAGCTCTACGATCGATCACACTCATCTTCTCGGTAAGTTCAAGCACGAAATTCAAATGCTTCGCATTCCTAGCAACGAAGCACCACACATGGCTACGAAATCCCATTCCGTCCCGCATCGTTACCATAGTAACCCCTGACGAAATTAGTAGTTTCTTTCACGAGAAGCCTACTGATAGAAAAGCAGCCTCTAGAGGATTGACGGGATTCATATCTGGACGCTTGTACCAAAATAGCAAGCAGAATAAAAATACTTTTAGGGTAGGATTTGAAATGGCACAAGAGGGACCTTTTGTTTTGGAAATTCCAAAAAAGCATTCTGGAATTTTTTCTGAGATTTGATTATATTTTTATTATATTATATTTGAATATATACTCGTATAATATAAAGCTTTTTATACTACGTTAGCATTCGGTTTCATTACGGATAAAACGAGTACATATTAAGTTTAGGAAATGAAAAGAGTACATTGGTAAATGTATTGTGTTTTGGTATATATATTTAGTAAGTGTTAAGTTTCTTAAAAGTTGAATCTTAATAATTTAATATCATTCGATCGATTAAATCAATGAATTCTAATGTAAAACTTGTAACAGAGGTAATTTAAGGTACTGCTAAAATTAACTGAAACATGACGTAAAAATTTAGTACGAACTGATTGTGATTGAAGTAAGTTTCCAATCGATTCCGTTAACAAAATTACTTAAAGTAGTAAAATTTAGTAACAGATGTATTGGCATATTCGTGTTTTTTTTTTTTAATTGGTCATGCGGCGTATTTAATTTATGTCATCAATAAATAATTTAACAACTATAGAACTTTACGAAAAAATCTTAATTTAATAGCAACCACGAAGATAAAAACAAAATGAATTTGCATTTTAATATGATAATTCGGTGTCGATTGCTTAATTTTCAAACAGGTTGGTTTAGATGCTCAGTGGTTTTCAGATTTGCGAATCCATGATTCTTCATTTTTCAGGTATCTTTATGATTAAGTTTAGCCTTCAAAGTGATAATGATTTTATAGCATCCCATCTTATGAAGGTTTTTCTTATAGCTGTTGGTCCAACGCTGTCATGTTCTGTAGTCGCCTGCATAACTAGAAAGGGCAGCTGTACGATTTTGTTACGTTTTAATCGACAACAGGCTCCACTTGTTGTCGATTAAAGTGATTTCTAGTGATTTATCAGCTTTATTTATGCTTGACGGCACTATCTTCCACCTAGTGGCCATATTTCCAGACAACAATTACGAAAATATTTTATGACAGTTTTCTTGATTTTATGTAATCTTAAAATTTTGTTCATTCTCGAAGTTATATTTTCATACTTGTAGACGTACTCAGACGTAAAAGATTCTATAATAAAGTGATGTTTTGTTCGGATGAAAAAAATACAACTATGGCGATCATCTTTAGGATAATTAATTTCACAACCGTTCAAGAATTGAATTACAGTATTTTATCCAATTTTTTGAAGCAATTTGATCCGGGTTCAATTTCTGTACAAGGCGATGTATTAAATTTCAAGCCAGTTAATTTTTTAACCGTAGAAAAAACAAAGAAGAGCAGACTGTCTGTGAGAGGGTGGAGTGATTCACTAATTGAGAAGTCGTGCATTAGCTGAACTTCTTTCATTTGAACACATTCTGCGGTGTTTAGGTTTGTCTCAAGTGCATCACCACCAGTATGGGTCAAGTATTCTAATGCTTCGAGAATTGGTAATCACTATTGAAGAAATGGCTGTTTATGAGGATTAAATTTAAAGCATGAGTGAGTGAGCGAGGTTAAGATGTTATGTCTGTGGTTGGTACAACCGAAACAACTAAAGCAACTAAGATGAAAAACAGAATTTCTAAGATGAGAGATCAGGCCTCCATCCTATGAGATTAACTAACTCACCTTCATTTGAAAATACTTAACTGCTCCTCAAGCACTGGATGCGATTTAAACTAAGGCCGTCCAGAATTGCGGCGAAATGTTGCATTTCTCCTCGCGACTACGCTACGGAAGAGTTACTTCATTTAGTTACTGAGTGCTACTGAGTGCTAACACCCCAACCTCCTGTATGAGATCGGATAACTCACTATCTGTTGAAGACCATTAGCGGCTTCTGGCCTCCTAGATGTAATTCGAACCCAAATGTCATGACGTCATCACGATTGTGCTTCAGAAGCACACTGCTTAGTGTGATGATGCAAACGTTAAAAATCTGAATCCATAATACTGATACTCTTACAAGAAAATAACTAAATAGCAAAGATGTTAATGAAATTTCAAATGAAACTAAATATGTATAAAGGAGTGTTTAATTAAAATATCTTTGATTTAATATCCGCTATTTTTGAAGATAGGTTGACAGAATTTAGAGTTACAGTAAAAGACATTTATTGCCATGTAATGTCAATGTTCGCAATGACGATTTTCTATCTGAGAGTTTCGAGGTCTTCATGATTACTTTTTTATTATGTTGCATATTCACTTTCATTCAATACTTGGGATCGAAAAAGTTAGCTGGGTCCAAGGCTTCGTTTCTATCGATTTTCTTCCCTAAGTACATCACTGATTCCGCACTATACATCGATGCGAATATCCTCCTCTAGTGCTATGATTTAAAACATCTGCAATGGTTTTTATTATCATATAGTTTACGCTTACTCGGTTCATTCTTTATCCTTCTCAAGGCGAACTACAAATCAATCATGTCTTGACCAGTGAACGCCCTTTCTGTGTTCTGTGGTTTGCTCCCGCACGCGCGACACATGGCGCAACCAGAAGAACGGCAGTTGCCAGCACCTCATCAATCTTGGTACATCGACACAGCGCTGACCAAAGAGAGTGCAATTTTTCGTACTTATCTCCTCGAGATCGCATTTGCACTAAGAAAATGGTAATATCAGAATCTTAAGACGGTAACCAACCCTCTATTAATGAGATACATTTAATTATTATTGTAAAGACAGAGAAGAGTTTCGTTATCAATAAAATGTAATGATCATAACACGACTCTTTACATCTTGCAGAGTATCCTCGCAAATTTACAATCATAAACGTCTTTCTTTAGCTTTGTTCATGGGAGCGAAAAGATTTTTCATTCCATTCAGAAATATCGAAGGAGTATTGGGAGAGTTGGCTTCTTCTTTCGTTCGATTTCCTTCGTTTCGTTCCGTTTGATCAGATGATCAAACTTGTCCAAATGAAAGATACCATTTCCAGCGCTGCTTGATGGCTTCTATCGATCTAACGCAGCTGCACGAACCACGAGCTCCGGGTGCAAACTCTAATGATCCTACAGGATCAACGATAAGTTATCGCTGACAGTCCAGGAGAAACTACTCGATAGCAATGTTACTGAGGATTTACTAGGTCACATAACCTCAAAAATACTGCAGTGTGCTAGTGGAATGCGGGCCTTTCTCGATGGGATTGAAAATCGAAAGTGTGTTTACAGCAGTCGGCTTACTCAGAAGCGAAATGTTATAACGGAGCTTTCAAAATATAACACAATTCACCGCGCGATAATATTCGATGCAGCAACGCCAAGTAATTTATATTGTGCAATTCGTATCACGAATGAATGCGATAAACTTGGATCGGAATCTCGGTGATTATCTCTCTCTGTGTGGGTTCCTCCCTCTACTTTTATCGATTTCATCTAATTTAATGGAATTTGGTGAATTGCGATGTAAAAAATATGATCGTAACATTTTTTTCCACTTGTTTTTCAATTACGTGAAAGTTCGATGAGTTGTAGAAGATAATTTTTGTAAGTGATCATTACTATTGCCTTTTATTTATAGATACTATTAGTACAGGTCGTAGAATAGTGGACAGACGTATTTCTTCACGTCTCCTATATTTTGCAATAATGCGTCATTGGTTTCCATAATAAATATTTGCGCTTGTTTTCGTGATGGTAAACCTTGCACACAGCCATTAAAAGCTGTTAGTTTGTCTGCTTCAAAAACTGGATGTTAGAAAAGAAAATACAGGTACCAAATCAAACGTAAAAAAACAAAGTGAATAACAAACACCACTGGCTGATTAAAAATGGAATTATGAAGTTTAAGAAAAATGTAAATTTTCTTTTTGTTTGTTACAAGTTTTTGTTAAAAATTTAGGTAATAAAAAGACTTAAAATTTTTAAAAATCATTTTTGCTATTAGTTAAAATTAAACTCAACAGAAAATTTCAACCAAGAGATTGCATTAAAAATGTAAACAAAATTCTGTTTTTCGTAAACTACTTACGTATGCCACACAGGGCCGATTTTATTATTAGGCAAAACTAGGCAATCGCTTAGGGATGCTAAGCTTCGGGACACCAGATTTTGCTACATAGTTCGTAGAAAAAATATAGAGAAACGATGTATAGGGGGACCTAAATTTTCTTTGCCTAGGGGCATCAGATACTCTCGGACCGTCCCTGATGCCACATGATAAAGTTATGATTATATATTTGAAAACAATCTTTTGGCTATCTTGCTCAGCATGAAATCTTTTATTGAAATAATTTTACTTGATGCAAAACATAAACCTCTATAGGCTCAAACTGCAATTTTGAAAAATATTTAAAAGATCTGGAAATGAACTTAGATAGAAACAAATGTTGTCATCCGTAGGAAAATAGCTGATCCAATTACTTCACACAGAATAGGTTATTCTTTTAAAAAAGTGGCACTCAGATTAGTTGACGATGTTTATCACATTATTCGCAATAAATTAAAATATCATTACACTTAGAAACGTGTCATGCAACTTGAAGAAAGAGAGAGAACTTAATAAAAATTCGACTTCTAATAGCGGTGGAAAAAAAGAAGAAAAAAGGTGAAGGTCTTCTGGTGCAGAAATTCAGGAGAGTGAGGGCGAACGCTAATGAGATCACTTATTTGACAGTCGAACAAATGTCACAGAAGCAAATTATATAAGCGTTTTCAGTTCGGTTCTTTAAGTACTTTTGCTTTGGAGGAGCGCCCTTTAAAATAAAAAGGATGAATAGCAGTCATGAATAACGCGCTTAATGAATAATCTGTTCACATTTTAAAAAATCATTTGAGTAATTCCGTGAGAAAATACAAAAGTACTGAGAATTCTAGAAGGAAAAGACGCACTCCATAATTGTAAGGCTGACATTTGAAGAACTTAATGACGATGGAAAAAAGAAATTCCAGTATCCCAGCAATATAATGCATTCGCTAAGATCGAATACGAAACTACAGGCAGCTGAAATTCAGGCTTCAGTAGGCTCTCCTTCGTCCATTAAAGCTATCAAGTATGATTTACGATTAGTTTGAATAAAAGTATTATATTATATTTTCTCACTAAAAATATCATACCGCACTAGTACTTTTGCTTAATGAACTGATCTGAGTTAAATATAATATACTGTATATACGTACTGAAATGATATTTGTGTATCGACTCATTTGTTCGATACGTAGATCTTTAAGGTTTACATTGTTTCGAGGTTTCATAATCCGATAATGTTTATCGTATTCATTCGGAATTTGTTCGATGAAAGAGCTTTATTATTTAATGACTAAAAGAATGTGGCTCAGTTTTCAATAATCGGGACGCCATTTTCATGACTATATTCATTATGAAAGCTCTTCACTGGCCTAAGTCCTATTTCTAGTGACGAGAATTCTAAATGAATTCACAATGATTGTGGCTTTATTTAGAATCCGCAATCACTGCATGAACTAACCGAACCGAAAATATTAAATATTATTTTAATACCAATTAACAACCATTCTTATATGCCATTCCTTCTCTGTTATTTTATGGCGGTATCGAAAGATAAGCAAAGGCAATTCTTTAGACCTCTTGCGGAAAAATTGTGCTACTAACAAATTATTGATCAGTTTACGTTGTTATGCGATATATATATATACAAATTACAGTCAATTAAACATTTTAAGCTCTCCTTATAGACCTAATTGCTGTAATTTTAAAATCTGTATATTGGAGGGCGTCTGGGGAACTAGATACTGCGCACTTGTTTTGAAAGAAGTTGCATGTAGTTAATCCTCATAACCTTTTCTCGTCCAATAATCATTTAGACTTTTTTTTCTACTCTTTTTCTTTTGTAATGGATGTATAAATATGTAATGCAACAAGCAGCAGTTTTATTTATTTATATTTTTCTTGAGTATGGTATCATCAGTGGGTTACTGCTTGATGACGAAAAATTCCCAGTAGGAAAAATGCACTAATTCTGAATTTAGAAATAATGATAGGCGGGAAAACATTTTCCTAATAACTCATCATATGTAATGTCCGCATCTTGCTTTCGAAAGTATGCGTTAACAATTTCACGCGATGGTAGTCTGTTCTGCCACTAGGGAAATCAGCTACAGTGCAGGGCAAGTACATGCGTGTGACTTTATAGTCCTCTTGTGAGGGCATTCCACTACAAATATATTATTTACCATAAATAATTATATAACTAAATGGAGTACACACAGTGAATGCCGTAGTTATTTGTGGAAAATATTCAGTTGAATAAACACATTGCAAACATACCTTATTACACCCTAGATAGTTTCATTCTCGCTAATGCAAATATTTCCTGACTGGCGTGTATTATTGTCATCATGACATGATTCCCACGGAGTCAACACATGGGACCATATACATAAGTGGGGATCAGATCTCGCCGTGAATACATTGTGTTTCATCAGCTCTAACTATTCAGGTAATGCATTCTGATGTCTCATCCTTCGATAATATCGGTTGCATCGAACCATTTCTTTGCTAATTCTCTGCACAACTTCAAAATATTATCCTGTTCCTTCTGTCATACACGCACCACACGCAGTTGCGGACATAATACATTGGCCTCATAGCCCTTAGTTGCTTCGGATGTAATAAGATCCTATTGTCACACGTTCTAACAAAACAGCTGCCAATGAGAACATCGTTTCAGTCCTAAAACGGAGGCTCCAAAATCTAGGCATAGTAATCAGGATGAACTTCAGCCAATTCACTGGTTCCTTATCAGAAATGATAACGACGAATGACCATGATGGTAGCAAATCATTTGCAAAGAGCAGTCTATTTCACGTACCATGAAAGCGATACATAAAATAAACAGATAGGGATCAAACTAATACTTTTTTTTTACACTCCTTTCCGAAGAACAAGGTGATTACGCGTTATCCTTTAAGAAGTTTGCAAACACCAAACACATCACCTGGTAGTGCAATCCTATATGCACCATTTTAGTAATCTTTTGATTACACTAGAACAGAATGATTCTGCTTTTTGATAAGCGCAGAATCTGAAATACGAACCGATCATTAGTTAATAAGGATTGTGAAATAAACACAAATGTCAATCAGAAAAGCGCAGTGGAATTCGAATCCACAGCCGGATGGTTGTATGATGGATACAATATTCACTCGGATAATCAGACCGATTAAATGGAATGACCTCTGTGACTTCGTGTCTTATTTTCCTTTAGCTTATTCCACTTTCCGCTCTTCTGGTCAAATAACGGCTCTTATCTAATAACTTAAACAAGTCGTACCTTAATGCAGCCCTTCATCCTCCGTTCAACCCCAGCCCTCACAAATTTGATATTTATGATATAAATATCATTATGATATGATGTATTTTATCATATTATGATATAATGTATTTATATCTAAATAACCCAATATGTGATTCACTTTTGCCTTTCTAGACCAAGAATTCATCCTCTAATTCCTCCATTGTTATTTAAAACGGAACTTGGAAGTATGATTACACTAAAATCTTCTATAAAACATATTCTCAAAATAGCTGAAACCTGAGATCTTACGAAACTTCGCCTGCTGTTTATTAGCAATATAACTATAAAATTACTTTGCATTTAACTAGATCCCACTGCTTTCACATTTCGTCATATCTTTTCTAATTGTATACGCATCTTCGAAGCGGAAGCTAGGCAAAATCCTGCGGCTGGATAAACCTGGGTTCGAACCTTTCGGGGTTTTTCAGCTGAAGATGAAGAATTAATCGGCCTTCTAAGGAGTTGGAGGTTGTTTTTTCTTGTAGAAATGTTTTTTTTTTAATCCCGAAAAACTAATAAAGTGGCTGTGGAACAAGCTGAGAGCATAATGCAATGCCTTCATAGTCATACTTAAAACGAATCCACTGAACTCTAACAACGTGAATAACCAAGCGAGTCTGCTTCTTATGTTGTTGTTCTCGACATTTAACATTCGTTTCTGCCTTATTTGCTTCCTCTTCTTCCAAACTTTGTTTTATTTCGGACGTCATCCATTTCATTCCAGTAATGTTTTGTAGAGCCTCCGTAGCTCAGTCAGTATAGACGAAGCCCTTTGGTCGGAAAGACCTAGGTTCGATTCCCATCAGTGACGTCAGGAATCGTTATCTGCTCTCTTTCAACTAAAGGCGAGTTAGCCGGTCTCATACGGAGGTAGGGAGTTTTTTCACCTGGAAACTCGGGTTTTTCGTCCCCCAGAACAGGCAAACCGGCTCCGTGAACACACATGGATTACAGTCATGAATACGTCCCAGCCATATGGTGGTTCCGAGCCCGGATGAAATTGTGCGGGGGGGGGGGGGTTGGAGAAAGCAATGAACTACCCTGTAAAAATCTCACCAGGAATACTTTGTGGGCAATGCCTACAAAGTCACCGTGGTCGGAAACGACTGAAAGGGAAAATCAGATCAGATCAATGTTTCGTATACCTTTTTCTATAATTTCATTTACGTCTTTCTTTTTCATTTCATTTTCTTTCTGTCTCAGTTAATCAACTTTCCATATTTTCAATTTTTTTTTAAATATATATTTTTTTTCTTGCTGAACTTAGTTAATTACTGTAAAACGCTATGACTAACTTTACCTTAATATTATTGTCTGTTGCCTGCTTCAAGATCAAAACTTTGTAATCGCTATCACTTATTGATGGAATAGTTGTTTGCACGCCACAATACCATCAAATGATTATCGCCAAAAGAGGCACTTCATTCTTCACGACATACATCGCAGGCAGTTTCAGAGAATTATTCGATATTCTTCAAATTTAGCTGGTCATGTTCGCATTGCCGGAATAAATTCATATCATTTATTGCAATCGCATTCCCTGCGCTTTCCAATTCTAGAATAATGAATACGTACTTCCTGGTCTCTATCACCATATCAGAACGAACGAACGATAGTAACACCTAATTGGAAAGCTTACACGATTTGTCACCATATATCATTAGTGCGTTTCGAACTATTATATTCAACCTGAGCTTCATGGTTCATTCGACATTAATAAGCACCTTTTAAGGTTTTTATTAGCTTCCGTAAGTCAGTCTTTATAGACGAAGTCCTTTGGTCAGAAAGACCCGGGTTCGATTCCCGTCTGTGACGTGAGGAACCTTTATCTGATCTCTTTCGACGAAAGGTGAGTTAGCCGGTCTCATACGGAGCTGGAGGGTTTTACTCGAAAGCTCGGGTTTTTTCTTTCCCCAGAACAAGCAAACCGATCTCGTTACTTAAGACCCAACCATAGGCCTGATTCATCAGCTATATTCCGGTCACGAGCCGGGAAAAATGAGAGTTGAGATGGTGCCGTACATCCCCGTAAAAAGGGGGTTATGATATGACCGTTATATCATATGCTAAATAAATAATAATTAGGGTATATAAAATAGCCCGTTTAATTTTCTTAATTTCTGTTAACTAACATTCAATTATATAACTAATTTTTCCGATTCCAATAAAATCTTTCGGTAAACTCCTTCAGATCTTTAAGATAGCCCTCCTCTTCAAAGTTTATAGGACTTTCCAGAATCTCACTTTCGCGTATTGAAGTTTTAGAAAGTGACAGTTATGCCACTACTAACAGAGACATACACTTAGTTGTGAATCTTATAGGATGTTCCTATATTTCTGGAATACTGCCTAACGGTGTGTCAGTAAGATGCGCAACTTAAATAAGGTTGCAATACTGGAAATGGTCCATAGTTGACATTAAATGTCAACTATGGACCTCCAGTGTAGTACAACAATTAGAAGAAACACACGTATAAACCACAGTGAAAATTATTTAATTGTAAATATTTCATCCTAAGTATCTTAGGACATCATCAGTACAGTATTTAAACAAAAATTAGGAATAACATACAGTTAGGGCGCATGATTACAATAGAATCTCATGAAAACGTGCATAACGTGCTAAAGTAGTAAAAAAAAAAAAAAAAAAAAAAAAAAAAAAAAAAAAAAAAAACCTTAATTATTTAACACAGTTTTGTATGATAATTTCCCAAACTTTAGGAATAGTAAATATTTGCAGTATGGAATCATCCCGAACTTGAATTACAACTGTTTCTAGATAAAATTAACCTTCTTCATCATCGCATCAACTTTACGTTAGAAAAAGAATCTCCACAGGGTATCTATTTTTTGAATTTACACATCAAAAGAAAAGAAGACTGTTCCATCGCCACTTCCGTCTTACGCAAGCCTACATTCTCAGGTCGCTACATTCACAATTCTTCTGCTCATCATCCATCTCAGAAATCTGGCATTATTAAATCACTAGTTTCCAGAGCACACAAATTCTGCTCCTCTGAAGAATCTTTAAACTAGGAATTAGAAGTTATCAAAAATACAGCCATCCTAAATGGATATAATCCCAAAACAACTCAAAAAATCATCAGTCACTTCTGCATACATCAAACCAGACAGGAAGAAGTACATAGGATTCCCATACCTTATGTCAAAGGCATCTCCGAACGTCTTTCTAAAATTATGAAGAAATACAATTTTGCCACTACTTACAAACCTATCAACCAAATTTACAACTTATTACCTTCTCCTAAGGACAAATTCTCACTCTTGATGTTACCTGGTGTTTATGAGATTCCATGCTCATGCAAATTATCTTACTTTGGACAGACAGGTAGGTCTGTTCAGAAACGCATCTCGGAACATCAAGACCACATTCGTCTTCTTAAACCGCAGAAATCTGGCCTCTCTCAACACAATTGAAAATCCAAACCATAGGATCCATTGGGAAAGGATCAACTTTTACATAGATCTTTATTTAAACATGAACGTTTATACAAAGAAAGTTCTGAAGCCCTACTACAAAACTATGTTAAATAATTAACGTTTTTTTTTTTTTTTTTTTTGTACTACTTTAGCACGTTTTCATGAGATTCTATTGTAATCATGCGCCCTAACTGTATGTTATTCCTAATTTTTGTTTAAATACTGTACTGATGATGTCCTAAGATACTTAGGATGAAATATTTACAATTAAATAATTTTCACTGTGGTTTATACGTGTGTTTCTTCTAATTATGAACGCACCACAGGTTTCGTTATTTAAAAAAGTGTAGTACAACGATTCTCTTTTAATAATGCTAGAGTGCCAAAAGATAGAATGAAATAGGTTCGATTAAGTGAAGACGAGCTCTCCATTCGGCCCACCAGATTGATAAGATGAACATAGTTGGGTAGGGTGATTACGAGAGGAATCAAGAATTATGGCAATGACTCAGCCAAACACTCATAGCAAGTCACCGACTATTATTATAAGAACATTTGAAACAAAATTCGACCTGCTGTCAATCCGATTCGAAGTTGAATGTTTTTGATCAGCCGTTTTTATTCAACCGAGATATCCAGTAGAACAAAACTGCCCAAATTTCGATTGCTAAATCCATAAACGAAAAGACCACCTTGAAAATAGCGTGAAGAATCCAAAGAAGCGTCTTCTTATTTCTCTGTCTTTCGCCTCCTCTTCTACAGATTCATCAACAGGTGAATTCGTTGAATCAATTTCGACTAAACTGGAATAGTTTACTCGTAAGTTCTTGCAGGTCGTCTGTGAAATTCAGCTTCGGACAAAAATGAAAGGGTGGAGGATTAATTCATGGATTTCACATCTCCAAAAACTTTTTGAGTCAATTCGTGAACCATTCTCAACCAAAGTTGGCATTTGGTTGAGAATGGTTAAGTTCATAATGAGTACAGTTAAGTTCATAACAATCACCTGATAATTTCTTAAGAATTGGACCGAAATGTGAGGTCGAGGTTTTAAAAGAGGGAAAAAGTAAAATGTCTCAGACACCGCCATAGGTGGTTCTGTTTGATGGATTTCGATCATTTATTCCGATAGTTTTCCTTACTTCTTTAAAAAATAAAAAAGAAAGAATATTAATAAATAAACTATTATTTTTTTTTTATTATTTTATATTGTAAAAGTGATATAAGTGCTGAAGAAGCGGAAATAATGTTATCCAAGTATCTGATATCCCAAAAAATGAAATGATCTTCGAACATTATATTAACATATGGGAAAATTCTTTATTGTCGATGCTGTAATAAGATGTCTGTACTAATAATTATAAAATTAGATTGCTCTAATAAAACGACCCAACGGAACATCATCATAATGCCCTGTTTTTTCTAGGGAATTGTGTACAATAGTTCTCCATGCTGTTATGATGGATCACTGCTGACAGTGTTGAGGGGTCTCTCTGCTATTATGCTATTTCAATGACACGTTTCACTTTTTTTTTTTTAATTAAACGCAGTAAGCTTTTGATCACGTTATATTTTTTGTATCAGTTATTGCCGAAAAATAGAATTAAACAAATTAATTTTTTTTAATATTTAACAAATCATTCATTTGATCTATGTATGTAGATTTGATAAATGCTTATCTGCTTAAGATTTATTTATTGTAAAAGTGCATTGGTTATTTTAAAACTCAAATAACAATTCATATTTTAGATTACATTAAATTTAGACCCTCTTTCCTTAAAGTTGGGTTTCAAACGCGAGACATTTATCATTGTTTAAGTCCTTCAGAACGCCCACTTAATTTTTTTTTAATGATTTATGCTAACATCTCTTTTCCCAGCGTAATAGACTAGTGATTAGTTCATTGCTTAATAATAAAAAGCGCAGCCTTAGCGTGATTTAGAATATTGTCCCAAACTGTGAAACTCCATGTTACAATGCACTTCATTGTACGCATTTTATCCCTGAATAAATGACTTATGATATCCAACAAACCATTAGAGAAACACGTCATATATCTCGATTGAATAATATCTTGTTTTGAATAATGCAAAAAGTAATCTGTAGAATTATATTTTTATGATGTCATGTAGTGCATATATTTATGCCTTTAAAACGAAATGAAAATCGAAAAGAAAACGGAAATGAAGAATAGTTGATTCGTTTGCAACTTTTAAAGATTTAAATGTGGAACTGAAGATAAATTCTTCATCAATAAATGTTTGTCCGAAAATGAAAATTACGCGGCTGTCATAGTTATTTGGATATTAGCCATTGTTAAAATGTTAAGTTTTAGTCAGTGTTCGTCTAAATCATACATTTTATGAAAGATCATTTCTAAGCGTGCTGAACAATCAGAGGTCACAACTACGATAATAAAAGACATGAAAGCACATGAATGTATGAAGCGATTCTTAAACTAATTTTAATCGCATTACAATATCTTTCAGAGTTTCGGTTAATATCCATTAGGTGTCTGGTTCAACAATTTGAAAATACGAAGTCTCTCTCGGGAGAGCTGAACAGAAGAATGCGAGGTCTGATTGATCAAAAAAGTAGCGGAACTCATTACTGATAAAACTTCTGTAGTTAGAACAAAATTCAACGCCTGTACGAAAGAAAAAGCAGGGTTTATCCAAAGATGAAAAAACATATTAAAATATAGAACGGATCGAAGACATTGTCATTGAAAACAGACGCTTCGCTATCTCCGTGTGTGCAGCGATCTATTTTGAAATCATCAACGCATTTGAACACAAGATCTGTATTTGATTTGCGCAATATCACGTTACTAAAAACGAACGGGAATATTCTTATCTATCTATCGGAACATTTTCGATCCAGAGAAAGATATGAATCATTGTCATTTCTTTCCAAAAATAACGATGCCTTTTGGTGCATCCAACAAGCAACTGTAATGGACTGTAGATTCTGACAACAAAAAACTTTGTCAAAAATCTAACTCCAAAAGGTCAGAAAAGAAAAGAAAGAAAACTCGCAAAAAAACATCTCAAACGTTTCGTGAAAATCGAAGGGGTGATCCTGAAACCCAGAGAGGGACTTAAAAATTCCCAGTGTTATATTTAGGATTACTAATAAGGGCACTTTCTACTGCATTTGGCAGAGTAATTTGTTCAGTGTTAGATGAGCATATCTTGAACTTGTCTTTCGGCCTGTAAAATTGCTAAAAAACTATCTCAAACACTTTCGTTTTTCTTAGGTACGAATTCATGAAAAGTGGGTTTGAATCACACAATCTAATAAAATCACACAATATATCTATCGTAAAATATTCCATGCTTTAATTAGGTGTTCGCAAAACATAATCAAAAATATATAAAATATGTTCTCATCCATTATTACACATGTTCCCGTTCAGTTTCATGTAAATAAACTGATGCTTGGGGATAAAATATTGATGAATTAAGAACAGTTGGCGAAAGGCAGATTGATATGTCTTCTTGCTGTGAAGTCGGATTTATTCTCAACGAAATAACTCTTTCCACATACTGATTACATTAAGAATTCTTTTATTTTATGCATTTATTTATTTTATTCACTGTCATTCGTCGTTTTTCGAATTTAAGGACAACCTTGATTAATAATTTGTTCTTAGATCTTGCATAAGAAGTATGCAAGCGCCTCTGTGGTACAGTATCGCTGTATTTGCCTTTTAGCTATAAAAGGTTGGGCTTGATCCGTACAGGGGACGCATTTGAGCATCAAAAGTAACAGCGCTACGCTATTCTGTACATCGTATGATTCCAATCGCAAAAAGTTTTCGTAAATCAATTATTCATTCAGATGAATGGCGTGTATTATCATTTACAATAAAAAAATAAATAAATAATCAACTTCATTCCTTGAAAATATAAATAATATTTCTTATTAAGAATTCTTAAAATATTATTTATTCATTATTTTCTTATTCAGTATTATTTTGTCTTAAAACTAGACGGAAATAAAACATGTCTGCATCAGTGCCTGTCTTCGTTTAGATCCTAAACTCAGTTCCCTCAAGTCTATGAATATCTTAATCTGGCTCTTACGCACAACTCCGTGCCAAGAATCTGATTACAGCCTTATAGAATTACAAGTTTCTTTTATCTTTATTATCTCGAAATTGTTTCCTAGTTAAGCACTTCCTAATTAAATTCTTGATGAGCTAAATTTATTTCGCTCAGAAAGAATGTTGCGACGCGTTTTTATTAACAAGTGCAACGCATTATGTACACAGGCGGCGCCACTGATAAGTATTTAAGATAAATTTGAAAACAGCATTTATTAAAGTATCACCAAGAAACCCAAATTATTGTTGGTGGATCGAACACCAATAAAGCAAAGTCCAAATGGATCATTTGGTGGAACTGCTAGCACATGAACGTATTTGAGATGGATCGAAACTGAGAGGTTTTATGAAAATAAAGACGAAATATAAATTCGATTAGTTTCTGACATTTTGTTTTCTTGCATTTTGCACCCATAACATTTTCTTTGCATGATTTCTAAACCAGTTCTTCATGTTTTCTGAATTTTATCTACATTTACGGCTTAAATTAGACATAATTTTAAGTTTGATAAATTTTGGACTGTAAAGTTTTCATTATAATGAAGAGCAAAACACATTCAAGTATATTTCACTTGTACACGTCAGCAGTTAAACTAAATAGTCTCAGGCTTCAAAAATAAGGTTACGAAATGTAATGTTACGAATTCTATAAATAATGGAGTCGCAAATGAATCACCAAGTGTCATCGTGTAAATAAGAAATAAAAATAAATAAATAATGCATTAATAGTATAACACGATATAGAACTCATGCTGCCATCTAGTGTATATTATGCTCACATATTCAGTAACGTTTGCTACCTGGTAATATTGAAGACTGATAGGAAGAAAATATTCTGCAAATTGGTTTAGCTATTACGAAAAGGGATTAACACAATACGAGATTTTAAAGTACATTTATCTAAATATAAACAGGAAGGAAGAAAGAGCATAGTTAATAAAAGAGAATCTCTTGAGTAATTGCTATCTCAAGCACTTTCTGATAGGAACATTCAGTTTAAAGGTATTGGATATGGCAATAAAGTCGGATAGCATAATTGTGGACAAGTCAAATTGCCACCATTTGGCAAGGGTAATCATGCAGGGGGAGATATGCAAGCACGTAGAGACGTTGAGTGAAAATATGTAGAACTACTGGGTAGGAGATTATGATACTCAGAAAACAACTTGAAGGATTAATGGGAATAATTCACTGGAGATAAACAGCGTCGATATCAAATAGAATGATAGAAAAATTAATGCGAAAGAAGAAGATAATGGGAAAGGTATAAAAATGGGAGATGTGAAGTCATATGATGCATATAAAATGCAAACTAGAAGAGTAACAGGTAAGTATAGTAGAAAAGAAGTTAGAGCATGAAAGAAGACTAGCAGAGCCAGAAAGTTGTTTCACCATAGAGCTAGCAAGAGAAAGAATGACCATAGGAGCATCGCTCTGCTAGACGGAGTTGGTGTAGTGGCGGTCGGTGAAAATTTTAAGGGGGCGGTGTTGCATATATATATATATATATATATATATATATATATATATATATATATATATATATATATCATCAGCCATTATCGATCCACTGCTGGATGAAGGCCTTTTCAAGATTACTCCAACACTCTCTATCCATGGCTCTTCTTTTCCATGTCACTCCTGCAAATCTGATGATATTATCAATCCACCGTGATTTAGGTCGGCGTCGTGGTCGTTTTTCCTCTCGTGGAATCCAGTCCAGTACTTCTTTTGTCCATCGCTGATCTTGTCTTCGGGCAATATGCCCAGCCCATTGCCACTTCAGATGTTTCACTCTTCCTATGATGTCAGAGACTTTGGTTTGATTTCTTATCCATGTGTATTCCTTTTGTGATCCAATCGTGTGATACCGAGCATACTTATTTCCATACGGAATTGTGTTGTTCTTAATTTTTGAATTTCATGTGCATTCAGTATCCATGTTTCACAGCCATATGTCAGCATAGGAAGAATACACTGGTTAAAAACCTTTCTCTTAAGGCATAATGGTAGTGGCTTTTGAATATTGAATGTAATTTTCCAAATGCTTTCCACCCAAGCATCGCACGCCTTTTAATTTCATCCATGATAGTTTGTTCCATTGATATCTGTTGTCCTAAGTATATGTAATGATCTACTTGCTTAATTTCCTCGTTATTGATTTTTATTATTTCTGGTTGGACATAACTATTGAACATAACTTGGGTCTTCTTTAGGTTTATCTTTAGTCCAGCTGTTTTGCTAACAATTGGGAGCTCATATGGATATGAGTCTGTAATTCATGTGCAGTTGAAGTAAAGATAACTATGTCATCTGCAAAGCGTAAATGGCTTAAATATCTTCCATTTATCTTCAGACCTTTCCCTTCCCAATCAAGAAGTTTGAATATTTCTTCTAGGCACGCTGTGAATAATTTTGGAGATATTGTGTCACTCTGTCTTATACCTCTCTGTATTCCCACAGTAGACATGTTTCCATTGAAATGAATTGCTGCTGTGGCATTGGTGTATGCTGATTTGATGGTTCTGATGTATGGCTCCTCCACTTGTTGGTTTCGTAATGCTTTAAGTATTGCACAAGTTTTAAGTGAATCAAAGGCTTTCTCATAGTCAATAAAACCAAGACATAGTGGTAATTGATATTCATTACACCGTTCAATAATCTGCTGTACAACTTAAATATGGTCAAGTGTACTAAAGCCCCTTCGAAAACCTGCCTGTTCTTTTTGGTTGTGCTAGGTCCAGAGTCGCACAAAGTCTATTAGCTAAGACTTTTTTTGTAAACACTTTGTAGACCACTGATAGGTCGGTAGTTCGTCATCTTCTATCTCACCTTTTTATGTATCAGAATTAGGGTAGCCTTCATCCATGTTGTTGTACATCATTTTTCTTCAGGCATAAAGTAAATGGTTTTGCTAAGAGTTCGTAGGTTATTTCTCCGCCTGTTTTTAGAAGTTCAGCTATAACTTCATCCTCACCTGCAGCTTTCCCATTTTGCTAGCTTTGGATGCTTCACATAACTTCTTCTGGTAGAATCTGTGGTACTTCAGCTGTGTTGTAGTTGTCTTCATTTAATTCATCATCCTGGTATAATATTGAGTAGAATTCTTCAATTCTTTTTGCTATAGCATATCTATTTCTGGTGATGGTCCCATCTTGTGGTTTGACTGCAACCATCTGCTTGCTGTTCATCAATTGCTGTTTAACTTTTTTGACACTATCGTTGTTTTCAATTGTTTGTTGTATGAATTTACAATTGACTTTTCTTATTTCTTCTGTGATACGTTTTCTGATTGTTTTGCACAATTCAGTGTATTCAATTTTATTCTGTAGGTTAATTGATTGTTTCATTTCTCTTCGTTTCTTCATAAGCTGTTTTGTTTCTTCAGAAATGTTTCTTTTGTTTCTTCAGCCCGTAGGAAGCCCCGATATATATATATGTGTGTGTGTGTGTGTGTGTGTGTGTGTGTATATATATATATATATATATATATATATATATATATATATATACACACACACTAGCGAACTGCGGCTCCCCTCCTCCCAGAGTTCCAAACTGGTAGGCCGGTTCTCCATGAATTCTGATGACTCGAATTTTGAAAACTCGAAAGGGGGGGTTCCTTCCCCCTGGTGCCTATGGCGCCCCCCCCCCCCCGAGTTGCGGACTGGTAGGCCAGTTCTCCTTGACTCGAATTTTGAAGACTCGACACTCAGGGTATCCCCTGAGTTTCAAAACGTTTCAAATAACTTGACAAAAAACGTGACACAAAAACGTTACAAAAAAGGCTTATCATTTTATATTATAGAGTAGATATAAACTTTTTTCCTATTCAGTAACGAATTTATTAATAAATAAATTTACGTATTAAAAATATTTCATCCTCACCACGAACAAACACCAATAATAAAAGTTTCGTATCAATAGCAATGACAAATGCAAACGAATATCGGCGTTAGATCGCAGTGCATTTGTTTCGTGTAACGATAATTGGAAAAATATAATTCTTTTCATATTTTCAACAGTGACATCGTCATAATTCAGCCTTGTATCTATAATAAATAAATAATTGTATGTTATTTTAACAAAATAAAATAAGATTTAAAAAAAAAAATAGTTCACCACGCACACGCACCAATAAATAAACGTTTCATATCTCACAGAAATAACGCGCGCAATAATAAGATGCACTGCCTAGGCGGCAGTGTATCTAATGACGTAACCATGCAATGACAAGCGCAAACTATTGGCGTTAGATGGCAGTGCATTTGTTTCGTAATCTAAAGCGTTAATCGAACAATTCCAATTATTAACTATTCAGTCAATGTCAAAACGTAAGCTGTAACCTTTAGCATGTTGTACTGCAATTATATAATGTTGTAAGCATCGTTATTATTTATAAACACAAACAAAATTTAATTTTTTCATTTTTTCCTTGGGGGTGCTGCAGTGTCGCAGTGCTTATGTACGAGCCGCCACTGAGTTGGTGGAAGGCCGACAAGGCAGAAATTGTAGCGGAAGTATTCGGTTATATTGTTAAGGTTAAATTTTTCATATTGGTGAAAATAATATTGTTTCAGGGAGCAGAGTTGAGGGACTGAACCCTGGGGGGGAAAGGGGTCCTGCCCCCAAAAGAAAAAGAAAAACACTAGAAAATTTTCCAAAAATCTTTTCCTAATTAAAATTATTTTTTTTAATTTATGTTGCGTCGTGTCTTCTATTTCTATACTACTTATGAATTAGCGATCATTGCAGATGCTCATAGGTCGCATGCGATGCGTAGTGTGTATTGTATTCTCAAATCGTCTACTCAACTCCCCCCCCCCCACCACCACCAAGATTAAATCCTGAGTGCACTACTGGATATGACTATGACATATAAACTGTTTAGAGGAAGGGAGATGGGGTAATAAAGAGAGAAGAAGCCATTCCTTTGAAATTAGAAATGCGGTGCTTAACAAATCGAGACATAAATCTTTTACGTGAAGAATAGAATTTTCATGCAGGATGGGGAGCCCTCCACACATCGGTCGATCCGTATAGAAGGTTCTTCAAGAACATTTCACGTAAGCCAGAATGATCAGCCATGCGTGTCCCACTGCATCGCCGCCTCTTTCACCTGATCTGACCCCCCTGTGATTTCTGACTAGGGATTTCCCAAAGATAGGGTTTATCGAGATCATCCTGATAATTTGCCAGCGTTAAAGGACAGCATAATGCAGCATATGCGCACCATCATCAGTCCCGTCCAGTTATGTTCTGCCATTGAACACGCTGTGCAAAGGATGCAGTTTGTGGCTTGCCAGGAAGGGCAGCACATTGAGCAGCATAGCCCATGAATGCATAATGGAAGTGAATAAAAATGTGTCATTTATGCTTGTGTCGCTTTTCTGTTCGGTCCACCATATAGCTCCTCTGGTGGTGGTGGTGAATTTTAAAATTAATTTTCTTTTCCTCTCTCAGAGATCACTTCCACATGGCGCACGATGCATTCCTGCAAAGTTTCGCAGCATTTGGATCACTGGGTGGCGTTCCATAAATCCTCAAACAGAGATACTTTAATTTTGATCACCCTGTATGTATCATGAATGTCTTTTATAAAAAAAATAATAATAAAAACCAAAATTGCCTCGAGAGTCACAACGAATTACTTCGCGAACCGGGATTTCATCACCTGTTGCTCCTTTTCTGTAATCAGAATTGGTGTCAATGAATTCCTTATCTCCTCCTATGATGCCAATGACAATTTCCACTGAGCGATCATCTTCGTTGGTCTTTGTATGATGACTTTGTCTTTTCAATCTTTGAAGAATATTCTATAATGAGAGACAAAACAATTCATTGCTTTAAATGGAAATAAATGCGATTTACTTAAAGAAATAAAGCGATTTTCCATAACTAACTCGCGATCCATTTCACTGTTCACGCCAGTTGCGTACAGAACGAATATCTCCCTCAACTTCCAGGGAGAATATTTCTGTACTAGATTTATTTTCAGTGCTGTTTTCCTCACATAGCAAGGCTATCATACTGAAAGCTAGTTTCATTGTTTAATAGGATGAAAAATCCGAGTTTCTGGGAGGAAAATCACGTGCGTTTGAGAGTGGCTAACTCTCCTTCAGGTTAAAAGTCCTATCCTCTCGATTGCATATGGAGGCATTGACTGGTAGCTCTGATTCTCTCGGAATCTGCTGTTAGACGAAATTGGATTATTTTCTATTGATCACTAGGTAACTTGATCTGCTCTTCTGTTGAATGTGTGTGTATAGCAGTGTTGGTCGGTGCGGGTTGTGACTTTACTTGTTTCCTTAGATGCTTTTTTCTGTTGTTGTAGAAAATGTTAACAAAAATAAAAGGCGGTCACTTTTATTTTTATTAACTTACCCGTTTACCATAAGAATCGGAGAGATCTTTGCCACGAGAATCTCTGGATGCGTCCTTTTGAAGTAGTAGTAAAGGTGGGTTAAAACTTCCATTGGAAACAATTTGTGGACAGATTAAAATAATATTTTGATACCAGTCATGGGGGGGAAAGTAGGTACAAGCTATCCAGAAGAAGTGAAGGTAGAATGGGCTTAGCACTTAGTATGTAGCGTTCTTAGAAGGGGAGAAAAGCAGATGTCTTTTTATCGTAATTTTTGTCTTTCATAAAAGCCGTTTGTTTACGTTATGTTTTATTTCATCATTTTATTTTATTTAATTTTTCTTTCGTGCTTTCCGTTTAGCATAAGCGTTAGAGAAATCAACATACATATGAGCAGACGATGTATCGGAAAACTAAAAATATCTTTTTTTTTTATTTTTATGTTTTATTTTTTGTCCCCGTTTACCATAAGACAAACCGCAGAACTGAACAATAGCCATATTGTCATTATCTCATACAGTGATATGGTTACAGTTCTAATTCACCAGAAAACCTAATTTAATTGATTTTCTGGTGAATCTTTTAGAAGTTTGTATTTAAAATACGAACTTCTAAAGAGGAAGGGACTTGATTACAGTGACCGAAGTTAGCAAGAAATTATCACGATCTTACGCGCAGCACAGCTGTAGTAACCGAAATTACGGAAATAAATTATATAAAATATATTCTCCGCAAATCATCACAAGGGAGAGGCGACATCTTTTAGATTTTCTAACTTTATCGAAATCAATTCACATCCGGTTTCTTTCCACGTTTGGAGGGGATAGTTTTGTAAAAGCTTGAGTTCTACGTCGATTTAGCTGAGTTTCTTAAAGATAAAAAAAATTTCTAGTTATACATGCCAAAGATGGACTAACTTGAGAACTAGACAAAGAAACGTAGGAAAAATTTCTGTAGTTTGTGACTTAGAATCAAACCGATTCTTCTGCCGATCAAACACATTAATTAAAATAATAGAAAGATTCATTAGTACGATCAGATGGCTAAAGCAAGCAGTTTAGCAGAAATGTTCTCGCATCAGCAACTCAAGAAGTACTTGCTCATGAGGTTAACCAATCGATTGATGAGAAGCGGGCCATCTTTTAATGCTTAAACAACCACAGTTTTTATCACTCAGCTAAGCAGGTACACAGTGTTACAGTTTGCATTTAATAACTCTTCTAGACAACAAAGAGATTGCTGTGTTGACCAAATCAAAAATATGATATCCGCCATTTAAAAGTAATGGCGGATATCATATTTTTGATTTGGTTTTACACACATTTTTACATACAACTTTTTTTACACACATGCCTAAAGCCATATTTTCCATTCCTCACTCTCTCTCTCCCCCTCTGTCTGTCTTGTGTGGCATTTTGAACGAAATGTTTCCGTTCCAGGATTGGAACCAACCATCTTCAGTAAGGGTAGAACTATGTTTTACAACCATCAGGTTATTGGAACCATTTGCATTGTTTTTTTACATTAATTGGAAAATTTTCTAAGCTAAACTCTTCATCAGTGGAAGTAACGCATGCATCCTCTGCGCTAAGCCTCCCAAACTTGAATTTTAGTCTATTTTAAGACAGACTTCAGTTCAAGTCTAGTCCCCGACTGGAAGAACTTTTTCTAAGTCTTTCTTCGACTGGTTCCCGAGTTAGTCGATCTCTGACACGGGCTAGCGGGTTTTTTGTCTCGGAACTCGGGTCTTTCATCACGTAAGCTCAAGAAAATCGAACGTAGAACCCATGCTATCTCAGACTAACATATCCTATTGAGGTTAGGTACCAAGGAATGGCAGCGCTTGTTGGCTCATCTCTTCATCGGTCGCCGCTTATCATTGCTAATAATCTTGGGCCAGCTATCTCCAATTGGCTACCAGTGGAGATTGAACTACTCACTCAGTCTCCAAAAGCTAGATAGGGTTAAAAGGCCTCGCCTACTCCCAATAAGGGAATAAAAGGCATTAGCTGATTTCTTTTTCTAATTCAAATTTTATTTCTAAGTAATAACTCAGTCCTTAGTTATTGAACTTCTGTTTGCCATAGATTGCCCTCTTGATGATTCGATCAGCGTTCGTAATGTACTTCATTTCTCGACGAAAGAACAAATGCCCAAAATTTATATTTTTTTATTTTGGCCCACGCACGAAAGGTTATTAGTAAACCTATAGTACACTTTGCACCGTGAGTAAGCTGAGGGTTTTTTCTATTTTTATCAATTTAATATCTGCAAATCATTCAAAATTGAGAGATTAAGTGCGCACCTTACTTTTTATATGCTAATATTTTATTCGAAGTTCTTAGAAGGTAAAGAAGTATTCAAATGTATGTCATTGGTTAGTTTGCACTTCATTTAAAAATGTACTAAATATGAAAAAAAAAAAAAAAAGGAAGAAAACAGACTAAAGGCATTGGATATTTTAGGAAATGTCAAAAATTGGAAGAGAAAAATATTAACTGAGCCTTACTGATTTTTAGAAAAGTGTATTTCTTATTTAGATGAATGGTACGAAGTGAAGACTTCTGTCTTGAAAAGTTTTTTTCTTGAGAAAACCGACTGGTTGGTGCTAATAAATTGTGATATAAAATTATGTGCTGATATTAACAAATACGTTTATGAAGATTTTCATGTTATTCTGACTGCAAGAAGAAAATGTCGACGAATCTCCAATAAGTTGACACAGTTGACTCCTCCCCCCCTCCTTGTAACAGTGATTTAAATATCAGAAACGTAATGAAGTTGGTCTGTTCTATTCAATGAATGATTGCGTCGAATGACTTCTGTGGACGGACATTCAGTGTGATGGGACGAGACTGTCTTCATGAACAAAGAAACAAAACAGGCTTAGTCAACAATTACCAAAACGGAACTCCAAACGCAGTGAGTTCCATGCAGGAGTGTCTCTTAATGTCATTCACACTTTACAAAACAAAACGAAATAGAAATTTACGAATTGCTAAATGGTTACAGACTCAAATATTTAAAATGTCCTTTTTTAAACTGGTTTTGTTTTAAAATTGTAATCAGACGTGAATCCTTTTCGTAGGATGTTTTTTCTCTTTCTCCCTCGTTATCACAAAAATTACGTAGAGGATCAAAAAAAAAAAAAAGTGGAACTAAGCCCTGATAAAACCTGAAGCGAAATGAGTCTGTTCTTTAATTTATGGAAACTAATGAATATAAGCTGGGGATTCTCACAGTGTTGGCTCTACCGACGGTGGAAGACGTGCATTTGCACGGGGCGACAATTTTTTGGGGGCGGCAAAGTTGGCATAAACTATACGAAAAATAAGGGAGAAGGGGCGGTAAAATATGCTGCTGCACGTGGCGACCCTGGGTTCTCACTTCCCAACTTTTCGACTGCTGCAAAAGTGAGTGCACGTGCCGTAAAGACTCCAGTACATTAAAACATATTTGCACATTTTCATGACGGAAAACCAAATTGTATTAGGTTTGGCGATATTTTTAACTCGAATTTATCCAAATCGGCTCAGTCTATATTCTTTTTTCCCGTTTTACGCGTAAACCATGCAAACTTTCGGAACCAGAACCGAAGGATTCTTTAATAAGGTGGTTAATTCTTTTCCCCGTATATCCTATGTCTGTAAATGTCCTGTGTTCTTCTGATCCGTTTGCCTATTTTCTGGGATGAAAAGCACGGGCTTCCACCCCTGTATGAAGCTGGCTAATTCACCTTCAATTAAAAAGCCCTGATAAAGGATTCTTAAAGGGCCTTGATAAAACTACAAAAGATAAAAGGGTTGTATAAGGAGTTTTTTTATTCATTTTAACTCCTACACGTTGTAAGAAGTTCCATTTCGATATTGTGGACGTTATTGCTTTTAAAATAGATTTTTTTTTTTTTTTTTTTTTTTAGGAAAAATGAAAAACCGGTCAAAAGTGTGGGTTTTCTTTTCATTTGTAGATTAAACTGAATGTGTGCAACGGCTACTAACCAACTGTCTAGTATACGATGATCGCCTTAACGCAGAAGAATCCATTTGCGTAATTATTATTTTGAAATAATAATTATTCCAATCCTCATCCTGTTTTTTTTTTCTTTTTTTTTTTTCATGGCATTCACTTTCACAGAAACGACTCTTGAACAATCCTGTTGAGGATAATGAAAAACACTAAAGGTAAACATGCAAGTAGTCGCTTTTCATAAAGCATAAATAAATTTGGAGATACACGATGAATAGCAGAACAAAATTGTCATTAGAAATTTCCGACCAAGCTATAGAAACCTGCCAAAAGATTGTAAAGTGTCTGGAACAAAATCTACGTGCCACTGGAATGCAAATAAATAATTTTTGACTAAAATTATTTATTCACGAGCTTACGTTTCGCCAGAGGCTTTAACAATATACAATGAGCAAAAACAGGGAATGAAATAACCTCGAGAACAGTCACGTGACTTTTTATGAAATATATACGAATATACGTTCCAATAATTAAGGCGAGCTTTCGTCATCGAAGAGGATGCGAGAAATAGTCTGGGCTCAGTAAACAAGCACATCATTCTCGATTGTTTTGTTAAATAAAACTCGTTGATTTTATTGTAATAAAGCAAAGTTATTAGAAAATCTCAACATTTCTGCGGTACTCGATTAACTGAATCGGGGAGGTGTCTGTCGTAAACTGTGTGATTAGGAATTAACTGATGCATTCCAGGCGTGTCGATTGATACCAACTTTTAGATACCAACCGCTATCCACAATGACATCACCGTTACCTAGAGAAATAAGATTATTATTGATAAATTATTATTAATAATAAATAGTAATAAATAAATAAATAAATGCGGGGCTCGGATCCCACTGTGGCCACGGATGATTGTCTTGGTGGGAGATGAATTTCATCGCCTGGTGCAAAACCACTGTCCTGCTTACGTGGAGAACTGAAGTGGCTTGAAAAAGTTTGATATTTGGTATGTAAATCAGGACCGGATTAGGCAAGAAATAAACACACACACACAGAGGAGGGAGGGATGAATAATTATAAACATTTAGAACCACTTTAAAAGAGGAAAAAACGTTGTGTTCGTATAAATGCAAACAGTAATTTGTTTCCTGAAAATAAAGTTTTTATAAACTCGTCACCTTGATAAGCTTTCCGAAACATGCGAACAATATATTTCATCTTATATCCGCACACGAGTCTGCTCGACTATTCGTTGATTCCAAGTTATGTCGCTGGTCTATCTAACTTGATCTCATCATGCTAGTCCGCTCCATAGCACAGTACCGTGGACGACGTTACATTTACTCTTTGGTTGGAAAGACGTTGGTTCGAATCCGCTTAGGACGCAAAGCGTCTTCAAAGATTAATTAGTCGATCTAACAAGAGGTGACAAAGAATGCATTGCCTGCACTGCTTTGGTTGCTTCTCCCTTAAGTCCAACCAACGTGATCGAATATACTTGATAGTTGCTTGTGTAACTCGCCTTCCTAAACCTAATTTTATTAAGGGAAGCCTATTACCTTACTCTGCTACGTCATCAACTCTGTGTGTGTGTGTGTGTGTGTGTGTGTGTGTGTGTGTGTGTGTGTGTGTGTGTGTGTGTGTGTGTGTGTGTGTGTGTGTGTGTGTGTATTCGTTCTCTGGAAGGTTTGTTTTTTCGGAAGCCAGGAAGAAGGGATAAGTCGAAATTTCAGAAAAGAAAAGCTGTCGCTTCCGTATTAGACTGGCTTCATCTTAATAAGTCACGAATATCATAAATGTTTGCGTTCTAGACCGGATTCGAACCAGTTGTATTAGTTGTATTCAGTTGAAATCATTTGAACACAGTTTGGAGATAAACACTGCAAGAAAAGAATGAGACTACACTCAGAATCTTTTGCTTTTCACAGTTTGTCTATGCTTTTTTAAATCATATCTTAAGCACTAGTATATGTTAAATCAATTATTTTTAAAAATATTTCCTTCCTACTTTGGATTTTAATATCTCTGAACCATTTTATTTAAATTATGCCTCTGAGTTATAATATGTGCATTTTTTCAATGCATGCCCCATCATAACACATCGGTATTAACTAATTTCTTCTCCCTTTTAAATTAATTGATCGTGAATAATATTATTTTCCAAGGAAATGTGTATTTAATGTTCGTTAATAATTTCAAACATAATTATCGTCTTACTGTATTAGTAAAATACAGCAAAATAATAATAATAATAATAAAATAAATTACTGGTTACTATGAGATAATTTCCATTTCATGCCAAAAAAAAAAAGCTATCGTTTTGTATAAATGCTATTTAAACTTTTACAGCCTTGATTAGAGAATTTTACAATCGTAAGATATAGTTCGTATTTAAATATTTGTCATATTCTCTGAAAAATGAGAATTTTACCTATAGTACTAAAAGTAGTTTAGAATTATACATACAGTATTCTGAGATCGTTTATTTTTCAACTTCTCATTGCATATTTATATTGAATTTAATGTGTCCAAAAAAAGTTGCAAAGGAACTTATAATTTCAGCCAACAATAAAAATAACATTTGCAAAAGCTCGAAGGAAAAGTGAAATCATAAGCGAAAATCTATAATCTTTTGGAGCAAATTATTCTCCTAGAGGGCGCTGCCAGTTTAGAAAAATAAATTTCCATGCAATCATCAAAATCGGATTTGTGACCACTTACTTGTTAGACGAAAGTTGAAGCAAAGAGGAAAACGTGTAATCGATCGTTAGTTTGCAAATATCTTCGTTAGATGGCGCTCTTGGAAAATAAAGTACATGCAATTCCTAAATAACGATTCGACTTTGAAAACGACTTACAACAGCGAATTATCAAACTTCTTATCTCGTAGTTTAAACATAATCTGCAATTGATAAAATTATCAATATGTAAGTGCGAATTAACTATGATGTGTTAACAAACCATTTCGATTATAAATAAATAAATAAATTGTCACGGTTATTTGTTCGTAGTTCTAAACCAATCTGTAAGATTATAAACACAAACAACATTATAAAGTAAACACAAACAACATATGTTTATTAGTCATTTAAAACGTCAGCATACAACGCTTACTTATTCAATTTAGGATACGCTGTTATTTCATAGTATTTTTCTGCACACGCAATTGGAAATGCCTCTACAAAGTTCACCTTGGTTCGTATTAATTGGAAAATGTAGTTATTCTTACATCTTTCAAAGTAAATCATAACATTAATTCCATTTCTTTGAGCAGACGATTGATTTTTGGTTCTTTTCAGAGAAAACTATTGCACCTTAACTTAAATATGAACCATTGAATTTTTTTAATGACTTTTTAAAATTTTCTAAAAGCTTAATTTTTCTAAATCAAGGTATTCTAAAACCATTCTTTTGAAAAATTATATTTTCTAAAGAATAAAGGCCGGCCAGGTTGGCTGATTAGTTAGCGTATCCGCTCTCCAGTCAAAAGGCTACGGGTTCGAATTTTAATCCCGTCGTGGGCATGAATGTTTGTAATTGTCTGTGAAAATACCAGTGGTGGCAGATTGCTTTGGTGTAGATGATGAAGGTAGTTGCGGTTAGTGGAGACGGAGAGTTGTAAAGTAGGTGTGCCCTCCTCGATGAGTCTTTGGACTCCTTGGAGGTGTTACGTAAGAATAATTTTAGATATTATTATACTGTCACCCCCATGGAGTCTGAAGACTCGTATATAACTGCATAGAGTAAACCTGGAAATTTTCCAAATCCAACAAATGAATTAAAAAAACAAAACAAAAAACCTATGCATCTGTATTCACACACTGAATTTTTTTTTTTTTTTTTTTGTCTTCTACTTCTTTCTTAACTGAGATGTCTGTGAAAAGGCTGTGGATCTCACTCATTGATTCGTTGTCTTTCTTCGTGCGTCTACTTTCTTCGCAGATCATGAAGAATCATTCTTCTATTCTTAACAAGCAGGAGAGTGTTCATTAGATGTTACATAGGCCATGAGGCAGTCTTCGTTTCCAACAGGATTGCGCTCCGGTCGCGACATCCACCGTTCGGTTGGAAAGACAGGATTTCGAACCTCTGTCTACGATGCAAGGAACTTTTTAAAGCGTTTTTCAGCTAAAGGCGAATTTTTCAGTCTCATTCGGAGGTGGAAGGGTCTTCCACGCAGAAACAAGCGCCATTTTAAAACCTAACACACTGACTTCATTCATTTAGTTGGTTGATTGAGCAGTAATTCAACCAAATCCAAATTCAATAGTATCATCCTTTTCCATTTTTCATAACAAGTTTCAGTAGAGTCGTGGGCAGGTCTATTCTATGTAAAGTTTTCTCCTCTGTATGCATTCCATCAACCCCCCCCCCCCTCATACACACAAATTATTTTGTTTTAGGTTATTGCCTTATACTAGGAATAAATATACTAGGAATGTATATTTTGGTCTGAAATTTCTGTCTGTGTAGAGTAACTAACCATACAATATTCACAGAAAAAGTAAATGAAGTATTAGGCATACCTGAGTATAAGAACGTTCACAAGCTAGCTGAAAATTTACTCAGGTAGTCTGTAAATATAACTTTATCTCTTTACCTTGAAGACCGGACTTGACTGGTAATGTTTTCTGATAGAATATGCACGGAATAAGGCACTGAGTCAACCTGCTACTCTAGCTGCCAAACTGTCCAACTCTTATCCTTACAGCATACTTAGAAACTCGTATAGTTTATACTCGTATAAACTCGTATATAGCTATGTTATGAATTACAGCATGCATTTAATAATATATTTTCCTATGTATATTATACAGCCAGTGACGTATCTAGAGCTTTTACCGCCCTGGACGGTCCCTGAGTTTGCCGCCCCTCTCAATACACACCAAAAATACTACAAAAAAGTCAAAACTACGTACAGGGAAATAAATTAAAACACTATGTTTATTTTTGAAGTAAAACTTTAATTCCAACATTCTAAAATATTATATTTCTTGCTTTTCTGTTAGCAAAATCGTCGATGACATTGGCGAAGTCTATTTCATAGTAATGTAGGTAATTCATAATCAATTTTATTTAGAAAAACTCCTCTCACAATTAACAACACTTACAGCAATTGTGAGGAAAATTCGCGTAGTATTACAATATTTAGAACTGAGTTATCGAGACTGTATTTTTCAATTAATTGCAAAAGTTTAAAAGGTTCAAAGTGCCGCCCGGGTCAGACCCCCACCCCCAGATACACCACTGTATACACAGCGATGTATATAGAAGACTGGCTTTCTAATCGATATCAAACGGTTGTGTATAGAGGTGCCACGTCTCTCAGGAGGAGAGTTACCAGTGAAGTTACACAGGGTTCTGTTCTAGAGCGACTGGTGTTCATTTTGTTTGTTAATGATATTGCGAGTGGTCTGCAAGATGATATTCAGCTGTTTGAGGATGATGCTAAGCTAGGAAAAGTTATTAGGAATCAGGGGCGAATTCTCCATGTTTGCTATGCTTGCTGCGCAAGCTCATTACTTGAGAAAGAAGTAATATTCATTTGTTAATAAATGCCTAAATGCATTTATAAGCATTCCATTTAGGCTTTTATTTTTGTAGACAGAAGACGTCTTAAGCTTGCTCGGCAATAATTGAGCTTTGCGTTGTGTATCGAAGGCCGATGCTTGCTCGTCTAGTCAAAGCTAACTTGGCGGCTCGGTTGTAGGAGCTTCCAGGTCCTCGCAACATCACTGTGATTTCATGCGCGCGCATAGCCATTTCACTCTCTTGCATAAACACAGGCCATACGCAGTCAATGTAGCTCTAGCCAGTGAACTTCAGCTAGCATTTACAAGTATGCGTGTTGCTTGGGAAAATTAAGTGACAACCAACTTTATATGACGATGTTATTGACCAGTTCATAAAGAAGAACCGTCGGGTAGAATTTGTATTCAAGTAGCTAAATTGAAAGAGATAGAATATCGTTTGTAAAATAAATGTTGTATCTGTATGATTGAATGTACATACATTTTTAAATATATAGTTTTAAATGGTCAGTAATTCATTATTCCGCTAATCAGACTAAAATCACACCTCTCACTCCCTGAATGATAACAAGAGCAAGCGTGAATTTCAAGACCAGCATTCGCGCCTGAAAAATACATTTACTATTTGATTTTGACATCTGGAATATTTGTTTAGAATATATACGGGTACATATGTAGTTTGCGTTGATCTTTATATAGAGTATAATGAAATGAATAAATATCTGTCTCTACTAATTTATTTTCAGAAACTTTCAATAATTTGTTAATTATAAGAGTGCATTACGTAAGCCATGAGAAATTACAGTATGTTCTTAACAAGAGGTCTAAAACATCTATGGTGTAATCTAATTAACTTTCTGGATACTGACAGTTATTATGATCATTCTCGTTATCCACTAGCCTTGATTAGGGCATAAACTACCTGGAATTAAACAGAGATCGCAACCAGACGCGATTAAAATTGAAATTAATGATATCATGATGAGAGGAACAATATTCAGAATGACAATTTACGGCTCTTGGAGAGAATGTGATGAGTGACCTCCAGGATACTTTCAGCGTAGTTTATTATGTTGAGAAAGGAAATGTGAGACAATGTAAGTTAAGTGTGCTAAAATGTGCCGTAGAGCCTGACACTCAGTCATGTTTCAGTAATAATTTATTTTCTTTGTTTTACGATGTATAATTCAAACCATAGTTCATAATATTAAGGAACAAAGTTGCTAATCCATAAAAGTAAATTCGTGTTTTTAAGTACTTGTCTTGGAAAAAGAAATCGTCGGTGAAACAGTGATGGAAAGACGGGAGTAGATCTGAAGGGAGAACGATCATGCTTTTCTTTAAGAAATCACAGAATATAATATTGAGAATTTTCATTGTAGTAATCAAAAAGAAGAAAGAAAGAAATCAAAAAAGAAAGAAAGAAAGGAACATTCTGTTAAACATTTTCGAGTTATAATTCATTTTAAAATGTCGCATCTCCATGAATTATCGTAATCCTTTCTTTTAGGGTTACACGGTGATCAGCATTCATTTTAAAAATTTTTATGGATTTTACAACCGTGTTAAAAAAAACTTTTTTTATTATCCCGACGTATCGATCTTCACATCAAGATCATCATCTGGAGCGTACATAAAAATACACAAGACAAGCTACGTTACATCATTAACTGTAAACTAAAGAAACAATGATTTGATCACATGTTATTCTACTGGCGTGATCTCTGGTGGAAAAATAAAATAAAATAAAATAAAAATTAAATTTTTACATCAAGCTAAATTCTATTTTTACAATGACAGGAATAAACATTCTTTTTGATGGTTTTCTCTCAGAAACAATTGGTGTCCTATTTTTAGTATTACAATTCTTATTTTTGATTTATAATGGGATTTTTTACAGTCCTATTTATAGTTGTTCTTGGTGAGGAAGGTCGAATATATATCTTCCATATGTTTGGGATTTTTAAACCATCATTGTTGTTTAGATTGGGGTGGTTGCTGATAATTTCACAGGCTTCCTTGAATTTCCGTTCATACCATGTTCTAGTGTGATGTAGACAGCTGGTGGTTTACCAATCAATTCTGTGTAAGGTATTCAGGGCATGATCAGAAAGGCCCGCTTCACCATAATTATTATATTTAATGTGCCGTTTATGTTCTTTTTGTCTAATGGGAATAGTGCGTCCTGTTTCCCCTATATATGATATGTTGCAAGTACAATAAATCCGGTATACTCCAGGGTGAGCTAGTGGAGGGAGTGGATCTTTGGATGAGTTGAGTATACTTTTAAATTTTGCACGAGATTTAAAGGTGGCTTTGAGGTTCTACTTTTGTAGAACTCTGTTTATTTTGTCTGATATTCCTTTAATGTAGGGAATGGTTATAGTTTTACTGTAGTCTGGTTTGTCTTTGTTTTTTATTGTGGTTTTGTACAGAATTTTGTTTATAGTGTTTTGGCTGTATCCGTTTTTTTGTAAGTTATTACTGATAATTTTAAATTCGTCTTTCAATGCCTGTTCACTGGAACAAATTGACTGAGCTCTGTTTTTTAGCGTGTTGATGACATCTAGTTTTTGTGTGTGGTGGTGGTAGGAGTTTATATGTATATATTGTCCCGTATGTGTCGGTTTTCGGTAAAGAGTGAAGGAAAGATTGCCCGAGGGAAGACGTGTGACAAGTGTATCTAGAAACGGAAGTGTGTTGTGTTTTTCAATTTCAATTGTGAACTGTATGTGTTTGTGTTGTTTGTTTAGGTGGCTAAGGAATGTGTCTAATGTCTGGCGGCCATGGGACCAGATCGCGAAAACATCGTCACCGTATCTAAGCCAGACTTTGGGTTTTAGAGGGGAGGAATCTAGGGCAAGTTGCTCAAAATGTTCCATGTAAAAGTTAGCAATAGGGGAGGGGGGATAATGGCGAGCCTATGGCTGTGCCTTCTTTTTGTAAGTAGAAGGCGTTTTGCCATACAAAATAACCCGACCGTAATACATGCGCAAAAAGCGCCATGATATCTGGAGGGAATTTGTTCTGTAGGAGAAGGATTGTGTCATTGATTGGGACATTTGTAAAGAGGGCAGAGACGTCAAAACTGACTAATAAATCATCTTTTTCTAATGTAATGTCTTTGATGATGTTTATGAAGTGTTGTGTGTTTTTGATATAGGAAGAGGAATGACCTACCAATTCCTTGAGTGTTGCCACTAATTTTTTGGCTAAGTGATACGTCGGGCTATCAATTCAACGATAGGTCTTAGCTGGGTGTTTTCTTTGTGGATTTTTGGTAGCCCGTAAATTCTAGGGGAGCGCGCATAATGAGGAAACAGTTTTTTGACTGTATCTTCCGGCCATGTGGTAATTTATTTAAGTAGTTTCTCTGTTTTCTTTTTTGTTCTGTTAGTTGGGTTGTAGTTAATTAATTTGTATGTAAAAAATCCAGCATTATAAATCAAAAATAAGAATTGTAATACTAAAAATAGGACACCAATTGTTTCTGAAAGAAAACCATCAAAAAGAATATTTATTCCTGTCATTGTAAAAATAGAATTTAGCTTGATGTAAAAATTTAATTTTTATTTTTTTAAATTATTTATTTTATTTTATTTTATTTTTTTTTCACCAGAGGCCACGCCAGTAGAATAACATGTGATCAAATCATTGTTTCTTTAGTTTACAGTTAATGATGTAACGTAGCTTGTCTTGTGTATTTTTATGTACGCTCCAGATGATGATCTTGATGTGAAGATCGAAACGTCGGGATAATAAAAAGTTTTTTAACACGGTTGTAAATTCCATAAAAATTTTTAAAAAGAATGCTGATCACCGTGTAACCCTAAAAGAAAGGATTCGAGTTATAATATTAACACGATATCAGTAATGTTCCCTCTAATCTTTGCCAGCCCATGTGCGCGATATATATGATAATAATAACAATACTATTTTTATATTTTTATTAGTCCGATTTGTTTACAAATATAATTTTGAATAATAATAATAATCACAAAGACAACTCATAATAATAAGAACAAATAAAAATAAAAAACTGAATAACAACAACACCTAAAATATGAAAATTAAACAATAATAATAAATAAAATAAATACAGCCTAAAATAACTAGCATGAAACAAGAATTTAGGAGGAAAATAACCTATAGACGAATTAAACCAATGCGATAAATTTAAGAAGAAACTTAAAATAATAAGAACAGAAAAAAAAAGAAAGGCAATACAGTAATAACACTGTGATTAACCCATATAAGCAGCTTCAATAGAATGGTCCACATTTGAACCACCTCTATACAGTTCACCATTCACTATTCTCAAAGCATCAACGTCTCTTTTCCTTCCCTCAGCAGGGAGTTCCATGTCGAGGATATTCACATAAGTCAAATCCAGAAAATCGCTGCAATGACATTCGCTTTCTGGTAAAAGCTCATAACGAGAAGGTTCTAAATTTTCGTCTTCATATCTTTGCATAAGGCCTGAGTTTCGTGTGCTCGCTTCGGTCTGATCGCCGCCTTCATCCTTGTTTCCAAAGAATTCATCATAGGGAAACGGATGAACGTTTACGTCTTCATATCTTTGCATAAGGCCTGAGTTTGGTGTGCTCGCTTCGGTCTGATCGCCGCCTTCATCCTTGTTTCCAAGGAATACATCATAGGGAAACGGATGAACGTTTACGTCTTCATATCTTTGCATAAGGCCTGAGTTTCGTGTGCTCGCTTCCGTCTGAACGCCGCCTTCATCCTTGTTACCAAAGAATTCATCATAGGGAAACGGATGAACGTTTACGTCTTCATATCTTTGCATAAGGCCTGAGTTTCGTGTGCTCGCTTCCGTCTGAACGCCGCCTTCATCCTTGTTACCAAAGAATTCATCATAGGGAAACGGATGAACGTTTACGTCTTCATATCTTTGCATAAGGCCTGAGTTTGGTGTGCTCGCTTCGGTCTGATCGCCGCCTTCACGCTTGTTTCCAAGGAATACATCATAGGGAAACGGATGAACGTTTACGGCTTCATATCTTTGCATAAGGCCTGAGTTTGGTGTGCTCGCTTCGGTCTGATCGCCGCCTTCACGCTTGTTTCCAAGGAATACATCATAGGGAAACGGATGAACGTTTACGTCTTCATATCTTTGCATAAGGCCTGAGTTTTGTGTGCTCGCTTCGGTCTGATCGCCGCCTTCATCCTTGTTTCCAAGGAATACATCATAGGGAAACGGATGAACGTTTACGTCTTCATATCTTTGCATAAGGCCTGAGTTTGGTGTGCTCGCTTCCGTCTGAACGCCGCCTTCATCCTTGTTACCAAAGAATTCATCATAGGGAAACGGATGAACGTTTACGTCTTCATATCTTTGCATAAGGCCTGAGTTTGGTGTGCTCGCTTCGGTCTGATCGCCGCCTTCACGCTTGTTTCCAAGGAATACATCATAGGGAAACGGATGAACGTTTACGTCTTCATATCTTTGCATAAGGCCTGAGTTTTGTGTGCTCGCTTCCGTCTGAACGCCGCCTTCATCCTTGTTACCAAAGAATTCATCATAGTGAAACGGATGAACGTTTACGTCTTCATATCTTTGCATAAGGCCTGAGTTTGGTGTGCTCGCTTCCGTCTGAACGCCGCCTTCATCCTTGTTTCCAAAGAATTCATCATAGGGAAACGGATGAACGTTTACGTCTTCATATCTTTGCATAAGGCCTGAGTTTGGTGTGCTCGCTTCCGTCTGAACGCCGCCTTCATCCTTGTTTCCAAAGAATTCATCATAGGGAAACAGATGAACGTTTACGTCTTCATATCTTTGCATAAGGCCTGAGTTTGGTGTGCTCGCTTCGGTCTGATCGCCGCCTTCATCCTTGTTTCCAAGGAATACATCATAGGGAAACGGATGAACGTTTACGTCTTCATATCTTTGCATAAGGCCTGAGTTTGGTGTGCTCGCTTCGGTCTGATCGCCGCCTTCATGCTTGTTTCCAAGGAATACATCATAGGGAAACGGATGAACGTTTACGGCTTCATATCTTTGCATAAGGCCTGAGTTTGGTGTGCTCGCTTCGGTCTGATCGCCGCCTTCATCCTTGTTTCCAAGGAATACATCATAGGGAAACGGATGAACGTTTACGTCTTCATATCTTTGCATAAGGCCTGAGTTTGGTGTGCTCGCTTCCGTCTGAACGCCGCCTTCATCCTTGTTTCCAAAGAATTCATCATAGGGAAACAGATGAACGTTTACGTCTTCATATCTTTGCATAAGGCCTGAGTTTGGTGTGCTCGCTTCGGTCTGATCGCCGCCTTCATGCTTGTTTCCAAGGAATACATCATAGGGAAACGGATGAACGTTTACGCCTTCATATCTTTGCATAAGGCCTGAGTTTGGTGTGCTCGCTTCCGTCTGAACGCCGCCTTCATCCTTGTTCCCAAAGAATTCATCATAGGGAAACGGATGAACGTTTACGTCTTCATATCTTTGCATAAGGCCTGAGTTTGGTGTGCTCGCTTCCGTCTGAACGCCGCCTTCATCCTTGTTTCCAAAGAATTCATCATAGGGAAACAGATGAACGTTTACGTCTTCATATCTTTGCATAAGGCCTGAGTTTGGTGTGCTCGCTTCGGTCTGATCGCCGCCTTCATCCTTGTTTCCAAGGAATACATCATAGGGAAACGGATGAACGTTTACGTCTTCATATCTTTGCATAAGGCCTGAGTTTGGTGTGCTCGCTTCGGTCTGATCGCCGCCTTCATCCTTGTTTCCAAGGAATACATCATAGGGAAACGGATGAACGTTTACGGCTTCATATCTTTGCATAAGGCCTGAGTTTGGTGTGCTCGCTTCGGTCTGATCGCCGCCTTCATCCTTGTTTCCAAGGAATACATCATAGGGAAACGGATGAACGTTTACGTCTTCATATCTTTGCATAAGGCCTGAGTTTGGTGTGCTCGCTTCGGTCTGATCGCCGCCTTCACGCTTGTTTCCAAGGAATACATCATAGGGAAACGGATGAACGTTTACGTCTTCATATCTTTGCATAAGGCCTGAGTTTGGTGTGCTCGCTTCCGTCTGAACGCCGCCTTCATCCTTGTTTCCAAAGAATTCATCATAGGGAAACAGATGAACGTTTACGTCTTGATATCTTTGCATAAGGCCTGAGTTTGGTGTGCTCGCTTCGGTCTGATCGCCGCCTTCACGCTTGTTTCCAAGGAATACATCATAGGGAAACGGATGAACGTTTACGTCTTCATATCTTTGCATAAGGCCTGAGTTTGGTGTGCTCGCTTCGGTCTGATCGCCGCCTTCATGCTTGTTTCCAAAGAATTCATCATAGGGAAACAGATGAACGTTTACGTCTTCATATCTTTGCATAAGGCCTGAGTTTGGTGTGCTCGCTTCAGTCTGAACGCCGCCTTCATCCTTGTTTCCAAAGAATTCATCATAGGGAAACAGATGAACGTTTACGTCTTCATATCTTTGCATAAGGCCTGAGTTTGGTGTGCTCGCTTCAGTCTGAACGCCGCCTTCATCCTTGTTTCCAAAGAATTCATCATAGGGAAACGGATGAACGTTTACGTCTTCATATCTTTGCATAAGGCCTAAGTTTGGTGTGCTCGCTTCAGTCTGAACGCCGCCTTCATCCTTGTTACCAAAGAATTCATCATAGGGAAACAGATGAACGTTTACGTCTTCATATCTTTGCATAAGGCCTGAGTTTGGTGTGCTCGCTTCGGTCTGATCGCCGCCTTCATCCTTGTTTCCAAGGAATACATCATAGGGAAACGGATGAACGTTTACGTCTTCATATCTTTGCATAAGGCCTGAGTTTGGTGTGCTCGCTTCGGTCTGATCGCCGCCTTTATCCTTGTTTCCAAGGAATACATCATAGGGAAACGGATGAACGTTTACGTCTTCATATCTTTGCATAAGGCCTGAGTTTGGTGTGCTCGCTTCCGTCTGAACGCCGCCTTCATCCTTGTTTCCAAAGAATTCATCATAGGGAAACAGATGAACGTTTACGTCTTCATATCTTTGCATAAGGCCTGAGTTTGGTGTGCTCGCTTCAGTCTGAACGCCGCCTTCATCCTTGTTTCCAAAGAATTCATCATAGGGAAACGGATGAACGTTTACGTCTTCATATCTTTGCATAAGGCCTAAGTTTGGTGTGCTCGCTTCAGTCTGAACGCCGCCTTCATCCTTGTTACCAAAGAATTCATCATAGGGAAACAGATGAACGTTTACGTCTTCATATCTTTGCATAAGGCCTGAGTTTGGTGTGCTCGCTTCGGTCTGATCGCCGCCTTCATCCTTGTTTCCAAGGAATACATCATAGGGAAACGGATGAACGTTTACGTCTTCATATCTTTGCATAAGGCCTGAGTTTGGTGTGCTCGCTTCGGTCTGATCGCCGCCTTCACGCTTGTTTCCAAGGAATACATCATAGGGAAACGGATGAACGTTTACGTCTTCATATCTTTGCATAAGGCCTGAGTTTGGTGTGCTCGCTTCCGTCTGAACGCCGCCTTCATCCTTGTTTCCAAAGAATTCATCATAGGGAAACAGATGAACGTTTACGTCTTCATATCTTTGCATAAGGCCTGAGTTTGGTGTGTTCGCTTCGGTCTGATCGCCGCCTTCATCCTTGTTTCCAAGGAATACATCATAGGGAAACGGATGAACGTTTACGTCTTCATATCTTTGCATAAGGCCTGAGTTTGGTGTGCTCGCTTCCGTCTGAACGCCGCCTTCATCCTTGTTCCCAAAGAATTCATCATAGGGAAACAGATGAACGTTTACGTCTTCATATCTTTGCATAAGGCCTGAGTTTGGTGTGCTCGCTTCGGTCTGATCGCCGCCTTCATCCTTGTTTCCAAGGAATACATCATAGGGAAACGGATGAACGTTTACGTCTTCATATCTTTGCATAAGGCCTGAGTTTGGTGTGCTCGCTTCGGTCTGATCGCCGCCTTCATGCTTGTTTCCAAGGAATACATCATAGGGAAACGGATGAACGTTTACGTCTTCATATCTTTGCATAAGGCCTGAGTTTGGTGTGCTCGCTTCCGTCTGAACGCCGCCTTCATCCTTGTTTCCAAAGAATTCATCATAGGGAAACAGATGAACGTTTACGTCTTCATAGCTTTGCATAAGGCCTGAGTTTGGTGTGCTCGCTTCGGTCTGATCGCCGCCTTCATCCTTGTTTCCAAGGAATACATCATAGGGAAACGGATGAACGTTTACGTCTTCATATCTTTGCATAAGGCCTGAGTTTGGTGTGCTCGCTTCGGTCTGATCGCCGCCTTCATGCTTGTTTCCAAGGAATACATCATAGGGAAACGGATGAACGTTTACGGCTTCATATCTTTGCATAAGGCCTGAGTTTGGTGTGCTCGCTTCGGTCTGATCGCCGCCTTCATCCTTGTTTCCAAGGAATACATCATAGGGAAACAGATGAACGTTTACGTCTTCATATCTTTGCATAAGGCCTGAGTTTGGTGTGCTCGCTTCGGTCTGATCGCCGCCTTCATGCTTGTTTCCAAGGAATACATCATAGGGAAACGGATGAACGTTTACGGCTTCATATCTTTGCATAAGGCCTGAGTTTGGTGTGCTCGCTTCGGTCTGATCGCCGCCTTCATCCTTGTTTCCAAGGAATACATCATAGGGAAACGGATGAACGTTTACGTCTTCATATCTTTGCATAAGGCCTGAGTTTGGTGTGCTCGCTTCCGTCTGAACGCCGCCTTCATCCTTGTTTCCAAAGAATTCATCATAGGGAAACAGATGAACGTTTACGTCTTCATAGCTTTGCATAAGGCCTGAGTTTGGTGTGCTCGCTTCCGTCTGAACGCCGCCTTCATCCTTGTTTCCAAGGAATACATCATAGGGAAACAGATGAACGTTTACGTCTTCATATCTTTGCATAAGGCCTGAGTTTGGTGTGCTCGCTTCGGTCTGATCGCCGCCTTCATCCTTGTTTCCAAGGAATACATCATAGGGAAACGGATGAACGTTTACGTCTTCATATCTTTGCATAAGGCCTGAGTTTGGTGTGCTCGCTTCGGTCTGATCGCCGCCTTCATGCTTGTTTCCAAGGAATACATCATAGGGAAACGGATGAACGTTTACGTCTTCATATCTTTGCATAAGGCCTGAGTTTGGTGTGCTCGCTTCCGTCTGAACGCCGCCTTCATCCTTGTTTCCAAAGAATTCATCATAGGGAAACAGATGAACGTTTACGTCTTCATATCTTTGCATAAGGCCTGAGTTTGGTGTGCTCGCTTCGGTCTGATCGCCGCTTTGACCTTTGCTTTCTAGCAAGACATCATAAAGAAAATGTCTTAAATTTTCTTCTTCATATACCTGTATTGTACATGAGTTTGGTGTAATCGATTCCATCTCATCGCTGCCTTGCGCTTTGCTTTCTAGCAAATGAGCATCAGATGAATGTCCCAATTTTTTTTCTCCTTCTTCGCATGAAATATTGTGAGCTGACTCGAATTTATTGGATTCCATGAAATTCTGCACTTTATTTTCCTCTTTAGAGGTTTCACCATTTGGTTCTTTCGAGGTTTGAGAGCGATGTTCCTTTGTACCTTTGTGTGAGTTTTCATTTTCTGATGACTCATATCCTGGGCAAATCCCTGCATGGAAAATTAATTTCATGGTTACTTAAATATATAGAGCCAATAGCCTTCATTTCGGCGATATAAACATTATTTAAATTAAGGCGATATTAAATCCCACATAGTTTTAAAACCGAATAAAAAACTCAAAAAAAAAAAAAAGGCCGAAACTTGTCTGGGTAGTGATGTCCTTCTGCCATAATGTAATAATGGCATACATTTCATACGAAATGTGTTTTTACATTATGGAAAATTCCAAATTTGCAGTTCCAAATTACCAAGAATAGTGATGAGAACTTTACCACCTTTGCTGCGAGTTGCCCGAGATTATACTACGTACTAGGACTACTTGCATTAGCTCACGCTAGTAACCGCCGATGTTACATCTGATATCTTGAGAATATAGTATTCTCAGTTATCATGGTGTAACATGAAAAATAAATAACATAAATGAAAACCCCTGCATAAAAAGGATAATTTAGTTAATGTAATGTTCTTGCATCCAGTATAAATTGAGTAAAATGTAAAGGTCTATTGTTTAGTTAAGATAACGAAAGAAAAGAATGTATTAAGTTGTATTATGACTAAACAAGTAAATTTGTATTAAATAAGTAGCTAACTAAGAATTAATATAGTAATGCGATTAAGAATGAAAGAGTTAAGTGCATAAGTATAAAAGGATGAGTCATGAAATACGCTATGTAAGAGGTTACGGATTAAGCTTTAAGTAGAATTCTGAGAAAAGGTTTGGAAGGGGGTTAAGATAGAGGCTAACAAGAGAAATAACGGAATATCGCTTAGGGCCTATGCCCGGCTGGGAACTTCGTTACGAGTTGCCGATCAAAATGATGTATGGCGGCCAAAATGCCACCCAATTGGTAGACAGACGGAAAACAAGTAGGAGGTGGGAAAAAGAAGTAAGAAAGGGCGCCGTTAGAAGGGCAGCTATAAAAGGGTTGGTAACCCCCCCTTCAAGGCTCTTTTCCTTTTGACTTTGGATTTTCGAGGAGTAGGCTCTTTTGGGTCTTGGGGGAGACGTTTAGGTGGTCAAGGAGGCTTGAGGCCTTTTTGCCTTTTTTGCGAGAAGAGAAGAATCGTTTGGATAGTCGTGGTGGTTTTAGTTTGGTTTTCTAGTGGATTTCACGGTGTTCCTGAGTGGAGAAATATGTCATATATCCTCATGCCACAACAAGGAATCGAAGGTGAACGGGAAAGATATTCCCGTATTCCTATGTAGAAAGCGAAATATACCAGAGAGTCATAGGAAGCTGTGAAAATATCGATGTCCTCGTTTCGGATAGTACAGCCGACGGCGCAGATGTTCATACAGCCCAGAATTGCAAGAAGTTATGCAAGCAAGTTCGTTCAGTAGAAGGTGAAGGCCCGTAAGTGAAGCTAAAGAAAGGTATTGTGAATTTTGTCTTATGTAAACTAGAAGTTGTATGTGATAGATACCATTGTCATATTACGGAACTGTTAAAGTGATTAGGGAGAAATTATAATAGGACTTTAGAGTTTGACAGAGAGTGTTAAAAGTAAGCTAGCTAGAGTTGATAAATTGTGAATAATTAATTATCCTAAGAATCTTGAGTGTCTACTATATTGTAAAAGGAAAGTTAATGACATAGTTGTGTGTTAATGAATATCGAGTTTGATTAGTGTAAATTGAGTAACCAAGTAGCCTGAGGAATTTGAATGCCTAGTGTGATGTGTAGAGAATCGGAATTGGCATAAATATGTGCTAGAGTAGTTAATGTATGTGTTAGTGTGCTTGGAGCTGAATAATCTATTAATGTGTGATGATCTGAAACTTTTATGTTAGGTGAATTCATGTTTTGTATAAAAATTTTGTGGCGGCATGATCGTAGTAACCTTTGTCGAATCATAGCCCAACTACTTGTATTAAGCTAATTTTAGTGTGTAAGTAATTTAGTTGTGTATTTTGATATGTACCATGTTTAGAGAAATAATAAACCTTTTGTTTAATGATAAAAGAAGTTGTCTGATATTGCTAGTCCAATGCACCGCTTAGAAACATTCGAGCCTAACCACGCGGGGAATTAATGTTAAGAGACGGGAAGCTTAAGGAATTAAGGTTGAGTAATAAGAAATAGTGTCACGACTGCAATAGTTACACTTTCAGTTATTTGAGTTCCTTTCTCTGTTTATGTATAAGATATCTTAAACTAAATATCCCAAAGGGCGCAGTTAAAATACAAATACTAGGGATACTACGGAGAACAATAGCTCAGATATTAGTGGAAATTTTGGTGGTGTTTTGAAAATAGAAGTTAGAAGAATATAGACGAAAAAAGTTTGTAAGACAAACAAACAAAGATCGTGAGATAAGGACATACTTTATAGTTTACTATATTCGGCATGAAACTCTCTGATTCCAATCTTCGGTTTTAAAACAATGTGGGATTTAATATCCCCTTAATTTAAATAATTTTAATTAAATTCATATCATTTTCGTGTAATAGTATCAGTCGTATTTTTGATCAATATCTTATTTTTTGGAAGTAATTTTTTCCGACTGAGAGACCATTTCAGTGAGCTAAGGAGTAGAAGGTGATTATAGATCATGTGTGTATTTTGAAACTGGTTATCGAATGAAGGAGAAATCCGCTAGCTGATAAATTATGTCTGCAATGTGTCAACGAAGAAACAGTAAAGAAGCTTTTATGTCGAAATGACGAACGTAATCATTGTAAGAATAAGTCCTGGAAGAAATGCAAAATTAGAGCCATTTTAGTGTGCATCATAATTGTAAATTTTAAATATCGTATTATTTGAGCTTTAATTTCCAGCTATGTGTGTGTGTGAGGAGGTGGGGGGGGTTATGTGCACTTCTCCAATGGCGCTATCAACTTTTCATGTATTGATATAGTTTGGTGGAGGAAGCAATGCGGAACTGCAAATTTGCGTAGCCGATAACGCATTTGTATTATTATGTTGGAGGTTTAATGGATTATTTACAACACTCAAAAAGAATTAAAATAGAATTTAATACTTCCTATATTTCGTCCTAGTCACTAGGACATCTACGGGGATTACAAAGACAATTAATGTAACATGCACACAAAAACTTACAATACTAAGCCCAACCACGTGGGTGACAATAAAGTCCTATCTAGGTGGAGCGCCCTCTAAGGGCAGTTGTAGGCGGCCTGGAATGTAAGGTGGGACCTCTGCTGATGACTGTTTCCCAAATCTTCGGAAGCTTAATGCAACCGTATTTGTTAAGATTTGGTTGGTTTTTGAGAGCTGCTGCTGCTTCTAGGAAAAGTCTCTCTTTCTTGAATTTGCTGTGGTGGAGCATGGTGGTTTTCTTCCATGATACTCTGTGGGTGGTGTCCAAAACATGGTCAGCCAAACCTGAATGGCCATAGTTGTGTTTAACGATGTAAGACTTGTGTTCCTCTAGGCGGATGGATGCTGATCTGCCTGTCTGTCCAAAGTACGCAAGCTTACAGGCACAGGGTACTTTGTAAACTCCAGGCAGAGAGAGAGGAGGGAGCTGATCTTTCGTAGAACGGATAAAGGTAGCCAGTTTGCGGTAGGGCTTATATGTTGTATGTAGGTTATACTTTTTTAGTATCTTGGCTATTTTTTCCGAAGTACCACGGATGTAGGGTATGGTGATGGCATTTTTAAATTCTTGTTGACGAGAGGGATGGGGAATGGGGGGAGAATTGATTATTTTTTTGATGCTGTGTTCGCTGTAGCCATTGGAGAGGAAAGTTCTGTGTATGTGGTTAAGCTCAGTAGAGAGGGTGGTTCCACTGGAACAAAGATTGTGGGCTCTCTTGGTAAGGGTTTTAATGATGCCATATTGTTGTGAGGGGTGGTGGTGGGAGAGTTTGTGAATGTATCTGCCTGTGTGTGTGGGTTTTCTGTATACAGTGAAGGCAAGTGTATCATTAGGCATGCGCGTGACTAAGGTGTCTAGGAAGGGTAAACAATTGTTCTTTTCCTTTTCCATAGTAAACTGGATTCTTAGATGTAGGCTATTGAGATGACCAAGGAAGGAATCTAATGTGTCTGGGCCATGAGGCCAAATAGAGAACACATCATCTACATATCTTAGCCAGATAGAAGGTTTGAGTGGGGCTGCCATCACCATACCCTACATCCGTGGTACTTCGGAAAAAATAGCCAAGATACTAAAAAAGTATAACCTACATACAACATATAAGCCCTACCGCAAACTGGCTACCTTTATCCGTTCTACGAAAGATCAGCTCCCTCCTCTCTCTCTGCCTGGAGTTTACAAAGTACCCTGTGCCTGTAAGCTTGCGTACTTTGGACAGACAGGCAGATCAGCATCCATCCGCCTAGAGGAACACAAGTCTTACATCGTTAAACACAACTATGGCCATTCAGGTTTGGCTGACCATGTTTTGGACACCACCCACAGAGTATCATGGAAGAAAACCACCATGCTCCACCACAGCAAATTCAAGAAAGAGAGACTTTTCCTAGAAGCAGCAGCAGCTCTCAAAAACCAACCAAATCTTAACAAATACGGTTGCATTAAGCTTCCGAAGATTTGGGAAACAGTCATCACCAGAGGTCCCACCTTACATTCCAGGCCGCCTACAACTGCCCTTAGAGGGCGCTCCACCTAGACAGGACTTTATTGTCACCCACGTGGTTGGGCTTAGTATTGTAAGTTTTTGTGTGCATGTTACATTAATTGTCTTTGTAATCCCCGTAGATGTCCTAGTGACTAGGACGAAATATAGGAAGTATTAAATTCTATTTTAATTCTTTTTGAGTGTTGTAAATAATCCATTAAACCTCCAACATAATGTCCTCACAGCACTTAAGCCTCTACACAAGCATTTGTATTAATCAAACCGTTAACTTTAGTTGGTTCTCTCAGAGGTAAACAAATCAAAGTTTACCCTTGATTTGTTAAGTTTAAAGGTTTGTTAGGGTAGATCAATAAAAAAATAATTATCAGGCGTGGGTAAATAAAGTCATACAACACTCTTGAGCAGGGCCGCGCCGTGCGGTTGTGCAGATTGTGCGCTGCACAAGGGTGCTTGAAGATAGGGGCGCCATTTCACCACGAGAAATAATAAAAAAAAATATATAAATTTTCTTATTCTTGAATTATATCGTACTATATAAATTACACAATCACAAATTATAGTTAATGCAATAAAAATGAAATTTTAAATCAGTCAAATTATTATGAATTCTTAATAATCTAACAACATTTTTAAATTAATACATCACCAGTTTTATTATGATTTGTTTGAAGTGAAACGTTATCAATATTACCATATATTTTATTTCACAGAGTACGCATCGACTCAGCAAAAATTTTATAAATATTCTCGATTGCTTATTATATTTTTAGTGGAAATTGTTAGTTTAAGACAGACCGTGAATTCATTCTTACGCTGTGCTTTGCCCAATACCGTCGACAGGATGTAGCATAGAGGCAGCCTGCCTCACGGCGCTGCTTAATAACGGTGCTCGTTCAGCCGTATTACGGCAACAAAATATTTGACAAAAATACAGCATTTAGTTAGCAAATAAAAAAGGCGCCATTTCCCATTGACAGTGAAATAAGTGCTTATTATATTTTATTAATAAAAAAATTATAGTCATACATACTAAAACTAAACATTTTAGAATCCACTTATTAGATACTTAAGGAAACAACCCATAAAGTATCATACGATGTGAATTTCATAAACTTTTATAGTCATATATATATATGTGTGTGTGTGTGTAGAAGGTATTTTACCTTGGGTATAATAAATGTTAATGATACCAAGCTATTTTATATCTCCTCCTGAGATTTTTATTTAATAAGGTTAAAACACCTTATGGAATATAAACACTAATTAATGAATCACATCTTCCCTCCAACAGAAATTGCTATATACACTCAAGCAAACCACATGTTGCAGGTGGAACATATGGTTTTGCTTGAACCCCCCCCCCCCGTTATGAACGTGTTAAAACTAAGAAATATATAGTGAATGCATTTCAGATATTATGGAAATCGGTTTAAGAGAATTAGCATTTCAATTCAATTGTCAGCTTGTTTTGTTTGGGTAGCTCGATCTTTTGTTAATACCGCACCAATCATATGCACTTCTTAATAGTGGCTTTTTCTCTATTATACTGGCCTACAATCGCGCACATCTTTCACTTCTCATTAGTAATTTGTCAAGGACTGTTCATTACGTATCTCAAGTCTTAAATTACTGGTAATTTTTGTTCATATAATGGGAAAGAAGATGACTCTATTTGGGTCGATAACTTTGATTGCACATCTCGAGGACAGAAGAAGCGATGGAGAATAGAAGCTTCTTGGTAAGTCATACCCATTTTCAGTTTTTTTTTTCCTGAAAACTTTAGTTTCCGAAAATCCACGCATATATCTCGCAGCACGATTTTTTAGCTTTAATTTTGGGAAAAAAGTGCGAGTTATATTCGAGTAAATACTGTAATTTTTTTAGCTTTCAAATTCTTAAGTATGGATCATTGGTTAAAGACTGGATTTATAAAATGCACAAAAGAGTGCAATATAGCAGATATAGAAATAAGCAGTTTCACTTGTCTCATTGATGATAAATTATTTATATTAAGTAAAAATGTATAGTATCTTTATAAATTTTGTTCTATTAAAAATAAATCTTTTTTTTTTGTTTAAATGTACATCTAAATTCAAATAAAACAGACGTTTACAATGAAATATATTTTTATTTATTATTATTATTAGTTTGATAATCATACCCAAAACACGATATGGCTTTCAAAAAAATAAGGGAACAGCAATACTACTGGAAGAATTCACAGATCTAATAAACGCTGCATTGGATAAAACAGAATAACATTAGTGGTATTCATTGACCTAACAAAAGCATTTGACACACTAACACACAAACCTTGTGAACGAAACTAACGCATTTCGGAATTGGAGGTCGTCTACTCCAGTGGTTTAAAGCATACACGAAAAACAGAAAGCACACCACATAGGATCAGCGTACAGCAAAGAGGTACATGTAACCTGTGGTGTACCACAAGGAGCTGTCCTATCTCCCACTCTATTTAACATATACACACACAACATAAGCCACCTTCCCCTAAAAAGTAAAATCTTCCGGTACTCAGACGAAACGGCCATAGTATCCATTCACAACAACGCAAATATCTCTTACACAAATATGGAACACGACATCAATCAAATCACTAACTGGTTAACCGAAAACGGCATATATATAAACCCTGGGAAAACAAAGCTAATGATATTCAGAAACTCTCAAACCCTGCCCATAGAAACTAAATATCTCACTATCCAACATTCATCTTCCTATACACAAAGTGCAGAACCTAAAATCACAACCATCACACAGGTGAAAACAACACGCTATCTCGGACTTCACTTCGATGCTGATCAAAGTTGGAATAGCCATACAAACTACCTACATACGAAGCTTAGGATAATAGCAAGCAAACTATACAGATTAAAAGAACATTGGCCCAACCCAAATAAAAATACTAATCTATAAAGCACTATGTGAAAACATTTTAAGATATGCAATCACATCATATGCATTTTGTGCTGACTATAGACTTAACAGGTTACAATGGTTGCAAGATAAAATGGTAAAACTGATATTCTGGGAACAACCCACACTTATGCAGGGAGCACGGACAAAACACAAAATATTTAAGGTGAGACACTTATGCCACTACACAGTCATGTTAAGACATTACTACAGCCCAACCTGTAGAGTAACCAGAACAACATATCAAATAACAAGACCACAGTGAACAAACTACATACAACAATTACCACGGCAAAACCACCTGGAACTTCTGCGTACCTGACATGATAAACAAACTGCCGTTCGACAACAGAAACCTAGGAACATACAGAGAGCTGAGACAGGCGCTATATAAATATTATAGCGAGAATGAAAATTAGAGCAATTCCTGTTTCTCTCCCCCCACACATACATACACTCGCCGCATGCACACACACACACACCATGACAACCCCCCCCCTCAAAAACCATCACTACAAGAACACAAAGAAACAAACACACCATGTCTAAATCCAACCCTATTTGCACAAAAATAAATAAATAAATAAATAAAAGAAAAAGTGAAACTGAAATAGCAGTCGAAGTCTTCCAAGCACCTGCCAACAAACAGTAAAATCAACACCTGGCTTGCGACCAGTTCAAAAACATAACCATGAGACCACCATCATCTATTATCTTCCTCAGATAATAATAATATTTTCTATAATAAAATTTATTCTAGAATCAATAATTTTAATATTCTAGAAATTTCTTAATTATTAAGCAATTACCAGAATGTAAAAAATATCACTGAGAAATCAATCAGTGGCTAATATCTCTACATGTTAATTTTCAAAAAATACCTAAAATGTCATCATCATCAAATTCCTGCCATGTACCCACAAGGGGTGTACAGGATACGATAGTACTACATGAAAAAATTACATCATTACTAACTTCCTATCTACAATTTTCCTCCAAATCAGTCTGTTACTTGTCAAGACTCCAACATTATCAGATCTTATATTTCTATCGTCTAAGGCACTTTGTACCGTATCAATCCACCTATATCTTGGTCTTCCTTTGGGTCGTTTTCCTGCCAACCTTGCAAAGAACATTTGTTTTGCTAATCTTTCCTCTCCCATTCTATTTAAGTGACCAAACCACCTGAGATTAGCTCTGCTAACGCATTCCTGGATGCTGACAATGTCAAGTTCTTTCCTAATATCCTCATTTTTAATATGCTACTGTCATTGATGCCATCTGTTCACGCCTCTAATCTTTCTCAGGACTCTCATATCTGCGGTCTCTAGTCTTTGGTCAAGTGTTTTACTTCTGACCCAACTCTCAGATCCATAAGTTAAAACTGGTTTGAACACTATCTTGTATACAGCTAATTTAGTGTTCCGACTAAATTCTCTCTTATTCCATATGAATATATTCAGTTGACTTCCCACCATACCAGCTTTGTTGATTCTGTTGTCTATTTCTCTATTAAATTTACCATCTTCACTAAAAATCATGCCCAAGTAGCTGAAATGTTTTACTTGTTCTACAGGTTCTCCATTCACAACACAGTTGAGATTTTCAATGATTCTGCTTATTTTCATCATCTTTGTCTTTTTATTGCTGACCTTCATACCATTTTATTACAACAGCTATTCAATTTAGTCAGAGAATCTTGTAGACTTATAGCAGATTTATTTATTAAGTATAACATCATCCGCATAAAGCAAAGAGCTGACATTAACATCTCCAATTTTGATATCAGGTTAATACCACATTCCTTCATAATGTGATCCATATAGATAATGAATAACAGAGGGGATAATGTACATCCTTGTCTCACACCAGATTTAACATTAAACCATCTTCCTGTACTTCCTTCAATTCTAACTGCTGACTTACAACTCAAATAAAGACTAAGTATTGCTTGATATAATGCCCCATTGACACCATATAACTGCAGCGTACTGAATAGCATCTCTCTTGGCACCTTGTCATATGCCTTTTCCAAATAATCGACAAAACTTAAATACAGATCTTTGTTATATTCCCTTGCTTTCTCGACTATTTGTCGTAAAGTGAAGATCTGATCCTGACAGCCTCTATTTGGCCTGAATCCAGCTTTTTTTCCACAATTCTTCTCAATTGTTTCTCAAGTATACTTGCATAGATCTTGCCAGGAACACTCAGTAGGGAAATACCTCTGTAATTCTCACATTCAGTTTTATTTCCCTTTTTATATATGGGTACTATGAGAGCTCTACTCCAATCATCGGGAATTCGTCCCTCTGTCCAGGCTTTCTGAACTATGCAGTGCAGCCACTGTAAGACTCTTATACCACCATACTTCAGCATTTCTGGTCGAATATCATCTACTCCTGCTACCTTTCCACATTTCAAGCCTTTAATGGCTTTTTCTACTTCAAGTATGGATATGTATTCCTGACTGCATGCCTGGTCAGTGTTTTTTACCACTGTGCTGTCATCACTGCTTGTTTTATTTAGCAGTTTTTCAAAGTAATTACTCCATACTTCATGGATATCTTTTTCTGCCGTTTTCATTTCACCTTTATCATCTCTAATTCCTTTTACATCGCTCTTTCCTCCATTCCTAATCTTCTTCAACAACCTCCAGAATATTTTGCCACCTTCTTGATATTTATTTTCTATATTCTTGCCAAAGTCCTCCCATGACTTTTGTTTAGCTAATTTTACACAGTGTTTAGCATTCTTGCATTTGTCTCTGTATTATCCAAGAACACAAGCTGACTTATTTGCCAGGAACTTTTGATATGCTTTCTTCTTTTCCTTCACTGTCTCTTTAATTTCCTGTGTCCACCATGGAGTTCTAATTTTTCTTTCTTTACAGATAACCTCACCACATGCCTCTCTGGCTGAATCAATCAATGTTTTCTCCAGGGCTTGCCACTGAATCTTCAAGGTTTGGTTCCTGTTCTCAGACTGTTTCATTTTTTCTTCAATTATGTTTGTGTATTTTAGTCTACAGTTCACATCTGAGAGCTGCTCAACTTTCATTCGCTTTAAAACTTTCTTACATGTTATTCTTTTCAATATGAAATTCAATTTCATCCTGCTTAAGACTAAATAGTGATCACTTCCAATTTCAAATCCTCTGTACACTCTGGTGTCCTGCACCAGGGAGAAAACATCACTATCAACAATAACTTAGTCAATGAGACTTTTCTTATTCCTAGCCTCTTCTCTCCATGTGAATTTGTGCACATTTTTATGTTGGAACATGGCGTTAGTAATAACCAGTCCATGTCCTGAGCAGAAATCCAACAGATATTTGCCATTATTATTAGCTTTGCTCTTTTCTCCAAATTTTCCCAAAATATTTTTGTATGTCTCACAATCATTTCCTACTCTGCTATTTAGATCCCCAACAAGGACCAACTTTTCCTTTTTCATTGTGTCTGTTGCATTTTCTAAAGCCTCAAAATATTCCTCCACTTCTACCTTAGTAGAACCTTCTGTTGGACCATAAGCACAAATAAGTCTCATTGTCCAGTTCCCCATTCTGATATTAGTCCGCATCACTCTACTTGAGACTGCCTGCCATTTAAGAAGATTGGTCTCATATTTTGTGTTGATTACTATGGCTACTCCTTCTTTTCCTTGATTTTCATTGCCTGAATATAACATTTTGTATTTATTGCTCAGAAAGATCTCGCCAGTTTTTGCCTTTTTTGTTTCAGTCACCCCTATTATGTCGATCTGGTACTTATCCAATTCCTCAGCTAGCTCCATTTCTTTGCCATTCAGGCTTCTTATGTTGATAGTACCGATCTTTAACTCTGGTGATGTTGAGTTGGGGTGTGTTTTCAGATTTGTTCCAGTAGCTGACTTTTCGCTGTTCGTCCTGGTTCCCTGGCAAAAACAACGGGGGCCTTGTTTAACTGGGCGACGCCCCAGCCGGCATGAAATTCTGTCATGTTGTACCATCATTTTTTATATTGGTTTAAGCCAATAAGGATACAATTTGGTCGGCTAAATCCCAAATTGCCAGCCCATCCTCGTTCGTTCAGTATCCCGGTAGATACCCAGCAGGGTGCACCACGAGAAGGTGAGGATTGGACATTAGGTCAGAAGCTTTGTGGAGGTCTCCTCTCAGTTATACAGCTTTGACCCTTAAGCACATCTAAAATGTAAGCGTATTTATTATTCAAAACATCTAAAAAATCAAATTCTGTAATAAAAAAAAAAATAATCAGTCTTGTGCCATTCACCTTAAAAATAATAGTCGGTTAAGGGAAAAAAAATAAATTTAAGGGAAAATTTCAGAAATTAATATTTGTTTTGGTGGACAACTTTTAACGCTCTTCTTATTTTAAAGTTTAACCAAGTGTGTTAATCCCTAGATGTCGGAAAAAAAGCCAAAGACGTTATCTGGTGCACAAAACAGGAAAAGACAATTGCAACGAGAACAACTGGAACATAAACTGGCTGGATCGCTGAATAAATTTTTAACTTCAGGACCACATAAAAAATGAAGAATAGAAAGTTCTGACGAAGCAAGTACTCCGTGTAGCTCTACTCCAGAAAAAGAGAGGACACAAGGTAACTACGAAGAAACAAATGTTACATGCGAAATTGAAACTGGCCTGACTGGACTGTCTACAGAAGTTGCAGCAGAAGAAATATTGGATTCCGATTCAGTGAAACACGAAACTTCAAACATTTCAAACTTCAAAAAATTGTTAATGATCCAGGTACTTGGCCGAATCAAATAACTACCAAAGTTAGAGATTGTTTAGTTGAGCATTGCCCGCATCAAGTAGTTAATAAAAAATTTCCCAAAGATGAATCAGGCCGCAAGTTTTCCGATTCATACTATTATCGAACTTTAGCAAATGGAGAAAAACTTTTACGAAGTTATTTAGTTTATTCAGAATCGCAAAATTCGGTTTTCTGTTATTATTGTAAAATATTTGGTAGTCAAAATTCCCAACTTACTAACGAATACGGTTGTAACGATTGGCAACATTTGAGTTATATACTAAAAATACACGAGACAAGTTCCGTGCACATTAAAAACTGTTCAAAATACAGCGAACTTAAAATGTTGATTAAGAAATGTACTATTGATTGCACACAACAAAGATTATACAAAACTGAGAAAAAATATTGGCAATCTGTTATAGAACGGTAATCTACATAATACAATATTTATCAAGACAGTGTATAGCTTTTAGAGGTTATTCACAAAAACGTTTTGAAAATGATAACGGCAATTTTTTAAAGTTAGTAGAAACTGTCGCTAAATTTGATTCCATAATAGCAGAACACTTGCATCGCATCCAAACATCACAAAAAAGGAACATTGCTCATTATTTAGGTGCTAAAATACAAAATGAAATCATCCGTATAATTTCTGAAGCTATAATTCAATCGAAGGTGAGTTAGCCGATCTCATATGGAGGTAGCAGGGTTTTTTCTCCCGGAAACTCGGGTTTTTCATCCCGCATACATACAAATCGGCCCATCAGAACACACGCAATTTACAGACAAAAATTACTAGTTGTGGTGGTGTTGGAAGTGGGCGGTAGATGGCGTTGATGGAGATGATTCGTAGTAGAGGTTAGGTGTAGAGAGAATTGTAGATGTCCTCCCACGATGAGTCTTCGGACTCCTTGGAGGTATCAGGAATAATAATAATAATAATAATAATAAAACAAAAAATTTTAGAAATGGTTAAAGAAGTGAAATATTATTCATTAATTCTTGACACTACTCCGGATATAAGCCACACAGAACAATTATCTATTGTTATTAGATTTGTTAATCAAAATAAAGATACAAATATAGCAGAAATTCATGAACTTTTTTGGATTTTCAATCTGTAGAAGATACCACTGGGCAAGGACTATTTCAATTTATAAAAAATTATTTAAAATGACTGGATATTAACATTTCGGCTTTTTTTATTCCGTGTGATGCTCATTCATTAAATTTGGTAGTTAATGATGCAGCTAAGATATGCTATGAAACTGTAAATTTTTGGGGGGGTAATATAGGAATTATATAATTATTTTTCAATATCTCTGAAACGTTGGGTTATATTAAAAAAACATATTCGTGTTTTAAATTTGAAACCACTTTCTGCTACTAGGTGGGAAAGTAAAGTAGAAGCAATAAAGCCACTTAAAAATAATATCAAGGAAATTTACCAGGCTCTTTTTGATATTACGGAAGATGAAACTAAAGCTATCGATTCTAGAGTTCAGGCATACAACTTAATTTCAAAGATTTATTCGTTTAAATTTATTTGCTCTGTTCAGTGGCGCACTCAGGATTTAACCTTTGGGGGGGGGGGGGCGTGTTGCGTAGACGTTTTGCGAATACACACTACACATCGCATACGACCTATAACTGAGCATCTGCAGTGATCGCTAATTCATAAGTAGCACACAACATAAATAATAAAAAAAATGAATTTTAATTAGGAAAAGATTTTTGGAAATTTTTCTAGTGTTTTTTCCTTTTCTTTGGGGGATGTCCGAACCCCTTGATCTCCCCTCTGGGTACGCCACTGGCTCTGTTCATGTTGGGTACGAAATCTTAAGTCTCGTAAATGTTGGAAGCAAAATAATGCAGAATCCGACATTTGATATAGGAAAAATTACAGAAAATCTTGATTATGTTATACAAGAATTAAATACTCGCCGAACAGACCAATATTTTGAAAATATTATTAGAACTGCAAAAGAAGTAGCAAATGATCATAATATTGATCCTATTTTTCTAGACATTCTCAAAAGAACAAAAACAAAAATGTTTGGTTATTAAGCATCAGATGAGACAATGCATGATCTAAACAAAATTTTAAAATAAATTTTTTCTTCGCGATTTTAGACACGACAATAACTTCAGTCACAGAAAGATTCATACTCTTAAAACAACATAGCGAAGACTTTAAAGTTATAAGAGACATTAGCAAATTAAAAGATTGGAGCGATGAAGTTTTAATGAAACATTGTAAAGATTTGCACTTAAGACTGAGCGACAATCAAGATTCCGACAATCGCGATATTGATGCCTGACTTTATTTGAGGAATTAAAAACTTTGCAATGTTTTATTAAAAAAGAGTCGGCTCCTCAGGATGTTTTAAATTATATATACGAAAATAAATTATCGACACGTTCCCGAATACTGCGATTGTGATGCGTATTTATTTAACATTACCAATATCCGTAGCATCAGGGGAAAGAAGTTTTCCAAAACTGAAACTAATAAAAAATTATTTGCGTCAACAATGTCTGGAGAGCGTCTAACGGATTTATCAATTATATCAATCGAAAATAATAATATGGATTTATTAGACATTAAAGATATTATTAAAATTTTTGTGGCGGCCAAAGCAAGACCGATACATATGTAAAATAAATCTATATTTATACTAATTGTTATATAGTTAAAAGCATGAATCCAAATTATCTTCGTTATGTAATATTTCTTTTTATATTAAAATTAAAGTAATTTTTGTTTATATATATATAATTTATTGGTAACCCTAATATACATTATTCCCAAGGTAAAAAAAAATCTTATATATATATATATATATATATATATTCTGTTGTATTTATATATTAAGGAATAAACATTTTTGAAAATGTTTATTATTAAATATTCCTTATTAATGAATTTCAGTGATTACAATGTTCTACTACTGTTAAATAAAATTTATTTTTATGTATGCATACAAACTGTTTTGTACTTTTAACAAAGTAAAATTTTTCATGGAAATTTATTTTATGGGGCACTGAAAAAAGTTTTGCACAAGGGCGCCTCCTACCCACGGCGCGGCACTGCTCTTGAGCCATGTTTCATGGCTAAGATTGCACATGAGAAAAAAAAATATATATTTCGTTACTAAATACAGCACTTAAAAACCATCAATTAGTTTGTCAAATACTTACGTCTTAAAAATGTCAACACGGCTCCCATATTACATTCTTCTGGGAGCTTCTAAATGATCACTTCAAAATTACACACTTGAGTAGGGCTGAACAAAACACTTCTGTTACATACAGAAGAAGTCAAAGAAATGACACTGGAGCATTGTTACAAATAACCAAGTAAACTACAGACTGACAATAAACATTTGTCTAAACAAACATCGCAACCATTCATTCATTCTATTGTTGCCACCATTGGATTCGATATCAGTTTGAATATCTTTGTTAGAATAAATTCAGAAATTTGCGTTTTTATCTGAAAGTATACAGAAATTAATAAGGACTTGTTAGCAATCTAGTGATATTTTAATGTTGATTTTTATTTATGGAAAAAAAATGAGATTTTGTTTGAATTTGTTCATGAAGTTTCATTCATATTTTAACGAAATAAAATATAATTAATTATACCTATATAACATTGAATTATAAATCCTATTTCCATTTATAATTTTGGCATGTATCCATTGTGCATCATTGTGTGTGTGTGTGTCAGCATCTCACAGCACATTGCAGATCATCCCACGGTAGTGAATTGGTTGATATCCGGCGAATTCATCTGCTATTCAAGTTGGGTGATATCCTACCGAAGTGTTTTCCTTCATTTTCCTCAATTTTCACATCAAAAAGCCGTTCGTGCGTGTGTCTATGTTCAGGAATCTACTTTGAGCTGCATAATACTGCTCTGGTAGGAAAAACAGCAATACCGTGCATCGTAGTTTTGAACAACGCAGCTTTCGCTATAGCACGGTTTATAATTTTTAACAATTTGAAAATTGATTTTGATTTTTTTATAATTAAATTTGGAGAGTAGTTCGGTACTGTACTGAATTAACATTCCGACTCCACGAACACAACACCGTAGTGATTTAACATATCGCAGTAACCCCCTTAGCATTATTTCAACTTTGCCGCAGCAAAATGGCGGTCGCTCGACGAAATGTTTATTTTTTATTCCATCCGAGTAACCTTCTGGACGCACTTATGAGGGAAGAGGAATCGCAACAAACCTTGTGGAACTAACAAACGTAAATGGCTGACACTAGAACTAAATATGAAGCAGAGGAAGATAAATTAGACGAAACTGTCGCTAAAGCGCCGACAGAAGAATTCTCATTAAATGAGCTTCTTGTTTTTTTTCTAAATGCTTCTGATTTCCTTATGAACTTCGATCCTAATATTGCACGAAGCATTGGAGTTCAGCAAGCATTGCAAAAAGGCTTACAAAGTATAAGCTTGTGCAAAATACATAGTTTAAAAGCAGTTTTTACAAATAAAAACTCGTGTTCAGTTAACTATAAAAATCTTTTTATTTCATCGTTTCAATTTACACATTAATTAATATTTCTGGTGAGCTTGCAGTAAACAAATGATGCGTAGTCATTATTCTTTCCCACCACCAATACTGTAATTGCATGGAATGCGTCACACTATGTATAATATATAATATAGTATGTAATAATAATATGTTTTTTTTTATATAACGAAACCTGTCGTGAATTCATCATTAAAAAACACACGTATAACCACTGTGAAAACTATTTCATTGTAAATATTTCATCCCAAGTATCATGGGATTAAATATTATGATTACACATACTGCACGCATATTGCGATTCCATTGTAAGCATGCGCCCTAACTGTATGTTATTCCTAGTATTGTTTAAACTACTGTACTGAGAATGTCCCAAGATACTTGGGATGAAATATTTACAATTAAATAGTTTTCACTGTGGTTAATACGTGTGTTTTTTTAGTGATGTTATAATAATGTTTTAAACACTGCGATTTTTCATAACACCGAACTTTTTCGTCACTTATTAACCGCCCTGCAATACCTATTACTGTAATAGGTATTGCAAACATATTACTGTAATACGAATAATAATAATTATGGAACGTTTTTCCCGGTCTTTCTTGCATAATAGTAAACAATTATGTCTATTTATATATGTCTCTGTGTTCACGAGGCTGCTTTGTCTATTTGCATGATGAAAACCCTTCCACTTTTCATGATACTTATCTTCAAATGAAGAGCCCGGATAAAAGTTGATTACGTCATAGACGAGAACAAGGGTTGAAAAGTGCGGTCAGTTTTTTTTTTTTTTTTTCTGACCTCACCTTTCATCTCATAAAAGTTTAACCTGAAACATCATCGTTTCAGGGTTAAACTATACCTTGCCGAAGTTCAAGGTACATTGGTAAAAATGACGTGTGTGTTCCAGAAACAAATTAAGTTTAATTATTTTTTTAAACCCAGCTCAGTATAGAATTATATTTTTAGTGGTTAAATGGACTAGTTCACTGCCTGAATGAGTATGCTAAATTTAAGTAAGGAAAATCTGTTGGACCTTCAATACTGATCCTTTTGCGCAGAGTTCGGTAAGATATGGGCAGTGGTGAGCTATGGATATTTTAACAAAAAGGCTCGCATCGTCGAGGAAAAAAAAAAAAAAAAACCGTATTTCACACAAAAACTTTCATTAATACAGCTTGTGTACAAATTCCAATCAAAAAGTATGAGAGGACAATCAACCTCTAAAGGCTATCATTTTTAAGCAAATATTTCATAATCTAAACATGAAATCAACACAATCAACATCAGTGAAATCAACACAATCAAAACACACAATCAACTGTGTTAATGTATCTTACATAAGAAAAAAAAAATTTTTTTTAACTATCAAAATATAAGAATGAAATCTTTATAATCTTTTATGAAACATTTGATTGGCTACTGGTTTTACCATACGTTTGGCTACCAGAAGGGAGAAGGGTAAAGATAGCGCATGCGCTTATTTTATTTTCAAACTTGGGAGCATTCGTTATAGAGGAGTTGAAACAATAATTCCAAATAAACTATACACTGCCGAATAGATTAATTTTTGTTAGGTTACCGTATGAGTTTGTCGCTTAATATATTTCAACAAATTGTGTTTTTTTTTTTTTTTGAAAAAATAAAAAAGTGAACAAGGGGCTGGCAAATTTGAGAAAAATTTAACAAAAGGCTCGAGCGAGTCCCTTATAGCTCACCACTGGATATGGGTCGGGAACACCCTTCTTTAAATGCTTCGGTCAAGTGCTGCACGCAGAAAATTCTGTTAGTTCGTACAAGCGTACTCAGAAGCCGCTGATCTCGCCGGCTTCTGATACGCTTAGAACCACAGTTAGACAAGCAAAGTGGGTTATTTTTCCACTGATTAAACCTTTTGAGAACCAGTCAGCTCTGCTGTTTTCAAAATCGCGGCTGCGGCAAGATGGGCACTCAATAATAAGTTCAAAATCTTCAAAATGAGATTGTGAGAATATCCGTCGGTCACTTAGAATTTTCACGGTAGCATATAGCTATCCCCACGAGCCGTATGGCTGAGGGAATAGAACGGTCATACAAGCTTGGATGCGTGTGTGTGTGTGGCGGGGGGAGGATGGTTTGCTTGCTTGAGGTACTCCCCTATCAAAAATCAATGCATACGCGTATATTTACAAATAAAATGTATTAATTAATATATTTTGTTTAATCTATAAAAATTAATAATATATTGTCCTGCATGAATGCTAAAAACGTCGTAAAAAACTAACTTTTATCGGTAAAAGGTTGGTAGTATTGTGCTTCACTGATTCTTTAAAGCTCCATTGATCAACAGGACAGTCAGGCCGTGTCCTGTTGCGGCATTAAATGATGCAAGACGATGGAGCCAAATTCCACAAATGTAAAACACCCGCAGTCGCTCAGCACCCACATAAAAAAAAAATTGGAATTTCATACGCGATAATAATGGCGTGTGAAGAAACTCTACATCGTTACACTGCCGTTTTCAATGGTCATATGGAGCTCCATGGATTGCTGTGCATACAGGTTCTGTGAGGCGATGTACGTTATCATAATTAACAAACGTTTGTGGGTTGCATTTATTTCGTAAAAATTCATGGCATCTATCGTCTGCTTTTGTCTGCTCGCATCTTCCCGCACAAAAATCCCATAGAGTCTAATGGCGAGACGAGTTAAGTAGCCTTCTCTATGACTTCAGAACGGTAAACTGGATCTTCTGCATAGCACGCAAAATTTGTATATCGCTTCAGAACATCGGCTTTCTAGCATTCAGATGGCGTCTCCAATGTTGGTAATAATGTATATAATATCTAATGCTATTCCCACGTTCTCGAAGCAAATTCAGATTAACACAATTAACTCTTCTTCCCCGCCCCATCACAACTATATTCGTATGAATGACTTCCATCATGAATATTTCGCAATATTTACAATCTAAATTTATTTTAACGCAATCTTTTTTTATTTAACATTTGATTGCGTATTAGACTCAAATTTTCTTGTTTTTAATCGGGAAATTCACAATTGGTTGGATTCCGTGGGATCAGCGAGAAGCCTCACAGTGAGTGAAACAATAAAATAGTAAAATCAAAAATAAAATACTAAAATCAAAGACCTAGATGAGTCTTTGACTCCATGGGTCTTGGGTAATAATAAAGTCAATTTTATTTATTTCATTTAAAAGCAATAAAATAAATGTCTACATTCATTCATTCATTCATCTTCAAGGCCCACCTTTCCTAATTGGGTTGTCGGGGAAGCAGCTGCAAGGGGAACTTCCAATGGTCACGATCCTCCGCAACCAAGCTCAGGTGTTCTGGTGGAAGTCCCAAACGTGTCACTTTTTGCCATTTCCGACATCTTATCTTTGCGAAATCGGATTTCCTGCAGTGGCTGCCTTAATAACTAAGTATAGATCTCAGTTAAATACAGAAAGAGAACTAAGAGTGCCAATTTCCCATGTATCACCATCATATGAAATGTTTTGCTCCGCAACACAGGCCAAAGGAATCCATTACTTTTTAGATTTATTGTTATTGTTCGGTTTTAATTAGATGATCGGAATATTTTGCAATGTTGATATGTTCCCATAAGCGTAACTAATTTATTCAATACAGTGGATTTTATATATTTTAGTATTTTATTTTCAGTGTATTTTTAAAAATAAAAAATGGAATTTTTATTTTTATCGTTCATACAAGAAAGAAATTTCGTTAGGAGATAGTTTTTCTTTGGCGTAGTTTTTTCTTTAAGCGTTTAGTGAAATTCTGATAGTCATGTTCAAACATTGAATTGTAGAGATTCTTTCTATGCGTATTATATTGTTCTTCAGTCCTTACAGTATTTTTTAATTTCATCATAACATACTGAGAAACGTACTACTTTGATTCTTCACATGTAATTCAATTCGTTAATAGTTCATCCGTCACTGGCTGCATTAGTGAAGACCCGATTTAAAGGGAAAGCAGGTTATAAGAAAAATAATTAAAGAATTTTAATTTTAATCTTAATTTTTAATCTTAAGAAAACTTCGTACTGCCTTTAGAAAGAACAGGACAGATTCTCATCTTCAGACAGGTTCATTATTATAGAATATATTACGTTATTCATGGGTAAATTCTTCACTGCAATATGGTATCACCTGTTGGGATGGAGATTACTACGATAATCTACTACCTTTGATAAGAATTAAAAACAAAATAATTAGAACTACATCCATTACTGATTTACTTGCATTTTCTACTATGACTTGCTTGCATTCTTAATATTTTATCAATACAGAAACTATATCTATACTTGTATACCATTTGTAATCGAAAACAATCTCAATTTTTCTGTATATAATAAAGATTATAGCTTGCACTGTGGCAAGAACTTGTTGGTAGTTCCTAAGGCAAACAAAGAAATTCTTTATAAATGAGAGCCTTCATTTCCCACTCCATTGCAATCCTCCCCCAATCTATATCCAAGCCCTGGTACTCCATAAAATGTGCCTCTGCAGTCCATGAAAAAAATGCACCTTATGTTCAATGGTTTAAATTAAAAACTCCAAGTTCTTATTTAGCTTATACAACAGCTAGAAACATGAGTAAAAAGTTATCAATGATTCCAAAAAAGACTTCATAAGAATGAAATGCAATAAACTTGCCTCCTGCAAGTCAAGACTTCTGGTCACTTGCTAATGCTGTTAGGCGTAAAGGCCAAAAGTTACCCTTCCCTGTTGCCATCTCTCTTGCATCGTGGTGGCATCAGTAACTTCACACAAGAAAAAGGTGGAACTCTTGGCATCAGTTTTTATCTTCATCTTCTGTCTGGACAACCAAAGCAAATCACTTCCTGTATTTCCACAGGCAGTGGCGCACCCAGAGGGGAAGGCCAAGGGGCCCTGTCCCTAAAGAAAAGGAAACAACACTACAGAATTTTCCAAAAATCTTTTCCTAATTAATAAAATTCATTTTTTTATTTATGTTGTGTCGTCTTCTGTTTCTATACTACTTATGAATTAGCGATCATTGCTCACTCATAGGTCGTATGCGATGCGTAGTGCGTATTCTCAAATCGTCTACTCAACTCGGCTCCCCCAAGATTAAACCCTGAGTGCACTACTGTCCACTGCATGCCTCCTCTGAACATTCGTTAAAAGAACATCAGAAAAATCCCTCATTAATCTTGAGGCTAATAAGGATCCTGGTTCCAGATGATATTCCTCCGGTTGTGTTCAAAACTGGTGCTCCAGAACTGACAACCATCTTGTATCGTCTATATAAACGTTTATATTCTACTGGCATCTGTCCAGCAGCATGGAAACAAGCCCACATCCAGCCTTCACACAAAAAGGAGACAAAAGTTAGTCATCTAACTACCGTACCATTGCTCTCAACTCAGTACTTTAAAAAGTAACGGAGAAGGTTATCAACAACTTGCTTCTTAATTATCTGGTGACTCTTCAGTTAATGAGTAATCACCAGTATGGATTCTGCCATTCTCGTTCTACATCCAACCTCCTAGCTAATCTCACCCACCTTTGGACTCGGGCCATGGGAAGATTTGGAGAAACTAATGCCATCGCTCGCGATATTTCTAAGGCATTTGATAGTGTTTGGTTCCGAGGCCTCCTGAACAAGCTACCATCTTATGGCTTCCCTTCTATGCACTCTAGAAGGGAAGATGGCTTCCTCTCATCAGATTTCACCACCAATGCCGGAATGCCTCAGGATTCTGTGCTCTCACCGACTTTCTTCCTCCTTTACATCAATGACCTCCTTTCTCTGGCTTCAAATCCTATTCGCAGCTTTGCCGATGATAGTACTCTTTATTTCTCATTCGATAAACCTTGAAGTACTCTGATACTCTAATGTTAGATCTTCTATAACCAGTGACTTAAACACTGACCTTCTCAACATTCTCAAATGGGGTGAAGACAACTTAGTAAATTTCAATGCAAAAAAACCCTCGAACTTACCTTATTACCCTCAAGAAGAAGCCTAACTGTTCCCCTCGCACTTCTGATATTGTTTCATTTCCTTTCAAGATCAGCTTTTTCTTCTTGGGTCGACTGCCACATCCAGTTTATCTTGGCACAAACATATTACTTACATAAGCCCCCCTCAGCCTCTAAAAAATTGTTCTTTTCCATTCAAAACATTACTTCTCTTCTTCTCAACTTCTGACCCTTTATAAGTCTCAGATCCGTCCATCCTTGGAGTACCGTTCCCACATTTGGATTGGAGCACCAAAGACTTTAAAAATTCTTGACGAGATTCAGAAAAGGGCAATCTGCTTAATAGACGTTCCTTCCGTAACAGACTCCCTCCAGTCACTTTATGATAGGCGCGCTGTTTCAGTGCTGTGCCTTTTCTATAGGTGCTTTCATGGGCATTGCTCCTCTGAATTGGCTGCTACCATTCCTCCACTTTCTTCCACCCATAGAAGAACTAGAGTAGCCACTGGCCAACACCAAAAAACTGCCCAGCTCCAAACACACCGATTAACTTATCAGCTACCTTCATTCCAACTATCTCTATTCTTTGGAACCATCCTCCTCCTTCCAGTACTGTTTTTCCCACTGAGTGCAACCTCCTGCCGTTTTAGAAACATATCAACAGTCTACATTTTCTCCTTAATCACTTGGCCTCAAGTGGCACCGCAGTGTTATAGGTCTTTTGACCTTTCATGTGTGGGGTCATCATAAAAATAAAATAATAAAAATCTTTTGGATACTTAGGAACATAATAAACTACCTAATAAAATAAAAAATAAAATTTTAAATTCTAAGGGTAATAAAAATAAATTTTTATTTCCCTTAGAAATATGCGCTTAGAAGAAAACTTCGGTTTTGCGAAATCGCTTTCGTTTTTCTTCTCCAAGTACCAAATCCCATCCAGTCAGACTCCCTCCAAAAGAACTTGCGTAGAAGGAAAGAAAAACAAAACGAGTTTCGTGTTCTTATACGTCAGCGAAACGCATCTGCAAAAAATACAGTCGAAGATTATTTTCAAATATTAAGTAGAATACGTCATAAGTATTAATTTATAAGTAATAAGTATTTTATTTAATAAGTTTTTAATCTAATAAGTTTAGGTACACCACATAAATGGGACAGACTTCGGTTGCGTGCATCGTTCCAGTTCGTCCCAAAGGTTATGGATTCGAGATTAAAACTGTGCAGGTCAAGTTTGTCTCCCCAATTTTCCTGAAACCATGTCGAAATAGTACCCGGAAGAGATACTGGCCTGTTCCATAAAACTGTGGTGATGGAGGAAGTTTTATATTATCCAGAAGTTGCATATTCGTAGGCGTGCTTCCTATCACGCACTACAATCAAACTGTAGTGTCCAGGAACTTCTTTCATGTGCCCAGTTCCTTCAAATATCTTCTGACTACGGTCAATTGGCTGTGAATACACAAGCAAAGAAGTTAGTAACCTTCTTTTTCAGAGTTATCGAAACCTGAATGGATTAAAAAAAAAAACTGTGTGAACGTTATTTTATTCTCTCATGTTACAATAATTGCTTGAAAATCAATTGTGGTTTGCCACAGACATTGATGTGTTGGAACCGGCTCGAGCGAGCCGGTTGTTGATGTTTTTAAGTCGGGCGAGCCGGTTATTAAAATTCTTTACGAAAGGATGAATGATAGTATATACTTTTTCTCGCAAATATTTTGAAATTGTATAATAAACACTTACATATATTATTATTATTATCATCAAAAATAAATGCATACAGGAGAATTCACGAAACACAAACTCATTTTACGAACGGGAATTTGGAAACGATTTTATTTACTAACCAATGTCTTTATTCATTAAAACACAAACACGTTATCGAAACTCCCGAACTGGGTATTGGAATAAACAATAATGCCTTATTTTTCGACGAATTTCCAAGAACTTGCAACAGTAAGTTCTTGGAAATGCAATATTGTTGCACTATTGATAAATAAATATAAAAATTCGTCGCGATGGCATAGTCTCTATGTCTATAGTCGCGATGGCTATAGTGAGTAGTCGGTCATTTGATCGACTACTCACAGTGTATAATTGTGCCAGTCATAAACGAGTGGTAATGATAGTTTTATATTTTTTTTATTTTGTTCAGGATTTCATTTGATAATACATAATAATAATAATCGTTGTAGGTAAGTTATAGTTATATTGGTATATAGGATAGGTAAGTTGTAGGTAATAATTAGTTTAGGGCACTTGCTTTGCCAATGCGGGGTCCTCTACCTCCGCACAGTTTGCACCGACCATGGGTCACAAAAAGCGAGCCGGTTGTTAAAAATTTACCACAAGACCACTTCACTGGCCTGTGAGACGCGAATTTTCCATCGGGATGTTCTTAGCCGAGTAAGAATCGGACACTTGTAAGAAGGTTTCAAACTTTTTTGTGTTTGAGAAAAGTAAGCCGGTCTAACATCGCTGTTGAAGTTTCTTCTCCTGGATATCGTAATTTCTTCCCCGCCTACAAAATACGTCCAAACGTATCGATAAACATAGGTGGTTAATAAACAGCTTTTACTTGTTTTGTAGCCTTGGACAGACCTGCTAATTTTGAATAATCGGTAACGACCAATCTTATAACTATAATTTTCTTTCTCTCTCTCTCTACTTCCCAACCGTTAGTTTTATTAGACCTTTCATATATTCTGGAAATTCTCCCATGAACGTAATACCACTAATAGAAGAGACTCCTTCAATGCTTTCTCATGATTATTCCATTTGGTTTTCTTCTTTATATAGGCTGACCATATTTCCTTTAGACAAAAACGGGACATTGGGATGGCAAAAACGGGACAGGGGTTATGTAATATACTGTATTCATGAAAAAAGTAAGACGATAAAAAAAAAAAGTTTTATTACATAAACATATTGACGGAATTAAAGCATAATTCCGTAAGTTAATTACCAGTTAAACATATTGAACTTACCATTATTCTGCAGTGACAGAACCCATGCAAAAATTCAGGTAGACGTAGAGGGCGGGGGACTGCATTTCACCAAGATCGTACCATGAATATTTTTCCGATGAAGTTATCTTATGCAGCTATTTCGGTCTTTCAACACCTTATCATAAAACTTCTCACACTCCATGACACAATTTTGTCTTACAAGTTTACAACTAACATAGCCCTCATTGTCTCAACACTTAATTTGGATTTCTCCTTTGATCATATACTGTTCATAACAGAAAATATTTTCTCAACAGGTGCTGTACTTCCTGGAGGACAAAGAATGAACTTTACAATATTACAAAAGTCTTGACAGTCGACACGTTTTTCGCTCATTTTTAGAGAAATCTGTACCCATCTATCAGATACAAGAAGGTTTTCTTTATTCCATAACTACCTCACAATTATAGATTTTATGAGGGTCCACTGATCGAATATACGAGTTTCTTCTCTTTCTGTGTGTGTGTGTGTGTGTGTGTGTGTGTGTGTGTGTGTGTGTGTGTGTGTGTGTGTGTGTGTGTGTGACGAGTTCCTCGTTCAGGCTGCCTGTTATTATTTTCTATTCAGGTGTCTTCTTTAGTAGCACCCACTTGAACTTCTCAGTGTTTCCTAACCTGCACTTCCACTGTTGACATATTCTAAGCTGGTCTCAGAGAAATTCTCAACTACCTCAAAAAACTACTCCCATTAATTTTTCCTGAATCTATTAACATTTTCAGTTGTTTCTTGATATCACTAGTTACAAACATTTCACTTTTTCTGGACTCTAAATTGTTTACGAGAATTTCAATGTTCATGACTATTTCTGCAGCTGAAATATTATTTATTCTTTCTCAATTAAGCTAATGTATGTTTGGAAAGTAGATAGTTGATCTCTTGCAAATGACAACCACAATTTCAAACAGGGATCTTCAAACAATTTTCGAAACATAACAGGGAATTTTTCTTGAGAAAGAAAATAAGAACGAAGCCCATTAAACATGCTTAAAATTCTGTCAGTTGATGGACCCAACACTTGTTGAGTTCATCAACCAAATACATTTTGGCAAAGCGCAAGTGTTGCCAGCATGTATTTTTTTATTTTCTCTGAATAAATCACTGCAGATATCGATATTTAGTATCGAACAATGCGACTCCATGGTGATACAAATTGCTGGTATTCATGATATTGATATATGATTATAAGTTATGAATAATAATTTATGATTGACCAATATTAAAGTATATTTATAGTTTTTATTAAAAAACGGGACAAAATTGACAATGTTATTAAAACGACGGGGGCCAGGCAATATGAAAAAAAAACGGTACGTATGGTCAGTCTATCATTATATCGACTTTCACATGCTATCTCCTCGGTCCTCATATACGGACGTACTTAATTCATTCGCATTCCTGCGACTTGGTTTGTAATTCGAGCGAAGAAAGCACAGGAAAACCTAAGTTCTGTCGCATCGGTATTTCGGTTCCCATCAAAAGAAGAACGAAGGGAATTGTGGAAGGCAATCGTGCAGGTACGATTTCTAGAGAATTATGGCATACGATTGGATGAAGGGAATGCTTCACTGAGAGTTAGTTGTATTTTATTTTTTTTTAATATGACCTACATAGCACTAAATTTAGTACAAAAACTGATGAAAAGCTAGAGAATCCTATATTTCTCTCCTTGAGAACAAGCGTGGTATTTTCTTTTTGAAGCCATTTTAGGCCTCTACTATTTTTGATCCTTTTTATACCTCAACTAGTCGTACTTTGAAACCAAAAGACTAGTTTTCTTCGGAGATATTTCGTATGCATAAGTGATGTTGCTTTAAAAAAAAAAAAAAAAAAAAACCGTATATTTACTGGATGATCTTTATCACCCGAAGTAGACTACCACCTCCTTTATTATAGGCCTCGATGTTGCCTGAAAAGCGTTTTGTGGTTGATCTGCAGCGTAAGCTTTCATGATTATCTAATCCTTAGGTTACCCTCAGTACTGCGGTAATGCAGGTTCGCCTACCTCCTTTGCAGAGGAAAAGGTTGGGAGATCGCTATAAAATCGGAATAAAATAAAATAACAAAAAGCATCTAACGATAAATATAATGATAAATAAATACAATGCGAAGATGAGTCTGTAGTCAGTCTCCGCTTTTAGTCATCAGTGATAGTTAAGAAAGACTATTAATGATTTCATTACGCATCAGAAAGAGAGCACTGAACACAATTGCTTTCATCTTATGATTCTAAACCATGATGTTCATTTATTTAAAGAAGCAACTGATTTCGAATATATTTTCCTCAAAAAAAAAAAAAAAAAGGCTTTCTCCAGTATTTGTTTCTTTTGTGTCTGTAAAATTCACAGAATAGGCAAGGTTCAATAAGGTTTCCTAATATCTTTATGGTACGAAGAATATGATGAGGAGGCTGAGAGAGAGAGAGAGAGAGAGAGAGAGAGAGAGACCTGTTAACATAATTTGATCAGCGTTTAATCAGAGGTTTAGTTTAAGAATCATTAAGGAGACTGAAAGATTAAATGGAACAGCGCCCTGAGGAGAACAGCTAGAAGACGAGAAGTCCATTTGAAAACAGGAGCGAAGGAGAAGAACGTTTGTTCTTTTACTGATACTCAGGAGTGGGTCCTAGCCTCTCCTCTAAAGTGTACTTAATAACGACAATTAAAAAGTACTCAAAAGCAGGATTAATGTCACTGATGGCTGTATGATTAGTCATCAGCGAAGAGACCATCTGGACAAGGGCAGATGTGGAGAGAGAGAGAGAGTTCGCGTTTGTATCTCTTGCTTTACCGAGGAGAATCGTTTAGAAGAACTGATGGTAGTAACAAAAGGTATGTAAAAGGTGAGAGTACCTCTGAAAAAAGACGTAATAAATTTCAATATTAATACGATTTTGGCTTCGTTTGGTCCAAGAATGAGTAAGTAAAGTAAGTTGTGGAACAATGACTTGACGATTCTAATGAAATTAATATTTCGATCCATAAAAATTTCTGGAGCATTCTTTTTTTTTTTTTTTTTTCTTCGATCTGATAATGTTTAGCCATGTTTGTCATTGCAATGGTTCTGCTATGGCTGAATTGATAGGGATAAAAGTTATCATTATTCAATATTATGTCAGTTTAAGATTAATCCACTCGGAGCACATAAACCACATACAGTGGCGTAGCTTGGGGGAAGGGGTCTGCCTCGGGCGGCACTTTTCGCATGAGACACAATTTTAATTTTTCGACGATTCTTTTATTTATGTTAACTTAGTAATTTTTATTACTTAATTGATAATTAGTTTTTAACAACCATACTTACGACTAAAATAAACAGTGTTTTAATTTATTTCTCTATACGTCGTTTTGACTTTTTGCAGTATTTTTGGGATGTATTGAGAGGGGCAGCAAACTCAGGACCGCCCCTGGCGGCAAAAGCTCTAGCTACGCCACTGCCCACATAAGCATTTCATCCATATTAGACATTGTCTAATATAGTTAATCATAGTATATTTAAGGTGTTTAACATAGTTGAATCAATTTTCACCGGAGAATTAATTGTTAAACATTTAGTTAGTCTATTCAAATCTACAATTATCTAACTGAGCCGGTCTCAGTTAGATAATATGTATTTTTTATCCCGAAAAAAAAAAAAAAACAGACCGACTATACAGGCAAAACAGGTCAAAAGAATACATGCCATTAACAAAAATAATAAAGTAGCAACCTAGTTTAAAAGGACGCATGTAAATTTACTTCTTCAACTACTCCTAGATTCAAAACTGCTTCATAAAAGATTCTCCAGTTATAATTCCTTTTATGGTCTAATTCTACAGGAATGCTATTTTGAAATACAGTTTATTTTTATTTTGTGATTTGTCTATAACCATTTCCTTACTTAATGATCTTAATTCTTTAAAAAAAAAAATAAAAAAAAAAAAAAAAATTATGTACATTATCTCGCAATCGCGAAAAAAAACCCATTTAGCCTATATCCCGATTCCGTAAAGTCGATCATTTGTTAATACTAAAGATATCCTTGAACAGAATAGATTTCATTCATCTCCATCTGAGGTCAAGATTTCCGATTCTCCCCCCCTCGATAACTTTTCAAGTTATCGAGGGGGGGGGGATTGGGAATCGGAAAAGTTATACTTGAAAAGTTTAACTTTTTGTAACCATCTTGTAAACCAAAAGAAAATAAAATATTAGAAGCAAAAAAGAATGAAAGAGCAGCTAAAAACCGACTACAAAAAATTATGTTAATACCAACGATTAAAAATAAAACGAACTCATAGCAATTGTCACGATTAATCAATTATTGAAAAACAGCGTAGCACTAATTTTTCATCTCAATCTGGTTCTAATTAGGTTAGTGTTCTGTTGTTTAAAGTATTGTATTGTTTTTAGCGGCTTATGATGTTATGTGTTCTTTTTCGTCTTTCTTTAGATGTATTAAAATTATCTGCATTCAAGTTTAAAAAAATATTACGACACTTTTTTTTATTGGAAAAGTGACACAAGTTAAGAACATCGTTTATCACTCCTGTTTTATATAAAATTTCCGTCAATCCACGCGCTAATACAATTACGTACCGTGACATTCCAATGCACTGTCATGCTTCCAACGCGGTATTTAATTTAAATTCCAATAGGTGGCTACTTGGTTGAATGACGCAAAGTATTGTTTTGAGTTTCATGATGTGCGATATGGTGATATCAGTATAACTACTTTAGACGTACAGTGCCGTGTAGAGGAAAAAATAAATTAGTGTTCATCTCAATCTTCAGCGCATGTAACCAGAATCTAGGGGAACGGATTTCCCTTTCCCTATTCAAAGGATGTATGCTGCTCTGCTGAACGAAAATGATAGATTTTGTCATCCAACTGAAATATTATTAATTGACAGACCATTAAAAAAAATCACAGTTAAGTAAATCCTGTGCTTAGACTAGTTTTCAGGTAAGGATTTTGCTGGAATGTCTTATCATTTTATATTTGGCCGGAATCTGCTCGTGATAAATGTCTCTCCCTTTCTTTCTTTTAAATTCACCTGTTCATAATTGTTAGCTACACAACGAAACATAGATGTGAAAGTATAAAAAAATATGTGACAGTACACAAGATTAAAATAAGTGGAGTGTATTTATTTCACACTTGGGGTACAACTAAATATGAAAGCCAAAATAATACGGTTTGTTGTGTTATAGTTGATAAAGTGCGCTTTTGGGTATATCTCATGTGAGTTGGCATTCGCGAAGAATGCCTGTGGCTAATAGTAAGGCGTATCCATTCTATTAGCTAAATGCAGTTATAAACAGTTGACACACTTCATTTTCGGTTGTTTCATTTACTCTTTGCCAGTTAATTTTGATAGGTCATGCACTAGTGCTCTGTGCTTGTCATTCTTTCCTTGTTAATTTCTTGGTGCTGTGCATTCCTTCAAATATCGGGTGCAGAAAGGATTTAGAATTACTGTTATCTTAGGATACTTCTAAATTTTAGAATAAATATGTAATGCTACTCACTTTTCCCAAAACTGGAATAAGTGTATTCTTCCACTATCCTTTTGATTTATTTTTTTTTTACCCTCATGGAGTCACAAGCCTTGTCATGAGAGGTCAATACAAAGTGTCATACCACTCCCCAAATTCGATTTTCAGCACCTTCTCAGGTAATACTTACTATGCTCCTACCACTGCCAATGCAAAAAAATTACTTCTTGCCGATTTACTTACCACCTCCTTTTGAAACTTCCACGGATGGCTTCTTGTCCTTGTTCCTTTCCCCTTCAACAGCTTAAATGTCTCGATCATATCTTCCATTTGTCTTCTATCAACCACGCTCTTCAGTTCATAATCAATGTTTTATAATCCTGACATTTTTATTATCCACCTCTGCACCCTCTCCAAGGCTGCTCTGCTTCATCCCCTTGAAATCCTGGTGATTTCAAAGCTTTACACCATGGAACTACTATCCTTTTATCTCTAGTGGTTAATGCCCTCCTCAATATTGCAGCAGTTCTCTGAGATATCTTCAGAACTTTTGCAATACATCTTCTGAACTTCAAACTTCTATCTACAATCACTTCACAATTCCATTCGTCCTTTGCAGTATAAACTCTACCAAGTGGAAGAATGAGATGTGAGTCATTTCCTTTGTGGATCTCAAATTCGAGCAAAATTCATATTTCACAACTTGCTAATTTGTGTATACTTAAATGTATATTGGAATATTGTGTTGCATATGTTAATTTTTTTATTTATTTTATCTTTATCTTTCACTCCAATAAGCAGTATGCTTTTTATTATTATTATTATTAAAAGAGACTTCCAGGGAATTATCCATTTTTAGCTCTGATTTGACATGTGCACATGGCATGCAGCTTGTAATGGTTTTGATCATGCAGTTAATGTGATGAGAAATTCTGAATAGCAAAATTAACCAATACAAATTTACTAAATATAACCAATGTCTTAATCTTTTTATCTTACTCAGTTGAAATTTCATGTGCAATTTGTGTACTGTAGAACAAATCAATCTGGCTTTATTATTTCAAGATATCAAGCTATCTTTTAACTACTTTATAATACAAATTTATTTATTATGAACAATTATGTAATGAAATGGAGTACAAACATTGTAGGCACTTATGAAAAATGTACAAATTAACAATTATATCGCATTCTTGCACATATATAATACGCCAAAAATGCATATAATCATACATAATGAAAAAAAAAAACTTTTGTTTTGTCCACAAATATACAAATATAATCTTTACAAAACAATCAGAATATCTTATTTTACTAAATTGGCACAACAAACGTACAAAAATAGCAATGAAATCCGAGTAATTATTACAAAGAAAAAATTACTTCAAAATATCCTCATATTTATATGATAAATAATTATATATTCTGGTTCAAAGAATTTAAAACATTATTTCTTATAAATATTACAAAAAATAATTATTACATTATATGCGGACCACATTATATAACACATTCAAAATGTTATTTAATCCTGCCATGGAAGCAGTTATTTTTTTTCTTTTATAATGAACATTTTTTTCTCAATGGTGTATTGTTTTCAGTAAATTTGATTGATTGCTCAGTTTTATTGATTCTTCACTATAACACTGTATATTTGTTAAATGAACTTATGGAATAGAAAAAATTGGTAATGATGTGATTCAGTGTAGATATATTTACACTTTGAAACAGGTATGCAGAAGAATACTTTCCTGTTTGAGCCAAAAAAAAAACAAACAAACTTGCTTCCAAACATAAAACAGCACAATATTTGCTCAATGAAAATAGTGAAGAGGCAGCAAGAAGTAAAAGATCACTTGTGTCCATGTGAATTCATTAAGGTTTTTTATTTTATTTTATTTATTATTTTTTTTAATGCAGTATGTAAGGTACTTTTTTTCAATGTATTGAGTTCTTTCTATCTGTTTTGTGGGTTTTGTCTTGCTGGGTAAATAACCAAACTGTATAGCAAAAAAAAAAACAAGTAAAACAGATGTATCAGAGAGAAAGAGTGAGGCATAAATTAATAGAAGATCAAAATTGACCACAACATCAGTATCTTTTGAGGATAATGTCTGAGGGGAAAGATATAAAGTACTCAGTTTTTCATGTGAGCCAGTGAGAGAGAGCAGTTGGACTGAGTAGTTCAACTTTTGGTTAGTATGTGAACTTGCCTGTAGATCTCAATGGGATTAATGGTGTATTTTTGTCAGGCAACAGACAAATTGAATTTTTACTGAGTGATTTCAGGAAGCCAGGATTTTGGAAGTGCTTTTTTAGATAAGATTGGAATAAGAGTAGGATAGACATTATTCCATGATACTCAGAATGTTAGAATAAGAGCAACAGGTTATGATTGTCTCTTGATGTTTTTTTCTTCTTATTAATGATAAACAAAAAGGCTGTGTACTGGGAATGTAATTCCAAACAACCTTCAATTTAAATAAGCATCTAGGAACCTCCTAGATGAATCTTTTACTCCATGGGGTCTTAGGATAAGAATAAATATCTGTGCAAACAATAATAAACAATCTCTACATATAAATTTTAGAAGTGTAGTTAAAATTCAGGTCCATAATACTTGCATAAACCTGTCATTAAACAGGTCGTTAACTCAAAACTAATGTGAAATATATAAATAATGGAGATGCTGAAGTAGATAAAATACTATCATTGTCTAAATTATTATATAATAAAAAAAAAACCTCATAACATTAAACAAGATGTAGACATCATGCTGCCATCTGGTGTGTATCACATACACTAAATCGTTTTGTAAAACAAAAATATTTTGCAGTAATTCTGCAATTTTATATTATAAATAATTATACATTCTAGTTTACAACATTTACAAACAGTATTGAATTTTATAAATATTATAAGAAACATTTTACAAGTTGCATGAAATTCCAAATTCAAATTTTATGGTCTTAATTCTATTCTGAAAATTCTCTGCTATTTTCCTTTTATGCTGACCTCTCTAAATTTGATACCTTTTGGATTGGAGGTTTCATTTGTAAAGAAATGAAATCATCCAAATTCACTTAGCTGCTTTGTCCATTCAATACTGTCACTGAATGATTTTGACTTCACACTCTCTTTTACTATTTCTTTACTGGATCTATTCCATCTATTCCTCCTGCTTTTCTGTAATCTGCGTTGGCATAAATGAGTCCATCATCTCCTTTCATAATGCCTATGACAACTGCCATTCGGCCACCTTCATTGGCCACTCTATCATGACCTCGGCTTTTCAATCCTTCAAGAATATTCTGCAGTGAGAAACAAAATATTCAGTGTTGTTAGAACGACAATTCATTTAGAGAAATAAGATTATATAAAGCATTCTGCCATTAATTCTTATTCCTAACACAGTTTTTATACATTTCTTTAAAGTAAATAAATAAGTGGCAGTAGGACTCTAAACTTTTTGCATGTTTAGAATTTGTTTTTACAGGGTTAATAAACATTCAAATGATTTAGAGGATCTTGTTATATTTAAAACAAGACCAGTATTTTTTTTTTATAAGGATGCAATGCTGAATTATTACTGATAACATGCTCTCAAATTGCTTTAATTGATATAAATTTCTAAAGGAATTTGAACACTTTTGCATAATTGTAATAACAGATTCCTACCTGGGGAAACTCTTTTTCATACAGTATATGATTAGGGATTAGTTGGTGATGCATTCTGGGAGCATCAATGGTCTTTTTGATATCAATTCCCATCCATAGTGACATGGCGATTACCTAGGGCAAGAAAGGCCATCATTATTAGATGTTTCAATAATAGTCTTAGGGAAACTTATTTTTCATTATATTTACACAACTCCAAAACTATGAGACTACTATTACCCTGCATATTATTATTATTATTATTATTGCACCCTCCATGGAGTTGGCAAACTCATCATGGGAGGTTCATTCAACTGCAACATATTTATTGTACAGAATCTTAAAATCCTTAACATTCCTTGTCTTAACACATTCTAGTAATGTATTCCATTCACTAACAATTCTCAATGTAAAAAATCTACTCCTTGCACTCCTCTTTATTACACTCTTACATAACTTCTGGGAATGGCCTCCCCCTCTCACCTTCTACTCTTTTTTTATAATCCCCAGCTGGATTCATCTGATAAAATCCTCTCACTAACTTAAATGTTTCTATCATATCACTTTTCCTACTATCCACTAAACTCTGCAGACCACATTTCTTCAACCTCTCTCCATAGCCAGCATTCCAAAGCCCTTATATTGTCTTAGTCATTCATCTCTGGACCTGCTCCAATGTTTCCACATGAAACTGAAAACCAGGTGACCAAATTTGAGCACAATAGTCCAAGTGTGGTCTCACCAGTTTTTTATACAGTGGCACAATGCTTTCTTATCCCTAAATTTCAGAGCAGCACTATGACGTGTAGCCTTTGCAACACTTGCAATATGCCCTGTAAACTTCAGTCTACTGTCAACCATCACTCTTGAATCTCATCCACTTCTTGCAGTATGACACCATCAATATAGTACATAGCCTTATATTTCTGCACTCCAGAATGCAACACCTTGCACTTATTAATATTAAAACGACAACTACACTTTGTCCAAGTCAAAAGTCTATTCAAATCTTCCTGAAGGGAATTAAGCAGTGCTACTTATAATTCTGCCCAACTCTGCATCATCAGCAAACAACTGAATATCCCCAGTCAGTCCAAATGATATATCATTTACAAACACGTTAAACAGCAGAGGCCTCAAGAACATACCCTGGGTCACGCCACTAGTTGCTCTCCTTTTTTGAGACACTGCTCCATTATACACAACTTGCTGGTATCATTCAGAGAGTCAGTCACTAATCTATCTAACCATATACTATCTGTTCTCATTCTCTGCAGCTCGTATACCAACTTATCATGTGGTAATCTATCAAACACTTAAGAATATCACTGTATATGATACTCTCTTATCTAACATATTCATTACCTTATCATAGAATGCAGGTGAATTGCTAAAACAGGACCTATCCTTTACAAATTCATGCTGACCTTCTTTATGATGGTCAGCATGAATTTGTAAAGGGTAGGTCCTGTTTTAGCAATTTACCTGCATTCTATGATAAGGTAATGAGTGTTAGATAAGAGAGTCCATCAATTCAATCTTGTATTCTATTCCTAACCAATCTCTCCAACCAGGGCCGTCGCCAGAGTAGATCCCACCCTGAGGCAAACAATTAAAAATCGCCCCTGATGGATTATAAGACAAAAATATAAGAAAATCTCCAAATGCTATTTTGTTTTTATTACAAGAGAAACATTAATGCAAAACAATTACAAAATAATATTAATTAAATGTTTGCTCTACGGGGATATCACACAATAAAATTGTTTATAAGCTCTTCTAAATTTATAAGCTATGTCCGTCTCTATCAATGTAGTTGCTAGACCAACCATTAGCTTAGCAATGCTGCCTAGCCTACCACAATATGGCTGAACGAGTGCCCTTATTAAGTTGCACCTTGAGGCAGGTTGCTTCTGTGCTACACCCTGTCAACAGTACTGTCTTCAACACCTGGACCACAGCTGTACAGACTGGTCTGTAATTGGAAACTTATGTTCTAGAACCATACATGTGGAGTAGTACTATTTTGCACTCTTTCCACTCCTTAGGAACCCTACCCACTGCATGACTTTCATTAAATAACCAGGTCGAGGGCATATCCAACTGTTGTGCACATTGCTAAAGAATACGTGGTGATATGTCATCCATTCCCAAAATCTTATTAACATCTAATCCAATCAACATTTGATACACTTCTGATTCTTTCACTTTCAATTCTCCTAATACTTGCCTTCCTTCTATATGTTGCACTGCATCATTTACACCAGTATGATGTACGTTCATGAAGTGCTTGTTCAATAATTCTACTATATCCTTTGCAACCGTTATTCTGCTGTCATGACCATCCACCGATGTCAGCCTGCCATAATTATTCTTTCTCTTGCTTGCCATATGGTGCAAAAATTCCCTTGAGTTAACCTTGGCCTGAACAGCCAATCTCCTCTCATACTGCACCTTTTCTTTCTTTACCATGCATGTCACCTTCTTAGCCTGCACTTTATACTCTTCATGGATCCAATCATCAACCGTCTTGTACCTCCTCCATAGCATTTTCTTTTTTTAGCACATCTTGCTTGAGTTCACTCTTCATCCATTTCATTCCTACTCTATTTACTAATTTAGTTCTTGGTATGCAGTTATACGTTGCTTATTTCAGATACTGCCTTGTGAATTTCCATGCACTGTCAACATCTTTTCTGCTCAGCTCATTTACCTAATATACTGATGCTAACTGACTACAGAGCTTCCTATAATCATCTGCTTTATACTTCCACATATATCCATTTTTGGCAGTAACCTTTTCTTGTTTCATCATTTCTCAAACAAGTACCTCATGATTACTCTCTCCAGCCAGTGACAGTGTCAACACCTCATTAACATCTTGTGAAGTTATCACCAAATCCAAAATATTAAAGCCTCTAGTTGCTTCAGTCACATGCTGCTTAAGATATTTATCTCATAGAAAGTCACTTTCTCTCTCTCTTTGTTCCCATACACTATCTTCTCCTTCCATTCTATATTCCTGTAAGTAGTCTTCTATCAGGATTGGCTTCTTTTGATATGTCCAACTAATCTGTCTAAACATTTCACAATCAGTATCCTTTGCATTCCTTGGCCTTTAACAGCATCTTATCAGATATACTAGCCAATTTGTTTAAACTCCACACAACACAGATTCAAAATCTGTGCATGCATTATTAACTTCCACACATTGTGGACACAATTCATCTGCAATCATTAACAGCACTCCCCTCCTCTTTTCACATTTGTATCCATCCGGAAAATTATATATCCTTCGGTTTCTATTCCCGACATCACATCACATCCTCCTGAGAGACGACCAATTTTCACTTATTCCAATTATCTTTAGGCATATTGATTTAATCAATGTAACAAACTCAGCTCTCTTGTTTCGAATACTCCTTACATTTGTATACAAACACAACAATCCCTGTGTCTTTGAGACCATTCTACCAGCATCAACATTCTCTATTTTAGCTGCTGTACCACACCTTTCTCTTTGGTCTGACCACTTGAGTTTCACTGATCCTGAGTATGGTTTCCATTCCTACCTGTCTCATCGTCACCTTTATGCATTCCATCATCTTGTGCATTAACTACATTTTCAACCTCGTATCTATCTTCCTCCTGTTGTACAATTCGTTTGGTTGTGCTAACCTGCTTCACAAGTAGACTGATCATTTACTACATTAACTTCTTGACTCTGTGCCTTCTCAAAAAGCAATATCCTTTCTAAATGCCAACACCAAACCCTTTCAGATGCAATCCATCAACTTTAAACCATTCCAACTTTCCTTCAAATTCACTCCATAGATTTACAAATTGAACCCTCTTTGCTTCACACAACTCAGCCATCTTACTATTCATTATCTCTGCTTGCCAACAAGCTAACGACTTTTCCAACAACACTTTTATTCTTTACCTGCTGCAACAACTTCCTTAAGTGTCTGTTGACATTCTTCCCCCCCCCCCCCCCCAACTAAGTCATTTCTGCCCAAAGCTACCACTAATTTTGACCCCCCCCCCCGTCTTTCATTTTCTGCAGTTCGTCATTATTTCACCAGGAGAGCATGTTTTGTGCACTGTATTAATGATCACACGTCTAGTGATGGAGTCCTCGTACAATGGAAGTCCTCAAGTGCTTGTGGCTTGAAAAAAATTTCATCCTTTTTTTTGTGCAGAGTTTCCTGATTATTTAACCATTAGCCCATAATTAGTACTAATGCAAATGTATTATAGGCTTTGAGTTATATTCATATTGAGAAGAAAAAAAAAACTTTCCTAGGAAAATAAAGAATTTTCTTGAAGTGATTCATATCAGTAATTTTCTGATTTTTGAACTGCAATTTTAGTACAGATAATTGCTTGTAATATATGCTACATCACTTCAATTAAGAGCTTCTTTGCTCAATGGATAATATCTCAATGAATGATAGTGAAGAAAAAAAAAGTAATATGCACAGTATGAAGGAGGGATGCATGGTAAGTGAGATGGAACCTTTATATCTGTTCTCAGTGACAGTACATGCAGATCTTCGGAAACAATTTTTAAGCAGTTTTTGTTGGATAATTATTTTGAAAGAATTGTTTAGATGAAAAAATTAAATTAATTTTTCTTTTTAGTTGCATCATCTTTCATGATATAGCCCTGCTTTTTAAGATTGTAATTCATAACTTTTGTTTTGGATGGTGAACTAAGCTGGTGTGGAGGTATCTAATTGTATGAGTTGGTTTCTTTTAGTCGTTAGAGATGTGGAGTGCCATCCTGCAGTGAGTCCTTTGACTCTTTCAAGCTGTCACGACAATATTATTTCACCCTCTGCATTTTTACAGATTAAAACTTCCAGCAATGGAAGTTTATTGTCAATTTGTAATTCTAAGGTAGTGATAAATAGAAGCTTTGAATGGAAACTATGATGCTAAAATCTTTGTCTAAATTTTTTCTAAATTTGGAGAAAACCTTGGAAATATGTTTCGATATGCATTAGACAGTATAATTCAATTCTACTATGCACTGTACTGTTAATGTTTTAACTGTTTACTATTAATACTGCTGGCTTGTATGTTTTTTTATGTGGTTCCTAACTATGAGAGGTTATTAGTACATTTATACCGTGGGTGGGCAAAGGATTTTTTTTTTTTCATTTTTATCAATTTTATATATTATTATTTTGGCATGAAAAAGTTCCGAATGGAACTTTTCAAGTCGCTTCAGGTCTCCAATAAGCAAGGTGGTGTTCTAATACTAGGTGATAAAGTTCATCTAACTCCCATCATTCATCTCTTACCTGTAGTAAATACATGACATTAGTAATGGCATCTTTCGTAGTAAATACATAGATGCCATTACTGTAATACCACGTAGTGTTAGTATGTAATCCTGGGAAGTGTACTATAAGGTATATTAAATGAGTTAAACTAATACATCGGTATTCTTTTAACAGCTAATATACTCCATGTAGTAACTAAACTAGATCTTTATGTTAACAGGCCAGCATAATAAGTTGTCAGGATGCTTACTTGGCTTTCCATAAAAATTATAGAAATCTTGATATTCTTTCTTAATACAGTTATTCCAAAAGTTGTAACTTATCTTCCAAGAGAAAACAATGTCAATATCTAAACTGTTTCGAGACTGGAAGACCCTTTAAAATGTCTTATGAACCTGAAAAGATGATGTTCTTTTCCAAAAACACCTTGGTGTATATTATATACGACAAATTATTATTATTATTCGTGACACCTCCAAGGAGTCTGAAGAATCATCGCGGGAGGATGCCTAACTCAGTCTCCACTACTATACCGAACCTCTACTACCAATCACCTACTTCAGTGCCATCTACTTCCCACCACCACAGCTAGTATTTTTTGTCTGTAAATTTTGTGTTCTGAAGGGCTGATTTGTCTGTATGCGGGATGAAAAACTCGAGTTTCTGGAAGAAAAAACCCTGCTACCTTCGTATGAGATTGGCCAACTTACTTCAATTGAAAAAGTTCATATAAAGATTCCTCCCGTCATGACGAAAATCAAACTTGGGCCTTTTCTAATCGAAGGGTGCAACGTGCAGTCGTTCTTCCAGTTCCGCTACAGAGGCGCTTGTATATTCTTATATTCTTTTTTATATTCTTGTTTAATCTTTGGTTAAGGGATTTAACATTTCGGTGAAGAAAGTTTGCATGTGAAGTATCTTCACAACCAGGCTACTTGAATATATTATCATCATTACCCAAAACCTATGGAGCCAAAGACTCATCTGGGAGGTGCTTTTTATCACACACACCACTCATCATACTGTGCTATGATTGAAATAATAGGTAAGATCTTTTGGCAAGCAAATAAGGGAGTTAATTTTTAGAATGTGTGAACTTTTGTGTGAGGTGCCTTAGATGTAGGGGATGGCAATGGATTCTTTTGCAATGAATTTGGGGGATGAGCAGAGTTCTGTTGATTCTGTGAAAGGGAACGTCATTGACTAAAAATGTGTTCTGGATATTATTGATTTCATTAGAGAGGCTAGTGTAGTGAGAAATTGATTCTAGATGGTTTTTGCTGATGTTTTGCAAAATAGAACTAGGTGAGCAGCATGCATTGCCTAAGAGGGCATTTGAGAATGCAGACAGGAAATGATTTTGAGCGAGACGTAATGAGTCATGACTACATGGAGGGTGTGAATGATAACATTACTGGATGTGTGTTTCAATCCTATAGTTGACTTTTGAAAATTAAAGAAAATAAAAACTTTTTTTTTTGTTTTAGTGTTAGTATCAGTAATGATTACCTTTTTAATGGGATAGAAATAAAAAAAACCTGAAGAGTTGCAAATATGAAGTAGTGGAACAAAGAAATGAAAATTTGAAGAATCTCATCTTGATTGATTTCACAACTTTTATGACTGGCAGTGAGGAATAACAGTATGGTATAATATGCTTGGTACAATTGCTGCTGTAATAGTAAGAGACCTAACAAGCTAAAATGTTACCTTCATCCCAGTTTAAAAAATAACCTTTTTTAATTTTTTTTAAAAAAGGGTTATTTTTTAATATTAAAAAATAACCTTTATATTAAAAAAGAGAAAACTCCATTGCACCAAGAAGGATATTTTCTTAACTGTAGTAATTAAGTCAAAAGCTTTCTGTAATCATAAAAGGATAGTCTCATAACTTGTAATAAATTTCAATTATAAATTCCTTTACGAAAAAATTTAAAATATCTTTTAGTTTTTATTATTACATGACATCTCCAACTACTCCAAGAACTCATGGGGGGAAGGGGGGGGGGGGGCATTCTGCATCACAACTCACTGTCTAGGCTGCTTAATTCACCCTTACCCAGTGCACGATTTATTATCCACACTATGCCATATCCATGCACCAATATATTACATAATCCTTGATTTACTACACACACACACCACACACACACACACACACACACACACACACACACACACACACACACAGTACTTACTAATAGTATTTTGGTTTAATTACATGTGTTTCTGCTGGTTTGCTTTTCTGTGGGATGAAAATCCAGAGTTTCCAGAAGAAACCCTGCTGTCTCCATATCAGATTATTTTTAAAAAAATTCTCATTAATGTGGGGGGGGGGCATCAAAATTCAAATGACTTTTGCAGGCAGGTTACGGGGGGTGGCAATTAAAAATTATCCATACTGGAGATGCTATCATTTTTTGGAAAATGGTAAATTCATTATTCATTGCATATCATGATGGCACATACTGATATGGAATATGAGGTGATATATGATATGAGGTGAAAGTAAGCTTCTATGATATTAATATTCTGTACCTCCATGTAGTTGTATGACATCATGAGGTCTGCCTTACACAACAGTATCATCTACTCCCTGAACTCATTCCTATCTGCTCTCTAACACTAACCACCATCACAAGCAGTGCATCTCATGCTTTATTACTCTCATTGCAAAAAAAAACAAAAAAAAACTTGCTTTTTATCCTCTCACTCATTACTTCTTCCTTTTGCAACTTCCAGGGATGTTCTGTTATCTGTATTCTTCCTTCTCTTACCATGTAAACCCCTCCCTCCTCCCAGAGTCAATCTAATGTTTCTCAACAGCTTAAATGTCTCAAACTCCCAGACGGTGTAGATTATATGCCCTCTGCCTATCCTTATAACCAAACTTCTGAGTCGAGATATCATTTTTGTTATCTTCCTCTAACCATTTCCATAGTTAATTCATATCCTTCAAATGTTGGAGACCAGATCTGAGAACAGTAATCGAGATGTAATCTGATTAAGCTTTACACATGGAACTATCACCTCTCTCTCCCTCTCCTGATTAGTGTTTGCCTGAATACTGAAGCAATTCTCTGAGTTGTCTTCAAATTTCTGTCTATTACCTCAAGATCCCTTGTTCCTCCACTTTCAGTATACATCAAGAGTTTGCAGTCTCTCATCTGTGGATCACAAATTTCACTTTACATTCAGTTGTATTAAACTGAAATTCTCATTAAATTGCCCATGTTTCCAACTTATTCAAATCCTCTGAAGAGAAGTATTACTTTTTTTTTATGGAATTACAACACAAAAACACTAAATCATAAGATGTTTATTGACTAGCTTAGATTTTGCTGGATTTCAACCCAGCATCCTCAGAGCACAGCTAATCATTATAGCCTACATATGACAATGAATAAGTGAAACAATTTCGAATTGTAACAAAACAGGAGTTATTAGTATTAAGTTTATCTTAAAATGACACCACATTTTTTGCAGATTAATGCAGTCATAATACTTGTTAAGGTGAGGAGAATGCTTCATAATCATTGCTGGCAGAAAATAGTCTGTCTGACCTGTAACGATTTCTATATAGCACATAAGGTTTCTTCCATTCTGATCTTGTGTGAAGGTATGCCAGAACTTGGTCTACCAGTTCTAACTTGCTGTAATGATGGTAGTGAATATATTTCCTGGGTTCTCTGAGGCAGATGCTAACATATCTTATTATATGTCCATAGTAGGCAAAGTTACAATCTCAATGTTGTTATACTTAGCAAATACATTACTTGTCTTGCCGATACCTTCTACTGCATAATCCCTTTTGGTCTTTAATACCAACTGTCACTGCACTGTCTATTGTTTCTCCATGTAAACTCCTCTAGCACTACTGTTTTGTCTCCTCCCCTTTCCCATGTCATTGAATCAGCAAACATGACAACCTCACAGCTCTATTTATTCTTCCTTTACTGGTTTGCTTAAGTTTCTGCTTTTATATCCTCCCCTATCTCTCTCACGTTCCCTCCTTCCTCTCATCTAACTCTTGTATCCACACTCCCTTGACTTCTTTCTATTCTGTCACCTCTCATCATGGTGCCTTTTATATCTACTGATATTCTCCTTGCACCAGTTACTCTCCAGTCACTCTCCTTAATTTGGTCTTTATGCTTTCCAGTTCCTTTCTGAATACCTCTGTATCTTCCTACGACACAGTATCTTTGACAGTTGTTTTCTTCTCCTCACCCTAAAACGTATTATCTAAAGCTGAAGATGTAACACTTAAGCCATCCACTGTTTCTAATGCCTGCATTTTATGCACACATTAATTTCCATTCTCAGCTGCCACATTTTTAACTTACATGAAGCATGTGCTAAGAGAAGTGATACAAAATCTTAGACTGTTACACCCAATAGTCTTCAAGTGGTAGTAGGCTGGGCTAATGTGTTAGTGAATTGAGCTATGGTGACCATAGGGGGGGGGATAAAATGAGCACAGCTAAACATGATGTAGTAGAGGGATCCAAAATGACTATGCAAATCATACAAAGAGCAGCTTGCCACACTTTCAGGCAAAGATATAGATGTTTGAATTAGAAAAAGATACATGCTGAATTACAAAACTGGAAATTGTGACAAATTCAGGTGCATATTGTGTCTGGGCACCAGTTATGAATGGAATCAGTGAAAAGATGCTTAAATTGTGCAGTATCTGAATGTGTCCATATTCATAGAAAAAGCAGGCTGGGAATTAAATGGATGTGCAACCTTATTAAGCAAGTGATCTAAGATGTGGAAGGAATGCCATAGGAATAAGGATGAGAGGAGTAGTGAAATATATAAAGAGCAGGCCTGCATGGAATGCAAAGTCAGAGTATAAAAATAAATTGCTTGCAGAGGCTAAAAGCAATCCAAAATAATTTTATTGTTTTGCTACAATAAAAGAAAGAATAAAAATGGAAGAATAACTTTGCTGAGTGTAGGTGGCATGCTTGTCTAAAGGGAATGCAATTTGTTCAAATTATGAGTGCTCACTTTGCCAAGATATACTTCTCCCATTTGAAGGTTAGCAATCATGATATACTAGTGTCTGTTCCTCTGCCATTCTTTTGGTCTTGTAATAGCTCTTGTCATCAGGATTTAATCTGGGGGGGGGAAGCACTAAAGATTTAATCTTGGGGAGGGGGGGGTCGAGTTAAGTAGACGATGTGAGAATGCACACTACGCATTACATACGACCTATGATTAAGCATCTGCAGTGATCGCCGTGAACTCCTTTGGTCCAGCTCGGACAAACGAAGTAGTGCTCGGTTCCGATGGAGCAACACTTCGTTTGCCTCATGTTCAACAGTGGCCGTGATTCCCAAGAGCTATAGGGTATTCCCACCTTATGTGACCACTAATTCATAAGTAGTATAGAAATAGAAGACACGACACAACATAAAAAAAAAATATATTAATTAGGAAAAGATTTTTGGAAAATTTTCTAGTGTTTTTTTTTTCCTTTTTCTTTTTTTTTGGGGGGGGGCATTGGCTCCCTCCCTGGGTGCGCCACTGTTCCCTACTGAACCTCTTAATGCCTCCTGTTATCTTGCAATTTCTCTTTATGAGGTCTTCTATGAGGCTCGTTAACTTTAGATCCCTTTTCATTTTTTTTTCTCTTTCCAAGAAATATTCATTGCTTTTCTATAGAACCATATCTAATTTTATTTTTATTATTTTATTTTTTATTATATAGGATTTTATTATTCTTATTTCAGTCTGTTTATTTATTCTAGAGGCCATTAATAATTTTTCACTCTAGAATGCTTTTCCCTATCTATTCTTGATTTCATTTCCATAACTGTTGTTCCGTCTTCTGTAATCATTAATCCTAAATAATTATAAGCCTTGAATGAATCCTGTTGATACTCTTAAATTTGTGTTTTCTTGCTGTTGCTTATTACTATATACTTGGTTCCAGCCATTTTTAATACTAAGCCACAATTCTGACTCTTTTTGATTAGTATTTCAACCATATTTGGTAACTCTATTTTTGATTTTTTGCTGTGAACACCAAATCATCAGCAAATTTAATATTGCTAATTTCATTGCCCATTTTATTCTCATTTCAATGAAATTTGGCATTGTTTGGACCTCGCAATATTTTCATAGTCAAGTTGATATGAAGAAGTGGCCAATCGCAGACAATCATCCAAATGATCATTTGTAATTTGGTTTCTTAATTGATTTTTTCTGACGGTCATATTTGAAAAAGCGGATTCTGACAAGTATGTCGATCCGAAACACGACAGAGTTTTTCGTGCAATATCAATTAATATTGGGAATTTTTCATGTGCATACTTCCAAATGACTTCATTGTTTATTGATTTTAAATATAAATGATTTTAAATGACATCAAACAGCCCACTAATTTTATTTGAAATTTCTGTGATGTTTAAGTTTTCTTGAAATGGATTATTGATAAAAGATGCAATCATTACAGTTTTATTAAAATCTTTAAATCTTGAATTTATTTTTTCTTCAAATAATTCTATTTCACGAATAAATTCTTTTAAATCATAGCGAAGCATTTCTTGATTTTGTTCAGAAAATTTTAATAAATATGGGAGATGTCTAAATTCGCGGTCATTTATATTTTTCTATTTTATTTTATTTTATATCTATTTTATTTTATTTTATATCTATTCTATTTTATTTATATTTTTCTATATAATTTTTCATTTATATTTTTCTGGGGTGCTTAAGAGTCAAAGCAGTATAACTGAGAGGAGACCTCCACATAGCCTTTAAAGGAATGCGGAGAACCGACCAGGGCTTCTGACCTAATGTCCAATCCTCACCTTCTCGTGGTGCACCCTGTTGGGTATCTACTTTGATACTGAACGAACGAGGATGGGCTGGTAATTTGGTATTTAGCCGACCAAATTGTATTCTTATTGGTTAAACCAAAATAAAAAATGATGGTACAACATGATAAAATTTCATGCCGGCTGGGGCGTCGCCCGGTTAAACAAGGCCCCCGTTGTTTTCGCCGGGGAACTAGGGCGAACAGCGAAAAGTCAGCTACTGGTACAAATCTGAAAACAAACCCCAACTCAACGTCACCAGAGTTAAAGATCGGTACTATCAACGTAAGAAGCCTGAATGGCAAAGAAATGGAGCTAGCTGAGGAATTAGATAAGTACCAAATCGACATAATAGGGGTGACTGAAACAAAAAAGACCAAAACTGGTGAGATCTTTCTGAGCAATAAATACAAAATGTTATATTCAGGCAATGACAATCAAGGAAAAGAAGGAGTAGCCATAGTATTCAACACAAAATACGAGGCTAATATTCTTGAATGCAGTCAGTCTCAAGTAGAGTAATGTGGGCAAATATTAGAATGGGGAACTGGACAATGAGACTTATTTGTGCTTATGGTCCCACAGAAGGTTCTACTAAGGTAGAAGTGGAGGAATTTTTTGACGCTTTAGAAAAAGCAACTGACACAATGAAAAAGGAAAAGTTGGTCCTTGTAAATAGCAGAGTAGGAAATGATTGTGAGACATACAAAAATATTTTGGGAAAATTTGGAGAAAAGAGCAAAGCTAATAATAATGGCAAATATCTGTTGGATTTCTGCTCAGGACATGGACTGGTTATTACTAACACCATGTTCCAACATAAAAATATGCACAAATTCACATGGAGAGAAGAGGCTAGGAATAAGAAAAGTCTCATTGACTATGTTATTGTTGATAGTGATGTTTTCTCCCTGGTGCAGGACACCAGAGTGTACAGAGGATTTGAAATTGGAAGTGATCACTATTTAGTCTTGAGCAGGATAAAACTGAATTTCATATTGAAAAGAATAACATGTAAGAAAGTTTTTTGGCGAATAAAAGTTGAGCAGCTCTCAGATGTGAACTGTAGACTAAAATACACAAAGGTTATTGAAGAAAAAATGAAAGAGTTTGAGAACAGGAATCAAACCTTGTAGATTCAGTGGAAAGCCTTGAAGAAAGCCCTGATTGATTCAGATAGAGAGGCATGTGGTGAAGTTGTCTGCAAGGATAGAAAAATTAGAACTCCATGGTGTACACAGGAAATTAAAGAGACAGTGAAGGAAAAGAAGAAAGCATATCAAAAGTTCCTGGCAAATAAGTCAGCTTGTGCTCTTAGATAATACAGAGACAAATGCAAGAATGCTAAACACTGTGTAAAATTAGCTAAACAAAAGTCATGGGAGGACTTTGGAAAGAATATAGAAAATAAATATCAAGAAAGTGGCAAAATATTCTGGAGGTTGTTGAAGAAGCTTAGGAATGGAGGAAAGAACGCTATAAAAGAAGTTAGAGATGATAAAGGTGACATGAAAACGGCAGAAAAAGATATCCATGAAGTATGGAGTAATTACTTTGAAAAACTGCTAAATAAAACAAGAAGTGATGACAGCACAGTGGTAAAAAACACTGACCAGGCATGCAGTCAGGAATACATATCCATACTTGAAGTAGAAAAATCCATTAAAGGCTTGAAATGTGGAAAGGCAGCACGAGTAGATGATATTCGACCAGAAATGCTGAAGTATGGTGGTATAAAAGTCTTACAGTGGCTGCACTGCATAGTTCAGAAAGCCTGGACAGAGGGACGAATTCCCGATGATTGGAGTAGAGCTCTCATAGTACCCATATATAAAAAGGGAAATAAAACTGAATGTGAGAATTACAGAGGTATTTCCCTACTGAGTGTTCCTGGCAAGATATATGCAAGTATACTTGAGAAACGGTTGAGAAGAATTGTGGAAGAAAAGCTGGGTGAAGAACAAGCTGGATTCAGGCCAAATAGAGGCTGTCAGGATCAGATCTCCACTTTACGACAAATAGTCGAGAAAGCAAGGGAACATAACAAAGATCTGTATTTAAGTTTTGTCGATTTGGAAAAGGCATATGACAAGGTGCCAAGAGAGATGCTATTCAATACGCTGCAGTTATATGGTGTCAATGGGGCATATCAAGCAATACTTAGTCTTTATTTGAGTTGTAAGTCAGCAGTTAGAATTGAAGGAAGTACACGAAGATGGTTTAATGTTAAATCTGGTGTGAGACAAGGATGTACCTTATCCCCTCTGTTATTCATTATCTATATGGATCACATTATGAAGGAAAGTGGTATTAAACCTGATATCAAAATTGGAGATGTTAATGTCAGCTCTTTGCTTTATGCGGATGATGTTATACTTCTTATTAAATCCGGTACAAGTCTGCAAGATTCTCTGACTAAATTGTATAACTGTTGTAATAGATATCGTATGAAGGTCAGCAATAAAAAGACAAAGACAATGAAAATAGGGAGAATCATTGAAAATGTCAACTGTGTTGTGAATGGAGAACCTGTGGAACAAGTAAAACATTTCAACTACTTAGGCACGATTTTTACTGAAGATGGTAAATTAAATATAGAAATAGACAACAGAATCAGCAAAGCTGGTATGGTGGGAAGTCAATTGAATAAATTCATATGGAATAAGAGAGAAATTAGTTGGAACACTAAATTAGCTGTATACAAGACAGTGTTCAAACCAGTTTTAACTTATGGATCTGAGAGCTGGGTCAGAAGTAAAACACTTGACCAAAGACTAGAGACCGCAGATATGAGAGTCCTGAGGAAGATTAGAGGCGTGAACAGATGGCATCAATGGCAATATCATATTAAAAATGAGGATATTAAAGAACTTGACATTGTCAGCATCCAGGAATGCGTTAGCAGAGCTAATCTCAGGTGGTATGGTCACTTAAATAGAATGGGAGAGGAAAGATTAGCAAAACAAGTGTTCTCTGCCAGGTTGGCAGGAAAACGACTCAGAGGAAGGCCAAGATATAGGTGGATTGATACGGTACAAAGTGCCTTAGACGATAGAAATATAAGATCTGATAATGTTGGAGTCTTGACAAGTAACAGACTGATTTGGAGGAAAATTGTAGATAGGAAGTTAGTAATGATATAATTTTTTCATGTAGTACTGTCATATCTTGTACACCCCTTGAGGATACATGGCAGGAATTGGATGATAATGATTATATTTTTTCTTTAATGAAAGTAAGTATTGTTGGAAAGTGTTTATTGAACTTAACACGTCAATTAAATTTTTATCTCTACTTTGTAACTCTAAATTTAAATTGCTTAATTTCGTACAGAAATCTACTAAAAATGATAAGTGTAACAATCATCTTCACTCAATTGTGGATAAATATAATTTTTTATTTTAATTATAAATATAATTATTAATTAACGGTATAAAAAATTTTTATACCGTTAATTAATAAGAAATCTTTCTAAAAATTGACTTCTGCTGAGCCAGCGAACATTATTGTACAACAGAAGTTCCCTATCATCATCTGCCTGTAATTTAAATAACCACTGGTGCAGGGCCTTTCCTCGAACAGAATTTACAATTCTAAATCTAATATCAAAACATCTTTTGTGTTTAATATTTTACTACACAGTACTTGTTGGTGAATAATACAGTGGTACGTTAAAAATGTGGATATTTGTCATCGTTTTTACATAATGAAATGAAGTTTGATTTATTACCTATCATTGCAGGAGCACCATCAGTTGTAATAGATAAAAGTTTAAAAAGCGGAAGTTTGTGTTGTTTCACAAATTCATCAAATGCCAAAAAAATGTCTTCTCCCCTAGTCCTTCGCAATAATGGTATAATTTTCAAAAGTTCTTTACTTGAATAATCTTGAAATACCATGCGAATAAATACCATTAGCTGAGCAATATCAGTGAAGTCGTTTGATTCATCAAATTGTAATGAACACGCAACACACTGGTGAATGTCTGACATTAACCTGACCTGGAAACTTTTCTCCGGCAATTGGAACTCTTCCTTTCAGCAATTTGAAACCATATCTGCGGCCTAGAAGTAGTCTCTCTCTCTCTCTCTCTCTCTCTCTCTCTCTCTCTCTCTCTAGCCACGTCTCGAACCGAGAGGCTCCTTTCTGGAAGCGGGAAACTCATCTCTCAAGCAACGTGGATCTGGGCAGTCTCTCTGGATCGGGCGACCTCCTCTCTGAGAGCAATTCTGGAACCGGGACCCCTTCTGCTTGCTTCAGTCCCTTTTTATTAGGCCTCCTCTGAGACCTTGCATGAAGTTTGGCAAACCCCAAAGAATCGGTATGAGTCTTTCATCTTAAGTTTCAAGTTTGGCACGCCATTTGTTCTCCTCCGCTTTCTTTCGATTGTAAGTTGCCGGCCATCGGAAAGTTGTTTTGAACTCTTTCTGACTGACTTCGGAGATGTTTACACTTAAAGCCTGCAAACCTTTCTCATACAAGTTTCAATAACAATCTTTCTAAAATAAAAATCTTTCATGTACAGCTTCGGCGACAAAAACATTGCCTTTTGTTTTTAACACTCTAACAGTTTGCTTCAAAAGAGTTATTTTCAAAAATATCTAATACAAACTATACTGAGACAAACAAAGTTTATTTTTTTTACAATATTCACATGGGACTTAACGTAAGTAAAAAATCGATGTATTGTGCTTGGAATATTTAATATTTAATCTACAATCGAGTTTTTACACTTTGCTTATAATCGTATTCGCTCGGCCCGCTGTTTGACTTCCACTGATCCAAATTAATTCATTTACCCGGACTTATAAGAAAATTACTGATTTGACAATTTTAACGAAAAATAAATAAACAGTAACAATACACTTAAAGCGAATTAAAAATAATGCAAAATAATGATAAATAAAATATTATGTTTTCAGTTTTAATTAAATTTGTAAGTAAGGAGGAATACACAAGAGATCAACCAAAAATCGCCCGCGATCGACGGGTTGAACACCCCTGTTATATACCCTTCTCACTCCTCCTTTGATATCTGTTGGTTCATTATAAATTTCGTTCATGTCTGATTCTAGTATAATTGTATTATTATTATTATTATTATTATTATTATTATCATCATGAGGTCTTTTGTATCAATTTGAAGGTCTTTTAATATTTCTATTAACTTTTCATGACTTACTGTGTGAAATGATTTTTTCATTTCTATTGATCTTTTTAATAAGTTTTTAATTCATAAATTGTTTTAATTGCACTTTAACCTATATTATTTAATTCTAGAAAACGTTTATTATTTTCAGCAGTATTTTTGAAGCATGGAATAGGCTAATAATTGTTCTACAATCTTTTACATCCTTCTTCTTTTTTTTTTTTTATCGAAATGCAAATAATTTTATGAAGTCTTCTGGTAGTATGCCTGTATCATATGTATTCTGTATTATTTCTGTTAAAAAATAAATCTGTTTAATTCTGAATTGTTATAATTTTAAGTTTGTCCGTAACTAGAAAAGATTTGATTTAAACTGAAATTAATGACAAAATAAATAAGAAATGAGCACATATAAAATGAATTATCTGCTTACTCACTATGTAAAAGTCTATTTATGCTTCACTTACTGATGATATTGCAGTTATGATTCGAGTGCCACCAGCAGCACCTGTCACCATTTTTACATCTCCATTATGATCTACAACAATTGTGGGTACCATTGAGGACAAAGGCCTCATTCCTGGACGGATGTGATTCTTATCAGTTGGAGGTACATCAAAGTAATTGCTCATATTGGGAGAAGAAAAATCATCCATTTCATCATTTAGAATAATGCCAGTGCTGGGAGAACGCCTTTTACTTCCAAAACTAAGAAGAAATAAATGATGAAAAACTTTATAATATTCAACTTTTCCCCACAACTACGTTAATTTATGCTTGCATTGTTTTACAATGAAAATGTTTTCTTAATCTTGACCTTGCATTAAGTTGACTTTAATCGTAAAATCTGCTTTCAGATGGTGATAAACACAACTTATTTATTCTTAATTTTCATATGAAAGCTTGAAAAAAGCATTATATACATCCAAAAGGATGTATGCTTTCATCGTGGGATACTAAGGTAATTACTGTTGAAGTCATTAGTCTCTACATACAAGTGGACTAGTCGTGACGATACTTCATGTGCAGACTTTGTTTGCTTACACTTGGATAAAGGATTAAACTAGAATGTAATTTCTTGGCATTTTTAATTTAATATACTTTATTTGGAATCTAGATCTTTTCTTTCATGGAACGAGACAAAACATACAGTAATAGAAATTTCTTACACTAGCATTTGCAATGTTTTGTGCACATGGGTTCCAAATTTTGAATCCTTTGTTCTTCAGACCTCTCCTTGTAAACACTTCTGCTATGCCACTAGTGACCAGTGCAGAAGCACATGAAACCTTGATATGTCCATGAAGTTTGTTTATCGTGTGTAATTTTGGGTTACTTTGTCTAGTTCTATGTAAGAAAATTCGATTTTGCAAGAGACAGAGCCCTGTCTCTCGCAAAATCTGGTCGTATCAGCCTGATGATAATTGCCCTTGGATTAACTCGGCTTATATTAAAAAAAAAAAACGTGTCCATGACGGATTTGAGTCAGTCTTTTGGATTAGTTCCTCATTATTTCTTGCAGATGAATTGGCTTGAATAAGTTGCGGTTTTCGGACTGTGTAAAAATACAAAAATATATTTAAACCGATAATGAAAAAATTCTTTGCCTGCTCATGGTACAAATGTACAATAGGTTAACAAGCAAAGATAATGACGTAACTTCTAAGGATACCTCTGGTTCTTTCCCTCACACTCTGTATAAAATCTCCTAACTTATTATCACTTCTTTCCCTCCTATTCATTAAATCTTTCTTGAATGGGAACCACTTGCTACACACACACACACAGTAGTAAACTTATTGCCCTTGCATATACCTCGATGAGTCTAAGGACTCCTTGGAGTTGCCCCTAATAATAATATAATGAATACACAGTACATTATCACATCGTCCATGAAGTTAGTAGACCTGTCGTGGGAGGTTTATTCCATTGACAACATATTTATCATATTGAACTCTAACATCCTTAACACTCCCCGCGTTCGGATCTTCTGTTGATGTGTTCGATTAATTCACAATTCCTCATATAAAAAATCTACTCATCACCCGCTCTAGCACACTAACGCAGCTTCCAAGGATTACCCCTGATCCTTTCCCTCTAACTCTGTATAAAATCTCCTAACTCACTATCACCTCTTTTCCTCCTATTCATTAAACTCTGCAATTTACATTCTTCTCACCATAGCCAACATTTCAGGATCCTGATATTATCTTTGTCACTCTGGACCTTCTCCAATGTTTCCGTGTCACAATGAAAACTAAGTGACTAAATCTGAGCATAGTATCCAAGTGAGGTCTGATCAGTGCTTTATACAGTGATACCACTACCACTTCCTCATCCCCCACATGTCAATATACTCATTATTATTATTATTTACAGCATCTCCATGGAGTCCGGAGACTCTTTGCAGGAGACCCAAATAAACCATTACACACAAATCATATCATACCTCTCCTTGAATCCATTCACTGACAGGGAACTCACAACCAGTTCTGGCAATCCATTCCACTCACTCACCACTCTCCACTCAAAAAAATCTGGTCCGCACACTCCAATTAACCACACTCCTACACAACTTCCATGGATGGCCCTTAATTCTCCGACTATTTGTTATATATTGAAAAATTTCGCTTGCATCACTATATAAAATCCCTTTAATATCATAAAAGTTTCTATCATGTCAATTCTTCTGCCTATCAACTAAACTTTGTAACCCACAAACCATCAGCCTATCCTTGTAGGGAGTATTCCACAGACCTGTCACTATCTTGGTCACTCGTCTCTGAATCTTTCGACCACCTCCTGGTACCCAAGATGTAGTCAAGATGTGACCAAATCATAGCATTATAAAGAGGGATAATAAGTATTCTATCTTTACTTGTTAGCGTGCTTTTCAACATCCAAGTAATCCTTTGAGCTATTTTACTAAATTTTTCAATATGACCTCTGAACTTTAACCCTTTGTCCCCATTATCCCCAAATCTCTAGCCTCATCAATTTACTGCAATCCACCATCAATATGATACACCATCTACAACCTGTTCAACCCGAAGTGCATAACTTTACATTTTGCAACATTAAATTGACAATCATTATCCCTTGCCCACAATACCAATCTATTTAAATCATCCTGCAGGATATCACCTTTATCAACTATTGCTCTCCCCAGTTTGCATCATCAACAAACAGCTGAATATCCCCTCTTAAATATTCTCTCTGTCATTGATATACAAATTAAAGATGGTCAGTCTTTGCAATATGCTCTTGGAACTTCAGTCTGTCAACCATCATGCCAAAATTACAAATATCATTCATCATCATCCTATTATATGCAGCATTTTGTTTCAACATGGTGTATGAACATGAGATTGAGCTAGAAAATTTTCAGAAATAATTAACACAAAGTGCAGCTTGCATGCATTAAATGAAAATTCTGAATATCAACTATTTCAAATAAACTTGATATTGAGAAAAAAAATATAAGTAATATTCCTGCATATAATGTATTTTGTGAATGATACAAAAATACAATTTAGATTGCCACATTAATACTGCTTTACAAAATGGAATTTTTTTTTTAATTCTCTTTGCCAGCAGATTTCGTCAGATGAGAAAGCATGGGGGATTGGAGATATATTCAGGCCATTACATTATTGCGACACAGCTTAATATAAAATAGCCTTAAAGATGATAGTATTTGAGCTTCATTACTTACCATATGAATTCTAGGTATGTAAAAGTCCCTTTAGAAAATTGTAAATAAAGTGGGGGGAGAGAGAGAGAGAGAGAGAGAGAGAGAGAGAAAGGAGTAGATTTAATTTTATTATTTTACTATTATTAGAAAACCCAAAATATTGTTTTCATTCCTGCATAGTAACAATTATTTTTAATATCTATCTATCTCTCCCTTTCGTCTGATTCAGACGGGTTGGGTCTTCTCCCCCCCCTAATGGGGAATCACGGGGAAATAATGCAATTATACCGCTTTTCGTTTTACGTGAGGTGAGAAGATGGTTAAAAGCAGCAGAAAGAAATTCCACAATGCATTTTGTCACAAGGATGATAAATTTTATAAAACGTGGTATTTTGTTATTCGTGGGCGAATCAGAGTTGATGAAATTTATCACTAATGGAATGTTCCTAATAAGAAATGTTTGTTTGAATGAGCAAGCAATCCTAATGGAGAGCATAATTACAAATCAGATCAAATTAATTGAAAACACATGCCACAGAAATATGCGTTAACCACTTACTATGATGAGCACTGTTTACGTTTCGACAATTGGTCACCACAGAATGATTTATGGATCATTAACCACGCTACCGGCCAAGACGTCAAAGTTATCATGGATGCGAAGTGCATATTAAAATTGTATTACCATTGATATTACATTGAAATATATGATGGATACGAAGCGTATAAGGATGCGTATTTGATCCATAATGGCCGGTAAAGTTTAATACTGTTTTCTAACCATTTCCGTGTAGTAATGTTTTTTTTTGCAGTGTACTTGAGCGGGAGTACAACTGAATTCCCCCCCCCCCCCCGACTTTTTTTATTTCGAATTTTTTTTTAGCAATTGATACAAAAAAAATTAACTTGCAGTGCATACCACCGACAGGTACTATTACTGGTTGTATGCCTGGACTATGTCAAAATCGGGTCGATATGTCTGAACATAGTTCAGTGTTTGACACCAAAAATAACCATCATTAATCTCTTTGAATAGAGCTTCCGTAGCTGAGTCGGTATAGACGAAGCCCTTTGGTCGGAAAGTCCTGGATTCAATTTCTGTCAGTGACGTGAGGAACCTTTTATCTTGTTTTTGTCGACAAAGGGCGAGTTAGCCCGTCTCATACGGAGGTAGGGCTTTTTCACATTGAAACTGAGGTTCTTCGTCCCCCAGCACAGGTAAACCGGTCCCGTGAACACACATCTACAGACATAGGACACACCGGGAGGCATAGGGCTAACCACCTTATCCTCGAGTTACGGTTGCGAAGTTCAAGAATAGTTGGAAAGCCATGGGCGCTTAAGTGCCTCTTACGACCACTGATGATGTAAATATCTTTTGAATAAAGAAATTAATAAGAAAATATTTGTTATAGATATATCCTTAAAAACAGGAGAAATAGCAAGAATCGAGAAATCCATCAGGATGGATTTTTTGAAATAACGTAATTTTAAATGAAGTTCATTAGGATCGTCCTAAAACTGAAAGATGCCTTAGCCATTCTCATATGGAGAATTCAGGTGAAGGTCCATATCGCCAAATCAACAAACATGCCGGAGAACACACACACACACACACAGCACGTGACTTGTAAACTTGTCTAAAACTAGAATTGATGTAGTTATCTGTGAAGTCACAAAACTCATAGCAAGAAGCTATGAACAACCATAGCTTCCCTTGCATACATTACCTTGCTTTGAATGCATTCAGAGTAATTGCCCCCCCCCCCCCCGCAATTAATTCCATTCATTACCTTCAAACAAAATCTTCTCACATCGCCATCAGAATGGATTTTTTTGAAATAACGTACAGTAATTCCTCGATTAATGTGCCTAATGCGTTCTTTAAAACAGGCGCATTAATCGAAAACGCACTAATCGAATATAATAACCTATGGGGAAAAGTATAATTCGTTCCTCAAATTTCTTTTTTGAACCTTAATTTTTTTATAAAAGAATTAAGGTATTTCTCATGGCCTAGTTAAAGGAAAATCATGAAGCTGAAAGACAAGAAAACATATTCAGAATATAAATTTTATTATTCTACTTCTTAACAAAGAAGTGAGCTAACGTAGTTTGGCGGGCATTCTGTTTCTTTTTTTCATACAACCAACGGTATGGCCCTATTGCCTCTTCTACTCTTCTGCAAATTTTTCTGCTTCTCTCTTCATCAGGGTCAGCCTCGAAGCATTGCTGCTTGAAAACTTCGATTGTACGAAAAATATTTTCAAATTGTTTCTGTGAAATCTCTTTTGGCTGACTTTCAGTGGTTAAATTTTCTTCATATTCTTCGGGATCTTCCCGCTGTGCATCTAAATTTAGCAGGTCGAAATCACTCAATTCTTCAGAATGAGATTTAATTAACATCTTGGATGTTATTGTCAATCTCATCAAATCCCAGTTCACGCCCGATGTTGGCAATTTCCTCAAGAGCATTATCCATTTCATTTGAAAAACTTCCAAAATCTTTTGCACAATGTGGAAGAATGCTTCCAAACGGCTCGTATATTACTAGCAGTAATTTCATTCCAAGATTGATGAATATTTTCAATAGCAGATTTAACATTAAATTTCTTCCAGAATTCTACTAATGTCATAGAATTCTCACCAGATGTTACTTCTATTGCCTGTTTAAATGTTCTTCTCGGGTAGTATGCCTTAAAGGTTGCGATAATCCCCTGGTCCACAGGTTGTATGAGAGAAGTTGCATTTGGCAGTAAAAATTTGGAACATAGTATGCATAGTGTACATGGAAGTAGTGTAGTATGCCATTAAAAATAACTTGTTTAATAAATCGGTAACTAAATTATTTAATTCTAGTGAATGATTTTTTAAAATAGTTAGCCATAAAAATGTATAGATAGAAAATTTTTAAAATCTGTAACATTTATTTTTAAGATTATATACGCGCACTAGTCGAATTTGGGTATCGAAAAAAAAATGACGCACTAATCGGGGGCGCATTAATCGAGGGATTACTGTAATTTTAAATGAAGTTCATTAGGATCGTCTTAAAACAGATTGGACTCATCGGGCCTCGCGCTGTGTGAAGATAATATTTAAATTTTGATAATAAAATTGTAGATTTTGTTGAAAAAAAATTTCTTTAACTACATCTGTCTAAAAATTGTACAGTACTTAATACATTTTTTAGATATTGTTTAATAGCATATTTGTTTTTTAATACCTTAGTGGCACATATTCCCAATACCTAATTATAATAAATTAAGCAGTCAAACCAACTGGACCAGCATTTGCGCAGGGACCGCTGTTAATCTTTTTTTCGTCCCTATAATCAGTCCGTTTTTACACATGCACACCCCTCTTATTCACTGCTCCCTTGCATACCTTCCAGAAATGATTCTTGCTCTTTCTCCTTGTTTCTGCCATTTGAAAAATCTTTCCAGTATTCATCTGGCAAATGTCTTCAAACATTAAAACGGCTTGAATGTCTCAATCATGTCGCCCCATTCGCCTTCTCTCCACCAAACTCTCTTAATTCCCTAGAAAGCACAGTTGTCTAGCTGAGCAGAGCATCATACAATATTCTATCTCTTCTATCTCAATTTCCTTAGCACGGCAGCAATTCCGAGTTGTTTTTGCCCTATTTGCAGTATGTCCCTTGAATTTAAATTTTCTATCAACCATCACTTCCAATACCGTCCCCACCTCGTTTCTAAGTTAGGGATCGTAATGAACAGTACATAGCACTGCGACGCTGCAGCATTCCCAAGGAAAAAATGAAAAAATTAAATTTTGTTTGTGTTTATAAATAATAACAATCGTTACAACATTATATAATTGCAGTACAACATGCTAAAGGTTACAGCTTATGTTTTGACATTGATTGAATAGTTAATAATTGGAATTATTCGATTAACGCTTTAGATTACGAAACAAATGCACTGCGATCTAACGCCAATACTTTGCGCTTGTCATTGCATGGTTACGTCATTCCCAACTGTAACTGCTCAAATGGCAGTGTATTTTTAGTATGGTTATGCGCCTTATTTCTGTGGGATATGAAACCGTTTCGCGCGTCATCCGCGCTAATTTATCGTTGCTTATACTTCGTAGGGTGTGTTTGAGTGTGGTGCATTGCAATAAATGATGTATTTTCTCTGATAGCGTTATTGTAGATTTTGTAAATATTAATTGATATTTTGTTTTTCTATAGATTTAGTTGAGTCAGAATCAAGGAAAAGAAAAAGCAATTTCTTTACTTGGTAATTTAAAGGAGAAAAAAAAATCCGATATGGCACATTCTTTATAAGTAGCAGTCATCTTTAACAACCATGCTTAGTCAATCAGAAAAAATAAAACAGTCTGCTCAGAATTGTACAGATGTTACAGCAGCAAAATTAACTCGCTTAAGGAGTCCAATTTTAGAAAAAAATGGAAAAAATGTTAAGCTTGTGGATAGATGACATGTCACAACGTCATATGCAAATGGTGATTCAAGAAAAAACATTATTTTTGTTTAATCACCTGAAATCTAAACAAACTGAAGAAATTGCAGAAAATTTTGCGGCGGCTTGTGGTTGGTTTGAGAAATTTAATAAACGGGCCAGAATTCATAGTGTAAAATTATCAGAGGCTGCAAGTATAAAGATGTTGAAGCTGCGAATAAGTTTCCAGAAAAACTAAAGGAAATAATTGAACATGAAAAATTTTCACCAAATTTGGGGTTAAATGTGGACGAAAGCAGTTTGTTTTGGAAACGGGTACCATCAAAAAGCTTCATTTCTATTGAAGGAAAATCAGCAGCTGAGTTCAAAGCAACCAAAGACCGTTTAACGTTACTTTTGGATGAAATGGCTCTGGCGATTTTAAATTAAAATTATTAGTTTACCATTCGGAAAATCCGAAGGCGTTAAAAGGTAACATACAAACGAATTTCCATGTAATATGGAAAGCTAATAGAAAAGCGTGGATTACCAAGGAGTTATTTACTATTGGTTTGTTAACCATTTTTGTCCAGAAGTTAAACGGTATTGCCAAAGAAATAATTTTGAAGAAAAAGCTGTTTTGTTGTTAGACAACGCTCCGGCACATCCTACTGATCTTAATGCGTTAGACATATGGATTCCTGTCAAGTTGTCTTTCTTCCAGCAAACGCAACTTCCCTGGTTCAACCGATGGATCAGGGAGTAATAGCAACATTTGAAGCTTATCTGCGTGGTACATTAAGCAATTTAATTGAACTAGAAGATAAAGCGCAAATGTCAATTAAAACTTTTTGGAAAAACTATACCATTAAAGACGCAATTGAAAACATTAATATCTCTTGGAAACGAAGTCACTCAGTAATGCTTCAATGGAGTTCGGCGCAAATTATGGCCAGAAGTTGTTGTACTAGAAGAAGAAAATAACATTCTAGAGATTAGAGATGAAGCTATCCAGATGGCTCAATCGATAGGTTTCGAAAATGTCGACGAAGAGGATGTAAGAAATTTATTAATTGCAGAAGACGATGGTTTTTCAATAGAAGATTTAGAAAAAAATTATTAGAAACGAAGTCAAATAAAATGAAGACGAAATTAAAGAAGTCCCTACCGAAAAAGTGTTAGCAACCAAAGATTTAAAAAGGCGCTTGAATGACATTGAAAACGTTAAATTTTTTCAGTGAAAATGATCCTGATTTAGGAAGAAGTGTTATTGTTAAGCGATCAGTGTTAAATGCAATAAATCCGTATACACAATTGTTAAATGAAAGAAGAAAAAAAAAACCCATAAACAATCAACTTTAGATTCGTATTTTAAAATGTCGTGATTTTATCTTTGTTTGGTACGTAATATTGACTTTTTATTTAATAAAGCTTTTCTTTTTTCAAAAAAAAAAAGTCTTTCATTTTCTTTACGTAAGAACATATCCCTATTATGACCATAGTATTTTTACCTCTGAGAACGAAGTTTCGCTTAACAAAGTAATTTCGTGGAACGCATCCGATTCGTTAATCGAGGTATACCGGTAGTTAAGTTTACAAGTCACGTGCTGTGTGTGTGTGTGTGTGTGTGTGTTCGGCCTGTTTGTTGATTTTTCGATGGACTTTCACCTGAATTCTCCATATGAGAACGGCTAAGGCACCTTTAACCCCTTAACGTACCAATTAAAAATCAGAAAACGGTCGTTTTTCTGCCAATTTTTGGGCGAGGGTAATTTGCTGGATCAAAATCATCATTATTTGAAAAATAATGAAGAATTTGTGCAAACGCAAACGAAATAGCCGATACACGCCGTTGGCAACTTTTCTCGGCTGAAAGGAAATAGGCACAAGATTGTCTAGCGTCTATATTCGGTTGTATTTATATGTGAAACCAAAATTCAAAATCTTAATATACAATAGACGTGTCACAGACATCTTTGTGTGTTAAGGGGTTAACTAAATAGACGCCATACTCACGTCCTGGTGGAATACGAACCCTAGGTCTTTCCAACAAGACAAGATTGTTCTTCCGACACGAATCCATTGTCAGAACTGCATGGCATTTTTTCTCTTGCAAATAAACCATTTTACTACTAAAATTTTAACGGATCTATATACAACTTTCGCTTTAAATAACTTGAGAGAAAAAAATTACTTACTAAAGATTAATTGTGCTGGTAACTGATACAGCATCTCCATTAGGTGCCAGTACTGAAAGATGAGAAGTTCCATGGTCGTCTTTTTGTGCAATGTTCACTCCGTAATGAGCGAGATCGTTAAATGTCTGGTTGTCCATGATCGCTTTTCTAATATCGTCGGCATAGCTGTTTGAGATCATCTCGGCTACCAACTAGACAAAAATTAAGAAGGGGAGAAAGTGAAGAATAGAATGACTATGGTTGGTTTATTTTATTCTAGCAGTGTCGAATCGCATTTGTAACTCGCATTCCTTACCTCTTGAACAACTGGGTCATTAGGACCGTCCTCTAGTTCCATCCTCCTTGCATACGCAAACTTAAAGGCCTCCGTCATCCTGTGGTAGAATAACACGGAATCTTTTTCTGTTTTTGGTACATCAGAGGTAATATTATATCCTTTCAGAATGTTCAAGATCATTCCCAAAACAGCTCCGCTTCCAGGAGGCGGAACGGTATAGACAGTCATTTTTCCATGTGTGGTTAAAGCTATTGGAGTATGCCAGAAAGGGCTGTATTCTTCCATATCTTCCAAGGTGATTATTCCACCTAGTTATGGAAATAGAAAAGTGAGACACTGTAATAGTTTGCATATGATTTTAAGTAATTCGCGTTATTCAACTGATCCAACAAAGGTAAATCTTGTAGATTTATCTTTGTTGATCGTATTGCTTCAAGTTTTAATAGTACCGGTATCTTAGTTACTTTTATCAAGTTGGCTTACTGTCGATTGCCTGCGAAGTCCATCTCTGCATTATTCAGGAGTGAGTTATATTTTTATCCTTCCTAGTCTGAAAAACGAAAGCATATCTCCCCAAGGTTATGTAGAAATGATTTGTACATTTACTTTGGGGCCTTTTCTGTCGTAATTTGTCACAAGGTACCACAGAATTCAGATTCCATCAATGGAGATACACACACACAGAATTAAAGTTAAGTTTAGCACTCATTTTATTTGAATGACTGCAAATTCGGTTTCTGAAAGTTCGCAAGTTCATGTACCAACTTTGTTACGGTTAAAAACATTAGTTACAAAACATGGCAGTATTTGGTGACAAAGAATGCAGCGACACATTTCGCCTTATAGGTCTGTTCCATGAGAACGAATCTAAGATGGAACTTGTTTGCAAAATGAAATGCCACTCTCATGAAACAACCTAGCCATGCAGTCTTCTTCCTCTGCGCATTTATCCCGCTTCGAATGCAGGGTCCGCGTGCTACATTGATGCGACTTTGTTAACGCAATCCCCAACCGGCCTGCCGCTTGGAAAGGGGGAATGTATTTTTGACTGTAGCAGCGTGTGTTCATGGGCCGGTTTGCCTGTTCAGAGGGACGAAAAACCCTTACCTCCGTATGAGACCGGCTAACTCACTTTTAGTTGAAAGAGACCAGATAAAGGTTCCTCACATCTTGGACGGGAATCGAACCCAGGTCTTTCCGACCAAAGGGCTTTGTCTATACTGACTGAGCTATGGAGGCTCATCCAACCTAGCCATTCGGTGATATTACGAAATCTCTGCGAAAGTGTAAAAAAGAAAGGCTGGTCATCTTAGACGTTGTCTTAAAATTATTGTCTTCTGGCATCAGTATATTTGGTCTTGGTTGCATTTCCAGGATTTGTCTGTTCTGCCAAAAAAAAAAAAAAAAAAAAAAAAAAAAAAAAATTAAAAACGACCGCCATCACAGCCGACATCTGAACCTAGCATTCTTTCTTGGAGAAAGTGACAGTATGAGAAATCGCTCCGTGGAGGCATCCATGGTGAAAGGACTTAAGCTCGTTCATTATTAGAACACTACTTCATCTTGTCCGCAAATTTAAAGTAATGTATGAATATTTTAATCCCATTCAGAATTTGGCCCCTTCCATTCACGGCCGTTGACGGGGAGGGGTTGAGCTAAAAACAAACTAGTAAGCAAACAAGCGTTGGCTTTTCAACCATAATCTCACACTTCGTTTCTTCCACTGATCTTTTACAAATAAGTAAAATATTTAGCTCTAAGAGAAACTCGTTGAGACAATGAACTATTTTTATTACCAAAACAAACTTATACCAAAGGGAATATTATTAGGCGGAATAAAGGAGCTATTAAAAATTAAAATAATCATAGCAGTAACCATCAAAACAGTTATCTAAAGTAGAATGTAGAAACTTTCTTCTCCAAACTTAGATCTCTGCTGTCCCTACAATTTGCGAAGGATCCTTTCTTAATGTATTCCTTGAAAATAATACTGAAAATAGATGTATTATTTCGTACATTTCAGTGATATATTACTTTCACATTTCACGCCATTAGAAGCTAAATTTAGGAACTTTTATAAACGTTATACAGATTTGCACTATAAAACAGCATTGCCTTAAAAGTCATGCAGAAATACCGAATTTGGTCACCTCTCACCCATCCCCACATCCTATACTGAATTGTTTCGTATTTCCTTAGGAGCGTCCCAAATGAAGGAAAAACCTTTCTCCCAATTTAAATTAAGACTGATTTAAGACTTCGGTCAGTTCATGGAAAGTCTTCTTTGCTTAAGCCATTAAAGAAACTAATCTTTCTATCATTCTCATCAATTTCTACACTACGATCTTAAACAACTACGAAAATAAATCAGTGCCATACCATATCTTAGAATCCACACAAATTGTTTTGTGTCATTTGGCTTCCATCTTAAAATAGTCCGACTTGGGTTTGGCAGTTAGGAATTATGGCCTAAACAACTATATCCAGTGTTTTGTGTTTAACTTAAATTTATCTGTCTAGGTTGTCTGTGTTTCGGGTGAAAACTCGGAGTTTAATTCCAGAGAGCGGTGGGGGACCTACTACCTCCCGTATGTTTTAGTCTGTAGATGTTATTAAAAAAAAAAAAAAACTGGACGTTTTTAATTCTAACTATAGTTTCTCCACTAAGACTTGACTTCTGGATAAATGTTTGCCGACTTCAAAAATAAATAAATCATAGACACGTGAAATGTGGGAGGTAGTATGAACTAGCTGTTCAGCATTATTTGAAGATGGCAGGCTGAAAAGTACGTATGCAAAAATTACGAGGCTAGAAAGCTGTTAATTTGTCTGTTCCATTTGAAGTAATTAGTGACGACAATATTTAAATAGCTAAGAGATATCAGAAGGAAACGGGTCATCAATAAGCTTTAGGACTTCCTCTGCATAGATACTGGTGAATAAGGAAACGATATCTAGACTAGTTAGAATGGCATGATGGAACTTTCAGATAGTTTTTGGCAAAATATGCACAATGCAGGAATCCGTGTGCCGGATGTGGAAATGGTAATAGATGTGAAAGGCGCTTGGATATAAGCTTATTCAGTCATGAACTATTTCTTTCATTATAGGTCGAAGTGGAACATCCGCCTTATAAACTTTCGGTATCCCGTAAAGTCGTGGGATTAACAGATGCCTGGATTTCGACATTTTCTTTAAATCAGTAGGCCAGATGGGTATGTTGGGTAAAAGATCATTTGTCTCATCATGAATGGCCCAAGTAGGGTCGTGTTCTAACGAAGCGTAAGTTAACGAGTTGGAAAACAGTACCCAAATCTTTTGATATGTAGCAGTTGTCTCCATGATAACCGCTGCATTGCTTTTGTCTGCTTTGATGGTAACGATTTCTTTGATCTTCTTTGAAGTTTTTTTTTTCTTTTTCTGAATTATGTTGCTTCTTGGAGGGCGATCTGAGACATGTTGCGAAAATTGTCAACCCTAGGAATGTATTTCAATGCGCCTGCATTAAAAGCCCTTTTTTTTTTCAAAAAAAAAAAAAATGTACTAGTTTATTTTTGTTAACTGTTCTTGAAAAATAAGCAAGGAATAGTGCAACATAATAAAGAAGAAATAATGAAAATATATAGTTTTATAGGGACCTATACCCAGGCAAGGGAACAAATGAAAAACCTCAACTATGTTTTGATGAGGCCGATAGGGAACTATCGTGATGGAAGAATTATGGAAAGTCCTCATGTCAACAAAGAATAAGTCCTGGAGAAGATGGCGTACTGGCACAACACAGTACTAACTCAGGAGGTTTACAGTTTCATAAGGTCTCTTGGATATGTTCAGTGATATTTTAACTACAGAAAAAATCTAGTGCAGTGTCATAAATCCTTGATTATTTTTTTGTTTTTTACGTAAAAAGGGCAGTAGAGATGATAGCACACTGATTGGCTTATAGTTATTGATATCACAACTGTACAAAATGTTTGTATCGGTTATATTAATATGATCACAACGGTTTTGGATGATGCACAGCCATATGAACTACAAGATTCTCTACAATAGATCATATGCACACTGTCAACCAAATAATAGAAAAATAAATGAATATAATTTCCTGAATAAAAATCTGGTATATTTATTGTTCGTAGATTTTGAAAACTCTTTGATTCTCTATATCATTCAGAAATAATTAGGAGCTTAAAACAACAAGCCATCCCAATAAAGCTTATTCAATTACTAAAAACTGTACATATCAAAACTCAGCAGCCAGTATAAAACTAGAACACGGGGAAAGGAATTTGGTAATGGGGGAGTAAGGTAAGGAGATCCTATATCACCCAAAATTGTTTCCTGATACATTAGAAGTCTTTAAGAATGTCTAATGTGGAAAATCATGGAATTAATATCAATGGAAAAAAGCTCAATCATTTACATTCTACAGGTGACATCGCGTTTTTTACAACAACAAAAAAAAAAGCTCAGGAAATGCTGAGTGACCTTGATAAGAGAAAGCTGGAAAAATGGGTTAATGGTTAATCTGGTTTAAAATTTAGATCATACTGAACTAAAATTAACAGATAATCATATTGAAATTGTGGAGGATGGCCATATTTACTTGGTCAGTTAATTAGTTTATGGAAAAACAACTTAAGGAAATAAGTAGAAGAATCACGCAAGGAAACGAAGTATTTTGGTTATATAAAGGTTTACTTGTTAGCTTTACTTATAAAATAGAAGGCACTTTAATATGCATTCTTCCAGTGTTTACCTCTGGACGGGAGACGTGGGCAACGACTAAAAATAGTAAGACAGGTTGCGTGTGACCCAAAGAGCCTTGGAGAAGGGAAATAATGCTTCGCATAAGGAATAGAATAAGAAATACTAGAATTTGATGACTAGAGTAGATATTATTGAAGTGATGTAAAGCACGTACAGATGGGCTGGCCACATTAGAAGATTGCCAGACGAAAGGTGGAGAAATTAAGCACTAAGTGGATACCAAGAGAAGGAAAGGTCGTCGAAGAAAAAGATGAAAGTATGATGTACAAAAATTTGTATATCATTAAAAACAGAACTTAACTTTACAGTTCAAGGGGGTGTCTGTATCCGGCAGTAAATGGAAAGAGGCTAAAGAAGATGAAGATACTTTATCAGACTGATGAAGTATCTTCATCGAGAGCTGAAACGAGTACCTTGTACTCGTTTCTGCTCTCGTACCTCCAAAAAGCGACGTTATTAGCTCAAAAAAGAGTTTGCTTAATGTTTGGGCTGCTAGATGAAAAAGAGGAGATATGATAGAATCATATACTAGTAACTATGAAAGGAGTTTTATAAGATTGGCACTGAAGACCTTTATTCCATGGTAAGAAAGGAGAGAATAAGGGGGTCACTTGTGGAAGTTGTGTAAGAGTGTGATCGGCAAGGAAGTTAGGAGTAGATTTTTTGCTTGCAGAGTGGTGAATGGGTTGCTACAGGTGGTTATGAATGATTCGTCCGTGAACAGCGGACGAGTTTAAGGAGATGTATGATAAGCATTGTGTGAATAATAGGTCTCCCGCGATAAGTCTTCTGACTCCATTGAGATACTCATAAAATAATAAATGTAAGAGGATAATAAATTATGTTTATACATAAATGTCTTTTATATTGGTGGTGGTGGTAGTCTAGAAAAGCAGATATCATGTATCAATGTGAACAAATGAAGGCAAGAAAATCATACCAAATTTTTGAATATCTTCCACTAGCTTTGAAGCCATATTGCTACTATATAGAATATCCCCTCCTTCACTTGCTATATCCATTAGAGTTGGGACAAGGTCTAATCGCTTTAGAATTTCTCCTTCTTTGTATATATCTCCTGTTTCGTTGTTTACAAAAATATCTCTGTAATGAAAATAAAATAAAAATTAATTTACATTAAAGAAAAAGGAAGAAATTTTTGACTGACCAACATATGAGGTCAGTCTGCCTGTTCGATTTTGAACAACTCTTGTCAAGCTACAAGTTCACTTGTAATACGAAATAAACGCTAATTATCACATCTGTTTCATGTAATGATATGGCTAATAATTCAATGAGAAAATTAAATCTTTCTGACGATTATATATTGATATTAGCTAATTAACCAATTCCTACCTCATAGTGGGTTCACTCATAATGTCCTCTTTTTCTTGTTTCAAAGCATTAGCTAGGTGCCAGTTGACAGGTACTCCTTGATGACACAACTCAATAGTGGGTTCCACAAGATCTTTCCATGGTAGTTTGCCATGCTCATTATGAGCTATATAGTAACCTGATAACTCACCGGGGACCGCAATTGACAGGCCTCCTAGCAGGAAAAGAAGACAATAATGAAATAACAAGCAGTTTTTTTTTTAAGTAAATGATCAATAATGACTTGAGTTGTGGAAATTCACTTTCTAATCTCGCAGTTTCAGAACAATAGCATGTCTCAAACACTAATGGCTTTATTTTCGGATTACGTAAAAAAAATGGAAGATTTGATTTTAAAGCAAAGCTTAATTTTGTTATCCTTTTTTTCGTTGTGTTATTTGAGGCCAGTTTTCTGCCCTCGTAAAGTAATCGCATATATCTATCAACTGCAACATGAGGCCAGAATACTCGTCTCCTATAACACGATACAAACCCCTTTTGCTGGAGTTGTCTCTCTTAAGGGAATCAGCACATGTGACTTCTCGTTCTAAGCCATCCCGTAATTCTCTATTAGAATCATCAGACAGCGCGATCTGATTGGAATTATAATAGTATTTCCAGGAAAACATGCCCCAAATCATAACGCTTTCCACGCCCACTGCCTGCCATGCTCTCCTATACACTAATTAAGTTTTCTCCATAATTGTTAATTTATAATTTTCCTTTTCTTTTAAGAATACCTCATAAAGCATTTGTTCTATATTTCAGATGTAGTCTGTTATGATAATCACGTAACAATAAACCCCAAGGAAAAGTCAGTCCATACTAGTATGTATGATACATCTAGAGCAGTGGTTCCCAAACTTTTTCAGGCCACCGCCCCCTCGAATCCATAAACTCACTGTCAGTGCCCCCCCCCCCCGTGTCTTACCTGAGTCCACCCTACATTCAGAAAAGCGATTCACACAACCCACAAGGAACGGTAATAACATTTTTAAAAAAAATTATTAATTTATAATTTAAGTGTATTTTAAATAAAAACAACAACAACATTTAACTTTAATAACAACTTTACATTAAAATCTAATAAAACATTGTATAATAAGGTTATTCAATAGCAGCTATTGACTTGAATGGTCTGAAAATCCTTAATGTGATGGATGGGCTTCATGGAGTGATACCAGTTTTCCTATGTCTGGTTTAATATCACTTAGCAGGAGTCTTAAATCTCCACGTTGAGTTATCTGGAGTCTTATTCAAATTAAGTTAATATTGAATCCGACAATATTTCAAAGCCGAATAGAGAAACCACAAGAGTTTTAGTGAAACTACAAGAGTTTCATGCCGAATATAGAAACTATAAAAGTTTCGGCGGATCTAAGCGTAAGCAAACCTTTCATGACAGGGGCAACTCGTAGTAAAAGCAGAGTAATACTGATCACTATCCTTAGTATTTCCCATAATGTAAAAGACATCTCCTAGTGCAGCGCTTCCCAAACTGTGGGCCGCGGCCCCCTTGGGGGCCGTAGGTTTTGTTGAGGGGGCCGTGAAATAATGAAAACAAATTTAAAATGTTTTAAGACTAAGTAGATTTTTTTTATTTTAAAAGAAACGTATTTAACTTTTATTATTTATTATTTCTTTTTTGTTATTTTTTATATTTTAATGGAAAAATTCACAGATTGGTGTTGGTTCACAAACTTTGCTTCCTGCGTATTTCGGCGCTTAATGAATATTAGTAAATATTGCTTATTCATACGTTTCATTTCAAAGCAGTGGTTAATTGTATTTACTTCGAATGCTCTCCAGGGAAGCTCCAAATCTTCCTGTCCCTTTCATCACGCGTTCGTAATCAGGGACTGTTGATATTGATTCTATATACATATCAAAACTCGTTTTATATTATCACTGTCATCCGAGCTAGTTTTCTGTTACCAATAAAAGTTTCGCATATACTTCACACATGAAAAAAAGCTTAAACAAGTTCATGTGGGGAGATAGTAATTCTCTTGCAGTGGTAAACAACACCCTTCCCTAACAGCCACTATACTGCAGAGGCAATAAAAACAAGTACTTTTATTATGCTAGTGAATAAGGTATGAGGAATCTGTGTAATATATTTCTCAACAAATAGCGCAATTAGAGATAACTGGGATAAAAACACACTAACTAATGAATCGCATGTCCCCTCATACATATATATATATAATGAATGTTATGGCAGTTTCACATATGGAATTCGGTTGAAGAGAGTTAGCATTTCAACTGAATTGTCAGCTATGCTTTTATCTTTCGGTTGCGCGATCTTTTGTTAATACCGCACCAATCATATGCACGTTTTAATAACCTGCCTTTGCTGTCTGTTTCGCGTTAGGCTTAATTACCTTAAAGGGAGAAAAGTCACAAAAGAGAAAAATTTCCTGATCCTCGGATTCCCTTATTCAGGTAATATTCACTAATTTCATGTTACCAGTCTGTGGTGTGCCAGTATCGGTAAGTGGTGATATTATTTGATCTATTCTACGTTAAAAAAATTAACCCTGAGATGGATAAGTGGCTGATAAAAAATATAAAAAAATTCCCGCGAACAATCAGAAGAAGCAGAAACAGACTCAAAAAAAGGACAGTATTTCATATTTTACCGAACAGCCCGCATCGTCTTCAGAACCAAACGGTAAGAGGCAAAAAATGTAATATATGCATTTGATTTTTGCAATATTCGCTGTGTATGTTTTGTATTGAATATAAATAATATAAATATTATAATAATATATCTCTCTATTACGATTTTTTTTCGAGGGGGGCCGTGAAATATTTTAATTTTTGCAAAGGGGGCCCTGAGATCCAGAAGTTTGGGAAGCACTGTCCTAGTGGACATGCATAACATCATACATGTCCACTAGGAGATGTGTTTTATATTATGAAAAATACTAAGGATAGTGATCAGAGCTTACTTCATCTTTACTACGAGTTTCCCCCTGTCATGAAAGGTTTGCTCACGCTTGGATCCGCCAAAACTTTTATAGTTTCTATATTCAGCATGAAACTCTTGTAGTTTCTCTATTCGGCTTTGAGATCTCTTTCTGCAACCAAAACTCTTCATAAGATTTTAAGATTTTTCTTAAATTTTGGCTTCAGCTCAAAGTCATTTTGTAGCTCAATTAGTCTTCCTCTGTGGCTCCCACTACCTCAGTATCGGAAAATGGATTTATTACCTAATCGGGAACTTCCAACGAAAGTAAATCCTTGATCTACTTGCCTTGTCAGGATGTACTTTTTGAAATGTTCAATTATTCTGGAAGGCTTCGTGGCCTCATTAGAGAGGACTCTTTCACAAATTGGCACATTGGCAGCTGCTGGTTTGTTGGTGCTGGTATGCATCCATATTTTAGGTATTCAATGCTATAAGCTTACATTTCTTCTTTGCCGTATCTGCATCTGCCATTTCTATTCTGGAACATGCAGAAATAAGCGTACATACATATTTGAAAGCAGTTTTTGTAAATAATAATCTTTATATCCTCACAATATAACAACCTATAATTTGCCAAGCTGTGACACAACACTTACATAGCTAAAAGCTTCACATTTTTGTTCAATAAATAAGAATATGGGAAAATACATTATAACACACTCAGTACTATTAAGGTAAAAAAGGACCACTTCAGAAATTACCAACAAAAAACTCAAACAACGTCTTGGAAAACAACGAAAAATGTCTTGGAAATAATAATAATAATAATAATAATGATCAAACAGCAGCAATTAATTATTGCACATTTCAGCATTTTGCAGCACACCTTCAGCCCCCCCCCCCCCTGCTGCCTGCTTGCATCTTGGCGTCCCCTTAAGTAATCCCACCTCCCACTTTGGGAATCACTGATCTAGAGTGACCACTAGAGTGTCTGTGTATGTACGAGTATGGAATTGACAGGCCTCCTAGCAGGAAAAGAAGACAATAATGAAATAAGCAGCATTTTTAGTAAATGATCGGCAATGACTTGATTGTGGAAAGTCACATTCTAATCTCGCAATTTCAGAACAATAGCACGTCTCAAACAGTTCTGGCTTTATGTTCATGAGATGGATGGATGCATACATACATACACACACACTTCTCAAGCAAATTCTCCACGTAGCACTTAAATTCCTTCTTCATATATATTTGTCGAGTTAAACTGATAATGTTATTAATCTTCCATGGTATTACTGATATCAACATTTTAAAGGCTGCAGTGGAAGTAGTCTCGACCATCAATATTTTATTCGTATCTTTTCAGGTCACTGATATGTTACAGCCCACGATTCAACGGAAGAGTAGGTTGAAGGGAAGAACTAACATCATGCATGTTAGGAAAGTAAGTAATTCAATTCAGCTGTCTTGTTTCTAGTTGATAAAAGATAATTTTTTTAAAAAAACATGCAAATATTATACAAAGGGGAGGGTCTGGAAAGCTCTGATAAACACCTAGAACAAAATTGATATTAAAGCAGCTGATATAGCCACAAGGAAGAAAATAAGAACAAATTATCACAATTTGATGAAACATGGTGTTTAAAGGATTTTAAGATATTCTTTGTTGGTTATATTAGTTGTTTAATACTACTTTTGTTCTAGGTGTTTATCAGAACTTTCCAGATCCTCTCCCCCCGTATCTTTATAAATCAGTCTGATCTTTCGGGTGCATGTCGATAATATAAAAACGCCCGCGGGATTCGAATATTTTCTTGTAGTAAGCCTTAAAACAGGAAGGGTTTCTTTCTATAAGTTCTCCTTTCAGGGCTGCACTTCGTAAGTGTCGCCCCTATGTACAAAACGTTGCCTTGCTGCCGGTTAAAACATAGGCACTTCTGATTTTTAACTCTTGTTATAGTTAATTACATTGTGGATATTTTTTTTGACTGATGATTGATATATTCGGGCATTAGGAAATGTTTTAACATTTTTGTAGTCCTTTTTTTAAACTTGCCTGCTCATCTAAGTTTATATTGCAAATTACTTTAAAATGAAATTTGTCTGTCTTTCAACGTCGATAATTTAAAGATTTCCATTTTCGATTTAGCAATAAAGTAGGTTTTCTTTCCTCATTCTCAAAATGGTTTCCATCATAACAGACTATCCTTCGCTATTTAAAATATTACTAATTTTCCAAATATGGTCATTCTGTCTACCCGGGAGCTAATGAATAAAAATGGAGAGAGATGAAACTGAGCTACTTTGCTGATTGATTTACTTGGTTCCTAGTGCCGTTTTTTCTGTTCTTTAATATTTCTTTTTCACTTTTCAGTCTAATAACTGGCCATCCCATAGTTTTACTCTATCAGAGCTTTTTCACCATCTTTGGTCAATCCCGAGGATGACGTAAAGTAGCCTGTCTTCTAAAAACAAGTTTTTACTACCTGAAACTCAGTTTTTCTCCCAAATGAGAAATGAGAACCAGCTTGAGTATATACGCTACTGACCCACTCAGTCTTTTCCCAGTGTATTTCAGTACGTAGATTACTAAGACTTTCAGTTTATATTTTTTATTGCTTTTGAAGCTTGATTTTAGGGAACTGAACGATTAAGATATATTTGAAGCTACTTACTACAAGGAAATATTTATATTAAAAAAAAAATATAACCCATCACATCATCCCAGCGTAGTCTCCGTTACAGACAGAACTTAATTATGGATCAATGCTGAACACTGTACATGCTTTTAACCAGGTAGTTAGTAGAGAGTCATGATGGGCGAAAGTTGATCTCAGACCAGTTTGACTTTAAAAAGTCATTAAAATCTTGAATGTTTCTTAATGACTGCAGATTTCAGGCAGATTGGGATTATTTTTCCAGCCTAACTAGAGATGGCATTAATATGAATCATGCATTCATTTTAAATCTGTGTGTGTAATATCTCTCTCTGAGAGAGATCGAATCAACTGTGAGGGACAGAGGCTGATTTTAGTAAATCTTGAAAATCGTCAAAATTCATATGCGAAACTTAAATTACAGAATAATAACTTAGGGACAATAAATTTATGAAAAGCAGCATTTTGGCCACCTTTCGTGACCATTCTCAATGCATATAGAAAAAATATGCAAATTAGAATAACCATTGAAAATTAACCCATGTATTACAAAGTCATTAATTCCAGGAGGAGAGCTCTCTCTATAAAAGCTGTTGGGATAGCCTGTCATTTTTGTTAAAATTCGACCGATGGATATGGGTTTCACAGCTTTCTGATTTATAGTGCGTTTCTAATAAGAAATAAATTTTGTGCAAGACTAGGTTTATTATTGTTGTTATTATTATACGGGCACCTCCATGGAGTCCGAAGACTCATCGCGGGCGACCCAATCCATCCACACAATCTATCATACCTCTCCCTGAACCCATTAACAGACAGAGCACCCACAATGGACTCTGGCAACCCATTCCGCTCATTCACCACTCTCCAAGCAAAAAAAAAAAATCTAGTCCTCACACCCCTACTGACCACTCCTTTATTCAACTTCCATGGATGACCCCTTGTTCTGGTCCCTCTAGCGAAGTGCTGAAACTTTTCTCCTGCGTGTCTTATAAAATCCTTTAAGTAACTTAAATGTTTCTATCACATCCCCTCTTTTTCTCCTATCAACCAACTTCAGCAATTAACACACCTTCAATCTATCCTCATAGGGAACGTTCCACACGCCACTTACCTGTGAATCTTCTCCACCGCTTCCTCATCCCTAAGAATCCCAGGGGACCAGACTTGAGCACAGTAGTCCAGATATGGGTGTATCAAGGCCTTATAAAGATTAATAATGACTTCCTTATTTCTACTTCTTAATGTGTTCTTCAATAGCCAAATAATCTTATGGCCTACCTTAGCAGTGTCCTCTAAATAACTTTGTCCACCACCACTCATAAATCTCTAATTTCTTCTATTTCCTGGAGTACAGTGCTGTCAATGTGATACACAGCTTGTTATTTATTTTTTCTAAAATGCATAACTTTATATCTCCACATTAAACTGACACCAATTATCTTTTGCCCATACTTGACAGCCTACTTAAATTGTCCTACAAGCACTCCTACAGCCTACTTAAATTGTCCTACAAACATCGCCTTGATTAGCTATTACTTTACCTAATTTCGCATAATCAGCAAACAACTGAATATTTCCTTTCTAGTTATTTCCTATATCATTTATGTACACATTAAACAGCAGTGGTCCCAGCACTGAACCTTGCGGCACACCACTAGTCACCTCGATTCTGCCCCTTCATATACCAGATTATATATTTATTCCAATGAATTCTGTCTTGTACGATAGCACGTCTATGTGCATTGAGGATAGTCAGGAAACGTGGCTGAAAATTCTACTGTTAATATATTATAATTTATTCCTACGTACGTTATTTCATAACTTAATTTCCACATTTTGTTTCGCTTACCTGTCAGTTTTCTGTAGTATTGTGAAAATTCCAATATCTTAATTGACTGACACATTTCCAGCAGAGAATTAGTTGAAACCAACTGTTTAAACATAATGTCTCCCCCCCCCCACACACACACCTGACTTTAAGCAAATAAAACACTTTAAGAATAACAACTAGGAGAAAAGAGTCGTTTTCGTAGACTCGTTATCAGCAAATATCAAGAAATTAGTTGTTTTTTTCCCATTGTTAATTTTGGTGGTTACTATAGTTGGATATCTGATTTGTTTATTAGCCTTAATAGGCTAATTACGCATCTGTAGCGGGAAGATATGCATGGATGAGTGAAGGTGCATTTGAAAACTCGACAGCCTTTTTAACACGTGTTATTCTCTCTACGTGTACGCATTGTTCCGAATAGTTTGAATCATATTCACATTATATCTACTGGCACAACACAAAACCTGTACTTTGATCTGAATTATTTTAAGAGACGGCAGGAAGTAGTAATGCACGAGTGATGAAATGCATCCCCCCCCCCAAAGCAGAATGAAATGGAAAGTCTCAGTATACAAATTCAGAGTTGTTCAGTTATGTATTTAGCATGGAAAGGATTATTTTCTTACTCACTCGCTATTAAATATTTTTAAATTATTTCAGGTTATTCGTGATCTTTGGTAAGGCGACGGAACTCAGTTATCAGTTTGATAGACTGGAAAAAGCTTTTCTTTTTTGATATGCTTTGCTGGCAACCTTGGACAGCAAAGGTTGGTCGATTGGTAGAGCCTCTGCTACTAATGGCTCACGCAAAAAATTTAAGCAAGTTTGAGCGCGGTTAGTAGTTGGAAGGAGATCAATCGTTTGATGCTGTTGGCACACTCTCCCTCGATGAGTTTTTTTACTCCCTAGAGGTGTCACATAATAATAATATTGTGCCGATGCTGGGGGATGTAGAAGGAATGGCTGACCCATTAAATGAATTAAAGTACTGATACCACCTATGAGTAATTAGTTTAGTCTGATAAAAAAATATGAAAACTTTTTTTTTAATAACGAAACATTAAAATTTAATTCTTCACAAGATAATGGCGCAAGCCGAACCTTTATTTGCTATTTTATGAGTTATACAAGAAAATGTCATACCCTCATATCGTGGACACTTCTGATTTATAGAGGGAAAAAATTGAGTTCAAAAACTTTAATTGCACACCGACTATCTCCTTGCAAATTTCGACTTCCTTACTTTATGAGGAAGTGCTTAAGCATTTTGACCTCTCAGCCAATCACTTAACAGAATACACTTATGTGTATGTGACTATCGCGAACGTTTACAATGAGAAGATGAGTACGTGGATACCCCAGTTGCGTAACTAGGCGATTTGCGAATCCGGACGAGTGACTAATATTCACTTCCCGCAGAATGTTATTTTCACAGGCACACAGTTTACCAGAGAGTGAGATTTAAATATTTTAGTCATTTAGGACTGATTCACCGTACAAATACTCTAAAATAAAATTTTAGAAGTCGCAAGAGTAAGAATTTACTCTTGCAGCTTCTAAGCTCGGAGCAGTACACGGGAAGGACAAATAATTTGTAATACTTTTAATCCATTTTCAATTACAGCGTCGTTTGCCACCATTCCCACGTCCCCAATTATCCCACTGTATGCTTTCAAAGGTTAGGTTTAACTGATCAGAAGTTCTATTTGATGTTTTAATGTTAAATGCTTTAGTGTCGTAGAATTACAATAATGCTGCAGGAGAAATGAAATTCTAGATTTTGTTTGTGACAAGATAAATTACAAAATTCTTTCTCTGTGTGTCACATCCCATTCACTGAACAGAATATGCAACATTTAATAGTCCTGCGATTGTTATATATTTTAGATTGTTCTATATTAATCTAGCCAGTGGTTAATTTAAGATGGGTGACAATCTGGTGCTTGCTCAGTTCCTATTAAATTTGAAGGAAAATGGAGTGACGTCACCAGATATTAAGATTTACAAGAGTTCCCCGAAATGTTTGCGTCATAGATCTCAAAGCCGAAACTATTAATATAAACGTGAGCAATTTTTTATACAAAGTCTCTCCGGATATAAAACATTAATCTAATAATTCAATGCGAGCTTTAAGGAATCCCATGAAAGCTGTAATGACATCTGTAAACTAAAAGGGACTTATCTGCAACTGTTACGGTGTCCTACCGAATGCTTCTTGCTAGAAGAAGAGAAAAGTTGTAGTTACGACTGCAATCATGGCTGTCTAATTGCCCAATTTAACTCTCCATTACTCGAATTAACCCGACTTTATACATTGGGTGTATTTTTTTTTAACTTTATCTTAAAGTTGTTTACTTCTCTAATTTAAATGAAGCCGAAGGAACTTGCCTGTTTCTGAAAGAGATTCATTTCCTATAAACATGTCTTCTGTTGCCGCCTTAGGAGCCACCTCCCGAGCATCCAATACTTGTGCAGTTCTAGAATCTCTGAAAAAAAAGAGAAAGTGTGAATATTTTTGTTCCACAGCTGAGCAGAAGTACGATTTAGATCAGTAGTGCCCAAACGCATCGCTTGCGCTGTATTTTGAAGTAATTTTGTTAAAAATATAATTAAATGACCCTAAAACATTTAGGGAGAGAGCTTACTTTTTTTTAATACGTGTGTAATCACTAGCTACATTTTTCTCGTTCTTCCTTTCGTAAGTTATTCTTGGACTTGCCAAATTTTATTAAGTTTTGGCTTTTTAGAACAACCACTGAGATTTTGGGTTTCAATCGGACGATTTGCAGAAGCCCCCAAAGGGTGGGTGTTATACGCAGACAGACATATTTCAGATATTCGTGTTCACTAATTTGCAAGTGCGTAATTTTTGTTTTTTTCGCTCAGATGCTATATGACCTTTTCAAAGTCATCGCTCACCATAAACATCCATTAACAACAGTAAAACTATTTAAATAGCACTTTCATTCATAGATGGGAATTTGTTACTCTTCTAATGCAACACGTTCCTTCTATTTGGCTGAAATATTTGAGTGATATTTCTTGATGTTCACACTTCTTACCTTAAAAAGATCAGGTCCATTTATCACAGAATCAGATTCATTAGAAATTAAGGCTAATAACTGTCTTCCTTTTCTTAAGCCCTATATTAGCACGATCTGATGAAGGAAATTTTCCGTTTTATAGAAAAATACTTAGAGTAAGAGTATGGAGCCTTGTTCCATCGTCACTCCTGTCAGAAGCCGGATGTTATCAGAATGCTTGACCATTCAGCCTCACATCTTGCTTCACCTAATTCCTTATTACAAGAATCTCATTTCTCTGAACTCCACCTCAGAGTTTCTTTTTGTAATGTTCAGGGTGTTCAGAAAAAAATGTACGTCTTGTCAATTTGTTCGCAATATTTTCTTTCCGGTGCTGGTTGGTCATCACACTTTTGAGTCATATAGGAAAGTCAAAACATTAATATGCAACAATGTGAAGATAATATTAAAATATTTTTAAGTCTAGAAAATATCTTTTACTAGCAGGACTAGTTCCTTTCCTTGTCTTCACCTAATCTCAACAGAAATGTCTAGTTGAAACTATCGCGATTCTGGGAAATAATACAGGCAAACTAATTATCAGTTAGTTTGACCGAAGAACCTTAGTTTTGAAGACACCTAATTATTGCAATGAGAGATGTTAATACAACATTTGATTGTCCGTCAATCGCGTGCATTCTTTCAATTGTGGTTGGTTTGTCCGGTTGAATGGAGAAACCCCAGTTGTTCGCGAAGAAAACCTTGCATCCCCATGTGAGATTTGAGAATTATTTTCGTCCCAAATGGAATTCAAACTTGAAGTCTTTCCAAGCAAACGGGATCGTCGTTGTCGACTGAGCTGTGAAGGCACTTTTCATCCTTCATAATATCCCTTATTCACTCACTGAGCAGATTACTTTTATTTTCCCGAATGCATCGGGAAAATAAAAGTAATCGTAACCAAATATTAAATCTGTATTAAATAAGATATTTTTAGTCTTCGCGAACAGAGAAAGAAAGTTTTTTTTTTTTTTTTTTTTTGTAGGCCTTAGTGGAAACACTGACAATCGGTTGGACCCTTCTGCTTTAATTTCCTAAGATCGTCCTTTTTTTTTTTATTACATCTTAGGTCACTTTCAGTTACTGATAAAACCAATTCAGAAGAAAAGAAATTGAATTGTGACTTACCTATTATAAATGGTCATTATAAATCCACCACCCAGTCCCATACTGTGGGGATTTACGATTCCCATACAGAAGAGAGAGGCGATTGCAGCATCCACAGCTGATCCATTTTTCAACAATATCTGCCTGCCGAAAATGAAGAAGCGCGCATTAATGCAAATATTTAGTTGCCCTCCAAACAAATTAAAGAATCTTGGTTATTAACGAATTGAAATACACTAGAAAATAACAGTAAGTACAGCAGTTAACGGAGGCAATTGCTTCTGTGTTACACGCCTCCTTAAGAATATCGTAATTGGCTCGATAGGATTCGTGTTTGAGGACTGCTGACTAAAACAGGATTGTTTGCTTTTCTAGCAGAATCTTTAAGCTTGTAGCTCGATGAACAACGGGTTTGATACTGAAGAGCTGCATGACCTGTTGTCTTAGGAATTCGCAAGTTTCCCGGTAAAATTAGACAAGCCATAGACTGCAGTACCTTTCTCTTCCCAACAACAGCTCTGTACAATTAAGAGTTGCGTCGCAAGCTTGAAATTCAGAAGGAATGCATGCTGAATCCATATTCTAGTAAGAACGTTTTCAATCTCCTCTCTATAAGTAGTAATGAGTTACTGGCAGTTTGAATTCGTCGGAGAATGCGAGCTCCTACTAAGGAACAAAAGTTCAAAATTGGTTTTCTCGACAACTCTATCGAAAGCTTTTCCTTTTGCAAGAGATGGAATGTTAAATAAAGCTTCATATATTTCTATACAAAAATTTTTTTTTCACGTAGGTTGAGACGCTGGAGCTGCTGCTTTAATTTATGGCAATGACCTATAACTAAAGATCGCTGGTCAGTTGATCTTTCATTCATACGTATCTTTCAATCAGAGAGTTGCAGGTTTCTTTACCCTTCTTCACTGAAAACTGTTCTAATAGCTTCTAAAGTATTCACTGGTTCTCCATACATGCAGGTCAACAGACACGGCTGGACTAGTATTCAGCAATGTCATATTTTCATGTCTTCTCAAGTACATTAACAGATTGCTTCTGCGTAAATTATTTTCATACCCATAATCCATGTGTGAATCTGTAATTATCCATTTACCGAATATGTTGACGTTTGAATTCTTCAGTTTAAGGCATTATACAGAAATTCACTGAATAGGAAGAAAGCCATTCCAAGCATTTGGAAATATTTCTCTCCGCAAAACTCGTGTGAATTTCTTTTAAAAGCATTTATAGATTTTGCGTGTAATACGACATTTACTGAACTTACGCATTCGCCACAGAAAAACTACTGTATTTTCATAATTATGACTAATTTACCGTTTATATATAAAAGTATCTCTCAGACTTTTTCTTTTCGTAGTGTCGTCCCCATTTTTGGGGAATATGCTATGATTTTGCTTCTGAACTGTGATTTTTCTTTTTTTTTTACAAATGGAGAATCCTAGAAATGCTGTGATTCGCGAATATGTAGAACCAGTTGCCATGGGCAAAATCATGTTATCAAATTTGTTTCTGTATCTCTCTTCGATATCTCAGTGCCGATGTCAGTGTCCTTCAGCATTTCCTGAAGTAAATTAAATAAATAAATTATATATAATAATAATAATAAAAAATAAAAATCTACCCTAAGATTCTATGAAAAAACAGTATGAACGTATCGATTCATTTTTGCAAATAATAATAATAATAATAATAATAATAATAAAATAAACTGCGGTCATTTTTCAATAGTAACATTAAAGACGGCACTTGAATATCTGAAATAAAATGTTTCCTAATTAGAAGAATAAATTAACAACCGATGATGCTATTCTTACTTTCCGATAGTTGCACATATTTTAGCATCAGATGCCACTGCAGCCGTTTTATATATCCCGAGTTCGGAGGGGGAGTCAAAGAATGGTAAGAAGTACGAGTAGTTTTCTTTCCTTAGCCTCTTCTGTTGGACTATGACCACCGCAACGACAGCTGCAAGAATCGCTACTCCGACGACTAGTAAAGTCACTGTTATTTTTCTACTGGTCCATCGAATCCTCTTCTGCGTTTCACTGTAAAGCACACAGTCGAATAAAGACAATTAGGAAAAAATATGACAAAGAACCCAAAGAAAATTTTAGTCAAATCAATCCCCATCTGTAATTAGAAATGAATACCGATTTATGTACTGCATTTGGAAACTGGAGAGTTTCTCCGAGGGTAAAATGAATCATTTTTATATCCATTCATACTCTACCTCTAAATCTTGTCAGGATTGCACACTTATGTGGGAAGGTAGATTATTGCTTTAAACTTTCAGTGAAAATGGAATCTACCTCTTTGAGATTAATCTGCAACTCTCATTATCAAATTGTTGAATTATTTTAGAAAAAATTATTCATATACATCACTAAAACTGTACCTTTTCTGCAAGGAAACAAACCAATGTCTGCAATTATATGAATGTGCAAGATTGCTAGTCAAAGGCCTGTTATTTGCACTTTACTAAATGCTTTATTGTATTTCTTCTAATCACTATTACATTTAAAAAGTAATGCCTACCTTTCAGGCTGCGGCTTTTCGAGATCGCTGCCCTTATTCTTCTCGGTACCTCTCGACAGCACGAACTTGAAACTAAAGGAACCAGAGATTATTGAAAGTTACCATGATTATACATGTATTGTGCTACAAAACTTAAAAGATAAAATTCACTTTTCGGTGCTATTTTTATGATGAAACTAGTCCGACAACTATCATTATGAATTACATAATGTTCACACCAAAGGATGAATTTAAAAATAATTAGGCAATAACACATTTTTAAAGTTTTTCATCCTTTTCTGTAATGATTGATAATTAAGGAAAGAAGTAAAAAAAATAGATTAACAAGTCTAGAATTTTATTTCTGTTTATTTGTAGTAAAAATAAATAAATAAATAAAAATAAATACCTGTGTTAATGCTATTACATTGATACTAGGAAATGCTTCCCGATGTCAATGCAGAAATATTCTAGAGCTTTATTCCCTCCAATCCGCTTCTTCCTGTACATCAATTATTTGTGTCCATAGACTTTAGACGACGGTTTCCTTTCGTTCCTCTATTTCACGAAACAATTAAACTTCGAGATCTGCAATTGGTGTCTTATATGCCGACTTCCATGCCCTACTCAACGAAGAAGAATACAATCTAATCAAGTTTCTCTCGTAAAAGTATGCCTAATCGCGTTCTATTGCCTTTTAATAATACCTAGTTCTTTGGGTAAATTCTGGTATCGCTTTTATCTATTTCGAAACGCATACAATATGTAGTCAGAAGTCACTAGACACTCCAGTTCAACGATATATACACTCCTGTAAATGGAGGGGCAACATTCAGTGATTTCCCGGCGATAATCTTCAATCGTGGACTGTCGACGAAATATCACCAATGGCTTCGTTCGACCGATCAGTTTCTGGGATCTGTTGGTACGATTGGATTGCTTTGAAGCGCCTTTTCGCTGGTTTATATTCACCTCATTGCATCTAGCATAACGAAGATTAAATGTACCTCTTCCTTGAATCCTACAGTTATTCCTATGTCAATACCGTACCGTTCACGTCACGTCTCTAGGTACATCTACAGGTACATGAATGCTATTGTACACCATCGCCGAAGTAATTACTTATCAGAATAGCAGGCAATGCATGTGTTATGTGGTTCTGCAACATTCAGGGATTTTTTTGTCTGCACTACATGTCCTTTCGCTCCCTCTCCGCCTTTCTCCTAAGCTCACAGTGTACAGGTTCTAGATTCGCCTTTCATTAAAATGCTATTCGAAATTTGAGATGGATACCGAAATTATTCCTAAAAATCTGGAAAAACAGAAGGTGGTTTTTAACCAACTTTCTGTGACAAAGAGCAAAAGTGAGTCACTTCACTTTGTCATGTATGTATATATAGTCTGTTTTGGCTTTTCCTACAGGCGTCTCCATGAACGTAATTCAATCTAAACGGCTTCCCAATAAATCTTTCTGCTCTCCAGATTTATAATATGTCAGCAATATAGCTAGCCATGATTCAAAGACTAGAATCCACTGTACGACTTTCCTCTTATATGTATATGATCTTACCTCCACTCCAAAGAACAGAGGTAATAAAGAAAGAGGAGAAACATTTGTTAAATGTTAGAAAAAAATTAATTAAATGCAACTTCTCGGTCTCTACTTCAACTTACACTTTGATGCTGTCGTACTGTAGTTTTGATCTGTATGAGATCGATTAAAAAAAAAAAAAAAGAAGCAACAACAGAGAGAGGAAAAATGAAAGAAAATATTAGGAAATAAATATATGCGAAAGAAATAGAATTTGTCCGATTAGAAGTTATTGGTAGCTGCGTTGAGAGCATACACAAGAATAACAGCTATTAGCTGTCACATGTTCCATTCAAATATCTGTCATTTTTAAGAGCAAATAAGATTTTTGGTGGTAGTTTCGGTCATTGCGCCAATCACAGCCAAAATTAACATTTTAAATATTAACTGAATCTCTTCACCTAAAAGTATCTCTTAAAGAAAGAATACAGAAGAATATATACTAATAAAGCACTGGCGCATCCAGAGGGGGGAAGCCCCCCCCCCAAAAAAAAAAGGAAAAAGGAAAAAAACACTAGAAAATTTTAAAGAAATCTTTTCCTAATTAAAATTTATTATTTTTATTTATGTTGTGTCGTGTCTTCTATACTACTTATGAATTAGCGATCATTGCAGTTGCTCAGTCATAGGTCGTATGCGATGTGTAGTGTATATACCAAATCGTCTGCTCAACTCGTTCCCCTTTCCCAGATTAAATCCTGAGTGCGCTAGTGTAATATAAAGTATATACATTGGTTTGTTTTGGGACAGTACCCAACAGTATGTGGCACCTTTTTATTAAATCGTGACACGTAACGTACGGATTCGGTACAATTATTAAATTTGTAATATTCGGGAATTTTTTTCTACACTTTATCTATTATTCAAATAAGTTGGGATATTTATTTTTACTACGTCTATTGTTAAGATATATGTTATTTTATATATATTAACACGGAAGTGTGTCTCGCGCCAGTTGCGCCTCGATCAGGACGATGTTTTCATCAATGCTTTCCGTGCCTACTAGAACATAAGGCTGCGGAGAATATTTTTGTGCTACAATAAAACTATTTCGTTTGCCGCTGTGTAGGATGGTGTTCATCCGTTGTTTCTAATTACACTAAATACTCTAATTACTTTTTCATAAATACGGTATACATTGACTGTGTCTATGCTTTTTTAATGCTGCAATAAAATTTACTTTGTTTTGCTTGCGGAAAGGCGTTTGTAGGGGTAGATGTGTTTCACAATATAGGGTCATTTTCATTCTAGTGCCTATACTAAATACGCACTGGACAAATTCCCTGCCTTGAAGGGCAAGTACGACATGAGTCAATTTGTTTCTTCCCCTCGCTAACGTATTAAGTAAATCATTTTACTAGTTTTTTTTTTTTTTTTTTCCCACGTTCTGCTCATCTTAGAAGTAATACAGAAAATAGTCTTGAATCGTAAAATAAAAAGAAAAAAGATTACTGGTTTCTTTTCCACTACTACAGTAAGTAATTAAAAACATGTGGAAAAGAAACCAGTAATCTTTTTTCTTTTTATTTTACGATTCAAACCTATTTTCTGTATTACTTCTAAGATGAGCTGAACGCAGAAAAAAAAACTAGTAAAATAATTTACTAAAAATGAGTGAAGACTTAATTAGAAGGCTGTCAGCCTGTTTTTGTTTATGATGGTATCAGCGTCCAATGGCAAGAAATGACTGGTCAAGTTGCTAGGCTGTTGATTAAGAAAATGATTTCTGTGCGAGTTGAGATACAGTTTTGCCGATTTTTGTTGCCCTCTAAGTCCGCCCTTAGGCATTGCCTTAGTGGGTTACGACGGGTCCTGTTTGGATGTGCATTATGTAAACGAGTGGGAAGGAGACTCTTGGAACTGAAAAAAGACAGGCATGAAGATTTCTAAGGAATGAACAAATACTGAAGTTGGCTATTTTGAAGCGCTTATTTTTTACACACACAATATATATATATATATATATATATATATATATATATATATATATATAAAGCTGGTAATTTCGTTGCCATACTGACTCTCGAGAATGAGTAATGTACATACTGTAAAACGTTTGAGAGGATGATCTCAAATCTAATCTGAACAGCGGACTTCTTAATATCTCTTTAGATACAGTACTCCCTCCCCCTTATCCGCGAGGGATACGTTCCAAGACTCCCCGAGGATACCTGAAACTGCGGATAGTACCGAACCCTATATATATATATATATATATATATATATACACACACACACACACACACACACACACACACACACACACACACATACACTGTTTTTTCCTATACATACATACCTATGATGAAGTTTAATTTCTAAATTAGGCACAGTTATATATTTACAACAATAACTAATAATAAAATAAGACAATTATAACAACATACTGTAATAAAAATTATGTGAATGGAATCTTAGCAACCTCTGCATACGCGTTGTTTATTTATTATTTTATGAAGTCAAGAACTTTCACCTTTTCACTTAAAAGGAAACACTTTACCTTTGGCATATTCGAATTACCAGCATCACCACCCTTGCACTTTGGGGCTATAAGGGTAACTTGAACACCAGCACTGCGATACCGCGACAGTGATCTAATAACCACGAACTTCTCAAAATGGTGCAATTTAAAACTTAGGAATTATTTTTGGAATTTTCCATTTAATATTTTCGGACGGTTACTAAATGACTAATGGGTGGGTAGCGAATACGATACAGTGTGGATACTCTAGACTCGTCTAGCGCAGCGATTCCCAAATTGTGGGCCGCGGCCCCCTTGGAGGCTGTAGGTTTTGTTGGGGGGGGGGGGGCGTGAAATAATGAAAACAAATTTAAAATGTTTTAAGACTAAGTAGATTTTTTATCTTAAAAGAAACGTATTTAATTTTTATTTATTATTTTTTTTGTTTTTTATATTTTAATGGAAAAAAATCACACATTGGTGCGGGTTTACAAATTTTGCTTCCTGCGTATTTCGGCACTTAATGAATATTAGTAAATATATGCTTATTCATATAAGTTTCATTTCAAAGCAGAACTCTAAGAATTGCAGTTTCAAATATTTCACCTGATATTAACATTTTGTGTAGCAGTATTGAAACACATTTATCACATTAAATTGTTATTAAACTTTTATGTTTTTAATTCTTTATTACTAATCATTTTACGTTTTATGTGCTTGTACTGCAAATGTACAATAACAATATATTTATCTATATAAAAATATGTCAGTATCCAGGAATGCGTTAGCAGAGCTAATCTCAGGTGGTATGGCCACTTAAATAGAATGGGCGAGGAAAGATTAGTAAAACAAGTGTTCTCTGCCAGGGTGGCAGCAAAACGACCCAGAGGAAGGCCAAGATATAGGTGGATTGATACGATACAAAGTGCTTTAGACGATAGAAATATAAGATCTGATAATGTTGGAGTCTTGACAAGTAACAGACTGATTTGGAGGAAAATTGTAGATAGGAAATTAATAATGATGTAATTTTTTTCATGTAGTACTATCATATCCTGTACACCCCTTGAGGGTACATGGCAGGAATTTGATGATGATGATGATATAAAAATATGAGATAATGTAGCATGTCAAATGTGTATGTAAGATGCTAAAAATGTGATATTTGCATTTGATTTTTGCAATATTTGCTGTGTATGTTTTGTATTGAATATAAATAATACAATAAATATTATAATGTCTATATTACGAATTTTTTTCGAGGGGGGGGCTGTGAAATATTTTAATTTTTCCAAGAGGGGGGGGGGGGGCATAGCATCCAGAAGGTTGGGAAGCACTGGTCTAGCGTATCCACACTATCTAGCGGCTAAACCAGGGATCGTCAACCTACGGCTCCGGTGCCGCATGCGGCTCTTTTCGTTATTAAACGATCTATCTAAACATAGAAGTAAAAAGAAATATTTTGTAGGTCAAATGACCCCTAACCATATGTCGATACTCAAAAAACGTCAGTTTACATTGGGCGCGATCAGCCAGGCAGAGCGCTACTTTGTAGCGAAAATTAATCGCTACAAATTAATTTAATTTGTAGCAGTTGGCTACAAATTAATTCGAGCAGTTGGCTCGGACACATTTATGACGTCACGCTAGGCTAGTACATGTAGCACTACGGTAGCGCTTGCCTGTCTGAACGTGCCCATTGTCTTCGCATATAGTGCAGGTGTGGTGTGTAAATCTGCTCACTTTGTTAAAATACGTAAAGGTTTTGTAGTGGACGTTGCCGTGCTTTTATTTACTGGTGATTGTGTTAGGTAACGTGAATATTGTAACATTCAATTAAATATTAACAAAATAAAAATATTTTTATAGTATTTAAAATGTCAGCAAAGAAGAGAAAGATAGAAAAAGAAAATCGGGAGTTTAAAAGTGAATGGACTGAAACCTACGCATTTATAGCAAATACAGCAGGATTTCCAACGTGTTTAATATGCTATGAAAAGCTTTCAAATAATAAAAAATCAAATATACAAAGACATTTTTTAAATAAACACGATACATTTGACAAAGCATATCCACGGCGAAATGAAAGAAAAAAGGCAGTAGAAGTGTTGCAACGCAAAGTAAATCTAACTAAATGTTCATTTTCCAAATGGATAAAAGAATCAGGAAATACAATTATTGCTAGTTTTGTGGCGCCGTTCAAGAAGTTGTTAAACGAGGAAAACCTTTTACGGGCGACGAATGTGTGAAAGAATGTTTTATTAAAATGTCCGAATATCTTTTCTGCGATTTTAAAAACAAAGCGGAAATAATTACAAAAATAACAGATTATCTGCTAAGATTGTAAGGGACAGAACTATACGAATGGCAGAAGATATAACAAATCAGCAGGTTACAGATCTAAATTCAACACCAGGATTCTCCATTGACTGTGACGAATCAAGTGATGTGGATGACATTGCACATGATCGTATTTATTTGTAGATACATAAACTCTCAAGGACCCCAGGAAGAATTACTCGATATACTGCCACTTACAAGACAAACTCGTGGAGAAGACATTGAATCTGCTGTTACCACTTGCTTGAAAAGTAAGGGTATTAATATTAACAAAATATCTATTTCGGCCGATGGGGCGGGCGCCGAGCATGAAGGTACGAAAAAAGGTTTTGTTTCTTTATTTAAAAAATAAATTTTGCATAATCCAGCAAGAGATACTTTGTGCACAATCTTTTCCAAAAGAGATAACAGTAGTGATGGATTTGGCTGTAGAAATTGTTAACAAAACAGTGGCCATGCCGCTACATCATCGGAAATTTTGTGAACTTCTTAAAGAAATCAATTGCGAATATTCCGATCTTCTTTTGCATAACAGAATAAGATGGCTTTCTAGAGGTGCGGTGTTGATGCGATTTGCCACCTGCCTTGGAGAGGTTAAGTTGTTTCTAAGACAAAAGGACCTTGAATATGTACAGTTAGAAGATACTCATTGGTTACAAAAATTCTACTTTATGGTGGATATGACTTCGCATTTAAACGCGCGAAAGGGAAATACGGAAGTTTTGCTTTTAGAAGAAGTGATTTTCGTTTGAACAAAAATTATATTTGTTTGCGACAGACTTTGAGAAAGGCACATTATTACATTTTCCTACGTTGAAGAAATATCAACAAGAATAAGCTGATAATTCCATAAATTTAACCTTTTTCAATGAAATTGTAGTAAATATGCGATCTGCATTTAATGGGAGATTTGAGGAATTTAGAAAGAGCAAGGCAACTATGTCATTTTTATTGCGACCACTTGAAATTAATCCTGCTGAATTAAATTTTTCACCTTCTGCTGGAATTGATGAGGCTGCATTTCAACTTCAGTTAGAGGACCTGAAAACCCAGGATTTGTGGAATTCAAAATTTAGATATCTTAAAGCTGACCTGGAGGAGTTGGAAAGACAAAAATCTACCCTTGCAATACAACACAAATAGTCTGAAATAGAAGATCTTAAAAAGCAAGATCAGATTGTAATTTGACACGTGGAATTGTTTACCGGACACTTACTTTCAGTTAAAAACATACGCATTTGGACTTCTATCGATTTTCGGATCGACATATTTGTGTGAGCAAATATTTACTAATATGAATTTTATTAAAAGTAAGTTGAGAAACCAAATAACAACGTGAATCTTTCGTCATGTTTGAAAATGAAAATTACGGCGTATTCGCCGTATATTGAGAAACTATTCCAAGAAGTTCAATAGCAAAAAGTCGCACTAAGAAGATATTTAAAATTAAAAAAAATTAAAGAAATAGGCATGTTATTGGATTTTATACATATCCTTTTGTAAGGAGAAGGAAATCTTTGTTTTATTATTTAATATTTTAAAATATCATATATAATTTCATGTGACATGTATGATAACGTGTTACTCTAAAAAAAATAATAAATAATAATAAAAAAACCCGTGAGGCTCCCTAAATTTTTTTTTTTTTTTTTTGTTTTAACAGATATAATTTTAAAATGACTCTTCACTCCAAAATGGCCGACCCCTGGGCTAGACAAAGAGGTGATTCACGTCCAGGGCGGCATGGCGCGAGATTTCATCACGTTACTCAGAATGGCGCGTAATTTAAAACTTAATTGTTTATTACTAAAAGAAAGAGACAAGATTTCATTTCAGCGATGGAAATTACATAGACAAAGTGGATACAGATCCAATATTATTTGTTGACATTAGTTGACAGGAAAGCTTACGAGAATACAATCCTCGGCATTCCCAAGTTGCCTTAGCTTGCACCACTTAAGTCAGTTCAGAGGCCTCTCTGCAATTCAACTCGAGGATGCCGAGGATTTGTATTCTCGTAAGCTCTCAGGTCAACTTACGGAACGTTGATACTTTCTACTAACATTCAGCTTTGAAATAATGTTGGATCTAATATTCACTTTGCCGATGTAAATATAATTTATTTATTTCTGGAATTTTCCATTTAATATTTACGGACCTGGATTCACCGCGAATAGCGAACTCGCGGATAAGGAGGGGGGGGGACTACGGTACATAGTAAAGATTGGTACAGCTAATTGTGAATGATTCCTAGATTTAGCCAACGCAAATTAAAGATAGGTTTGGGATAATTCTGAATGCAAAAGACTGTAGAGCCTTAAAAGGTAAGTAAGGGTAGGGGAACGATGAATTTTAATAAAATAATAAATCTCATTTCCAAAGACGGGAATGTTGATTGAATTATGGATGAAATAGCCAAGTCTGAGGCCAATGTATTCTTCTAACGGATTTCCATGTTTTACAGTATATATATATAAAAAAAAAAAAAAATGTGAAGCATTTTCTTCGGTTGGATTTTGTCTCGTACATGCACGTGCTTTCAACGTCAAGAATTTAAGTTCTCTGGAAATCTGCCAGTGACCTGGCAGATTTACACACCTTAATTTACATTTAAGCTTTCGATTGTTTCTTCAACTGTTACCGTCTCTGATCCATTTCCAGTCCTGTAGAGATCAGGGAACTAGATGAGGTCATTTGATTTGCTCAGTTGCGTTTTGCGGTATTTCATTAGCGGTCGAAACGATAACCACACGCCTCTTATCCACAGGGGTAACCTACAGCTGTGGGTCAGTCAAGCAGGGAATGAAAATTAGATTCCTCAGTCACCACTTCATTCCCCAAAGCGATATGTAGGTTGGTGATGGGAGTCGCCATAGCAGTAAAATGCTTTGTCATCTTCGATAGAATACAACAATCACAAGTCATGTCATATCGTTACTTGTGACCGTTGCAATATCAGCTGAGTGTTATGCACGACTCATCCTATCCGACACGGCAGAATGAGCCCTTTAATGAAAGTAGCACAATATACCCCCCCCCCGGTACTTAAGATTAGGAATGATCTGCGTGGTAGTCATTAAAGAAACGACTGACTGGAATATAATACTTGAGGATCTCGAAGTGCCTAAACCCACTTTCCCTGTTCTTTGTGAATTTTGCACAGAATATTTTTGATCTTATTTGCATGCATGCAAATCTGTTTCATTTGTTTCAACGGGGACATTCCTGCTTTTTGTTTGTTTGTGTGTTTCTTTAATAGCTATATATGTATTGACAACTAATTTTTGCACTGAAGTCAAATATTCACCAAAATTTCCCAAATGCACTTTTTACTGTTAATTAAACTTATAGCAGCAGTTTTAAGTTATATTCGTAACAATAATTTGTTAAGCTTAATAAATGGTCTTGACGATTAGCTGGAAAAGTTTTTTTCGCGGAATCGTACTGAATCCGAACGTCATGGGAATCAATGTTTAGGCACCCTGCATATTAGAACTGTAGTTTAGAAATTCGGCTTGAGGGGTTGGGGGTCGTAGTAGTTGGTGTAGGATATTTGGTGCTGAGAGAGGAAAACCTGAATAAGTTATTTTCAACCAGACAATTGAAAATTGTATTGCTATATTTAGTTAGTGTTTATTAGTTTAACATTTTTTAGAATACTTTTCACTAACGCTGAGACCGAGTAAAACATCTTATTCATAATAACCTGATCATTAAGAAATAAAATGAACCTAAATGTTACGATTTAAACAAATATTTGAACATGAACAGACTTATATAAAGAGACTAAGGAGAAAATTAGCTACACACAGAATCAGTTTATAAACAGGTAGTTTGCGTAATTATAACCGGCCACCTGATATAATACGTAAAGGAAGATGATCTGGTAACTAAAATAACTCCATATGATTGAACACCTTTTATTAATGTCGTAGTATACAGTAGAATGAACAGTACTCGAAAGAACAAGATTCAGGACCAACTAAAATGCGAGGAATATAACAGCTCTTCAGCTGAAGCCGAGTTACCCAATCTAACACCGGAGGTACTGAATAAAGAATATAACCAAGAATGTAATTTCTTGGCATCTTTAACTCAGACGGAGATGTTGAAATTTTCTCGGAAACTGTTTTATCTGCAAAACAGACACCGGCTAGACTATTCGAGACCTAACTGGGGGGTAGTTGTTCCGTTACCAAACAACTCCGATTGAGTTTCGGGATATCTTGGGTTACACTTTTTCCTTAAATTTTTATTTTTTTAAAAAATTAAATATAGAATAAACTGATTGGCTGAATAAACAGTGTGTGCCAAATTTCTCCTCTTACATTAAGAGTAGGGAGTGTAAACAAAAAAAATGCTTTATTAAAATACCGAAAAACTGTAAATATGTTCCACTAACCTTCTGCTATAAATCATGGTCTATTAAGGAGTACAAAATTAGTTTTTCTTTCTCTCAAATTACATTTTTATGGCTTGCCGCTCTCGACTATTGTGTTTGTTTTCTGATGTTTAAAATGCAAAACTTGCGACACTTGTAAGCTCGAAGCATATACCGACCTTACAAGCAGGTGAAAACTGGCGATGTTCGAAGGAGGTGTCATTCATTTCTTGGTAGTAGGAAGGGGCAAAGATCAAGGCTGTAACTATGATTTTATTCTTCATGGAAAGTTAAGGCTAAATCTTAACTTTCCATGAAGAATAAAAATTCATAGTAAGAAAGTAGTAAAATATTTTATTAGCTATGCTAATTTTAAAAGAGGTGTGTTCCTACGTGTATCCTCTTTTAGAAGGGGGAAAAAAATTCAACGGACATAACTAGTAGAGGATTGAAAATAAAAAGTTTTTTTTTTTTTTTTTGCAGTCACTCTAAATGCGAAAGCAAATTTTGTACCACACTGTAAACATTTAAATAAGCAATAGTGTATGTAATTTTATAGTTTGTGCAAGAAATAATATAAGATTTTACATTACTTGGAATTTTGGATCATGAACAGAACCCAACATCCAGTCTGATGGAGATTACAACTACCTGTCACTTGAATACATTGTAATTAGCTAAACCAAACTCCCATGGATTTCATTGAAAAGGAACCGCTTGTGGCACAAGTTTGCGATTATTCAACTATACAGATTTGTGTTACTATAGCATATACGTCTTGTAAGGACATTACGTACCATAGTAATCCCCCCTTCCCAAAGCAGTTACAGCACCAAATTCCAGGTAATGAGTTAAGGAGCATGAAATAACACGCAGTTTTCTTAGATTACAGAGTGCGAACTACAGCAAACGCATTTTCCCTGTTCCAACTGTTGAGTTTCAAAATGAATTAATCGCCCCCACCCCATATAATTAACCTTTTGTTTTCATCAACTATTCAAAACATATTATCAATTTATGTTATCAGTGCGCATGCCCAAATAGCTGCTTTCCTGTCTGTGAGGACAATTAGAGGGAAGGCATTTAAGTGCCGGAGTTTAGGTTTCCCACAGATGACCGAGAATGTTGATTACTAACGTTAGGTTCAAGTGCGAAGGTCAAATCAATTACTCAACACTATTTATACACGTCCTATCGCGCAGTTTGACATGATTGAAGATACAGCCGAACTGACAATAAGTTTGTTGAAGGTTAAGGAGAAAGTTAAACCTAAAGGCCAATAAGTGAGGGGGAAAAACGTTGACGTCACTGTCGTTATACTATTGATACAGTGAAGGTCGCATTTTTCTTACGCTAGAGGCAAGAGACTTGGCGATCGGTGGATGACTATATCCACCTATTTCAGTTGAACTGAAAAACCATGAATTTGTCCAAAATCTTCAGTGAAATTACTTAATTTTATTACAGAATGTGTATTCCTACTTGAAGTGTATCGGAAAGTTATGAAACGTGTTTTTCATTCAATGTTTGATGTGTCAAGGATTGTTTACCAGCAGTATCAGCGAGTCTGGAAAAAATGCATTGTTACGCACGTTACTGTCAGTTGTCTGTGTTTATCGACATTTGTCAAATTATTTTCAAACGTTGCATCAGATTGGCATTTTATTTTACACCGAGTCAGGTGTTGATTTTTGTGTGACTTTTTTTTTATGTATTAAATGTAAACTTGTTTTCAAATCTGTTTCGCGAAACGCTTGTAATATTTCATAACAGGCAGTCGTTCAATTCATTGATAGCTTTTAGTGAAGTTCAACAATAAACATAGTTGATCCAGAATTAAAATCGAGCATCAGCTCGATTGGTGATCAGCATATGACTGTTCGCAACCTAGCAATTGAGAAACGCCTAATTAACTCAATCCAAGTGTTCTAACAGTTGATTAGCAGGAATCATGACGCCGTCATTTGATAGACTTAGGAGCTAAATGTGTTCAAGATTTAGCAGTGATGTGGAAACTGATTTTTATTTTTTTTTTAAATATTACGCGAAACCCAGTTTATATAAAAAGTGATCTTTGTTATTAAATATTAATTAGGAATATATTTTTATCAAAAACAATCTTAAAATTTTTAAATTTCTTTGTTTTGGAAAGTATTCTCAAACAAAACGAGTACAAAAGTCAATACGTGGCGTGGTGCAGGAAACTTGGAGGGTTAAGTATCCCCCCCCGCCTCCTGTTTTGCATACTAAACAGAATAGCAGCAAATAATATATGAATACTACTATACTCCACTAAAAACCGGAATTGGCTTTATGCACTCAAATAGAGGAGGCGATTCAGCTTGAAAATTTTCAGACGTGTATACAGATTTTGAATTGCGCTTGAGTAGCAATATGTGGATTTCTAAAATGGCGAATTTCTTTTTTAATTTTAAAAATTTTACCATAAACGTTATTGACGTACAGAATGAAAGATTTAGTACGCAAATATGTCCAGTCAAAAGGAGGTCGAGGTTACTGTTTCTGGATAAAAGAATGCTAGGCCGTTACCTTATCGGGGTTAGGTTTAAACTCGCCCTATACAAGTGTTGGTTGATTTATGTAGTCCGTGGATGCATTATACAATAACCGTGAAGAATGAAGAGAAACACGTTCCCATCGGCTAACTGGTTTCGAAATGAAGATATGCACCTGTTAGTGTATAAGAGGAGACATCATCTGTAACTGTTACTTTATTACCGAAAGTTAACTTTGATATGCTAATAAAATGAGCCTCTTCTCCTCTCATAGTTCACTCGCGAGGAAGATGCGGCGTTTACGTTCGAATCCAGTTCTTTCCAGCTCTTCAGTGAAAAGAACTGGATTCGAATTCCGTCTGGTACTCAAGGAATTTTTCTTCAAGGTTAATTAGCGTCTTATACAAGGTCACAAGAGAAACCACCCAGAGTATATACGCAATCAACAGTCAGTAATATACCATCTCTCTCTCCCTCATAGCTTAAGTTGTTTCGGAAGTTAGGGAGCATACCTGCTGAAAATTTGATTCAGTGAAACTAAACTTGAAGAAATATTATTATTATTATGTGACACCTCCAGGGAGTCCAAAGACTCATCGAGGGAGAATGTGGCGACAGCATTGAACGATTTCTCCCTTCCAACTACTAACCGCGCTCAAACTTGCTAAATTTTTGTGAGCCATTAGTAGCAGCGGCTCTATCAATCGACCAACCTTTGCTTAAAGCACAAAGCAAATAAGTGGCACAAACAGGTTTGTATCCTTATCAAGAATAGAAATCTGTAAAATTAATTTTCCACTTTCTTCTATGGTTGTCGATGGCCACTCTTAATGAGTTGTAGCGTAAATAATGAAACCATTTGCTGCTGTTGAATGATCAGCAGCAAGACCGTCAACATGACGATGATCTGTGGAGTATGAAGAGTAATGTCTTGAAAGTATTTGAGGGAACATGACTGTCAGGTCACTTATATTAGAGGGTGGATCATTATAGGAATCAACGTAACATAAACAATAGAAAATTGACTCTGAGTAAGATGTTTATCTTTTAGCTTGAGGGAAGTTGGTTGTTCTTTATGTAACTTTTCATCCACTTTATACTGAAATTCGCCGACATTGTTTCTTTTTATAGATAACGTATACCCCCCCCCCCCAGAGATGTACTTCATACTTAGCGAATATGAACTTTTTTGATTTTTCTCTTTAACACTCGTGAGGTCGCGTTTGCAGCGTAGGACGCGGTATATCTGAGCGATAACATTCATTACTAGTATGTGCTAAAATGCAAAACAAATAAAGAACAAACACTGCAAATATAATTCATGATGGTACAAATTAAATGAATATTGAATCCAACATTATTTCATAGCCGAATATAGAAATTACAAGAGTTTCGTGCCGAATATATATATAAAAACTAAAAGTTTCGGCGGAAAGCATAAGTAGTGTAACGTTGGGCAACTCATAGCAAAGGTGGAGCAAGCTAGAGACCACTTTCCTTGGTATTTTCCATAAATGTAAAACACATCTCCTAGAGGATATGTATGATAGAAATATGTATAATAAATATTGAATCCAATTATTTCAATATTATTTCAAGAGTTTCGTGCCGAAAACATAGAAACTAAAAGTTCGGCGGAAGCAAGCATAAGTAATGCGATACCGGGAAACTCATTGCAAAGGTGGGATCGTTACAATCTAGAAATTATTGAACAAAGAATAAAAAATAAAAATAAAAAAACTAAACTATACTGACATCGGAGATCGCGGTATCTCTCAGATAACATTTATCAAACATTATAAACCTTTACATAACATGTGTTAAACCAAACTGATAGCAAAAAACAGTGCGGAATATTCACTCGTAACATATGAATGCACAGCTACTCATGATCTTCAACCTATACAATAGATAGGTTAAAGAATATCCATGTTAACAATTAGCATTTATCTGTCAGATCAGACGCGACCTTCCGAGTGTTAAATAATAAAATACTTCTGGCAAGTAGATTGAGTAGAATGTAATTATTAACAGCAGTGGTGATATTGAATGCACCAGTCATGTCAAAGAACCCGATTTTTAATCCCAACAAGTTTGCGGTTATGAACCAATACCACAATCACTGTGAGGTAGGTTGAGGGTTAGATACTTGAAACTCCGCTTTAAAGAACCGTTTTGTCATGCTATTTTCGGCTTCATATTACAACGAAGGGGGTTCACCGGATGATGCAAATCATCTACAATTAAAGATACAAACTTCCACGGAACTAGAACTGAAGTCGGCAAATACTGTTTTTCGAAGATTGTTCTAAATAAAATTTCTAAGTTAAATTTGTACTTTAGCAAGCTTGCGTGCTCGTATGTGAATAAAGCTGCGATTAAATACCATTGTTCGCTGTACACTACTTCATTTTATGATCTCATTTGCTGATTAAGAGAGAGACCTTTTTCAGGAACAACGAGGAGTCCGATATGATTGTTTCACAGAAGAGTGTTGAGTTTATATCGAAACCGCGTTGTATAAGTACCACGTAATTTTCGGAGGTCAGTCTTAATTCGTAAGTAGTATAGAAATAGAAGACCCGATACAACATAAATTTTAAAAAAAAATGAATTTTATTAATTAGAAAAAGATTTTTGTAAAATTTTCTTGTGTTTTTTTTTTCCTTTTTCTTTGTGAGGGCATGGCTTCTTCCCCCACCCACCCTCTGGGTGCGCCACTCTGAATCAGTGTAGTATCATGTGCATATTTACGAAGCTCCGGAGATAAGCCATTCTATACAAATAGGAATACTACAACTTTCTGAGTAATAGCATTCAGGAAGTCTGCGATTTCTTACTTGATTCACTCATTTACCAACATGAGTCCTCCAAAATTGGCCCTACAGCCTGGAGTGATCTATTATCACCTAGCCTGACAAGTTAATGACTTCAACATGGAGATACTTTACCAAACGTCGTCCTTACGGGACAACGCTTATTTTATTTGAATAGTGCACACATTTTCTTTGATCATATTTCAGTGAACTGCCAAAATTAAATAATCAAAATATATGTTGAGTAAATGAATATTTACAGTACAATTTTATAATAAACTTTTATGTAGATTCAAATTACATTAATTTATTAAATGTTGATTATAGCCGCATATATATATATATTATGATTACCAAGAAGATAGCTTGAAGAACCTTAAGAGCATTCAAAAAAGGAATTATGGATTGAGGATGAATTAGTCGGTCACATACTGCGGGAGTCAGTCTTCTTTCGAAAACAGGTGAATCAGCCGAAGAACAAAGGCATAATACTATAAATTTTATTTTTTGTAGTTTGAAAAGATAGGTTTTCACCTATCTACGGGATATTTCTGTATTTATCATTAAGTTACAGGGAATTTGTGGCTATGATTCCAGTAATACGAGTACATTTTCTTGATGGAATAGTTTGCTTTCCCTAGGTTTAGCAATGACAATTGTGCACAGCCTATTTTCTAATCTAAAATTTTAAAAAAAAAAAAAAAAAAAAAAGCCTAATCTATCCTTGATAATTTTTACATCATTGTTATATCAATAAAATAATGTTTACATGCCTATTAGTAATCTTCCGTACTTCATACTCTTTCAATCTCTGTTCAAATAGTAAAAACAGAAACGCGTTAATAAATATTTAACTCATGTTATGTTGTTATCATGAAACGAATTTATCGTTTTACGATAAAATCATTTCACGTCAGTGTCAATGACATACCGATAAATATGCAGATTAAAATAACCCAAATCTAAAAAAAAAATTTTTAATTTAATTAAATTTTTAAAAAATGTAATTAAATTTTTACATTTTTTACAGAAATTAATTTCTTTTCTTAAAATATGAACAAAATTTTTCCCATTAGCATGCCAGACCCGCCTGTATTTTCCGGAAGTGAGGCTCTTCTGGGTGAAAATTGTTCAATTATTTGTTTATGTATGATCAGTTCGTTCTTAGAACGAATTGAAAAATGATCTGTACTGCTTCTTTTTTTGTTTTTCCCTCTCCTCCTACTTCCAGTTGTGAAGTCCTTTTCCTATTAGATGTGTGAAGAAGGTTCATGAAACATTTCCGCTTCCGGTATTCGAGGTTTAAGTACTTTCTCGAATCCTTAAAATAGCACCAGGAACTGGCCTGGCTTGTGTCGCGTGTGACACAACGTACATCGATGTGTGTGTAATTAATTGCTTTCCGATATGTGCAAATAAAGGATTCCGTTCTTCTCTATAACCAATATCAGAACATTCTTCTGAGAAATTAAATTCAAGTAGGCTACATATTACTTACGCCGTTCTGTTTTATGTAAATATTTCATAATTTACCTTCCTTCCCAACTTCCTCTCCACTGTTCGAGTGACACCTTTTTTTCAGAAGTCTCGTTAGTCATGATACTGCTTGACAAGTGGGAGTTACGAGCATATACCGTCGCGTGGGCTGCTCTCAAATATAGCAAGCTTATCGTATTTTTCTTCCGTTTCCCAGCAAGTATCGATATATCTAATTTTTTTTTTCTTTCTCTGCTAAAACGTAATGTGGAAAAACAAAGCGCAGATGAATTCCTGTTAGATGAATTCAATGACCTTGCTGCGTGTAGAAGATACACCTGGCTATTTTTCCCCTTCTCTTTAGCTGTTGTATTGTTTTTTATATTTATTAAAGACTACTTTAATCTTTAATTATTATAAATTAAATAACTACTTTATCATAAAAAAGACTACTTATTTATAACAGTCTGTTTCGTGCCACACAAAACAATATAAAGACAAAAATTGATTGAACAGTGGTGGCCTCTACGCTCATAAAAGATTGTTAAATATTCCTGCGAACGCAATATATGATGCTACTGTAATACGAAATTATTTTTCACTAAGAATAAGAAAGCATGTTTGTTTTAATTCATTATTATACTTTTTCGTTGATGGACAGAGCTTGCAGCCAGTTCAGCATGTGGATGGCAATCATTTGTTTTTTCTGTATCACAATGTTAAAAGCAAATCATTTTAGTCCTTAGTTAGCTTCACAATAGCTAGACTTAGTATTGCACTATAGAAACCCAGTGAAGACTTACGATCATTTAGATCTAGTCAATCCAAGGAAGACTGTCGGAAATGTTAAGTCATGTGGCTACAGTGCACAGAATATTAGCCGAGTTTAGCAGAAGTGTTAGCCATTTAAACTACTAACATCTGTGTACTGGAGCCATATCGTATTAGCATAGTCTGAAAATACCCTGTATTTTGTGTGAGAAATTTTGTTAACTCTTATAGTAGAGGCGAACGTTCCTTCTGCATAACTCGGAATGGATATACATTCTTTCAGCCTTTGGAGAGGATGTCCGATAGAGCTAAAGAACTCTTGATTAACAATTATAATCCTGTTATTATATTATGGATGAAAAGCACTAAGGAATGCATATGGATTCGCAGTAGAGCAAAGTTATTCACTACAAAATATTCTCTATCTTCCAAAATATATTCAACGAGTAAGAGGAAAGGTTAATAACAATACTAGGAAAAACTGCTGAGTAATATCACTTGACGCAGAATCTTTAGGGATTCTTCACTATAATGTTTCTTTGGAACGAACCAACTTGAAATTAAGAAAGTACTTCGCCTCTTTTGCAGCGCATGTTTTTGAGAAAAATAATTGATCTTTTAGACTAGTGATTTCTAGTAAACAAGTATGCTCCAGTGTATATAAAAAGTCTAAAGAATTTTTTATCACTGCGAGTCTGCTGCAGAATATCTTCGATATACCGACATGAACATTGTAGGATTCTATCCTGTCCCAAGGACCACAGCCAGCAATTCAATCTGAATTGCTGGCTGTGGTCCTTGTTACAAGCATACCATCAACCATATCTCGAAAATATTCGAGATATGGTTGATGGGGTTTGGATATGGTGATTGATGTGTGGGGGGGGGGGGGTCGGAGAGGGAGAGATTCATTCAAGCTACTATCACGTTCCTGTAACCATTCCTTGCGAACGCGAGCCCTCTAACACATTACGTGTTATCCTTTTGAAAGCATGTTCGTCAAATGCAGGATAATTAACTTAAGCTTACTTTTTTTAGCAACAATATTCAAGCAAGTTCCATTCAGGCTGTACTCTGCTGGTCACAAAGGGATGGAAAAGTTTGCTAGTAAAACATGACCGGATCGTTTTTATATCCTCATGAATTATTGCGACCAAGCGTGAAGTGTTCATGGCTTCATATTGTTCTCGCCAGTCCGCATAAAATAACAGAATCGAAGATGCGTCACTCCGTGTAACCTTAATTCAGTCATCCGTTGTTCAGTGTTCTTCCCCACTTCATTCTTTAGCTATTGTCATAGATGAAATGTCATCTCCTCATTGAGGAGAGTTTCTAATGGAGTGCGTATTCGCGTACATTTCCACTCTGCCAGCCTGCCTGGTTGACCGAGTGGTTAACATACCACTCTCCAACAGGGTGTGGCTTCCATTCAAGCTGGACATAGCTATTTGGGATTGTCTTTAGGTGAAAAGTGAACTTCATGGTTCAGTGTGAGAGCACCGTCCCTCTAGGTGGCCCTGAAGAGGCTTGAAAAGTTACACATTTGGTCTCTTGGGTAGGATTTCCGAATTGTGTAAAATAAATAAAAAATAAGCAAAAAAAAAAAAAAAAACTTAGTCCGCCTACGGTACTAATGTACAATAATTTTACAGCCTTTTGTATGCGGGACTCATTAAAAAATATAATCGTGATCATTTGACTAATCATAATGCGCGTATCGGACTCCCATGATTTCGACAATTCCTCGTTTGCCTCTAGCATCGATCAACTGTTTCCGGTCACATTCCCAACTTTGACTTCATATGTTTCGCTTCTTGTAGTATTCTCGGTATACCTTAGCCGGTCAACGGTTTCCTTGATACGTGTTCGTCCATCCATTTCACACTACCATTTTGAAGTCGCTCATATTACGACCTTCGCTTCCAGGAAAAAGTATCCGGGAGATAGTTCAAGCGTGGGTGATCATGCGCAATTCACTGCCTATTTATCGTTGGTTACCTGCCACGTGTTAATTGCATATTCCAGTTGGCATGTGTCAAATTTTGGCCACTTAATGTATATTATGTTACTATATTACACCGAGACATCCGGATTCAATATTTCTATGACATTTCACGTATTGGAATCGTGTTTCGTACACTAACAAACATTAAAAAGCGCACAGTGCGCATCATGTGATTTATTACAGAAGTATACAAACTAAGTTCTGAGTAGCTAATAGAACTTAAAATTATGAGAGAATTATTTCAGAGTACTCTATCTGCCAATAGTTTTACGTAGAATACCCAAAATTATGTGGATTACACGCTGAGAATAAGTATACGAAAGAGACGATCAACCTGTAATGGACAAAGCCCGATCTAAACTGTTGGAATGAATCAGAATCATGTGCAAGGAATCGTTCCCAGATGTTAGCATATCACTTGTGGAACTTAAGACAGCCCTACGTGAGGAATGGAGCTTAATTTCCTACGAAACTTGTCACAAATATGCGGAAAGTTTTCCACGTAGAGTAAATGCCATGTTCAAGGCCAAAATTTAGCCTACATCTACCTTATTTTAAAAATGATACATTGATTCTGGAATTTCTTGCAGTTGTTTTTTTGGTAACATAATATAATTTCAAATGGAAGTAAATAGGGTTTATTGAATTCCGAATTCGGTTGAAATAATTGGAAATGACAGCAACATCAACTCGGACGTTCGCTTCCGAACATTTTTGGGAGAAATTCAAGATTGCCAATTTTAAGGAAATAAACATCTTGATAATTGCCTAAGAAAAGATATTATGTGCTTCACATTCCAGCATTGAAGATAATTATTCAGCCGCGATCATGTTTAATGATCAATGTCTTTTCAATTTTGAATTTAAGGTGAGTTTAGCCAGTGTTATAGGGTAGTGGCAGAGTTTATCATTCTGCAAATTAATCAACTCTAGCCGGACAACAGGTGCAATTAGTAAGGCATAAATACACTGGCTTGATAATTTTAGTTATTTTCGGTACTACTGTCATTAAAGCTGGATCTGCTATACCTCACTCCATAAGGGTGCCCTTTGACCAGAGGGACACAATTTCGAATCCCGTGAACCTCTTGGCAACGTTTTCATCTGAAAGAGGTAAACGAGGAGAAGAACAGACTTCCTAGCTTCTGCTATTATTCCAGATAACAGGAGCATCTCATCTTTCCAGTAGGTCGATACAGCTTCCAAAGTTTGCATTTAAAGTGTTACCTTATCTTTCGAGATTGAATTACTCTTGAAACTAGATTCCTCATAAATGTGTAAATGAAATAAAATCGTTTCTTTCGTTATTTGTTGACTTCTATTTGAAAAGCTCCTTTACAGCTCCTCCAGGCGAACTAGCAGATTCGTGCAGTTTTTAGAGCATGATGAATATGGCAATGTTTAACAGTTTTACCAACATTTACGCTCGGCTGAGAATGCTCTGTTTTTTATTGTTATCGAAGAAGCATTCACGTAAAGTAATTGCGTGTGTGTGTGTGGAGTCGCCGTCCCTCCTTTCTCCACGCTGAAATCGCTTATTGACCAGATAAAGGTACTTCAGTGAGCGTTTGGTTTCTCCGGATATTGCAAGATTAACAGGAATGTCATTCTTGCGTGTTGCCCCTTTGATTGCTCTTCCGAATTTCCCATTCTGTACCGAACTGATATTGAAAGTACTGAAAATTCTAATAACATTTCATCACAAAATTTAAACGGAAATCCTAATGGAAGTAACAAGCATATTTGCTACAGTTAAACCCGTTTCTAAACTTCCCGACTGGCCGTAATATTTCTTTAGAATTGCCGAATAATTTCTAAATTATTGTGATGAAAGCTGCCTTGTTAAACACCCACATAATATTTGACATTATACATATAACCTTTTTTTTTTTTTTTGTCTCTTGTTGGCCGAGGCTTCCTGACATAAGTCACTAGTGTATTTTCTCGGCAGGTTGCGTTATTACTCGTAGAAAAATAACTTTTGATTGCGCCAAACCATCTAAATTAGCTCATAAAAGAGCGTAATAAAATTCCATCTACGGAATTTGAACCTCTGGCTCTCTCCCTATTGATACACTAGCGAAACTTGTCATTGGAGGTCTCGTTGTTGTTAATCTATCCAGTTGTTACCGTAAAATATCGTAGAATTAATTCATTGAAAAGGAGTAAAATATAGTTGCAATCAGTCCTCCATAGCTGTTTATATCGGGGGAATAATTAATGATTTTATAAAAAGTTCGTAATTCGGATGTAAGGGGATCGAATGAGGTTTTACCATCGTTATTCACGAACTGTAATTTCGTCATGACGCAACGAACATTTTTAATAAAGATGACTTTCAACCAAAGATAAGTTGTTAGTTTCATTCGGAGGCGTAGCATTTAAATTCAAGTCTGATCTTTTTTCGTACTTCAGAGAATTCTTGTTGCCAAAAAGTGTTTGGTCAGAAACGTTTCGTATCAAATATTTGAATTCCATGAATTTGAATCCTCATGTTAAAGATTTTCAACGTTTGAAAAAATCGGAAAAGTTAATATTTTGGTAGCCCAGTTTATTTGTAAAATTTTCTAAAGTTATGTCGATGTTTCGTCAGGTCTTCTATTGAGATTTTCACCGAATATTGTCGAAAAAGAAATTTTGATCTAGTCATTTGTTTCAAAAGGCCTTCGAAATTAAGTTAAGAAATGCCATGTTCTTTGCTTTTAAAATATAAGAGTTGGCGGTGATATTATAATATCACCATTATAATTATTCAGTTGTCGGTGATAATTTTTAGGACGATTATCATTAATAACAGCAGAAGCAAAACTAGGACCCTGGTGCAATCTATAGAAGACTCACAAAATGGAAAGATATCGATGCGAGGTTTTAAACCAAAATAACTACACCATTAGAAGAATTATCCGCCTCTTCGAGAACTGATAACTACCCGTATTATCAGTGCTTCAGTATTAACAATTACGGTAATAATAGTATCGGAATTTTGTATGAAAAAGTATAAAATATGAAAGATTTAGCAGCTTGCAATAGTGATTTTAGCTTGTATATGAACTCAACTGAATTTTCGGTTATTTTGTCTGTGGAATCAGTACCCATTTGCAATTTTCATGGCTTGTAAATGACACCAACAAAACATCTGCTGACGCGCCTGAATTAGTAAACATGGAAATGTCTCTTCCTAATAAATATTAAATGTTTTGCATTGAAACCTTAGATGGTGTTATTGTCTCAGTTTATTTGATTTAGAGATAGCATTACCGCAGTTTGTATTCTGAAACACGAGTGATACTGAAATGCAATTTTGCCCTCATTCTCTGAGTGAAGAGTCGTAGTTGGTAGCTTCTACCGGACTTAGAAATACCTAACGCAATTTGACAAATATCAAATTCCTCATTTCGACCTTTGAATTATGGTATAATATGCTTGGGTTCATTTTATCTACCAGCAACCTTTGGAAATTCTGTTGTGTTATTTTAACACGTAATCTGCCACATTCACTCCGTAGAAGATAATGATCAAAAAACAAACGCCTTTATCATTAATCTTGAATCAGTTATTGTGTACAATTTAATTACAACTCTCTTATCACTGTCTCCTTGGTTCTTATATGATCACTATGGCGTTTCGGTGTGCAAATGATTAATTTTTACTTCATTAAAGTTTGACGAGTGATTTCTTCTAAATTCTACTAGTAAATGGAAGTCAAAATTTAAACCCTATAATTTGCTTTCACAATATATCAGGATAATCTGCGTATGAGCTAACGTTCAGTCACAAATTGCATTCATACTCATCACTGTTGACATATTAATTACATAATTTTGAAGAACAACATGGAAATTAACTAAAATAGCACAATTTCAAATTTTCAGATCCAGTTTAGTGTGACAAATGAGTCGCACATTTTTCCTTCACTTCACTGCTCTCAAAAATGTGCGGGTTTTATTTTTACTTTACTTTTTTTAAGCTGCATTTAGCTAGGAAAAGCATTTTTTCCCCCTTGCTGTGTTCTTCTCTGCAGCTTCTATTTAACAATGTGTGTAGCCAAATCACTGGGGGGAGGGAAACAAGCAGTTCTCATCCTGTTGCTTACAAAAAAAAAAAAAAAAACTCATCCAAAATAAATTAGTGCATTGCTGTTTACAATACCCATTTGAAATGTGGATTATTATATCACACCCCCAGGGAGTCCAAAGACTCTACAACTCTCGTCTCACTACTCCACCAACCTTCATCATTTAACACCAACGCCATCTACCACCCCCTGCCACCACTAGCACTTTCACAGACAATCAGATACATCCATCCCCACGGCGGGATTCGAACCCGCAGCTTTTTTTAGCTGGAGAACGGGTACGCTAACCACTCGGCCAACCAGGCCGGCATTAATAAAGCAAAGTAAAAATATCAACTTCATTTCCTAAATAAATAAATAGAAATCTTATGTATTTATGTATTCACATAAAAACTAAAAATATCAAGAATTTTGTGACAGTTAAGGTTTGTCACTAGATGATTTGAGATTCTGAGGATCTGTCTTCTGCGAAGTTAAAGAAACGAGTCTCAAATACTACATCTATTTCTGTGTAACTCTGGATTTATAATCTTTGTAACCCTAATTTACCGGGTTATATTTGATGCTAAGGTGTAAGTATGTATATTGAAGTTTAAGTAAAATTATGAAATTTGGATTTTTTTTTCCCATTATTTTTTTCGAATCCTTATTTTTTTAACCGATGTAGTCAACGTAGCAATTCTTTGAACAGACTTGATATAGTGTAGTTACCTTTAGAAAACAATATTCCGCTGTTCCCTTTCCTTTGATTGATAATTGCATTCACATCTGATACCGACTTCAGTTAGCTCAGTCGTAACGTTGATGTCTTTTAGCTGGGATTTGGGATCGATGAATGTGAAGAACACATTTTAAGAACATTTTATTGGAAGATGAGTTAGCGGGAGGTATTTCTCCAGGAAACTGTTTTTCATCCCGCAAACTGGTCAGAAGGGCATGTACAATTAACACACACATCATACACTAGTTATGATCGTAGCCTTAGATGCTTTATCCATAATTCCGAAACAACTCTTGGTGCAGCCTTCATTTTAAGGTGCAGAATGATGGTTTTGCCGTTCTTGCGCTAATTAATTCCAAACCAACGAACTTCTGTTCCTGATAGTCAATGAAAAATTTGCGCACTTTTCTAGGATAGTAAATTAAATTAGCTAATTTCTATAAATTAGCTGAATGTCGAAACTTTCTGTACCCCATTTTGCGAATTAAGATAAACATTTCCACCAACATGCTTGAAAGCATAGGTACGTTGATAAGGGGAGTTATCTTAATTCTTATCTGTAACGATTAACACTTCAAATTCAGAGCAAAATCTGTGTTGTCACCTCACAAGAACGTAATAAAGATAAAACTTGCGTAGCTTTATCAGACATTTCTTAAAGAATTGCTTATATCAGAAATATTTTTTTTTAGAGTATCTAACAATGGTATCTGATAAAAAAAACAACAAAAACCGTGGTATGCATTTCGTTTTGTTCGAGGTACTTCTAGAAATCTCAAGAAATTTTTGCTATACATCCACTGCCTTGCGACTTAGGTGTACTTTGTTCACTTGACGTGACACAGGTGTTCCTATACTCACTTCTAATTTCCTAGAATACGTTTACATTTCTGCATTTTTATGTAAACGCTTAGGAAATAAATTACTCATATATTTTATGACATTTAAGGCTAAGTTATACTTAAAATACATTTTAAAATCCTCGCGTATATCGCGTGGTTATTAAAATTAATCAGTGGGATACCAATGAGTTATGACCAGTACTATGATGCTAAGCTTTCTGCTGCTACCTAACACAAAGTATAATTCGATCACTCTTTTTAAATTAGTTTCTGAATCTATTTCTTCAATTTGGCTTCTAGAGAAAAAAAATTATTCCTATTAATTCACATATAAATGTGAAAGTGTTTTTCATAGGAAAGAGGTATAGTTTGAGTCAAGTACTATGAATTTTGAAGGCAGTTGTCATTGACATTCTTAACCTTAATCATTGACAACTGGCATTCATTCAGGAATTAAATACTACAAAATTATTAGGATTTGAAATAGTTTTTAAAGAAAAAGTAGAATTACAAAATTTTAGAAAAAATTTGAGTAAACCAAGTAGCCTTTAAATTAAAAACATTTGGACATGTGCCAGAATATCAGGAAAGAACGAAATTAATGACAAGATAATTTATTATTATTTATATATAATAAATTATTATATTAATATATATTAATATAATAATTTATATTAATATATATTAATAAACTATATATATATTAATATATATTATTAATATATATTAATAATATATTAATATATATTAATAAAACTAAGTATTATATTAATATATAATACTTAGCCACAGATTGTAACTGTTTAATATTCACACTCATACGACTGTTAGACAAACGCGTTAGTCTCCTTTCCCCAATTTGTTTCCTACTGCTTTTTTATTTTTAATTTCTGTTCCATGACGATATAAAATTGCTACCCAGAGCCAGAAATAGGATGCATATTGCAAACGGCAGATACGTTCTACTTTTAGATTGGTAGAATGATATGAAGAGATACTGTAAATTGCAGTTACGTTTTATTTTTAATAAAATTTAATCCAAGAATTAAGTTGTTTATTTGCTATATGCATTTCTCTTACAGTGTTAGGGTTACCTCCTTTCTCTGATGGATACCCATGGCACAGTCCCAATCGCTTTCAATTACTATATAGCCTCCGTGTTCATGCGATCAATTAAAGATTTCCATATTTCCAAATAAAATCCTAATAAGGGCTTCATATTTTCTCTGAACTTATGATTCATGTTGCTCCTTTTGTATCAAGAGATGAGGAAAGCGTTATTTTATATAGTGCATGAATCAAAAGTGTATTTTGACTGCAGATATTTTTAAATTAAAAAAAAATAATCAAATTATCATATAGGTGTTATTACCTACCTTTGCTGTAATTTTAGCAGTTACGATCTCTGAAACTTGAAGTGGAGATTCATTATTATTTTTTAATTCAAAAAAGCACTGTAATCAACGCCTTCCGATCCAAGGGTGCTCCATAAAAATAAAGCTTTGCTTATCTCTTGTTACTAATAACGAAATGTCTAAGATTTTTTTTTGTTTCTAGATAAAAATATTACACCATGTTCAAAATCAAACTGACCAAATAGGTGAGGGTCTACAACAGACCTTCGAACAGGAATACGAATTTTGTTTATAATATCTGCACGAAACGGTTTATATAGTTTACACCATGTGTGTTTTATGTGGAAGCTCGCATTTGCTACACAAATCTCCGAAAGATTACACTATTGGCGGTGTAAATTGAAAAACAAAATAAGTAAATAAAAGAAATTGAATTGCCTAGAAAAGTTACGCAGCATCGTGAGTTTTATGCGCTCTTTCATTAAGTGGTAGGATTCACTACGGAGTAAACTCCGGCTGTTTTTCAGAGAACAAATCAGATGACGAAATCTGAATTGTAACTATACGAATAATTAACCATTAATTAGCCAGTTTGATTTCTTTATTTAAAATTCCTTGCGCGTATGGAGTGATACGCTTGACTGCTTGCAGTGAAATTGTAAACAAGAAAGGAATATAATTTGACCATTCTGTTAATGGGGTATCCACAGAATTCCATTGAAGGGAAACTTAAAATTCATGCGCATTTCTCCCAGTAGGAGCAGTGAGGGTGATTGTTTCTTGTTTTTCTTGTGGTGGTACACATGTACGTTTCACTAACACTTGAATTTGACTATTGCATAATTGCTTTCAGCAGGGCTGGTAATATATGAAGGGTTTTGCTTGTTATGAGTAGACAGTGTAGAGTGATTGATGTTGAAAGGCAGCTGCAGTTACTCGTGAAGCCAAGGTTAATATGCAGTTTGCGGAACATCACCATGCATGGTTAAGGTGCTGTGCTCCACACAAGGTGGCACGTACAGGTGCTAATCAGTGCTCAGTACTGAAATCGCAATGCAAAGTAATTCCACGTTTCGGGATGGGTGAGTAGTGTCTTGTAATAGATCCGCAGTTAGTCCTATATTGGCTTACTGGTTTCATAACCAGTTAATAACCAATAGGGGATCGATTCATTGCAGTCTTCTTCCCTCCCCCCCCCCCCACACTTCCAGGATCCTCCATAAGCAACACGTAAATCTGGAGTCCCAGCACCTTAGAATCTATTTTTTCCTCGCATTTAAGCCAGAGTGTAGATGGTTCTATTGTATTTCATAGTAATTATGATTGTTCATTGATAAGGGTGTATCTTCAGGCCGGTTTGTGTATGCTTGTGGGATTAAAAATGATTTCTGTCCTTATCAGCTATGGGATCTAGGACTAGCTCAGCACACCTCGGTAGTAAAAAGCCTTATAAATGTCCCTTGTCATTATGAAATTGGAATCCAGGCCAAGTGTTACGGAGGCACCCAGTTCAGTTTAGGGAGGAGAATCTGTAATAATCTAGGAATGAACTTCCTGTTCTGAAATCGGCATGAGATTTGGAATTAAATTTTACTGAGCGTGAACAGGGATGATATTAGTTATCAGAATATGTGACCATCTCCACTTTAGGGATGGAGCTGCTTGCAGAATTCAATCATTCCAGTTTTACTCTGCATTCGCTTTGAAGTGCAACTAAAATAAAGATAATTAGAAAAATATGGAGCTATGATCGCGATCAAGCACCGCATGCATGCTATCAAACATGATAATAAATAATTTATTGGATGCTCTCTTTGTAGAGCTTGGAGTCGGAGTGTTGCAGTTAATAGTGCTGTCAGGCGGCCTGGAAGTTATGCATAGTTTGTCTAGCCAAACCATTCAGAGATGCATGGAATCCGAGAAAAAAAAAAACTGAGAAATTGTCCACCCCCCCCCTTCCCAAACTAATACCATATTAATAAGGACACTGTCATTCGGATTTGATGCTGCCTTTGCCATGTACTTTCATATAAGAAACCTGCACAGCAGTATCGATGAAACAGATTTATAACGTCTGTAACTTTTTTTTTTAAATAGTTACAGACAAAAAATGACTGAACAATAAAGACTTCAGATAAGAAAAGGTAATATTCTAAAACGTGAAATTTCTTTTGCATCAAATTTCATCGTTCTGATGACACATTTATAAACCATCTCTTAGAATCATCAAACTGACGAGGAATTTCTACTTAATTGCATAATTGTAGAGGACTTCTGAAATTGTCATCAGTATGGTGGTCTCTTCCAATGGAGCATTATGGGAATGGCTTCACAATAAAACTAACTCTGGATATTAGCCAATGGTACTAGTAAACTCGAAATCTTTATCATCGTGATTAATTTTCATACTCTTTTAAAGGGAAAGGTTTATCAGCAATGGCTTTTATTAAAAATAAAGTGTGTCAATCTGTAGCAATTCTGAGAAGTTTCTCCTTTCATTTTCGGATCTGAGATCCATTTTCGTTAAATGGGCCAACCCGATGGCAACAGCATGTTTTGATTGAATTTTAATTTGAAAAGACCCTATTTAATGGTTTAGAACTTCAGGTTCATCTTATCTTTAAGCTGCTTTTAAGGGCTTTTGGTTTTGCTAATAATTTAAGCAAATTAAAACTTCTCAGTCGTTTAATGCTGTAATCCAATGTGTATCCTCCGGCTGCTGTAGTAATAACCTCTTTGTAAGTTCGCTATTAACGATCTCTATCCAACCCATGACAGGGATGTAGATCAGAACTTATATATACACATTCTTTGTACATGCCTGACCTATTTTTGTAAATAGTTGACAATTTCGGCACACACAATTCCACTGTTATGTTGGGAGCAGCTTCTATGGAATGAAGTCTGCGAGACTTAACACAAAAGGAAATAGAGACAAGATTCTGTTCTCCCTCTCATAAGAAAGCCTCGTGTTACATAAGTTGTACACAAAGTAGTGCCTTAAACCTGTTTTAAGCATCTGGAGTTGATGCTTTAATAACATCTTACCTTAAGATGTGCGAAACTTCCGTTTTAAGTTTTTTCCTACTGTTTACTTTCCGATTCTGTTCTATTATAGAGAAAGATATTTTTCTATTAATAGACATCAACGATTTCCTTTAAATCATAAACGATGCTGACTCGTCTTATCCCTATTGATAGTATACGCCCACGCTACTCATTCTGGAAAGGCTAATTAGCGAACATTAATTATGGAGATTGTTTACTGTGAGAACTTAATAAACTTGGATATTTTCTTTATCTTGCACGATTCTTTTGGACAATCTCATTTAGAAAAAATCGGAAACTTATAGTGAATTAATACTGTGGGTGGATATTAGGGTGTTAGATGAGCCTTATGTCCACATAATTTGATGCTAAACAGTTTGTAAAACGAAATGGAAAGGAGCTAATAAATATCTCATTGCTCATAGTCATCTTCCCTGATAATACAATTATAGAACCATTCGAGCCAAATTCTTTTTTTTTTTTTCTGATTTAAGAGCTACTAATTGACTTGTTTATTTGATGCATAGCATGACCACTTTTGCCCCCCAATCATTTGTCTCGATAGAACAGCAGAGGAAATAAGTTACGACTAAAGAAATACATTATATACATTCTTTACATAGAAGACGAGTTTATACGAAAGCAATATTGAGCCCCAACCCCACTCCCTTCCCATAACGCAGTCGATAGAACGATGCCCTTTGCTTGGTAAGATCTAGATTCAATTTTAGCCATAGTATATCCCTATAACGAATTTTCACGTAAAGGTGAATAAAAACTAAAATCAACTCCAGTTATCATTCTCTAGCTCACAGGCACTATTTTCATTATCAGAAACGAGGAGATGAAAGTTGAGTTGGATCTCTGAGCTTGGCCTGATTGTTTCAGGTTAAACGATAACAGTGAAGGTCGTCAATACAGAGGAGCTGTCAGTTAGTATGCAACAGCCTGTAAATGAACTCCATTTGTGTGATTGTGCCAGAACACGTTTCAGGGCTGTCGTAACTCCGAGGAATAAAATGCAGTGCGGTTGCTCCATTCTATTATTACTTTCTATTCTTATACATTAAATTTTGCTTGTTTATGAAGTCGACCTCTGATATTTTCATAAGTCGTCGACTCAGTGGAATGTTCCGATATGGCTCCAAAAGTAATTTTTACAATTTGTTGACATTTATTGTAATAAACTGAAAAATAAGTTACAATGTATTCTAATTTCAAGTAGTATATTGCTTTTATAATAATCATAATAGATGAATAAGCGGTATACGAAAATATAAGGGAAAAAAATAGTAGCAGATAGTTGGATATTTCGATTTGTTTCATTTTAAAATATTCTACTAAATGATGGCGACAACTACCGTGTTATGATAACTTCAATTCAACACACTAAACGTTTTTTTGTTTTTAATCTGGTCTTTATAATTTCGTGCAAATTTAAGTCATTTTCATAATGAATCCATTGTGTACACACACATTATCCATAATTTGATTGACTATAAATACACTTAAGATTGTTACTAACATTTTCAATAGCTTTCTCTGGCATTACTAATACAGTACTTAGCATCTCTTTCTCTAACATCACTTGCTAGATGGATACTACTGCGTTATTTTTTCTCATTGTTTGCATTAAATATTTGCAAAATAAAATTTTTGCTCTCTCGCATCCTCCAAAAAAAGCTTCAAAGTTAGATTGCAAATTCGTAATCTCAAGTTAAATGAAAATAGCAATTCAAAAATTGAATCAAATGCTTCGTTTTCTGATTGCTACTTGATGCTGTTATTATTACACGGTATACCACCTCAATGGTTCCAAGACTCGTCACAGGAAGCCACTCGACCTTAAGCAATTACCTCACAAATGTATTTTTTGTCACTTAATTGAGGCGTTCGCTGCTACGTTCGTATAAGCGGCTAACTCCCCTTCAGTTCGAAAAACTCATTTTCCACATAATATAATAGACCGATTTGTCCTTGAGTAATATGACATATACAACTATCGAATTAGTTCTAGCACGTCCACGGATGTAGCATGCATTCTAGTGATGAGAGTTCCATAAAGGTGTAAACGGATCTTGGGAGTGACTGTTTTCATAATGTAGGACAATACACCTTTTCCTCTACAATTGCCTAAGGCAGCAATAGGGAATTCAACTGTTCTCATTATGCAAGAAGCCAGTCGTGAATACACTTCATGATTAGCTATTATCTTGTATTATTTGTTTACACAGTTGATGTACTGGAACAAAACAGAATGTTAACATCATCTCCCACTAGAAACTCACATAGCACTTTTACAAATCATAAAATATAACTAGAAAACTGAAGTTAAAAGGCGTTTTAAATTGCGACAGGCATTCGGGAATAGGCATAGGATAGCATGCCTGTCTCAGATGAGACAACGACAGGAACGTAGTGTAGCAATATCAAAAAAAAAAAAAAAGCAAAAATGAGGTTCACTAAATTGAGAAGTTCATTTGAAGAGTTGAGCACATAATTTGGCGATGTGTCATACTGATAATCCTGATATAAAGATGGCAGTAATTATGACCAAGCTGATGCCAGCAGCCATGAGAAGAAAGCATCTTGAGTCATCATTTAGAGTCATCTTGAAATATAAGATGCTGAACTGTACACCAAATAAAGGTAGTCAGAATATATATAAAAAAAAGGTAAGGATAACTTCAAGGCAATGACTAAAGTCCATGGACAAAATAAGAGCGTAGATCAAATTTACATAGAACTGACCACAAAATGATAGCCTCCTTAAACTATGAACCTGCAAGGTGTGAAAATACAACGAGACCGAACCTTCTGCTCATAAAAAGACAGTAAAAATAGCAACTGCTAATGAAGAATGGCTGGAGAATTTAAAATTTTCATTTAGTTGATTTTATTTTTAAGTATCAATTGTTTTGTATTTTTCATATATTTTTTTTAATTAATGAAAATGTAAATGGCATCAGATCATTCCTGGCTTTCAAAATCAGTAAAGAGCCTCCTCGTTTGGTCAGTCAGTATAATAAAGACACCCTTTGGTTGGAAAGACCGGGGTTCGAATCCTCGTTTAGGAAGAGAAGAATATAAGGAACTAAAGGTAGCTCACCTTTTAGTTTCTTCAGTTAGCTAGTCTTATAAGGAGAGATGCGGCGATTTCTTTTCAGAACAACTTCGAAGTTTTTCTTTAGAACAGGCAAACCGATAGAAGGAATGACATTAATAAACGTAATCCGCAAGCCTCGCAGCCATACTCACATTGGCCTTAATTTAAACGAGCCCATCGTTTTTAAAATTGTCTTAAAATTCTCTTTAGAGAAGCAATGGTGCACACGCTACTTGGTCTTATAGGAATACCGCAATGTTTTTGAAATACAGAAGTTTGACACCATATTCAAGAACAGAAAGTTTTGACAGGTTTTCGAAGGGGGAAAACCTCCTAAAATCTTGAAAATCGTTTATAAATTGCTGTAATAAACTCTCAGACAGGTTTAGAAAAACTGTTTGTAAGAAATACACACCAAACTGTGAGCCTGATTTTCTTATTTTTTATCTGTAGATATGTCACTGCAATGCTTGAAGTAACTGAAAATTAGTTACAGACGTTGGGCATCACTGTGATGGAAAATTACTGTTATCATAAAGTGTTACACGTACAAAGAATTATAAAACAATGTGCTGCTGTACGTCGTTACTTTATTTTCCCCTGAGGTATAAGTTTAAGAATTTGTTGATATTATTCTTTTGGTCGAAACCAATACAAAAACTGTAGCGCTTTCTTTAACGAAGAAAACAATTGACAGAAAGCAGTCTTATATTAAGATTTCGATACATGTTAAATATATTCCGAAATGGCAGAGCATTAAATAAATATTAGTCACAAAAAATCTTATGGAATGTTACATAAAAATACGCCATTTAATGTTAATATTTTAAGGACAAGAATGTAGCATAATAACCAAGTTGACAACTTGCTAATGTAATTTAGTGTTCTTTTATTTGTATTAAATGTTGGCCAAATGCCAATATATATTTGTCATGTTATGTCGTCTGCGGGCTTATTATTAACCGGACATCTCCATGGAGTCGCAAGTCATCATAGGCTCATATTATTTACACAGTCCTTATCATTTAATTCATTTACGGATAAGTCACAGACATCTCCGACAAAGCCATTCCTCTCATTCAGCACACTCATATCCAAAACTTTAACCCCTACGACTCTGCTGACTACGCTTTCACCCAATTTCAATAGTAACCTCCCTTGGCTAATCTTTCTCTCCTTATCAAAGTTGGAAAATTCCTTCAATCTTCATTTTGTAGAACTCTTTTTAGCAACTTGTTGCCATCACCGTTCTTCTGCTTATTGACCAGTTGTAGCAACTTAAAAAGCTTCAATCTAGTTCCATAGAAGCAATTTCCGTCCCTGAATCCTCTACATCACTTCATCTCAGTAAACCCAGGCGACGAAATACGAGTATAAAAGTTCCGATGTGGTCCTATAAAGAGGAATAATTTCCTTTGTTCCAAATTGTCAGTTTGTTTTTCAACGTCTACTGAAAGAGTTCAACAGAATGGAATCTTTCAGATTCCCGAAATCTAGTCGCCTGGAACTTTATAATGAGACAGGAGTTCTGGTCCAAAAAAATAACATCCTAATTATAAAAAGTCCTAGAAAGCATCTAATCTCTTTGGACATTTATGAAACCAGTGTTCTCCGATTTCAGGACTGGAAGAACTTTGTTACTCCAGGAACTATTAAAAATAAAAAAAAAAACCATTGCATCGAAGTTAAGATCAAGAAGCCATTAGAAGGGTTTTGTGAAGACTTCTGCTAAATGCAAGTTCATCTGATCTGACATCTGTGGGATGGTGCAAAAACTGCGGATTTATTTATTCCTGGGAGTGAATCAGTAATCCATTCTGCCCGTATTAATCAATATAGTTCATGTGTTCCGTATAATTGCATATTACACAGGGCCCGCGTGTATGTTCAAATATCGATGGGATCTGATATGATTTGTATGAAAAATAAACTGTCCAGCTTTACTTGTAAAGTGTTCAATAACAACTGCATGCACAAATGTATATTACTCACAAGTATGCCTTTTTTTACTCGGGTCTTATCGCTTTTGAAGCCAAGTGAAAGATAGGCAATAATGAATAGTTAATTTTGATTTGTATATTAAAAAAACGTCGTTGTAGTAAATAACGCGTGTGAAACATTGCCTATATCGTTTGCAAAAGTTTCAGAACTATGATTCCTATACGTTATTCACAAGATTATGTTAAAACGTAGTTTATAGGAACTTTTCAAATTAACCGCTCTCATACAGAGGTGAAAGGGTCGGCCAGAACAATATAGAGACAATACACTAGTCTTAGTTGTTTTGGTTGTAATTGAAAACAGTTCCAAATACCAAAAAAATGGATAACACAATTCTAATTTTATAAGTCGAGCGATAAGTTATTGTAATGAGTTTGATATAATTAAAAATATGAAACTTCATCGGTTTATTTGAAAAATCATCTCATGTCTTGGAATTATTTATTACTGGATTTATCTGCTGGAATTATTTATTGGTTGTTCCTTTTTTTAAAAATTCCATTACTCAAGCACGATAATGCTACGGAAAACAAATTTGGATGAAGTATGACACCATTATGATGTTAGCAGGCTCGCACACAGCAAGGAGAGGTTGTCTGCTTTACGGAAAAATAAATATATATATATATATATATATATATATATAAATCTAAAAGTGGCTTACCGAAACCTGAATGGATTAAAAACCATGTTTACACGGTGTTTTATTCTTTGATCCTACGATAATTGCATGAAGATTAACCCACTGTTCTGGTTTGTCACACAACCACTTCACTCGCATGCGAGGCACGGATTTTCCATTGGGATGTTCTACGGACGGACGACACCGCAAACAACTTAATTCTCTGTGCTCAATTGTTCCGAGACACCTGTAAGAGTGTCGAACAACTACGAGCAGACGACGCGATTTACCTTGTAATGCCGCGTGCAGTAACTGTTATTGGCTCACACTTGTTCCGGAAATTCTTCATACTGACACCTGTACCGGTACCGGTACCGTCTTTGCCGTGACGTCACATACTACGTAATTCACCTAATGCTGGCGACATAACGCGCGCGAGTCAACCGTTTCTTTCGATTATTCATTTTTTTTTTTTTCCCCATCTCTCAACCTATCCTTTTGTATCTCCTTGTCACCTCCGTCCGAATACCGCCGCGGCACGGATGTATTGATTCATTCAGCGATCCATTCCTGTGGCTTGATTTGCGATATGAAATCTTTCGATGAAATCGCGATAGCTTGACGCGCGTTCGGAATTGTGCTTTCGCCGGAAGAATGAAAGAGCCCACGGAAGAAAGGCAATCGTGCCGTCAGGGGGCTCAGAAGGCGGAAGAAGTGAATATTTGGATCCCGATTAAGCATTTTAATTTTGCTATTTTTGACGACCTTACGCTGCACGTGACGTATTTTGATGTCGGTTGGTATCTCTTCATTCATATCCGTATAGCTAGTGGAAAGACGGAGGAAGATAAAGTGAAAAATAAATTCTTATCAAGATTTATACAGTCACTTAAATTCGGATATTATAAGACTTTATTGCTTGAATTTTCATTATTTGGCGTCATATCCGATTCTGCAGAAGCGCCAAGATCCTGAAATACTACATCGCATGTTTGTGCTAATGTTTGCGATGACGAACTTATGGCGTTAGGAATTTTTAATTCTTGTCACTGATATAAAAACTAATAATGTTTATTTGTAATAATTTAACTTGATTGTATTAACCACTAAGTGAAAAGTATACACCAAACAAATACTGGATATTTTTTCTTAACCACAATCCACTGACAAGTGATCTGGGAATTGCTTTCTTTTGTTTTTTGGCATACTCTTTAGAAAAGGTTCGCGACCATCAAATTGTTTTAAACATTTGGAAAACATTCCGTGTGCACAAAGATAATTAAGCAATTTAGTAAAAAAGTTAATTTCAACAACAGGATATATCGATAAATGAGTGATTATCTTGGCCAAACCATTGTCAATTCGTCTGTTGCCTTTTATACAGTGCCTTGTTTGTTGACCTTTGTCTACTCATATAGAGAAAACGTAGGAAAACACTATTTCCTGTGCTAGAGAATGACTGACTCGGGAACCGGCCGAAAGACGGTCTATAAAAAGTTCCTCTGACGGTGACCAGACTCGAACCTGTAAGTGTTTTTTCTGCACTCTTAGCTTCATGTAACTCGTGAACCTCCGTACACCGATGCATATCAGCTGCATCGTGGCATAGATGCATTCAAGGCCGAGAAAATGTTTTGTTTCTGTCATTATCTATGACAAAATTTCGATAAGACACTGCAGGGATGTATATTTGCTTTTGATTGCAATCAATCAAAATGGCTTCTACAGGTGCTCTGAAGTCTGCACCTTTACCTTAATAGTTAAAACAGCAACAGATTTTGGGGCCACTTGGCATCTAACTTGACGCAAGGAACGGGATAAAGTGCAAGGATGATAAGGCGTGAAATCTAATAAGTAATAAATAAGGCTGTATGGAATATGTTAGTGGCATACTTTACACCATGTGAGTCAGACATGTCTGAGGGACACTTATCAAAAATTAAACAATCAAAATTCAGAATAGACGAAGCGGGAGGGAGAATTTATAATCTTGACATACAAAATCTCAGTGGATTATGACATTATAGCCCGTTGCTTAACTCGGGACTTAACTGGATAAGAATCCACCTAAATCCCCCCCCCCCCCCCGTACGTGTGTGTGTGAGTACGTTGGGTAGCATGTAATTCTCATCTTGGTGTGAAACCATCTCTTGTGTTTAATGTTGCAGGATTATCCAGTTATTTAACTTTAGCCTATCAATAATATTAAGTTGCGATAGGTTTATAAAACTTTTCATAGATAATGCTAACATTAAAAAAAATAGTCCTGTACATCGAAATATTTTTCAATAACAAATATCTACTTTCAACGGTTGATCTCCGGTTATCAGGTGAATCCTGACACTGATGTTCTATATTTACCTGGATCAACATCGAAAATACACGGACTAATAACCTCTCTTTATGCACACCTCGTTTCCCCATGAAAAACGTGTTTACAGTAGGATGCCAGCAAGTCAATCCGGTCAGACAAGAAGTCAAAAAAAAAAGCGTCTCTTCCGTCCCATTTGTCCAGACGCAATGCATTAAGACCAGTGTATTAGTAGGTCAACCGCAAGGAAATAGTCGAATGGGTACGGGAAGCTAAATACATTGCGATTGATGTCTTGCAGCTTTATGGTAAATGTATTAAGAATACGCAGTCGTAATTTTAATTGGTTCATTGCTAAGGAACGGACACCGAGAGAACTTTGCTTTGAGTACTTTTAATTCACCCTACACTGTTTTTACAGCGAAACAATACACAAGTGCGTTGCATCAAACACGCGCAGAATAGCGTATAGTGCATGTGAGTTCTAAGAGTTATTCCTGTGGTCAATCTTACCGGGAACGTAATCTAAGCATTTGTTTACATTCTTGTAATTAAATCCTCGTAAGCGTTTCAGGTGACCTCCGCCAACACACAAGTCGTTGTTAGCATTATTCAGCGAATTATGCACGTTATTGCAGTTCATATATGCAATAACCGGTGTTTAATGTTACCTTGCTTTTGCACAAATATCGCAATGCACACATCGTTTTAAGATTTTTATGTACATTTGAACGTTATACAGACGGAATAAACTTTACGTGTGGGTAGATGCTAGTTTATGAAGGGATTTCATTTCCTTATATTTTCCTTTTGTTGTATTTAAACTCTAAATTAAGGAAAATGCAAACTTGCATTAAAACACAAAGGTTTACAGAGTCGTCTAAAAGAAATGCAGGACAATACAGAAAAGATTAATAAATTCGATACAAACCGAAACTTGCAAAACTGTTTAATTAAAAAATCCTAAAAAAAAGAAAAGAAAATCTATAACTCTAAATCTGCAATCTTCCGTTAACTTACTATTCTCGTTCGGTTTCCGGAAGAGAGAAGTCCCTCCTTGCATGTCCTGATCGACAGTTAGAATTCATCTCCATTTACTGGACAGTTTTTACAAAGAGATTTATAAGGTAATGAGATGTAATTAATCTAGTGCTCATCCTCAGTCATAAATACAGTGGATTTTATACTTTCTCATTCTAAAAATAAAAATGACTTTCCACAGAAAACTGTGTGCGTAATTTCCTTATCTGAAGTAAATGCATTTACATTTGATAACAGCCTCTAATGGTAGTTGAGATATGCAACACAATTACAACTTCTCTTATGATACAGGTTATCATAAAACAACCCTCGGTTGAAGTTCATTGTGTGAATATTTCTGATCCGAAAACTAATTCAATTATTTTAATTTTATTATGAAATTGGGTTGTCTGTCGTCTGTTTATCATTATTTCCTGATTTTAACGTTTCGTCTAAAATCTACTTTTAACCCACTGCTTGGCTGATGTTCTTTAATATTCATAAAAGCACAGGTCATAATTAAAACTTGCCATCAACACGGTAATGGATTCGTCATGACGAATTTTCGATCATTGATAATACCGCTACCACATTACCTCGGTTACCAAACTCGGGTCGTTTATCTGTGCAAATTCAGCACAGAAGAATCTGTGCGCGAGACGAGTTTCCTCGCCGGTCCAAAGTTTGCACGAAACGAATTTTTTTCCAGCTCAAGGTCCTCATTTGCAAACATTGCAGTTTAATTAGGTGGTTTGAGATAATAAAATGCTATTTTTCACATTAAAAATACTGAAGGGATTCATTCTTTTTTATTTTAAGATTTAAGTGTTGCAATAAGCGAGTCTTAATGTGTTATGCACCGACTTGTTAATATTCAAATAACTTGATTAGACAAAAGAATTTCGGTGTTCAGTTTTTCTCTTCTTTATTTAGCATATTACCACTCCCCGTATTGCCGAGTTATACTAACTTTTATAGCAGCTCCGCTAAAATGTAATTGACGTTCTCTGATATCTTTCATATTTATCCGAAATTCGACAGTGGGCACAGAATTAAAATCAATTTACTTTTTTATTAACACACAATCCAAGGATTCAGAATTGGTGTAAATCATTACAATATTCAAAATGCAAAATATGCGATATTCAAAAATGGCGACCCGGTGGGATGAGTGGATAATGCTCAGTCTCCAACCACCAAGATGTTGAATCGAATCCCCAATCTGGCTGGATTCGATGTTTACAAAAGCCTCTGGTAGGTGTTTTTCACCATCTTGCTTATTGGAGACTTGAAGTGATTGAAAAAGTTCTTTTTAGTCTCTAGAGAGGTTTCCTCCTTATCCAACCATTCACAGCCCTGCAGGAAAGATAGTTAATTTATATATATATATATATATATATATATATATATATATATAATTAACAGTTCTCATTATCCTATAATTAGGCCACGTTGCTCATCTCATCGCATGGTTTCAGGCAATCTCGTAATAACCAGCTCTCTGATTCCACGTATAACCCTTCTTAACTAGGAACCCTATTAGCCACTATGATCCTTTTAGGTCACATTTGTTACAGACTAATTTTCGAATGCTCTCACAAGATCCAACACTCTCAGACTCCTTGTACCTTTCATCATACGTTACCTCAGATGATTATTTCTTTGTATCTAAACTAATTTCACGGCCGGTCGTTCTTTCTTCCTATCTGTGGCACCATAGTTGAAATTTAATAATAATTATGTGGATAATTTTCCAGTTGCATATAACACTTTGAATAGAGAAATAGTTAATCTTAAATGACTTTTCATAGTTATTCTAATATAAAGAAATAAAGGCTAAAGTTATTTAAACGGAAAGTAAATTTTCCCCATATCAGTGAACTACTTACTCTGCCTGATGTGGGAATTGAAAGTTAAATCCCATATCGTCTTAGGCGCTGTCACCGCATGCCTGTAAGCTTTAACATCGAATAACAGCGAAAATTAGTGTAACGGAAGGTGAAAGAAAAAGGGTGGGGAAAAGGTAGTCTGTTTTCTCGGATTCTGATTGGCGAACGCTGTCTTTTTATGTTTTTTTTTGAACGAGATTTTTCAGGGACAACAAGTTCACTGAGCGGACTCGCAAATATGATATGAAGATAAAAAATAAATCTAAATGTGTGTGCGCGCGTTGCCAGTCCGTTACATGGAAAGAACATCAGTATCATTAATATATATTAAAAGAATAAATTAAATTTTTGGAATATAAAAAGAAAAATATCTCCGTTTCACTTCACGAACAAATACAAATATAGTGGACCTTGTTCACCGAGTCATAGGTCACTATTAGTTTGAGACTGATAAACCAAATGTTTACAGATGCATGGATCCAGTTTGGAGCTTTGTTAATTAGTTTAAAGCCAATGTTTCGCTTAAAATAAGAGAGTAGGAATTTTTCTGAGAGATACCATGAACTGAACTAGTTTCAGGTATGTATGTTAACATGTCAGTAGTGAAAACATTTAGAAGCGATTAGATCCAACAAAAAAGAACCAGGTTGTTTAGTTTAGTTTGTACACGGCTATACAGTATGTATGGCTCTTGGTGGACGGTGTTATATTGGAAATAAACTTTTTCGTTAACACATTATGACCAATCGACACCAATACAGTCTGCATAACTTTTTTTTTAAAAAAATAGTAAAATCTGATATAGCTTTTTTCAAAAATTGTGCGTTCATGTCGGCAGTTCAATAATTGCTTGACCTAGAAATCCCATAGTGTGTTCAATAGCTCGGGCGTAAAAAAAAAAAAAAAAAAAAAAGCACCTATGAAGTGTTGTACCCAAATGAAATCACAACTTACTTGAGAATCCCATCCTCTGATAAGCTACAGAACATCTATGAATATATATGGTTGCTACTCTCTTTTTACGAACAAACGAACTTCATCATAATGAGAGCGATCATCACATAATACCAAAACAGTTCCTGATGATCTAGATTTACGAGCTCTGTTGGGAAAACTTTAGTTCGGGATGAAGACGAAAAAGTACATTCTCCAAATTATATAGGGTTAAAAATGCAACAGGTGATGTTTCCTGACGTATTGTGCAACTACACAACGAAATTCAAGTGAGCTCACCGCTTCATAATTAATTCACGCCGCGAGGAGATTGAGAATTTCTGTTGATGGTCCTCTAAAAAATCAGCCTTGTTAACCATGGAAGTATGCACAGCAGTGCATTGTTTTTCACTTCACGTACTTCTCGAAAAAAAAAAAAAAACACAATAGGAAATGCCAGTGATAAGACTAAACTTAGAGGAAATCCTCCCTCATTGACCTTACCTTTGAGATCACTTGATGCAGTAGGTGGTAGTAATTGAATTCGCACTCTGTGCTACCCTTTAAGCTTGGAAACTGATTACTTTGCTAAAGAATTTCCTCCTTAAATATTAATAAGGTACGCAAAAGAATTTTAATGCTAAATTCACAAATCGCCGGAGTACCGATAGTTTGAGCAATGTACGTTTTAATTTTGATCATGGATCGTTGCACAATATCTTGTGACTACAGTATATAGCATTCCCCTATTGAATACATGAATTGAATGTTTAAAAGCAAATAAGAGGCACCTGGACAGCGAGTGTATTTGTCTTAATAGAAAAAAAAATACTACACGTAATCACTATTATAAGCAGTGGTGAGCTATAAGGGGCTCGCCGTGCCCTTTGTTACATTTTTCTCAAATTTGCGAGCCCCTTGTTCTTCTTGTTTAATAATCTTGTAGAACTAGAAAATACCACCGTGGAATGTATACATGCTACTATAATTGCTACTTTAAATTCATATAGATTTTCTGATAACTATATAAAAAATCATTTCATTGCATTTTGTTCTGATGGAGCTAGTGGAATGTTAGGAAACAAATCAGGCGTTGCAATTAAACTTCTACAAAAATTTCCCAACATTGTGATTTGGCATTGCGTAGCTCATCCTTTACAATTAGCATTGGACGATTCGATAAAAAACATTTAAAAAAATCATTTTGAAATATTCACGGATAAATTATATGCTTTTTTATCATCAATCACCAAAAAATCAACGAGAATTAAATACGATTGCAAAAGACCTTGGTATCGAAATTTTAAAGATCGGCCGTCTGTTTGGACCATGATGGGCAACTTGTAGTTTAAGAACGGCTCTTGCTTTGTGGAGAAATTACCCAGCTTTATGCAAGCATTTTGCATCGAACGATAAATATAAAGGCTTTTTAGACCGACTTCTCGATTTGAAATTTTTAAGAGATCTAGCATTAATGATTGACATCCTACAGGAATTATCATATCTGTCAGAAACTCTACAAAGTCGCAATGTAAGTATTATAAGGGCTAAGTTAGGCTTTTTTTTTTTTTTTTTTTTTTTTTTTTAGCTCGGCGATGCGAGCCCTTTGTTAAAATTTCCATAGCTCACCACATTAAGATGTTAATACTGAAATTTAACATTTTGATATTAACAGTGAGATTTGATTAACGGTCACATATAGGTACCACATGAGCCTTTTTAATTGCTTATTATGTTACTGAAATGTGTCAATATTGCGGATATGCCTTTGTTAGGATAAATATTCTCGAGTCTCAACAGTAACCGATCATTACTCATAAAAAAAAACATATAAAGCATATTTTGGATGTAAACTGAGAACTGAAAGCTTATAAACCCTATCGCTTATGTGGGTAAGCTAAAGGTTAGATATCTGAGAACCCTGCTCTAGGAACCAAACATGGTTATCACTTCAGGCCTCCAACAAACAGTGACATGCTGGGCGACATTCTGCATCTTTGGCTAGCTCTAAATCTCAAATATAAATTCATAAATAAGAAAATCATGAAACAGTCCGCTGGTTCTAATCCCGCTGTGGATGTTTGCGAATGTCTTTAGGTTGAGAGATGAATGTATAGAGGTCTTAAGTGTCTCGAAAAGGTTTCTAGAGTAGGGTCTCCGGACTCTGTCTACTGTAGGTTTAAAGCAAACCTTTCATAGGTGGGATCCACAAAAAATGCCATTCCAAATGCTGTCAGATGAAAGAAGAATGGAACACACTACTGAATACTTTTTGCTTAAATGATTGCATTGAAGGCAGAAAAGTAAGTAAACCTGGTTGAGGCAATTGAGTAGCCGTATCTTCCATCTGCTGCTGAGGCCTTTGCACCTCGGTGATGACCTTTCTGTATCTTAACTTCCAGACACGTGGCCACTTAAAGATAATGGACTTGATCAACTGGACGTAGAACAGGAATATCTTTACTCACAAATTTAGAAGAATTTTTTTAATGAGTAAAGCTCTTTCTTATCATACTAGTCTGACCAATTAATAGAAACGGTGATTGCTGGTTGGTATGTGGAGAAAAGCAACTAAAGCTAGTGTATTCTACCTGTTAATTACGTGTTCTCTAACTGGTTTGCTGTTTTACAGGAAGAAAGACACCAGTTTGGGAATGGTCTAACTTACCTTCAGTTTAAAGTCTTGATAATGGTCCCTGGCATGTCAGACGGAATTCGAACTCTGGGCTTTCCAACAGAAGGACAAATATTACGACATCCTCCCGACTGCATTATCGAGACGTAACAGAGAAGCACGAACTTCCCAAATGCGAGTATTCCTTGATTCTTATAAGTTGAATCTCGAAAATGTTAATTATGCATTGACATTGTGTCCTTGAATACTAGTTGGTTATGCTGCTGACAAATAAGAATACTAAATTTCTTATAAAATGAGCAGCAGACACGGAGAAATTTTGAAGTTGTAGAACTACTTTTGGATGCAGGAAATATTTTTTTTCAATACACTGGAGCTTAGTCTTTTTTTTCTTCAGATTTGCATTTCCTCATGTCTGAAATTTACTACCGAGTATGAATTGAAGATTAAGACGGTCTTTTATGCGAAACTCTTGTCATTCATTTCTTTGGTATACTTCATTAGAATGGTTCGCAGCGTACCTCACTTATAAGCTAAGTTACAGCCTTACGGCCTCATAATGTTAGGGATCCAACCCGGAGATGAATATATTTCGTTTTTTTTTTTTTTTTTTTTTTTTTTTTTTTTACCAGAATCGGATGATGAATAAAGATTTTTGTGGGAAAAATTCTGCTACTATGGGCATTTTCATTCCAATTTAAAAACGAAATGCATCAACTGTATATCCATACTAAAGCTTGAATACCTATGTACGTTGTCATGGATATTTTACTTATAATCCAGTCTTGAATGGCTTCTGTATCGAAGTAAATACCTGTTGAGACCTGTAAAGCTGCATTAAAAATTTACATACTAATTTTTGTCTCAGTATGCTGGACTGTGAATACACAGCTGCACTTTGTTCGTTTAAGTTACAATTAGATGAATTCGGTGAGCAACAATCCAAAGGAACACTTACTACTTGAAGATTGCAAGAGGTCGTTTCATTCACTGAATCTAGATCAGACACTTGGTCCGCGCAAATAGACGGACCAAGATATGCAGAAAGCAGCGCGAGTCACTAGATAAACCTAACCTAACTTTTTAGACCATTGACCCCTTCATGGAATTCTTGATTACTCATCGACCCCCATCATGTTGAATAAATGTTATCAATAATAAATTTCTCAATTTAAAAATAATTCCTTCACCCTTTTACTTCATTACTCCTTCTCAATAAGAAACATTTAAAGAAATTTATAAAGAACATTAAAAATTTACTTGCATTTTATTGATTTAATGAGAAGGGTGTGTTTTTGAATTGTCGCATGTTGACTAGGTGTTACTTAAAATCGTTTTATGTGTTTATCGACCCCCCCTTTTGACCTCCTAGATATTTATCGACATCTTGGATAGTCACATCGACCACTTTGTCGATCCCTGGTGTAGCAGAAACACTGGGAAAATAGTTATGGTTGAAGCACGTTGAACACGCAGTATGATTTACATTGTTCGGTATTGGTTTCAGGAATATGAAGGACTGTCTATTACTGCTTTATTGGTGAACCCAGTTCCTCATATAATGGGATGATATAGAATGAGCAATCGGTGCATGATCTCTTCCCCCACCCCTAGGTTCATATCCACTTCCGTTATTCCACAACCGAGAGAGGCTCTCTTTCATAGATTGGTATCCATTCTAAAATATCTTTTGGGATCAGGGTGACCCATGTCGATTTTTTGACACTAAAAGATACTTGGCACTGTTTCTGAAGTGACTCGGAGTGTATAATGAACACGAATGAACATAGCTCTTGGAGCACCACAACATTTTGGGCTTAGAAAGTCACTATAAGTGTCGTTGTAAGTTTGTAAGTTTTATAATTATTTAGTTATATATAATTTGTTAGTAAAATTAAGTTTATAAGGATTTGGACGCCAGGAAAGCTGCATTTGTTAAGTTCATATAATTATGTGCGGAGCTCAGCTGTTTTCGATATTAAATGATGAATTAACCAAAGAATTTTATTTCAAAAAAGAAAAAAAAAATTCAGAATAAGCGATTTATACATCGCATTTGTTTTGTAATATTTTAATCTTATAGCATCGGGTTTTAAATCTCCGAGTATTGTAACACTTTAATCTCTTTCCCAAAGACGAAAAATATTGTAATTCGGGAATGAAACGAATTACACTGATCAATTAATCGAATCAGCTACAAACTAGTGATGAATTAGTCATCTAATTCATCATTAATCAATTTCATTTATTCATCAATTAGTCATCTTTGCCTACTAATTCACTAGTGAATAACTTGACAGAGTAATAAGAGACTAATTTCTTACAAGACTTTTCGCTGCCGGTGAAATAAGTAATATTAAATTTATCATCTGAGTTCCGACAGATTATTTCAGTTTGTATCACTGGTTTAATTCTTAGTGCACAAAGTCGAAGTCTTTCAACATATGAAAGAAGAATTACAAGAACTCTCAGTTATACGTCAAGGTATCTGGAATCCTTTCTTTCCTGTTAATCCTTTTAAGTACTCCACATCAGTTCACTGCGTGTGTGAGTGAGAGAAATTACGCCACCGTAAGTAACGAATACCGCTGTTTTGTCGTATCTTATCTCGCATACCTTTCGTGGACTTCGCCCAAGCTGCCCTTTCAGCCTGCCATTGAATGACACTACCTTTCCTTTCTAGCAAGGATGAACTTCGATTCACGGGTAGTAAAATTAAATGATGCAGACATGGTTAGGTAAAAAATGAAATCATCCTGAGGTTGTTTGAGAGAGAAAGGGAATTTTACAGTATTTATTTATTTATTTATTTTTTTTTCACAAATGGTTTTCAGGGTTCGTTATCTTGCTTTAGCTTTATAGAGTATCATGTTTTGATCTTTAGGGGAAGTTTCGGATTATTTTAATATCTTAGCTGTCCATGGTAGTAATGAACTGTAGGTTTGCAATCTTTCATGAGTGAATTCTTATTAAAAAATGCTATTGCCAAGGACCGCAGTATGGGCTCACTTCAGTGAGGGCCATATTATAATTATGTTTCATTATATGAGCGATAAAAAGTAAAGTTTGTTTTCAGTCTTCATGCCCGGTGTTATGCCACGAGAATGACACTTGAAATTATGCAAACCGTCAATGAGCTACGAAACTGATAGAGCTATACTTACATCTAAAGAGAATCTCTGCTGTTAACTCCCAAAAAAATGGGGGAGGGAATTTTCCCTTTCGGTCTCTTCCATTATTGCTCCAACCTTTGTCAGGTTGGTTGAATCCGTGGTTTTAAACGGAGTAAGCGGACAAATAAGCACGTTTATAAAAACTATATTTTGATACATATGTACAGAAAATACACAACTTAAACGTAAGGCTTAGTTCGTGGTAAATTTTGATAAAAGCAAAGATTTATGTACTTGAATGGCTGATTAATAATTTTATTAGCAAGGTGGTAGTAGTAATAAAATGAATGGTTTTGTTTACTTAACTGAACCTTCAGTCTGATTAGATGGCTAATATTTAATAGGTAATTCATTAGCAGTGGGTGATTAATTTGTTCTAAGTTACGAGTGTGTTCATCTCCGCAATAGTTATTTGGATGTTCTAAGTGGCGACAGCGTAGGTTGAAGCAATCCCATCCATTAAAAAGAAACCTCAAGCACTTGACACCCAAATCTCAATCAAAATGAAACGTTGAGCTTTATATCTATCTGTAGCATACATTTTATATTATAAAATCAATAATTCAATACGAATTAATTCATTGGTGAAGATAAACCTATTAAAGTAATATATTACAAGACGTGAACTTAAGTTACATCAACACCTTTTTTTAATCTACCGATGGCCGTTCCACATGTTCCTACCTGAACAGTAAAACTACGAACTTTGTATATTTGTTCTCTCTTTCTCAAACACGCTTCTTCACTATCTTTTTAATTAAGTGGTTCATTCAAATGCACCAAACTCCTGCTATCTATTATATATATGCCCTGAATTATATTTGCAGGGCATATATATTTGCATTATATTTATCTCATGTTAGATAAAGACAGTTCGTAATCAGGTGGTATCCGGAGAGTTCATCGAATGAACAATTCATCGAACGACAATTCGTCGCAAATGCAATTCATCGAAAAAACAGTTCACCGAAAATTTAAAATTTTCGGAAATGTTATGAGAAAATTGATCCATTTAGAACAAAACCTGAACCGTGAATAAGGAGATTACAATGCTACTTTCATAGGGAAAAATTATATGGTTCTTATAGTCTTTCTTGTCCGAAAACTGTTTCATGTCTGTTCATGGGACTGATTTGCCTGTTTCCGGAAGAAAAGCCCAGCCGTATCTATATTATGCCTGCTAACTTATCTTTAGCAGAACAGGACTGATAAAAAGTATGCGTAAATGGGATCCAACTACCCAGGTCTTTTTAACTAAACGGCTTCGTTTTTACCGATTGAGCTATGCGGGCTCCATTATTATTATTGTTGTTGCTAGCAGTAATATGCGACTTCAATACAGCAATTATTATGGGATGAATTTTACTCAGATTCGCTATTTGAAACTTTCACAAGAAAATGTCGAACCGTTCCAGTTTTCAGTTCAGCTATATTCGGGGCGACAAATAAATCATGTGTCCAAATTATGTACTGTATTACAAAAACTCTCTGACTTAGTAGAAGTTGTTGGTACAAGAAGCTATCTGCATGATTCAGTTTTTGTTCTAAATGGATTACTTTTACCATAACATTATCGAAATTTTAAAATTTTCGGTGAATTATTTTTCGATGAATTGCATTTTCGACGAATTGTCTTTCGATCAACTCGCTTTTCGATCAATTTTCCTGTAACCAATCAGGTTTTCTCTGAATGAGGTTCACATAAAACGAATGGAAAACTCCAACATTCTCAGTGCTGCCATCTATGATAGCAAGTAGGTACTACTGTCGATGGCCAAAGAAATTAACATGACAAACTACAAATAACTTACTTCCACACTCATTTAATTTGACCTATACATAACATTGAAAGCTACGATTTAATTAGACTAGTATGGATTCCGCAGCTTTTGATTCACGGGATATTTTGCTAAGTGACTCATCTCTGGGTATTAGGTATATGAATGAAAATAATTCATCTTTTTCCTCGTTTTCCTTTTTCTTGTGACTTTTCTTCTTAGAAATCTATGGTCTTTTGTGATTCTTTCGTCTTGTTACAATTGAGTTGGTAGGATCTTCTTCGGCCACTGTTAACCGGGCTCATATGAAGGATGCTTGATTTTCTTTACTAGAATGTTATTCATCCCCACCGTCCCGAAGAACGCACGTAATTAACAGACTTAGCATAATTTTCATAATTCTGCCTTAATTTCTCAAACCAAAGAAAACCCTGCCGGCACCTGAATGTCTATCTTCAAAACTGCTCTACTAATGTTTGGAGTGTTCCAGGGTTGGATTATTTTTTCTGAAGTGGGTCACCGATTTTTGTCTGTTCTTCCTTTTTCGTTTGACAAACTTTGTGCTAAATTATTTTAAACATTTTTAACTGGGGGGCCTGATTATGGTATTCTGTAATGGGGAGAGGGGAACTTCACCGTAGAAACAGGATCGACAAATCCTGTTTTTCGCAAATAGACGACTCTTCATTTCCCGTGTGACCTGGTCATATAAGCTATCATTGGTGTTTTTCGTTTCTTTAAATATTTCCATATGTTATACAATTTTCCAGTTTGCGAAAACCGCACCAAACCAGTTCCAACTCGGACGTGTGCGCGCGCGCATATAATTTAAAAATTTGTCTGTTTCGTTAATATTTTAACAAGATTATCTCTCTTCGTAGTTTCTTTGAAAATTCTCTGAATTTTTGATAATATTTCCTAGTCAATTGCAGACATTACTTCTGCGTTGACTATTGTTACAATATATCTTTTGACTCTTATATTATGACGGTTTTTTGTTTAATTTTTAAATACCTTTCTTCTAAAAATCCTAAAGTTTTTTATGAGCCATCATAAAGTCCTCAAAACGAAAGAAACACACATCCCTTTAAACACGAAAGTAAAATTCGATAAGTAATGAGTTGGAGGCTGAGATTCAAAAGGAAATTCCCTTATCGACTTCAGAAAATACATTTTTCTTAAATAAATAAAGGAGAGGTGATAACTCATATCTGTTGAGTGATATCACATGTTAGCCCTCGAAAATTCTAGAATCGGCCACTGTTTGGAAGTGCCAACTCATAATTCACAGTCGTTCGTGGGGATTTCAAAGGTGAGTCATTTAATTCATTTGTTATTAGCCCAAATGGCTACTCGGGGTTAGTGAAAGCATATTGACAAATTGCAAAAGCCACTTGGTGTCGCTGTTTTTTTTATTTCTGTAAGTTTTAGCTGCAGTGGTGTGATGGTGTCGTGTATCAGTGGTCATCAGCAGGACTTAACAAATACGCACAAGCGCTTGGCGAGTAGGTTCAGCATGGACATTATACAATTTAATTAAAAAAATTTCTAAACAAAATCTTGAAGAAAAGTTTTTTTTTTTTTTTTTCAGAAATGACTATTCCCCATGATAACTTCTTTGATAGATATGGCGTATCATCAGTACTCACGGTTCTTGTCGCCGTAATTGAAAATAATTATGCTGTTCTGTTGTAGGTATCGTAGATGTTCTTGTATCATTGCCTACCTTCACAGCATCTTGTGGGGACGATTTTAATATGATAAATATAATAAAATCTAAGAACGGAGCTGGTTTCATTTAAAGAATCTTATGACTATATTCTGTGTTGGACTTAATTTGTTTGAACCAGAATGGTCAACTGTGGAAATATTGGCGATATAAAGAGCCATTTCAGTTCCAAAATTAATGTAATGAATTTTATTTTACAATAAATAACGTTTTTACTGTTCCTGTTATTTGGTTTTTCCTTAGAATGTTTCTTTTGTGTGAGAGGCCATTTTCGAACTACGATATAGCGTCACTAATCACTTTATAGAACCTCTATTGATTTACTGAAATATTATTAAAATAGAGGGCGGGGGGCGATCGTGGGCGCATTTTTTTTTTCTTTTCTTTTTTCTTGGCGAGTAGGGTTTTGCATAATTTGTTGAGTCCTGAATCATCAGTATGCTACCGAAGATTTATGTGGTATCCACGTTCTAATACTGATGGGTTATTGAATAAGTTAAAAACATAATTTACTTTTGCAGGTAACATAAGTGGAAAATTAAGGCAATTACTAGTATTAGTTTAAAACACCTATTTGATAAAGAATTTTGAAAGTATTACTAGCGACCTATCTTCACAGGAAGTCTCTTTATGATTTTGTGTGTGAATCCCATCTCTGACGGTTTGTAAACGTGATGTGTTAATATAGTGGGAAGGCTAATAAAATAATGCCTGAATTATTATTTTGGCCTCTTCTTTAATTCCTTGTCTCTCATGCCAGTGGCCGAATTCATGAATGTGTGGAAACGGAATGGTTTGGCCTTGTTTTTAGAAATTTCCCAAATACAGCTAAGATCATGAATGTCACTGTTATATCTGAGGGATGCGTACATTTTAAAACATATTTGTGTGTTTGATGTAAGGAAAATTACCCGTAAGCGTCGTCTGAGATTTACTAAGCAACGCTTGCAAATATTGGGTAGGGTTTCTTCGCATCCTTGAAATAATGTGACCCTCGGTCTTATCAAGCAAGACGCGTGTCGTTCTCTTAACTGTGCCAAGGATTCTTCTAACATTCAGCAGGAACAAACCTTTAATGAAGATACTGGCACTGAAGCATCACATCACATCACGGAAATGTTTTTATTTTAAAGCCAAGTCTTTAGCGTACGCAATCGGACTGCATAAACGTGTGTGAGGGTATTTGATAGCGCTTCGCACTTTTAGCCTTTATGATCGCGGGTGCCTAAAAATGACCGCGCACACCAAAAGCAGTTTGTACATACCGAGGTATAGGAAACGCGACAGACTTAGCCAGACTTACATTTTGTCTTTCAGCTGTGATCCACTCATTTGACTGACAGTGTGTGACGGTAACAGATGTGTATATTTGTTCCCCGCAAATTTCTTTGGGATGGGGAGGGGGGGAGTTGCAGAACTACTATATTAAAGAATCATTTATTATATCCGATCGATAAATGTTATTTGGGGATATAAAAACTTTGCCTTCGCTTTTCCACGTAGATTACCGAAAATTATTAACCATGGTAATAATGGCTCCTTTTCGATCTGTAAGTCACTAATTTTAATACTTTTCGATACATTAGTGATGTGGATAGCTTTAGTTGCTTGTAATGGACTATTCGGCATTTGCTGCTCGTTTTTGATGGTATATCAAACTCGAAAGGGTTGCAAAAGTTAATATCATACACAAACCATTGCCATGAAAAGAAGAAACTTATAAAATGTTTGAGGAAACGCAGTGACGTAATTTTAAGGGAATTAATTGATACCTTGTGAAAACGAACAACAATCTGAGACAATATTCATCCTTTCTGAACCTTTGTGTGGTCAGCGGACTAATTTGACGAAAATTAAAATTTGATGTAAATTGTGACAACATGAATAGGTTAATGGCCAATAAAGTAGAAAAGGTGTCAAAATCGATACTCAGTATATTTTAGTTATTTTTAGAAAATTCTGTAGTTACTGGCTTGCATAATTTTACTAGAGAAGGGATTAATTTAATTGATATCTGCAGCGGAAATTGAGAGTTCTACAAAAACAAGTTCCAAACTAACTACGAAGTATTTTCCCATGATTCCGAGCCTCTGTGATGCGTATTATAATATTTCATTCCTTGATTAACATTTCAGGGTTATGTTCATAGTTTCTCGCTAGATGGCAGAGCGATATCAATGTCGAGATAGAAGTGATAGCTGTTTAAAAATATATTTTATAAAAATTGCAGTTACAACAATTATTTGGAACTTCATTTAAAATTAATTTTGCAATAACTTGTACTTTGTTCACTTTAAAGTGCAAGAAATAACTTCGATAAGTTGTCACCTGTGCATTATAAAATTCCGAAATACAAAATCGTTTCGAGAAACTGTCAGGATTTTGTATTTCGGAATTTGACAGTAGAAAATTTTCCAAAAATCTTTTCCTAATTAGAATTCATTTTTTTATTTATGTTGTGTCTTCTATTTTTGTACTACTTATCATGTATTGGCGATCACTGCAGATGCTCAGTCATAGGTCGTATGCAATGCGTAGTGGGTATTCGTAAATCGTCTACTCAACTCCCCCCCCCCCCACACAGATTAAATTAAGTGCTCTGGCTCCACCCAAGATTAAATCTAATAAACGTCCCAGGATGACACCGAGACGTTTATTAGATAGCTCAATCGCCTATTGTGTGCGTGAATATTATCTTTTATAGCCGATAATTATCATTGTGATGGATACGCCATGTGTTAGTCACCTTATGATTACATATTTTCGCAAGTAATATACGAGTTCAAACAGTGGCGCACCCAGGATTTAAACTGGGGGGGGGGGGAGAGATGAACGGATAAAAATATTTTTTATGCAATGAATTTGCATTAAAAATATTTTTATCCTTTCAACTAAAATTCATTTTAGTTGAAAGGATAAAAATTCATTCATTAAATAAAATTCATTAGGTGATTATAAAAATTTATTTAAAGAATCCAGTTTTCTTTTCTTTTTACAAAGCTCATGAATTATTTCAGTCGTGGTTACATTAATCTCTCATATATATATATATATATATGTATATATATAGCAAAGCCAGTCCGTTCAATCGTGATTGTGTCATGGTTGATCTTAAATAGGTTTTTAAAAGGCCCAAGTTAGAAAATGACCTTTCACTGACGCATGTTGTTACCGGAAGCATTACAAATATTTTTAATAAGTTATAGATGTTAGGATATATCATTTTGTCACACTTTGCAACGGCATTTTTGCATGGAGCTATTACAAATAGTTTTTCAAATTTCTTATACCACAACTTGAATTCGGCGTTCAAAATTACTCGATTTGTATAAGGCAAATCACCGGCATAAAATTCACACAACTGACGAAAATCTTCCATTGCACTTGCTGTTGGGGCATCTTTTCCATTTGGTAGAAGAGAAAACAAGATTTTCAGAATGGTGCCGAGTGAAACGATCCTGAAGTTGAGTCAATATTTGATCAATAAATGGAATGAAAATAGTTCTCCTGAAATACTCTTCTACAGAATCGGCTGGAACATTGGACTTAATGTTTGTTTTGATGAAGTCCTTGGCTTTTTAATGTGAAGGGAGAGGCCTTCACCCGGTAGTGGGTAGAAAAAATAGACTATTTTTTTAAATTAAAATTATCGGCTTTTATACATGCTTCATCGTAAATATCTTTAAATGAAGACTGGTGTTTCACGAATGATCTTTTATTGAGCCACAACATCAACAAAATTTAGGGCAATTAAGAGGTCACTGTCAGATTTTTGCATTATTTTAGACATTGGTAAGGTGTACGCAAATAGTTTTTGCAAGCTAAATAAAGATATTATAAAACCAAATTCACACAATGAATTATTCAAAAAATTTGCGTTAGAGGGCGAGTCTCTGTCTTTCCAATAAATGATTGTTTCAAGACTATGAATCACTGCATCATATAATTCCACCATGGTCATGATGGCTTCATGGCGTTCCACCCACCTAGTCGGGCAAACTTGGCGTAGTTTCTGTCTCTTAGTATCCGGTGTATATTTATCAATGTTGTCAACAAGGACGTCCTGTCTCTTAGACGTATTGAAGAAATTGTGTACCTTTTCAATTATGCCGTTGCAGATTGTGAGCAATGTTCACAAACTTTGTTGTCATTTTCTTCGTCTATATACCTGGTACATAAGGAAAGATGTTCAGTGGTAGAAATGTCACAAGTTTCATCGGCAAGAATTGAAAAACATTTCGCCGAATTAATTTTTTCGACCAAACGGTTCAAAATGATTTCATTACATGCATTTATAATTTGATTTTGTATGTTCCAGCTCATGTAGGTAGCGTTATTGGCAGAATGTTTAAAATGTTCAGCCAAGTTTTTGTCGCCCGCATCGATTCTCGTTATTAACAAAGCTCGAAAATTGCTTTCATTGGCGATTGGCTCCTGTTCATATGAACATTCTCCATAATCACGATGTCCTCTCAACGGTATATTTTGCCGACCACATAAAATTACTGTTTTTATAATCGGCTCTAATCGTTTCCGATTAACTGCAGCTTGTGATGCACTATATACATCAATTTGTCGATTGATTGGGATATGTTTTCTATCTCGAATATTGTTTAGCCTTTCGTAAGTCATAACAGCCGTTATATGATATTTTGTTTTTTGATAATTATTAAATTTTTCAATGACTTTCTTCCAGTTATTATAACCTTGCGTAACTGACTGCCCAGGTACTTCAGATTTAGATTTTCCAACATCAGCAGGTGCAAAAAACACACAATATTTACAGTACGCACTACTTTCAACTTGAGCGTACACAAGCCATGTAAATTTTTCAAACCATGCGTATTGAAAACTTCAGTTGTGAATTGCGGCACAGGTTGCAGGAAAATTAAAATTTGGTTCTGGTTTCCACAACTTTTTCACGATATCTAAATTATCGTCAGAATTAAATTTTGCTCTTTCAAAAATGCGATGTCGTGAGAATTATTAATAACTGAGGAAGTACTTTCTTCTGGATAATTCGATGGTTTTGTCAGACCTACGACTGGGGAAACCGAATCCAAATCGATATTGACAATATTAATAGTGCCAACATTGCTACTAACATTTGAATCATCCTTTTTTGGTTTTTTTGAAATAGTTCAATAAAATACTCCGCGTACGTTTTTCAGCCATAATTTGAAGCACAAAAAACAAAATGAAACTTTTTTACAAATTTAACTTTAAAATTTTAAATATAACTTAACTTCAATGTTATTGAAGAATTTACGTACGGTAAGGTTACGCTTCAGAAAGATGGAAAGAAGTTTCAAGTCCAAGACATGCTTTTCAACAAACTCGATGCAAAATAGCACAGAATACGAGCGTATCACACACGACCTATGACCGAGCATATGCAATGCTTCGCCAATACATGATACCCGTGATCCTCTCTGGCCCGGTTCGGACAGCTATAGGACAGCGTTTCTCACCCTTTCTAAGGACAAGTTAAATGCCTAAAACAATTCTATGGACCACTAAGTTATGTAATTTTTTTAAAAACGTATGTGGGGATTGCCAACATTTGGGAAAAACTGTGCCATTTATAACATAATAAATCTAAAAGCATGTTTTGAATATATATGGAAACATAATTAACTTGGAAGTAAACGAGTAAAAGTGTATCATCATCGAACAGTTTTGATTTTTATTAAATAAATAAATAATATATAATTATTTACTATTTACTTTAATGAGATGGATGAGCTTCTCGGCATTGCAGAGTTGCTGGATATCTGGCACAATATTGGTCAACTTCAGTCGAAGATCGGCTAAGACAAATTCTGTATTTTGTTTTTATTTAAAGAAGCGATGAAAATCCTTTCTCGCAAAGATAGGTTGTAGAAAATTGCATGATGATTTTCGATGCTTCAGATAATTCGGGAAATTCACTTCTCAGTGAAGGCGAGATCCAGAATCGAGCCAAACCACGATCACGGAATTGCATTTTAAGCCCACCGTCACTTGAAAGCTCAATCAACGATGAAAGGTCGTTCTCGTGACTGCAAGCCTGAAATGAATCGTGAAATCACAGAAATTTCTTATAAAAAGTTATTCGGAAAATGTTTCCAAATTCTGTTTCAGAGTTTTGAGGTGGACACAAACCCTTTCCCAGTGGTTAAATTCTAAACTAATAAGTTTCAGGGCCCTATACAAAATAACCAATTGTATTTACCTCTTGAATACTATCTGGGTAAGCTCCAAACCTGCCCGTACCTTTCATCACGCGTTCGTAATTAGGCTACTATTGATTTATATACACATTCAAAACTGTAAACAATTGTTGAATAATAACACAATAATGTAGGCATAATTACCGTAAAGGGAGAAAAATCGCAAAACAGAAAAATGTTCCTACAAAATAACCAATTGTATTTACCTTTGAATGCGATCCACTGGTCGAGTGTCCAGCAAGTCAGCAAATCTTCCCTTCCGTTAAGCGTATTAATATTAACCCATTGCAACTGATGGGAATTCTGTGTTTCTGTGGATTCTTTACAGACCTCTTTCTCTTCAGAAACTACACACAAACACTGTCATTACAAACTCGTTTTGTATTATCACTGTCATCCGAGATATTTTTCCGTTTAAAGAAGGTACCAATGTACTTATCCATAATTGAAATACCGTACTTACTTGCATATAACTCTCACCCCTGATTTTACTTTTCGAAAAAAGAAATTAAAAAGTTTCGCATATACCTCGCAAATGAAAAAAAAGCTGAAACACGTTCAGAGCAGGGCGATATTAACTTGCACCCGTGGTAAACAACACACCCTACCCCAATAGCCACCATATTGCAGAGGCAAGAAAAACAAGTACTTTTATTATGTCAGTGAATAAGGTATAAACAGTCTGTGTAATATATTTCTCAACTAATAGTGCAATTAGAGACAACTGGGATAAAAACGACACTAATTAATAAATCACATATCCCCCTCATACAGAAACTATGCTGTATATATAGACTCAAGCAAAACCATATGTTGCACAGGCAAACACAGTATCTAACTAAAAACTATTGTTATTAATTAGATTGTGTGAGTTCGCTCGGCAGCAATAAAATTCAACCGAAAGTGTTAAAACTAATATATATATATATATATATATATATATATATATATATATATATATATATATATATATATAGTGAATGCTGTTATGGCAGTTTCACATATTATTTGAATTCGGTTGAAGAAAGTTAGCATTTCAACTCAATTGTCAGCTTGCTTTTCGCGCGATTTCAGAAAAATATATAAATACTGAGGTTAACTCACAACACATTTTGTCCAAGTATTACTTAGCACTTCTGAAGATATACTGAGCCTTGGTTGAAGGAGGAAAACCTTCCACAATAAAAATCAATAAACAACAAGCAATTGGTTGAAATGTGGTCATGTGGATAACACATGTTCACTTCAAATCTGATAAAACAGCAAGGGAAGGTGGAAGCAATAAAATCATATTGTTTTTCACTTCCCCCTCTTTTATTACTCGTCATTCTGCTGCTACAAATTAAAATAGTGGCAGAATGTTCATTCCATGAACATTCTGCCGCTATTTTTTTAAGTATTCATTTTATTTTAATAATTTTTACTTACTTATTCAATTTTAATTTGTTTTGTTTGGATAATTGAAATATATAGATTTATTTGGTTAATTTAAGCCTGTGGACCATCTGTCCCATCGTCGTGGACCACAGGTTGAGAGACACTGCTATAGGGTTCTCTCACCTTATGTGACCCCTAATTCATAAGTAGTATAGAAATAGAAGACAGGACACAACATAAATAAAAAAAATGAATTTTAATTAGGAAAAGTATTTTAGAAAATTTTTTAGTGTATTTTAACTTTTTCTTTTGAGGGGCCAGGGCCCTTTGGCCCCCTCCCTAGGTGAACCACTGAGTTCAAAGGCTTCTGTTTTATTATGCTTGTAGGTGATGGTCAATCGAGAACGTAACTTCTCGTGCTTGCACCCGAGGGCGGAAATAAATCTCCGGCTGAGTTGCAGGAGTGAACGAAGCAATCGCCCGCGTCAGTGACTTTTACTAGCGGTGTGTCATTATCTGGGCTACGATTGGGTGAAGTATGTCGTCGTTTAAGTGAAGAAAGGAATCATCGAAAATCGAATTTACTTAAGGAGAACGCCTTGAGAAGTGACGTTGCAAATATAGCTGACCAAACAAAGGGGAGGAGGTATTCGCGGCATTCGATGCTGTGGATCGTGTTATCGATAACGGGTCAGCGCGAATTTGAGATGACTTCACGACGCGTGTCGGATGACAGGGTTCGGTAAGCAGTGGACAGAGTAGCGTGAAGACTAAGAACTCTTATTTTATTCTGATTATACTCTACGACTTTCAAGGAACTTGCAAAATTTCAACTCTAGATGGAGAAACTAATTCACAGTCAGGCAGTTAGCTGATCTCATATGGAGGTAGCAGGGTTTTTTTTTTTCCTCCTGGAAACTCGGGTTTTTCATCCTGCGTACAGGCAAATCGGGCTTCAGACCACAAGCAATTTACAGACAAAAAATGCTATTGGTGGTGATGGACGGTAGATGGCGTTGATGGTAGCCGTGTGTAGTAGGAGAATTTAGTAGGGAGACGGTTAAATCTGTGTAGGGGAGTGGAGTAGAGCGCCCTCCGCGATGAGTCTTTGGAGTTGTCACGTAATAATAGTTTGTATTTGGGTGAGCTTTTCGTAAAACGAGAAGCACTTGTTCAGTTTTCGTTCATTATCTATTCCTTCTTTACTTCTCTGCTCTGCCTGGACGGTGGAATTTTTTCTCCCCTTCAGATTTACTATTTGGGATGTTTAAGAAACTGTCGATTTTTGCTCAGATTTTTGCTCCAATGTAAAAACGCTATTCGACATCTTTGCAAAATGTGCGGAGAGATTCGAAATAGTAATAATATCAACTCGGCACTGACTGGATGGAATTTAATGAAATTCAGCATCTCTACTAAAATTTGTAGAAATACCTTAAATTTCATTTCGGTGGAATAATTTTAAACGCAATTTCGTGAAACGATTCGAACTGTTCACAATACACACCGTAGTTCTAAATCAGATAGCTGATAAATGAATTGTGCAACTATTAACAAAAAGAATAATGTTGTAAAGGGCACGTTCTTATGATTTTCTTGAATCGTCTCTCCTTACTTAATTTTAAAACTCAGAGGTATAATAAAAGGACGAAACGTAAGTTTTCGGAACGAATGCTGTACGTGTGGAATTATTATTATTATTACATAACACCTCCAGGGAGCTCAAAGACTCATCGAGGAAGGACATCTACGCTACACCTCTCCATCTCCACCACTCACAACTACCTTCATTATCTACACCAACGCCATCTACTGCCGACCACCACTAGTATTTTCACAGACAATCACAAATGCCCAGGGCGGGATTCAAACCCGCAGCCTTTTGGCTAGAGAGCGGATACGCTAACCACTCCGTCAACCAAGCCGGCATGGAACGGGCTTTTAGCAATTTGGTTCCGTGAATACTTGATAGTGATGGCATACTTCGGAGTTAAAAGTTTGTCTTGTGATAATTTTGTACGTTACATTAAGTTGGATCTAAAGCTGAACAGCAAATAATGCTGCTAGTAGATCTAACTATTAAGATTCACCCCACTTCTACTCCAATGCATTTTTTGAAATAGATAACGAAACATCATGAGTATCGTGTAGAAATTGTGAAATGCTACTTAGTAGACAAAGGACAGGAGATTACGGCGTGGTTATGTTCGCCTGAAGAGATGCCATAAAAATAAATTGGTGGGGCGCCCAAGGGTTAAACTCGTATCTCGCGTCAGTCGCAAATTTCGTTCAAGGAATTGTAGTTGTCATTGCATGATTTTCACGATTGAAATTGCTGGACAGGTTTATTTCCTTCCTTCAGATTTTCATTTGTGAAATTTCAATCATTTAGGATTATTTCACTTGTACGGATACAATCCGACATCTGTCCAAGTGAAATGAATCTGTCCACATGAGACGAAGCTAATAGGTAATTCGCTGGCTGCGTGGTTATAAACGCATACGTAAAAAATATTCTTGATTATCAGTGAATCAAACTAACTGTTGAAGGGAATTATCATTTTCGTGTTGAACTCCGTCACAAAGGTATTGCGATATGCCCTTCGACTGAGAAAGATCTGGTCTCATGCAGATGTGGCAGTTTTTCATTGCCCATGCGGCAGAAGCAACATCAGTTGCTTCTGTCACAGTTCCAACCAATCCAGCTTCATCTCAGTTTCGTCGAGGAAGATTCTCCACACGTGCTCGTTGACGAGGAAATAAGTACCAGTAATCCGTCCAAAAAGGGACGCTTCCAAGTTGCATTTATACGACAGAAGTTTTTATTTTAAAATAATGCAAATACTACACATATAACCACTCTGGAAGATACGTGTAGTAAACTATTTGTAGTAAATTCATAATAGTTTCACGATTAAAAGAAACTAATTAAATAATTGGAACCAACCGCATTGTTTTAACGATGCCATTGTAGTGGCTGTTATTAACTCTGATCATATTGTTAATTTCTTAACACTAATAGTTAAACTGTTTCGCAGTTAGGATAATAAAAGACAGTTTTTATCCTAACCGAACAAGAATTGCTAGTCTTTATTTCGACGTGAACAGCGTGTATCCAATTCGTCCACCATAAGTATTCAATAAAGGGCTCTGTTCATATGAGCATTTCATGCGATTTGATGCTACACCTACATTGAACTTCTGTTTAAGTCGAAAAACATTTTAAGACAAAAATAAAATCAACCCCAAACCGATTTTACATGAGATTAACAAAGTCTCACTTTCTTTCAAAGTTACAACACTGTAAATATTATTATTCCTATCGAAGCATTCTCTCAATTATCTTGTCTGTTTACTCTGTATAAACTATTTTCCAACCCTTTCAACATTTTGGCCTATTTTGCTGATTATCCGGTTCCCTAAAATAGCGTGAAGAACAACCATATTCCAAAGTTTGTTGAAAAATTCTTTTGAACGTATTAGTTTGTAGCGGTTCTGCAGAAGACAGAAGTACTTGAACAATCCGTTTTTTAGATGCATATAAACCGACTTCGATGCATTATTGTGCTATGGAGTTGTCCGTTCTGTTGTTGAGGCAAACCGAACTTATTGTGACCATGGAAACTCGAAAACATCACTTCTTAGTCAAGAACGAAATCATGTTTACGTAGAGACAGAAAGAGGGGAAAAAAACAATTTACTTGTTTGCTGTATAGTTTATTTGGAATATTTCTTTTTATTAGGAAAGTGCAAGAAACAACGTACATAGCTGAATTCTTTGTTCCTCCATGTTTACGCTACGCTCATTAAACAATAACTTCTCGTATTTAAATAAGGAAAATATCCCTACATCCTTCTTCATATATCAATGCAAGTAATTAATAATTCAATCAATATTTCATAAATTTTTATGATAATCTAACCTACGAAAAGGTTGGAAATCTTAGCACTTTATAATAGACCAGTTATATTTCTATCTTAATCTTTTACCTAAGTGTCAACAAACTAAGTTTGCACGTCGAGTATATTCACGACTTGTCTATTTGTATATACAGACTTATTGACTTCATCAGTTGCCTTGGTATTCTCGTAATGCAAACATACTTTCTTTCGGACGTGTATTTGGTATGCATTATGATTACACAGACCGATTTCGATTCGCAAGTATTCGGCTAAAAAGTAAAAGGGAGGGTTCATCATAGGCTTTAAACAGAGGGATGCAAGGGAGCCTGATATTATTAGGAGAGAGAGAACGCAGCTCTTTTATATCACCGTGTATCTAAGTGCTGTCCTTTTTTCTTTTTCACCAGGTCTCATGCAGCTGAGCAACCAAAAGACCAATTGAAACTAAAGTGCAAAAATCACTGACACCCAAGTGGTTAGCTTTATCTGAGTTAACTGCCTGGAGTTGGCCTTCTCTGCTTGGGATTGCTCTTCAGTCATCCTTGCAATTGACCATAAGACCACAGTGAACTAAAAGGAGGGAATCATTTAAAAACCTCTCATAATAAAACTACACAATTTTATTTTCTCCTGTTGAATATTGTATAACGCGGATGATCCACATCACTTAGCCAGAAATTCCGCATCTCCTAGAATTATTTCTCAATACAAAAATCGTCTGACTTGAACAATAAAATTTCCACAGTACAATATTGTAAAGCATTTGGATGTCCTATTGCTGGTTTTCAAATTCATGTTTCTTCCTTACTTTTCATAAATGGTATTTTAATTCATTAATTATAAAAATGAAAATTCTCTTCCCATTGCTGACAGGTAGAGGGTACTGCAAAAGAGAACCTGATCTGTTGTAATTTAATGTCCACTATATTTTATAATCTGTTCCAAATACACAGGGCAAGAGGGCAGCTGTAGAATGCATGTTCTACTGTTTCCAATCAGTAATAGATGTCAAAGATTGGATCTCCAATGTGCAAGTACCTCCATTTGATGGTATTGACTGGAAGGCGGCCATATGCAATTGTCCAAGCAAGATCCCTCCTATTTAGGGTATCCTTGGAACTTTAGTAAGTTATCAAACAGTGTTGTTGTGAGTACCCAACTGTGAAAGTTCATTGCGAAAAAGGTTAAAGATTTCTTTATACCAAATTTTACTTTTATTAATGGAAAGAATGTCAGTGCCAAAATGTTGTAGCAATCTTAGAGTAAAGCACAGAATGTTGAAGTATTCAGGAACACTCTCAGCCTTTATAACCATTTACTGTCAAATAGGGGAAGATAAAAACCCAGGTATTACCGGAGAAGGTCTGTCTGCACTTGTGATTGATCTTAAACAATTTATGGATTTTTGAAGCTGTTTTGCTTAAATAGCAGAATATTAAGACTTGGAAGCCCAAAGCCACACAATGCTTCATTGATGGTTGAAGAAAGTCCTTTTTAACTTCTTGGTATTGGCTGGACCAACAGATTGCTCAGGTTTACTATATAATTAGTTTTCTAGAGTTTCTAGAATGTCTAATATTTATTTTGACAACTGAGCAGGGAAGAGTATGGTTTTGAGTAGTATTGCTTTTAGAAGGAGAGGGGCCCAATTTTCCAGTTTCAATGTTTTTATATATCAGTGCTCGATACTGAGATGAAAAAGTAAAGGGATATTCATCATAGGCTTTGAGTAGTTGGTATAGAGGTGCAAGAGAGCCTCATAGTATTAGCAGAAAGAAAAGACCAGGTGGGTAAAAGGCCTCGGCTCTTTTACACCATCATCATAGCCTAAGGCTGTCGTGTTTTTTTTTACCAGTAGCATGCAGATGGAACAACCAAAACCAGTTGAACGTAAAGGACAAAGATGACTGATATGAAGTTTCATTTGTAGAATCTAGACGCCGGAAGAGAAATGTAATTATTGCGGAAGTTGCTTTCCCAATATAAGTGGTAAAATGGTGTATCACCATATTTAAAAAACTGAATTGGAGTTAGTTGTAGAAAGGGCGTTTTTTCTTAGTTAAGTAAAATATAAGAGACAAGAAATTATATTCTCGTTTTATTTTATTTTAACCAAACGAAAAACTTATTTACAACTGTATACTTGCTGTTATACTTTTTAGAATACCATACAATAAAATTTTAAAGGAAGTTACTTGCAAAGTATCTTGCCAAGTATTTCGTAATATTTTAAGCAGATGCAGCCAGATGGGAATTCCCCGCTTCTCGAACAATTCCAATTTGCTGATACTGCGACGTCGAGCATCTTATTATCAAAATACTTCTGATAAAACCTTCATATAGACACTAGCGCACGACTGCTTCTTGTATACTACACTGAGATGTATCGGGGAATTATGCCGACCGTTAACTACAAAAGATTTTCCAATTTAAGAGAATGGTATGATGTTTTTTTTTTTTAAAGATTCGCGCCTTATCAGTTCAGCGCTCGTGTGATAGTAGTGAAAGATTCTTTGCACACGTTTTAGTCATAATGTTCAGACAACTTAATATAGCGATCTAGTTTTTTAATTCCACGCTTCATATTTTTCAGGGACAGCAGCAGTATGGAGACAGGGCAAACGACCGAACGCATTCGTTGCAAGGTCTCGACCGGAGTTCTCATGGCCCTAATTGCAACCTTGGTTGGACTCATTATGTGTGCAGCTGCACTTCTCGCCCTTCTTCCTGAACGGTCCAAGTCATCAAGTTTCTCTGGTGCAAATATTGATCTCCACTCACGAAATATCGTAACGGAAATTGATGCTCATATATGTGTATCCATTGGCAGGTAAATATACTTGAAGAATAATATATATTGGAAAAAAAACGGACGGATGGGCTAAAAGTTATAACTATATTAACCGCTGCATTCCTTAATTAAGTTTAAAATCTTCATGAACACACTGCCTGTATTAGGAGCGTATCAAAGATTTATATTTTTTTAAGACACTGAAATTATTGGATCTCTTTCCACAAACGCACTGGATATGGAATTTGTGCGCGTGACAAACACGCTTATGGCAAGTGCCCTTCTGCCTTGATCTACGCTTCTCAACACGAGTCAGGAGGAGAGAGAACAGCCATAGCAATGTTTGCTAACAGAACGTATCATGAATTTGGTAAAATGAAGTTATCATCAGTAATTAGAGGTAGTCTGGCAAATGCAGGGACCCCCCCCCCCACACACTGGTCTTACAGGAATTTCTAGCATTCTGGCGAGAAGGTTTCATTTAATCACAAAATTGAAGCGCATTTTAATGTTAGCTGAACAACTCAACGTTGCCCCGAAGAAAATTTAAATGAGATCAACAGTTGAAGCATCTTCTCGAATAACATTATTTAAGAAAAGAAAAGAAAAATCCGTATTTCACATTACAAGTACTCTTTGAGGCCATATTTGTTGGTAGAATTACTATTTGGTCTCGCACAATATGTGGGATATGACTATATATAAGACATCCCACCTAGAGAATGCACAAAACATTCATATGCCTACAGCCCTTTAATCAGTTACCGGTTATGTTAACCACTCGGCTAATTTACATCAGTTGTTTTTGAAGGAGAGCAGGAATTTTATAATACTTTAAGTGTCTCGCAAGGTTAGGAATCTCCACTTATATCGCATTAGCAGCATGGGTGAGCTAAGAGTTATCTTACTCCAGAAAAACGTGAAATTTTAGAAGCCACTTTAGACCTCTGATAAGCAGGGTGGTTTGCTCACACCAGATAATGAATTTCATCTAGACCTATTTCTTCTGACCTCAGATGTCACTAAAGGCGCGTAGCCTCCTGATCCCAAGAGGTAGCTGCAGATTTAGGCTAGATTCAAAAAGGAGGTTGACGCATTGCTCCTTCCCTATTGAGGGAGGACCATTTACATTAGTTGGGGGAATTTTTGACAAGTACTTTCTCTGTAACACTTGTTGATTCATGACTGCATTGTTTTTCATGTATTTGTTTCATGATGTAGTTTATTCAATTTTTCATGAACTTTTCATATTTTTGATTTGTATTCAAAATACACTAATCTTCAAAAGCCCAGGACGTACTACATTTTTACCAGTATATGAAAAACTTTTCAGCACTACAGCCAAATGTGGACATAAATTTATTGCCCGCACACTAATAAAATATATTACATAAGAAATGTATATTTTAAATTTCGTACAAATTAAATTGCAATACATTTTTGGCAAAAGTTACAAATTTCATAAAGACGTAGTTAAGAAATTAAAGTACAGTGCTTACAGAAAACTCTGTGGGGAGACATTTCAGTATGGAATATGTCCACTCTGTGATGCAACTCTTACAGCGTTATACCAAGCTTAACTTCAAGATTCAGGAGTTATTGAGGCAAACGTGCTCGCTGCTCCTTCAGAGCAAGGATGAGGCCTTGTTTCTTTTCTGGGGGATAATTTCGAGGAGCAGTACTTCTCCATATTGCGCCCAGAACGTGTTCAATGGCGTTTAGATCTGGGGAGCGTGCTGGCCACTCGATTCAGTTAATATCCTTGGTTTCCAGAGGCATCTTCACTGCTTGCTTATGATTTGGTGTTGCTATCATCCATGAAAATGAATTCTTCGCCTACAGCACTACGGAACAATCAACATGGCGTTTAAGAGACTATGACTTCGTTGCAATATCATTCACCAGTCATAGTCTCCTTTTCCAGCATTTGTAGCTCCGTGCGTCCAAATGCCTCCCAACATCGTCGTATCTATCCATTTCAAGAACATTTTCGCACCAGATCAAGTTTCATCTAGAATCGGAGGAAAGACGTAAACGACTCATCTGTAAAGAATACATTAGCCTGTTAGTGTCTTGGCCGATTTTTTTTTTTTTTGATACAACACCGCCGAAAATGTGCTCTATGATGAGTTGTGGATAAAGGGACTCAGGCTCCAGTCCTTCGGAGTATAGGCCTACTTGTCGCAGACGTCTTGCCACAATTTGTCGAGATGTCCGCGTACCTGTACATGATTGGAGCCGATTTGCAAGCTGACCTGCTTTGGGCGTCGATTACATTTTGCTTTTGTAACCAAAAATCTATCTTCACGTGTTCCGCGGTAGACCGAGGGCAACCTCTTTGCAAACATCGGGAGTTCATTTCATTGGTTTGAAACGCTGCTTAGAGCCTGAATTCAACGCTATGTGAGATTCCAAACTCACATAAATCTTCATTATTCTTCCACGCGTGAAATCATCTAGATGATATCTTCGAGACATTACATTAATTTGCAACTTTATTCCTTCACGAAAAGAATTCTGTCCTTCAGACAGAATTCGCTTAGCGCTGCCTTTTATTCTGTTGATCGCTTATCGCGCGATTCGAAAATTTGGAAGTGTACCCGCTTTCTATTCGAAATCGTGAGTTATAGAAACAAGGTGATTTGTCTTTATTTGCAGTTGTAATCTTCAGAAATAGTGTTCGTCTCCTTAGGTTTTGAACGCTAATGTAAGATAGCCCCCCCCCCCTGTGTTATTTAACAGGAAGTCATATGCAGGTGAGTGAAACTATGATCTTTCCTGCCACTTTCTTCACAGACCTGTCAAGAAACGTCTTCTGTCACTGCTCAATAAGACTTAATATCCGCGACCAATGTTTAGTAGGACTACTGTACTTATATCAATGGATAATTTTTTGTTCCTCACCTTAATCGTTTCTTTAAAACATTAGTTCTTACTAGAAATTCTTTTGTTTATTTTTACAATTTTTTTTTCAATATAAAGTCTTTAAAAGACATTAGTATTACAATAAGCGATGCTTGTTTCTGAACTGATCCCCTTTCTCCTTCAGGGGAAATTTTATGACTTCAAATAGTTAAGTCACGTGTGGGATTGGAGTTATTGTGCACAGTTTGAGTCTAGCAGTGTAAATCTGTGTATCGGGAAAATAGATATTTATTTCATCTGTGCATATAAGATTCTCTAGTTTAAAAAAAATTGTACGATTTTTATCTGCAAGTTAAGGGATAATGCGATGTGAGTGTGAAACAACATCCGAGCAATTAGGGACCGAGATAAAAACCAAATTAGTTGTTCAAGGTTATATGTACGAAAATTGGGTAAATTATTTTTTTGTACGGACTTTCAACTTCGAAAATAAGTGAAATATTTTTCTCGTGCCCTGCCAAAGCGCAAAATAATTAATAGTTCAGCAACTCATTTGAGCAGTAGGAGGGGGGGGGGGAAAGAACTCTGACAGTTGAAACAAACATTCCTATCGTCAAGTAGATCCGAATTTTATTATGAATTGTGCATTTTAAAATTAGGAAAGGTATTTTAAACAGGCAATTTTTAGGGTTTAAAGTAGTATTTGTCGTTTCGTTAATTTAAACTTTCCTAAAATAGTAAGAAGAATCTAATATTGAGTGGACCTAAGTAATCGCAATTCTTGTGCTGTTTGGAACTAAATTGCTACTTCTGTTTTCCCGTTTTTCTCATTATTCCGCATTAGCCCAGTTTCTGAATACCCCTAATTCTCGTTCGGAAGTAGTCGGCATTGCTTCTGTACTCGCACTTTCTAAATTGACTTCCCTTACTTAACCAGATTCTGAAGACACAGAAAGTGGAATACCAGTTTTTACATGACTTTTAAATCATTCTTAGTACTCGTTGTATGAAGTTAGGCTTAGGAATAATACTTTGATCATCCAAGTAGTGTTTTCAAAAGCGAGTACTTCATAGCCACACGATACAAACACTTTTATAGGGGACACACACGCGCAAAATCTCAGTGATTTAGTTTTCTGTAGCTCTACAAAAAAAAAAAAAAAATCTGCTACCTATTCTAACATTCGTTCGTGTGTGTGTATATGTAGGAATGGTGCATTTTGACAGTTGTAAATCATACAATATATTAAAAAATATATTTCTTTATGGTTGAATTTCTTTTTTCATTTTTCAGAGACATGCTGCAGAGAAACGGCTCTGCTGTTGATGCTGCCATCGCCATCTTGCAGTGTATGGGTGTTATTAGCCCTCACAGTTCGGGACTTGGTGGAGGATTTGCAATGACAATCTACAAACGGTATGTATTGCACAGTGAATACTCGTTTAGAACTTCTGCTAGAAGCGAGGAATATTTGCTGGTGTATAATAAATAATATAAACAGTCGCATCTTTAATATATGTGCACTGATGTTACGTTCACTTTCAAAAGGTGGAATTAAATATAGGATACACTCTAAGAATAGTGCAAGTTTATTTACGTCTAGCTACAGGGATGAAGAGGTAGAACTTGTTTATTACAAATACATCATCTTCTAGAAAATCGTAAACATTGTTTTAATATTTTGATGGAAGATTTCAATGCGAAGGCAGGAAAAAAAAAAAGAAAAATCAAATGAAGCATCTGTGGAAATTGATAGTATTAGTACTGGAAATAAAAGGGTGTTTCAATTTAAAAATTATAAGAACGGCAATAGAAAATAACAACAGTGTAAAGAAAACAAAACTTCTTGATAATGCAGCCAATCTTTATATGACAGGTGTAAAAGATGAAAATTTCTCTTTGAAATTATAGCTAAATTTTATCAAGAATTATATTAAAAAAAATAAAGGGAAAGTAATAGAGAAAAGGATACGAAAAGCTATAATTAATACGCAATCAAAGATGAAGTAAAACATGCACTTACAAAAATGAAAAATGGAAAGGCACGTGGACTTGATGGAATACTAATAAAAAAATTTAAAAATGAAGATCTTTTGTACATAAAACTAGCAAAATTCTTATAGTGAGTGTTTGACAGCAGGAATAACTCCTAAACGTTGGAACTGGAAAAATCGTCATTCTATATAAGAAAACTGACATAAGAAATTATTGACCCATAATCCTTCTACCAGTCCTTCATAAGCTGTTTAGAAAACTTATAGATGCCAGAATAAACAATGTATTCAGTTTTCATCAACCACAAGAACAGGCAGGTTTCAGAACATCTTTCTCAACTTCAGATCATTTACAAGCCTAAAATCAAGTAATGGAAAAAAACAAAAAAATAGAATTTGGCTTTCATAGATTATGAAAAAGCCATCGACTCAATAGACCTGTGTAAAATGCTTGAAGCTTTAAAACATAGGAATAGATGATATTTGTATTAACTCGTGTGTAAGAGAGAGGAAAGTCCATCAGTAATAAATTTAAATAGAAAAGATATAGAAATAAAAGGAGGAATCAGACAGGGAGACATCTCACCAAAATTATTTGCAACAGGCCTTAAATGTTCTATGAAAAAGCTGAACTGGGAGAAAAAAGGACTGAATAATGATGAAAAATACTTAAGCAATCTTTGAATCGCTGATATCATTCTAATAGCAACATTACCAAAAGAACTAAAACACGTTTATTGAATGAAATGAAGTAAGTCTGGATATAGGCCTACAAACAAATATGGATAAATCAAAAATATTATATAGTGAAAATATTTCACTATATATTACTGTGGAAGCATGGAACGAAATCAGAGGTTGAAATAGTGAATTCATACAAATATCTAGGACAAATCATTACAGAAAGCCATGTGATGAAATTTCCACTAGAATAACAGCAGATGGAAAGATTTTAATCATTATAGAGAGATATTTTAAAGCAATTTACTGAACTTCCTCAAAAGGAGATATATAACCAGTGTATACTTCCAACAATGGCCTATGGTATGAAATCTGGAGTTTGACTAAAAAAACACTTAGAGAAACTGAAAAAACACGAAGAAACATGAGAGACATTTTGGGAATAACCCGATTAGATAAAAAGAATATTTGGATAAGGAAACAAAGAAAGGTAGTGTGCATTCCCTTAGTAATAAAATGCAACAAATGGCGCTTGGCAGGACATGTGACTTGACTGTCTGATAACAGATGGACAAAGATAACAACAGAATGGTGGACACCAAGAACTGGTTATCGGAAACCAGTAAGACCAGTGGTAAGATGGGACAATGAAATAACAATGTTTGTGCATCTCTCCACCACAGATATCCACAACACCGGTTAAAATGGAAGAAGCATGGAGAGGTACCAGTCCCATAGGAGGGGGGGGGGGGTACTGGAGAAAGCTATTGATGATAATTGTTAAATTCACTTTCAGAAGGTCGAAGACCGATACCTAATTTATGCTCCATTTTTTTAGTGTTTCTGTTGCCTTTGTAAGGACTACTCGATGTGCTCTGTGGGTAGGAAAGATCTGGATTCGAATTTTCTAATGACGTAATAAGGAATTTTATAAAAGCTTTTCAAATGAAGGTGAGTTAGCTGATCCATTACGCGAGTGATGGTTTCTTTTTTCGGCAGAATATGCCTACTACTTTTTTCTAATAAAGAAGGCTACAAAACTCACGTTCAGCCTAAATCCTCGATATGATTTAGGAAGAGGTTGGTGCCGTACATTTCTTAATTTACACAAAGAATTAGTCAAATGCTAAATAGTAATATTACTATCTGGCAGCACACTTGGTAACATATTCAGAAGTAAAATTTGCTTTCAAAAAAGCTTAAAATTTGCCATTTCACAAAAATTAATTAAAAATGAAATCAAAGTACAGTTTTAATTTTAAAACCGAATTACGAGCGCGGAATAGTATTTTGTCAATATATTTTAAAATCTTCACTTGGCCCAGGTTTCGACTTTTTTTTCGTATTGAATTGCAAATGCCACGTTTTTTCTAAAATGAGCACTCCTTTTTAGAATTTGTCGCTAATATGAATTTGAACGGAAACAATATTCTATATGTAATGAAATTCTAGGGAATATTAAAGAGGAAGTGAATAATTTTATCAGTCTGCATTATTTGGACTTTGCAACAGAGATTAACTTTAATGCACCTTTTTCGTTATCATCAAAAGTAAGAAATCGCTAATCTTTGGTTTTAAGCCCACAGGGATATGGTTTCTAAGCATTTTCATTCCCCTGAACATGTGATTTGCATTTATTAATTTCGTTTCCATCAAGCCTCGTGATGCGTTTAGATAAGTGAAATTGGCTTGCTCTGGTCTCGCTTCGAAGTTTAAAGAATAAAAAAAATAAAACTTTGGATGCAAATTCTGTAAGGAAAACCAGAGCTAGGATATCGCAAGATTGCTACGTCGTCCACTCTCGAAAAAAAAAAAAAAACAGTACTTCGTTCTTGCTTGTCAAACGGAATTCACAATCTGGTTAGAAGATATTAGATGCGTTATCCTTTCTCCTCTCATCACCCAATGTTTCTTAAAGCTTTAACAACCTATTGTGCATATGTGCCACAAATTTGTTACAAGTTTTTTTATGTCATAATGTAAATAATTAGAAATGGCTGTTTGCTAAAACTTGACTTATAAGTTGTATTTTGTAATTTTAGGAGTTTGGGAACGGTGCAAATACTAGACGCTCGAGGTGCGGTGCCAGAGGCAATTTTAAAAGACCTTTTCGAGAATGATGTAAAGCTGGAGAACTTAGGTAAGTGCTCCCATTCTATTATGAAACAGACAGTTTCATATCGGAATGTTAATGACATCACGGAGGTCCTAATTTTCGACTTGATTCCTGTGGTATTTTTGTACGTGATTAATTATGGCATGAATCCATTGAATGCATAATTATCTACTTATTCGGTACATTAATTTAAAGAGGGAAGAATATTTATTTATTTTATTTTTAATTTTGTGGGCCCAATGATTCATCAGAGATCCAAATTCAAATCCGTCTAATACATCAGAAAAAATACTATATCTTCTGACCCTCTCTAATACAAAACATAGTTTAATTTTTTCGAATATTTTATTTTATTTTTTTTTTGTCTCTCTCTCTCTCCACCCCATCTGTCTTACATGCTTGTCTTACTTGAAAAAACATGATACGTATATTACATTTCAACAGGTGGCCACTTAATCGCAGTTCCAGGAGCTTTGCCGGGCTATTATGCTGTTCATTCAGCGTATGGAATTCTACCGTGGGCAGAATTATTCAACCAAACCATAAAGTTATGTCGCCGAGGGATATCAGTAACAAAATACTTCTCTTCAGCCCTGGAGAATGCAAGTGAAGCAATTTCTGAGGAAAAAACTTTGAGGTAAGGATTCTTGACGTTGACGTTGCAGCTTACTAGCTTTATTTTGCATTCCAGACACATTTCAGCTGTAAACAAACAATGTAACAGCTAACTTAAGACTGAGTGCGTGTGGTATGTGTAATCGGATCAAAGCTAAGCATTTAAACGTCAAATATTCTCAATAAGTAGAAATAAATAGTAATTATAAAGTTCTGTAGTATGCGATTAGTTTAAAGCTTTTCAAATTAAAACAAAAAAAGTATATAACAAATAAATTATGAATAGTCTGTAGTTCAGTGGAAATGACATTTGCATTCCACGACGCTTGACCTCCCGAAGGAAGGCCTAAGTTCAAATCTAGTCGGCGACTGAGGAACATTTTCTAAGGTTTTCTTTGACCTCTTCCCGAGGTAGTCGATCTCTGGCATGGGCAAGCGGTTTTTTTTTTTTTTTTCCTCCCGGAAACTCGGTTTTTCATCCTGAACTCAAAATCAACTGTGTAATCTAGACGCTGTCATACAATCCAATACTATCTCAGACAATATATGTTAGGATATGGTATAGTATTAATGTCCTGGACAACCAGGAATTAAAGCGTCTGTATAGCTTTGTCGCATCTGGTGCCATAAAGTTAAATCACCAGAAGACCGTTGTAAATTCGATTCTAGTCGTCGACTAAAGGAACGGTTTCAGCCTTTTTCAGAGTTAGTCGAAAGGTGAGTAGGATTTTAACTTCGCGTCGCAGGAAAATTGACAGTAGAATCCTCAGTATCAGACAATATTAGGATTTAGGATCACAAAATGGGGACAGTTGGTTGCTGTATCCATAGTACCTTCAAAAACTAAGGTAGCCGTGGGCTCAGCTATCATTGATGGCCAAGAGGAGAGATTAAAAAGGCGTTAGACAACTTATTTTTACGCATTGCACCTCCTTACAATGTAAGTATATTTGAAGGAAGTTCTGTTTGTTTTTCTTTACTTTCGGTTTGGATTTACATCCTTTCCACTTCGCTAACTTTTATCTTGTCACTATCAGACCGTTGCCCGAGCATGATAAACTTGCTCCCCCATGATAGGTCCATGATGTCCCAGCAGCTGGTGGATGCAGCTATTCAAATATTTATTCACTGATGAAAGCCATCCTTAAGTGTTATGCATGACGGAACGTTTGGAGTTTATATTCATATCAGTACGAGAATCCCTCCCCCTGTTCACATTGCAAATTATAAAAGAGTATCTTTTTTTTTCTTTAAAATTTCCATATTTTGTTTAAGCTTAGGATAGAAATAAGTTCATTTCTATATGCTTTTGTGTGTGTGTGTGTAAAACACAGACAAGCATAATTAACTTTGAAATAATAAACAACAACTGGATATTGATTCTTGATATTAGCCAATATCCCAGAACTTAATATCCCTTTCTCCGACAGTATATCTTTATTGATTATCTCCGATTTCAGTGACTGTGTTATTTCAAATCGACTGCATCTTTTCTACGATGAAAATACTTGATTCGTTTTTACACAGATTTTTCTCCAGTCCGCCTTTGAGATGTGGTCGTTGAAAATAGGCGGAGAATCTCTCAAGAAAATTGCGCAGTTGCAAAACATTAGTACAGGGGATGAAATCCAAATGTACTAGCGAGTGCTGATTTAACAGGTAGCAGACAGTGACATAAACTCTGTACTTGAAATTTAACTTCTAAATTATCATAAAATATTGTATAATATTGTTTTATCTCTTCCTCCAAACAGATTTAAAATATCCCAATTCTGAACTATTTTGCTGACTATAAAAACCAATAACTAACCGAAAGATGGGGCGTACACTTACAATTCGGCCAGTAAGCTACCCTGATCTATTTGACGAGTGAGTGGATGGTTTCTTAAAATAAACTTGCTGTGATGTTACCTCTAGTGATATCATTTTTAATATTAGTATTCGTTTTTTACCCTCCTCTTTTGGCTACACAGTTCATTATTTCATCGTTTGACATTAATGTTTTATTTCTACTTCGTATGCGCCAACTTAGTGATATTGCAGCTGTGTGTCATAGCTGCAATATCACTAAGTTTTCCAACATAATTCTGAAGTTTCTTTACACCACATTACCGTGTTCAGTATTTCATCTTATAAAAAGGATTTCGTTAAACTAAAATGCATGTATTGAATAAAAATTTAAAAAAAATATATTATTGACTGTTTGAAGTTTTGTTAGGGTTCTGCTAGGAATGAAAGAGTGATCAGATTTTGTAGTGTCCACGAATTTATTAAAAATAATAATCATTTTAGGGAAATATTCATAAACAACAGAAGCGGAAAAGTGTACAAAGAAGGAGAATCTTTTAAAATGCTTGATCTTGCTGATTCTCTCGAGCAGATATCCATGGAGCCTGTTGAAGATGTCTTGTACGAAGATTCTTCACTAATCCAGAAACTAGTTGACGACATTCAAGCAGTTGGTAAGTATGCTTGGGTTCTTTTCCCTGGAATAGTAACTTAATAACAAAACAATTAATGGATTGTCGAATCGTAAATATCTTTAAATCTCTACCGTAAGTCTAATGAATAGCGTTCAGATTTTTCACCTCTAAAAGAACAATGCATTGCATTTTTATCTGTCGGAAAAACATTTTGCTTATGTGTAATTCGGTTTCGAATCCTGTTTGCAGCGTGAGGAATGAACTTTTATATTGGCCTTTCAAGTGAGAGTAAATTTAATTACTTTCATACAGAAATGGGAGGGTTTTTTACTCATGCGAAGCAAACAAACTGGTCTTGCGCTACGACAGGAAACAATGCTCAACGACCGAATTTCCGCTTTTCTGTTATAAGTCATAATTAAATGTCTCTCGATTAAAGCAAGAATCTAAAAGAATCTTGTTTTATTTGCTGCTCATACTCCTTAACTGGTAACTAGTTTTCTCTAAGCTATTCACAGCAGCTGACAGATGCTCATTTTGCCCATCACAACTGTGGGAAAATAGACATTTTTTTTATGACGAGGCCCTTTTCTTTTTAATAGGAAAGGTAAATTGCATTCGTATAATTCTGTTTCAACCTGTTGCGACCATGTTCGTTTTCTTGGCCTTCCAGTTGGTCTTTTTAAGTAGTTGGTCATCATATTTCTGTTCTTGTAATTCAATCCTTTTTATATTCTTTTTAACGTCTTTTTTGCTAACTGGTTGTCGCATTTCTTCTATATCGCTTCATTTGTGATATTTTCAAAAGTTTTTTTCAGCTTTCTTTCATTTATGAAATATTTATTTGATCTTAATTGTCTTCGCAGCTTTTGTTTCTGATGCACAACTTAAAACTGCTTTTATGCCTTGGTTTGAGAGTATTTAAATTCTGTCCTCTTTATACACCAGAATTATTCTTGTTTTCCGTAGTATTCTTATGAGTTTTATGGAAAATCTAGTAAAATAATCCAAAGAGCCATATTCTTCATTTTATATTATACCTTTTGAGAGTATTCAAAATACATTATCTTGTTCTGTTATTTTCGGTCAGTACATTATACGTTTGGCAAACCTGCAGTCATAAACATTAATCTTTTTTTTTTTTTACCTTTTACATCCAAAGTCGTTATTTGTTTAACGTCAGATTTATTTAAAATTTCAATAAGTTTTCTACAGATTTTCAAAGAGGATATTAATCCTAGAATTATTCAAGTCTTTACTAATACGAAACTAGCACTGGATTATTTCTCCCTCAATTCATCTGATACTTAAGTTTAGAAAAGGCGTTTCATTAGTTGATTTGAAATATTATTTCTCATATTTTAATTATTCATTCTGTATTTCTTCTATTCTTGGCAGTTTGTATAATTTTAATTTTTCTTACTTTTTTTCTCGGTTTGTGATATTTCCCACTCATGCTTCATTTTCATTTAATTTATAAGAAAGTTCTCAGTATTTTTCTATTCAATTTAGAGATTGTTTATAAATTCACTAATTCAGTGCTTTAGTTTCAAATCAATCTCCATATTTGTTTCTTTTTATCATAAAAATCGTATTGAACCTCTTTTTAAAATATTTACTCTACAATGATTTTTTTTTCATTCTTATCATTTTATTTCTTAGATTTATGTTAGAGGGTTTTTTTTTATTAGTTAACTTGTACATGTCTAAGAAGGATGCGATTTTCCCTTTTTTTTTTGTGAATAATTTCTTTTGAGCATGAAGACGTTCATCTCTTTTCATATCTGATATCTATTCCCCCCCCCCCCAAAAAAAAGATTATAACACTGCTTCTTTACGACCAAATATTTCCCAGCTTTAATTCAATTCTTTCTTTCTTTTATTATGAAAGAACAAGTGTTTCGTTTTTTAATTATTTCTGATATAGTATTGCGATACTTTTTTTTTTCTTGTTAGAACCTAACTTTGAATTTTTTTTTTCATTTCCACCTTCTTAATGCAACTTTTTTTTGAGATGTTATTATCCGTAGTCACAGTTCTCAGTATATAATGTGTGGTCATTCCCTACATTGCCCGATGTCGTCTAATACTTAGATACCAATTCCTTCTTTAGGCTTAAGACTTCCGTTGGTCATTTATCTATTATGGATGATCTTCGTTCTAATACTCCACGTAATTTTATGCTTTCTTTGTTAATCGAATGTATTGCCATCCCAGCTCATTATCTGTGTAGATATTGTGAAGGATAAAACAGTTAAATTTATCGAAAATTATATATTAAATACTTGCCTGTATTATATATATATATATATATATATATATATATATATATATATATATATATATAAACTTGTCTACCACGTCAGCTCACACTTAACGCACGCAAAACAGATGAAGCTCAGAAAACAAAAACAGCAACTCATGACCAATGGCAACGTTCAATTGGATTGGTTGACACAATAACCAATACAGTCTCTAGGTGCTATTATCTCAGAGCTCATCCAGCCTCGCTTTCTGAGCAGTTTAAAGCTACTAGAACGCTAAGAATTTGACCCGCTGCGTCGTCTGTGCATCTTTTAAAAGGACTCAGAGGTGTGTATATTTTGAACGCACATCTGGGCCATTAACGCGAATGTGATGCAATGTTTACGCGTTGAAAGGCCTCTTCATGAAGCATTAGTCTATTGTGTTTACTTCTAGGAATCGCGCGAAGTCTGAAAACAATTAGGGGAAGCTTTAACGGGAATAAATGCAAAAATTTAATATCGGTGATATTGTTATTCGGTGAATGAGCACCGCACATCCAGAATGTTCGCCCCTGATTTTTATATGTTTGTATATGTGTGTGTGTGTGTGTGTGTGTGTGTGTGTGTGTGTGTGTGTGTGTGTGTGTGTGTGTGTGTGTGTGCGTGCGTGCGTGCGTATATATATATTGCAATTTTTTTTGTGTAATGCATTCATTATTGGCTGCAAACACACACTACATTTATTACATACACTTTCATCTTTAATTGCCGTACGCGTTTGATTGACTTCTTAACGGAAAGGGAGTTAAACGTTGTCATGCAGAGGGGGGAGGGAGCAGGGTTTCTTATCCTGCAAACGAGCCAGAAGAACACACACAACTAAGACATAAATATTCACGCCAGAGTCTTATTTGCATCTCCGTTATTTCAAGACCACGGCCATTTCGACTGTTTCTTTCTTCATTATTCCACTGTGTGCTATTTATATAATTTTGTGTTACATTTTCTTTCATTGTAGTTTTGGATAACGCCATTTTAATTGTTTCCCATTAGCTTCTTTAATTAGTTGGAATATCATTAAATCATATAGACGAAGTTGCTATTTTCGAATCACGTGGTTTCGGTATCCTTTATAAGATCTGCTCCTTTGCGATCTTCTTTTGAGCAATATAATTGAACATATTGGTTTTCCCATCTCCTTTTTGAATGGTGAAAAGGTCTTTATTGCAGGAGTGAGCCGTCGTATACACTCTACTGACATGCTTTGCTCATTTGTGCTCATACTTCGTTATAGTGCAGGAAAGATTAAAGATGAATATTTATCTTAATATTTAAAATATTGTTAATAGGATCAGGCAATTGACATTAGCCAATTAACGCCGAAATCCGCTTAGTTTCAAACATAACATAGCTTTGATCCCTTCTCATTTTTCTAGGTGGCATGATTACTAGAACAGATATGGAAATGTACAGTCCAGAATGGGTTGAACCTCGGGTACTGTCCCTTCCAAACGGTATGACAGTCTATTCTGATCCTCGTGGTGAAAGCCAAGATGTTTTGGCTGTCGTGATTGCAATGGGTGTACTCAACGGAACTTTGCTTCACCTGCCGAACAGCACGGAGCCTCGGTTTCATCGGTTGAAAACAGGGCAACTCACCATCCCACATGCAGATTCAGAGCACGAGAACGATCCAAGGCTACCGCAGGTTAGTAACAGAACATCTCTCATATCAGCGATCTAAATGAATGGGCTTTATTTTCTTCATCTCATTTTCGAATTATATTTTTTCCACAGAAACCAGTCCCGGAAGTGCACATTGATTCGGTTCGAAAGGAAACCGCCACTTCTCATGATTCCGGATCTTTAGGAGCGGACACAGGCCGTCAGACTTACGAAATAATTCAAGTATCGGTGCTAGTGCCAAATGGGGATGCGGTCTCAGTTATAAGTACCCTAAATCACGAGTAAGTAAAACTCAGTTATTGTACTGCTCACTAGTTAGGAGTATTTCCTGTTTGATCTGTTTTAAGGATATAATTCGTTATCTTCTTTTGACGATACCAAAGTAATTGTAAAACGTGGCTTATATTTTTCTTTCAAAGAATATTATAATAAAGTTGCCAGCAGTCGGGTTAATCATTTCGTAGATATTAAGTTGATTAATATACTTGTAATTATTCTCTGTGCTTCTTTATTTCGTATGGTGGCTCACCCTTCTGCTTAGTAGGAATGTTTTGAGGCATTGACTATTCCTACTAAGCATTATTTATTGTATTATTCATTCACATCGTCAAATTATCGATAATTGGTCTGTGTTCGAGGTAATGGCACTCAAACCCTGAAGAACGAAGTGCAAATTAATTTTTGCAGGGATATTGTCACCGATGTTGGGTTTAGTCTTAATACAGTTTGAAGATATTCTTTAACTTAAAAAGTTCTGAGCTGATTGGTAATAAGAGCTCGTTATTTTTGCCTAATGTTATGTAATGCTCAGATGGCGCAATTGGTAGATCGATACTCTCCTTTAGTGGAAAAACCTTGGTTTCAATTTCTCTCAAGAAATCGAGCATTTTATAGATTTTTTTTATTCACAAACATAAACCGATGGAAGTGGGGGGATAATTTTCCTCCAGAAATCGTATGTTTTTCTTCGCATAAACAGTTGTCTGCTAAAAACAAAAACGCATGATTAAGACGTAATATTCTTCTTATGGTCGTACCTAATTCGGAATTATTTTCAGTTTTTATTCAAATTGCTGACATATTCAGAAATATTTAAATATTTCGAAAGCTATATAGATTCGCAATATTGCACTTCCAGCATTAATAAGACTTAAGTTTGTTTGTTTTTTTCTGAAGAGTCTTTGCCTAGATTTTGCGATATAGGAATACACATGAACTATTTTCCCCTTCATTATCTTAGAAACTGAATTCCAGGACTTTGAGTCTCCCTTCCATCAGTACATCACATTCGATAAACCTGTTTTGTGTATAAGTTAATTGTACGGCCGTTAAATACCAAACTCATTCAGAATCTCAACAGCGGCATATTTCTCTTACATTTTTCTTTCTCTCGTGGTTTATAAATTTTTACTAAGAATCTTCAAACGAGTAATCTTTACCGAAGATTGCACCCATTTTAATCATCCAAAATCAATAAACGCAATGGTTAAAGAACTATTGCAATTCTGGAAACATCCTTTTAAAAATAATTTTAAGCAAAATGAACACTAGGCGAGTAGGTCATCTAGACGAGTAACATCAGTTTATAAGGTTTATATATATAAACCTTGTTATATTTCGAAGTAAGGTATTAATATCTAGTAACAACCATTGTCAATAACATATTAACGTAATGCTAATTATGCCATCTCTTCCAAGGGCACGCTTTTCAGTCGAAGGTGGATTAGCCCGTCTCCTGGGAGGTGATAGGATTTTATCCCCGCAAACTGAGAATAGGCTGATCACCAGAAGAACATAATTCGCTGACATCATACCCTTACTTCGGCTGTAATTCCAAACATCTTCCGAAAGTAGTCTCTTTATTTAAGAATGTATTTTAACCTTCAACTCCATTGATAACTGATAAATATATACTTGGAAGTTTTGAGAGTTGATTTGTTTTCTTTCAGTTTTGGAAGTTTAAAACGCTCGCCATCTACCGGCATTGTGCTTAACAGTAACGTGGAACATTTTCTCCGGCCTGGTGGAGCACCTCTTTCGTTCACCAGCCCTACGATCGTTGTGAATAGCGACGGAAACGTTGAAATAGTAAGTACAATAACTAAGTACATGTTCTTGATTTTAGCGTTTCTGGCAATTGCAAAAAGAAATACATTTTAGAAACATGATCTAAAAAGAAAGTAATAACTGTCTGAATTACAATTTATGGTGAAAATTTTTAAAATTCATAGTTATTTTTAATGTCATATTTTTCTCTTATTTTGAAGGGCACGTGTGTGCGATATTACTGATACAGAAATGCATTAGTAATATTGCTTACAGATTTAATGCCAATAACCTATACACTGCCTCAGTGTTCATCTAAATGTTTCATCCCCCGTCCATCTTCTACCTCGTGGGATGTAGACTGATGTTCTATCGAGAACTTAATCAAGAGTCGACAACTTCAGACTCCAAGGCTATGCTTCGGTGGTCGTGCTCTATCCGCCATACAGTACACCCAGAATCTGAATCGCAACCGCCGGAACATTTCGAACATCACCTATTCCTAGTCTTTACGTCGAAGTGAATGAGCCTTCTTCGTCATCTTGATGTCAGCACTCGTATTATACAATTAAAATGAAATCTCTGCGAAGCCATCCCTCGTGGACTAGTTTTTTTTTTTTTTTTTTTTTCATGTTTGAGAAACGTGTATAACAGGTCAGACTACAATGTCCTTTTGGATTGATATGAAAAGTATTATTACAAGCAGTAGATATCACGGTCTGCATGAATGCCAATAATTACGCTTCCGTCATAACATGGAGCCTCCGTAGCTTAGTCGGTTTCGATGATACTTTTTGGTTGTAAAGACCTGGGTTCGATTCCCGTCCAGGATGCGAACTTTTATCATGAATTTTCTAGTGAAGGTGAGTTAACCGGACTGATAGATGTGAGAGTTTTCATCTCGCAAAACAGGCTCTCTCTCTCGTATCCGAGATATCGTTATTTTTTTTAAATTAACTGGCCTCAAATGGATGTTCACTTGTTTTGGGATCCGAAGCCACGATAGGACTAAGGGAAAAGAAGGCTGCAGACACACCTTTTTGTTGTGAGTATAATTTTATACAATATTATACGAGTATAATTTTGCGAACAAAAAAAAATCCACCTAACACTACTACATCCAAATCCCAATTTTATTTTTCTATATTAAACAAAACTGACAAGCAGAGATATCTTGCTTAGTCAATGATTATATAATACGTATAAATTAATAACTAACTATATTATTGGAGATACATTTTATTATTTATTGTTGTCGAGTATAGCAGTGAGTATAATATTCTGTTTTTGTGGTTAATGCAGATTCTCTTAAATCGAGAACTCTAGTCAACACAAAAGCAAAGGAATCTTTCTGCTACCTACAAGTATTTTTCAATTTTAAGCCGAACCGATTCTTTGAAAAAGCTCGTCAAAATTATTCATACTAAAATTTTAAACTCAATATTTTGATTTAATTATACATTGTAAGTATTAATTAAACCTTGGAGTTTTAGTAGCAAACTTTGAAGAAGACATTGACTGATTCATCTATGGAGGTATGTGGTGAAGTTGCCTGCAAGGATAGAAAAATAAGAACACTTCGGTGGGGACAAGAGTTAAAAAGCGGTCCTGGAAATGAAAGCATACTAAAACTTTCTAACAAATAAGTTGGCAAATGCCCTAAAAGGATACAGAGAAAAATGCAAGAGTTAGGCTATGTGTAAAAGTAACTAAACAAAAGTTATGGAAAATATCAGGATGGTGGCAAATTGTTTTGGAGACGATTGAAGAAGCTTAGAATTGGAGGAAAGAGACTGAAATGAACCAAGCAATGACAGAACCCTATTCGAAAATTTTCAAGAGGAATTAAAAGACGAGTACATATCAATACTTGAGGTAAAAAAGCCTTCAAAAACTTAAAATATGGAATGGCAGCTGGAGTAGATGATATTTAACCAGAAATGCTTTAAGTATGGAGGTATAAAAATTTTTGCAGTGGCTACACTGCATAATTCAGAAGCTCGAATTATCGATGGTTGGAGTGGAGCTCTTCTACTACCCATCTATAAAAAAAAAAAGGAATAAAGCGGAAATGTGATAATTATAGAAGAATTTCTCCAGTAAGTGTTCCATGTAAGATTTATGCAAGCATACTTGAAAAGGTGGAGAAAGATTGTGGAAGAGAAACTTGGAGAAGAACAAGCTGGCCAAATAGATGTTATCCAGATCCGGTTTTTACTTTAAGATAAATAGTTGAGAAATTGTCGGAACATGACAAAGGATCTGTACTTTAGATTTGTAGATCTGGAAAAGGCATATAACAAGGTGCCCAGAGAAAAGCTTTTTAAAACACCACAATTATATGGGGTGAATGAACATAGTATTATACATAACATTACACAGTACTGAAATATAGACTATGCATTTCAGTTGTCGGTCAGAAGTTAGAATTAGAATTGAAGGAAATACTGGAAGATGGTTTGCTGTACAAGATCAGAAAAAGATCCACATTATCTCCCCTCTTATTCATCATCTGTATGGATCACATTATGAAAGAAAGTGGCCATAGTCCTGATATTAGAATTGGAGATGTCAAACTTAGCTTTTGCTTTATGCAAATGATCATGTTGTACTCCTAAATACATGTAGTGTGCAAGTCTCCAGGATTCTATAACTACACGTAAATTGAATAACAGCCATAACAAATTTTGCATGAAAATCAGCAACAAAAAAAGACAAATTATGAAAATAGGCAGAAGCATTGAACACATGAATTGCATTCTGAAAGGAGAACCTATAGAACAATTAAACATTTCTGCTATTTAGTCACGATTTTTAGTGAAGATGGCAAATTAAATATGGATATGTACAATGGAATTAGTAAAGCTGGTATGGTAGGAAGTAAACTAAATAAGTTTATATTGAATAAGAGAGAAATTAGCCAAAATTATCAAACTAACAGTATACAAGAGTGTTCAAACCAGTTTTAAGTTATTGATCTGAGAGTTGGATTATAAATAAAGCGCTTGATCAAAGACTAGAGACCACAGAGCTGAGTGAAGTGATGGCATCTATGGCGGATTCCTATTAAAATGAAGATATTAGAAAGGAGTTGGACGTTGTTCGCATTCAAGAATGTGTCAGCTGAGCTAACCTAAGGTAGCGTGACCACTTAAATAGAATGGGGAAGGAAAGGTTAACAAAACAGGTGTTTGATGTCAAGATGGAACAAAATCTTGGTGGATTGATTCGGTCGGAAGTGCTTTAGAATCATGAAATGTTAGATATGACAATATTGGAGTGCTCACATGTAATAGACTGATTTGGAGGAAAATTGTTGATAAGAGATTAATAATAATGTAAACTTAATCATGTAGTGTTGTCATGGCAGTCTTGAACACCCGTTTGTGCGTGTGCGCAACGAATACATCAATTTCCTGATACACACACACACACTAGGGAGTTCTGGCGCATAGCCTCCCCCCCCCCCCGTGTTCCGGACTGTAGGCCGGTTCTCCTTGAATTCTGATGACTCGAATTTTGAAAACTCGAAAGGGCTTCCGCCCCCCTGGCACCTACAGCACCCCCCCCCCCCCCGAGTTTCAGACTGGTAGGCCGGTTCTCCTTGAATTCTGATGACTCGAATTTTAAAGACTCGACACTCAGGGTATCCCCTGAGTTTCAAAACATTTCAAATAACTTGACAAAAAACGTGACACAAAAACATTACATAAAAAGTCTTATCATTTTATATACATAGGGTAGATATCAGGACATTGATGTATTCATTCTCTTTCTTTCTAACTTTGTTATTAATAATTTTCTTCTTATAATTATGTAAAATTTGTAATTAACTTATATTTTTGTACTCAGATGGGTACTCACAGAATAACAGATTAATCTTTGTGTGGCATAATTATTAACAGATAAATTCCTCATCCGATTGTAAATTCGGTCTAATCTTCTGTTTACGAATGTTGCATTCGGTCAACCTATTCATGATCGATATATTCTCGGTTGTTACGGGAAAAAAAAAAAAAGAGTGGAATTAAAATCTCATCACTACATGAGCAGGTAATGTACATTTTGATTTCCACTCATTTTTTTTTTACACTTTATGATTTATATTGATAAATTAATTTCATAACGGCTAGGGAAAAGGTAATGCGAATTGCTGTTTAGGATTCTTATTAAAACTTGTGGAGTTATTTTAGTTTCGGCTGGACAATTTGTAGTGGGGAAAATTAGGCAAAACAAAATTATGCGTTGAAAAAGCTATTCAAAGTTTAAAGAAAGATGTTCTAACTTTTGACACTACTTAACAGAGTTCTTCGAATAAATTTGTTACAAACATCGTAACACTTCTCACGAAAGGAATACAAATGTCAGCAGTCGAAATTTCAACGCTTCAGTTCAGATTGCAACACAAAATAGAACTCTCTTCCATTTTTAGATTTTGTTTTCTGTGAAGAAAGTGTACCACAGATGAATACTTCTTCCAAGGCGTCTTGAAGATTTCTTACTTAAAATTTCCCTCTTTGAAACTTTTTGTACGATTTAGAGACTGCAAAAGAGCGTTTCGTTGATGAATGTTTTTACTCATTTTGAGTTTCGGGGGAAGTTTTCGGTATGCTCCGAACTTTCATAGATGCACATCGCTCTAATCTTTTCTTTTCTTCCGTGATCGGTCATACTAACTCTAGTGGCTTATTACTGGAATCATTAGAGCTAACCCCGAATCTGTCATTTTAATTCACTTAATTAAAAAAAAAAATGGAACACGTGAAAAGCTCCAAAAACGTTTTTTTTTGGGGGGGGGGGTTTCGTTACGTTGCTAAAGATCCCGTAATAATTTCTGTATATTAAGATCAAAATTCAGGATAAGGAGTGAGAAGGTAAAATGCTCAAATACCGGTATAGATATCTTTGCTCAGCTGATTTTGAAAATTTACTTATCGAACTGGTTTAGCTACTTAATATAGAAAATAAGGGATATTTTATACAATAGCATCTCATACGAAAAAGAAAAAGAAACGATCGTTTTTCAGTTTTGCTTTTCTAAAAACGGCAAATGATATAAATGACCCAAAAGAATACTAAATTACGGCACCAAATTTTTGAAATTAATAATGCGTAGGTTATTAGGTGCAGTCCATCAAATAAAAAGTGCGAGTTCAACGAACACTAATTCACTTTTGACATCTGACAAATTTAAGATTTATTTCCGTTATTTTTATCGCCCTTGTGTATTATATTTTTTCATTATATTCAATTGATTACGTTATCATTATTATTCTTTTTATTTTGGAATATAGATACGACTAGCGAGGGATGAAACTGGCCTTAGAGCAGAGTAGGGACTGTTCTACCGAGAAATGTTTGTCTGGAAGATGCTTTGGAACAGAAGAGATGCATCGTGAAACAGATAAATGTTAAGATACATTAGTTTGTTCTCAAATCTGTGATAACGTTCCACGAATGCAATAGAGCGAGAAGGATACTGGTGTCGTCTCAATTCCGTCCCAATTTTTGTAAGTTTCATGAAGCAAACAGAATTCTCATCGATTTATGTTTCTGATCGACAACGTTACTTCGTATGGTTTAATTCTCATTTCTCATGTGTTCTTATGTACATTTAAAGTAATCTACATGCATTATTAAATCAATCTTGGTAACAAAAAAAAAATTAATAACATCATATGCAACTGCCTGCAATGGATGAAGTTTGAATGGGTTATGAAAGTGTTTGCATCGCCTGTTTCCTCATACGACCACAAGATGCGATCACATTTACTTTTTTAGGATTACACCATCATCTGCAACATGGAAAGGCAACTAAAACACACTAATACGTAGTGGTACGTAGCACGATCCGATTTCCTTGTTAAGGGTACAAATACTGGAAGAATTTCATCGCCTATTGTTAGACGCAAGAATGCCGTGTCACGGAAACAGACATTGGCTTCGTTTAATTGATTTACGAACAACGAAACAGATTGGAAATGAGCAAGCAGCTCTGGTTGTCGAAGTAAATGGTAGGTACAACAACTGGGAAGTTCTGAACACTGCACTGTCGAAATATTGGATTCGGTGATTTCCATCACTCAGGATCACTGAAAGTGAACTAATTTCTCAAATTCAGCCGAAGAAAATGTGCTGATTGTTTTCTGGTTAAAGCACCACACACACACACGCTCTTCCTTTATGCTTAGATAACACCCCTGTGGTCAAATGAACGAACATTTTTGACAATTATGTGAACAAAGCGTACTAAGTCACCTTATGTGCAACAGATGCATCTTTCAGAATGAAGTCTTTCATATAAGAAAGCTTGTTGGGCTATTTTTTAGACATCCTCGTTAATAACAAATTTAGTGTTCACCCTGATCACAACGATATTTCAAGTAGGCCTATACATATTTATCATCTGGTTTGATTATTAATGATCCATAACACACTTCTGTTAATGGCATGCATTTGTGTATATATTGGCCACTGATATATCAGTGGCCTATATTGAAGTCGCAGAATCAAAATAAAGTACATTCATTGCTTAGTTTAGTATTTTCTTCTATTTTTAATGACGAAGTTACGTAATTTATGGAAATCGGTGTTACTTGAAGGTTAGAATTTAGTAAATATGTACTTATGAAAAAAAAAACTGATTATTCATCGAAGATTTGTAGATAATCACAGTTTTCCGATTATTGAGCTCAACCGAAGTGAACAGATAATCTAAGAGATGGATTTATGTTAAGAAATAGCCTTTTAACATAATATATCCTAGCTTGTAGCCTGTCTGTGCTCTGTTTGCATAGACAGGCTACAGTTTATTGTAAACAGAGTTGAATATTATTTCGGAGTTCTGAAAATAATCCAGATTACAGGTAGAAAAGAGCGAACCTTCCGTGTGCATCCAACTGGACATTGCGTAACATTGGAAAGTGTTGAAACAGCTCTGACGTATCTATCACCATCATCAATTAAAGCCTCATTTCTAGAGAAATCAGCGTTAGTGAGAGAATTCCTGGATATTCTTTAGATAAGAAATATCTTCTCTTTGTCTTCCTGGAATCTAGTACAATAGTAAAGAATAAAATCGCTTAAAAAATAAACACTGTTTTTTAACAACTTTGTACGAAATAAAAAGGGCTGGACATATTAATAGAAAATCGGAGTAAAATTACCATCTGTTTGCAGTTTAAACAATAACTAAGAATAAAAGACTTTACGACGAAGGGGTAGAGAGAAAGGAAAATGGTTTTAGTTTCAAAATCCTAGATGGGATTCTGAAAATAAATAATATTTTTAGTTTGGTTTGATTTGAATTACAGCAAAACCACTGCATGTGTTGTTCTCCGGTCTGTTTTTTGGAATTAAAATCCCATCTCAAAAAGTTTATTCCTTCCTTATTGCGAGTGGGTGGCTAACTCCAGTTCGTGTATTTTAAGGTTTCTCGAATGACACACGGGATTAGAACTCGTAATTGCAAATTCAAGACATATTTCAAGTTAGAACATCGCTTCTATGCCCTCATTAAGATTTGTACATTTCCTTTATCCATAGTTCTATATATGGAAGCCAGAAATGAATTTAAAGCAACCATTTCTTAGTTATATACTTTTCCTGTTTATTTTTAATTTTTTTTCGGCATTTTAAAGGAATTAGACAATCGAAACATGTGAATTTTTTGTCGATGGTCGTCATAGCATGCCTTAATTGCCAGATATTTTTTAATTTTTGCGTGATGGTCTTACGTAGGAAAGTCTTACTTTCTTTATGGCACGTAATGCAGAAAATGATACCAAAATCTTTAACTTTCTGACTACTTGAGCGGAGTTTGTCTTTTATCTTCCGAAAATGTTATTTGTTATAAGGTATGTGAGTAAATGACACTCTTTTTTCTTAAATCACAAAGTTTTCACGTGTTGAACAAAGCTTTTCACTCTGCTCTAGTCATACACACTCTGTTGCAGTAAGCATTTTGGTCCTGCATTTTTTTTTTCAAAGGCATTCTAGTGAAAAATGTCGTCCGCAATATTTATAACACCTGGAAATGAACGCTAAGTGATTAATATAAGGATAAAATACTGTAAAATATGCATGATTGCTTCCGCGAAATTCCACCATAGGAGGTTAAGTCGACATTCAGTTCGTACAGTATCATCACAATTAGTGCATCTCAGAGCAATTATGACATTAAAATTGGTGAAAAGAAATGAGAAATAGATCAGGTAGTACAGGGCTGTCCGCCTGTGGGTTTTGATTTTCACGAGCGAAAAAATAAAATAACAATTTGAACGGAATGCGTATTAGACATTTTAATTCTATCACTAATCGATAATCTCGATGTTGGTAATTTTATTTGGTGTTTTTATATCACTATATACCCACGTGTTTTTCAAATATTAGATGTGTCAAAGTAGCGTTCTTACGGTGTATTTTTCTAACGCGCATGTTCCTGGCGTTCACGGGGAACGAGAGCGCGCGATTTGTGCGCAATTAGTGTTGTTCGTTTCTTCATCTATCGAGGTTGTTACACTGCTGCTTACTAAATTACTAGATGCGCAATGGATGCGGCCCTCGGATAAATCTTTTTTTAATGCAACCCTCAGATTACTAAGGTTGAACAGCCCTGAGGTAGAGCATATAAACTAACAAAAAAGTGAAAGAAAAGTGCTGAAAATCTTTTGCGTGTTTTTGTCTTAGTGCATCACTGGATTCTCTGCATGATTGAACGGTCATAGTTTCATGTCCGAATATTATGTCTTAAACTCCACATAGTTTTTCCGTGGGAGGACTGCTGAGCGTATTTTCTATATAACTTTGGCATTAAAGTTCGTATTAGCCAGAAGTTTAGAAGAGATGCGAATTAAATTCTCCTGAAAAGTTTGGAATCTTATGCATTACATCAACTTTAAAATATTTTTTCTGCTTTAGGTTTCAAATGGAAAAATAAAACAAATAATAATTCTTCAGCCTAAGGATTTGAATAGTGCTCTTATTTTCATATTAAGGTTTTCTTTTTTTTTTTTTCCCTTCCCGCAACAGCATGGAGAACACAACTGACTAACTGACGTAATACACTTGACTTGTGCTATGAGGGATCATAAAATGAAAATTATACAATTCAGAAATTACGCACTAAAAGCGTTCCGGTATATACATATACACATACGTTTTGAAATTAGCTGCCAGGTAAAGTTAGCAACATTGTATTCCTAGAATAGAAGAAAGTCAGATGTACTGGACTTTAGGTTAAAGTCCTTTCCCTACAAGTCTTTTTTAGCTGATTTTGAGTGCAAGCCAGAAGACAGATCAGGACTATATTAAAAGTGCTGTAGACATAATTATTTAATCATTTCTATAATTATGATTATAATTACTCAGAAAATAAGTTTCTGAATGTAATAGCGAGCTGACAATGTTTACTGCAAAACATGGATTCTGAGCAACGGATCATAGTAGTAAACAGCAGTGTAACATTTTCTGCTCATGGCATTAACCGGGATGACTTGCGCGATTAGACGGATGGATGATCCCATTATAATCTGCTTGATTTTATAAGTGATGGGTTTCCAGTAAGTATGAGCATCAGCACATTATGTCAATCAGTAGATTAGATCGCAGTTTATATAACGAATTATGGTACAACTTGAGTCTCCTCATTAAAAGAACTTGGTTTCGATTCCGAACAAGGACAATTAGATTTTTTATCAGTTACTCTGGTATACTGAATTAGTGTGTAGAAGAGGAAATGGGGGACGGGGTGACGCCATAAAAATATGCTAAAACAACAAAATGGACCTGAGAATATACGCAACTGCGGGAAGAATATACAACGCTCCAGATCCACCAGCTTTCATAGATCATATTAAAGTCGGTCGCAAAAGGAGGGGAATATGACACATAAATTCAGTTTTACTTGTAACAGTCAAACCGACATGATTATAGAATTTGAAAGTTTTATTTGAAACTCTCGAAGGTATTTTATCATCTTGTAATAATTTCCAGAGTAGATTTCTGTTCAAGTTATCATAGGCTTTTTCGGTCAATAAATAGAAGAAGGAAAGCGGGAGGTTAAATTCTTTTCTTTTTTCTATGATATGTTGCATTATGAAAGAGGCATCTGTGCATCCTCTCCTTCTAAAACCAAACTGTTCTTCATGTCATATACATCTGTAGATTGGTCCCTACTCTTTCATGTTATTCCGCTTGCTTCTTCCCCCTAATGCTATTAGAGTAGTCGAGGGCCAGGGGGTGAATCTATCCAGTTTACTATTTTCTTTCATCTCACGTAGTTTGAGTCTGCTTTTCCTCTCAGAAGGCAGATTCGGAGGCTTCAATCTGGATTAATAAAAATTGAAAAGCAATCTCTGATTATACTTGGGTATCAGACAGAATAATCAAAATCAGAATAAAAAATATTAATCAAACGTTCAATCTTATAAATTTATTTACCTGTAGATGGAAAAGAGGAAGAGACAGAAGAATTTTACGGAAAACTTCAGGAATATACTGATGAAACACAAAAATGAAGCAACAATCTTGATCGGAGATTTCAACGCTAGAGTGGGAAGTAACCCAATAATAGGATGTACTGGATCAGAGGAAGAATCAGTAATTGATAACAATATAATTTTATTAGGGGACTTTTGCATATTGTAACAATCTGAAAATCAGCAATACTTTCTTCAGGCATAAAAATATACATAAGAACAGGTGCGAAGAAAATTAGCTAAGCAGGCCAAGTGAAATCAAAAAGAGTTTTTTCGCTACGTTGGCAAGTAAGAGAAAAGAATGATTATGGAAATATAACTTTACTCAGTGCTGATGGTAGGTAAGTAACAAAAGCAGGAGAAATAGTTCAGTGAGAAATAGTTAAGTGATCACTTTGCAAGTGTATATCATCCAGGTGGTCGCCTCCGTAACTGCAGTCATGCAGTTACTGAGGCGACAGAGACTGATGTGACCATTGAGGTAGATGAATTAAAGGTACTCAGTATACTGAAAATTATCAATGTGAATACAGCAGTGGGCCTGGACGGTATGTATGCTCAAGTGCCACGAGAATGCGCAAGTGAATGAACTGGCGGTGCCTCTAACGAAGTTGTTTATTCTATGGCTCTGGCAAAGTTTCAAGGGAGTGGAAAGAGGGTAAGACAGGTTTCATTACATAAAGGAGACTCCAAGAGACAGCTAATTAGTATCGCTGGGGTGGTGGTTCATGTATTAGAAAAGTTGGTTAAAAGTAAAATTCAACAATCAGTGGATAGGAATATACGGGGCAGCATGGTTTTGAAAATGGCAGTTCCTGCCTCAGTACTTGATTCACATCTTATAATACGATATGGGGCAGTTATTCTTCAAAACAGCATACGTTACTGCTGCAAATACTACTGCATTTCCCCACATCAGGACTGCTTTTGGTTCTCACAAAATATAGGACGATTCCCATATCTTGAAAATGAGCTGCGTGCACATACCATTACGCCCTATTTAAGAGAGAGTGTTGCTCACTCATGGCAACATTCACTCTCTCTTTTTCTCGATCTGTATACGAACATCTGTAGACTACTGCAAAGTCAAATGAAGGAATGTTACGGTCTCGTATGAGATCGGAATGGTTTGTTTTCAAGGCAAACATCCAACCAGAATAAGACACACGCAATAAATAGACATAATACACTTCACATCCTGATCAATCCCCAAAATATCCTTTCCTGTTACTACTAGAGGTTCAAAAATAACTGGGTCAGTTGTTTTTTAACTCAGTTGCAAAATAACCCAATGCTAGGAAATTTTCTGGACTACAGCAAGACCCTAAATCTTGATTTTTTTCCCTTTATATTAAAAAAAGTAGTGGGTATACTAACATGAATCATCTCTGTCCATTTTTCCCTCGTGTGTCACTGTTTGGAAATCAGTTAAGAATGCTTTAAACTCAATATTTTGACACTAACCATCTAAAGAGTATTAAAACGACTTTATAAAGAAGAAAGTAACCATTAAATGATCTAAATATTATGACATGTAGATCAGGAATGTAATGCGCAGTGCAAAAATCACTCCTTATAAAGGATTTTTCGGGCAAAATAATGAACCATAACACTGAAAGAAAACCCGAAGTATATATTATTTGGCCATTCACCGAATAATCTACATTTCGAGAGTATATGGTGAGATTGTCTTTGTATATGCTGTCAATCACAAAGTTTCAAGTAATTCCAAGATTCATTTCAAGATGGGTTGACCAATCGCATAGCGAGAGATAGCAGGTCCTTCCCTCATCTTCCCATCTAGAAATTCGGTTTTTCATCTTGAATAGAGGTCACACGTAATTTACAGCCAAATACTATTGTTAAGCAGTAGATGATAGATGATATAAAAAAAAAAAAAAAAACGGCGAGCAATACGAAAGAGCTAGATGACACTGTCGTCTTTAATCCAAGCGGTGAGGTTTCGAAAACTGAAGTTGTATATCAAGATATTTACTGAAAGGCTGCTTGTGGGGAAATAGGATTTTTAAAAAAATCTATGGGATATAAATGCTAGTGTAGTTTTGGCTGTTATAAGAGAAGTCCAAAAGATTTGAGCGATATTCTTTGCGAATAATTAAGTTAAATGCAAAAATTCAGAAATAGGCTATTATTATTCTTTCTGTTTCGGTACAAAGTTTCTTTGTTTCATCACTAATTGGCAAAATTTGTCGTTTCAACAGGAAAAACAACTCCGGCATGGATACACCAAGCAAACTCCTTCTGGAGAAATTACTAAATGGTTATGATAAAAATATCAGCTCATTTGCGATCCTGATCGGACGGTTAGGGACACCCGCATTCGAATATCTGAATATGAGTGGACAGAATTATAGATCTGGTAAGTGTTCGAGATTTACCTTTTTATTTACTTGTGTGTGTGTGTCAAACGTTGATAATTAAACACAGGTTCATATATTCAGAACAGCACATCACGTAAAGAAAATATATGCATAAAATGGTTTTAAAAAGTAAATAAATCCAGGAGCGAAATCGATGGGATATAAAAAGTTGCATAACTCGTTTGCTCAGTGGATATTCCCACTGAATAACAAAGATTGTTATCCAGTCTAGTACATCTGAAAACTTTGTGATTTTTTTTTCTAAACTTAGAAACGTTCTAAGACCAGATATATTACTCTTGTGTGTTGCGTGTCATGCTATAAACAACCTTCAGTAAAACGAATCCCACTTGAGAATAGCCTGGAAATCTTCACTGTAAATGCAGGTTTGCAGTGCGCTAGCGAGTTCGGTATCCAATCGGCTAACCGTGATGTGCAAACCAAAGCATATATTCACACCTCCAATAAGCCATGCAATGGGCTCACACTGCGCGATTAAATTCACCTACTAATGGAAGACACTTAGAAACATTAATTCCCATTGTGGGATTCGAACTAATTGATTACTGGCTAAAGAAGAAAGCACACTATCCAATAGTACGTCAAATTCAAATATCACCCCTAAGTGTTACTTGAGTGGCCAAAATATCTTTCGTTAATTTGTTGCTGTCAATTCTTCGATTCTTTTCTATCTATATTCTCTGAATCATATCACGCACCTTAAAATATCTGAATGGTTTTCTTAGGATAAGTAATATGATTCAAATGTAGGAATCAATATAAAAAAACTCTTCCTCAGAGAAATCTTTCTCTGGATCTTTCTTATTCAGTTCTGAATTAACTCCAGTTTAAAAGGAGGGCATTTTTATCTTGGAACTGCGATTCATAAAATAGACAACTGGCCTTTACAAATCGTTCTAATTAATTCAAGCGTCCTATTTGTAATTGCCTTAAACTAATTTTTCCACACGTCTAAACTAAATATGTATCTTTGATATTAAAATGATAGAAATAGGGGATAATTAAAAATCCATCTTTATTTCATAACGAAGGAAAAAAAACAATAAATATATGAAAGTTTCCAAAAAATTACCAGAATGCTTATGAAAATGCAATCCTCAGCATCAGAGTTGCTTTCAGCTCGAACTATTTCACTTGCTCTCGGATTAGAACCTACTAGTTCGAAACAGCTGTCAGACCTTATCAAATACATTAACGAAAGGCGAATATGCGAACGTTTGGGTAGCGGTCGTTTAAGTAAGGCAACTCCGATGCAGAAGATTGTATTCCCATTTTTATACTTGCATATATATACTTTGTTGATTTCGCCAGCATACGTCGCCTAAAGCTGATGGTAAATGACGGGAACCCCGCTTAATGACGGTCAACCGCCCAATATCCGAACATGAACTTTCTTTGGCAATGATTATCTTCATCGTTTCTGTTCCATTACTTCTGGCACAGAAGTAATGGAACAGAAACGATGTTCTTACATCTTTCTTACATCTAACTGCATGTTAGATGTAAGAATCCATGCAAAATCTGTAATCAGTTTTATCTTTTGGGTGAAAATTCTCGTTACAGATTCTATCATATAAAGACCTACTGACATACAATAAACATACGAAAGAGAACTAATGCCCCTGACAAAGCAAAGTCCCTCCCTGGTAGCTGCTCTTTTATACTCCATAAAAGAGCAGCTTTAAAGAATTATTCTTGCTCGATGTGTTTTTCATCCGATCAGTGGCGCACTCAGGATTTAATCTTGGAGGGGGGGAGTTGAGTAGACGATTTACGAATACACACTAGGCATTGCATACGACCTATGACTAAGCATCTGCAGTGATCGCCAATACATGACAAACTCTATAGAAAGAGAAGACACAACATAAATAAATTTTAAAAAATAATTTTAATTAGGAAAAGATTTTTGGAAAATTTTCTAGTGTTTATTTCCTTTTTCTTTTTTTTGGGGGGGGGGGGGCAGGGCCCCTTGGCCCGCTCCCTGGGTGCACCACTGCATCCGATCACTTCAATTACAAGTGCACAGAATCACTTGTACACTCATAAGTGAATATTTATTACAGTGCTGCGTAATAACTTGTACATGGTATTATTTAAGACAAACAAAGATTTAAAAAAATAGTTTTAAAATATAACAAAACAGAGGTGCACATTTTGTTTGTAGCATGTTCGATGTTAACATCCCTGTCGCTCATATAATAGATTCCCACGTCATACAGGATGGTATGATTCAAACTCCATCGTAAGACGAGCACTCACTGTATACGAGGTTGGTCGTATACAGTGAGTGCTCGTATACACTGTATACGACCAACCTCGTTATATGCAATTTCATATGCAATTCTTCATACAAAATATATCCTATACGTTCTTTTGAAATGCCTATAGTCTCAGCAATTTCTTGCACTTTGACTCGCCGGTCATCCAATACCATATCGTGCACTTGATCGATGATTTCTGGTGGTGTTACACTTTTTGGACGACCTTCACTTGGATCATCTTCGAGGCTGGTACGGCCACGTTTAAACTCTGCAGTCCATTTCTTAATTGTGGAAAACGAAGGAGAAGAGTGGCCATAAACTTTTATGAACTTCGAATGAATTTCTTTAGGCGTTAAACCTTCTTTTACAAAGAATTGTATAACTGCACGATACTCGGTTTTATCCATTTCAAGTTTTATACAGAGGACACTTTTGCTTCAAACAGCTGTATAAAAACTTGATAGAATGACTTGCAATTTCACATGGATACTTATGAAAGAGATGTACCAATTTAAAAAAAAAAATCTTGCAGTTAGTGTTGCCATCTATGGTCGAGGCCGAGAACTTTTCAGACCACCCTCGGATAATTGAGTACACATCTCAGAACATGTGTATGAATTCAAAGATCAATAATAGAAATACAGGATACTGTGAGGCCATCTTATGAACACAAAATTCTAGCTCGCATTTATGAGCCATTTGTGTAAGTAATCATTTTTTTTCTACTAGGAAAAGAGTCCTGCAAAAAAAAAAAATTCCATGTGTTGGATCGTCAGGTGCCTGGGAAAGATGCATCCAAGTTTATAATTTGAAATCATTCATCATACTGCACATTACCTAAGATGTCAGGTCTTCTACGTAAGTCTCAGTATTAAAAAAATCTTCTAAAGAAAATTTTCGTTAATGTTCTCAACGAAAGGAACCTCTATAAGGATTGTCAACGTTGAAGTTTGTTTAAAACTTGAAGTTTCTCCAAGAAAATTCATTTATTTTTGACTCCCCCCCCCCAACAACACAATCTACAATAACACAGGAATTAATTGACACAACCAATGACGTGAGAGTGAATTTTTATATTAATTAGTCCGCTAAAATGAGCTGCTGTGTTTTGTTGAGTAATCACCATGACAATCACAATACGATAATGTTCCATCCGAGGTGTGTGCCACATCCTTTAAATTACGAAAATATTTTCAAAACTGTACAGACTTTTGCAATCCACTAAACTTCAACCTATCCACATTAACAACGAAGAGGGTTAATATAATGCTACACATAAATGACCATCGAACTGAATATAAGACAAATCGGAAATGAAACACCAAATGCATTTATCTATGCGAACTGGTGACGTATTTAGAAATCTGTGGCAAAATAGTTAGCAATGCGCTACCGTGGTTGTAGAAGAATAACTTTGCATGTCGTATGGGAAATATCCTTGACCTGCATTCTGAACTCTCTTTCCTAACATGATTTCTTTCGATGTCTGGAAATTTGAAAAATCCCGTCAAACAGGAATTGAAAGGAAAGCTATCTTCCATGAAAGATTTGTTTTCTTTGTTAGTTTTTCAAAGATGTAAATCAAAGATAAAACATGCAATCCCATGCAAGCAAGGGAAGTATAACGGAAGAAGACCACAAGTCAGGATCCGAAGTTACAAATGCTAGGTTGATGGGATTCATTCCGATGACTGTGTAGCAGAAATGATATGAACTTGTAGCACAGAGCAAAACATGAATCACAGAAGACTAATATTTATGTGCATGTATTGGGATGTGTTTAAAACTACGTACTAGCTGAAGGGCAATAACAGTGTAGGTCATAACTGATCACTTTTGGTTAAAACGCAATACTCAAGTGGAATTCATTGTATATTTTTAGATGGTCAACAGGAAAAGTGTGTTATTCTCAAAATTCAGATAGTCGGTATAGAAGTTCTCCATGTGAAGTCAACAACCTTCGATGTGCAGAATTCGAGTGTGATAATTTTAACATATTCATGGAGTACTTTTTTAGGTTTGCATGCATATTTTGTGTGTATATAACATGTTGCTTTTACTTTTGGTGCAAAAACCCGAATACGTGCAACAACTCTTTTTTTTTTAAAGAAATATACAGGCATGGCTTTTGCCTCATTAACTCGAATCGACTGCAGTTCAGTTTATTTTATTTAAAATATTAGTCCATAATTTTATTCTAGTCTCCACTGTGATACGTAATGCAATACGCTGGAAAAAGAGATCATCGTGTACTAATTTTTATTGTATGCGACACAATAAAAATGTACAAAATTCGCGTATGGATGGGTTCACCAGCCTTCTGCAGCTCCAGAGAATTTCCAAAGGAATATGAAATCTTCAGAAAACAGCATTTGCTGTGATGAAAGAGAGACCACTTAAACTCCAGTAAAAATATTGTATAGGAAACCTCTTACGCAAAATATATAAGAATAAAAGCGAGAGGAAGAAATACTGTACTCAACTACGCATATCGGGTTGGATTGCATGGGTCTGATGAATAATACTTGCTTCGTAGTTTTAGTTGCGATGGCATAATTTTCCTCGCTTCTTTTCATTATATTTGGCTAAACATCCAGGATAAAGTTAAAGGTTTGCCCGTACACTGACATCTTCATGGAGTTGGAGGTCTACAACTTACAATATCAACTGTATAAGTCACATTCAATATTTGTCTAAAATAATAGCAGTTTTCTGACTTCTCAAACCCAAAAATCTGTTTTACTTCTTAGTCACTTAATGGTCTTATTGCCTTAACTGTTTTTTGCTAACAAATTCCATTCGAAAAATAGAAAATTGTGCTCTTTCGTCTTCCAACCGAAATGCTAAAATATCCCCTAATCCACCCTGGAAAAGCGCACACCAACTTTCTCTGTCATATCTCCACCGTGTGTTGGATAAACCCGACAGGTCACACTCCTTTAATCCGTTCAGTCAACTCTCCAGCAATCTTTATTTGCTTGTGAACTTTTGTTAACGTCTTCGTTCTTCCTAAACACGGCTGACCACATTCGCTTAAATCAATGAAATGTGTACTGAAACGCCTTGATTAATGATTGAACTTTTTTGTCGCGCCCTATATTGCCCTTTTAGTTATTCTAAGTAATGCTCCGTGTTCTCCCCATCTTCGCTGTTGTCCCTAATATTTGACCCTTGTCCACAATCACACAAAAATCTCTTTCTACTTCTTACCGTGCTTCTCTCAATCGATGTAGTAGACTGTATTTGATCTCGTTTGTCTGAAATGGAAATTCTTCAGTTGGTGATATTGAAGACGAATAATAAAATCATTCGCCCATCCACATAATCATTTACTGCAGGTTTACAACTTTTCATGGGTGGAACGTAGAAAGGAAACGTACCCATTATTTATTTCTATACTGAATTTATTTATTGCAACTTTGGATGGCCATTCATATCCTGGCTCTAGTGAGCCTCCCTATTCAATAATAACATTTCTGTGTGATCGAATTAAATATTTTATAGTAGATAGTCCATACCTGCATGTTTGCATAAAATGAATCAAATGAAGTCGACTTGACGTGTAATTAATTTGATTTAATTTTTCTCTGATTGATCCTTTTTTATATTTAAGTTGACATTTCATGGCATCAATGGCCAACTTAATGCTGTTGTTTGACTATATATTCAAATACCAATGGTAGCCGTGTTTGAACGTGATTGCCACTAGAATTAATCAGTGGCTTTCTTAGCTCATTCTCGTTATTGCATGTTTACTGAATATTTAGAGCTTAAGATTGCGGTCTGCCGAAATAAATTAAAATCGAACACGCGTAAGTGTCAGCGATAGATTAACGCACTCAAAGAAATCAGTCGAATGAAAAAAAAAAAAAAAAAATCGAATACACGCAGTACGTGAGCCCCTTACAGAACACGTGATAAATACCATAAATAAAAAGATGCGAAGCTCCGTATTCATTGACTGGATAAAGAAAGCATTCTTCAGTTTGAGTCTTCTGAAATTCACAATATTTTGCTCTACAGTTGGTTCAATGCAAAAGTTTACTCTTTTTTTTTTATCCCATTGCCGTTTCTTTAGACGCCGCCTAATTATACTCCCACGTCAGATATTTCAGAAAGCGATGTCTATGCTAGAAGATGATGCGGACAGGTCACAACTAACCATTGTACACTGAATTAGTAAGACAGTTATAAACATCGATGCTGATTACGGGATTCGATCACGCGGGTTACTGGTTCGACAGCGGATGCATTACCATTCACACGTAGCGCACAGTCGGTTAAGACTGAAATCTCTGTCAATAAACACTGAAATCGAAATGAAAATCATAAAATATTAATGACATTCTTACGTAGTGACAAGATTCATCATCTTATCAGATGATGATCATCTGCTGTGAAAATGGATTCCCTTCACTCTAATTGTCATATTATCAGTAAGTTTTAATGAGGAATCATTGCTATGACAACGATTTTGTGCGCATTTTAATTCGAACAGGCTTGTTCTGCTGTAATTCTTTTCATCGCTCTCAAAATAAGCAGGTGTTGTGGTAAGCTATTACAATAAAACACTAGCGTTAACTAGATCAGATCAGCTGTATTCTTAATATATCCCACTTAAAGAAATGTTCTATAAACATTTTGATGAATAAAATTATCTCCGATTCCTGTTACGATATTCACCCCCCCCCCAACTATTTTTAAGATTTCTCACGGGTCTGCAGAAACATTTTGAAATTTTCATATTTTTTGCTCAACACGTTCTTGCCAAAGTTATTCCCTTTGAAAAGGGCCTGAAATAAGAGAATTCAAGGAAGTTTCAAACATCTTCTGCTCATCCCTTCTTGGCTGAACTCATCAATGTTTCCGTTTCCCGCTTTGTCACTGAAACTGTGAAAGATTTGGTTTTTGTTTTCAGAGTTTTGTCTCTGAAAACAAAATCTGAAAATTTTGAAGATCTTGGTTATCTCATTATTTTTTTGTAATCATGTATTTTATACTTTCATAATAATGCTATTTTAGTAGAATCCACAGCTACTTGTCTGCTGGTGTCATTCGTATATGCCCTTTTCATGTTGCTTGTCTAAAGCTGAACTGTTCAGCATTCTATGAGAAGACGGTATCGCTGATGCTATTTGGTACTGAATGGAAAACAGACAGATGAAAGGAACTTATTGGTAGCTGTGAGTATTTCGGAAGAAATATATGACGTACAAAATGAAAAAGAAACTTCACGCGTTACTTACGCAAACTCGAGAGAAAATAAAGAAAATTTCAGTCATCATGGCAGGAAGTAACAACAAAGAAGCTTAATCAGATTAATTCAGAAATCCAGCACTGGCAGTCGAGTCTATTCAAGAACCGTAGAGTGGAAGATTTTCTTGCTAGGTTCAGCAAAAGTAAGTTTATAAATCTTTTCTTAGGGAGAATTCATAGCTCCATTAAGCGAGTACTGGTAATGCTTAACAACACTTCATAATTCTGGTGGAGCGTCTAAACTTTGTTCTAGACCGATGATTTGTCGTTTCCGTTTTACTAAATCCGTGCCATAATCACTCGGGTAGATTCGCTCTGACCAGGTATGGTGTTTGCAATCTAACTCTTCTACATAAAATTTATGTGATAATATTAGCCACATTTCTTTACTTTTATGACTTCCTCCCACAAACTAGTGTACCTTTGCCTGGTTGGTGTTTTTTTTCTTTGTTGCTGTCTGTTTTTATATACAGTATGTATTATATTTTTCCTAATCCGGAAACAATGCTCTGGAGAACAAATGGAAGTTTTGTAAGCTACTTCAGGCTTCCCATAAACAGGGAGATGATTTATCACGGAATAAAATTCAACTCCTAAAGGCATACTGAAACATCAATGCCCACGTCGGAATTCCAACTCACAACCCGTTTGTAAGAGAGCGCGTACATTTACGACTATACTAACCTGGCCGGCAATATTAATACATGGATGCCATTGTTTCCTATACGTACTGTGAACTTTTTCTCTCTCTTTATTGTTGAATATTATTCATGTTCTTCTTGATGGCCACCAGAGTTTTAAACTAACCCAGCAGCGGAGTGTAATACCTAATCCGCCAGCATTATGCTGACGCTTTCTTTGAGTTGGAGATGCTCTCCACGCGCGAAACTAGATCGGTAATATAAGGTCTAATCATTAAAAAAACACTTAATTCAATTTTAATTTCAAGGGATAGATGTGTTGGTCATTGTGAGATGTTACTTTTATTTACTGCTTTGAATTCGCAGCACGTCAATAAGAAGTTGCAGCATCATTGCCGTTCGGTTAAGAAGATCTCGGGTGTAATGCGGTCTAGAGAATGAGATGTGAACCTTTTCTAAGAAGTTTTCTCTTTCAACTGGAAGTGAGTTATCCCGTCCAACTACTCGGAAGTTTATTAACACAAAGAGGCAAACTGGTTAGAACTGGCGCGTTTAATGGACATAATTCATAAAGGATTTTCTAGTTGTTTTTCTGCTGTCATCCTAACCTACAGACGTGAAAAATATATTAGTGAATGAAGAAAAACAAAAGAAACTGCATTCTGTGGTAGTGATTTATTGTCAAGTAGTTTTTATTCCGAAGAGGTGCATCACGCTAATATAATCAGGGGCACCGTTAGGTAAACGAGAGTAGTAGTAGGGGAGCCTCTTCTGACAAGATCAAGATAAGATAAGGAATCGTGACGTGATTGGTTGATGACGTCATTGTGTGCATGGCTTCATGGGTGTGTAAGGTTTGGAATTTCCGTGTGGGCAAGTGTGTCACTGGCTTCTGTTGTTGTGTTTTGGTTCGCGTATGGGATTATGGGTGATGGTAGAGATAAGGATTCGTGTTGTGATTGGTGGTGCAGTTCTGACAAGATGAAGATCAAGATAAGATAAGGAATGGTGAGGTGGGTGTGTGTTGTTTTCAGATGTAGATAAGTGACGTCATTTTTTATTTGTAAATAAATGTCGTCATTTGTTATTTGTAAATAAGTGACGTTGTTGTTTTGAATGGAAAGGATGATATTAGTGGATAAGAACTCGTGTCGTGATTGGTGGGACACTTCTGACAAGATCACCCCCCCCCACCCCCCCCCCCCCCCACCCCCCCCCCCCCCCACCCCCCCCCCCCCCCACCCCCCCCCCCCCCCACCCCCCCCCCCCCCCACCCCCCCCCCCCCCCACCCCCCCCCCCCCCCACCCCCCCCCCCCCCCACCCCCCCCCCCCCCCACCCCCCCCCCCCCCCACCCCCCCCCCCCCCCACCCCCCCCCCCCCCCACCCCCCCCCCCCCCCACCCCCCCCCCCCCCCACCCCCCCCCCCCCCCACCCCCCCCCCCCCCCACCCCCCCCCCCCCCCACCCCCCCCCCCCCCCACCCCCCCCCCCCCCCACCCCCCCCCCCCCCCACCCCCCCCCCCCCCCACCCCCCCCCCCCCCCACCCCCCCCCCCCCCCACCCCCCCCCCCCCCCACCCCCCCCCCCCCCCACCCCCCCCCCCCCCCACCCCCCCCCCCCCCCACCCCCCCCCCCCCCCACCCCCCCCCCCCCCCACCCCCCCCCCCCCCCACCCCCCCCCCACAAATATTCCTGTATTTCAGTTGTTTGCATGCTTTTCATATCTACCGATAATACACCTCCTGGAGCTTCTCTGGTTACTAAGCTCCTGGAGGTGTATCGTTGTTACTAAGTTGTTAGTATATGTTACTAAGCTCCTTAAGCTGTTGGCCCGAAGCTATTTCCTGATCTCCTTCCACTTGTATGAAACAACTTATTTTTCATGTGATTAAGCATGTGATATATTTGATATCTTTTGAATGAATAGGTAACAGATTGTTCTTATTAACTACATGAGAATCAGGCGATTTCGTTCAGTATTTATTGCACTTCGAATGGAACGAAATCATAGCACTGTATAAGCACAGCGTAGTCGCCGGATCTGAACCCAAGAGACTTTTAGCTGTGGGGATATCTCAAAGACGTTGTCTGTCGTGGACACGTAGCTAACTTAAAGATCAGCATTACATGGCATATTCCCAACATTTCGAGTGAAACTCCACGTTCTGTGTTTAAACATGCGATTTTAGCACCCTGCCGACAGCAGCTTTATTCTATAGATCAGGTGACCAACACGCAGCTCCCTGAATCAGATGTGTTCAAGAAGCAGTTCTAATCCGACAGTTTCGTGTTAGAAGTGTCGTTAAGATTGCTGCAAATCTTTACGTATGCTGATGTGATGTTCGTTTACAGTTTTTGTAATGGAAATTCTGTTGTTGCTTGTAGAGAATATCGTCGACGGTTGTTCCTAACCGCAGAATACCAACTTCAAGAGTGTTTAGTGGTGTTAACACAAATTGCGTGAGACTGGTACTGTTCACAGCAATTGCATTTCTTCTGAACGTGGAAATGACCAAAACATGGATGAAGCAGAACATATTCTTCATTCGGTAGAACGTAGTCCTGCCTACAAGCGCATTTCTCCATATACAAGAGTATGGCGAACATTACGTGAGCAAAGTTTGTATCCGTTTCACTTAGCTTTTTTACATGCCACTTGGAAACATTTGTATCTCTGCATTCATTGGCAATTGGACACGTTTTCATATGAACAGTTTAAACCAGAATAATCGATACTAACTACATCCTACCGAATATTTACAGTTCCTCTTGAAACACACTGTGTACCTGTAAGTTTTGAGAGATGATTTGTTTTCTTTCAATTTTGCAAGTTTAAAACTCACGCCATCTGCCGGCATTTTAACAGTAACTTGGAACATTTTCTCAGGCCTGATGGAGCACCTCTTTCTTTCGTCTGTCATACGATCGTTGTTAATAGCGACGATCAATAATTACTGATACAATAATTGAGTGCATGTTTTTAACTTTTATGGAAACTGCAAAAGGAAATGCATTTTAGATGCACGGTCTAAAAGGATAGTGATAACTTCCTGAATTGCCCTTTACACAACGTATGATGAAAATATTTAAAACTCATTAAACAGTCATATTTTTCGAAAATCACAATTTTCTCGTTTTGAAAAGCATGTGAGTGATATTGCTGATCCAGAAACGTTGATTGAAAGACAACAACATCTACGCTCTATCTAAACGTTTCGTTTGCTATCTTTTATCTCGTGGGATGCAGACGGATGTGTTCCCTTCCCGTATCTATCGAGAACGTAATTGATCAAGACTTTATGGGTTCCAAGACTATGCTTCTGTGGGTTTACAAAATTCACTAATAGGAAACCAGAATCACAACAACAGGAGCATTCTGAACATCACCTATACTTAGTCATTACGTAGAATCAAAGTAAATGAGCTTTCTTTATCAATTTGATGTCAACACGAACTCGGTAAGATTAAAATTAAATAAACTACCTGCCAAGACATCCGTGGTGGACAAGTATTTTTTGTCTATGTTTGGAAAACATGCATAATAGTGCAGACTTTTATATGCTGCTTTGGATTTACATACGAAAGAATTATTGTGGGCTGCAGTAATCACGGTTGACAATACTTCTTGAATACGCTACCTTTATAGCATGCCTGCACTCCATCGTACATCTTCTTTCTGTGCAGGTTAGGTTAAGGATTCCACCTCTCTGTGTGTGCTAACCGCTCTTTGAAACGCACAGAACTTTGTTTTAGCTGTCTTTAAAAGCAGTTCAAATTAATTTTGCAGTGAAATCTGCTTGTCACATCGTACCATATCGAATGAGATCACTTGAATGTATCAAAAGTGCTGCTTTACGCAATATAAGGCTTAATTTACATTTATATAAAGAGGAAAAGCAACTGTAGGCACATTAATTACACCGATTCGATAAGTTCTTTTTAAGGAACTTTGGTTTTATTAGTCATATCCTGTGCTCTCTCTCTCTCGAATCTGACATGTTTTTTTTTTTGTTCAAATTAAGAGGCTCCAAACGGACGTTCACCTGTGCTGGATCCGAAGGCACATTAGGATTATGTGAGAACAAGGCTTATAGCAAATTATAAGATAAGAACTAATATCCCAGTGTTAAACATCATGGATTAGGGAGAGATTAACAACCAACTGTAACAGATAAATCCTAAAATCAAACTGGTGGAGTTCACCCCGCGCTTAGTTGGTTGATGCGTAGCTAAGGCATACCTAAGAGGAGTATGCCTTAGCTACGCATAGGCATACTCATCTTAGACGTTCCTTCCTGTTGAGATGTGGTGATATGCTTATGTGTATAACATGTGAACAGTACTCACATAGCGATAAATAAAATGTGTGGATATTGTTCATCAGTTTAGTAAGTTATTCATTCATTTTAATAGACCGTCGTCATTTCTTTAATAAACTTCCCCAAAATATTTGAAGAAAATAGTCAGTATTCGGATTCATCTTTCTTTAGCCCTCTCCCCTTATTTCAAAATAGGTTTGCGAACAACCACAACAAAAAAAAAGGTTTGTACACCAAGTTTAAACAGCGATTTAATTTTATTTTTCTTCGTTAAATAGAGCTTACAACCAGATATCTTGATTAGTTAACGTTACATCATAAATTAATAAATATATTATTACAGATACTAGATTTTATTGTTTATTTGTAAATATAGCAGTACAGTAGTGATATTCTTCTGTGGTTGTATTGATTAATGCCGATTATATGAAGTGCACTTTTATTGAAAACCCTCGTCAACACAAAAGCAAACAATCTTTCAGCTACCTTGACGTCTCTTTCCCATTTGCGCAGAATCCGATTCTTTGAAAAAGCGCTGTGAAAATTATCCATAAAGTTACTTACTATTTGATTTAATTATTAAATGTACTTATTCACTATTAGCCATTTTCTCTCTTAAATGCCTCTTATTAATAATTTTCTTCTTGTAGCTATGTAAAATTTTAACTTCGTTTGCCCCTTGATAGAACAAAATTAATCTTTGTAATGCATAATTATTAACAAATTCACCATCCAACTGTAAACTCCGTGCAATCTTCTATTCGCTGTTATGGGATTATTGCATTCTGTTCAAGCTAATCATGACCACCATTTCCCCGATTGTTGCGATGTACTCATGAGGTAGTAAATCAACTGCGTTTATTTCTAAAGTTTATGATTCGTACTCCGAATAAGAATTCTGTAACGGCTGAAAATAAGTTAATGCGAATTGGTGTTTAGGAACTTTATTAAAATTTCAAATTTTGTTTCATCTGCTGCATTTGTAGTAGATGAAACTAAGCAAAGGCGGTTAGATGCTATTTAGCGATACTTATTGCATTGGTTGAATTATTGCGAATATACAGGCCCGTCTGAAATTTGAGCAATACCCAAACAGGAAGTGGCAACAGTGCAGCATCCCTAGTTATTATTAACGATCATGTCGAGTAGTATTCAAGCTTCTACTCCTTCAGTTGTATTTGGCCTACTTTTTTATGGGCGATGTTTTCTATTTAAGGGAGGTGCTGGTTTCAGCGACCTTTTCATGTACTGAAGCAATCAATGAAGTCTTCTTTTAGAATTCCTTAGGTTTGACGTCTCACGAATGTTTCATCATAGTAATGTAAACTTGCTATTTCACCAAAGTGTACCCACGTTGCTTCTCTTAAAAACTGCATATTTCTGAATATCATACGTACTTGTTACATTTCAAGTCATCCCTTTTATGTCCTTGTTAAGCATTTCCATTATCCACAGTTGTTCATACGGAAGCGGGAAGTGAATTTAAAGAAACGATTTTTAGTTATGTGCTTGTCACCTTTCTTTTACAAAACGTGTTTCTCGATTTTGAAGGAATTTAGACAATCGAAACATTGTGAACGTGTCGGTGGTCATCATTAACATGCCTTCATTGCCAGATATTTTTAAATTTTTGCCTGGTGGCATGTAATACCACAAATGATACCCAAAATCTTTAACTTTTCACTAGTTGGGGTAGTTTGTATTTTGGGTCATTTCTCTTCCGAACATGCTTGTTTCAACTGATATGCGTGTCTCTTTCGACTTTGAAAAATCACTGTGTTTTCATGTGTTGAACAGAGGTCTTCACTCGGCTCAAATAATATAATACACTATATTGTAGTAACCATTTTAGCTCCTCGTTTTTTCTCGAATACATTCTAATGACAAATGTCGTCCACAATGATTTATTACTCCCAGAATTGAACACTGACTGATCTACAGGAGAGTAAAATACTGTTAATCAGTTGTGATGAAATGGCACGACAATCAGTTCGTGCCATTTCATCACAATTAGCGCATCTCAAAGCAATTAAAATTAATGAAAAGAAATATTCAAATTTTGCAGAGTATATAAACTAACAAAGTGCTGTGAAAAGTTGTGTGCGTTCTTGTCGTAGTGAGTTATTGGATTCCCTCAACTTGCAGTTTCATTATTGCACGGCTATAGAGGTTTTTGCCCGAACATTGTGTACTGAATTCCAAATGTTGCTTCCGTGGATGATTGCGGAGCCTACAAATAAAGCATCATTCCATGCAATAATGCAAACGCGGGTGTTGCGATGACCAATGAAGTGATTTTCCAGATTTAAATTCATCCAAGACTAAATGCAATGAGCCTTTTCAGGGCTTCGCAATCGAAAATGAACTAGCGGTTTTTCAAACCAGCCTTAGAGTACATGCATTTGACAAAAATTAAATGTCTTCAGTTGGTTTGGCCATAATTACAACCCAACTCACCACCCACCTCCAAATAAGTGTTTGATTTGCTCGGTGTCACTTCGTCGATTTCCAATTGCCTACAGTCCATTCATGATGAACTTGTCACCATGTTGGATTGTGACATATAACTCCACACACAGATATTCGGGTATATGTGTGTCTGGCGTTAGTGGATAACGTTATTTATCAGAATGTGTCGTCTTTTAAGTGTGCTGATACGGTTTAAAGATGGTTAGTGTTTTCACTAGAACTTATCGCGCTGTCAGAAAAACTGGACATTGACCAGAGTGGACCACTATGCATTTCCTGTTATCTAGTGGTTCTATGGACGAGATTAACTGGAACATAAAAGTAATGCACTGTGTCATACTTATTGTGACATCTTTTGAGGAAGTGGGAGGATAAAGGTTAGGTCTTCCTAGCACTGATTACTATAGAGCACCTGTGTGCAGCGTTAGAATATTGGTTGAAGGCGACATCAACAAGTTCACCAATTCGAATTGACGCACTAAAAGCGTGCAGGTATATACAAGGGGTGGGCTGAAAAGTTATCATAAACATCTAGAACAAAAATGACTGGTTTGTGCAACAAGAAAAACCTTTTTCTCTGCAAATGATGCAGCAGCGTTGTAACAAGTGTATAATGTAACACTTCGTGGGGATTGTGTAAGTTACATGGTTCTACCTTGATTCCTTCAGGGTGATTATCATAACTTTTCAGACCCGTTCTAAAGGAATGTCTGAGATCCACTGGACCTCTTTAACTAAGCTTCCTTTCCTTACATGCCTTTTATGATATTTGAGAGCAAGGGAGAAGTCAGATCGGGACTATATTAAAACTGCTGTAGACATAATTATTTAACCATTTCTATAATTATGAATATACTTATTCAGAAAATAAGTTTTCTGACTGTAATAGTGAGCTGACAATGTTTACTGCGCAACGTGGATGGATGGATGGATGGATGGTTCCATTATAATCTGCTTGTTTTTATAAGTAATGGCTTCTCAGTAAATATGAAAAGAAGCACTTGATGTCAATCAGCAGATTGGTCGCTGTTTATATGACGAGTTATGATACAACTTGAGTCTCCTCGTTAAATGAACCTGGTTTCGATTCAGAACAAGGACATCTAGATTTTTTATCAGTTACTTTTTTCCCAAGGTAATGCTGAATTGGTCCGTAGAAATGATTGGTGAACGGGGTGATGCCATAAAAATGAGCTTCAACAACCAAATAGACTGGAGAAAATGTGCAACTAAGAGTAGAACACACGACGGTCCAGATCCATCAGCTTTCATAGACATATTCAACTCGGTCGGAAATGGAGGGGTGGGCGACACACAAAAATTCAAATTTCCGTCTAATAAACAATAAAAACTATCTGATGATTGATTAACCTGACTTCTGTGTAACCAAGCGTAACTTGAAACTGTCGAATGCATTTGGGAAAGTGCGATGACTCATAAAATAGGAAGATAAGATAATCCTGCTTACATTTCAAATTGAAGAATGTCCTGTGAATGAAAAGTCACCTTGCTCATAAGAATTCCCATCCTAAAACGCACACTGTACATTTTCCATACATATCTGTTATTTCCTCCCTCTGAAATGTCGGGTTATCACATGCTAATTGGCGGAATTTTCGACTGTAATCGAGCCCTCCCATGTTGATAATGACAATTTTTGTTAATATGACTACCGTATGCCACATGTACAACTCATCTCACTACTACTGATACGCCCTCCTCCACTGCTTCTGGTTATTTATCTAACTTGAAACGCCTTTTCTGTTGCCATAATCTCCTCCCACTAGCATAAACAACTTGTTCTTTACGTGATCAAATATATAACGCATTCTGCTTGCCTCAATGAATAGCTAAGCTAAACGCATAGCAGTCGTACTATTTGTAGCTTGTTTACTTCAGTTTAAATGTGTAGAGTAGAGAATGATTTGCGGTACGTCAGGATATGTGCCTACTTATATCGAAAAGTATTTAGATTAGCTAGTCGGATCAGAAGTAGCTCATAATTGAAGCTATTTTCAATTGATCATATTCGCAAGGTTTCTTCCTGTCTACTCGCTTTCCTAGTGACGTTTACCTTATTTTGTATGCGCATGCATCTGAGCGTTCGGATTTTTAGTTTCATGTATGTAATTGAAGTATTGTAAACCAATTCATGAATTAGATTGGTCATCTAAGGACTTCCTGCATTTCGATAAAATTGAGGGTGCTGTGTTTTTTGATTATTCAAGTTCTTAATTTTTTAAATTCCAAAGATATTTTCATGGAAGTCTGAAGTGATTTAATTGGGTTTTGCAAGACTACCTTTTATACGCACCAGCAAATAGCATTTGCTGCATTCTGATTCAAAATATGCTACTTTTGCTTATTGAGGAAATTAAATGTTATATCATTAAATCTGATAATCTGACAAACAAAAAGTTCGCTAAAATTCTTGTCGTAATATTTATCATGACTAAGTTGATACGTAATTCATTCTGTAATTGAATGTCTTTCAAGACAATCGCAAACATCTATACACACCGTGGAAATATGTACTTGGCTGTTTTTGGTTCCAAAAACAGCCATGTCCTGAACCGAATAGCAAAACCAGCAAAATAAAGCGTCGCTTCTAGGTCAGACACTACAGCACCTCCTATAACAGAGGGTAAAAAAAAAAAAACAACTAGCTGTGAATACATTTGTCATAATACTGCTCAATATTATCTCTTATAATAACATAACTATCATAAATTATTGGATACCAATCTTTGTTAGAAAATGAATACTATGCCATGTGCAAATTTTTTACCCACTAAAGGTCAGCGTACATTATCAATCTGGGTTCGTTGGGAAGTCAACTTCATGCTTTTCATCGAAAGTTGAGTGCACTGAAAACAACAGCATTTCAGAGAAAATTTGCTATTGATGTATGGTTCGTTTGGAAGTAAATGGCTGAGTGGACTTAGCCTTCGAAGTTCAACAGTCATTACATGTGAATTGAATCTGATACTCCTTGAGAAAGGTGGTTATCTCATCTCGACATCAGATGTACACTTTCCGTGTTGGAAAATACGATCAAGACGTGCGACACGTAGAGCCGACATCTCTGAAATTACGTAAACGGATTGTGCATCCCTTCAAGTTTTTGAAGTATCACGCATACATCAGCAGGCCTAGCCGCATATCACGCAATGGAAATTTAATTCTATTGAAAGCTGCCATTTAAAAATGTGAAGTTGCTGCTGATTGAAAGAGTCCACTATTCCAGTAAATCGTGAATGCCAAGTATTAAGGCGATGCTTTTGAAAATTGTTCATATTCTTATTATGGTAGTAGACCCTGCATCTTCTAACAGATTGATTCTCTTTGTCACAAAACAGGGATCTAAACATGCGGTTTTGATAAAAATTAATCCATGTAAATAATAATATTCTACTTTTACACGTAGATTAACTTTTTACTTCATTTCATCTTTCATAGCACTGCTTGTTAAACTTCTAAAGTCAAGCGTGAAACTGATTTTCCTCTTTGCAGACAACTTTTCTGCATACCTGCATAGATAAATCGGTAGATGGTTTTGCTTCACATTTTTCAGAGGATCCCGAGTCTTTAGGGGTTTTTTGTTTTCAAACTGTTTTTATCCAAAAATTATTTATATAATTTACTTTAATCTCGATCACTGTTTCGAGTTTGATTTATTTTAAAAGTTTGTTACGTATTTTACTATGACTGTGATACTCATTTAACTTGAATCAAAAATAAATGCTGCTCGCTCAAACCCCTGTATACTCCTGCAAATCCTGAGCCAAAGGGAAGATATCTTCATCCACAATAAAATACATGCAGTGATAATCCCTATTTTTGGGTCTTTTTTTTTCTACGCGAAGTTTAGTATATCTTTGTCGGAAGATTATGTAATGACTCATTCGTGCCATGAGCAGAAATCGAGTAAATACTTAGTTATTATTAGCTTTGCTTTTTTTTTATCAATTTGGTATTAATTGCCTTATTTAATATTTAACAGAAACAATCTTTTCATTTTGTCTGCTTCTGTAATGACCTTCAAAGCTCCACCTTCTTCCTGAATAAAACCTTATTTCATATCATACGCATAAAATACTTCCATCATCCAATTTCAAATTTTTGAAATTTTCTACATCCCCTTAATTGAAGTTATTTGCTTTTCATAGAGTTTATTATGTTTCGTGTTCAATACAGTAGCTACTTCCTTCTTTTACTTATTACTGTTGTGTGAATATAACTTCTTTATAATTTTTAATGTTTTTAATTTAATGTTTTATGGTTCGGTAACACAAACCAATGTCGAACTGATAGTTTCCTGCACGTTTTTTTTTTTTTTTTTTTGCAATGATATTTCTCACATTAAGAGCACCTCATCAATTCTGATAATGATGATTTCCAGTAACTGAACTTTCACTGTAAGACAAAAAATACCACGAGGTTAAAACCCCCGACGCTATTACATTACCTTGTACCATAATTTTAGCTTTTGGTTTAAGCCAACACAGAATACAATTTGGTTATCTGCATCCCAATTCTCTAGCCATCCTTTATTTTGTATCCAGATGTAATACTGAATAAGTGGGCATGCCATGAGATTATGTGGATTGGATACTGGATCAGTAGCCCTGGTTGGTTGGTTCTCCGTATTCCTTTCAGGCCAAGCTACGTCCATGACCCCACTGAAGAGTTAGTTTTAGTTCTTCAGACGTCTTGCAGCTACATTTTTTGGGGGTTACTATTTATTTGCTAATATTCACGAAATGGAAATTAACAAAACTTTGTTCTCATTTGAATACTCAAGTGAAGAACATGTCACTGTCCTGTATTACAGCATTTATTGAACTTCACCCGGCATGCAGTGAAGTAATATAATTTTCCTGTAGGCACTTGTTGATTGTAAATTATTTTTTCCACTTGACGACACCGATCTTTGAAAATCTTGTTTATCCCCACACTAATCTGAAGCGTTACACCTGTAAATATTTTATTAACGTTCTTAAAGTGAATCGACAGCTTTTCTTTAAAAAAGCAGACTCCATCAGTTTAATGTGTTAAGGATGAATGTTGTGGAATTAGGAATGCTGTTTCCTTTGTGATGAGTAAATTATGGGTGTCATTCGTACATTCCGTGTTCATGTCGATTTTGATTCGTCTCGGGTTAGGATGTCATGTATCCTATGAGAAGATTGTATTGCTTGATGCATCACTGTCTGTTAATGGTGTTGCTTTTTATTATTGAACAACGGCCAAAACTTACAAATTTAGTTGCAGCTATGGAGGTTTCAGCTGGAATAAATGATCTCAATCTGAAGCTCCTTTTCCTTTTTTTGAAAGGAAAAGGAGCTTCAGATTGAGATCTGAAGATTTCAAATTCAGATTTCAAGAAAAAACCTTGTGAAAGAAGAACTTCGTCTCTTTCAAAGACGTCAGGCACACCCAGTTTCCGAAATTTGTATGGAATTGTCTTAGATCTAGCTTTTTATTTATAACTGTTAGTATTACTTCTGTTTTTAATTATGGTATGAATAATATAACGTTGTGTACGTATCGCTTCATAGATAAAATCATTTCTGATATAACAGTAATATAGAAAAATATGTAAATGTTTGGCAATCTTTTATTTTTAGGCCTGGAGGAAAGTTCAAAACAGTGGTATGCTAGACATGGTCTTCCCCAGTGCATCGCTACTACCAGTCACAGAATCTTTTAGTATTAAATCGCACCATCTTCTCCTGGGATGGATGACGCTTTCATCGCAAAGCATCTCAAAGAAGGAAAAGCTGAAGATAGGAATGCGTTGAGTAGAAAATTTCAAGAAAAAAAAATGAAAGCAAAAATTAATTAACATTTTAAAATTTCGTATTAAGGTCAAGGACAAACTAAACCCAACGATATTGCGGACTTTAATTATGAAGGACATATCGACCCTGTTGCATTCCCCTCTCTTCTTTAACACTAGCCGTAATATCCTATAGCTAAACAATTTCCATTATTAGGCCGTATATATTTGGTATTTCACCTCCCTATATTAACAGTTGGGTATTAAAAAAATAAATAATAAATAAAAAGCAACTCAGAATAGTGCAGTAATGGCTAACCGGATACGTCTATCAGCGGTGCAATAATGAAATTTCTTTTTCGTTTCATTGACTAGTTCATGTAGCCGACATAAACTTCTACTGGTGGGAGGCATTTTCACCTTCCCGATTCATTTTGTTGCTAAATGAAAAACTGTATCCATCGGAAACTTCAGCCAGGAGACGCGATTAGGCTTAACAGCCTCGCAAGACATCTACCAATAGAGACACCATAAGTAACGCAGTCGCATTCTATTTACTTCACAATATCGTTTTGACAAACATAATTTTATCAGTATGATATCTGTACACATCTTTTATTGCAGTTATAATTAAACTAATAATAAACACTAAGGGGTGGGGGGGGGAACTATGTGAAGATATTCAAAGTCGTTTATTATTATTATTATTATTCCTGATACCTCCAAGGAGTCCGAAGACTCATCGTGGGAGGACATCTACAATTCTCTCTACACCTAACCTCTACTACGAATCATCTCCATCAACGCCATCTACCGCCCACTTCCAACACAACCACAACTAATAATTTTTGTCTGTAAATTGCGTGTGTTCTGATGGGCCGATTTGTATGTATGCGGGATGAAAAACCCGAGTTTCCGGGAGAAAAAACCCTGCTACCTCCATATGAGATCGGCTAACTCACCTTCGATTGAAATCGACCAGATAAAGATTCCTCCCGTCGCGACGAGAATCGAACTTAGGCCTATTCCAATCGAAGGGCGCAATGTACCGTCGTTCTTCCAATTGCGCTACGGAGGCGCTTTATTTAGATATCTTATTAATTTATCTATTTTGCGGAGTAATCAAGGACAGACAAAAAATCGTAGAGCTTAAAAAGTACACCAATCTTATTACAAACCAAATATCAGCTGATTAAGCAGTGATTTTAAATCCAGTAATGGGTTAGTTATTCTTAAAAACAGGGTTTTCACGAATAACTGAATTACGTTACTGGGGCAAATACCACTACAATCACGGGCATCGGGACTGCTTTTGATTCTCACAAAATATACGTCGATCCCTTGAAGATGTGCAAGAGCTAGTTGAGCATACCCTTATTCTCTATTTAATTAAGATGTTTACTTAATATTCATCGACCACTAGTCTACTAGGTGACGTGCGTTTTATTTTATATTTTATATCATTTGACGTCATTTCTAGATCGTCTCACTGCCGATAGGTCCCAGGAAGTTATTTGGTTACTAAGGGAAGATGAAATATTCTAGATTATTTGATAGCTACCACTCATACAAGCGACTTGTTTATCACGTGATCAAGCGTATAATAATTCTGCTACTCTATTGGAGAGGATAACCATCCGTCGTGATTAAACACATGACAATCTGAAGATTATGTTCCATGTTTACTGCACTTCAGCAGAGCTGAAAGTGTAGCACCTGGAAAGACATGCCGTATCCATTTTGGATATTCGTGTGCGTATATTGGAATATTTTGGCACTGCTGACTGTAGTTAAAGGAGACTCAGTAGGTAGGCTATAATTTATACTTTCATATTTTTTATATTCACAGTTTCGTTTGAAATTAGTGGGATTAAGCGAAGTGTATTCTTCCTCGTTTTATATAAAAACGTGAAGTACTCTTCACGCTTTTATATAAATATGGCCGATGGTTGAAGGAAGAATCGTCAGACTCGCAAGGAAGTACATGTTACGAATAATATTTAAACTAAAGAAAAATAATTATTAAAATCCTCGAAGGCTACCTGACCCTCTGGTCTATATTTTAGCTAGTGATAAGGTGATTTCAGCGAAAACCTTAAAATAATTCAATGAAATTTTGCGAATTGAGATTTTTCAATGACTTCCGATCGCAGTATTCTTTATTTAAAGAATTCCACTCTCCATGAATTCTCTTCGGACAGTCAAGAAATTTTGTAATTGTCAGAGTGATCACGTTTGGTTTCTTGTGGTATGAATCAGTTCTATCAATCATGGTCCTAGAAATTATGAATCTAATTATCACATCATTGTTCTTGAGAAATATGCATATTCTACGTTTTTTTTTTTTTTTTTTTTTTTTTTTTTTGTATCGCTGGGCCTTTAAATTCTATGATTCATCATCTCGCAAATAAAGATAACGCGTCTGTAGACTACTGCAAAGTCAAACGAAGGTAAGGTATGTGGTCTTGTTCGAGAGGAGAATAGTTTGTTTTTCCACGGCAAACATCCAACCACAACCAGCAGAATACACACTCAATAAACAGACATAATTCACTGAATTTACAGAATGTTTTTTCGGACATAATTACTCAAAATTCCCCAAATGTCCTTTCCTAGAGGTTCATAGAATAACTAGGTCAGCTGCACAATAAATGCAATGCAGCTAACTTAGTTATTGAGGTATTTTCTTAACTACGGCAATTCCCTAAATCATGCTTGTTCCTTTATAAAAATGCGTAGTCGGTATACTAACATGAATCATCTATGACCATATTTTTTTCTCGTGTGTCACTGTTTGGATAAGAATGCTTTAAGCTAAATATTTACATGGAACCTAAACATGTTTTGTCATTAACAATATAAGGAGTATTAAAACGACTTTATAGAGAAGGCAACATTTAAATGATCTTAATATTACCGCGTGTAGATTGGGATTTTAATGCATAGTACAAAACTCACTCCTTATAAAAGATTTTTTGGGGGGGAAGGGGGGGGATACGAAACAATAACATTTAAAGAACAACCAAAGTATATACTATTTGGCCATTCACTAAATAATCTGCATTTCGACACTATGTGGTGATGCTGTGTTTGTATATAATCTCAAGCACAGTTTTAAGTATCAACTAATGTGAACATTTATTTGAAGATGGGTTGATCGCCTAGCGAGATAGCAGACTTGACTCCCTGTAGAAACTCAGATTTTCTTCCCAAATACTGACAAATCAACACGTAATTTACAGACAAAGGTTACTGGTAGGCAGTAGACGATATTTAAAAACAAAAACTGTTTAGCAATACGAACGAGCCAGAAGGCTTTGCCGGCTTCAGTCATAAACGGTGAAGGTTACGAAAACTGAAGTTGTCTATGAAGATCTATTTACTAAAAGGGTGCTTGCAGGTAAAAAGGATTTTTAAAAAATTGAAACGATGTAAGAGAACTTCCTGTAGTTTCGCGTCTTATGAGAGACTTTCTGTAGATTCGTGCGTTATTCGTTGCGATTCATTAAGTTAAAATCAGAAGTTCTGAAATAATTTATTATTCTGTTTTGTCACTTTCTTTGTTTTATCACTAATTGGCAAAATTTGTTGATTCAACAGGAAATGCAAACTTCGGCATGGATACTACAAGCAGACTCTTGCTGGATAAATTACTAACAGGTTATGATAAAAATATCAGCCCTTTTGCGATCCAGATCGGACAACCAATTCAATATTCCTATATGATACTGGATAAAATTATAGATCTGGTAAGTGTGTGTGTCAAACGATGACAATTAAACATTGCGGTTGAAATATTCAGTACAGCCCATCACGTACGTAAAATAGATGCATGAAATGGTTTCACGAAGTAAATAAATCCAAGAGTGAAATCGAAGGGTTATAAAAGAAGGATAAATCATTTGCTCACGACTTCATCGTGCATATCAATTGCAAAAAAAAAAAAAAACTTCCATTACTTCACATACCAAAATTACCGAACCTTTTATTTAAAAAAAAATTAAGCCAGTAATTTTTGTGTTTTCAGAAAATTTAAATCTCTCTCTCTCTGAATGCTATTCTGTCCCCCACTGGATAATGAAAACTGTTATCTTGTCTACTACATTTTCTAACTGAAAATTTACTACACCATGTTTCGTAATTTAGAAACTGTCTGTGCCCGTATATATTTCTCTTGTCTTGCATCTCATGATATAAAGAATCTTCAGTAAAAAAAATCCCACTTATCAAAGTTCTGCAAATCTTCCTACATAAGTAATTCAGGTTTACAGTACGGTAGCATCGTTAATGGGCCAAGGATTAGATAATCGGTAAGCCCTGAATTGCAAACCAAAGTGAATATTCACACTTTCCAATAAGCCATGTCATGGACTCACACTTCGCTATTAAAATCGCCTACTACTGGAAGACCTTTAGAAACATTAACTCCCATTGTGGGATTCCGACTAATTGATTACTGGCTAAAGAAGAAAGCACACCATTCTGTCGTACGTCAATCAAGCATCGATCAAATGGTACGTCAAATATCACGTGTTACTTAACTGTGACCAATATCTTCCATTATTTTGTTGCTGTCGATTCCTTTTTATCTGTCGTCCGTCTCTGAATCGTATCACGTGCCATAAGAATACGCGAATAGTTTTCTCAAGTTACTTGATAACATTCAGATGTCCGGATCTATCTATAAACAAAAATCCCTTCATCAGAGAGATCTCTGGGTCTTCGTTATTCATTGCTGAATTATTACTCCAGTTCAAAGGTCGGCATTTTTTCTTGGAACTGCGATCGTAATAATTGACAACTGACCTTTTCAATCGTTCTCATGAATTCACGCGCTCCATTTTAATTACCTTTGGATAGGATTTAAACCGGTTTTCTACCCTCGTAAGTCGAATATACTTGTGAAATAAAACAGCCTCATACCAAACTTGTGTATTTGAACTGTTCTGAAGAAATTTAAAATTTTGATTTGGACGGATTCAAGGTGGTTAAGTGGCATTTATGATACAACTCTCGATTTAAAAATAGACAAATAAAACAGTGAGCGAATTTCCGAGAAAGATGAAGTGTACGGAAGTTGTAACGTCTTCTTGGCTAACTTTATATTTATTAGTTATTATTAATCATATTGAGCCTCAGTCGGTATAGACGACGCCCTTTGTTAAGAATGACCCGGGGTCGATTCCCTTCGGTGGCCTGAGGAACTTTATCTGCCCTGTTTCGGCGAAAATCGAGTTAACCGCTGTGATACGGAGGTAGGGGGGGGTTTCACAAAGTAACTCGGGATTTTCATCCCCCTCCCCAGAACAAGCAAACCAGCCCCGTGAACACATGCATCTACAGATAAAGGACATTCAGGGAAGCATAGGGCATAACCACCTTATCATCGAGATTAATGCGGTTGCAAGCATAGAGACCTCAACCCCGTAAAGAAAAAGATAGAAGAGGAGGATTAAGCCAAACTCTTAATACCTCAATATTCACTTTTTTTTAACATATAAGCTATTCTTTATATTCTTATTAGTGGAAAATCAGTCAAAACAACGAATACATGACCGAAATTGGTTGGAATATCCGGTGATTCAAAATTCACAGGATTCCCACTCTTTTGCCAGCTTGTGCCGAAAATGTTGAAACTGCTTTAAGCAGCGGAGAAACAACCACCACATCTGCTCCTCTTGTATTTCAGTTCGACTGAAACTGCAAACAGTTTCAATCGAAAAAAAAAATATTCCAAAAAATGGTGGAAATCGCTAGAGCAAAGGAACATTGTAAAATTGTCTGCAGAGGATGCGGAATACGACAAGTCAGTTATTTTTCGAAATATCCTTGTTAATTCCGGTGTAGTACATGCATAGTTCTGTTTTCGTGGTTATCCGACCTTTTAATATCAGTAGAAGCATTGTGGACATCAGGTATTAATTATAAACAAGACGGTAATGTGCTTCTTTAATACTGGTGTTTATTTGCTGTCGAGTGTCTTACTCATTATTGGATAATTTAAAAAAATATTTTAAATCCTTAGCTCAGTTATGATGACTGATACTAAATAACAACATTCTGTATTTTGCAGGACGAAAGAGGAACTCTCATTACCCAAGTGTCTTTGGTATCAGTAAGTAAAACTGTTTTTGTATTATCATTCAAAAATTGTTGTAAAACTGGTAGGAAAAAGAATGATAATATTCACCTATTAATAATAGTAAAACGTCTTCCACTGTTGAACGTTTCACATATTCCAAAAGGGAAATAATTGAAGTAATTTATACCGAACTATTTGGGACAATTAAGGCACACAATCTTTTGTCAGTGATAGATGATTTTATGGTTGTAAAATTTTAAAGATCTTTGTGGGGAGAGAGAGATTCACATAGATATTGCTATCTCGTTGTCAGTTGTTCTCACAAGATGACGACAGTTGTGTGTTTATGCGTGAGAGGATAAAAAAAAATTGTTAAGTGCTGGTAACAAGTTAATATGTTAATAATGTCATGTTTTGTTACTACTATATATGCGTCATATGTGGCATTTTTTTCTGGATATAACGTGCTAGTGTCCTTTTTGAAATTCGATGTTTTTGAAATTATAAAAAAAACTGAGGAATATACTTAATTCAGCGTAATGGTGTCAGATGCTGGATTGAAAGAATATCGACAGTGCATGGGAACATTCAAAATATACTTAAAAGATGAAATACGGTGAGTTTGAAGAAAGAAAATGTAGGAGTCAAATGGATGTGTAATCTTATCAAGCAAGTTATTTGTAAGAAAAGGATGAAGTGAAAAGTATACGGTCTGCATATGGATGAGCTCCGTTATGAAAATTGTAAGCAGTAGTCGCAAGCGTTGTATGGAAAGCTAATTCGGATTGTGTAAAGAAACTGGCTCTGCAAGCTAAATACCCATAAGAATTCTATCAGTATCCTGCAAGTAAAAGGAAGAATGAATATGAAAGAAAAGCTGAATGCAAATGGTGTGAAGGTGACAGATGCAGAAGAGTTTGTCAGCTAATGGGTTCCCACTTTGCTGAAAGCTGTTAACTAGGTGTATGCAACATTGATTTCACTGCTGCTTCTTCACTGACTGAAGAAACTTAGGTACATAAGTAGGACTGATTAGAGCTGTTGCACACACACTGAATATGAACTCAGTAATAGGGACTAATGGGATACCAGCACGGATGATGAAAGAGTAGAGTGGTCCATAGTTGGAAGGGATTGCAACTGGATGTCATATATGCAAGTAGTGTGAATGAATTCTATAAGTATGACATTTCTAGATTAATTAAATACGCATATACATGACAATAGCTGTGAATTAGAAAAGTATGACAACGAAATGCAGTCCATTCAAAACGAGCAGATACATCTGATGAACGAACCCCATATTGGTAATGCTTGGGTCTTATCTCTGAACATACGTGTTAATTTCTGGTATAAATATACACATGCACAAAAATATCAAACATCTCGTTCAACATTCCATAAAATATGGACATATCGTTAATTTGATGGGGAAATAACCATGCATTTGCACAATCTCTAATTCAGGGGGACCCCTGGCTGGTGTATAGAAAAGCTGCTCTTCAAGCCAATAATCGAACATAAAATTACATCGTTCACTTTTTGAAATAATATCCGATCATTGACCATTTTATTGTTAATGTTACCATTTCTTCTCACACTAAATATAAATGTCATATTTATTTTGTACGACTGACTATTTATTTTGTGTAATGACGTGTGTTTTTAGGCTTGGATGGATCCTCGATTATCTTGGAACCAAACTGAATTTGGAGTCTATCAACGATTTCTGCCTCGAGATAAAGTATGGGTGCCTACACTGCACTTCCTCAACCGGTAAGTCATCATTTCTCGAAGTTAAAAGTGTTTTTAACTATCTTTATTATTATTATTTCTCTTTACGGATTCCGATGGATACTCGAATCCGTCAAGAATAAAGTTGTATCTTTTGGGTATGAGTCGAGAGTTTCAGTCGCAGTGAGCATATCAGCTAATTTTTATTACTGAGATTCGTGTTTTGATAGTAAAGGCTATTCAATGAGAGGAGTTTTCGGAACTACATTGAAATAACAATTCGCCTTTTATACTTGACCAAATATTTACATCGTTTGCATATGTGCGTGTTTGTGGGACAGAGATTTCTCTCCTAACCTCAACTGATTTGAAAAAAAAAATAATTGTTCATAAAAGTTAGTATAGATTCAAGTATGCAGCAATCAAGTTTTGTATGCTCAAAATAAAATAATTTGCTGAAACATTTTGCTAAACGTATGGATGCGATCAGCAAAATAGTATGAAACAGAATGTTTATTTACCCCAATGAGACAAAAACATTGACCATCAATTTACTGTTGTAGCCTGAAGGGGAGCCTCATCTAGGCGAGTTCGTTATGCTTTCAGCCATTTTTTTTTCATTGTTCCCACCGTATCGCGGAAAGCGTCTTGTTGTATTCTGGACCAAGTAAACAGAATAACTTCACTGTAGGTAATCGACGGGCGCTTCGTGCGGTGCACATGATTACAAAAATTTTCGATGTGTTTCAAATCAAGAAACTTGTACTCCCAGAGAAGTACACGGAATGCTTAGAGATATCCTGCAATGCAGCTTGCATAAAGCTAGCCTTGTGACACAGGAGCTCTCTTGCTGTAAGGGTTAAGGGCCACGTTGTCACCTTCTAGGAGAATAGCTGATGTGAAACAATCACCAGGTAAGAATGGTGGTCCAGATAGGGCTGGTGATATCTATAAAACCTACACATTACCAATGTACCGTATCCACTAGTTTCAATTCGGACAACCGTGAAGTCTGGTAGGGAGGAACCAGGGTTAGTTTTTTTCGATGTTTTCGCTTATGAATAGTTTTTCACGAACTCACTGTCTATGAGCAGTTATAATTAATGGTCATTGATTTATTAAACTTACACTGTTCAGTAAAATCTAATTGCCAGAACGTTTGGTTATGCGTCTTCCGTATGAATTACAAATGTCACAAAAATTGTCACCTGTCCGGTATGCCATGATTGAGTGCTCCGAAGTTTGTATTTTTCCAAAGGATTAAAACTTGAGTGTCTGAAGGAGGAAAACTTCAGTTGAATCTAATATGGAACAGTCTAACTAGAAGCAAAAAAAAAAAAATACTTACAATTTTTCGGTTAGCTTTACTTCTTCAGGAAGTTTCTGCTGGCTCGAATTAAAAGGAATCTTGCTTTGTTATCGAAGTTCTTAATGATGGTTCTATCAGTTCTGTCTTGTTCACTGGACTTATTCAAAAAAGAAATCAAACACTCTTAATCTAAATTACTGGAATCAGCAATACTTAACTATGCATTCAATAGATTAAAGCGAACACCTTTCTAAATATTTACTCAAATATTTTTGTTATTTTAGGGCAAGCAATGAAGAAATTCATCCCGATGAATTGGTTAAGGTTGCAGCTAGAGGAAGTGTGTTTGGCCATTGGTGGATAACATTACGTACAAAATGTGCACTTCAATTAAGGTTTTATCCTTTCGACGAACATCGATGTCACATAACTGTATTCGTATCTACTCAACAGGTATAATAATAGATCGTATAAATATTGTATTATAAATTAAGATAAAAATAAATAGAAGTGTAAATCTGCAAAACAGATAACTGAAGTTAACTTCAAAAATTCTGGCCACGAACAATATTCCTTAAAATTCATAACTCTTAAAATTTAGAACTTAAGTTCCTAGTTGATTTTGAAGTCTCACACACACACTACACAAAGATCATCTTGAAGATAAGTTTTCTTTTGTTTGGCCTTAACTGGAATACGAAGTGTCTCAAAATCATGCCAAATGCATCTCCAAAGGAATATGTTAATCACCTATAGCAGCCCTACCTGATCCTGTTTATTCAACAAGGTGATCGAGCATAAACTCTGCATGAATTCGCATCAAATCAGGTGTGTGATTATTCAAAGTTGAATGAATTACAACAGCTAATAACAAATAACTGTCTATAAATTACACACCACAATATGTATAATTTTGTGTTTAACCCTTTGGAAAAGTAGCTATTCAATTAAGAAAACGTTTTCGAAGAAGTTGGTTTTAATTTGCTGAGAACGTTTTTATCCTAAAGTATCCCTGGAATATACTTCAGAATTGCTCTGTTCAAGTATTCATTAAATTCTTTACATGCAAATTATGAACTATTTTTAGATTGCCTACCTCGAATGATTAGTTACTCCACTAATTGTACGTTCTATTATTATTTGTTACAAGATTATGTAACAGATAACAAAAACAGATATTTCGCAGCTGTGTATTCTAAGTGTACACTTCAAGTGTCATGGAAAAATTTCCAGCGGACCAACTTCGGTAAAATTCCCAATTCAAGCGGTCGAAGTGACTCCGCTTATATGAAATAATGGAAAAAACTGGATCAGGAAACACTGCTGTGTTTCCATTCAGGAAGAAATTGAATGCTGTACAAATGTTGACAAAGTAATGCAGACAGTGGACCTCGTGTGCATTAGTATACCTGGAAAGATGGGAGAGCATTAAAATATAAAATGCGGAGTAATTAGAAGAAATTGGGAAACTTTGATTTACGTGACTATAGACAATTCAACAAGTCGTTTAAAATGTATTAACTCCCCTGAATTAAAATGAGCTCCCATTAAACAAAAAGAGGGCAAACAAATGTTATATTATCTCTTTGAATGAATGGACATCTACGAGTACAAGAGGCTCTTTTCGGGACCCTATTTACCGATGCAATTAATATTTATAAAGAGACTTTTTCATCGCATTTGGGCTCTCTTCAGAGAAGGGCCAAACCAGAATACTTCAGTAGTTCACTGTGTTCTGAAAGTTGAAGTAATATTCAATAGTTTATTTCGTACGGAATACAAAGGTTTCAGCTTTATTGACTTAAATCAATCTATTAATTCATTTTAATCGCAACTATTAACGAACATTTCTGCGTACCTTTTCAAGCAGTCATTTGTGTTCTTGTAGTGTTCAGAATAATATTCGAAACCTTGCCTGTGTAATGCTTTTTAATTTTTTTTTTCTCAAGAAGACAATTATTGAAAACAACTTGAGAGAACCCTAAATTTGTTGTATCTGATTACCCCACTGCCAGACGTAATTTCTTTTGTTTTCAGTGACAAGACCAACATGTGTACCCTGAGGAATTTTACAGCCGACAATGTCGTTGCATTCTTACATAGCAACATCACTTTAACCACAATTAAATAAATAAAAGATTAAAAAAACTCCCCAAGGCCTTGTTTTCATATAAGAAGGTTAGGCTTTTAACCATATCTGACTTCAATCTCTACCGGTAGCGAGTGAGCGATAGCTGGCCCAGGACTATCACTATATATAACCAGCATTGGGTAAACAGAGGCGTGTGACAAGCGACCCCACCTCCTTTTCCTTATCAATTAATTAGTGGAAGCGATTAAGTTCAGAGACTCGTAAATTTAGTGTTATATGCATAAAATAACTTAAATTTTGGTGTACAATTCTAATAAAGTAGGCAATGAAAAAAATCATCAGTTAAATAGACAATATAATAATATTCATGTATAGTCGAATTGGTCTAATCATACATTTTACATCGGCGGACCAGTTTATTGCTAATTTAGGAGAAATGACACAAAATTGTCTTACAAACAGCCATCTGTATAGTGAATCTAAAGTAAAGGGCCTTGAGTTCAGTTTGTTTACCGATTATCTGAAGGCAGCATTAATCAACAAAACGGAGGACTGGGCATCACATGATTATAGCATACTTTTAATGGGATTGTGATATGAATAAAGGTTTTAAAGGAGTTTACAAGAGTCGAATGCGATATTGAGCCAATTTTAAGTGAATGTTAAAACCAGTTTAGACACCTTCAGATTATTGTAATGAATCGAGGTATAATGCGTTATTATGGCAAGTGGACCTGTAAAATTTCAATTTATTGGTGGTTCAATAAACTGAAACTGCAGTAGAGGTAATATTAGCAGCTCAGTCTCTCTCTCTTAAAGGTGTTTTATCATTTCTGTTCGTGAGCTTCTGGACTTTATAAGCATCTTTTAGTTCGAAAACTGATAAGCATTCATTAAATTTATTTTCCATTTATAGGGCGACACCATCATCAATTCCCTCGACCATAACCAAGTTCCACGGCGATCTAGCATGTTCCAAGACGTCTCCCATATTCGGAATAAGCGGTGGAAGGTGACAGATAAACATCATGAACTCAGATTTATAACCGACGCTTTTACAGGTAATAAATTCAGACATTCAGAGTTTTGCATGATTTCAGTTACAGCATTTTATACATTTTCAGGATCTCTTTTTTTCGACAATCATACCAACGAAAGATGATAGAGGTAATCAACTTTCGTAGTTGTTCCAGTAAAAATACATTATATAGGTCAATATATCACATATTACATAAATAAATATATTACAGAAAATGAAAAATACTTCATTTCGTACCATTAATAACAAATCGTCGGTTAAACTCCTGCAAACATTTCCAATAACAAGATTGGCTTCGGTAATAGGAAAGTTTCCAAAGAGATCATTTCTTCCATAACAGTAGAATGGTTTCTAAGGAGAGGCACTTTTGTGACAAGTTTTCATCATTCACTGGCATCAACTGAGACGAGAGCTGGAGGTGTGACTCTACCTCCTGTTGTCAGGTTCACAATTCTTAAATATTCATCATTTCTGAATAAATGAGTAATATAAATTATAACTCAAACTTTTATTTGCAAACTTATTTAGAGTAATTTTAAATAATTGACCCTCAATTAGAAATGAAACAATCACAAGTTGTGTAATAAACAAACTGTGAGATCCTTGATTAGCACAGATATTGCACAAATTCATAATAAGAAGCATGATATATTATCTACTCATTAAACCTGTTCGAAAAACTGACATTTTGCAAATGTCCGTTTAGAATTAATATTTTACTTTCATTCTGTATTTAATATATGTATAATTCGCCTTTGAACACTTCCCCCCTGTCCGAAGGAAGAGGGGACAATAAAAAATTCAAAAGCCAGATTGCTGAAGTCAATCTTGAAGCTGTAAGATTTCTCCTTGGACTACCTGGAGTTTTTTCGCCATCAGCAAATTCAGATATCATGCTCTTTTTTACCGTTATGACTGTTTTGATAATTGATAAAATACGTTGTTATTGGCGACCGTTTAAAACTAGAAATTGCCAGCTGTTCCCAACGACCTGGTTACAACACCTTTCGCCAAAACCAACTACCGAGATTATGTAATTGGATTCATTCAAAGCTTGTATTAAATTTGAAGAAGACATCTTTTCGAATAAATATCAGAAAAACAAACCTTAAGTAGGATTCAAACACGATTCAGATTTCTTGGGACTGTTTTACAGCTCTAACCTTTCCTGTCACAAACCCATATCATCCGTAACGTTTTCAAACCCCCCCCCCACACACACACACAAAAAAAAAATACTGGTACATGTTCCCCACAAGAAATTGCCTCAAACGTTTACAGCTGCTCTAGATAGATCCCTAATCCGCCATCACGAACTATTGCTAAAACATTTGGGATTGTGGACCAGAAATCCTCTCTGAGATAGCCCGATGCACTTAAGAAGAGTGCAATTCATGAGTAAATAAGTTTTTTTTTCTCGATTCACTTACTGCATCATAATACTTCGTAATGTAGACTTCATCAGCACTTCATATTCATTTCAATATTTACATCTAATCACATGTAATGCTAAGCTGCTAATAACTCTTAAAGTAAATAAAAACAGTAATATTTTTTAAAAAAAGCATTAACATCAGTATATGCATTACTCAAATTACTTTCAGTCATATCTTTGATTCAAAACATTCCACATAATTTGTAAAATTACGTTACGAATTGTTAAGAAAACGAGAAAAAAAAGAATAATTCGTTTTTCGTAGGAAGAGAAGATGCGATAGATGAATACACGATTGTAATCGAACGTACGACGCCTCTGATAGCATTAGGCATTCTCACCCCAGGAATAGCATCGATGCTGCTCTCATTGGTGACTTTCTGGATTCCTCCGAAAGGGGGTGTTCGCATCGGTATACGAAGTATAAGTGTGGTAGTAACCGCCATCACTTTGTTACAACTGACCATGCTCCTGCCTTCCACCGGAGAGTCAACTCCTGTTATAGGTTGGTATATCACAAAGAATTTTCAAGTTTTTCAGTTTTTTTAAATTAAATTTATTGAATATTTAGATCGTGTAAAGTAATCCTAATATTTTATTCAGTGACGTGAGATGGGTTTTTTTATTCGTGCATGGCATTATGGGTAATGATTGGAATTCTGGGAGGATATTTGGTCAAGTGTTGGGGTCGTTGGTTCGCGTGTGGAACTTTGGGAAAATATTTGTCAATAGATTGCAGTAGATATTTTCTAAAATAATTAACTACTGGATATCAGTGGTGTCTCCCTCACACACACACGCGCGCACTTTTTTTTTCTTTCATGTTCACATTTTCTAAAATAATTTTAATTACTGGAATCTCAGTTTCTGCTTCTATGTCATGTTTAAGAACTTAAAAACTTCATTACTTTTCTAATTAAATGTTAACTTTATTACAAATTCTAAGCAGAATAAATATTCTTAAATATGGAGAACATGTCAAAGACATCTTAATTGTTTATTTAAGTTTATAAATAGATATTTATTTGACTGAAATATTATTTACAAGTATATTCACAATGAAAAATTCAAACATGTAATTACCTAGAAATATTTCACAGGATTTGTTTCTTTTGCTATTTTCCTGAAGAAAGAAAAATTTCAAAGGGTTTTGGGTTAGCTTATTTTTTTTGTTGTTCATACGCGAAAAACAGCACAGTACATCACACACAAAGACGATCTGCGGCCTGAAAGAACGAATTACAGTAAATAAACTGAAAATGCTGTTGATTCTTGTTCCATACAGGTTTCAGTCCATTTCCTTAATTAATATTGCAACATTCACAATGTGGTCCATGGCTATGTTTTCCCACGGTTGTGGCTGTTCTCTATTTATTGACGTCATGGGAAGTAAAGTCAATGCTATCCTCTTCTGTTAATTTCACACTGTAGTGTGACAGATGGTACTACGACTTGGTAATTTGCACTCGTAAATATTTTTCGCATAGGGTTACCATACTTCTTGAAAACAATATGCGACATCAATGTCGACATTAAAAAAAATTGTAAAGAAAATGAAATATTTACCTTCGAATAAATATTTATCCATTTTAATATTACCATTCATATTTTCAGAGGAATGAACTTTCTTTTAAAAAAAATTGTGTACTTTTTATGAGTTCATAGAAATCCAAGCAATTCACATCTGAATTCACTTTTATTTGAAGGATATGTTTAGTATTTTCAGTTAAAAATCAGATTTGATCAGCAGACCAAACATTGTTCATCAGGGAAAAAAGCTCTTTCAACTGGCACTGTTGATCACGACAAGCAAGAAATTCATCAGCTGTTCAAATTTTTGACATTCATCGCCATATTGTTTTCATCATTTGGAATACACAACCCGAAAATTCGCATCACTCGATGCAGGCTTTTTTTATGCTTCTATATATATTTTTTCATCCTGATTGCTTGTTTTTCTCTGTTTTCTTTTAAATCTTGCAGTAGTATTTTTATAACTGAAACCTCAGCAAAGAGATTGTCTATTTCAACAACTGATTTTTTGGAAGCAGAGAGATATGGAATTAACCAATTCTGAGGGTGCATCAACATCTGGCCACTGAAGCTCAAAATCCCGACTTCCTTGTATTCATCAAAACTGCTCTGTAGCTTTGAGCCTGCTTTCCCACATTTCATAATAAGAGAATCATTTCTCATAAAAATTCAAAATATGCTTTTCAAAATCTGCTTTTTATGTCTCCTTCATTGACATACAGAAACTTGTCCCTTCTGGCTATAAATTGTACTTTCGATTCCTTGTGCTTCAAAGCTACTTCTGTAGCTGAAATTTTAATTTTTTTTTCAAATGTCGTGTTTTTCTTTAGCATTAGTAAGTTTAACTAAAGGAAATGAGACAAACAAGAATTTGGATTCTACGTTAGCGTTTTCTTATTAGAAACTTCTTTTTCCAGCACAAATAGTTATTTATTATTATTTCAACTGAATATTAGCTCTGTAGTATATTTTGTTAATTTCTATATTACAAAGTTCCAAACATTTAAAACTTTAGACTGTCGTGTTATGTTTATGTGAGTGTAAAGGTCAACGGTATCTAATCATGACTCATATCCTCCCTTTTGATGTTCATATGCAGTCCTTCTGTGATGCTAATGACGCCAACATACTAATTGAGATTGTCAGTTCTGGTTTTCGAGTGTATGGACGAAATGTTTACGGATAACTCAAACAATGCCAATAGATAGCATTAGACATTTTTCTAAAATAATTAATTACAGGATTTTCTGTTCCCAGCATTAATTTCACAGTAGTGATATATATATATATATATATATATATATATATATATATATATATATATATATATATATATATATATATATATATATATATATATATATATTTATTTATTTATTTATTTACTTATTTATTTACATATATTCTTGTGTTACGATGTATTATAATCTGTGTTAATGATTCTGCTTAAAGATTTCTTTGTCACCGATTTTTACGCATATCGTCTTCGTATAGTTGTAATTTTCTAGATCTTTAAAGTTAATTACTTTTCCTATACAAATGTTAACTTTCTCATTTTTTTACAACAAATAAACAGAATTGCATTAAGGTATAAAGTTGTGGTTTTATATATGCATTTCTAAACAGAATAACTGAGTAAAAATTTCACTGTGGAAAACACACCAACACAAAACGTTTGTTCATTTAAGTTTACAAATGCATTTTTTATTTTGGTAAAATATTATTTACAAGTATAATCACAGAGAAAAATTCAAACATGTAATTACCTAGAAATATTTCCCAAGATTTAGCTTACACTCATAACGTTTTCCAATGAGTTCAATAAAGAAATTATTCGTTACTCACTGTTTCTTGATTACATTACATCAAAATAGCTGGTCACGCAAAAGAGTCTTGAAATCTGACACCATAGCTTCATACATCTGATAAGGTGTAAGCCTGGATATAACACCGTGCCTCCCTAAACTTTCCACGTATTCTTTTGTCACCAGATATACACAAGCAGTGTTCGTATAATGTTGATAAATGTCCCAAAATAAAGAATCTTTATCAAACTGAATAAAGTCTTGAAGGTCTAATTTAATCATCGATGAATTTAAATAGGTTGCGATAATTCTTCCCATAATATGAATAGCTGGTAATTCAGTTTCCAAAACTAGTAAATGATTATCAATATTGTACTTTGGCGAAAATCCCTCAGATTATTCACAACTAATAGAGAAAACTTTACTTCCACCATCTAATGTATCATCGACCATTAGTTCACCATCTTGGAATTTGAGAATATAACAGTCTCAGAGGTCCAATTCGTAGTCTTCTCTTCTTTGCAAGTAGGCTAGGATATCAGACTACTTCTTGTGTAACTTTTCTCAAGTGGTCCTGGATAACCATCACAATGTACATATCTTCTAAAATAATAATCTGTTTCCATCCTTTTAGAGCTATGTGAAGAGTTTTTTCTCTTGCTATTTTCCTGAAGAAAGAGAAAATTTCAAAGACTTTTGTGGCTCACCCATTATTTCACTTTACTGGACACAAAACAATACGATAGCTGCACTGGATGGACGATTGCAGTTACTGAAAAGGCACTCAACTCGATTGTTATTCCTTATAGTACTGTTTACTGTGACCGTTTCTTCAAAAATGTAATATTTGCGCAGCAGATGACTCATGGACATGTTTTCTCATGCTGATAGATATGATGTTGATACTATACTTTTCATGTTAAATATATTTCTCCACTAAACATTCTGGCTATTAATTTAACATCCGATTCCTTGTGCTTCCAAGCTACTTCTGTAGCTGAATTTTTTTCCCCAAAAAGTTGACACAGTTTCTTGAAATATTTGAAGGTTGGCATGTGAACAACGTGATGTCACAGCCAGATGTGTCCCCCAGGGATATTGCAAACATTCCATACTCAAGACGTCATAAATCCTTATCTTATCTTGATCTGGTTATTAGTGCCCCTACTACTACTTACAAAATAATGTGAGAACACCAGTTTTGAAGAATGTCAAATGTCATTTCGTCTACAGATATTTTACCAATAGAAATTGCATCATTTTTGTAGTGATAAAAGGAAAATTAAGATGGCTGAATAATTTTTGTTAAAGTTCCAAATACGACACTTAAAGAAAATGTCTCCTAATTCTACAACACCATGTAGAGTTTGAAAGTGTCTCCAACCTAGAAATTTTAGATTATCACTAATTAAAAAAAGCTAAATACATAGATGAACAATTCAAAGCTATACAAGATGCCAAGAAATGTTGATGCTCTTTTTTTTTTCATATCAGTGGAATTTACAGCTGCTTGTTTGATAATAACTACGCTGTCATTCGTACATTCCTTCTCCATGTCCATTCTGGTTCGTCTGAGGGTGACCTGCTGGAAAAGATAGTATCGCTGTTTCCTTGGTGCATATTGCTGGATGATACCAAAATAACCAAAAGAAACCAATTCCATCGTCGCAATGGAGATGTCAGCTGACCAAGAGGATACACGGAATGACAGAAAAAGTTTATCTATTTCAAAACGTTCTTGCTCAATAAATCCAGAATTATTAAACAGTTCGTATGTTATTGTAATTCTCTTAGATCGAATATCTTTCTATTTGTATTTTCTAATGTGGATTTAGTTGGTGCGACTTGTTGCATAACAGAGGGATAGGCCGTCGTATATTGGTAAAAACAGACAAAATTGTTTTCTGTAACAACAATATAAAAAAAATTGTAAAAGTAAGTGCATTGAATATCAAGATTTTTTTTATTTTTAATCTTTAAAAATAATGATTGTCAGATATCAAATGCATGCAAATAAAACAGACATTGATGAAATAACTTTGGATAGTATTTTTGTAGGGGTTGAATTCAGAAGGCGTTAAGAGGGAAAAAGTAGTCAAAATAGAGCCAAATTTACCATTCCGATAATATTAAAATGAATAGAAAGAAAGTATATTAAAGAATCATCGTTACTTCATACTGAAAAAAAAAATATAGAGAGAGATTGAAAGTTATCGAAAATAGACTCATCGGCATCGGAGTTGCATTCACTTGCACTCCGAGAACCACCAACATCGAAATATCTTTGAGGTCAGTGAAACCCTTATCAAATGCACTAACAAAATGCGAATATGCGGACGGTTGGACAGCGTTCTTTTAAGTAAGGCAACTTCGATGCCGAGGATTGTATTCTCAATTTTGCATTTACACATTTCCCTTATATACACACTGCGTTGATTTCACCAACGTACGTCGTCTAAACATGAAAGTAAATAAGGGGGCACCCCGCTTAACGACGTCCAACCGCTTGATATTCGAATGCGAACTTACTTCGGCAACGATCACCTCCATCGCTTCTTATCAAAGTATTTTGTGTGATTTCTTCTGGAACACGGATGCCATTATACGTAAGGGTCCATGCAAAATCTGTAATCTAATGTATTTCAACTTTTTAAGGAGAAAGTTTTCATTATTGATTCTATCATGTGATTATGCTTCATATCATACATGAACTATTGCCTGTGCTAAACAACAGTTCACCCCGGATAGGCTTATGCTTAATAAATAAAAAAAAAAAAAACAGCTTTTAAAGAATTATCCTTGCTTTCTGTGTTTCCGGTTCATCATTTTAATGCTAAGTGCACAGAATCATTTGTATAATCATAAGTGAATATATATTTAAGTGCTGCATTCAGTAATTTTTCTGTAACTTGTACATTGTATTATATCGCAACAAACAAAGAGCAAAATTGGTTTTAAAATATAACAAAACAGGCGTATATATTTTGTTTTGAGACATGGTGGATTGCCACGTCATACGGGATACTAAGATTGAAACCCCATCGTTAGACGAGGACTGACTGTATAAAATTTATTACAAATATCTCAGAACAGTTGTAGCATTGGAAAGATCAAGAAACAAAATACACGATACTGTGAAGTCATCTTAAGAAAATTGTGGCTCACATTTGAGTCGTCCACGGAATTATACTGAGTTTTTTTTCTACTGGAATAAGATATGATAATATGAAAAAAAAAAAAAAAAATTTTTTTTTGTTTTATTTCAGAACCTTGTGAGGCATTTCGAACCGGTAGGTCTTAAACAAACTTCGCCAAGTTTTTCTCCAATAAACTACGTTTTTTATCCCCCAAAACGAAACAATAAGACACTGGAATTAATTGACAACAAATGAGTGTAGGGTGGATTTTTATATTAAAATTTGTTGAAGAATCGCCAAGACAATCACAATAAGATTATTTTGCATAAGAGGTGTGTGAAACATCTTATGCAAGATAATGATACCTTTAAATTACGAAAATTGTGTTAGAACTGTACTAACGTTTGCAATTCACCACACCTCTACCTCTCCTCATAAGGTTCATTCCACAGACCACCCAAACGTTTGGAAACTTTTCTCTGAATTTTCTCCACAGCGGTGAACTACAGTGAGGGTTAATATAGTGATAGATGTGACCAAGGGAAAATGTGACCTTCATTTGCATTCTGAACTGATTTTCCTAACATGATTTCTTTGGATATCTGGAAATAAATGCGAAACATCGCGTGAAAAAAAAAAAAAAAAAAAATGCTATTCTTCCACGAAATATGTTTCTTTGATTGACATATTTGGAAAACTAATTTCTATCATATTTTGGCTGTGATTTACATTCTGAAAGCAATTTTGCAATTTGTTTTGCATTAAAATTGTTATTATCATTTTGCAATTTTGGTAAGAATTGTAAACCAGTAACAAAATCCATAGCTCATTCCCTACGATTCGTTTCAGGTTTACAACCTTTCATGGGTAGAACTCGAAAAGAAAACGTACCCATTATATATCTCTAAGCTTAATTCATTTATTACAACTTGATGTCAATGCATATCACTGCTCCAGCAATTAAATGCATTGACATACAAGCGAGTCTCCCTTTTGTGTAATAGCATTTCTATGTAACTGAATTAAACTCTTTATAGTCGATATCTGCCTGTTGCGTTAAAAATAAATCATCAAATGGACTCAATCTGACGTGTATTTAATTTGCACATTTTTCTCTGATGATCCTTCCATAGCTTTAACCTAATCACATCATCGACAAGTTAATTATTTTTTGACTGCTTGCACAAAACATGAATGCTGCCATTGGTGTTTGAATGTGATTAACACTGTAAGTATTTGGTGGCTTTCTTAGCACATTCTCCATTATAGCATATATTACCGAATATTTAGAGCTTAAGGCCGTAACCGGCCAAACAAATTTAACACTTGTGTCACAAGTAGATTATCGCACTCGCAGAAGAAATCATTTGAACAAAAAAAAAAATTTCGAATACAATCGGTACATGAGCGTCCTACCGAATACATAAATAAAATAAATGAAAGAAATATCAATTGATTAATGCCTACCCGTAAAAATTAAGACGAGAAGCACCGTATTCATTGAATGGATACAGAAACATTCTTCAGATTGAATCTTCTGAAATTCGCAATATATTGCTCTAAGGGTTGATAAATACAAATGTTTACTCTTTTTTTTTTTCTTTAGACGCCGGCTGACCAGTTTAGTGTGATCACAACTAACCTTAGCGCGCGCGCACACACACAATTAGTTACAAACATCGATGCTGATTATGGTTTCGAGCACGCAGCTTGCTGGTTCGACAGCGGATACATTACCATCCGCATTGAGGTCATTAAACCTCAGTCTCGTTAATAATCACCGAAATCGTAACAAAAGAAAATCCTAAAATATTAATAATAATCTCAGGTAGTGACCGGATTCAGTATCTCATCAGATGAGCATCTGCTATGGTAACGGATTCCTTTTATTCTATTCGTTATATTACCAAGTTCACATTGAGAGAGAAAGAAGACTCAAGAAATAGGAAAAGCCTCATTGACTGCATCATTGTTGATAGTTGTATCTTCACGCTGGTTCAAGATACAAGAGTGTACAGAAGATTTGAAGTTGGAAATAACCAGTACTTAGCACTAAGAAGGATTAAAATAGATATCACATTAAAAAGATCGGAATGTAAGAATTGAGCAGCTTTTACAAGTAAATTGTAGACTCGACTAAAGAAACATTATTGTAGAAAATTGAAACAACTTGAAAACAAGAACCGAACCTTGGAGTCTCAATGGCAAACTCTGAAAAAGATATTGAATGCTTAAGCTAAGGAGGTATATGGTGAAGTTGTGTGCAAGGATAGAAAAATAAATACACCATCGTGGAACCAAGATATTAAAGAAGCAATCGTGGAAAAGAATAAAGCATATTTCTTTAGAAAATAAGAGCCGCAAAAGAATACATAGAAAAATATAAGAGCTAAGCTGTGCGTGTAAAAGTAGCTATCATGGGAATACTTTGATAAGAACATGGAAACTAAATATCAGGAAGGTGGCAAAATGTTTTGAAAGCTATTCATGAAGCTTAGAAATGGAGGAAAGAGTACTCTGAAAGGAATCAAATATGATAAAGATAAGGATATCCTGGATATATTATGCAATGGCTACACTGCACAATTCAGAGGGCCTGGTCAGAAGATCGAATTCCCAATGATTGGAGTAGAGCTTTCATAGTACCCATCTATAAAAAGGGGAATAAAGCTGAATGAGAGTGTTGTAGAGGAATTTCTCTACTAAGTGTTTCAGGTTAGATTTATACAAGAATACTTAAAAAGAGATTGAGAAGGATTGCCAAAGAGAAACTTGGAGAAGAACAAGCTGGATTCAGGCCAAATAGAGGTTGTCAAGATCATAGTTTCGCTCCACGAAAAATAGTTTAGAAATCGTAGGAATATGACTAAGGATCTGTGCTTTAGTTTTGTAGATCTGTAACAGCCATATTACAAGATGCCAATAGAAAAGCTTCTCAAAACACTCCAATTATATGGGGTGAATGAAACATATTGAAGGATACATAGTCTATATTTCAGTTGTCAGTCAGTACTTAGAATTGAAGAAAATAGAGGAAGATGGTTTGATGTAAAATCAGAGGTAAGACAAGTATGCACATTATCTCCACTGTTATTCATCATTTATATTGATCACATTATGAAAGAAAATGTAATCAAGCCTGATATTAGAATTGGAGATGTCAAACTTAGATATTGGCTTTATGTAAGTTTCCGGGACTCACTGACTAATTTGAATAACAGCTGTTACAAATATGCATGAAAATCAGTGATTAAAAGACCGAAACTGTGAAAAATAGGCAGAAATATAGGGAACGATAGCTGCATTCAGAATTGAGATCCTTTAGAAAAAGTAAACTATTTCAGTTATTTAGGCACAGTATTTAGTGATGGGACAGTGGCATCAATGGTATATTAGAAAAGAACATGACATTGTTAGCATCCAGAAATGTGTTAGCAGAGCTAGCCCCAGGTGGTATGGTCACTTAAACAGAATGGGAGAGGAAAGATTAGCAAAACAAGTGTTCTCTGCCAGGTTGCAGGGAAAAGACCCAGTGCGAGCAATGAGTGCTAACAAGTAAGAGACTGATTTGGAGGAAAATTGTTGATAGGAGATATTAATAATAATGTTAACTTAATCATGTAGTGCTGTCGTAGTAACCTGAACACCTCTTGGGAGTACATATCAGGAAATTGATGATGTGTTAATGATGAATCATTGCTATCTTGTGATGAACATATTTGATTAGACTTGGTCTTCTTTAATTGTGGTGTGTTTTCAAAACAAACAGGTGTTATATTGTTAGCTATTTCATTGAAATTGTAGAGTTAACTAGACCAATACTATGTTCTCAATATTCCAATTCCTTGCGCATTACTAATCCCACTTACAGAAATATTTTATAAGCATTTTTTGATTAATAAAAAGATAAAATATTTTAAGTCCTTTTGTCACCTTTTAAAATTATCTCCGATTCCTGTTACGTTATTCTCCTCCCCCCCTATTTCTAAAATATCTCATTAGTCTCTAGAAATATTTTGAAATATCCAGTAATTATTATAATTACTAGGAATTCCTTTGAATACCTTTCAAAAAAATGGCCTTCTGTCAGCGAATTCAGGGATTTTTCAAACAATTTCTGTACGTGCTTCCCTGGCTAAATCCATCAATATTTCTGTTTCATGTTTTGTCTGACTGTAAGGTTTGATTTCAGATTTCAAACTTTTTAGAATGATACGTGTTTATTTCAGTCTACTGTTCACATTCTGAAGCCTCATAGACTTTAATTTTGAAACGTTTGTACTATTTTACTTTTCACTGGGATACTCATTTCATCTTCCCCAAAACTAAATGCTGCTCCCATCTTAATTCACATCTCCTGAATACTTTTTTTATCCAGAACACTTTGACCCTTAAGCGGTCCCTTTCTGCTGCCTATCCCAAGAGACTATTTTTATTTATTCAGGAAATGGAAATATATGTAGCTGATCCAGTGGCAGTAACAGTCTCAGGAAAGTGTTATAGCACTTATAGAACTTATCCGATAACTTGTAACCTTCCTCGAGATATTCCTTACTAAAAGACCCTCTCTTTTTTTTTAAAAAAAAGATCTTAGTTATCTCAGAACAAATCTAAAGAGTTACTTCAAAAAATCTTATTAATGTTCTCCTGGTTAACTGAAAAGTTTATGAAGTGAACTTCATATTAAATGGAAGAAGGATGAATAGCATGGAATTAGGTATGCAGTCTACTCTGTGATGACTGACATTTGTATATCACTTATACAACTTTATCTGAGCTGGTGTTCCCCAGGACTCAGTACTCAGTCCCATACCATTCCTTTTATATGTCAATAACATTCATCCCTACCTTACAGAAGACACAAAGTAGCTTGCTATGCAGATGAGATAGCCATCTGGCACACTAGTGCTAAAATTAGAGAATCAGAGGAGATTCTAAATAAATCCATGAGAGGATTGGAAAATGGTCAGATGAACTTAAACTCAAAATCAACCCAAACAAAACTAAGCACCTTTAGTGCAGACAGGAAAAATAGACACTCCTACAACCCAAAGTCATGGTCAAAAACAAGCTAATTGAAAAAGTCACAAATTCAAAATACCTTGGTATTACGCTTGATCAGGAATTACGTTTTGCACACAACACATCTCTAACACTTCCAACAGAACTCTAAAAAAATTAAATATACTGAAAAGGCTTTGTGGAACAAATTGGGGCGCAAAGCCAAAAATCCTCAAAACTACTTACACTACACTAATGAGGCCAATAATGGAATATGCAGCACCTATCTGGTCACCTTCGGCCTCATCGGTAAAGGAAAAAAACAAAATACATTTTTTTAAAAATTTTTTTGTGGGGTGAGGAACTGACTAAGTTTTATATATTTTATCTATATTTTTAAATAATCCCGAAACCATGTTATGCGGAACAAATATCAACCTTTTTGAGTCTCTTCAAGCCTCTAATAAGCGGGGGCAGTGATCTCCCACTGGGTTAAGAAATTCAACTCTCTGCTGGAGACATATTGAAACATCAATGCCCACTGCAGAACTTGAACTCATAACCTGTTGGTAAGAGAGCACGTACATTTACGGGACTAACTAGGCCGACAATATTAATGGATGTAGATCATTGTTATTGATTTTTTATTTATCTCTTTATTATTGAATATTACTCATCTTTTTCTGAAAATCATTTCCCCATTTATTTTACATTGGACCATACGTTTCAAGCAATATACCCAATGTGGTTCAGATTGTCAAGCAGATTCAAAAATCATTGAGCCTCAAAAATACAAATGATAATTTCTTATGTTATAATAATATTTGAATCCAAACGAAGCTAACTTCCTGTACGTCTTAGTGACCGACAGAGTTATGAAGCAGTTAACATTACACTCCACTAAGCCAGCAGTGGAGTGTAATATTCAAGCCGTCAGCATTATGGCGAAGCTATCTTTGAGTTGGAGAATCTCTCCACTCGCCTAACCAGATCGGTAATATAAGGTTTAATCATTAAAAAAACTTTGTTTACATTTAAAGGGTAATGGAAGTCTTTGTCATTGTGAGATGTGTTTCTGTTTGCTGCTTTGAATTCGCAACTACTTCCATAACGCAAATAAGACGTTGAAGCATCATTGCTCTTCGATTAGGATGATCTCAGGTGTAATGCGGTCTAGAGAATGAGAAGGCCCTTTTCTAAGAAGTTTTGTCTTTCAACTGAAAGTAAGTAAATTCGCCTAATATGGAGGGAGCAGGGTTTCCCTTGCAGCTACTCAGAAGTTTATTAACACAAAGAGGCAAACAGGTCAGAATTCTCATTTAATGAACATAATTCGCCACATTAGTTGTTTCTGCTGTCATCCTAACTGACTGACGGTTCAAACATTATTAGCCAATGAAGAAAAAACAAAGAAAACTGCTTTTCACTGCAATATTTTGAAACGGCCATTGATTTAAATCCTCGCTGTTGTTACAGTTATTTAGTTCAGCATCGTCATTCCTTCGCGAGTTTCATTTTTAAATAATTCGCTCTGTCAATTTACCTAATTTGCAAAATGACCAGGAATACAACGATCTTATTACAAACTCCATACCAGATGATTAAGTAGCAGTTTCACATAACATAAATCGAAAATGTAATATATTCTTGCGCCGACAAGAACTAATGCAACTGTTCGTCGAAGGATGCATGTTCTTGTATTTCAGTTGTTTCTCTCTACCTCTGCTTTCCGTACCTACCGATACACCTCCGGGAGCTTCTCTGGTTACTAAGTAACCTTAAACTGTTGGTCCGAAGCTATTTCCTGACCTCCTTTAACTTGTATGAAACAACTTATTTTTCATGTGATTAAGCGTGTAATATATTTGATATCGTGTGAATGAATAAGTAACTGACATTCTTTATTCATTACGTGAGAATCAGCCCATTTCGTTCAGTATTTATTGCACTTCGAATGGAATGAAATCATAGCACGCGGAAAGACGTATTACAGGTGGACATTTTTGTACGCATACTGGAATGTTTTGGGGACTGCTGACCACAGCTAAAGAGGACTCAGAGGGTAGGTTTGCATTTGACTTTTGTTATTCATTTTATTTGCAATGCTGTCTTAGAGAATTAATGAGTTTAAAGTGATGTCATATTGTACACGTAATTTAATATGCATGAAGCTACCTTGCAAAACTTTTCCGATTAAATTTTAATGTCTGAATGAGTTCCGGAACTAAATATGTGCTTGGCTGGCTCGGTAATTTATCCAGTCTGATTTGCAACCTTTTCTAATTCAAGTTAAGAATGTTTTGAAATTCACCAGTTATTTTGATGTTTGTCAAATATCGATCATCACACTAGTTTCATAACTCGCGAATAATTTTTACCATTTGTAAATGATTAATTATTTTATTGATAGTAGTTAAAGAATTTATCAATTTCTGGTTATTCATAATTATATAATTTTGTCCAAAACAATAAAGATATATCGATATATATAGTTTATTTCCCATTCATGCTAACACTAATTGCAAGTAATGTAAAATTTATCAGTGTTTAAATGCAGTGCTTTTAATTTCTTATTTACATATAAATAAGAAATTAATTCCGGTACTCATTCAGACATTAAAATTTAAGTGGAGAAGGTAAATATCATGCAAGGTAGCTTCGTGCCTATTAAATTACGTGTATAATATGACACCACTTTAAACTCATTAATTCTCAAGCGGTACTGATGGACTTCAGCTTCTGCAACTTCATTGTGAAGCGCTGATACTTTTTCAGTAGCATTGGAATAAGTTCTCGTGATCGGGCACTTATTTCGTGTCCGAGTAGAGCAGAATCCTTACTTTTCCACTGGTGAGATAAGAGCAAATTACAAATGGTTAAAAATAAAAAGCGTTTTTTTTCTTTTACAATACTGAGAGAAATACATCGTATAGTGATTGTCACAAGTAGGCATTAAAAAGCTTTCTCTGCTTCCACTGAAATAATTCTAAGTTAGTTACATCCAAAAAAACCGAGTGAAGCAGAAAAAACTCTGCTTTTAGCTGAGAAGAGTAAATAATAACACGGTTCATGAAAATTGACAGCTAACCTCCCAAATCCAAGAACATTATTGACATCAATGCCATTAAGTGATCTTTCAATAGCATAGCTACCAAGTACTTAATAAACTCCATCCCCACTTTACAGCAAATTCTTCATGCCAGCGAAATGATCCTGAGCTCTAGTCTCTGTGTGCTGTTTCTCCGATTCTTCAATGAAACCAGCATGGCTGCATAACTCTCTTCCACACCATAACAGTGCCGCGTGATCACTCTGGGATCTGAGAAGGTGTGGTAGCTTCCCTCATAATCACATTCTGCATTGTTGTCACTGAATCTAACATTGCAGATCCGATTTTTTCTCCTTACTACATTCTGTGTTAAACGATCTCAGTATATGAAGAAAACCGTTTTCTGTATTTTGATTCGTGAAAAATCTTCACAAATGTTGTGAGAATTTAAATAGAGCATAAAACTTTGTCATTTCAAGCAGCGTTGTGAAGAAAGCAAAATTGTATTAGAATTTTTTTTTAAACAAGTCCCCCCAAGGGTCATCTGTTGGTTGGAAACGAAATAAAGATTTAAATTCTTGTTTGTCGAAGACTAGAATTTCCTTAACTATTCCTTTCCCCCCTTCTTTTTGTTTGTAAAGGAATGTGTAGAATCCTACTTGAAGGCAACATTGGTTTTCTTTTGCAAAACAAACTTGCTTGTATCACTCAAATGCGTACACACACAGAGAAAGAAACTGTAGTCCTAAGCAGGGCTATAATGTAATATCCGAACAAAATTAGAAAGAGTAAATTGTTTAAAAATAAAACTATTGGCAATTATTTTAGGCCTGGAGGAAAGTGCAAAATAATGCTATGCTAAAGATATTCTTCCCCAGTGCATCGCTACCACCAGTCACAGAATCTTCGCACAAATTCTATATTGTAGTGATTCTGCTGCTAGTTACTAACATGAAAACAAAAGAAGGGGATAATGAACAATCTGGTTATAGATCAACTGGAATAATTCGAATAAAAAACATTTTGTGTAGATTTTCTATAAGCATTTCGGGAAAATTCTGTGCCAATTTTGAATGCGATCAATAACGGATATTGTTTCGTTATGACAGGTGAATAATTTCGTTGAAAAAAGATACAATTCTGCCATACTGAAAAAAAATGCACGTCAGAGGCGAATGTATGTCAACTGCGTGGGTCAGGGTTTTTAAAAACAGTAATTTTATCAAAAATAGGCAAATCCCGATTCTATTTGAAGATCGGCGTACTCCACCGAAAAAAATCAAATAATGCTGATCTGGTAAGTGTGAATTCATCTCACAAATTCGAATTCCCACATGCAGTAATTTCTTCCGGTAGTGTTTCAAGTTAAACCTTATTCGATAGATCGGTTTTGTTCGTAGGAAACTTCGTTTTCATTCTGTTACCACACATCATTCGCAGAGGTTTTCGCAAGAGAAGGTGGGTCTTCTTTGTGACTAACATTACGTTTCCTTCCACATTTAAGTCGGTGTGATTATGTGCGTTCCATTTTTAAAATACTCTTCGCCAATTTATCTGTTTTGTGGAGAAATAAAGGACAGGCAAAAATCGTACACTTCAGAAGTACCCCAATCTTATTACAAACGAAATATCAGCTGATTAAGCAGCGATTTTAAATCCAGTAATGGGCCAATTCTTCAAAACAGCGTAAGTTACGGCGGAAACTTCTGCTGCAATTGCGTACATCACGACTGATTTGGTTGTCACAAAATATAGGTCGATCCCCATATCTTGAAGATATTCAAGAACCTACTTGCACATACCCTTATTTCGTATTTAAAGATGTGCACTGTTTTGTTTAATATTCGTCGACCAGTATTTTACTTGGTGACGTGCACATTATATTGTATTTCGTTTGACGTCATTTATAGATCATCTCACTGACGATGTGACCCTGGAGGTTATTGGGTTGCTACGTAAAGATAAAATATTCTAAACTATTTGATAGCCCCCAGATGTACATGCCACTTGTTATTCACGTGATCAAGCATACAATTCATTCTACTAGTTTAGTGGGAAGAATAACCATCCGTCATGATTAAACACGTGACAATCTGAAGATTATGTTCCGTGTTTGCAGCACTTCATCAGAGCTGAAAGTGTAGCACCTGAAAAGACATTCCGTATTCATTTTGGATATTCTAGTACTGCTGACTGTAGTTAAGGAGAATCAGAAGGTAGACTATAATTTACGCTTTCTGGTTTTTCATATTCACACTTTCATTTGAAAGTAATGGAATTAAGTGAAGTGTCTTCTTGCTCGATATGTGTTGCTTAATGTTCACGAAGCTGCGCTGCATGATATTTACCATCTCTGCTTAAATTACAGTGTTGTGAACGAGTTCGAGAATGAAATGTGCGCGTCAGTACTATGATGCTGAGCTTTTTATTCATTTAAGTTAAGAATTCACCACCTACTATGCCTATTGAAACAAGGACGTTTTTTAATTACTCGATTTTAGAAATTATTGAAACGGATGCATTTTCTTGGTGGTAGGTGAGTGTCATCTCTCGATGTTGGATCGCCTTTCTGTTCATCGTATACCTGAAGTGACTTGAAATAAGTAAAATCAAGAGTTTCAGTGCAGAGTAATATATATATACTCGTGTGCATGTATGTATGTATATATATATATATATATATAAATAAAGATCAACGGATAATCCGTAGAAAAAGAATGTTTTTCAGTCAAGTAGTTTCATGTTTGTGTCATGTGATAGCAGTGGCTATCGATGTGAGTTAAAATATCGCCGATAATGAAGCAAGAATCGCCACGAGATACCTGATCGTGTCGTCTACATTTTATGCAATGTAGAGTATTTAAACGAAAATGTTTAAACAATTTTGAAATTAAAAAAAATATTAAGTGAATTAAGAGTAAAATTCTATAAAACTTTGGGATTTTCAATGAATCTCGATTGAAGAATTCTTTATTCAGTGAATCGCACCCGCTATGAATTCTGTTGTGATTGTAAGAGTAATTAGGTGTGATTTCTTATGTATGAATCAGTTCCATCAGTCATGGTGCTCGAAATCCTGAATGTAAGTATTACTTCGTCGTTCCTGAGAACTACGCATGTTCTACATTATTAATTTTGCAGCGCTGCGCCTTCCAATTCTGTAATGCTTCATCTCGCAAGTAGAGATTCTGACCACATGTCTTGAAGAAAATAGGATAGAGACACCACAGTCACCACAATTTTCTTTCTCCTTCTCTTTCTCTGAACACGATAAAACATCTGTAGACTGCTACAAAGTCAAACGAAGGTAATTTATGTGATCTGCTACGAAATGAGAATGGTTTGTCTTTACAACAATAAATACACACACTCGATACAGAGACATAAGACGCTAACTTCACAGATTGTTGATTCAGCCACAATTCCTCAATATTTGGGGATCGAAATATCCACTGCTGTTACTACTAGAGGGTTCAAAGTATAACTAGGCCAGCTGCACGGTATCTAAATGCTGGAGAATTTTCTGAACTACAGCAAGACCCTAAATCATGACTGTTCTTTTAAAAATTAAAAAAAAATGTGCGGTTTGTGTTCTGATCTGAATCATCTGTGGCCAATTTTTTTCAACTGTGTTTGCAAACCAGATAAGAATACTTTAAAGCTGAATGTTTACATTAAGGTTAAATATCAATTATTAATTATGTAGAGTATTAAGACGACTTTATAAAGAAAAAGGAACCATTAAATGATCTTAATATTAGCATGTAGATTAGGAATCTTATGTATAGTGAAAATGTCACTTCTTATGAAGGATTTTCATAAGGAGAAATACGGAATAAAAACACTTAAAGAACACCGAAAGTATATATTATTTGTCCCTTCACCTACTAATCCGGATTTAGAGTCATGCTTTTTTTTTTCTATAAGCATCTAGTAATTTGAACATGCATTTGAAGATGGGTTGATCGATCGCACAGCGAATAGCAGGTTTTAGTCCTCCAGAAGCTGATTTTGTTAACCAAATACTGATAAATCGACCAGAGATAACATAAGTTAGAGGCCAATGCTACTGGTAGGCAGAGACGACATGAAAAAAAAAAAGCTTTAAGAATACGAAAGAGCCAGATGGGTTTGCCTTCAATCCAAGTGGTGAAGGTTACGAAAACTCTAAAGTTGTATATAAAGTTACTTAAATATAAAGAGCCAACAGGCTTCATTTCGGCGATATAAACAAGCCTATTGGCTCTTTATATTTAAGTAACTTAATGGATGCACCTTTTTGACAACTCGTATAGCAGAGTATATAAGTTCTTTATGCTATACCCTTTGGTATTATTAATTGGTCTAGCTACTCACTGATGAAGCCTCAATAAAGGCTGAAACCGGTCTGGGTAGTGACCTCCACCATAATGTAATAACATCATACATTTCCTAGGAAATGTGTTTTTACATTATGGTAAATACCAAAGAATAGTGATCAGAACTTTCCCCACCTTTGAAACGAGTTGCCCGTGTTTGTACTACGTTCTAGGACTACTTGCATTTAGCTCACGCTAGTATTCGCCGATACTTTTATAGTTTTTTATACTATATTCGGCATGAAACTCTCTGATTCCTATCTTTGAGTTTCTTATTCGGCTTTAAAACGATGTGGGATCTAATATCCCCTTAATTTAATTAATTGTCTATAAAGATATTTATTGAAAGGCTGGCTGCTTGTGTATAAAAAGGATTTTAAAAAATCCGTTTTCTATTTAAAAAAATCTAAGCAATGGAAGAGAGTAGTTTTGCCTCTTATAAGAGACTTTCCATAGACCAGTGTTATTGTTGGCGAATCGTTAAGTTAAAACTCATAATTCTGAAATTTATTATTATAATTTTTGTTATTCTGTTTGATGCTTTAGTTTCGTTGTTTCTTCACTAATAGCATAATTTGTTGGTTCAACAGGAAAAGCAAACTTGAGCATGGATACTAAAAGCGAACTCTTTATGGATAAATTACTCAAAGACTGATAAAACCATCAGCCCTTTTGCGATCTGAATCGAACCACTAGTAAAAACACCCCTAATTCAATATATGGATATGAAAGTGGAGAGAATTATAGATCTGGTAAGTGTTCGACATTTACTTTGCGTGTGTGTGTGTGTGTGTGTGTCAAACGATGATAATTAGAGGTTTCAAATATTCGGAACAGCCCATCATGTGTACCAATTGCAAAAATAAAATAATAATAATAATAATCCTGACATACCAAAATTACCGATCTTTTATCTGAAAAAATCAATAATTTTTGTGCAAGAAGAAAATTCAAATCTCTCTCCGTGAATGCTGTTTTTCCCATCAGGATAATAAAGATTGTGATCCAGTCTCGTACATACTCACTGAAAATTTTATGCAGGATTTTGTTCGGATTTAGAAACGTGCTCTTCACGGATGTATTACTCTTGTGTCTTACATGTCATGCTATAAACAACATTCACTAAAATGAATTCCACTTAACAAAGGACTGCAAACCTTCCGTAAATTAGTAATTCAGGTTCACAGTACGCTAGCACCGTTAGTGAGCCAAGGGTTAAATAATCGGCGAATCCTGATCTGCAAACCAAACTGTATATTCACACCTTCAATAAGCCACATGATGGTCTTGCAGCGGGATTAAATTCATCCTTATGAATACCCTAATGGATTTCTTAAGGTACGTGATACAATTGAGATATCGGTATAAAAAAATCCCTTCATTAGACATATCCTTCTCTGGATCTTCAGTGCTGAATTATTGAATTATTGCTGAATTAGGGAGCAGGTTGGTATTTCTGCTGCTGTATTCGATGTAAATAGAAATTCATAAAATAGTGAACGAATTACCGAGAAAGTCTAAGTGTAGCGGAAGTTTATAAGCTTCCTCTTGACAAAAAATATAATTATTAGTTGTTAATTATCATATTGGTGGAGCATTTCATATTTTTGGCTAAAATATTAGCCAGACTCCTCAATACTCCCTATTTTACGTATAAAGTATTCTTTACATGATTTTTAGTGGAAAATCGGTAAAAAAACAAATAACTGCCTGAAATCAGCTCGATGTTTGCACATGATATTCCATTTATTTACTCTTTCGTATTAATTTACTTTTTATCCCACATTTACAGCTCCCGCAATCTCTTTTGTCAGCTTGTGCCAAAAGTGGCCGAGAACTGCTTTAAGCGGCGGAAAAATCAAGCGTCACAGCTCCTGTTTGTTAATTCGACTGTAACTGCACATAGTCGAAACAAAATTATTCCTATAAATTGTGGAAATCAGCAGAGCAACACGCGATATTGTAAAATTATCTGCGGAGGATGTGGAAGTCAATATAATGTCAGATATTTTACTCAGAGCCCTTGTTCGTTCCCGTGCGGTGTCCTGGCGTTTCTTAAGCATCAGTAGCATCTTTAATCTTCAAGTATTTTTAAGTAAGATCTAAATGTACTATGTGAATACTAGTTTTTATTTGCTATCGAATGTTTTATCATTGGTGGATAATTTTTAAATATTTTTTAATCCTTAGCTCAGTTATGACTGATATTAATAACAATATTCTGTATTTTTTAGATCGAAACAGGAACTCTCATTACTCAAATGATTATTTATACGGTAAGTAGAATTGTTTTGATTTAGCCGTCAAAAATTGCTCTACAACTGATGGGGGAAAACATGAATGATAAAAACCACCTATTAATAATTTGGTTAAGCTATTTTAGGCACTGAGCCTGATCACTTAAAGATTTCGAATGATTTGAATTGTTTCTTGATTTTAATATTGTTTCGCTATGGAATAAAAACAAAAGAATACAATATTCTGTGTAAACGTCTTAGCATTTTAATGGTGGGAGGATTAGTGGTATTTCAAAGTATCAAGATTACAAAACTGTCTATAATGCATAAATCTGACTTTAATTACAGTGATAATAATTTTACTGAGTGTTTCATATTTTCATAATTTGACTCTGACCACATTTACAATTATACAATTATTGGAGGTCCACCTCTTCGCTGAAATAACTAATTTTTATTTTCGCTTATTTTAAATATTGAATGTGCACCTCTATGGAGTCCTAAGTCATCATTGGAGGCCGAATATATCAATACAATATCCATCGCACCTCTCTTTGAAACTATTAACAGAAAAGCACTCGCAACAGAAACACTTATTTGGCTATATCCACTTATTCACATTTTCCCTCCAAGCGAAAAATCCACTCCTCGTGCCCTTGCTAACTACACTCTTATTCAACTCACAGGAATGATCTTTTGTTCTGCTTCGCTGTTGCGAAGTGCTGAAATTTTCCCATTCATCACTCCTATAAAATCCTTTACGTAACTTTGTTTCTATCATATTCGACCTTTTTCGCCCAACAACAACAAATTTCTACAATCGACAAACCCTGAATATATCCTCATTAGGAATTTTCCACAGACCACTCACCATCTTGGTCACTCACTTCTCATCCCCAAGAAAGCCAGGTAAGCAGACCTGAGCAGAGTAATTCAGTGTGTTATATTAAGGTTTTATAGATGAGAATGATAAAGCCCTTGTCTTTGCTTCTTAGGGAGCTCTTCAATAACCAAATAATCCTTTTGAGCTACTCTGGCTATATTAGAAATATGCTCTTAAAACTTCAACTCTGTATCTATTACTACTACCACAACAGCCCCTCCCGCAAATCCCCGGCTTCAGCAGTTTCCCGGAATACATTTCTAACAACTTGGTACGCAGCATGTAATCTTTGTATCCCAAAACGCTTTTTAATTCAAAAATGCAATTTATATTTGTTTCCCAAATCTTTGTATCAAAAAATATGCAGGAGAACTTTACATCATCAACAAACAGCTGAATACGTTCCTTCAAATTATTTCCTATATCATTTATGTGCAAATTAAACAACAGTGGTCCAAGCACTAGTTGTTTAATGCCTCCACTTTACTCCACTAGTTGTTTAATGACTCCACTAGTCCCTGTGGCAGGGACTAATGGAGTCCCTGTGGCACTCCACTAGTCACTTGCCTTCTCCTGGATTTTCTGCTTCTCCATAGACTACTTTTTGGTATCTGTCCATGAGCAACCCTTTTATCCGTATCACCAGTTATCAGTCCCCATTTGTTGAAGTTCTCATAAGACAGTTCCTAGCGGTATCGTGTGAAACGCCCTTGAGAAATCCAGCAGTATCATGGTTTAGTCATTGCTTCAACTCCGCTGTCATCCTATTATAAACATTTGACAGATTACTAAGGCATGACCTACCTTTTACACAGCCATGCTTCTCCACATGGAGTGTATATTCTTATCCATTTTTCCCTATAATTTTACCACCACCACTCCGAAGATTCTAATTGATCTGTAATTTGTTCCTAGCGACTTTGATCTCCCTTTAGCAAAGTACTAATTTTGAACTTCTTGCATTCTCTTTGGACTTAGGCAGGGCTGAGACTTCAATTAAACAGTCTATGATAGGCGTGACCAGTTCCCTCTGCACTTTCTCTTAAAAATCGAGCCAATATCCCATCTAATTCCACGGATGTATTTGCATTCAGATTCTGGAATATCTTAAGTACCTCCCGTTCAACACCCTCTGTTTTCCATGGATTCATCATGAATCCATGGAAAATAATCACTCAGTAGTTCAACAATTTTGTCTACCTCCGTTAACGCTATCAACTACACTGATTACATTATCTGTTATCGTCTACAAACCCTCCTACTCGTCACATAATATGAAAATTCTTTGGGGATTTCATATCGCCTCTTCGCCTAATTTCTTCTTATAATATGATTTTGCTTTCCTTACCATCCTGGTCACTTTCCTTGCATACTCTTATTATTGCTCGTGTGTTAGCAGTTCACCTCACTCATAATATACTTCCGCCAATTTTTTTTTTTTTTTTTTTTTTTTTTTTTTTTTTTTTTTTTTTTGCAGCTGTGATAATCGGTGTGATAGTGCTTCCACCAGATTATCCTTAACTATTCCTCATGCACCCCTTCCTTGCAGAACTTCATGCCCTGGTACTGTTTCAAGCTATCTCCTAAGTGCATCGTAATCATTTGCCTTATAGTTCCGCATATCCCCTGCTTACTACATTTCCAGATTGTTTCTTTGCTGTCATAATCCGAACTCTTTTTGTGTTGGTTTAGGATGAAAATATTACTCAGTTTAAAGTATTAATTATTTCTAGATATGTGAAGAGCCAAAGGCTTCAATTCGGCGACATATAACTTGTTTAAGTTAAGGGATATTACATCCCATATAGTTTCTTAGCCGAATAAGAAACTCAAAGAGTTTCATGCCGAATATAGTAGAAACTATATAAAGTTCGGCGATTCCAAGCGTAAGCAAATACCTGGATACTGCAGCACTGATCCCAAAGGGTAGTGCAAGCTGGGGCAACTCGTGGTAGAAGTGGAGCGAGCTCCGATCACTATTCTTGATATTTGCCCATAATGTGAACTTAGCTCCTAGGAACTGTATTTTTGTTCACATTATGAGAGAAGGTCACTACCCAGACCGGTTTCGACCTTTATTGAGGTCTCATCAGTGAGTAGCCAGACCTAGTTAATATCAAGTTTGTAGCGAACAGAACTTGTACCCCTTCTACGAGTATTGCCGTGAGGTGCTCTAATAAATTATTAGATATGTGAAGAGCCAAAGGCTTCAATTCGGCGACATATAACTTGTTTAAGTTAAGGGATATTACATCCCATATAGTTTCTTAGCCTTCCTTAAATTAATTCGAAATGTACGATGTTTGATCCTTACGACAGACATTTCTCCGGATTATCTAGAGTTTAACTTAACCACTTCATGGTAATTCATGATCAAATCCTAAAAGTGTTTTTGCTCAAATGTTTGATTATATTTTCAAAGGGACCATGACGTCACCATATAGTTATGATGTATTTAAACTCAAATTAACGTTTATAATATATGTAACAAGATTAATTAAAAGACAGTTTGAATAACGAAGGAAAGTATGTTTGATGAAAGGGTTGTCTTTTATTAATGAACAGTTCATGTGGGCTTCACTTATTTCGTGGCCGGGGTAACAAAATCCTTGATCTTTCATTGGAGAAATAACAGTAAAGTACAAAAGGTTAATGGGTAATAAACAGTTGGGGGGGGGGTTCTGAGAAAAACAAATCTCAAAGAAAAGTTATCACCGCCAATTATTATAGTACAAAAAGAAATAAATATCCCTTCTCCATACCACACGATGTGTTACATCACGAAGTAATTCAAAAATGTAATTTTCTCGATTTTTTCATAAAAAAACATTAGAAATTGCGCAGAAAACTGGCATACAAGTAACGTTGAGATGAAATCAAAAGTATATCAGAGAATTTTTTAAAACAACTGAAGTTCGGAAAATCATCATTATGAGTCGTTGGTTGAAAACGAAATCATAATTTCAAGACGGCAGTACTTCCTTAAGTACCCTCCCCCCTTTGTTTTTGTCAAGGAATCTGAAAATCATATCAACTGGGACACCAATTTTCTTTTGCAAAACGATCCAAAGAACTTTATCATGCTATCTCTTCCTTGGCCTTCCTCTTTTCTATTGTCTTCCGTATGTCTCCCTTCTGTCGATAATTTAGGCCATCTTGCGTTGTTATATTTCGCAATGTGTCCAGCCATCTTCATTTTCAAAGCATAATATAACTGGTATCCTCTACACCGATTCTCTATCAGATGAAGTTGGCTTCAATGCAGTCTTAAGTGTCACAAAGTGTGTTCCTTTCCATTCTGTTATGGAGAAATTTCAATTTGTGAATCATATTTTAAGTTCCAAGTTTCACTGCCACGTGTAATTACGTTGAAGACTTGCTGATCGATGGCTTACCTATTCAAACTAATGAGAATATCATCTTTGAAGATGTCTTTCATTCTCCTACAAGCTAACGACGTAGCTGTATCTTCCTTTTTATTTCTTCTATTTTCCCAGTTTTAATTTTTATACTTTGTTCAACATAAACATATAGATGTCCCCTCTCCAGTTCTCTTTCTTCCGATATAATTATTTTTGGTGTCAAATTGCTATACATCGTTGCCTTCGTTTTGATTATATTATAAACAGAATCAAAGGATAATTGGAAGAACTTGATGGTGATAAAGGGGAAAAAATGGAGAAAGGGTTTAGTAATAAAGAATGAAATAATAATGAAAAATGAGCTGTATGACAACAGCAATGGATTTCAAAGTATCATATATAATACATCCAAGAAAGGAACGAAACAATCTCACGAATAGCACCAACGAGTGAATATGTGGCCTTAACTATTTGTGCCTAATTTTGACAATCCAATGTTAAGTGTTTTGATACTCTTTCCCTGACTGTTCTGGAAGAATAAAGCTATCATACTTCAAAACAGCTCGAATTGAAAACAGTTGAGCGCTGCTATGAATAAAACAGATTACTAAGCACAATCTTCGTTTCTTCAAGGATTCACCAAGCATTACGTGCCTGAGCTCAACACGAACGAATATGCAATTGCTGCCATTTAGTGCTCCTGTGTTTCAAACGTTTTCGCAAATTGAGAACATTTCTTAAATCTTTCGGCCAAAATCCTGTTCAGGATGAGAATATTTTGGAGGATGTAATTATTCGATCTGAAGAACCTTTTTCTGTTTTCCAATAATAATAAAAAATAAATAAATGAAATAAAAATAAAGAATATTTCGGATCTCTTTGGTAGGTAGCCTATTAGCGTCTTATTTAATCCACCTGAAATAGAAATAAATAAAAGAAAAGATCAAATGCAACAGCATTTGGAGCTACTTTAGTCTTTACTATTTCCCATTTCTTCAGATTTCTTTGTTCTTTCCTAAGAACAAAGAATTTTTCCTGTTTATCCAAACAGTCATATTCACACACGCACACTCGTTTCGGATTCTTTAAATTCCAAATTTAGGATTTTTACTACCTGCAGTGGACCAACATTGTATTTAATACACTTAAATTTCATGCATTGATTTAGTTTTGTGTTCAAAAGCCGTTTTAGAACTTTTGTCGTCGTAAAACGGAGATTTTCATGATTTCATATCAATCATGGCACACCGTTGCCATCTTATCCACCAACATAAGGCCCAGAAGTAACAAAATAACCAACTTATGAACCAGCAATTCAAACATACAAACAGATAGTGGCTGATTGTATCAACACGATAGCAATATAGTCAAAACATCCTCGCTGCTCTTTGGGTTAATTAGGTCAATGCCATTCTTCTGTGCCTTCCATTTTTAAATGGCGATGTCTTATATGTTATTTATTTTCTGGAACAAAGAAGCACAGCAATCTTATTACAGCGGAATAAGCAGATTATATGAAAATAATAAAAATTCAACATCAGTCAGCAACGTATTTCTCGAAATAGTGTGTCATGTGTTATGGCGACAAGACGTAATGCAATTCCGAGCAAAAAGACTGCCTTTGGTGTTCATAAAACTGGAGGGTGCCTCCCCCCCCTTACTAGAAAATGTTCATGAGTTGCTCATTCTCAATATTCTTCTAGTTCAATTACGCAGACATTTTCTTTTATTTCAGTTGATGTCATATACTCATCTTTTCTCTTCTTAACCTACACCTCCAGGATCTTCTCCGGTTTCTGAGTAACCTGATCTCGTGAGATCCTCCCACTTGTTAAAGTAACCGGTGTTTCACGTGATTAGGCATGCAAAGCAGTTCGCCTTTACTAATCACATGACAATCAGGCAATTTACTTCCATGTTTATCGCACTTCAAATGAGGAATTCGTAGCCACACACGGAAAGACATGGTGTGCTTCAATAGGAGGTGTTTGTGCGCGTGTTGGAATGTTTGGGGACTGCTGACTATAGCTAAAGGAGACTCAGAAGGTAGGGTATAATTCATTCTTTGTTATTCTTCATATCTGTGAGAATTAATGAGTTTAAGTTAAGGATGTCTTGCTCTTTTTATACGTCATTTAATGCGCATGAAGCTACCTAGCATGACCTTCACCTTCCCAATTAAATTCTTATATTCCAATGTCATAGATAAATGTGTGATGATTCGTACAGTCCGTCGTGTCGCCTTTTCTAATGATTCAAGTTACTAATTCTTTAAATTCACCGCTAATTATGAGGCTTCTTGAAATATCGAGCTACGCTAAAATACTTTGTTTCAAAACGAACTACCTGAAATTGCTTCGAAATGTACCATGTTTGGTCCTTTAAAGGAAGTTTACAGATGATCTAGATTTTAGCCTATTAACTTGCTAATGTTAATAGACCAACACGCTTACTAACTTCCCGTGAGTGGGATTTGCAAAGAATATTCCAATGCTTTGCTACAAATAGGGAAGTGTAACACGAAGAGTTGGTTTAGTTGCTGTAATATCTGCTGATATTTTGCATCCGGGAATTTTGTTTGTCGTTACGAAGTCAAAAATCTTTGGCTTAAAACATTCATATTTCTTATTTTAGTGGGCAATAATTGTCACGCATGCGGCGCAAAATTCCAGGTAAATAAATGATAACAATGGCTTTGTAATTAATTTTAATTATGGCGTAAATGTGTATTTCAGTTTGAATTTTTTATTTACTTCATACTTGGCCCACACGCGCAACTGACGTGTTGTTCCTTTTGCATCTTCGCTGTCGAGAGTTGAGATGTTAATTTATTAGCACTGAAATAAATCCAGCAGGACGGCACTTATTTCTTGATCCAGGACAGCAAATCCCTTAGTTTATCAATCGAGAAATTAAAGCAAAATACAAACTATTCAAGGGGAAAAAAGGTAAAGGGGACATTTTCCGCAAAGGAATGTTGTCAATACTTGTGTGAGTACATTACTAAGACGAATACATCGCGTAAGTATAAGCGGAAATAAATTTCAGATTATTCTGAAATGATTTTTAAGCACCTAATACATATTAAATTATAAATGCAGCAAGAAAAATAAGTGAAGTCTCAGTGTTTAGATGAGTAAGATGATTACATGGTTCATAAAAATTTCGCAGACGTACCCACTCATCCTCCTAACCCCCCCCACCTCATCATTGTGACAACTTTGCCTTCAGGTGATATCTGCGAACAACGTGTGAGCACTTAGCATTTGCAACAAATTCCTCATGACAGAAATATTTCTAAGTTTTTGCGCGAATCTGCCTCCTGTTTCTGTGGTTCCTCGTCCAGAATGAAACACGCATGCGCACATCATCGACTTCCCCCACCTGATTACTCACCCATCAAACTTTACTTATTCCCCACCATTTCTAAAGTTGTAGAGGGACTTGTAGAATCATCCGTGAAGGCGACAAGGGTTTTCTTTTGCAAAAGAAACTTGCCTCTATTACTCGCAAACACACACAGAGAGAAAGTGTATGGAGTAGGGGTGAATGAAGGAGGCTATATTCTCTTCCCCCCCCATTTTTAAAATAACCGTACAGTATACGCGACTCGCACAAAAATGCTGTTCGAGTGCGGTAGATGGACTGATGTGCAGATGTAGGATTTAGTGCTAGTAGTATTCCACAAGCCTCCTGGCTCTCTCGTATTGAGAGTCAAGAGTCTTGTGGAATCTAATGAAATATGTTACAATAATTCTCAAGTTGCACGTCAAAGATGTCCACTGAAACATTGATTGCAAGATTAAACTAACTACTCGTAACTTTAAACTAAAAGAAAAGCTTCGAAAATGGCTCATGTTATAGTCACATAAGGATGCACTATAACCAGACCTGTAGATCTTATTATAGAGCATTAGTGAAGTTATATGGCTTTGAGTACCATTCATTAAGTTAAAACAGAAAAAAACTTAAGTATTTTAAAACGCATGTCATAAAAAAACATTGTTCCTAACTTCTTTTGTTTCGTCACTAATGGCCTGATTTTTTTGATTCAACAGAAAAAAGAAACATCAACGAGAATGCAACCAGCAAATATTTTCTTGAGGAATTACTAAACGATTATGATAAAAATATCAGCCCTTTTTCATATTGTAGTAGGTGAGTATCGTTTGTAAGCTTGTTTATTTAAATATACGGCGTCTTTTGATCTACAAACCAAATTGTACTCTGAAGTAACTTCATGCCCCACGAGATACCATAATTAATCTACCAATGGAAGATTTATCAGGGCTTTTAAAATAAAGTCGTGGTAGATGATCCAATGCGGAGGCTGAAATATGAAAATTTTTTGTCTCCGCGAACTGTGGGAGCCAAATCCATTAGAGATAGTAACATCCAATTCAAAATTAAAAAGTGCTCTTCCCATAATGTATATTATTATTATACACGTCCGAAAGGGGGGGGTGTAGAATTATGGGATAAAAAGGCAATGAGAATTCTTTAGATAAAACAAGAATATAATATCTTGGCAAGTTTAAAATAAGAATTAGTTAGCAAATTATCGAGAATAGATTATTTAAGTAGTTTACTAGCTTAGTAAAATTCTGTGTTTATTAGTGGGATTGTAAGTAAAATGGCTCGATGGGTTCTGTAAATTTTACATTCTTTAAGACGAAGATATCAGCCAAGTAACCGCGTTTAAAGTACAGTGTGGTTCAACACCTGCATCGGCAGTACAGGCTTTTCTTACTTACGAATTATTCTTTATAAGCTATTACTTTTTAAAGAAAGTGGGCTAAAAACTCAGGAAATAAGTGTTTTGTATTTTGGTAAGAGCGAAATGCATTTCTTTTTATGATCTATCGGCCCTTTTAATGAATACTTCTCCTGAGTGATAAATAATACTATTCTGTATTTTGCAGGAAGAAACAGGAACTCTCATTACGGAACTGGAGCATTTGTCAGTAAGTAGTTATTTCGGAATAATCTTAAAAAAGTACTTGGATAACTCATTAGAGAGGTGAGGTAGTCGTTCTCAAGCAATTCTTTTTGTTTTTAAGACAGTAAAAGACCTTAAAAATTATTGGTTTTTAAAACATTTCGCTTCACAAAACTGTCAAAGAAAATGCAGTCATATTTATATTTTAATGAAATGACTTGGAGAGAAAGGAATACCTGAAATAGCAATAAAACGCGCGCGCACACAGCAAAAGAATAAAGGTTTGGTTAATTTTAGTGCATTTGAGAAAAACCTATTAAATGTCTGAGTGCCTGCAATTCCCATTTGTACTGCGCAAAGTTTAAGGTTTCTGGTCCCTACTGAAAAGCTACTTTAGTGGTGAAGGCTGCGTTTTTAATGGTTAAATTTTAGTAAAGAAATGGCTTCCCCATTTCTTTACTAAAATATGTCATGATTGCGATTTCACTCTGTATTTTTAATTTTGGATTTGACTGGTTTCTATCTGGCTGCAGGCGGGTTGGTTTACTGTGAATGAGTAATTCTTTAGTTTAAATGAGATTGCTTCGACCTTTTGTTTCTGTAAGGGATGGTCTAAAGTATTGGTGCGATTGAAATATTCCAATCGTAAAAATTAATGAATACTTTAGCGTCTTGTATTTCTATATGAGAATGACATCATTTATTCTTAAGCATTCATTTTTAATATATATATACACACACACACACACACACACACACAAATTTTTGGACTAACTTAATTACATATCCGAGATTCCGATGAGTGATCCAAATCTGGATGCGTAAACGTCGACTACTCTGGAACTAGCAGGAAGATCGCATACAAAATTCTTGTAATCAGTGACCATACTGGGAAGTAAACCTGTCTCTTTGCCGATGGTTTAGCGTAATTATACCAAAAACGTTGCTACTAAGTTAAATTGAAAATCCATCAACTTCTAAATGTGTCTTGTTAAATATTCTTCAAAAAATTGATTCAACATTACTTCATTTTTACGATATTTATCGATAAAAAACTTGTTAGGTAAAAAAGCTAAATAAATTAGTAATGTGCTTATATTTTGTGTGTTTGTGGGTGTCGAATGAACCCTTGATTTAATTACAGTTCTGTGTGGTAATAGAAACAAATTAACAGCGTGTTAGAATGAAACAGTCTATCCAAAGGAGAAGATAAACCGGATGACGAACGCACACCCATGTGACAGAGTACTTACATCGTGAAGTTCGCTGCAGTGGCATTGATTCTGAACAATTCCACCTTTAAACTGCATACCATTTTCTGGATTTATATCGCAGGCTTGCGTTAAAACTGTAATGGATCGTGTGAATAACAAATTAAGAAGTCGCAAGTTTTGAACAAAAATGGTTCACGTGTTAGAAGCCAAACAAATTGCGCAATTGCAAGAAGACTTGCAATTTGAGAACACTTATTAAATGTGAATCCTAAAGTCTCTTTCAAGATTGAGGATATGTAATGGGGTGCAAGTATTAGGGATGGAAAGAGTTGCTCTGCTTTCCAACAACTAGTTTGATTGATTGTTACTGGAACACGGTCGGCTGATGCACAAGAGTGCCAAGCTCCTCAGACTTATATTTTTTTTTTCTTTACTAATTTATCTTAAGTGTTTTTCTTTGAAAAGAACAGACCTATCGTTTATCCAAACTATATCTTCGTTGATATGAAATGCTATAAACTCAATAACAGACGTATCTGGCAAGTTTATAATTCACCTCAAATGGGCCGAAATTTAAGTTAATGATTTACGTTTATCTAAGATTATTAATATTTAGTGTGAAAAAGTCTTAAAATGACTGAGTCATAAACATATCTAATCCATAAATTAGATTCGATAGGTATATGATCTAGTGCTAGGGTTTGGAACGATAAATGATCCTAAAAGTTCAGGATCACGTTTAGGACATCTTTTATGGAAACGCTGAAGTTCTCTAAACGCAAAATTGCGATCAAAACTAAATACATCGTAAATACGATTTCGGGATCCATTTATTAAATCTTTTGAACTGTTTTTCGGCTCCCATCAAAATTGTATTTTGATAGCTCCTGGACGTTTTAAGTATCTCCTCAAGTATTAATAATAAATTGTCTCCTAATTGTCTCTTCCAGAAATGGCTTCCCCATTCTGCAAAATTGTAGGCTCGAAAATGTTTGCCAGTAACTTGGCAAACATTTTCGAGCCTTGAGTTTTTTTTTTCTATTGCTCTTCAGTGAGTTTTCTGGATTATCCTTAAAAGTAATCCCCTGTTATGCTTTCCCAAATATTTTCAACTTAGGTGTTTCCGACTTTCACTATTAAAGTCTTATCGGCTTTGAGAAATTCGTTTTCCCCACTTCAGCAACAATTTGTATAGAACCTTCTCGTGTAGGAACGTGTCCAGCCCTTCACTGTTGCGTGTCACATGATCACAAGAAAATTACCTCATTTTATCGCTGAATATTTATTTTTATTGCTATATGCGATCCTGAAAACATTTTGAAGTCTTACCTATATTTCTAAGACTGTTATAGAACTGTATTTAATAACTTTTTTGCTAAGAAATTATATATTTTAATAATAAAAAAGCCTCATAAATTCAAAGAGCTATACATGCTCGTCTAGAGCAGTCTTCTACAAATATCCATGCCAAAGACGGGGATCGAACACACGACATGATCGTTGAAGAGAGGTCATACTACCCGCTTCGCCAACCAGGCCACAGTTCTTATTTTATCTTTTTATTCAAATGTAAGCAAATTTGCGGGTGAAATATCTTCACGACTTGGTTACTTGTATATAGAAGCTAATAACTGCACATTAGTTGCATTTGTATCCCATGATACCTAGTTTATGTATTTATTTTTTTTTTTTTCGTATTCACTGGATCGCTATGACACTGTGCATCTGAAAACCAAGTCTAATATTAATTCTAGATATTACGGTATTTAATATTGCATTCATTAGCAATTTAATAGCAAAGAAATTTGTGTATATTTTGAAATAATTTCTCGCGTATTTTTGTGTCTTTTTATAGGGCAGACTATGAAAAAATGTATCTTTCTGAAACATTGTCAGTTAACGCTTCAGGAGGAGTGGCTTGTGATTGGTGGATCACATTACGTACAAAATGTCCAGTTAATTTAAGGTTCTATCCATTTGACAGACAAAAATGTCATATAGACTCATTCGCAACTACTCAACAGGTATAATAAGCGATTGCATAAATATAATATTGTAAAATAGGATTAAAGTAACGGGTAAGAGGAACATAAACGTTACGTGTTACGTAACACGTTAGTCTTGTTATTCCGACATGCACGTTAAATTGATTATTGGTAACGTAAATAAGTGAATTTGAAAATTAAAAATGGTAGTTCTCGAGAGAGAGAGAGCTTGTATCACAATAAATAGTGAAACAAACTGTCTACTAAAATTAGGTAAAATGGTGTTGGGGGGGGGTCATCATTCTTTGAATAATTACTTCAACAATTATAAACAAAACAGTGAAATGCAATTATGACTGCAGAATTCCCCCAAACAATAAATTTGTGAGCAGCTCCTTTGCACTGAATGATTTTATGAAAGAAAAAGTTATAGAAGAAACTGAACCACACTGAATTTTCTAAGAAGTCTTTTTATACGGTATGGCACAAAAAAACACTGTACTTCGACACCCTTTTAGTGCACGCGCAATGAGATACTCCGTTCGACTGCGTTCACATTAATAGAAGAGCACGTGTAGTGTCCGCGCCATTACATTTCGCTGTAGCAATGGCTTCGACATTGGAAGAAAAGACGTTTATTTTTGGAGCATCATATGGTTCAAGCCTACGACATGTTTGTGAGCAGATTGGTCGTCATTTCCCTAAGCTTTCCCCATGCAATAGTGGCATCATTGCCTTAATTGAGAGGTTTCGAGGTAGCGGTAGTGTTCTACCACAATGTTAAGGGGCGACAACGAACTGTTAACACAAATGAGAATTAAGGGTGTGTGCTGGAGCAAGTGTTTCTGTTTTCGAAAAGCACTCGATCCGAACAACGGTAAAACTTTGGATAACGAGGCACTACAGAGCATCCTTAAGGAACCAGGTGCCTTTTCGTGCGTAATTCAGGTGGGTCGGTGTTTAACAGCAACGGATTACGCTGCACTGCTGAAATACTGTACATGCGTGCTGGCTAATGTCTATGAAGATCCGTCCTTCTTCCATAAAGTCTGGTTCTCGGACGATTTCCATCTAAGCGGTCATGTAAACAGACGAACCTATGGATTTCTGACCTATAGAACTGAATTTGTCCAAGAAAAATATTTTCGCGGCAAAAAAAAAAAGTCCCTGCAAGGTGTGCAGTTACCTTCCTTGGCATAATTGGGTCCTACTTCATTGAAGAGGGTGGTGTAACCGTGACCTTGAATACCGAGCGCTACATCGAGAATGTGTTGATTCCGTTTACCCAGGATCTGCATAGGATGTCGTACAAAAAAAAAAAAAACTTTCGTGCACAGCTATTTCAACATGCTGAGCAACCTGTCACAAAGCACGTGATTGCAGAGCCTAATTATCAGAACACTTCCCAGGGAGGCTCACAGAATTCTCTTACCCTTAACGTTCTCCTGATCTCGCATCACTTGATGCCTTCGTTTGGAGTATGCTGAAGAAATGGGTATTCCACCACGACCTGCCTCCAGACCTCGATGAAGTAAGGGATAAAATTACACGAGATGTCCCAACCTTTATTCTCCAAGATGGCAGCAGCGAACCTTTGCATGAGCTACGAAACCTGCCTTGAAAGCCAAGGTGTCCATTTGAGCACGTAATGTACCGTCGTTCATGCTTTATTCGATCAAGATTCCACCGATAGCTGTGGATGTACACATCATGTGTAAACACATTTCTTTGTTAATAAACCCGTTTACCCTAACATATATCGTTTGCGCCATACTGTATTTCAGGGTATTCTGGATAGATTTCAGAAATGCTTTATCAGACATAATGAATAAAAGTATTCAAAATTGCGAACTGGTTGTAAATGCTTATTTTGAATGACAGCTCAAAATGGACCAAATTAATACAACATCTCAGTTCGTGGACATGTACGTGCATTTATGTGTTCTCAGTGCACACTTGAGGAGGTTCGACCGTAACCTTCATATTTTCTTTGAACTCTTTGCTGTTTAGCAACTTTGGTAATACAAAATAATGCAAAATTCCTTGTTCTTTCACTCGTTTTCAAAATACTCGTGAATCAAACCGTTGAAGACAAGCCACTTACTCAAAAATAGTGCAGTCAATAATGTCAGCACAACCGACTTGTTGAGTTTTACTATCATTTAATTAGGAAGACATAAAGTGGTGCTGCCACATTTAGCATAGGAAGTCGCGTTTCGAGTGCCTTACATTTAGTGGTTTGGATATTTTCTGAAATTTGTGGAACCATATTAATTTAAACTTTCATCTACCACTTTGTCGCGAAAAGTAAGGGGGGGGGGGGTGGCTCAGATGTAGAAACCGCAATAGATTCATGTGCCAAATGTAAATTTACACATCATTATTAAATCTTAAAACGGATGGATGAAAATTCATTATCTGTGTAAGCAGTAATGAACTGAATGAAGTACAGTATCAAAAACGGGTGCACGACAGACATTTTAAAAGAAGTGAATTCGGGCCAAATTTTTATCTACTGTTAAACTGCTCGTAAGAGTAAAGGTCCTTCGAATGTTAGCATAACCTCGTAAGGTAAGTAGCGGGATCTTCCTTCCTTTATACATGTATATAATCTCTATTTCTGTGCTTCGGGTATAGACAAGCGTACCGAATTTTTTTTTTTTTTTTTTTTTTTAAATATTGATGAGAATTGCAGTCATTAACGTTACTTTCCATCCATAGGGTGCCACTTTCAGGAAACGGAATTCTTCATGCTATGGGATATATTTAATGGAAATTTCCTTGGTGACCCGAAATTTCATTGAGAATAATCGGTGGAAGATAATAGACTCGAAATACAAACCCAGATTTAAGGGTGGAGGTTTTACAGGTAATGAGTACAAAGTCAATTCGGTATTTGTCGTACTTTCAGTAAGCATTTTCTATATTTTTAAAGTTTTGATAATCTCGCCAACGAAAGACGACACCAGAGTACCCAAAGGGGATAGACAAACCCGAAACTCTCCTTGACAGCAAACCTCGTACATTTTTATCCATAAAGTCTTAATGCAATAAGCACGCACGGAATAGGCCTTCTTGCACCGGGCGAGGAGACTCCTTTACATAAAATTCTGCCGTCCTGGTTGGCCGAGTGTTTAACGTATAAGCTCTCAATCCCACGGGTCGCAGTTCCAATCTCGCAGCGGGCATGAATGTTCGTGATAATGAGTGGACGATGAATTTCATCTTTCGGTGTGAGATCACCAGTCTACTTAATGGACACCTGAAGTGGCTTTAAAAAAAAGTGACATCTTTGCTCTCTCTATCTCTAGAACAGGGTTTCTGGGCAATGTAAAAAATAAAACAAATATACATACGCGCACACACAATAAAAATATCTGTGTGTGTGTGTGTGTGTGTACCATTACATTGTACACATACATTTGGTTACTCTTCAGTTTCTCCTATGTTTCTTCTGTTTATTCACATGCTACTTAAATTTGAAATATTTAAAAACTATAAATTCCGTCATACATTTAAAAAAACAAAAACAAAACGTTTCCTCAAGAAGTATCATTTATTTCAACGTAGACAGCAATGCTTATCATTGCTATAGTTGAGGATAGAGATGCAGTCTAGTAAATAAATCACTATGAATAATCCCAGCTTTTGTCGATCAATGTGTTGCAGCTTATTCTTCTAAGACCTGATAACAATTCACGAAACAAACCCTTTTTTTAAAAATAAAAAGTAGTGATTCAAATCAGAGATAAAATGAATATATTAGTATGCACTTTTTTTTAAGAAGGATAAATATTCTTTCGCATGTGTTAACAATTTCCAGAAAATGTCTCAAATATTACGGATTGTTAATAAATAGAATTTTATTTCACTAGATGAGTACACGATTGTGATTCAACGTACGACTCCCCTGGTAGCACTGGGCATTCTTACTGCAGGAATAGCATCGATGCTGCTCACGTTGGTGACATTCTGGATGCCTGCGAAAGGAGCAACACGGATCGGCGTAGGAGGTATAAGTATGCTAGTATCTGCTATCACTTTGTTCCATCGGAACATGCTCCTGCCTTCCGTAGGAGAGCCCACTCCTATAATAGGTTGGTATAATTCACATTAAGAATTGTTAGGAAAACTGAAATAAAGTTAAATTTTTAGAGCTTAAGCCTGTGGCTGGTCTACAAAAAAAAAATAATAATAATAATAATAACATTAAAAGCGATGCAATACGTAAAGCATTGCGTATCATAATGAAATCATGAGTACCTTGATATAATTAAAGAAACAATTAGCAGTTAATAGAGGGAAAATATTCTGCTTAATCAGTTGGTCATCGTCCAACTTAGAAAACTGGCTTGAAAGTTCAATGTTTCGTGTCTTGAGAAAGTTTCCGGAGTATGTAATAATAAATAAAAATGTAATATGAAGAGTGCTTTAGCCCTCCTTCACAGTACTAACGTACTAGAAGTATCCAGAAAATTCACCGAAAACAATTCATTGAAAGACAACTTAAGGTAAACATTTTACCGAAAAGCAATTTATCAAGAAAACAATTAATCGAAAGGCAGTTCCTCGAAAAAGCAATTCGTTGAAGGGCATTTAATGGAAAACACAATTTACCGAAAGAGAATTCATCGAAAAATCTCAATTCGCAGAAACTACAAATCATCGCCGAAAAATGAATCATGAGTCAAGTGAAGCATATTTATCAAAAAGAACTTCAGAGTTTAATGGTTAACTTGTGATGTAATTGAAGCTATTCCCTTTATATATGATATGTAAGACGTGTGTGTGTCAATTTTTTGAGGAATGAAAAAAAATCTTTATTATTCCTTACCCCTCCCCCTTATCCTTCTCTCTCCTCAATGGTTGATGGGGTAGCAATGCTCTTTTTCTAGAGAATAATCAGAGAACAAGATGGTTTTCCATTGTCTCACTTATCCATTAATTATTTCATATCCTTTGGATATTTCGCCTTCAATTAAAGAAAAGTGCAAAAATTCTTCGCTTCACGCACGGAATTCTTACCCAGGTCTTTCTAACTAGTCTTCGTTTATACCAATTGAAGTGCTGAGGCACCATTATTATTAATAGTAGTAATAGCAATATTAATACGTGACGTCCGCGCGCACACACGAGTTATATGGGACGAATTTTACTCCGATTTGGTATTTGAATCTTTTACAAAAATGTGTCGAACTGTTGCAGTTTTCAGTTCAGCTATATTCGGGGGTACAAAGGGACATCATGTCCACGTTTTGTATTGCAATAACTCTGACTTGTGGAATACGTGCAAACGTCGGAATTTGTAAAACGCACAAGAAGTCTGTATGTAAAAAAAAAAAAAAAAAAAAAAAAAAAAAAATATATATATATATATATATATATATATATATATATATATATATAATTATTACTTCCCAGTGACCACCATCTACATTTGTCTACTTCTCGGGTAGCATTAGGTATTCTTACTGAACCTTTAAACAATACTTTTTTCAAGAAAATTCATCTTTAGATGAGGTATGAAAGAATTCATCAAATTATTATCGGTGAATTGCTTTTAATTGCGACGAATTGTCGTGCAGTAAACTGTCTATCAGCGAATCATTTATTCGGCGAATTGCCTTTTCGATTTACTTGTCACTGAACCCTAGTACCAAATCAGGAAGTTAAAGCAGTTACATGACTACAGCAAATAAGTGGTGCATTCACACAGGGCAGTGGTGAGGGATCAAAAATCTTCCATCACCTCACCACTTTACAAAACACCTCTGACATGGCGAAATTAGAACCGACTGCTTACATTCTGAAAAGCACAAACGCAAGAAGTTTAGCGGGTGGGATCATGTGAACTGAAAGAAACGGATGATGATTACAGGACTCCTTGGCCAACCTCATTAACGAATAAGATTTTATATGTATTGGTGTTGCTTAATGACTTATTATTATCGATGTAGTTTTGAATCCTTTCACTTATTTACTGAGTTTGATCACTTTTTTTTAATTGAATCTTATATTAATATGTGATGTTAGTTTGGTTAACTTAATACTAATTTTCCTTGTTGATGTTTTGTCATAGTTTCTAAATTACGTAGGTATCAGCGAACCGAATAAATGTATTGGAATATATAAAGTACCCGAAGTTATCTTTTAAACAAAGATTACTGTTGGGACGAGAAAAAATTGCAATCCTTTTAAACGAATGTTCTCAATGTCAATTCTACATCAAAACTGATGTATTCTAAATCAAAGAAACATGCGTTACTGAGGTACAACGGGTACAAGTATTAAACTTTACTCACCTGATGAACTGAGGAGCAGCCCGTTTTGCAAACATCATCCCCTTCTCCTTGGTAGAGGGAAAATATCATGCAAGGGTGTAATCATTCCATACATCATTATCCATTTATTTTATATTTATTAATTTTAATTATAATACATTGAATTTTGCTTTCTTTGGGATATTCGAAGTCTCAAAATTTATGACATAAATTAAACAGTTCGAGATTTTGCAAAGAATGCAACGAAACCTTTATTTCCAAGACTACTGGATACTGCTTAAAATTGTTAGCGTGTTGTGAACAATTATTACAGCTATCATTACAAATTAATTATTTATTGTTATTTTTCTGCTTATATGATAGAAATAAATAAAAACTGAATCCTCTAACGCCTTTTATTCCCAAAGGGAGTACACAGCGGTTTCTTAGCCTTAATGTTTTGAAAGATGGTAAAGCAGCCAGTAAGTCTTTCAGCCGTCACTGATAGTGAGCACAAGGCTATCAATGATTTATGACTTTCAGTAGACAGTTTAACACCTCCTTCTCTGCGTATATGTATATATCTATAGATATTTCTTTCGGTGGACTAGGGCTATGATACTAAACTGGTTTCCAGAGGCTACAGAAGCACCTGTGTATTATGTATTATAGGTCATTCACAAAATAACTTCCATATGCGACTTTATGTGCTACACCTTGTAAAAGTCAACGGAGAACTTTAGAATATCAAAAATTTAAAAATAAAATTCTACTTTTCATAGATAAGCAATTGAAAGCTGCCACAGTTGCCATAGTTTTTTTTTTTGTTTTGTTTCAGTGGAATTCACGGCTGCTTGTCTGATAGTGACTGTGCTGCCATCCGTACAATCCCTCTCCATGTCCATTCTGGTCCGTCTAAGGATAAACTGCCCAGTATCCCATAAGTATCGCTGTTTCCTCGCTGGATATTCAGAAGGTTGCTGGTTGACATTGAAAATCTACCAACAGAAACTAATTCATTCGTCGCTATGGAGGTCTCAACTGACGAAGATGACGCACGTAAAGAAAGCGAAACTTTGGATTCAAATAAAGTGTCAAATCCATCCGATTCCTAATTGCCAAACAGTTGGTCTGTTATTGTAATTCTCATTGATCGAATATTTATCTGTTTGTATTCGCTAATGTGGATTTTGTTTGTGCTCGTCGTGGTCATAACGGAATCGTAGGATGGTGTACGTTTTACACACCAGACCGAATCGTGTTTTCTCTAGCAACAATAAACAGAAAAAATTATAAACTAACGGTGCTGTCTTTTTTTTTTTAATATTTTTAGATTTAAAATAAAAGTAGTAAAAATATTTTCGCACTTTTTCTGTCCCACAGGCTTCTACCAACCGAAAAATCAAATCCGCTATAAATGACTGTCTGAATACCAAATAGAAACAAAAAATTATGTCTCAAAAAGAGTTTGATTACATCGAATAAGATTTCCAGGAATATTACTATCTGAGTTTTGCATTCTTATTCCTTTTACCCTTAAACTTCCTTATGAGAAAGAAATATTCATACTTCAATAACTTCTCCAGCGTGCGTGGTGTGAACACGAACATAAATGATGTGCACAAATGTTACCCTGATATATATATAACACGTCCTGCACCGATCGTCTAGCATCTGACGAAAGAAGGGTGCTCTGATTTTTCAGCGGTCTACGCCGATTATTCGCAATCACTCAAATTTTGGATTTTGATTTTTATTTTCTGATTAAGTTTTCTATTAGATCCACTTTAATACAATAATCACAACGCTGGCCGGGATGCCATAATGTTTTTTTTTTTTTTTAATTTGAGCGCAGAAAGAAAAAGCTACGGAACATGTACGATTTATACAAACTGCCTTCGCTGTTTAAAGACAAGGCGTCTTGATTACAACCACATACATTGATCCATCAATTACAGCAGTTCATCAGATAAAAATGTCCTTCTCCACGTGGATTCCAAGTCATAGTGGAAGCGAAGGAATGGACACTATACGAAATCATGTATAGAATCACGCGTAAACCATATTCATTTATGTCATATTCACATTCTGGCGTTTTTATCATTTATGTGTTGCTTGCTGAATTTTAACACCTTTTTACGATTTTTAAAAGTATTTCTGAAGAGCCTCTCCATGAGAGGGGAGGGGAACGATTAGGTTTTATTTGATGGGTGTAAATACGAAACACTTTTAAAAATCCTTTGCTGTTTAAGATGTGCTGAAATTATGACAAGAAAGTTTTATACAAACGGAACAACAGGGATTGCACGCGACAACTTGGAGGTTGGAAGAATCCAGATTCAAATGACATCCAGTAGGTACGGAGGCATCTTTTTCATCGTATCGTGGATCTTAGGCCCACTCCCGTTCCGGTGCCACCTGCTATCGCTTAGTATTAGTTGCTTGCAGCATAATTCCACAGCAAGTCACCCCAGAAAATTGTTTATTTGGGTCTGTTCAAAGTTCGACATGATTGGTATAGTGGTTGCTGTTTGGGCGTTATTTACCGCACTATGCCCCGCCATCTCCTAATTGTAATGTTATGACGTAAGGTGTTCATTCTGTTTTAAAATATAACTTCCTATTGCACTACCCAAAAAAAGGGGGGGGGAGGACACTAAACGTTATGCTGTAATTCTGAAAAACTTTTGCATATGCCGTTGCTATGGAAACTTCCATTTTAGTGATCATGCATGATATTTTGAAAAACTGTGGTGACATCTTTGAATAAATTAGGGTGGAAAAAAAGTTGTCTGTTGAAGGATGCAGTAACACATTCAGCTCTCCTACAAAAACTACGTACAGTTTGCTTGAATAATTCTTCAAACTACCATTTATCAACAATTTGGCGTTTGGTTGGAAAGACCGAAGTCGAGTCTTGTCAATAACGCGAGGTTTTCAAATTCCCTCAAGAAAACGATAATTTCATTTGGCAGTTTTGGGACAATAAGTACAGTGGTACAATAAACATAATAAAATGAGTATTTTCTGGTGCTGAAATGATAACAGCATATACGTATATATGTTTATATACGTACATCTAGCAATATTTTATATTTAAAAAACCCTCTAAAATGAGCTGATATTTATGCTCTGTAATCAACGTGATGACAGTCCCAGAATAAAATTATCTAACATCTGAAAGGTAAGCCAAACCATTTTAAATCAGCAACGTAAATTCAGAAAGCTGTTTTAATTTAAACCCTCCATGAGGGGCCTTAAATTTTGCTTTTCTTTCATATCTTAAATGACCCAATATTTTTCTCTTGGTTAGCCAAGTCTAAGCAGCGATTGCACTCCACGATCCATAGGCTGTAGGCAGTGGTGAGCTATGGAAATTTTAACAAAGGGCTCGCCCATCGAGCAAAAAAACAAAATCCTAACTTAGCCCTGATAGGGTGTCCCAAAATTCACGCAAGAAGTAATTTTGATAGAAAACACAGGCTTTTAATTAAAAATTGTAATTTCTTATTGATTCATAAAGTATACAGTATAGGGTTATGCATGGAATAGCATATCGGGTAAATGGCCTCCACGGCTTTGCTGGCACATACGCACTCTTTTGTCGAAATTTTCCATGACCGTTTTGCATAAATGTGGCTGAATTTCGTTGATACAGCGCTCAATTTCCTCCTTCAAGGCGTGGGTGGTCGTGGGCTTGTTGGCAAACCTTAGACTTCAAAAAACCCCAAAGAAAAAAGTCCAACGGCGTTAAGTCACATGATCTGGGCGGCCAATTCTGATCACCAAAACGGGAAATTACACGACCAGGAAATGACTCGTGCAGTAATTGAATTGTTTCTCGGGCTGTATTGTATGGCATGTGGCACCGTTTTGTTGGTTGAAACCACACGTCGTCCACATCCATATCTTGCAATTTAGGCACAAAAAACTGGATTATCATGTCGCGATAGCGAGCGCCATTAACTGTTATTGCCTTACCAGCCGCATTTTCGAAGGAGAATGGACCGATGATGCCTCCAGTCCAAAATCCGCACCAAACAGTGACACGTTGTGGATGCATTTGTTTCTCAACAATCACTCGTGGATTTTCTGAACCCCAAATGCGACAATTTTGTCGATTAACGAAGCCATCAAGATGAAAATGAGCCTCATCGCTGAAGATGATTTTGTTCGAAAAATAAGCATCCACTTGTTGTTCCATAATCCATTCAACGAACTCTCTTCGCTGTGTGTGGTCAGTAGGCTTCAGTTCTTGAGTTCAATTGAACTTTGTAAGCATAAAAATGCAAATCTTTCGTGAGAATACGCTGTAGAGAGCTTCTCGAAATGCCCAATTCAAGACCACGGTGCCGAATTGATGTTCCTGGACTCTCAGCAACACTCTCACGAACTGCTTCGATGTTTTCTGTTGAAGGACGGCCAGAGTGTATAAGATCATTAATTGATCCAGTTTCCTTGAATGTTTTAATTAATCTTTTCATAGTTGAAGTTAAATCACTATTCCGACCATATTTTGTAAGAAAATTGCGAACTGTAGCTGCCAAACCTTCATTATTTTAAAAATATTGCTCAACAATGAAAATGCGTTGTTCTTTCGTGTAGCGCTCCATTTCTAATAACCCTGAACTGTCAGCTGTCACGCTGTCTTTTTTTTTCTCGTTGGCAATACTTTACCGCACAAATGGCGCTAAATTTAAATCTTGCGTGAATTTTGGGACACCCTCTATATTGCGACTTCGTAGAGCTTCTGACAGATATGATAATTCCTGTAGGATATCAATCATTAATGCTAGATCTCTTAAAAATTCCAAATTGAGAAATCGGTTTAAAAAGCCCTTATATTTATCGTTTGATGCAAAATGCTTGCATAAAGCTGGGAAATTTCTCCACACAGCAAGAGCCGTTCCGTTTTCTACCACAAAGGAGACTCGTCGTCAAAACAACACACACTGAGCAAATAAAGAAATATACACCTCTTTCGTCAGCCCCGAAATATTAAAACGTCCCCATATCTATCCTACAAACTCCACAACAACTTTGTTACCCTATTATATCTCCCTTCCACCGCGTATCACAGAAATTTTGCACACTCTGATACTGTTAGTATTTTCGCTCTACGAATCTTCGTTAATCCCCATATGAACCCTTAATGTTTCTTCATTCTTCTTTAACAAAACAGAACACATCCGCACACATTAGTCAGATATGTTGAAACGCTTTCCGTAATGACATTTCCAACTTCTTTGTCGCGAATTATGCATTCTTTTAATTAATGCAAGTAACACTGTATTTTCATCACGACCTTTACTGTTTCTCTGGTCTTCTGCCTTTATCCACAATCACTCGCAATTGCTTGTCTTTTCCACTTCTTACAGTGCGTATCATCCAAAATAATACACTGCATATTCCATCTCCTTTAGAAAAGTGCAAAAGCTTACAATTGGTGACACTGAAGACCCCCCCCCACACACACACACACGCGCGCGCGCATTCAGAAAGCGCCGAGCTATCCTCGGATTATCCAGAATTGACTTTATACCAGAATAGTTTTTCATTATTATTTATTATCATCTAAGACCTCCAGGGAGTCGAGGACTCATCGAGGGAGGCTGTAAATTACCCAACCCAGCCATCATACCTACCCTTGAATTCATTCACACTAGATGCACTCACTACCCGTAAGGGCAAATTACTCCACTCTCACTCACTCACTGCTCTCTGGGAGAAAAACCTAGCTCTTAACCCTTTCTTGACTAAGAACAACCTTAACTTCCATGGATGCCCCCGTGTTCTCTCCCCGCCTTCCATACAACGAAAAATTTCATCATTTGAAATGCTATAACACCCATTCAAAAGTTTATAGACCTCTATCATATCACTCCCCTTTCTCCTGTTAACCAGAGTCTATAATCCACATACTCGCAATCTGTCCTCATAATCTAAATCTCATAAACCGGATATAATCTTTGTAATTCTTCTTTTCACCATTTCCACAGCTTCTTTATCCTCTTGGAACCCGGGAGACCAAATCTGTGCCCAGTAATCCAAGTGTGGTCTTATCAAAGCCTTATAAAGAGGCAAAATTACTTCTTTATCCTTACATGTCAAGGTTCGCTTCAACATACTAATTATCCTCTGAGTTGTATTTGCAACTTTTGCTATATGACCTTTGAACTTTAAATTCTTATCCATCAATACACCAAGATCCCTTGCCTCTTCAGTATCTTGTAGCATAACCCCGCTAATATAACATGCCGCTGGAACTCTAATCACGCCAAAGTGCATAACTTTACACTTACTAACATTAAACTGACAGCCAATAATAAATTCTTGAAAACATTGATTGTTTAACTTACATTTGGTTATTCTTTCTGTTTTTAAATTTCTTTGTATTTTCAAATAGAAATTAAAGCATCTGCAGTATTGACTAATTCCTATCTTGGATGCTTCCGATGGGCTACATTATATACAGAGCTACGTGCTTTATATGTTCTTATTTTTTAAAAGAAGATATTCCACGACAAAGTTAAATAAATAATGCACTATTACCAATATGTCTGTTAAGTATAACCATCTTATACTTAACAGACATATTGGTAAGTATAACCATCTTATATATGAATATTCTGAGTATAAATTTTTTTAAAAAAATATTTTTTAAATATCAATACATATTTATGTCTCATCCCATCTTTTTTGGAGTTATAGGCTCAATGTCTTGCCAAGGCCCTAGCAACTTGGCTTCTTGGAAACCTGACTTGTTAAATTACCCAATCTGACTCATTAATCATATATCGGAATTATATTTTCGTTTTCTTTTTATGTCTGTAAACTGCAACTTTTTTTTGAGACACTCCAGATCTCCAGACGATGATCTCACATTGGGCATTGAATGCATCACCTAAAGAAAACCCCTAACATCTACGTCCATTGTGGGATTTGAACCTACAGCCTTAGGTTGAAGAGTGGGTACGTTGGCCAACCAGGCTAACACGTTTTGGATCGTTACTAAAATTTTTCCAATCATCTCAATAAGAATTGAAATTGGATCATTTCATTGCCTAAATTAGGAAAAAATGGCACAAAATTAATTACAACAGATTTACAGTCCACAAGATGATTTGTTGCAACTTTTACATGGCTGCTGAACCCATACAGAAAATTTATAGATTTCGCTAATAAAGCAATCACCATTCTAGCTGGTAGCTTAATAAGAAATCTGTTTACTTGCAGGAGAGATTTCTATGACTATTTCATGGAAAGTTCCAAATCAAACGGTTTTTCATGTACAGTAGGACCCCCGTATCCGCGGTCAACCCCTGTCCGAAGATATTAACATATGAAAGGTCAACTTATGAAACTTTCATAGTTTCTACAACCATTCGGCTTCGAAATAATGTTGGATCTAATATCCACTTTGCTTATGTAATTTTACATCACCGAAATGAAGCCGTTTGGCTCTTTCTTTTAGTAATAGACAGTTCGGCTGATCGCAGAGATTGTCCAACACCAGGGCAACTCGTTGTAAAGGTGGCGAAAGCGACATACATCTGAGGTTGCCAAGATTCCATTCAAATTCAGATAACTTTATTACAGGTATGTTGTTGTAATTGTTCTGTTTTATTATTAGTTATTGTTGTTAATCTCTTACTGTGCTTAATTAATAAATTAAACTTTGTCATAGGTATTTATGTATAGGAAAAAACATAGTATATATAGGGTTCGCTGCTATCCGCGGTTTCAGGTATCTGCGGAAGACGATGAAACCAAACCCCGTGGAAAGGGGGGGGGGAACAAATGACTTAATCTACTCTATAGAATTTGTGAGTTCAACAAATCTCATCATCGGCCTGTGGAGTAAGATAGGTGCTGAGATTCAGTAGGAGATTTGTAGGAGAGGAAATAAAGATAGAGTGCATAGTGGTAGCGTAGGGAAAAGAGGCCACAGCGAACCTGTTTTAGCTGTTAACCCCTCAGGGGTGCTTCTAAAACGGTCGTTGATTTTTCACTTTTAGAGAAAAAAGGAAAAATCCTAAAAAGGAAACTGAGAGAACTTAGAAAGAAATCATGAAGGTTTGAATGGGAGCAAAGGGACTTAGAGGTAGGGCAGGAGCCTACCACGAGTGATGCAGCTCACAGGGAGCTGCATCGCCTCGATGTAAGCCTTCGCCGCTCGGGTTCTCAGCTCCAGCCCCTCCTCTGTGAACTAAAAAGAAGGGTAAGGTTTGATTCTCCCTACTTTCGTTTATTGTAGGCTGTTAATATTTGTTCAGCCACCTTACTTCCCCGGGCCAAGTCTAACATGCAGAGAATTCTGAAGATTTCCGCCGTCACCTCATCTTCTATATCCAGAACTCTCTGTACCTCTTCTGGAGTGACTTCACTAATATCTTCTATGGTCGCCCCACTTACTGCTAACGACCTTAGGACCTCTTTTTCCGGTGAGGAGGAGTAGAGGTTCCCCTATTTCCTCCATTGCTTTTTTGAATTTATCTTGAACCTCGGGGATGTCCTTTAGGAAAAACCTTAGTCTCCCCTGCTTTCGCGTGGGGGAGTTCTTGGACGGCAGTCTCCGATGCTTTAGTTGCTTTTGGCTTTGTCATCTCCACTTCCCGTGGACTTCATGCCCGTTTGGAAGTGTTGATGGTTGCCTCCATCTCCTCTGATTTATCTTCTTCCTCAATTTCTTTTGCTGGAGTTTCCATGTTGACTGTTTCCTCTGTTTGGGTTTTACTGCTCGTTTCTGCAGTCGTGGTAGAAACTCCTTAGGGTTTTTCTTAGTTATCTTAGACGTGACGGTATGGCTTTCTGTTGCATCAGGAGCGGCCTCAAAAGGTTGAAAGGCTTCCTGTTCTGTGCCGTTTGCATTACCTGGTGGTAATGCAAACGTTCAGGGTAATTTACGATTACACTAGCGCAGTGTTCTCAAACTTCAGATATCCGCGGATCCCTTGTTAAATTTTCATTGTTACCAAGTACCCCCTAATTAATTAAAAAAAGTAAAATAATTAATTAATATATTAATTTATAAAAACGAATAAATTGATTAAAATTAATAAATTAATTTAAAATATTAAAAAATTAAATATCTATTTTATTTGAATTTATATGTTCATGTAAACAAAAAATATGATTTATTTTTAATAGAACAAAATGTATAAAGAAACTATAAATTTTTACTTACTTGAAATAATTTATCATCAATGAGAGGAGTGAAATTGCTTATGATGAGATAAAATTGCAACAAAATTTGGCTCGATAGTTGTTAATTCCAATCTCAGATGCGGTTCGACATCTATAATGCGATTCCTCTTCTTCGTCTTAATATCTACAAGGGCCGAAAATCCAACTTCGCACAGATATGAACTTGGAAATAGAAAAATGAACCTTAGAGCTTTATCTGTTAATTCAGGAAATTCATTCTGTATTTGTAGCCAAAATGATGATAACGTATTCTCGCTGTATTTATTTTTTAGGAAACCATCAGAAGTTAGTTCTAAAAGTTGTTCTGCTTCTGTTGACGATAGACTCTTTGGCATAAATTTGTTTTTATTGAAAGGGTACCTTATCCACTCAATATTAATGTCCAATTCAGGGAAATACTTTAATAGATTCATTTGTAAGCTTTTTAAAAGCTGCATGATAGTAATTTTCACATAATCATCAATTTGTTCATTTGAACTTGCGAGCAATTCATGAAGCGATGGAAACGCGTCAAATTCTTCATTACTAACCCGCTTTTGCCATAACTTCATTTTTGCCAACGTGGCGTTCACTTTATCTTGGACATGAAATATAGAAATTTCCTTGCTTTGTAAAGATAAATTAAGACTATTTAATACAGTAAATATATCTGCCAGGTATGCTAATTGACTGAGCCATTTCCAATTATGTAAATGTTTTTTCAATTCAAACTTTTCATTAAGAAAAACTTGTAATTCATTCCGAAGATCAAATAAACAAGTAAGGACTTTTCCACGAGAAAGCCAACGAACATCGGTATGGAAAAGAAGTTGTGTATAGTTGCTTCCCATTTCTTTGCAAAGTTAAGAGAAAAGTCTGGCGTTTAGAGGACGGCCTTTAATATAATTTATGATTTTTACAGCTTCATCAAGAACTTTTCTTAGGTCTGTAGACATCATATGTGTAGCCAAAGCCTCCCTGTGTATGCAGCAGTGTCGACTTTGCATTTAGTGCAACAGCTTGAATCCTTGAAACAAGCCCTTTTTTAGATCCGACAATGGATTTCGCTCCGTCCGTGCTTATTCCAACACAGCTTTTCCAATCAAGCTTGTTTTGATGCATAAAGGTATTTATACTGTTGAATATTTCTTCTTCTGTTGTATGTTCTGGCAAGGGTTGGCAATAAAAAAGGTCGTCATGAATTTTTTGATTTTTTTCGTACCTAACGAACACTAGAAGATTTGCAAAATTTGTAATGTCGGTGGATTCATCTACCTGCAACGCATAATAACGACTCCTACGTATATCGGATAACAATGTTTGTTTTATATTTTCAGCCATTTCAGTGATTCTTCGATGGACGGTATACTATTTGAAAGGCAAATCCGATAAAAAGATCTTTTTGCATTACATTATCTCCGATCATAATTTCCGCTATTATTTTTGCTGCAGGCTTGACCAAAGTTTCACCAATTGTTTCCGCTGCACCACTTTTTGCTATTAATAGCGACACACGATATGAAGCTTCTGAAGCCTTCCTGTTTTCACCTCCTGACACGATCGACATCACTTTTTGAGATGTTTATAAATTTTTTAGTTTATTTTGAAAAACTTCGACAGGTTTGTCCTTGCATTCATTGTGTTTCGATTCAAAATGGCGATTTAAATTACATGGTTTCATGCTTTCATTTTTTAAAGTTTCACCGTAAATTACACATAATGGAATAGGTTCCTCTTCATTTCCCGTCCATGAAAATCCACATTTCAAGTAATTTATATCGTACTTACGAAGTTTTCTCATCTTCTTAGTTGGTTCTTTAGTGATGTCAGACGACACACACTTATCAATTTCACTTGATTCAGATACAATATCAACATTTTCTTGTTGCTGACAGCTACTTGTATCTACTATGTTCCTCTCTTTTGCACATTTTAAAAATCCAGTATTTGACCAGTGATCCATACTTAAGAATTTGGAAGCCAAAAAAAAAAAATTGCCGTATTTAATGAACAGTCCTTCAACAAATGGCTAGTGAAAGCAGAACTCGAAACAGACAGCAATGGTAGAGATAAAGCAGCTATGAAGACGTTCATATGATTGGTGCGGTATTAACGAAAGATCGCGCTACTAATTGACAAAGGCAAGCCGACAGATTAGTTGAAATGCTAATTCTCTTCAACCGAATTCCTTATATAATATCTGAAACACATTCACTATATATTTCTTAGTTTTAACACGTTCACTCAAACAAAACCATATGTTGCCAGTGCACCATATGGTTTTGATTGCCTACTATACTGCATTTTATGTGGGAGGGGTCATGCGATTCATTAGTTCCGTTTTTACCCAGTTGTCTCTAATTGCGCTGTTTGTTGAGAAATATATTACACAGCCTGCAGATGTCTCTGTACCTTATTCAGTGATACAATAAGAACGTTTTACGATCTCAAACTTAAATTTTATTCCATGCGTTAATGATGCATAGCCGAAAATTGCCACGGACCCCCTGAAGACCTTTCGTGAAACACTGCCCTAGCGGATCCAATGACAACGAAGTTTGGAACGGCTGTTTTCATCTCGAGCGAGATGTTTACTTCGCCCCGCTTCCGTTGTGGGTTGTCTGCATCGTTTAAGACTTGTATGTTGCGTACAACATCCCCCTTCCCGAACACTTCGTGGATGACTTTTTCGTCATTTTCTATATATATTCCAAGGGGAATCTGGGGATTTTAAGCATTTTAATAATGCTCCCCCACCTTGAATGGAACTATTTTCTTTCCACTACATTGAAAGCCTTCAAGTAGTTTGTCTGTAGTCTCCGCGCTCCTTGCAACTACTTGGAATCTGTCACCCCCATAAGGCGTGAAACCAAATATCTGGACCGCACCGACGCTGTCGATGATAGCTTTCGCTAAAATCCGAGGTCGTAGGTCGGCGTCAGTTTCAATGCCGAGGGCCTGGACACGTGGCAAAACAGTGGCCATAACTGGTGAGGGGGGAGTTCCTCTACTGTTCCCACCACTACCATGTGTTTAATATTTCCCCGGTCGGGGGGATTGCTCTATCTGTCTCTGGTCCGTTGAATATCACGAAAACCCGGTGGGATCCGTATCCGATATTAATTTCTCAGAACCGATACTACACTCTCACTTGGTCTGAAAACTTTGTAAGAACAGATCTTGTTTGAGTACCGTGACTGTTTATTCTAACTATTGTTAGACATCCTCCATGACCAGGGCGTATCTCTGCCAAGGCCTATGGAAGACATACTCATTGATAAAACACAATTATGGAAGTTTCAGCCTAAGCTTCCACTTCTTTAATTACATTTTATACCTTTTGTTGCGTACCATTTTGTCTCTTTGAATCTCCCACTGGTCTGTGCCGTCCTTGCCCACTCTGGTTATGCTTCAGCAGAGGGGATTTGCAGACTTGGGGGTTCTGTTGAAACTATGGTCTGGAAGTGAGAAGACTGATAGGAAAGTGAGTAAAACCTGGGCTTGAAGTGGGTGGGCGGGGTGGTTTCCTATTTAAACACTTATCATTATAGATGTGGAGGCTCTTTCTAGCGAAAGGTGCCAGTTCCTTTCCTAGGTTCTGTTTACCATGCCGTCCCAGTTGAGATATTGGAGTTAGTGTTAGATTTGAGACAGGGGGTTAGTGTGTTAGTAACTGGTTAAGAGAATGATTCTAAAACAATTATTCTAGTATAAAAACATAAACTTCAAGTAATCATTTGGTTAGTAGTCAATACCTCAGTTACTTCTGGGTACGGTTAGTAGGATACACTTTTTCTATTACAGAATAAGCTTTTGATCATTTTGGTTTTGTTCCTCAGCTTCTGGGTAAGGTTAGTAAGATGTATGAAATTTTCTTTTTTTTTTTTTATAAAATAATTAGTTAAGTGGGGTTATTCAATTAGTAAGTAAGTAAGGTTTTTTAGTGAGCAAGTAAGTAAGGTTAGTAAGATGTGTGATTTTTTTTTCATACATATATTTTTATATAGATACTGTGGGATTGATTCATTCAATCCAATACCCTTGGAGGGTAATTGATGGCAATGCTGTAGCTAATGAAGTTATAACTGAGGCTCGGCTATTGCTGTTACCCTCCTGCCATGATCAGAGCTTTAATTGCTCAATAACACCTTATCCCTACACTATCCTCTACAGATAACGGGGAAGATGAAAAGCATTCTTGCTTCGCCCCTTTAAGCCAGTCCTTATAAGGATAGTAACATGCATGTATTCATTTATTATTAAATAGGTTGATTTGTCTGGTTGGTCAAGTAATTAGTCAGGGTTCCATTTTTATTATTTTCGCACGTGGGTATATTTGGTGTCATGTGTTTGGGTATCAGATTTCATCTTAATTTCCCGTCATGTATGTTTGCTAATATGGGAGGCGTGCACCATTTTTTGATGAATTTGTACTCTCCCATCAGTGTCAAGTTTGTGTGCATGTAGTTTCTAATTGAGCATCTCGCCGAAGCCAGGATGTCTAACAGACCAAGCTGGTGGATCGAGTGTGCTCTAGCGTTTCTAATTTTCCAGATGTGGTAGCGAAATTTTTTAATTATGAATAGGAGTAGTAAGTTCTTTATTGGTTTTGTGTCTATGTTAAGGTATGCTATGTTTTTTTTTGTTTTTTTTTTTTTGGTGGAAGAAGGGTGTTAAATTTGTTTCCCACATAATTCCACACTCCGTGCACAACTGGGCAATCGTACAGTACGTGTTCGACTGTCTCTTCCCTAGGGCAAAAGACGCATGTTTCATGTGGGGCTTTCCCTCTTCTGTGTAGTTCGTGCCGCGTTGGGAAGAAAGCATGGGCCATGCAAGAGCACTTCTCGATGGGTAGGTGACATCGTGCTTGTGTATGTTTTCCCATGTTTTACTCGTGGTTTGTCGTGGGTGTTTCTGTAAAGTATACGGTGTTATTTTGTTTGTTATTTGGAGAAGGCTATCGGACGATAAGTTGATAACTTCCCCTTTGTTTTTTAGGCTTTACAATTCGGCTATTATATTAGTGTAGTGTAGTATCGTGTTGTGGTTAATGTTATCGGTCCTAGTGTTCTAGGTTCGCCAAATAATGGGACTTTAATTCCAAGCAAGTATCTGGCGAACCGTTTAGCTTGGTGTTGTTCATGTTGTAGTACGTTTTTTATTGTTTTCATAGCTGCATCTAAAATTTTGGATTTGCAGTGTGGGAATTCATATCCTCCCTGTGTTTTTGGGCCATACATTTCGGTTCTGGCTACCTCTTCTGATTTATAATTCCAGAAGTATCGGTATGCCATCGATTGCCATTTATTTATTGTTTTTGTTGCGATTGGTTGTATTTGTGCCGTGTATAGTATTGCTGGTACAAATATGGTATTAATGATTCGAGCTCGCGCTTGCAGCGAAAACATGCTCGGTCTCCAGTTTTGCATTTTTGTTTTTATTTTTTGTGTTATCTCGTTTGCGGTAAGTTTTTTCTTCTTCTTCTTTTGTGAATGGGACTCCCAGGATTTTCAGTAGTCCTGTGATTATGTTCCATCCCTGGGGTGGGGTCTCGTGTGTATTGTTTATGTGTTTTAAGGCAGTTTTCTTTTGGTTTAAGTGCAAACCCGATGTTTTGCTGAATTGTTGTGTAAGTTTTATTAGAGCGTGTAAAGATTCTTTTTGTGTTATGGTCGCCGTGATGTCGTCAGCATGGCAGATCGCTTTGCGCTCTTCTTGCGATCTGCCAGGCAGAGCCATCCCAGCAATGCTTCTGTTAGTCTGTGTAGCTTGTAGTAGTGGTTCCATACATAATGTGAAAAGTGTTGGGCTAAGAGGACAGCCCTGTCTTACCCCTCACCCCTCTTTGTATTTTAATAGGGTTCGTAATTGTTCCGTTGATTTGCAGTTGTGTGGTGCTGTCTTTATAAACTGTCTGGATGCATTTTATTAGTTTTGGGTGTATTCCGAATTTTTTTAGTATGTTGAACATGTATTCGTGTTTTACTGAGTCGAATGCTTTTCAAGGTCGAAGTTCACGAGGTAAAGGTTTGTTTTCTTTTTGTTGGTGTAGTTCATGTCGCGTTTATGATGCTTGGAACTCCGCTTGTTTGGTTTGATTTTATTATGAGTGGCATTGTTATCTAATATTTAATAAATTTCTAATAAAAATACTTTCTAATATTTTCTAATAATATTATCTAATAGTCTGTTATCTAATATTTTTATGAAAATTTTATAGTCGCTGTTGATAAGTGTTATTGGTCTCCAACTAGTGACCTCATTTGTGTTGTTGCCTTGTTTTGGTATAAAAGTTGTCACGCCGTTTTTAAATTGAGTGGATATTTCGTCGGTGTCTAGGAAGTTGTTAAATAATTCTGTAAGTGTTGGCCCCACTATGTGGAGAAAAGTCTTATAGAATTCGATGGGTATTCCGTCTATTCCAGGTGTTTTTTTTTGTTGCCGAAGGATTTGATTGCTTCGGTAACTTCATTTAAAGTGATTTGTTTTTCTTGGTATGCTTGGTGGTGTTTGTGGTAAACTAGTATATTCCCATGTTGGTGTTTGCCGAGTTTCATTAGTTGCTTGTGTAAATAGGTTTGTGTAGTATTTGTGAAATACTTGCGCTATGTCTTGGGTAGTATTTATTATCTGTTATGGTTCTGATAACGTTGGTGGCGTGTTTATTGTTTAGCTTTTCATAGAAGGCTGCGCTATCCGTTTCCTGGAGTAGCCAGTTTGCTCTTATTTTCCATTTGAATTTTTTTGTTTCTTATATATCTAATGCTTTGATGTCTTCTTGTATTTTCTTGATTGTGTGGTGATTCAATGAACCAGTTGGTGTGTAACGTGAGAATTGTGTTAGTTCGCGATATAATTTTCTTCATTTCTCTTTTTGTTCTGTTGCTTTTCGTTTGGATGTTCTTTGGAAGAGATCCGCAGTGAGGACTTTCATTTTAGCCCACCATTTTGGATTTCTTCCTGTTCTGCTTGTTTTTCGTTCCACAATTTTTCATATTCCGTTTTTGTGTCTAAGTCCTGGAGGAGGCTGGTATTCATTTTCCAGTAACCTGGGCCTGTTTCCATGCCTCCGACCAAAGGAATTTTTGCTGCGATCATCTTGTGGTCTGATACATGTTCTATAGTGTTCATGTCGATATGTTTTATGTTTCCATTTCCTGACGCTAGTGTTGTTATTGTGTAAATCCGATCAGTTCTCGTGTGGATGTTTTTGCAGTTGTTACTCCAAGTGGCCGAAAACATGTTTCCTTTTTTTGCCACCCAATAGTCAATTCTGTTGGTTTCCCTACATGCTCGGAATATTTCAGCTGCTCCTGAGTTCCTGTGAGGTTGTTCCCTCCACGGTTGTCTCTGTCTAGTACTTCGACGCAGTTCCAGTCCCCCCCCCCCCCCCGATTATGAGGAAGTCGTGACCTGCTAGGTGTAGTCTTGCTAGAAAGGTGTGTCGTTCAGCTACTCTGTTTGGTGAATATATATTAACTATTTTGTATTTTATGTTGTCTATTGTCCAGTCAATTGTGATTACCCTTCCTTTGGTGTCTCTGTGCATGTTGCTGATGTGTCCTGCTAGTATACCGACCCCTCTTGCTTTATCGGTGCCGAAGCTCCAGAAGCTTTGGAGATGGTGTGTCTGTTCGATTTTTTTTATTTCTTTTATGGTGTTTATGTGTGTTTCCTGCAGAAGTAGGAATTGTATATTTCGTTGTTGCATCGTTGTTATTATTAGTTCTTGTTTTCTCGGGTTTTTAAAACCCTGTACGTTTAGGGATGCAACGTTTATCGTTGCCTCCATGCTTGGTGTTCTGTAGGGGTTTTTGTTGTTATCATGTCATTTGCTTTGTCCCAGGTTGTGCGTATTGCTTGTGGCATGTCTGGGTGTAGATTTATGTCCAAATTTTGACATGCCTTTTGGATGCTTCCATGGTTTTAAAGTCTAATCGTACCTCTTCTGGGCCCCAGTTTAAGACTGGTCGACATAATATTTAGTTTTCAATTTTGAAAGTTAAAAAAGGTGGAGTATGTTTTAAATTTGCTTCCGTGAAAGCTACGTCAGTCACCGGGTAAAAGGCTTTTTCGTGTGGACTAGTTGTTTGTGGTGGTGGGGAGGGGTTGTCGTTTGGGGGGGAGGGTGATGTTTTTTTTGTTGTCGTGATCGTATGGTTCGTGTATCTGTATCTTTTTTTTTTTTTTTTTGGTTGTGTGGGTTTGATTGTGTATATTGCTTTTTTTGGTTTGGTTACTTCTTTGGGTGTTGGGATTTTAATTGGTTTGTTTTGTGTTTCCGGTGTTGCTTGTGCTGCTATTTCTACTGCGCAGGGGAGTTTTTCTCCTTGTTTTTTTTCCTTTCACCTTCTGGGGTTGCTGTTGGTTCTGATTCGTTGATTCCTGCTATGTTTTCGATTGGTATATTGCTTATTTTTCTTCTGGGGCACTCACTACTGAGGTGGTCTCTTGCACTGCAACGTGTACATTGTAGTGTTACCCCCGCGTAGTTTATGACCAGTTTCCACCCTGCTACCCAAAGTATATTCGGCACCGGGTGTTTCATGGAGATGGTCATTAGTCCCGTTTGTATGGACAGAAAGTCTCTGTGTACTTGTCCTCTAATGTTTACTTCTCGTCCGTATTTCGATAGTGTTTCTTTTATCCAAATCTCCTCTAATTCTATGGGTACCCTTTGTATTCGAAGTATTTTTCGTGGTAACCCGACTGTGTCTGGTGTTATGAAATGTCCTTCGAAACTAAACCCTTCGAGGAGTTTGTCCCTAGATTGATTATTTTTAACTGTTAGTTGGAATCTATTACCTGGGAAGAATGTGATCGATGTTACTTCTTTTTCATCTTTTAGAATCCTTATGATTTCTTTTAGAACATCTCTCTCGTTTATTTCTTTAACTGTTGGGATCTGAAATTGTATAGAGTTAGGGCGAGTAAAGGAAACAGGTGCCATTGTTGCAAATTTAAAAGATTATTATTTAAACTCGAGGTGGGGGAGGGGGTTAGCGCGTAGTGTTGGGGAGGGGCGTGTCCGTGTTCCCACTCGGCCTCAGCCCTACTTCCTACAAAATCTGAAAGGCACCACTGGTCTTTCAGATTCACCGGCTATATGTCCTCGTACACGTTTCGTGCATAGGGGAATAGTAGGTTTCAGACTGCGTTGGAGCCGGTGTAATGTGGGAGAGCACCTCTGAAAAAAAATTATGTTTGTAATTGCCCCGGTCCGAGGTTTAGGTTCTTCAGGCTTTGCCCAAAGGATAGCCACTGCTGAAAATGCTCCAGCTGAGAAACCCAGATACCTCACTTTAATCCTAGCCTAAAGCCAGGGAGCAAAGGTACCTGAGGAGTGTAGTAAGCTGAGCTGATAAGAACAGATCAGTCAAGTACCGATCACTTTAATGTGAACACGGTGATACCCGTCATCATTTCTGTTCGCGGGCTAAAGAGCCCGACTAGTAAGGGTAAACTTTGTAGACAAGATTGTCTACTTCAATATGCAAATTTGCCTGACTATTTTCCAGAAGGAGTGGAAACCTCCTTCTGAGGTAACAGTATACCAGCTAAAAAAAACACCTATGAGAAACTGTATCTAATTTTTAGAATTTCGCCTCAGTACAGAACTTCCTTGGCAATGTTAATTAATTTAATTTTACTTTTTTTTAAATTTAAATTTACATACTAATACTAATACTAATATTCCCCTTTCCTGACCGCGTAGGAACTCTCACAAAGTGAGGCTTCCACGCTATGAGGGGAGGGGGTGTACATCGTTATGTTATAGTGAGGGAGGTTGGTCTCATGGCGCCTGTTTAGGTTTGGAGGCTGCCTTTTTTTTCTTTTTTTCTTCAAATTTTAACCTTTCCTCCTGGTTGCGCCAAATTGCTTGCCACAACTCTTCCTTCCTGTCGCTTATTAACCCGTGGATTTTGAGATATATCTTTACTGTTGCATCTCTGTTTAGAATTGGTATGGTTTCCAGGTGATCCATTGACATTTTCTGAATATCTGGGATGACTGTTGTTCCCCATCTAAAGCTCAGGGTCTTTCCATCAGTAGTGAACATGATGGGCTGCCCTGATATTTCTATGACTTTGTCTATTGCGGCCGTTTTTTCAAAGCCTATGATGGTTTCGGCAAACTCTAGGGGTTTTTTTCCTTCCTTGGCGGCACTCTTGGGCCCTTCTAGGGTGGTTGCTTTCTCCTGTTTTGCTTTCTTCTCCTCGCTTTCCTTTAAACTGCCTCGGCGTTTCTCCGCTTTTTTCCTGGCACTTCTGTCCTCTACTGTTTCATCGTCGTCGGTGAAGTCACTGTCGCTCGAGGGAACCCAGCTTTTGTCAGAGTTCGTTGGACTCGAGGAGGAGGCAGATAAGTTTGCAGCTGTTTCTTGGGGTACTGTGGTGTTTTCAGTTCCTGTTGGGGGAGGCGTATTCCCTTGTTTATCTTTGGGTGCCACTGTAACTGATTGTTCTTTAGATGGGAGGGGGGGGGGGAAGTCTTCTTCAGTTGAAGTCACTGTTCTTCCTTGTTGACATTGATATTTCCTATGTGAGCCGTCCCCACACAGCGTACATGGTTTTGTACAAGATGGCTGCGAGTGGCCGATGGTGGCGCAGTTTCCGCATTTGTTTAGAGGGCAATCCCGGGCGATGTGGTCGGACTGTTGGCATCTATGGCAGCATTTAATTACTCCTTGGTAACTTGTCATCACCAAGAAGCCTAAGATGTTAATGTAGTTCGGGACAGGTTTGTCCATTCTTAATTTTAGAGAAATTTTATCGCCCTGCTCGATAGCCGGGTACCGCTCAAACTTTGGGCGAATGATGTTAAGAATTGTTCCATAGTTCTGGAATACTTGGCGGATAGTTTCATCGTCTACCTCGGCGGCAACTTTCTGAGATAAACAATCTTTATGCCACTTCCGCCGACTGTTGTGGCTAGGTGGCGCTCTTCTCCGAGGGTGATTCCTTCGTCCATTAAACGGACTTTAGCTTCGTCACATTTGACTGTCACCTCGAACAACCCTCTCAAGAAATCCCAACAGTTAATGTTGGTAACATTTTCCTCTCCGATCGTTGCTACCACTGCATCCGCGATGTCCACCGGACTAACGCTCTTTTGGAGGGAAAACCTAACGGTCAAATCCCTCGCTAATCGGTGCTGTGCCATTTGCGATGGCGGGCCTACCGCATCCTTATCCCTCGAACGTGTTTTTTCTATCCCCGGTCCGGGGTTTACGTTTTTTTACGGGCGACTTGACATCGGGAGCCGCTACGTGACCCGCCGTCGATGTCAATCGATCGAAAGCTTACTCACTGATCCTAACAGTAGTGCCTGACTTGGTCAGCTCTTCGTTGACCTTGGACTTTAACACACGCTTTGATCTTAGCCTAAAGGCCGAGAAGCGATTTTGATCTTAGTCAAAACACCGAGAAGCAATATATAATTTGTGAGTTCAAGAAATCTTCATCATTGGCCTGTAGAGTAAGATAGGCTGAGATTCAGCAGATAGTAGGAGAGGAAATAAAGATAGAGTGCATAGTAGTAGAGTAGATAAAAGAGACCTCAGCTGACCTGTTTTAGCTGTTAACCCCCCCCAGGGGTGTTTCTAAAACGGGCGTTGATTTTTCACTTTTAAAAAGGAAAAACAAAAGAGACTAAGCAAATTTAACAGGAGTAAATATATTTTAGGACCATGCGGAAAACATTTCTAGAGAGGAATGGGTTTGCCGAGCAAACCCAGAACTGTATAACCAGGAATAAGAAGGGAGATGACCTGGTCCGGAAGACTCCGCCCTAAAAAGGGCTTGGGACCACCTCGGTGTTGACCTTCGCAGTCCGGGTTTGTTCAGGTCAACCCCGACCTAGGGACAGAAGCCTTAAACTGGGAATAGAAAACTATAACCTAGATGTTGGTTTGGGGGAGGGTACGAAAGCGCTCCCACACCTACAACACGAAATGGTTATAAGTGCACGCACACCTGTATTCCCCCCCTGTATGATCTTGCAGATGGTTGGTGGGCCGCACCATCTCCTCAGGAACCGGTCTTCGCCCAGACGGTACCTTTCCTGCTCTAGGAAACGGCGGAGAGACAGTTCCTAATACGGAGATAAATGCGGTCCTCCACAGTGAGGTGTTTTTTCCTGATTTTCCAGATGTGATGCTTGATCACGTTTAGTAGGAAAATCAGGTGTTTGCTTTTTTTTTTTTTTTTTGTTATCGGGGGCGGAAACTGTAGCAGGACTACTTCAGCGTGTGTGAGTACCGGGATCGCAAGCACCTCGGCCAGTCTACGCCAAACACGCTGTACTGGTGGCAGTGAAATTAGGTGCCCTACGGTTTCTACCGCGCCTCAGACGTCGCAGAAGGGAGTACATGGTCGCGAGCCGTAGGCGGATTTGATAAGTTTCACCGGGAGTCTACCGTAGGCAATTCTCCAAGCTAAGTCCCGGTGAAAGGGATGTCCCCAGCTGTTTTTTATGTTCGTAAAGAGCACCTCTTCGTTCATGCCCAGATCTGGCTTTTCCCAGCCAAATGTATCGAATATTTTCCAGTACAGCTTGCTTGGGCTAAGCTGAAGTACTCGGACTCCATCCGTTGCCAGTTTTTTAAACAGCTTGCTGATTGTATAATACCACTCCGGCACCGTCTCCGCACATGGTCCGGCGTGGCCAGTGGTAGGAAATAAATATCCTATAAAGTATCTAATGAGGTTGCCAGAAGGGTGATTCGATGGGAGTGTTTTCGTATGGTTTGAGCTTTGTTGGTTAAGTGGCAGTATTTGAGGATTGGGGGGGGGGGGGAGATGGAGGAAAGGCACTGCATACTTCGTGTTTTCTGTTGTTCCAGAAGAAGTTTGTGATATATCTGTAGATGGCGTTGTGTTGTGATGTTTGTTAGCAGCATTGGTTTCAGGATTGTCTTAATAACAGTCGCTCTACTTTCGAATGAAAGGTAGTTGGGGTTGAAAGGGGTGAGTTTTTCGCGACAAGATTCAATTAACTTTGGTGTTTGTAGCACCGGGGTTGCGAGGAAGGGAATGCCTAGAATTGTTAAGGAGCCGGGTGTGGGTTTCAAACCATACGGAAGACTCGCAAAGCCAAAATTTCCATGAATTTTGATTCTTGTTTTTTCGGGATTAGTGTGAAGACCACTGAGCACGCTAAACTGTCGCAGTATGCCGAAGAAGACATGAATGGAATCGGAATCCTGAAGGGTTCCGACAATATCATCAGCATATACGACAGTCTTGCTCTGTTTGGAGCCTATTGGCAGGGCTATTCCTCTCACTGCACGCGTCTCCTCGATTTTTTTTTAGGAGAGGTTCAAGGACTAGAGAGAAAAGACGGGGGCTTAGGGAGCAGCCTTGCCGAACCCCTTTACGTATGGGAATGGGTTCGGAAAGAAATCCATTAATCTCAATGTGCGTTGTTGTTTTTCCGTACATACTTTTGATTGCTTCCCTTACGCAGGCCGCCACTCCGACTTTCTCTAGGATATAGTACAGGAAGTTGTGCTTTGCACTATCGAACGCTTTTTCTAAGTCTACTGACACGAGTGCGAGTTCTTTGTTCGTCGCAAGGCGAATAAGGTCCCTTATCAAGAAGAGATTGAGCTCCATCGACCTTCCCGGAACTCCTTATACTTGGGTGCTGGTTAGCACATTCCCAATGCCCAACTTCAGACAGTTACAGATCACTTGCGAATAATTTGTAGTCCGTGTTGGTCGAGGAAATGGGACTCCAACTACCCGTGCTATTCAGGTCTCTCCCTTTTTGGGGGGATGAAAATCGTGTACCCGCTGACAAAGCCAGCAGGCACGTTCACCGGTGAATAGGAATCCGTTGAATAATGAGACCAGGATAGGCAAGATGAAGTTCCAGGCTGAGCGATAGAGCTCAACGCCTAGCCCACCCAGGCCAGGAGTTTTCCGGAGCTTAAGCTGTTTGTAAGCTCGAGTAACATCTTCCGACGTGATCGGTCTTTTTTGAAGAGTCCTGAGGTGTTCAGGCATGTTGTCAATGTTCCACACTCCGAAGTCGCTTGTCTCCTCAGCTTTGTCGGAATAGGTTATCGTATAATGCTGGGAAAATTGCTGCAGGATGTCTCCCGTGGTCGTGAGTGTTTGCCCGTTAATGTGCTCTATATCCACAATCTATATCTATAATCTATATATCCACAATCTATATCTATAATCTATATATCCACAATCTATATCTATAATCTATAAAAAGATAAGACGAAATTTGAAATCTTATAATTCTTATAAGAACTGGGCGATGGAATGAGTCCTTGACTCTTTATCCCGTCATCTGAATGAAGAAAATCTGTGTGGATGGAGTGTTATTGAGTTAAAAAGCTCTAGTCGTGGCTGGGTAACGGCAATAGCCGGGCCTCAGTTAAAACTTCATTGGCTACAGCATTGCCATCTGTTACCGTGGAAGTCCTAAAAAGGACTTTTTTCCGTTTCTCTTCCGCTTCAGAAAATTGAAATGTTAATATGTCACGTTATTTGTTATTTACTCTATATAAAATAAAAAGGTGTTAGAAGATTTATTTAGTTTATTTATGATTATGCAGGATTATAAATATCTATTCTACATATTCATTAAATTATTTTTTCTTTATTTATTTTTTCTTACTTTATTTATCTTTCTTCCGTTAAAGTTCCTTTAATTAGAGGTTTCCAGGAATTTAAGATAAGCCGAAATTTGAAACGTTTCGGTTTCGACTGGTATCGACTAGAACACGAATCTGCATAAAAACAATTCAGAACCGCCTTTCACAAACTGCCTTTACAAAGTACGACCCCAATACGCAAGCCTCATATTACTCGAACGAACATGCCGCTTCGTCTTAAGTAGTGCAACGATGTTTGTAATGTGTTGGAACGCGGAAGCTTGGAAAGCTGTATTATGATGCGACGAATCATGCTACACTCTGTACCGAGCAGATGGACTGGTGTGAGTGCGGTGAATGTCCAGTATTCGTCGGCCAGCATGTTGAATGCGGAGTTACGGGTAGCTATTACCCCGAGTGCATAACATCAACCATTAAATTCGGAGTGTGATGGCATAACCCTGTTTTTCCTGGTTTGACTTCGGAACTCTGTTTGTAGTGCCACGATCATTGAACTCCGAAAAGTTTCTGAACATTCTAGACAATGCAATGCTTCCTACTTGGTGACTTTTCTAGGGAAGTAGCTATTGTATCATTCAGCAAGACAATGCACCGTGTTACAAGGCGGCTGCTGTAACTGCGTGATTTCTGGACGTGAACGTCAGGACACTTGACTGGCCTCCACAGAGTCCTGATCTCAACCATACTGAGTCAAAATAGAGAGAGAAAATTAAATCATATTTATTCAATAATCGTAACGAAAAGTATTACAAACTACTCATCGCTGATGTGAAGCCATATTCCTACACCTATCAGCTATTTCTGATTTAGAATTTATTGAAAAATCGAAAAAGTAATACCCAATGGAAGAAAATCAATTACCCTTGCTTGATATTGTCCAATTCTAATTAGACAAGAGTTCCAGGCCCATGGTAACGTAATCAAATATTCTTCCACCCTTCCCAAGAAACTTTTGATCATGATAAATCGACTGTAGGACACATAAATTAATAGATAAAAGGTGCTGTAAGTGGTGTCTATGAATGGAAAACATGGTCAGTATCTTGATAGAGAATTAGGTAGTGCACACAGTAGGTGATGCATCGTGGAATGTCCTTGGTCTTATCAAATAATAAAGATCTTTCTAACTAACACACAACCGTTTGCTGATCTTAATATCCTGCCTGTATTATTTGACAATCTGACACAAAAATTTCGTTTTGTGAAATTTCAATTACCTTTGATTTATTTTCAAGATTTTGTTTCAAAACTTTAGCGAAAACTATTATAAAGTGGAGAGGTTTTTTCGCCCATTGGTATACTAGAAATGCGAAATGAATAATGAGACATCCAGATCAATTTAAATTAAAATTGGATTATATAATATTAATTCTTGTTGAGTACAAGAAAATGGATAACATCTTATTATACACAGCCAGCCTGGTTTTTTGAATGAAAGCATACCAACTCCAAGCTACTGCGGCTCAAGGATCGAATTCCACTTTGAATTGTCATTTGTTTTAATATCTTCAGGTATGAGATGGATTTCATTGCCAAGTTGGGTCTTAAGAAAAAGTTTCTTTTCAGATTATGTAACCTCCATCTCGCATTTAGTATTAACAGCCTTGCGCGTATTGAATCCAGATATATACACGATTGAATTCTTTTTAATATTGAATCCACATATATACACGATTGAATTCTTTTTAATAAACTATAAATCAGTGCACAGTATGATTATGCCTATAATTTATGTGCGATAGATAAACTAACATGAACAATGTATCGCTGGCACGATCTATTGTAGATCGCTGGTAAAAAAAAAATAGTTTGAAATAGCAATGTGTGAATGATTGTGTTATTAGTCCTTAAAGAATCGAATAAAGAAAATATGATTTCTAATACAAATAGCATCGTGGTGTATGCAGATGAAAGAGTGAATATAGACAAAGAATGAATGATGAATACAATATGATTCGTACTTACATTTATTTTTTTCTGAAGTCAACAACACTATTATATAATACAGCATTTTTTTTTTCTTTTAACTTTATCAACCCAGTATTAAGTGAATTTTCCTGCTTTGCCATTAAACTTGGGATCAACAGTAATTAAGCTTAGGAGAGTGAACACAGTCCAATGGACTTGGAATGCCTTCAGTCCAAAGCATAATAGTGTTCTGAAGTGGGTGGGGGGGGGTTGAGGAGAGAAATTTGCATTTACGATTAGCAGAGAGAGAGATTTGGATCACCTCTTTCAGAGATTTAAAAATCATTTCAAAAACTTTCCCAGTTAAGAAGAAAAAAACTTTCTACGCCCTTAGATGGGAAACCATGTTGGATTACAGACAGAATCTTCAAAATTTTGTGCTTCTGGCCACTTCTATTACGCAAGTTTATTGTTTTAAAGTACTCCAAAAGTTTAGTAATTCAAACAGGAATTCTTAAAGGTAAAGACAGTAACCATGTGCTTTAAAATCATAATTTTAATGCTGCAATATTTTTACAGTAAGAGAAGAAATGCATGATAGTCAAATCGCGATCTTATATTAAAAATACGCCAGAATGGAGCTGCCATATTTTGCTGAAGAATAAACTAGACAATCCCGAAGACAATACATTGAATCCTCCTCTTACCAGCAATTTCAATTTAATAAGCTACATCAAAACTTGTTTCAAACAGTACTTACCTGAAATGTCTTAAATGAATGTTATGACTTTTCGTCTTATATAACAAATTTTTGCCCTTGCTAGCCGAATGGATGCCACCAGTCGATAGTTTGTTATTTGAATCCCATTCTCTACACAAATTTCCGGACCACCTTACCATTAGCCACTTATTGTGCATGTGACTGATTTCAACCTTTTTCATTGATGGGATTCAAATGAAAGAAATAACCCAAGCAGTGAACCTGTTGGCCAAATAGAATGCAAACTTATGCTAACAAAGATTGATATTTTTATTTGATTAACCATTATTGAAATTAATTTTTAAAAAAATTCCGTATCGAACTATATAGTTAGAATTTTTTAATGCAAATCCTACACACGAAAGGCTATAAAAGCCAGTACTTTAGTTTTAGTAGTATATGTTGTGTATCCTATTCCCTCAGCCATACGGCTGGTGGGGGCAGCTGTATGCTACCATACCAGGGAGATGATTATGAGCAAGGTGGTTTCCCGTTGCCTTCCTTGCCATAGTGTATTTTATGATTGTAGCTGTGTGTGTGTTCACGGAAACGGTTTACCCGTTTTGAGGGATGAAAAACCCGAGTTAACGGGAAAACCCTCCACCACCGTATGAGACCGGTTAACTCACAATTTAGTCGAAAGAAACCAGACAAGGTTCCTTACGTCGTCATGGGTTGTCTAAGATTTAGGAAATCTTTTTTCCATGATCCAGACACCAAATTCTGTACTTTTCGACACACGTCAGGCCTCCGAAAACCAGGGCTGTGGTAGATAACATTGCTTCGGCCATAATTCAAACGACATTCACTGAAATATTTTAGTCGATGTGAAAAAAAATAAAACTCGAAAGATTGATTTTGATTTGTTTTCCTACTTTGCATGTAATTCTATGGGCAGAAGCAAAGCCAGTGCATGGATGTATGTGGAAGAAAAATAAAAATCTAACTATAGAGTTAGAATCTCATTAGTGGGATTCTAGTTAACGACAAGCAGGAGTAGGAGGAACATTATATCAATCACGACAGTCATGGGTGTCATATAATCGTATGTGACGAATCATCGGAAGTACAACATTTTGGATTCGCATTGCATGGGTGACTCGGTATCCAGTACAGTAGAAATGGCGTCTTTACAAAGGACGTAGTTCAAAATCGCAAAAGCTACGTTTGCAATTTTTTTCTAGGTTTTTTTTTTCTGTCAGCAGCAGATAAATGGTGCAAGAGGATGCAGTATTAAGCACAACTGCCCACTAAGAAACAAGCAAATAATCGAAAATCGGTAGGCATTCCCTATTAAAACAAGGATAATTCCAAATTCTGGTTAGTGGGAAACCTTTGATTGATATACAGTGAATAAAACCAACTCATCACAGTCACAACTTCTACTTACCGTGGCTCAATTTTATTTACGATAATTACGATTTTATTTTTCACAAGTACAAGTGTAATTATTCCCTTCAAATGATCTATCCAGTGAACTAATATTACTCAGCAAAATATTTTCTACTGTAATTTAAACCCTCGTTGGCTAGAGTCAATGTGTCAGTATCATCCTGCTGTGTATTATAAGTCATGCACAAAGGATATTTATCTGCTTTAGAGAATGATAGAGCAACAAAAATCTTCCTCATACAGCGATTCGATAGTAGTCATCAACTGATTAATCATATACGAAAAATCCCACAAAAAAGGAGACGAGAACTGATGTAATTCTGAACTCCAAGGATAACTTTAATTATTACGATATATATATTAAACTATTTTACTTCTCTTTTCATCACTGTAGTTGTCTACTCTGAGATGCCCACAGTTTTCTTTATCTTAGTTAACGTCATATACTGATCTTTTCACTATCGACACACCCCTATAGCTTCTTTGATTACAACGTAACCTTAGACTGTTAGTCTGCAGCTTTTCTGATCTCCTCTCCCTTGAATAAAACAACTTGTCTTTCACGTGATTAGGCATACAATGTATTTTGCTTGTCTAACTGCAGGGTTAAATCATGAAACACATGACAAGTGAAAGATTTTGTTTCGTGTTTACTGCATTTCAAAGGAGATGAAGCTTCAGTATAGAGAAAGACATGCTTTACTTCAGGTGGATATCTGTGTGCATTCATTGGAATGTTTTCGGAATGTTGTTTGTAGCTAAAGGCGAATTCGAAGGTAAGTTCTTATTTAAGGTTTTATTTTTCACATTCACAAAGTTTCTTTTGAAAATTAACTTGTTTCATTATGTGACATTTTTGCTGGTTTTATATGCTTCATCTAATGAGCATAAATCTGTACCCCCCCCCCCCTCGCAATATTTACCTTTGAAGTATCAGAAACATGCGTAAATATAGAAGTAATTATGATGGTTATTAAAATGAGATGACTTGCTTTAATTATGTTGGCCAAAGGCAAACAAAGATAGTAATCAAACACGATCTCCATGGAATCAGAAGACTCGTCACGAGGGAGCGATTATTCATACGATACCTACCACACCTCTCCTTAAACTCATTCAGTGACGAAGCCCTCTGAACTGCCTCTGGCAATCCATTCACCACCCTGAAAGTAAAACATCCACCCTCCAAGTCTTAACACCCTTGCTAACTGTACTCTTACACAATTCTCATAGGTAACCTCTTGCTCTCTGCCTTCCTGACATGTACTAAGTTATTAATTAAAATTATATTATAGCTGTGTATATTTACTAGTAACAAACAAGGATCTTCATGAATAAAAATGTTAGAAGTATATAGTCAATTTTTAAATGAAATGAAATATCAAATTAAATATAGAATATTCCTCGATAAAATGTCAGGTTTTCACCAAATAATTGTAACATTGAATTAACTACTTCACTCCTTGTCATATTGCTAGGATTTCGCGACTGTATGTCACAAAGTGAAAATCTCACCCTGACAATATCTACTTCGCATGAATCCAACTTGTTCAAGTTTCTCTTCCACATTTTTTCATAGTTCTTCTCAAGTAAACTTGCATAAATTTTATCTAAATACTAAACAAGAAATTCCTATAATTCCTCGGGTTCCATTTCATTTCCATTTCAGTACTATCTGAGACCAGGTCTTCAGAATTATGCAGTGTAGCTAATGTTAAATTTCTATACCTTCATATTTGAGCATTTTGGGTCAAATACTTACTCCAACTGCCTCTCCACATTTCGGGCTTTTGAGCTTTTGCTACATGAAGCAGTGATAATGGACACCTGATTGTATTCATTTGGAATACCCTCTGTTGTGCTGTCACTTTTGGTTTCGTTTAGCAGTTTTTCAAAGCAATCAATACAGACATCAAGAGTATCCATCATCTGTGATTCCTTTTAGGATACCCTTTTGTCCATTTGTAAGCTTTTTTTTAATATCTTCCAGCATATGTGGTCGCCTTCGTGATATTTATCATTTATGCTCTTACCAATATTTTCCCATGATTTTTGTTTTGCTCCTTTTACGCATGCGTCGCACTCTTAAATTCTTATTCAATATTCACTCAGAACAAGAGTTCTTTCTTGCCAAGAACTTTCGATACGTTTCTTCTTTTTTTCAGGACAGCCCCTTCTAATTTTTTTTTTTTTTTTTTGCAGATGGGTTCAATACCCCCCCCCCCCCTTCTCTCTAGATCAGTGCTTTCTTCAGTGTCTACCACTAACTTTCCAAGATTTGATCTGTTTTCAAATTTTCACTTTTTTTTTTTTTCAAATAATACTTGTATATTTGAGTCTATAGTTGACCTCTGACAATTGCTTGACTTTGATGCTTAAAACTTTCAATGTGATAGTCAAATCCGTTCTCCTCAAACTAGATGGTGATCAGTTGTTTTAAGCCTGGTATACGCTTATATCTTTAACACGTGTTAATATACCATTAGCAAGATCGCATGAATTTGACTATTTCATGTGTCTTCTCATTATGTGAATTTGTGCACATCTTTATGTTGAAACAGTGTTAGTCTATAGAAATAGTAGATAAATATTAAATATATAAAACCATCAGAACCAAGAATAGAAAAAGGATAAGGTACATGCCTTCCAGTAAGGCACGCTCCATGTAACCAAGTAAGTTAGATCATGCAGAGTATGAATCATAGGCTTTCTTGAAAAGGTTGGATTTAGCTGCTCTAGGTTGAGAGAATGACTGTTTTTTCCCACAAGGTGCTGCAGTTTCCACACGCACCCATAGTGTTACACATAAACTGATTAGGCAGAAAGTGCGAATTGGGTAATGAATTCGTAGAATTCATGTTTCCGGTACCTGTGGAAGACCCCTGATATTCTTCTCGTAATCTTATTTGTAGTAGTATAATTGAAGCAAATTCAATAAACTCATGTTCACCTGTTTTTTTTTTTTAATCTGTTAGCCATCTTTGCTGAAAAGGGAGGTGGACTTTCTTCTACAAAACAAGCTGGCTTTATAAACACACCATCATAGCCTTTGATAATAGGACCTGCTACTTTTATCCCTCCAGAAGTGCATCGAATGTTATCGAGATCATTCACAGCTGAATCTTGTATAATGCCAACATATAAGTCATACATAAATTTGACGAATTACTAAAACGTTTGCTATTATTAGTGAAAGCTACCTGAATTTAGAAGTTCAAGATAGCAATAAATCTGAAAGATACATGCAGCAAAAATGCTTATACAATCCATTATATTATATTTGCATTCTGTACGTCTCTAAGCTCAATGTAAACGGTTTTTGTCCTTTCTTCCTGAATATGAAGGCGATTATGGTAACTTTCTGGTTGAGGTGTTTCTAAAACTCGTACATCAAATTCAATATAAAGGTAATAATAATAAAAACACTTCTCCAGTTGTACTATTTGGCCATTTGTCAAATAATACTTCGTGATTATAGATTATGATGGCAGTGCTCTTGCAGTTGTTGTCAAGCCAGAGTTTTTTTTTTTTTCAGATAAGCTTGAACACCTATTGTAAAGAGGTTCAGCTTTTTATAAAAAACGAAAACCGACTAGTTCCTCCTCAGATACTATCGGTTTTCTGGATTAGGATGAACAAATTATAATAAAAGGCTAACATGATTACCGCATTACTAAAATAAGTGTTCATCAAGCTGAACATCGGCACTTTTTTTTTTGTAAATAAAATATGAACATTATTCTAGTATCGTCATACATAATGGAATATAACTCTCACATTTCGGCCTTATATTTAGAATGGAAGCAAAAAAGGCACTTTTTTTTGTTCTAGTCGGTTCGCGCGTTTTACGCATGATAAGCTCAAGTTTATAGGGGAGGGGGGATCTGAAAGCTACTGTACGAAGCTTCCTGTGAGAGAAGCTGAGAAACTAACTTCCTACGAACCGACGGACGAATATCACGATGCACTATAGTCCCAAGGTAATTATCATCCTAATTTAATTTACCAATTGAAACGAATTAGCCACTCTACAGAATCTGTAAATGTATTTGTATGTTTTGGTGGTTATTCTCTATTGAGACTTTCCAATTGTCTTCTGTTTAATCCTGTCTTGAAGGAATATCTGGAACATGATCTACTAGACCTGACTAGCTAAACAGATGAACATGAATGTAGTTATGTTCAAGGCAGTTATTAACAGTTCTATCAACTTGTCCCAAATAGGCTAAGTTACAAGCACTAGGAACCTTATACTCCAGGATAATGCAAGAGGAGAGGCTGATCCTTGGTAGAAGGGATGAAGGTGACTAGCTGGATGTGTGATTTGAAATTGCCATGAAGATTTATATTCATAAAGAACAGGTGTTTTTGTGTTTCACAAAAAAATGTCCTTCCTTCCTTCCTATATGAGGCCCGAAATTTACAGAAACCACTTTTTTTTTAAAACCACGTTTCTCCCCAGACATATTTATATTCATATATTACTTTTTTAAAAGAATAGAATGGAATCTGCAATAGGTTCTACCCTCTCTTCTATATTTTAATTTCCATAAAACCAAGCACTTGACACACCGTTACACATAAACCAACAGTCTGGCTACTGTGCTTTATTTACAGACGATATGTTATTTGGCCTGTCACAAGAGCCATATTTTAGCTCATTGAAACAGCCAACATCACCAATTACTTCTTTCTATAGAAAAGAAACAATTGTCTTTTTTTCCTTGACACACTAGTTGCACTTAATACCGTTTAAACGATTCGCTAATCAAGCCCACATATTGTAGAGCGACTCCAATTATATGTGGATACTTCCACGAGCAGTCCCACAACCCATCACAACAGTAAGGTATTCTGAAAACCCTTAAGCTATTTGTTCTAATGATGCATCCTTTGCCACAGAACCCCTTAATTTCACGACACTTTCCTAGCAAACTACAATTCTACAATACAAATACTGCATGGCTTCCCTTGACACACAAGATCACAACGAAAGTATTCTCTTCTCCTATATTCGTGGAACATTAGCTATTTTTCTTCCAGTTTTCATAAATGTAATCTCCGTGTCAGTTTAAAAACCACACATCCATCTAGCAACGTCCATCTCTTCCTGTTGCACATCCTGGAATGTTTATAGTTATTTGAACCCGCAACTTGACATACTTTTGACAGACCGGCAGATCAATTAATATTCGCCTTGAAGGACATAAGCTGCGAATGTAGTTTGTCTGTATGGTTCTCGAGATACTGTCTTGAATTCTAACGATATATTAGTACAATTGCACTAATATATCGTTGGTTGATTGACTGAAGAACAAAATCAGTTAGTATAATTCTGTTCTTTTTCTGGTATTTATACCGTAAAATACTGAAAAGGATATTTAAAGTAAGAGATTCTAGTACAAAGATTCTCGTTGTAATAACTGAACCAAAATATATCCATTGATAGGAATCCACTTGAAGTCAGGGACCAAGTTTTCATAACAATTAATGTAAATAAGGCTTAAGTTTGACCCTTGACACAGGAAAATGACCTTCCGTAGAGAAAACGCGTGTTGGATATTCAGGATAAATCCGAGTATAATTTACCATAAAAAGTACAAAGAAGCAAACGTGAATGCGTGTGTGACAACAAAAGTGGCGCGCATGTAGCGAAGCATATATTAAAAAAATCCAATTTAGTGGATTCGCTGCCATCTCATCTTCCGCCATAACGGGTATCTGAAGACTAGGTCCTTGTTGAATGTCATTGAGCTCTCTCTCCGTGAATGATTTTTCTTTCCTTGGCTGGCTTCTTAACAAAAAGAATTAACAGTTGTGCATCTTTCTACGTAGATGTTCATGTCATTTACCGAGGACGCTACCAATGTCTATCTCCCATTTACGCTATTTAAACATCCAGTCCATAAGATCTGCCGTACCATTTATAAGTTTTTTTTTTTGTAGGTATGAGTACTATAATAGGCAAAAGAAATAAATAATCACTGTAAACCCAAGTGAAACCTCAGTGGTTATCAACTTAAAACGGAACTAAAGAGTCAGTGAGCAATATTAGTGATGGGTTATGAGTTGGCAGGACATAGGGGAATTAATTTGTCGCGCATTGCCATGGACTATTTTGCGTTATGTAGTACGTTGTACAAGAATTTCAATTAGTTGATCACGTGATAGTGATATGAATAGCGTCATTGGCCGCGTCGTTATTTACCTTGTCATGTCAAACTGATTAGACTAGAAAGACATGATCATCTAAGAGCCGTTTCTAATAAATTAGGGAAATTTGATTTCTTATTAGTGAAGGCCTACAGATTTTAATCCTTTCTTCTGAATTATATGCTAAAAAACTAAAAATTCTACAATGAGCTGTGACGAAAAACTTCCGTGTTGTTTCTTTTTTAGTCACTAATTGCATAATTATTGATTCAACAGGACAAATAATCCATTTCAGCTTGGAAACAACCAAGAAATACCTACGGGAGGAACTCCTAAAAGATTATGATAAAAATGTCAGCCCTTTTTTAATCTTGAACGAAGATAGCCTTTCGAAATACAAAGTGGACTTTTCCATGAGTTTGAGGAGAATAAAAGACCTGGTAAGTGTTTGCTCTTTACAAAGAATTTAAAGTGAAAATAGAATGTTTGTTTGTTTTTAATTATTATCAGTCTTCCAATGGAAGACAAACGCATGAATTCTGCGATTTACTCAAATTCATATTTATACCTGGATAATACATTTAACTGTATACCAAGAGAGTTAAAGGTAGTTTTTTTTTCTTCTTCTTTTTTTAAATATGTGAGGAAAACCAGAACTTCCCAGAAGGAAACTCCACATTCATGCATCGATCAACCAACTGCTAGTGAGGGGAGTGAGGGTAATCTTTAAACTAGCCGATATGTTCCAGGTTAACTTCTGTATATTCACTCAGCTTATCTCCACCCCCCCCGTCTTTATTTAAATCTTATTTTTACATGTGTATTTATACACAAACACATTCTCGGCATTTTCACCATCGCTAAATTCGATAATCATTCCAAAAATTTTATTTAATTTATCCTCAGTCCTAACAGCTGTCTAATTCGTTCTTATTATTACATGAATTAATCTCCTATAACTCATTACTAAGGGCCATGACCAATATCTACCCTATGGCTAAGTGAGCTATACTCGCACTGGGAACTGAAATCCAGTATTGACATGACTAAAGACTTTTACCGATATCTCTCAAGGTAAAGCTTCTTTTAATGAAGCTTTTCACGTACTGAAGTTTACTAATTGTCTTTCCAATAAGATTCATGAAATTAAATTCGTCGAACAAAATAGGCAATCCTTGGATTCCTTTTTTTTTTCTTTTTCTAGAGATAGTCCATTCAACTTGTATCTATCTTTTTTTTTACAGAAATGAATATACTTAGAAATGTTCACATTAAATTTTAAACAAACTTCTCTATCTACTCTTCCAATTCTTCTATTCTTCTTAGCTTTGCATAACTTGCAAAAGAAATGTTTTATTCTTTATATGTGAATTCAGATCACTTACAAATATATTAAAGAACCCAAAACGAACTCGGCAGTAACCCGCTCCTAATAACCCGGCTCTTTGAAGATCCCCCACCCCCTCCAAGTGCCATTTTCTGTTGGATGTTTCTTACCCAATCTTACTAGGCGATCATCAATACCTATTTCGCTAATTTTACTCGGTAAGTTCTGAGCATAAGCATTATCAAGGGCTCCGTTAATATTCCAATAAACTACATAATAGCATACCTTTTGCTATGTTTTCATATGTAACTTATTCATTGGTCTCCTAATCATACTAGCAAAGCTAGTATGGTAAGAACTAATTGGATAAATTTATATGGAATAAGATAAATTAGCAAAAACCTTGAACTAGTGTAGAAGGAATGGGAAAAGTTTTATAAGACTTGAAACATATTTAATGGCAGGGAAAAGATCCATTGGAAGAGTAAACACAGAAATGCAGTATCTGACAAATAACAGAAAAATGCAAAGAGAAAAATGAGATGGTAATTTAAACTCGGCAATGTACAATCATATCCTTTACACCGCTTGACAACGTGTCAGAAATTGATAGTGGCTGTCATTTTCTGTACACGTACAATATTTGTTAAGCACTTAGTCTGGCCGCCAAGAGTAACGGAAACACCATTAGTGTGTGTGATACCCCAATGACGAAGGTATGTATAGTCGGTATCATAAAGAAATGGCGAAAATTTTATCTTCCGGAAATTTTTGTTTCACAGCACAGAAAATGCATAATTGACTGATAACACGGGGGTCGTAACACTAAACAACTAACTACACGTCTGATATTTTAATTTGCATTGTCTTTTGTTACATGTATTGCTGTTTTTTTTTTTTTTTTTTTTTTGTGTATGTATCGTCACTTTCTTAACCTTAGGAATTACTATTAAGAAAGTCCCAATGGTATATATACCCCTCTCCCGTCGAATGCAAGCTTATGTTAAATAAGCCAAGATCATCATCCCATTACTGAAACCTTGAACCTTGAAACCTTTTACTAATTAATATTATACCGTAATTCCTGTTTCCTCACGTCTACATTCCCCCGCCCATTTGGACTAGTTAACGATGTGTGCTGCCACCATGCGCTGAATATATTTACTAGAAGTTTACAAATCGATGAATAGCCGCAGTGACTTCATATTCTTGTAATACGCCATCGCATACGAACCGTATTACAAGAATATGAAGTATTCTTGTAATACGGTTATATTAATTACTTGTAATTAATTATAATATTAATTACAAGTAAACAGTAGCGAGCATAACTCGTTACTGTTTATTTCGTGAATAATTTTAAGCTTGGTAATTGTTTCTAACTAAATGTAAGCCTATGGAATCCATAAATCCTGTGTTTGTAACAAATACGGAAGCTAATGTCATGCTTTCATGCCTTCCTTCGACTAACAACTCGCCATAAATTTTGGTTGTATTACAAGATAATAGAATTCTTTTCTTACATCACAAGATGGGTATAATTTAATAAAATCTTTCGAGTATTAACATTCATATTTAGGCCGCTTTTAAGCCATTACTCGACTTAAGACCAAATTAAGATGTAAAATGTTTTTTACGCACTAATTTTTGTATATTTGAACAAACTGATCTCATTCTGTTTATCAAAGGAGGAAAATAAATTCTCAATTAAAGAGATAAGTTGTTTGAGCAGTATTCATACTTCTGGTCTAAATGGCTTCAAGTCCCAATCCTGAATATACTGTGTCATTATGAAACTATTGACCAGAAAACAGTCGGCAATCTAGTCATTCTCCTTTTTACACTGGAATTCCAACTGTTGGATTTATCCGCATTCTTGTATTGAACCTTTCTGTGCGTTATAGTAGTTGATTATTTATATCCTAATATTTTTCCTACATCAGCTTTTTTTGCATGACTCGGTCTAACATATAGCAGAATTCGGCATAAGCCGGTAAATCTAATCTCTTTATAGTCATGTTATAGAATTTGCTTAAGAATCACTACTTGATGCGTATGTGTATAAATTCATTGGTTGGTGTTTTATGTTTTTCCCAAGCATTTAGGAAACCGCTTGTCTGTTAGCCATATTCGGATTTTCAATAATAGTGTTGAAATCGCATTTTTTGTTTTAATTTAAACCGTGGAATCATGCTCAAGCTATAATTCAGTTTTCAAAGTGTGAGGTTTTGAAATTTGGGAAGCAGAGATGGGATGTAAAGTACACAATCGGTGCAAATATCTTGGAAGAGGTAGAGGAAATGAGAGATCTGGGAGTGATTGTAGACAAGGACCTAAAATTTCGGGTACATGTTACTAAAATAGTGAAGACAACACAGCAGATAATGGGAATGATGCGGAGGACATTGACTTGTAGAAGTAAGGATGTTATGGTTCCTTTGTATAAGGCTTTGATCAGGCCACATATGGATTACTGTGCACAGATCTGGTCACATGGTTTTCAAAAAGATGAAATTGCGTTGGAAAAAGTTCAGAGGCGATTGACTAAGGTGGTTTCTGGTCTCTGGAATGTAGAGTTAGAAGTTAGATTGACAAAATGCAATCTGCAGAAATTGGTGGATAGAAGGAGGAGGGGGGATATGATTGAGACATATAAGCTGTTAAGAGGTTATTACCAGATTAATGTCGGGGAGGTTTTGCACAGAATGGGTGAGGATAGCAGAAGAACAAGAGTTCATTCCTGGAAGCTGTATAAGGAGGGTGTGAGCAAGGGAGTGAGGAGCAGGTTTTTTGCATGGAGAGTGGTGAGTGATTGGAATGCTTTGCCCGAGAGTGTGGTGTGTGCAGAGACAGTGAATATATTTAAGGCACAGTATGATAAACTGTGTGTATAACAGTGGACCTCCCATGATGAGTCTTTGACTCCATGGAGGTTTTTATAATAATAATAATAATAATAGTTTTCTTTCTTGCAGTCAAAGTTACGTTTTGTGTTAGACCGATTCTACAGATCAATTTTTTTTTTCATGTTTTGGCCATTGAATGCTATACTCAACAGTTTTGAACTTAAAAATAAATGATAGCCAGTACTAATGTTTCTATATTTTACAGGAAGAAACAGGCACTCTCATTACGGAATTATTTATTGAAGCAGTAAGTAGTCATTTCGGAATTTTTTTTTTAATTGTTCAACAAATTGGTAATTGTGAGCATTTTTGCTTAAAACAAACTTTTCGATCGTTTAAAAAAAAATGATCCTGTTATCAGATTTGAATGTAATAAAAAGTGTATAAAGAATATTTCGCCACAGTGTAATATTTAATGTTATACCCATTCATATCAGTGTACGTACATGATACATGCCCTCCTCTAGTATTTTCCACTCCACGTTACACCGTAGAGAAGTGGTTCTTAACCTTTTCAAAGTCACGGAACACTTTTGATTAGAAGAAAAATTTGAGGACCACCAGAAGCATTAGGGACATAAAACTAATAAAAATATACATGGACTTCTCTTTTACAAAAATGGAACGTATTTTAATAAAATACTTGAGAGCTTGTCGGCTTTGGCAGATTTCAGCAATATCAGGTCTAATATGTGATATTGCTACCCTCATCTCTTTGTCAATATTAGTAAGTCTTTCACGCTTTTTAGTTTTTATGTTGGTTAATATTGAGAAACTGAGCTGACACAAATATGATATTAAAAACAATAATAAAATTTTCAGTGCCCTTGTGGAGAGAGCTGGGTATTTGGCTTGGACAAAAATCCTCAAGAGTTATTTTAGAGTACGATCCGTCGACAAGGTAACCAATTGTTCTTCTTCTTGTAACGAAAATTCACAACTCGATGTATTAACTGTGCCAAATGGATTTCGTATCCAGTCAAAATTGTGTGTATTTAGGGAAGGAAAGTAACTTGAAATCTTTTCTTCCAATATTGTTAATTGTTCTGTTATAACGGGAATAATTCGCTCGACATTTTTCTTCAGAGTAGCCAATTACACTCAAAACTGTGTCAGGTGACATCTTTCACCGGTGGAACACCGGTTAAGAACCACTGCCGTAGAGAGTACAACTTATGCAAAGTTTTTAAAGGATTCTAAACTTGTCGTTGGGAAACTGTTCAATACGTAACGTAGTTTGTGGTTAATTAGTAAATCAGTACAAAAACACATTTATTCATATTTCAAATGAGAAAAAAAAAATCTGCACAGAAACAATGCAATTCTAACCCCCCCCTCTCTCTCATCTTCCCCCTATTAAACTAATCACGATTATGACTACCATACTGGGCATTTTTTGGTAAAGAAAGTTCTGAAAAACACTTATTTCTTAAAGATGTCTTTATAGACATGTTTTATACTAGTATGATCTAAGTAATATTATATTGCTGATCCCTCATTAATGTAATCCCTTGAGTGTTAATATGGTGGATAGCGAAGGTCCAAAAACTTAACCTCGAATAAAAAAAATATATTCCTAACCACCTGACTCTTGGAAGCCCTCTTCCGCCCCATTTAGACTACCTCTTGCATCTGTTTCTTAACCAATTGCATATCCATTTAACTAAACAATCGTGGATATCAAACAGACGTATCTTTGAGCAAGGTAAAACACTATCAAAAGCTTTGTTTTCAAATATAATAAACCATGTGATAATTTAGCATTTAATCTTCAGCACCTTATTCCAGGAAAATAAATCTTAAAGTAATTAAAAAGTGATCTGAAACATCTAATGACACATCATTCTGTTAGGGCGCAACACCCCCATACCCGAGTTGTTGGGTGCCAATCTGTTTAACTATTTTTCTTATCGGTGACACTAAAATTAATTGCCAAACATCTTTCCCTATATACTAGCATTTGTTTTAAAGATGATAGAATCAACTGTCTAATTAAGTAGGTATCTTCTAAACTATCAAGGTCCAAAATTTCCTTCGCCATATTAGCTATATGGCGCCAATAATCCTAAAGCAGCATGAAATGTTACACTTTGAAATTTCACAATAAAAGAAACAAGACTACCTTTTTCCTGGTCACAAGCAATAAAGGTCACATGTGTTTAGTTTACTGCAATCCCACGCTCACACAGGTATGTTTCATCCCACCACCCTTGTGCTCAAATTTTGGACGGTCAATAATTTCATCCTGAAAGGAATAAGGTAACTATCAGGATCTGCATTCCACTAGGATTGCTGGCTCGTCTAAGTGGGCACAAAACGAACTGTAGTAACACCCTTCCCAATAACACGATTTACCTACCCCACAAAAGAACTGACACATCACCACTGTTACAATTTTACGGCATCAGAACTTTATTCAAACTGTTAAATTTCGGTCCAACCGATTGAAGACCTTCTCCCTCCTCTTTTAAGGAGCTGAAACTGATGTGGATCCCAATACCTTGAGAAAACAATACATTCTGTTATCACAGAAGACAATCGAAATAGACTATTTGGCGAAAGAAAAATAAAAGATACTTGGTAAGCCACTTAATGCTGAAGAACCACTAATTGAAGTCTCCGTTTGAATTTTATATTTCTATATAAACAGTGACTTCAATTAGTGGTTCTTCAGCATTAAGTGGCTTACCAAGTATCTTTTAACCTTTAGAAATGGTATCGCAGTTCTACAATCATCTAAGATTTCAATTTAATATTTATACAAACTGAGTACTTCTATTCACTTTGTGACCAGTTTGTTTTGTTTTTTTTTCCTTACAAGGTGTGGTATGATCACCGAATACATTGGGACGCAACTAATTTTGGATTCAGTGAGCTGTTTGTGCCTGGTGATAAAATATGGGCACCAACACTGCATTTCCCAAACCGGTAAGCGGTTGTTCTTTGAGTGTGTGTGCTTGTCTCTTTTCCCCTGTCTTTTATAGGGAACAGCTTGAAAAATGTTGGGATCGCAAAAGAAATCAAAGGGAGTTAGATCCAGTGAATAGAACAGTTATTAGGATCAAGATTTTTGCCAAAAGATGTTCGTCAGTAATTTTTTTTAGAACCATTATTTGCGCATGAAAAATTAAATGTTTCTTGCTAAACAACTTTTTTTAAAGACATGTTTGAACTATTAATCTTCTGTTCCTTCAGAAAAAAAATTTCGGATTAAAAAATACGAACTTAGCAATAAATATGACTTATTTTAATAATTTGGGATCTTCCTCATAATTACTGAACTCTCGATACTGATTGTTTCTAGATTTTTGAAACAGAAAGTGTTAGAATTTTCAAACATACAATGAAAGGAGGTGAGGATGAGTTTTCTTAAAAGTTTGCGTATTTTTCAGGGATCAAAAACCGGTCGTCCAGGAAGAAAACTCTAAGTCTTACGTTAAGATATCGAATAATTCGTATTTTAATCTAGAATTTCTTTATAAGTTCGTTTTAGACGGATTCGAACCCCAGGTCTTTTCAATTTAAATTATGCACAGCGCGTGGAACTGGATGTCGTTCAATAATGTTTTGTTCATTGGATTGCTCTCGCCTTGTGTTCCGATTTAATCTAGAATTAGCAAATTTGTCTTAGTAACAATTCTTTCAATAGCAGTGAAAATATTTATGGATTTAAATATTTAATGGCGTTTGTATTTTCTAGGGCAAACGACGAAGAAATTCAACGTTCTCCGTTGGTTTCTGTTACTTCGACAGGGATGGTGAGCTGTGAATGGTGGATCACGCTATACACGAAGTGTCCAGTTAACTTGAGGTTTTATCCATTCGACAGGCACGAATGCCATATTACCGTATTTTTATCTACGCAACAGGTATGATATATATTGTATTGTATTTACAATATAACGGAATAAGGGTGCAATTGAAATTTCAATTTATCTTATAATATTGGCAGATACCATGTGATATGTTAGAAAATTTTAAAAAAAATTAAAAGCGAAATTATGGGTTGACTTTTGAAGGAAGACTGCATCGCATTTCTCTCCGATGTATTATCAAAGCATAACGAATAAAAATCTCCGTTATTTCTGCATACGAAAGAGTGAAAAATACCGTCTTGAATATCTAGTTAGTGAAAGACTGCTATGAACAAATCAATGGACAACCATCAAAATTCTCTCTATATGTTCTATTATTATTTTGTTCAATGATATAATGAAACAAGTTAACGCAAATTGAACATTCTTTCTACTAGAATAATAGAAGAATGTGTCCATTTGTGGAGAATACATGCGTGAAGTGACAAATGGTATTCGCAAATGTGTTGTGTTTCCGGAGCGCACACAAGAGACATAGTCCTATGGGCTTGAGATTAGTAATATGAAAAGCATCTTGAAGTTTATGAACTCATCGTGTCTTTTGTTTAATGAATATAGCACACAAAGTAAAAATTACTTACACTAGAGATGAAGAGTTTCGAACTCGAGTACAAAATCTTACTCGAGAATAATAAACCGGCTTAGATTTAAGTTCCCTTTAATCTATAAAGTAAAAGATTTTCATCATTTCAGAAAATACCTCTAGTTTTTCTTCTAAGATGGAATTCAACGCCTGTGATTTCGGTCTCAATCTCAAACTTTTGAAGATCAAAGCTTCCAGAATCAGATGCGGTAATTTTATAGCACAGTAGCCACGACCGTAGCTGATAAAAACCTGTTACGCGAATAACTTAGCAAGCGTGCAAAATTTGACCAAACTCGAGAAATTGGACTGACGAAAGCCATTTTGCAAAGTCTCTAAGGTAGATCATTGTTGAAACAGTGAGGTGATGATAAGGAATGTAAAAAAATTTTTAAACGTGAACATGTAATAACAATAACGCGAAAAGATGGTTTGATGTCAAAAAGCAAGTCTAACCGACAATGGCGCACACTCTACAATGTTATTCGTGTATTTTGTGGATGGGAAACCCGATATTAAATCCACAAATACAGTATTTAACTCAGCTCTTTACTTCATGCAAATATTTTACTCCTAAATAAATCTAGTATAAGCCTTCGTAATTTCTTAACTAAACTAATAGAAATTTTCTGTAAGAAATCTGACACGAAAAAAACAGCAATAAAATCAGCAGAATCCTCGGCATCTCTGATGCCAAGTTTCTCGAGTAATCTCATACGCTGTCAGGTCAATTGTACGAAACTTTAATAGTTCCTACAAACATTCGGCTTTGAAATAATGTTGGATTTGATATCCACCTTGCCTATGTAATTTTACTTAGCCGAAATGAAGCCTTATGGCTCATTTTTTTTTTTTTTTCATATAGTATTATCAGAGTATATTTACGCACTCTTTGAGGGTACATATAAAGAATTTGAAGGGTGGGGATTTAAAGGTGGATTTCACAATTAACCCTAAACTTAAGCAACTTTATTGTTAACATGGCCTTGAAATGAAATATTCTCTAATCAGATTTGCCAGTAACCTCAAACGGACATCGCTGTTATCAATTAACATTCGTCCCAAGCCTTACTAATATTTTCAGCCTAACGTTTTTTGGTCAATTTTATTAAACCTTCTGTTAGTTAAATGTCAACAATGTAACATCTATTCGTTCTTGTATTGTGAGAAGTCCCTCATTTGAATACGCCCAATTAACACGGAGTAGTTTAAAAAGTGGGTGCTGATATGATGTAGTTTCAACGAGTAGAAATACGAGTAAATTTAGTATCTACGTGTGTAACAAATCTAGTCTTAGTGAATGAAAGGTAATAAAATTTGACATTTATGTCTGCTAAATTAGTTGTGACATCTCGGTTTTAATTTGAATTCGAGCAGTGATCATAACAAAATATTTGAACTGATACGAAGCAAATTCCGCAAGTGGTTAATGGAATTTCTGAATACACTTTGACATTTAGTATCTTCTACATTAGATAATTAAAACGCGTAACTGCTGTGATAGAGCATAACAGCCCGTATAATAATGCTAATATGAAATTCACTCTTTTATTTCCAGTAGTTATCCCTAGTGTTGGAATCCTAAGTAAATTAATCATCTGTTGTCGTTGGGAACATACGAGGGTGGTCTGAAAGGTTGTCGGCCTAACAATGAAAAAACGAATTTATAATTTCAAAAGTATTTTTATTTTTCAACATAATCTCCCTTAAGACATACATTTATTCCATCGATGCTTCAGCGCCATTATCCTGTCCTTGTAGTGGTTCTCAGTAAGATCTGCAAAATACCCCTCTACAGTTGCAATCACTTCTTGATTCGAAGAAAAACGCCGACTAGCGAGGAAGAGTTTTAATTTTGGGAAGAGATAGAAGTCAGAGGGAGCCAAATCTGGGGAATAGGCTGGATGTTCCAACAATTCATAGTGCAGATCCCTTAATTTTCCCATTGCCAAAACGCCTTTGTGGGCAGGTGCATTGTCCGATGAAAGATGAGTTTTTTTTCTGCAAACCCGGTTTTTCTCACGAATTTTTTTGTCTAGTCTGGTTAAAAGATCGGAATAATATTCCACGGTTATTGTTTTACCCTTTTCAAGATAATTATAAACAAAATGCCTTTTAGCATCCCAAAACACCAATGCCATGCCCTTTCCTGCTGATGGAACCGACTTTGTCTTCTTTGGCACTGAACAACCGGCTTCTTTCCCCTGTTTTGACTGCTGTTTGGATTCTGGTGTGTAATGGTGAATCCAAATCTCATCCATAGTAATGAATTGATGCACAAAATTAGTTTTATTCTTGTTCATACGCTCCAAACACTGTTTAGAGATTTTCATGCGAGTGCGTTTTTGATCTACTGTGAGTAAACGTGGCACCCATCTTTCGAAAAGCTTTTTCATTTGCAATTCTTCATGCAAAATATATCCTACACGTTCTTTTGAAATACCTATGGTCTCGGCAATTTCACGCACTTTGACTTGTCGGTCATCCAATATCATATCGTGCATTTGATCAATGATTTCTGGTGGCGTTACACTTTTTGAACGTCCTTCAAAAAGTGTAACAGCAGCCCATTTCTTAATTGTCGAAAACGAAGGAGAAGAGCGCCCATGAACTTTTATGAACTTCGAATGAATTTCTTTTGGCGTTAAACTTTCTTTTACAAAGAATTTTATGACCGCACGATACTCAATTTTATCCATTTCAAGGGATACAGAGGACACTTTTTCTTCAGACAGCTGTATAAAACAAACTAATTCATAGAATGGTTTGCAATTTCACATGGATGCTTATGACAGATGTACCAACTTAGGAAAAAAATCTTGCCGATAGTGTTTCCATCTATGGTCGAGGCCGAGAACTTTTCGGACCACCCTCGTACGTTTTTTTATAATTTTATATTGGTTTGTCTAATTTCGAAATTAGGTGAAGTAGATTAAAAAAAAACTTGACAGATTTAAACATGTCAACTCTTTAAAATCGATCTACCCAAGGTGTGGTTTTATTTGTGTATAAATGAACGAACGAAATGAAACTGGGTGTTTTATGGCGTTAATAATTAATCACACTCATCTGGTAAAAAGCAGATAGGAAAATTTCTATCTGATAAGATGGTACCAATCTTTCTGTGAATTGCACAATACACAGAGAAATTTTGTATATTAAAAATAAAAAAAAAAAAAAAAAACAGTTAACAATCATAGCAAGTTCCTGTAGTAGAACTCAATGTGTGTTATATTACTAACCTTTATATTTCTTGATCAGAATCTGATACACAAAGCATCTTCAGTGCAAGTTTTAATGTTAGGTAAGTACGTTTTACTTTTGTTTTGTATGTTCATCTAACATTCACATTAACTCCACTTTGGCATGACACATTTTAATATAACTTATTTGGTATCTTTACTAATTTGTCGAACCATTCACTTCAATAAGTTTGTTAAATTTGATCTCTTCGTTCCCCAAATTAGGTATGACACAAAATTGTTGATGGCAATAGATAAACTGAGTCAGTAGTATATAGGTCAAAAATAACTGGGAATTCAAACTGTTTATTGATCATATGAATACAATGTTGTTTAGCTAAATGGACATTACGTAATTGTATATCTGCCATAAAAATGATTCAGAGCTAAGTGTTGCCAGCATTTGGTCGCGGTAAAACAAATAAGCATTACTTTATCATTTGGTAATGAAAAAGTAGTGGCTTACATCCTCGGAGGGGGTCGAAATAAGTTGACATTACTTCTGTTTACTGACGCAAGTAATTTCTAAGCACATAATTTCCAAAATTATGTGCTTTTAATAAGTTCTGTAGACTGCTATTTGAATAATTTGCTAAGCTGAGCACTTGATTTGTCTCTTATAACCATATCTCTCCACGTGTTTCTAGAATATATAAACAACGTGATATTGTACACACTTTCATTCATCAATTCTCTTTCCATTCATAGGGTGACACTATCTTCAATGAGTCAGCAAGAACATACGACCACATCGGCCGAGCCAAAAGCCTTAAGTATTTCATTCAGAATGATCGGTGGAAGTTAATGGACTTTGATCGGGAACTTAGATTTATGACCGACACTTTTACAGGTAATGGATTCTGAGATTAGCGTCTGTATTTTGAATTTTCTGACTGAACGTTCATGTTGCTTCTATTCTGTTCTACGCTGCCTGATTAGAAAACTTTAGTGTTTACTAAACCACCTCTAAGAAATCTTCCTTTAGGCTACTTTCTTTAGAATGTACACAGCTGTATGGTATATGTTGCAGTTCAACGGAAGGCAGATTGGAAAAACATTCAACTATAATATATATCATAATCATATTTATTCTAAAGTAGCCGACAGGAAGAGTTCCTAGGTATGCCCTGATAATCTAGCCACATGACTTAAACGCGCATTTTCAGGAGTCACTTTTTTTCTTGTCTCACCCACTGGGTAATTGCGCAATAGTACTGGCAGTGAGCAAATCGGGAAACCCTGCTCTTGAGAGCAGAGTCCCACTTCATTTTCAAGCCCTTTTTAGTCTTCCGATAAGCAGAGTGGAACACTCACGCAGAGGGATGAACTCATCTACCACTAACCGTGACAGACTGGGTTGAAAGAAGCAAATGTTGTTCAGCCAGGCAACCCACTTAGTTTCGTTGATAGTTAAATTAATTGAATAATGATACTTAAAAAAAAAATGAAACTGTCTTCCAGGGAATCTACACGGATTCCCTGAAGGACAGTTTCAAACTAAGTTGGTGAACAGCTTAGTTACCTGATGCATAAAAAAAAGTCGTAGTTTAGCAAAACTGAAAACGTATCTAATTGCCACTACAATCATCCACTGGCTGTATTGCAGTGTGCCAATGTATTGCTTAAGTTTTTATCAGGTTTCTCTCCACAAGTCGATATTAATTCTATGGAACGAAGAAAAGGAAGAGACTACCTCCGTTATCAGGTTCACAAGACTTTAATAACTGGTAGGAAAAATTCTATTTATCCACATTAAATTTTTCAGACTTAGGCGGAGTAATATGGCTTACTTAAAATAAATGTGCACATTAGACTGCCTAGATCAGGCGTGGCCAATATATGACGAGTGCTAGCGTCACGGTCCTCACACTTTTAGACAGAACTTAAATAAAAATAAACTCCGCATTTTTTCAAGGAAATAGTTATATAAATTGAATTGCTATATTTGTTAAATCATTTTACTACTGGGAGAACAATATAAAATACTTGAAACTTAAATATAAAGAGCTAATATGCTTCATTTCGGCAATGAAAACATAGTTTTTTTTAGTTAGTGTCGCCGATACTTTATAGTTTACTATATTCGGCATGAAACTCTCTGATTCCAATCTTTGAGTTTCTTATTCGGTTTTAAACTATGTGGGATTTAATATCCCCTTAATTTAAGTAATGTTTTCATTGCCGAAATGAAGCTTATTAGCTCTTTATATTTAAGTAACTTAATGGTTGCACCTGTTTGGATAACTCGTTCGCAGAGTATATAAGTTCTTTTCGCTATACACTTTGGTATTATTAGGTCTAGCTACTCACTGATGAAGCCTCAAAAAAGGCTGAAACCGGTCTGGGTAGTGACCTCCCTCCATAATGTAATAACAGCATACATTTCCTAGGAAATGTGTTTTTACATTATGGAAAATACCTAAGAATAGCGATCTGAACTTCTCCACCTTTGCAACGAGCTGCCCGGTATTGTACTACGTACTAGGATCACTTGCATTTGCTAACGCTAGTGTCGCCGATACTTTATAGTTTACTATATTCGGCAAGAAACTCTCTGATTCCAATCTTTGAGTTTCTTATTCGGTTTTAAAACTATGTGGGATTTAATATCCCCTTAATTTAAGTAATACTTGAAACTGAGTCCTGAAAAAACTGATCACTGTAACCAGAACAAAGCAAGTGACTTTCAGTGATGCGTTACTCTGAAGCGCATAGAACTGTCCCACTACTACAACTCGCACAGAGAAGCAGTAGATTTTATAAATTGAGTAATCTTTTAAAGCAATTTTGATTCCGCGTTGAGAATATAAATTGTTTGCGTCATCAGAAATGATGAATATCACTAGTATATCAATCAGAAATTCTGCGGTCGAAACTAATAGCTATATTGATAATACATATAATTTAATATAGTTTTTATCCTGCAGCGGGCCGCACAAAATCACGTTGCGGGCCGCATGCGGCCACCTATGGCCTAGATAGCCGAATTCGTCAATCATAAATGAAACTGGCGCAAATTATAAAGGCTTCTATGGTTTGGATCGCTAAGTTATATCAGTTCCGTACGCATGGAACTGATAAAATTATCAATTTTTAAATCTACTACTCGGGCCTAGAATATGCCCATGCAAGGCATTTTTTTTTACTATAGGCTCTTCTACCTTTCGTGTGTTAGGAGCATTTCGGCTAAAAAGGCCTGGCTTCGAATCCATAAAGGACGCGAAGAACCTTTTTACAAGCTCCTCTGAAATGAATGAGTTAGCGGGTTCATACGGATATGACTTTTCAAAGAAATTACGGTTTTTCCTCTCAAAAACCAGCCAGCACGATATGCAAATAAAAGACATAATACACTGGCCTCAGCCGTAATAATTTCATCTGTAATTGCAAACGCTGCCACCTTGGGCATTCTGCTTTTCACCACGACAATACCACTGTAGGTATGTGTGGTACTAACATATGCTTATAATTGAACTAATGAACAGTTAATTCCTTCCGAATGTTGTAATTGTATTCTTTTAATATCCTTATTTGTAAATTTCTCCTGAAGAAGCACTTAAACGCGAAATCAGGGAGATTTAAGAATTACCCCATTTTCTTTTGTTTCTTTTAGTTTTTGTGGTCAATACCAGTCATCCTAAACAAAGAACAGAACACAAGGCTAGTGATGATAATTCGTTGATCAGCGGAGTTATAGTAAAACATGGCTTCAATAATGAGCGGAGACCGAAGGTTTACTGAACTTTATTTGAAAATTTATAATACATCTTTCAACGCATGAGGTGACATCGCATATAATCACGAAAACTCGTAGGAAAGAAATTAACATCTCAATTGGAGTTATCTCTTGCATTCGAATATGAAAGTAATTGAAGGCTAAAACGATATGCAATTTCTATTGCATTTCGTAATTTCAGCTTCTGTCTGATTTACGCAGAAATGAATGTTATCGCCCAATGTTAATCAACTCGCATTCTAGTCCTACATCATCGATACGATGCTCCTTACATAACAAAATTATGCTTTCGAACAAACCAATGAATAAAATCAACTACTGCATCTCTTAACTTCTTCGATTTTATCCTTTACTTTCCTGCAGTAAAACACTCGCAATAATTTTGCCAAATTTCTGCCTTGTTCAGAGCAAAGTTAATTCATCACCCGGTTCCTTTCTTGCTAATCACTTAAAGGGATTCCAATGTTACTGTCACTCTGATTAATCAATCACTAGTTTCTTAACTCAGTCAATAACTGCACCCTGATGTATGCAGTGCCATATTTTCTTAGTTTGTCTTTTTATTGCTGATTTTCATGCCATATTTGTTACAGCCTTTACAAATTTAGTTAAAGAATCGTGGAGACTTGTACTAGATTTATTTTGTTTTGTGAGTGTAATATCTGCATAAATTAAGGGACTAAGGGTAATATCCCCCAGTTTGGATATCAGGCTTAATGTCTTTCTTTCATAATGTGATCCATATATATATATATATATATATATATGAATAAAAATGGAAAAGAGGGATCTTGAGCTTGATTTTACATAAAACAGTTTTCCTGTATTTCATTATATTCTACATGTTTGCTTACAACTTAGACCAGTGGTTCTTAACCGGTGTTCCGCGAACTGGTTACAAGTGTCACATGACGCTTTACACCAATCAAAGCACACCAATCTTGCTTGAAAAATTAGAGATTATTTCAAGAGATTGTTGAACATGCAATTTAAACAAATAAAATATTTTTAAAAGACTGTTAAAATTTCCGATAAGGCACAACTTGCATCATGTAAGGTAGCTGAATTAACTGCTGTAAAATTAAAACCACATACTATAGCAGAGTCTCTTATTTTACCAGCATGTTGTGAAATAGTAAACATTATGTTTGGCGAAGAAGCAATAAAGGAAATTATGAAAATTCCTCATTTGGACGATATAATGGAAAATAAAATTAAACATATGTCAGATGATATTGAGAAAACAGTTACCAATAAGCTTTCCAAACAACATTTTGCTTTACAAATTGACGAGTCCACTGACATTAGCGGTGAAGCTCATATAGTAGGATTCGTTCGTCTCATTAATGAAAACGAAATAGCGAATCAATTTCTATGCGGCAGAGAACTTGCCGAACGTACAACGTGACATTTGTACGGACGGTACTCCATCAATGGTAGGCTCTATAAAAGGATTGGTTACTCTTTCAAAGAAAATAAAGCCAAATATTATACGTACGCACTGTGTTTTGTACAGAGAATCCCTAGTTTCAAAAACATTATCGGCAATATTAAAACCTGTGCTAGACCAAGTTGTAAATATGGTAAATTACATCAAGTCAAGACACGCCTTTTTAAAAAAACATTGCATATCTATGAAATCCAAGTGCGATTCTTTGCTTTGGCACACTGAAGTAAGATGGTTATCCAGGGGCAAAGTACTATTCCGAATTTTAGAACTTAAGAATGAATTATTGGCTTTTTTTCAAAATGAAGGTACAGATGCTTTTGTAAAATGTCTTCAAAATGATATTTGGTGTGCTAAAATGGCATATTTAGCCGATATTTTTAATTACTTAAATAGCGTTAATACAAGTATCCAAGGGGAAAATAAAAATATTTTGACATCCACTGACAAATTGTCAGCTTTTCATAAAAAAAAAGTGTCTTTTTGGAAAAACCGCACATATCAGAAAAAAATACAGTAGACACGTTTCCTTCGATCCATAATAAAATGTCGAGGGAATTATTTCCGTTATAACAGAACAATTAACAATGTTGGAAGAAAAGATTTCAAGTTACTTTCCTTACTTAAATACACACTATCACTGGATACGAAATCCATTTGGCTTAGTTAATACATCGAGTTATGAATTTTCGTTACAAGAAGAACAATTAGTTACCTTTGTCAACGGATATCGTACTCTAAAGTGAAATTCTCTGAAATAACTCTTGAGGAATTTTGAATTTTTGTCCAAGCCGAATACCAAGCTCTCTCCACAGGGGCACTGAAAATTTTGTTATAGTTTTCAACATATTTGTGAGAGCTCGGTTTCTCAATATCAACCAATATAAAAACTAAACCGCGTGAACGACTTACTAATATAGACAAGAAGATGAGGGTAGCTATATCACATATTAGACCTGATATTGCTGAAATTGTTGGTAATGATTTTATTATTGTTAAAATATTATTGGAATATGATTTAGTAACTACTAGTCACCGAGAAGAAGGTGGAGAGATGAACTGGAACAAATTGCAGGAGTGAGATGGATGGGAGAGGCAGAAAACCGAGTGATCTGGAAAATCATGGGGGAGACCTTCGTCCAGCAGTGGACAGAACAAGAAGGTTGAAGAAGAAGAGCAGCTAGTCAATGTCCTGAACAGAAATCCAGCAGGTATTTACCAGTGCTGTCAGCTATGCAACATTTTTCACAAAACACTTTAAGGTCTTGGATTCATTTCCTACTCTACCGCTTCGATCTTCAACAAGGATTAGAACAGTTCTTTTTCAATTGCCTTCTCTAATGTATTGATAAATGCCTCTGTCTTCTTGTAGCCTCCTTTGGGTTCACATTAATTTTCTAGTTCTCTATTTTGAATTTGCCCACATAACTAAGTGAAATTTCTTGCCCTTCAGTGTGATTTTTAACTGCAACCAAAACAGCTGTTAACAGCACTAAATTTAAAAACGGCTATAACTGTTTATTTTATGCATAATTTCAGTTCCGTTTCTTGATTTAAAAATCACACGACTAAGATTTGCTCATAGCCAGCTCAAAATCTTTTTGTTTTTCACAGGAGGAGAAGGTCCAGTGTATGACTACACAGTTATCATACAACGTAGTACACCTCTGATAGCATTAGGTATTCTAACTTCTGGAATAGCATCGATGTTGCTTGCCTTGGTGAGTTTCTGGATGTCTCCAAAAGGAGCAGTACGAATTGGTGTAGGAAGCGTAAGTGTGGTTACGTCAGCCATAACTTTATTACGCCTAAATATGCTACTGCCTTCCATAGAAGATCCGAGTCCAATAATAGGTTGGTATACTTCACATAATTTTTGTAGCGAAATAGCAATAATACATTTAAGGTTTCTCATCTCTGTGGACTACCAAAATCGAAATAAAGTTCAAAATACAGGTAACAATAAGATTTTTTTAAAAATAATAACTTGCTAACGATATAAATCAGAACCTGAATAAAAATTAACACACTAAAAAAATATTCTGACCACAGTTATGCATGATATGCTCCATATTTCATAACTCCGTATAAAATTCTTTTATTCGTTTCGGGTTTTATTTATTTTTCAACAACATCGTGCAATGTACTGTGAACGGCAACTTTTTACGAATCGAGTTAAATGTATTGATGTTTTCAGATATTACATCTAAATTTAAGTTAGAAATGTTCATTTCGTATAACCTTCCCCAAAACTGAGATTTATAATTCAGTAAATCTAAATTAAAAATAGATTTAGATTTACTGAATTTTAAATTTCAGTTTTGGCGAAGGTTACAAAACTGAGATTTATAATTCACTAACGACGTAGGCGAAATTGGTGAAATAGTTAAGAAGAAAACCCACTACACAGGGCCGGCTCTACCGATGGTGCAAGACGTGCATTTGCACGGGGCAGCAAAGTTGGCATAAACTATACGAAAAATAAGGGAGAAGGGGCAGCAAAATATGCTACTGCACGGGGCGACAAAATTCCCAGGGACGGCCCTGCCACGACATAGTTGTCAACCGTGTGCAGCAAAAGATATTATCATCCTAGTTGGTAGGGTGGAGGACATTTAGTAATGAGACATCAAATAAAGTTCAACTTCCACTGATATTATTTAAATCCAGTTTAATATCGAATATATTAAAAAAAAATTAAATAAGGTTAAGTGCCTAGATATGTTTCTTGTCAAAATATCAGATAAATGGACTAAGGTAATTTTATGATATTATTGTAATCTCGGCGAGAGTAACACAGACATTCCAAATCATCCATGCCACAGTGGGATTCGAACCTAGTTTCTAGGAATTAAAGGACACATTACTCAGATCAACGTGTGAAAAGATTCGTGGAAATTTGAGTTGCTAGGATATAAAATTTTTGACAAAATATTAATGAACAACATATGCTTACTTATCTAGAGAATTTTAACGGGAAGCAATAAGACATTCCATAACTACCATGTTAGTATACCAATGCAAGATGATAAGTAACAAAAGTGAAGAGTTTGTATCATAAACGATTAGGATAAGGAAACCTACCTGAACTGATAACAACCTGATAAGAAAAGGCGAGGGACGTGTACTGCTTATGACGCGAGTTGTATTCCACTTTATCATTATCCTTGTCATTTCTCAAACTAATGTTTTTAGTTGTTCGGATGTGAAGTAATGGAATGGATATTCCATTTGTGTGTGTGGTAAAATAACAATTGTGAAATAGCAAAAGAACACCATGAAAATTGGGTTCTTTTGCTATTTCACAAATTTCACTTGCAAGAGCTAAGTTAAAATGATCATGAATCAAACTCCAAAGTCTAACAGGAATTTATTATTCGGTCAAATATTACCTTATTATTTTCCTTTGAATTGCTATCATGTGGTGGAGAAGCTTCTTGTTATAATCCTGAGTGATGCTGCCGGAGTTTCTACCTTGATAGGGACCACCTTAAGCTGCATAATCGAGAGGAGATGACATTCTAGACTGCGCACAATCCAAGAAGACTTCAACGACTCGCCGAGAGAAGAAAATTGTATTTCAAAGGACGGAAGAAGCCCGCAGCAGAACCTGAATTTATTTCTCTCCCCACCAATCATTTTGGTCTTAGTGGAATAAAATCCGAGATTTTACGAGTAATGTCTAATTCGTTAACATTTCCACATTAAACCAAATTACGTACAGGCGTGTCCCAAATAAGGACTACCATCATTCTGTGGAAGATCATGATCGATATGATCTTCCACAGAATAAGGACAACTTGATCGATAAGTCGTCCATATCAGTCATCTCCTGAGTCACAAGCAGATCAGTTTTGAGAGATATTCCTTTTCACCATTGATGTCGATGATGATTACAGTATTATAGTACTGAGGACTAAACATCAATGAGAGACATAAAAAAATCAAATTAATTCTCATCACCTTCCTTTCTAATTTCCTAGACAATTAAAGAATATTTTTCTCTTGGGTGGGTTGGACCTGCTAATACAATTAAAGCCATCACGTGTTTAATTACTGTCTTTGGCCTATTTTTTTCACATTGCTACGAACTCCAATCTCCAAAGAAGTGAAAGAAACCCTGTACTTACGTGAGTAGTAACTCTCCTTAAACAGAAAATTTCCCAGTTGGTCCTGAAAACCTAGATGGGAATTGAACCGCGTCTTTTCGAATAAAGATATTGTTACAACTAAGATACTTCGTCTTAATCGTAAACCTTGAATCGCTCAAAATTCTGTATTCTTTCGGCTAATCTTCATAAAACAAACATTGTTCTAGTTAGGTGAAAGCAGTGTTTGCTATAAACGGTATAGCAATGGGTTATAGAAAAATCAGTGTTTAGGGGGAGATGATTTCAAATTCATAGAATAGCTAACTTCTCTTTAAAGTAACGATGTTCGGTACGTGTGTGCGCGCGCGGGTGTTTGTTTTTCATGTAGTTTCAAACAGATTGGATATCAGTAAGCCTTTTGCAAAATATTTTCATAACTATGTTGAGTTAAACAGCAAACAACATTTATGATGTCTCGGAGCATTTAAATTGCTAACAAAAACAGAGTATTGTTGATGTGGAAACATAAATTTCACGAATAAAACTCGTGCTATTTTTATATCGGAAAGCGCGCATGCATAGTAAACCAAGATCACGTGTTACTGGGCTCTCAGGGAAAAGTCTGTGTTCAAACATACGGTTATTAGAAGCGAACAGCAGTTGCTTCATCACTAATCCAAAAATCTACTGCGTCATCAAATGCGTTGGCATTATTCGTTCTCATAGTGGACTTTAATGAACTAAGATTCTAGTTACTATCGCTGCGATATAGAATGTATTTTTCCATTTATCGGAAGATGTGATGATGTACAATTCGTGTTGAGTAAATTTACGATGTCGACGACAGAAAAATATCACATGTATGACATACGCGAATCGAATACTATCCACGAAAGGTTGTAAGCAATTAGTATTTGTTTTATGGATGGGTAAGGGTTACACAATCTGATAGCCTTCTTTTCAAGCTGCTCCAGGCATCCAATAAACAGAGGTAGTGGACTCGCACTGGGCGATGAATTCATGTCCCATCTAAAGACATTCAACAAAACATTGACCATGCCTGTCGATTGGAGAGCGGGCTGGCCAAAAGCGTTATCCATAACTTGAATGAATATTTAATTTATTATTCATAACTTAAATTTGCCAATGTAATTTTTTTTATTGTTTCAGTGGAATACGCAGCAACTTGTCTGATGGTGACTCTACTATCATTCGCCCATTCCCTCTTCATGTCCATTCTGATTCGCCTAAGATTGACTTGCCCTATAACGTATGAGAAGATAGTTTTGCTATTGCCTAGCTGGATATTAAGGATGACCTTAGTTAATATTGAAAAGCAGCCAGAAGAAACAAATTTAGTAGTGGCTATGGAAGTTTCAGCAGAGCTAGTTGACTCATATTATGATAAGGAAAAGGTATCTATTTCAAAAACTGTATGCCCGCCCAGTTCTGAATTCAACGATTGGTATGACATCGTTATTCTTTTGGATCGGATATCTTTCTATTTGTATTTATTATTATGGTTGCTATTTGTGGCTGTTGTACTAATAACCGAGTGACGGTGTAGTGTGCAGTTTACAACACTATCTTTTGCTATAACTGAAATAAAGAGAAAAATGAAAAACTATGCGAACATTGTTTTATTTTGTCTTAAATGCTTAAGGAGGGTAAGATTACGTTGTACATGTTCTGCACCCAAAATTACCGAGCACGAAATTAACTTCTTTATAATGCAGGTAGACAATGAGGTACATATTAACTACCTCTTGTTTCGATTCACTTCTCTAATTATAATAATAAATCGAAACTTAAATAAATGCTTCCACATCCACTTCACCAACAGACGTTATCTAAACATGGTCATAAATGATGTGCACTACCATTTACATCAGGGACAGACTGTCCAGTATCTGAGCTGCAACTTATATTGTCAATGATCACCGTCCATTGGAACACTCCGAACTATATTCGAATTATATATGTTATAACCTTTTCCTACAGCTACAAGGGTAGTACTCAATAATCCTATCCGATATACCATGCCAAATCTGGAATCTACCCTTCTTATTCCCTACTCAGTTTTCTTTCCTCATGTCATATTTATCTGCTATATATCTATTGCTCTCTAAAGTCTGATAATCACCGTGACCTATTCGACATCTTATCAATAAATCGTGGTTATCCGCAGTGAAACTATCCAAAATGTTTTTTTTATCAATATCTACATAATCTCCTTGTTAAAGAATGAATTAGAATTCTTATTAAAGACAAACTGCAAATGTTAATTGGCAGATATACAAAATATTGGATCCACAAACTTCCATGAGCTATTGCACTGACTTTCAGAATTGTTCCACAAGCCTAAACACGACATTGCTTCTTTTCGATGAAAATTATGAATGGAGAGCTTAATTTGAATAAATAGCTAGGATCTCTTTATTTCGCCGGGCATTAGCGATAGGTTACATGCTTTCCTACTAAAGAAGTCAGAAAATCGATATTCAAGATTTGTTTCATTGTATAGTGCAATGTTAATGACAATAGAAAGAATAGCGTATTGTGCTCTTAAAAACAATGAATTTGTTCGAAAACAACTGATATGAAGACGGATGTGTTAGCAGAATTGGAGTACCTAAAAATCAGAAAGCATGTTTCCCCTTTTGTCAAACCCATATTGTTCATTTAAAATTAAGTATTAGCCTTAATTTATAGATAAAAATCTACCACTTTATCATAGTGGGTCAAGAGGTACGCATCCCCCTTAAAGCATTTAGTAATAGTATCTCTTTCCATTACCATGACCTCTAACGCTTTTAAGTGAACTTTCAGTATGTAACGAGCATAGTTAGACTATCATTGGTCTAACAGGTTGCTTTTTGTAGTCGTACTCGCGGCTTGGCAGTACATTTATTATGCAATTTTTCCTAAAAACGATCTAAAAAAAATAATCGAATACTTTAGTTTATAAAACAAAGCCCTTTGGTTCTTTTCATTATTTTTTTTTCTATTTATTGACAGCAGTTGCTTCATCCTTATAGAGCATGCAGTGACTTCAAATAATATTTAAATTTTCTCTTGCCTTTCACGTCATCACTAAATAATTACGCGTGTGATTCAGAAGGAAATCATACAGAGTTTATTGCACTCAAATGCTAAACTTTTAGATGCGTCAACCCTGATTGGAACACTCCGAACACTGGAACACTGACCATTGGAACACAAGTATAGCCAAAGAACATAATTTTTCATAACACGATACAAGTAATCCCAGTAATATCACTGCCTTGTCAATTGAACAAGAACGAATCTCAACCTATGATACTATTATACTCTACCGTGTCAACCTTTCCTAGCGGAACTGCCATAAAAATATCGCTTAAAACTAATCTGGCAGCAATATGTAGCAACTATATTACTGGACTTGATAGCCTTCCGGTTAGTGTCTTGTGCAGTTCGACCTAATAGCATAAACCTAGTTTCGATAAAACGTGCTTGCAATAAATGAATGCCAAGGTTATTAGCTACTGGCGACCTTGCATTGCATTTTACGAGTGTTGCATGATGACTTAAATTTATACATCAAAAAGAGAGAAAAGAACTTGCTATAAAAATTGGTAATAATCAATTAAGAAAAATTAATTTCGCATTAAAAAAAAACTCTAATTGCTGAAAATTATGATATGGTTGAAATTTCGAATCGGTAATTTTATTAAAATGCTTCCAGTGGGCGCTGTTCTATTAGTATTGTTGTCATGATATAGCTTGAACTTCAGAGAGAAATTTTACACCCTCTACAATGAAAACAGTGATCAACTATATTACGGAGTCAAAAATATCTGCTTGTTTCATTACTGGATTCACATTTATTAGATAGCATTTCTTTTTACGAGATATTACGTATCTTTTTTAGATAAAGTAAGTAAAAAACAGTTCGAAGAATAACTGGCAGAAATCTAAAGGTAATATTTGCAGGTGTTTGTGGCATTTTATTTTCCTTCTTTATAACCATTCCCGTGAATGTTGATCTGACTGGGCCAACTTTTTAGGAAACCTCAAGCCACTTGTAAAGGTGTCTGGAGAAAGCGATCCACCAATGGTTCTCCCATTTTACGCTGTCTAGGCTGAGTTTCTGTGGGGATCCTAAGCAGCGTGAAAAACTGGATTCAAAATATTTAGTTTAAATAGATTGGACGTTCACTCTGTTGAAGTGTTTGCACAAAAGCACAAGAAAAATTGCGCCTCAAGAGTAGTTTTTTTCCCCCTATCAGACTGCCTAAGAATTGCTCAAGAATGCATGAACTTCGAAGTTCAAGGTCAACATTACATTTTTTATTTTATTTTATTTTTAAAACTATTGATAGCCTGTGTTGGGGAGTGGGAATAGTGCTTAATTTAGGGATTGAATATGTTAACTACATTCGAATAATTTAGAAATATTGAATTCTAAAGTTAAATGAGTGGAAGATCATTCTTCTGTACTTATTTCAATTTTTAATATTGAATTATATAAATATGAGTGTGTGAGGGAGAAATTAGCCAAAACACTGATCTAGTAGTATAAAATGTTCTGTTCTAACTTGTGGATCTGAGAGTCTGGTTAGAAATATGTACTTGATCAAAGACTAGAAAGCAGATATGAGATATCGGCGAAAGATTAGGGGAGTGAACAGGTGGCATTACTGGCAGAATCATATTAAAAATGAAGATTGGAAAGGCAAGAATGCTGACATATGGGAAAGTATTGAAGAGAGCAAATCTAAGGATTTTCTCTCTTCAACACTTTCAAACAAAATAGGTTATTTTATATAAAATAAGTTATGTTTCAGACAAAATGTTAACACAGTAGGTGTTTGAATCCAAGATAACAGGAAAAAGATTTTTGGAAATTTTTGTGATATAAAACAGTCGCCATTTTGATCCACGACAAGGATAAATAAAAGGACCCAAACAAAATGACAGTTCACCACAGATGCCATATTTATGATGCAATTGAACAAATTAATGACTGATACATCACCCTAAGATAATGTTTTACTGAATTCACAGATGTGAAGTCTACGAGAAGGGCAGTGGGCACATTTCCATCAATTTTTTCAACATTTCTAAAAAGTAAGGAGCGATGCCATCGTGACAAGATTTTAGTTTCCAAGTTAGTAATTTTATTATGTATTTTGCCTAAAAAAAAACTACTTGACGCATACGGTGCTCTGAGTTTGGTATGGTAGGAGGCGATTTTGCCTCGGACATCAATGCAGGAGCTGAAAGAGAAGACTGATGCTAGAATGTAAACTTTTTTGCTGCTGTAACGGTGGTGCCATCAGGATAAGATAGGTGGGGGTGCGGGGGTGAAAAAATTATGTCCTGTGCCTTTAGCAAAGAAGCAGAAGGCACAGCTTCCATTTAGGAAGGAGACAAGTTTTCTGATGTTGGATTTTATTGTAATCAGATTTAGATCTGCTGATGACTGTTTTGCATTTACTGCTTCAGCATAAGTTGAATATGAGACTGGTTAATTGATGGGTGCCACCTAAGTAAGCAGAGTTTTTTATTTATATTTATTGAAGTGCTTTGTTACACTTATGTTAAACCAAGACTTGGAAAGTAGTCTTTACTTTCTAAGTAAAGGATGATAATATCTGACGAATGAGCAAAAGCAAAGGAACAGAATTTCAGTGGAAATTCTGTTCTACCATGGAAAGGAAGAACAGATTTTCAATTGACCTTTTTAGTGCTCAGCAACATGAGGTTGAGCGGTGTGCGCAGTATGGCGTTCTGCACAAGACTGTGGTCGGAGTTACTGAGAAGAGATTTGTCTTTAAGGCGAACTACTTAAATAGAGCGAGATTAAGGAGAGTTATCAGGAATTCTGGTAGGTATGTGTTTTGCGTTAGGTCATGCCCATAGCAAAGATTTCTACATCTCGTCCAACTTCGTGGGTGGTGTTGAATCTGTTCCTCGTCTTACTCCATTCCAACTTCCACTGTTCTGTGCTCTATTAAATGTTTCCCACTAATTACAACCTCTAGTTCTTCAAAAAGAGAAAAAACTGTAATTACAGAAAATACATGGAAATTTTAAAGGCGCTTACACATAAAATGCACTTTCTGTCTCTACAGGAGGAAATTTCGGTTTCGATTCTATTCTCTTAGACGAACTTTTTCTATACCATTTAAAGACCACACGGATAAAATATATCAAAAATATATGTTTAATACCTACGTTCTTTGAATAGTATGCAAATATTATATCAACTTCATGGATACTTCGCTTCCGTGTAATTGACGTGTAAGCATGTCAAGTCCGGTTAGTGAAATTAATCCACCTTCAAGTCAACTAGTCTGTCTTTAGCTCCAGCAAACCCGATATCTAAGCACAGAAAAAACTCGAGTTTTATTCACCCTGCTCGCTGAAATGACCTAGCACAGACGTTTACATAAAATTAGTACTATGTAATATTGGAAACTCCCCATCTAGAACATCGTGCAAATATAGCGACGGTGTATTTTCACAGCGGTGTCCAAAATTTACTATCGCCCAGATGCCGATTACTAAAATGTTGAGGTTAGAAGAATGCTATCTGCTTCCTGTGTGAGAGTGAGTGAAGAGGAGAAAAAAAAAAAAACCTCGCATAAATTTGGACGATCCAGTTCTATTTACAAAGATTGTCTATTTTGTCTTCAATAGATAGGGCTAAGGAATCTTTGTTTACATCGTGTCTCGGATACGATTTTAAATAATTTCGCTTGTAATCACATCATAGCTAAAGTAGTGGCTAAGAATTTGATCATGTAATTAATGACTACAACGAGATATGACGGTGTGAGTTTGTGAGGGAATCAGGTTCAAGAATTTCTCTCTTTGCTGATGCCAAAGCTGCGTTGCGCAGAGTTATTTACATAATCTCAGATCATTATCGATGATCTTAAAGAGCAGACTAAAATTTAATATAAAATATGCAAAGTCTCCGATATTTGACAAGTGGAAGAATAAAAGGACAATGGCGGTTTCTAGAAAGAGTTTATGAATACAAGTATTTAGCTATTTTGGTTATTTTGTCAGTTTGGCCACACTAGTGATTTCTTAGTAAGTGGTCACTTTTTTTTCTAATCAACAAGTTAGTCATTTGCGAGCTGTGAAGTTCTATTTCGTTGAGGCGCGCTCTTTCCAGTTTATCCTTACCATAAAACTGACGTCGAATACATTTGATAACCGCGTTGATGTCTATTGTGAAAGTAGGAATTTGGTAACAGCAATTATAAACTCAACATTTTCTTGAAATATTGGATTACGAGATCATTTACATCCTCTTAACATATAGCGCAACGCAAGCTTAATGTCAAGGCTGTAATGGAAATAAGGTCATCTAAAGTAGTCGAGAATAAATCGACACGTTTTGTTGTTTAATAATACCATTGTTTGAACTACACCTATAACTTAACATACTTAACATATAAATGTTAAGTTGCTTACTTAACGTTGTAATTAAATCATGCTAGTATCGGGGGGAGGAAGAATTTTTTTTTTTTGAACGTAACTGGGTAGTCGATTCCAGTAGTCTGAAACCTTGTTTCTTGTTCAAGAAACAAGGTTTCAGAACAAATTTTGGAACAGTTAAATAGGTTCACCCACCCACCCTCTCAAGAAACTATCTTTGAATCCGCGCTTAAGCAGTCGATTGTAGGACACATGAGTACGCGCTCAGATTGATATTATTTATGCTTTTATTAGAGTTCTTCTAAATATTGAATGATATATTGATTCTAAATATTCATTTTGTTTCTAATATGGATATTCATACATATTAGAAACAAAATGAATCCTTTGACTATTAAGTTCTGGAAATCAGGGGACTGTTAATCATCATACTTTGCAGTCTCCATGAACTGAGCCCATGACTGATTTTTAGAGCCATTGGGACCAGAGTATGCTGTTTCGTGATTCTGAACCTAATCCCTTCGAAATGGTTGGCCTAGTACATAGCATATCCGCTCTTCAAACAACAGGTTATAGGTTCGAATCCTACCTAGGGTATGGATGATTGTAAAATCTATTCTGGACGAGCATGTATAGTTGGAGTTTATAATGCTTGTTGTGAAGCATTATAACGTGAAGACCTATTGGCAACCAATTTCAAAACAAAAAGTATCCGATGCATCTACCCCATTGGAGTAGTATATTTTTCTTTAAAAAAAAACACCTTCAGAGAGTCTAGAACTCAACGAGGAAGGCCAAATATCACTCGCATTATGTTGTATACCTTTTCTTGAATTTATTCACACTATTTGATTCATTACCTCCAAATGCAGCCATTCCAAACATTCACCGCTCTGAGAGAAAAATCTAGCTCTCATTCCTATCTTGATTGCTTTCATTCTCAACTACGATGGATGTCCCCTCCCCAGACTCCATAAAATGAAAAATTCCATCTAGTAGTATCCTGTATATCGCTATTAGAAATTTATAGAGCTCTGTCTGCTATCCACAAATTCTCAGTCTCTCTCTCCTCATACCGTAATCTCGATATTAACACCCTCGGTGTACCCTGTCTACTATATCTGAATCTCCCCGAAGACTAGATCTACAAACAGTAGTCCATATGAGATGGTATCAAGCTCTCAAGAGGCAAAATGATCTTATTCATACTTGTCAATATTCGTTTCAGCACTGCAATTATCAATTTAATTCCATTTGCAATTTTTGCTATATTTACACCGAATTTCATCGTAACCCCTAGCCCCTAGCCTGGTCAGTTTCTTGTAGCATAATCTAATATAACATAATACGACATTTGATATCTCATAACACCAAACTGACTTTACGTTTACTAACATTGAACTGACGTCATTTTCACATGCCTACAACTCGAGTTAATTCAAATCGTTCCGCAAATACTGCATATCATCACCCACATTCCTGATTACCCTACCTATCTTTGTATCATCAAATAGCTGTCTCCTGTCAAATCGTTCCCAGTGTCATTAATGTAAAGATCGAATGATAATATGATGATGACAAAACAAACACTCAGGAAAGTAAACGCAAAGCTCTTACAGAAGGAAGAGAAATTGCTTCCTGTTAAGATGCACATATACAGCATCTTTAGTATTAACGAATATAATTTTTAACTAGCTACAACCCAATTCGCAGTCCCATGGGTGGGAACGATTTCTGAATGTGATCACTTGATACATGAGTACACAAACTGCATAATGTGGGAAATTATTAGTTGATCCAGATGCCTGGCTAGCTAGATCTGCTACAGATAATTGTGGAGGTGTGATGGCGTGGAGTATTTATTATTTTAATTGACGGCGTTAGCCGATTTATTATTTTTTTAATTTATGTTATGGAATCCAATGATTCGTTGCCGGAGAGCATTTTACGCTACTGCATGTGACATATTCCGTCAACAATCAGCTACGCATGACGCCATCTATTGTCCCCAGTAAATTTATTGTTCTGTATTAAATGTGTTCTCTGGCGAATTAGATTTTCTTACTTTCCGTAAGAAAATCTAATTCGTGTAAGAAAATTATATAACCTCAGTCTTAGATCACCTAATTCACCGTCAGTTGAAAAAAGGTCTATACAAAGATTTCTCTCGTCAGGATGAGTATCAAACTCATCTTTCTCATTGAAAGGCCATGCTGTCCTGTTGTCCTCATGACAGTGCTAATGAGGCACTTGAACTGATAGTGGAGCAAGGTTCAAGAATGCCACATTTTTGCTGACCTTGTAATTATGAAATAACGATGATGATGATAAAAGATTGTCTGTTGGTCAATCGATAATTGCAATGCCTTTAGTTGGAAAGAGCTTGGTTTGAATTCCATCCAAAATGAAAAAAACGCTTACAATAAAGTTTCAATTGAGAGCGAGTTATTTGACTTCATTTTAGAATTTACTGAATTTACAGCAAGAGAGACTGGCGAGAAGAATGCGAGCCAATGATGGATGTGGCAGACTGGAAATAGGATTAACTTCTTTCATTAATAAGATTTTGCAGAAGGATGATCACGTTAAGGCGAAGATAAGATTAACTGTTCTTTCAGGCTTTTAGAAATATGATTAACTGCACTTCATTAATAAAATTTCTCTGAAGGAGAATCCTAATTAATGAAGCTTCATTCACCTTGAGGAGACCGACGAGGACAAGATTATTACAACAAATAAGTACATAACTCATGGTCACGATTTATTTGTAACAGTCGCTTCCAAGAGGACTGGAAGTATTTACCAGTTATTCTCATTATCCTAGAATTTTACCCACCATAGAATATCTGATTTGGAAAGTTTTCAGGAAGATGAAAATTACTGTATCCGGTTTCACGGAGGCCCGTGTACCTTTCTGGACGTTGCGTCTGCATACCTAGCCTAGGCCACCCGAAGTTCTTATTCCCAGAAACTCGTTTTTCGTTAGAGGAATAGAGGCTACGAGATGGTGATACTTATCTGCCTCATCTTCAACGGATGCCATTTATTTATATAATATAATTTCTGATAATTTTGAGCCAGCTGTTCCGATTGCCTACCTATGCAACGGCACTTTTCCCGCAATCTACAAAATTAGATAGGACTAAAACAGCTTCATCCATTTTCTGTGGGGAAATAAAAAGCAGCGGATATATTCCTTTCATTGGCTTGTTCAACCATCTGGTGAATAGAGTGTGTCAAACATGAAGTAAAACGAACTGTTCGCTGCAGAAAGTACCTACAATTCAGCTTAAGGCGAGATGCCATCGACTGAATATATGCAGAATGGCTTTGGCATCTCGTGAAGTTCATTCTCCTACGAGTTCAGGTTGTTGTTACAACACACTTGGAGAAGGATACTGCTTGCCGTCGGACAGGTATAGCGTTACATTCACCATTCATGGAATACACATTAAATTAAATGCAGAAGTTCACCAACAAATCGTTAGCTGCATTTGTCTGCTGCGTCCACAGATTGCAAACGTAAAGTGGAAAACGTGCTGCCGATTCGCTTTCTCATGGCTACAAAATCTCATTATAGACGTTCTTAAATTTGATTATTATTTAAATCTGATATTAAACTAAAGAACATCGATTATTTCAGACGATAGTCTTAGATGTCAACACTTGACATCCGCCTCTCTTCACTGGATTCCGTGTATAATTAGTTATATTTTATTTAAATTCAATTATTTTAATGATAACGCGGGAGTTCTGGTTTCATCGAATAATATTAAATATATTTGATTAAATACGTTAGAAGAAAAGCCTTTTCGTTTCATTTTTTATGTTCCCACATTTCACTGATTTTTTAGGTAAGAAAAATGTCTCGTATCATCTCATTCGTGATCCACTGTAAGCGATTATTGTTACTATGCGTCAGAACTTTACAGAACAGCAATTTAGAAACATGAACTCGACATAATTCAGTGTTCAGACAGTATTTAGTTAATCAGCATTATGAGGTTTAAAAAAGTAGGCAGAAGATTGTAAACATATTCAGTTGGCAAAGGTGGGACTAAGCAACATAGTGCTGGCTCCACTCAAATTTGGGATGCAAAGAGAAGTGTCCCGTACTCGGTGTAGATCAATAGCGGCTCGCAAGAATTTGTAGTGGTGGAGCTACAATGCTACCAACCCAAACTGCACGTAAATCACGCGTTATCCCTACTGGTGTGGTCTGCACTAAATTCAGCTCCAGAGTTCAGTATAATAGCCAGTACTGATAGTAGTCCTAGCCACACAGCACATTGACAGTGGCTATAAAATGAGTTATATAAAATACGGTATTGTATTACAAACAAGAAAATAACGGTTTTTAGATCCATTTTAACGACAACCACGTTAATTTGTGCTCGTGTAGTAGCTTCGTATCTTGGGCTATAATGCTACCAGCCCAAACTGCGTTATTCCCACTATGTACTGGTTTGGTGCGGAATGCATTGAATACAGCTCCAGCGTTGAGTATACCAGCCAGTACCGATGCTAGCCCTAGCTCGCACAGCACATTCACTATTGCTACAAAATGAATTTGTAGCAATAGTGAAAATTCCAGTATAAAATGAAAGTTCCTGTTTTTAGATAAATATATAAAAATTTAAGAACGACAATAATAAAAACAGGAACTTTCATTTTATACTGCAGGAGATGCAGCCCTTATGGACGATCCTCCTGGTGTAGATTCACCTTTGCTTTCCCACTTTCGTATGGCATGTTGCTAGAGCCCCTGCAGTTTGACGTGGTGCATGATCATGTTGATATTCAAATGAATCGTTCTTACAGTTTTCAATCGGAGCGTAAGTGCAGAATTTTCTACAATTCATTACAGCCTTCGATATTCTTTTTCCGGGAGCTATATGAGTCCAAACCCAAAGAAACGTCTCCACTACGCTAACAGATGGGATAATGATGCATGCACTGGTAAATACCATTATCCTGGTAGGTCTGTCATGTCCATACATGTGTAAGTAACTTTGTAATGCAGTTTGGAAAACGACTGGACAAAGCGCCCTTCGATTAAAAAATAAATGAGTTCAATTCTCGTTTGATCAGAAGAAATATTTTTATAGACTTTTCCCACTGCAGGTGAGTTAGACCATACAATAGCAGGGTTTTTCTTCTGGTAAATCGGATTTTTTCATCACACATAGGCCAATCAGACTGAGAACATGCTCAACCCTATGTTACTAATATCTGTTAGTTACTAATATTAGTAACAGTAGACAGCATAGTCCAGATGGTAACTTATGTCGAGTGTAGATGTTGGATTAAATAGTGTAGGTTGCCATCCAGTGATAAGTCCTTGAATTCCATTGGGATGTCATGTAATAATAGTAATAATCTGAACACACATATCGGATTTAAAAAGCGTAAATATAATATACGCTCTTTAACAATGTATGGTCGGATTACTGTTCCTTGCATAACACCTCAGTTTGAATAACGGAAATAATCCATGTAGTAAAGAAGGCATCAATCTGGATGCACTTAACATTTCTAGGACACTCCATTAGGCCTGGCTCAGAATCTCACCTATACAACTTCTGGCACTGCATAAATCTCAAAACTTGCCAAACTTGTAATGCTGTTTACATATTTGAGATGGTTCAACTAAAACCTCTGTAAGAATGCTTGATGCTATTCGTAAGAAGGCTATTTACTTAATGATGATTCTTCTTCTTGTACTGATCCTAGTATATTCTCTCACCAACATTTACTTTCCTGCATTGTTTCTCTTTCATAGGTAGTTTCATGGACAGTGTTCTACTGAACACTGTCCACAATCATTTTAGACTATCTTACAAAATTTTAAGGATATATGAACAGTTGCATGAATTAGCATCTATTTACTTTCTAGATTCAAACTTACCAAATCAGCTTGTCTTCAGGATATTTCTTTCCACCATCCAATCAGTGTTCTTTGAACAGCCTTCCCCTCCTTGTCTTTCCCAAAGACACAGATTTCTTCTTACTTCTTTCTTTCTCGCATACAGCACTAATATGCTTTAGCGTTCATGTTTGAGCCTGACATGTGCATTCCTGTGGAAAAGACGTTTTCATCAATAGCAGTAGGCCATCCAAGTTATGTATTTGTTTTTGTTATAGATAGTTTTTGATTCTTTCTTTCTTTCACTACGCGTTATTCCCGCTTCCCATTCAGGATCTGCATGTTACTTAGATGCGACTTCTTGTTAGTACCACTCCCAACCGACCTGTCGCCTAGTCTGCCGCTGGGGGGGATATATGTTTGGCTGTAGAAGCATATGTTTACAAGGCCGGTTTACCTGCTTACGGGATGAAAAACGCCAAATAAACTGGCGGAGAAAACTCTACTGCCCGCGCCCAAGACCGGCTAACTTGGCTATGCCTGAGGAAGATCCTCAAGTTCCTCACGTCTTCGACGGGAATCGAACCCTGGACACTCCTTCCCCAGGCATATGGTTACGAGGCGCAAAGCCACTAGGCTAACCGCGTGGACTCAGCGCAAAATCAAATACAAGTTATGTATTTGATTTTGTTCTAGATAGCTGTTTTTGATTCTGTTCTAGAAAAAAAAAGGGCTAGAAAAGGTGGGGGGAAAAATGACCTTTTTTCCCACCAGTTCCCGAGTTAGTCGATTCTTCCAAGACATTTTCATCTCCGGGGGAACTTGGGTTTTTAATCTCGCAACTCAACATAAGAAAATCAAATGTAGAACACTAATATTTAGACATTAACATACATACACACATTGATCGACTAACTCGAGAGCCGTCTAAAAAAGACATAGTAAAAGTTCCTCTAGTCGGCGACTAGAATTAAACTAGAACGCTTTTTCTCCGGGTGATCTAGCGCCATGAACAGCAAACACTACTTCCTGAGATGTACAGCGTATAAGTTTGCTAGTTACGGGATGAAATTTATAGGTTTTGTCCTCTTGTATTGTATATTTTTGTATTTCTCTTTTCATATTATGCACTTGATGAAGTCTAAGAAAACCAAACAAGTTGGGCAGTCAAATAATAAATAGTTTTATTTCTATTTTGTTACTCCTTAGCATTTAGTCATTAAACTGCTTCAATTATTTCACACAACCGAGCACATCCGACAAAAGTATGTGGACGCCTAATTGTGGTCAAACAATGCGTTTATTACATTTTCAGTACCTACCTTCGGCCTGAATTACAGCAACTACTGTTAGTGGCATGCTTTCAACCAATTCTGATATGTCGCAACAGGAATATTCTTCGATTCCTCAGGCAAAGCTCTCCCCCCATTGCTGATTCTGATGATGACCGCTGTGATCTGGAGTGAATTCGGCATTCTAATTCATTCCAAACATGCTCGATGGGGTTGAGCTCTAGACTCTACAGTAGTCAGTCCAATACATCAACGTTGTTTTTTGTAAACCAGTACGCGCTGCGCAGTATGGCTTGGAGCTTGCCATGCTGAAACTTGCAAGGGTCACTGCCGATGTACTTGCACCTCGTCGGAGGCATGAAGTTGTCTGGGTAGTCAGACGCCATGGTCCTGGCATGTCCACTAATCAACACAACCCCATCTAACTGAAACATCCTATGCCATTACCGAGCCTCTGTCAAATTTGACAATTCGAAAAATGCAGTCATAATGAAACTGTACCCGGGGTAATCTCCAGATCGAAATACGATCTGGAGATCACCCCGGGTAATGGAAATGGCGTGTGTGTGTGTGTGTGTGTGTGTGTGTGTGTGTGTGTGTGTGTGTGTGTGTGTGTGTGTGTGTGTGTGTGTGTGTGTGTGTGTGTGTGTGTGTGTGTGTGCTGTTTAAGGCATTAGATCTCACAAAGAAAGAGCATTGTAAGTTCATTTCTAGTCGCCGACTGCAAGAATTTTCTTGTAGTTGGCAAATTTTTTTTGAGTTGGTTAATCTGTGGTATTGGCAAGAAGGTTTTCTCTCCCAGAAAACTCGGGATACAGAGGCAGAACTCGTCATAAGACACGTTTTCGTCCCTGAAACTCAACAAAATCGACAGTAGATCACTATTTTCAGACAGTAAACATAATGTTAGGATTAGAGACAATGAGATGGTGGCAGTTATCAGCCTCCTTTAGCCATCGAATCCGTGTATAATTTCTGATAACCTTGAGAAAGCTATCTCTGATCGGCTACCATTAAAGACAGAACGTCTCCCTCGGTCTCCGAAAGTTAGACAGGGCTGAAATGATCTCACTCGCTCCCTATAAAGGAATAAATGGCATTAGTAACAAAAGAAATGTTTAATCTCAAACCAATCTTAATTCAGAATAGGTTAGTTCACTAATGTTCGTAAGTTTGAACTCAGAAAGCGACACTCTAAATTAATTTTGCAGAATTATTTTATATTGCAATAAAATTGCAAAATTACTTTGGGAAGATCAGAATTCGAAACTGAAAATAAATAACTTTATGATGTACAGTGTACAAAACGCCTCCTCACTTATAAGTTCCCATTTCACCTGTTAGCCTACTTGGATGAGTTGATAGTTGTATCCTTGACTAATATACCATATGGTAGAATTTACAATAGCATGGATTTTTGAATATCTTAAAGATAGAGAAATATTTCGTTTCTAGTCCTCTCCACTTATTAAAAGTGTAAGGTTGCTTGAAGTTTCATTTTTGGTTAATTTGGTTATCTAACTCTTAGCCACACACCTATTTTACAGTTACTTTTGGGTGGGGTTCATATAAATTAAATTTAAAAAATAATAATTCCTCTGTTGTTTGTTATTTCCCAAAAAAGTAAACGGAGTTCTTTTGGCTAACTTTTTAACGACAGTTCAGCAGTCATTGTCCATGTTTCAAGCTTTCAGTGATAATGAGTGCAAACTATCAATGAATCTAAACATCTAAGACGAGACAGAGCACTGTAAACTAAAAGGCCCCAATCTGCTGGCCCTGTCCTACCTGTCATTATTCTTGACTGTAATAGTGTAAAGTATCAGGTCGTTTTAAGGTAAAAAAAACAAAATAAAACATTTATCTACTGCTGAGAAAGAGCCTATGTAGCTCGGTGGAAGTGGCGTTTGTACTCCATAACACTCGGTTGCTCAAAGAAAGACCTAGGTCCACTAGTTGCAGACTAGAGGAACCTTTTCTAAATCTTTCTTTGACTGGTTCCTCAAGCTAGTTTATCTCTAGCACAGGCAGGTGGGCTTTTTCTTGTGGAAATTCGGAGGTTTTTTTGTTCCATAAACCGTGGAACGTACACTATCTAAGACAATAAATATATGGTAATAGAACTTGGAACACGAGCTGGCAACACTTGTAAGCCATCTCTTCACTGGATATCATTTATAATTAGTGATAGTCTTAGGTCAGCAATCTCTAATTGTCTAATGGTGTAGCTCGGTAGAAGTGGCGTTTGCACTTCACAGCACTTGTCTGCTCAAAGAAAGACCAAGGTTCAATTGTAGTTGCAGAATAGAGGAACTTATTTTAAATCTTTCTTTGCCGTCAACAATCTCAAATTGCAGTATATGGGGATGGATATAGGGTTGGTGAGATGGATAGGAGGGTGGTTGATGGAGAGATATCAGAGAGTGGTTTATTCAGGAGTAGAGTCCACAAGACGGCCTGTGACTAGTGGTGTGCCACAAGGATCTGTTCTTGGACCACTGCTGTTTAATTTGTCCATGATATAGGAAAGGATCTGAGAGGAACAGTTCATTTGTTTGCAGATGATGCAAAGTTGGGTAGGGCAATAGTGAATGCAGATGACGTCAAAATTTTGCAAGATGATTTGGATAGATTGGAGGTCTGGGCTAAGGTGAATGAATGTGAATTTAATGTGGCAAAATGTAAGGTTATGCATTTTGGGGTGAAAAGATTAGCAGCAGTTTACTACATTGGTGGAACTGTACTCCAGGAAATTGATGAGGCACGAGATTTAGGAGTGTTGATGGATAAGGAATTGAAATTTAGGGGACACATTGCAAAAGTGGCCAAATCAGCTCATCAAATCACTTGGTTGCTGAAGAATACATTGACAAGCAGAGACGAGCAGGTTATTGTTCCTCTGTATCGAGCCTTGAAAAGACCCCATCTCGACTACTGTGCCCAGATTTGGTCACCTAGGTTTCTTCTTGATGGGGAGGAGGTGGAGAGGATCCAGAGGCGAGTCACCAAGCTGATAGCAGGTCTGTGGAATGAACCTTATGAGAACAGGTTGAGGATTTGTGGGTTGCAAAAATTGGTTGATAGGCAGAGGAGGGGAGATATGATTGAGACATTCAAATTACTGAAGGGTTTCTATAAAATTAATTCAGAAGATATTTTTGAGAACAGGGCTGGTTGTGGGAGGACTAGGGGACATCCATGGAAACTGGGCAAAAGTGTGGTTAGTAAAGGTGTTAGAGCTGGGTTCTTTACTTTTAGAGTAGTGAATGAGTGGAATGCGCTCCCAGAGTCTGTGGTGGATGCTGTGACAGTGAATGAGTTTAAGGCGAGGTATGATAGATACTGTATGACTGTCGAATAGTTGTGATGAATATGATTTGAGGCCTCCCTCGATGAGTCTAATGACTCTCTGGAGTTGCCCGTAATAATAATAATAATAATAATAATAATCTCAAAAGTCCTCACTACTCCCAATATGGGAATTAAAGGCTCGTTAGAGGATTTACACCCTGGAATTAATTTTTATTTTGTAAACTGTGAATATGTGAAACATTATAAAAAATAAGGAAATCATCATGTGACTTTTATTCTCCAAAGGGTATAGGTGAACCTCCTTTAGGCCTAATTATCTTGGACAGCCAGTCTCCATACTTCAACCTCCACTGATAAGAAGCTCAATATTTTCAATGCTTTTTTGGAAGGAAGCTATGGCAAACAACCTCTGCCATCGCCTGGCCCCAAACCTATCAATAGTATTATTGTCAGTAATAGTGTGAATTCTACTGTCCAGAGGAAAATTCTCTATATGCCTGTGCCAAAGATTAACTACACTAGTGGCCAAAATTGTGGAAAAACCTTTTGGAAAAACTGTATTTCTGAGGTTTGATGGCTCATAACACCACTTTTTTTTTAGTAATACCATAAAATTATATATCAATGGAAAGATTATTTGATGAAAAATGTAACGAGATAACTTTTATGAAAATTGTTTTATTAGAACAGCAGTTATAAAGAAGAAAAGTGAAACACATAGAAAAAATGAGATATACAAAAATTCTCACAATGTGAATTAATACTTAGTTGGGTAACCTTTAGCATTAATTACGGCCTTACAACGCCTTCCCATGGAGTGAACCAAGTTTTTTGTTCTGCAGCTGTTATAATGTGAAACCAAGATTTAATTATTGCTTCTATTAATTGGGTTTTATTGCTGGGTTGCTTCTGACTAACAAGTTTCTTTAGTCAGCTCCATAGATTTTCGATTTGGTTAAGGTCTAAGCAATTCCCAGGCCATTCCAGCAGTGGAATATGATTATCTTGAAACTACTCTTTGCACACAGCAGCAACATGACATGGAGCTGAATCCTGTTGAAATATAAATGCTTCATTATCTTGGAAAAGATCACATGCTGAAGGCTTCAGTTTGGGCTCAAGTATTTCATTTATGTATTTTTGGGCATTTATATTGCCATTAATCACGCAAATTCTGCCCACACCTTTTGATGTCATATAACCCCAGATCATAACACTAAGTGGGTGTTTCACGGTAGGTGTAATGCAATCAGGATGCAAATCTTCTCCAATTCTTCTCCTTACGTATTTTATGCCATCACTACCAAACAAGGAGATTTTGGTCTCATCACTCCAAATAACACTGTCGTATTGTTCCTCTGTCCAGTTAATATGGATTTTTGACCAATTTAATCTTTTCAAGCTTTGTTTGAGAGATAAAAATGGCTTCGTTCGTGGAATTCTAGCATTTAGACCAAATTCTTGCAGTCTGTGCCGAACAGTCCTTGCACTCAACTTCACATTGTATTGCACCATTTCATCATATATACACCCAGATGATTTTGTTCTGTCATGTAGGCATAGTCTCTCAATTCTTCTAACATCACTTGCTGTTGTGCACCTTTTCCTGCCTTTACCAGTCTGGTTTTGTAGTGACTGAGTCTCCTTATACCTCTAAGTTTCCACCAATTTTTCTTCTAATTTCTTCATAACTGTAGCCTTCTTCACTTAATAGTACTATTTTACATTGCTTTGTGGGTGACCAGTCAACTCTTTGCGCCATTTCTTTAATTTTATTACGTTTTACAAGCTCACTGAATGAAAGAACACACACAAAAAAAACCCGACTTGATAGCAATCACATAACACACTTACCAATGTCCTGTTAACTTCTGTGGTAGATGGAGTGAGCCCTTGGCTCTTTATCCCTTTATCTCTATTTTACTTGAGGTAGAGTATTATGCCTGCTCTTAGTGAGCTTTTCTAGTGGTTTTCATTTTAAGATGGCTTTTAGTCTTCTGTGTTTGAAGTGGTCTGTGGGGCTGTAGTTTGATGCCTCTCTTAGTAATTGGTTCTTGTGGTTTTTTTGTTATTGCGAAGAATTTTTCTGCAACGGTTTTCATGAGTGTCTTGATGCTTGGTAGTTTAGTATCGCGATGAAGTTCTGCATTTCTGACAAACCAGGGTGCGTTTAGTTCCATCCTGAGACACTTATTCTGAGTTGTTTGCAATTTTTTAATGATTTTTTCTATCGTGTGTCCCCAGGCTGGTGAGGCGTAGATTAATTTGGGTTTTATTACTGTCTTGTATATGAGGATTTTGTTATTTTGGTTTAGGAAGCTTTTCCTGTTTAGGAGTGGGTACAGCCGTGCAATGGTCTGGTTGACCTTTGTGATGATGCAGTCGGTGTGCGTTTTTAAATTTAATTTCCTGTCCAGGTGTACTACTAGGTATTTTGCTGTCTTCTGCCAGGGGATTATTTTCCCAAACATTTGAATGTTGTCTTCAGGTTCTGTTTTCCTTCTGCTGAATAATACTGCAGTAGTTTTGGTTGGATTAATTGCTATTCGCCATTTGCTGTACCAGCTTTCTATGGTGTTGGCTGAGATTTGACAAATGTCCTACTCTCAGCTCCAATACATGATATCAATAGATGACTCCTACTCTGACCTTACTGGCTCATTGCCAAAACAAGATGACACCTGATTAGCTCTCTAAACACTCATGCTCATTGGCTACATTCAAATGAAGGGAAGCTACTTCATATCAGCCTAAGCAAGTTGTGCTTCTTTTTTTCTAGTTATTTGGCTATAACTTTTCATAGAATACAGATAATTGAACAAACTTTGTTGCATTACATTCTTGATTAAATTATCTTTCCATTGATATATATATATATAATTTTATGGTATTACACCAAAAAAAGTGGTGTTATGAGCCATCAAACCTCAAAAATACACTTTTCCCAAAAGGTTTCCACAATTTTCGCCACTAGTGTAATTCGCCGAAGAAAGGTCTAGAAAATTGACTGTAGTTCGACTATAATCGAACATATAGTGATTATTCTTCGGGCAGCCCAGAGCAGTGGAATCAAACGTCATTTCTACAGGGCTACACAAGTACATATTAAAATATAGCAATGGAACACAGTTTTTCTAACTGAAGAAAAAAATATGTAATTTTTCTTTTTTTAATTCCGAAACTTAGTAAACTCCACTACATTCACACCCCAAAATACATACCAGTTTGGATTAGGAAACATTGGCTCTAATGTAGCACACCGTGATTTCCTTCTAGAAGAGTTATTCGGTCTGCTTTGGGAATAATAAAAAAAAAGCATTTGATGCTTCAGTTATTTTTATTTTAAGACGTTTCTTGACTACTATTATTCTCGCAACTGTTGGCTTGCTTCCACTTCGTAAAAGTTCATGAAAAGTAATTCGAGTTATTTAACAACAAACATTCAGAGCGCCTTCTACCCATACGATAAAAATTATATATTGTTAAAGGTTACCAAGAGCTAGTTTGTGGTCAAGTTGTGGCTTTGATTGGAAACTTGATGGCAATTTCAGTAATGAAGTTCAGTTATGAACGTCTAGAAAGATTAGCAGATACTGTGAACTCTTACAATATATTTGTGATGCTAAGAAGAGCGTTTAATAGTCAAGGAGTTCGATTTTTAGGGTTTAGGTGTTCAGCTGTAGAGGTGGGGCAAGTAATCGTAACGATGTAGTGAGGTATTGAAACGTGTTTATATGTAAAATGTATAGTGAATTTACCATCTCTAATCCAGAGTTGATATTTTATAGCTGCTAGGTTTTCGTTTAAGGTAATATATTTATTTGAAATTCAAGATTTTTTTCCTGAAAAAAGAAATGCCCCTTTTTAGGCGTAAAGCAGGTAAGTTGTGCATAGGAATAACACTATATTTATTGTGTTGATTATTGAGTTCTTTAGACTGGTAGCAGAAAATTTTGTTTTGGATGTATTACCAAAACAGGTAAATAATGTAATTGTTTTGCTCGTTGTGTCACCCTTTTCTTCTCTCCCACAATATTAAATTTAAGAAAGGCGCGAAGAATAAGATCAGCGAACACTCAGAAATCATTGGTATGGTATTTTAAAAGATCAGAGAAATTTGGAAAGCTGTTAAATATAAACAGTAGGTTGTCATTGAAAAGGTACAGATTGTTCAAGAAAACCATGAGAATGATTCTGCAACTGTCAGTTTCTTTCGAAGTGTTTTTGTTGGATATATGTGCAGCTACACTTTGCAAAATTGAGGAATGTTGATATTTGTTGGCATTACATGTTTTGAGTTTTACACCACAAATATACTTTATTGTAGTTTCTCTTACAAAAGCAGATCACATGAAAATCTTTGAAAATAAACTAAGATAAATATGACAATGCCATACCATAATTGCAGTAAACTTTTTTTTTAAGGTGGCATAGGATTTTATACTTTCTGAACCATTTATGCAAATGAAAATTATATGGTAATGAGTACTATATATTACTAACCTTTTCCTTTTTTTACCAAAAAAAAAAAAAAAAACAGTTTTGTGCACTTTACAAGAGATAATTACCTAGATAACATGAAGACATGATATGAAACCAGACCACGAGGATAGGAAATGACAATTTATGAATATCTGAAATAACACTTGTTTCCTCATCATTTGAGAAAGTAATGCAGCTTGGAGGGGGAAAATTAGTTGCATTCAAAAAAATGTTACTGTATGTAGTTATATAATGACCCCCACATAAATGAAGTTTCACTTGTGTTTATGTTGTGAGCTTTAAATATAGCCATATCTAGAAGTCTGCAGCATCTTGTTTGATAATAACAGAAATACATATGCAGTAGCCAGTTAAGTTACATGTTACATCCAGGACTGATTTACCCACAGCTAAACATTTCTAGTTACTTTCTTCAGTTTCAATGAATTACGCTATTAAGTTAAAATGAAATGGAATTTATTTATTTAAATGAAAGCTCATTAAACATTATTTGTAATCAGTGATATTTCATTATCCATTAAAATGAACTTGCAATCATTTTGATAGATTGGAGGTTTTAAATCATTTTTTATCTCTATGATCCCTATAAAGAGATCGGGTTGGATAGATAATGGCAAATGCTATTAAACATGGATGAAAAATGCTTTGGAAACAATTATTGAATATCTGCAATACAGCCAGCAATCCTTACCAAGAGAGACAGCCTAGTAATACTGGTATCCAAGAAAAGCTATCTAAACAACCTGAAAATTACACAGGGACTGGACTGTTTCTTACCACATTGAAAATCCGTGTAAAAATCTTCGGTTTAGAATGCTTCTAAACCAAATTGAAATTCCCAAAAAATCCAGTGGGTTTGCTGAAAAACAGAAGAACTGTTAAACACATCAATCTTAGAAGGCTGCCAGAATTTCCTTTTAATCTTCAATTTCATAGAATTCTCTAATAATATTCCAAATTCAATAATTTATGTACCTACTGAGAGTTTATTTATCAAAAGTTAGGTTAGCCAAATACAAAGCTGAGGAAAAATGGTGTTAAATAATTAAAAATCACAATAGCTGTCAGGCTGGTGAAGCCCCATAGCACTAATAAAAGGGAACTATATGGACTCCTGGGCAGAATCTATCTGTGAAGTGGTGCCAATCAAAGTAAACTCCTATGCCAAAGAAATTTCAAAACTTTTTAAGTTTCTATGTTATCTGGCTGTAACATTAATACATTTATTATTATTATTATTATTATTATTTGTCACTTTCAGGGAGTCCAAAGACTCATCGAGGGAGGGCATCTACTCTACAACTCTGTCTCCACCACTCACAACTCCACCAACTGACTGCAACCACACCAACAGCATCTATCGCCGACCAACCACCACCACTGATATTTCCACGGACAATCACAAACATCCATGCCCATAGCTGGATTCAAACCCGCAGCCTTTTGGCTGGGGAGCAGATACGCTAACCACTCAGCCAGCCTGGCTGGCCGAGTGGTTACTATGCCAGATTGAAGTCTCTTTAGCTCTTCATTTCAGTAAAATGGAAAAAACTTTTTTATGATGTACATTTTCCTGTTGATTTTTGCTGATGTTTATTTTTGATGAATAAATATTTTAAAGGTTATCTTTTACTGATGTTTTGTAGAAACATTAATAGACATGATACTTTGTCTACTTTCACTTACAGTAACATAGTATCATGCAGGGCAAGAGCAAAAGAATTGGTTACAACATTCAAAATATGAACTCAAGAATGAGTCCAACAGCACGAGTATACTTTCACGTCTCATTCACAGCTGGATGAACAGGAGAAAACACTTTTAATATTTCAGGAACCCAGGTATAGTTGTGCAATTCAAAATTAATTTTTTTAAAAAATTAACAATTTATGGCAATTGCTTGCAAAAACTTAGGAATCTGGGTGGATATACTTGCCAGTGATTGATGGAAGACTTCCTGTAAACTAAAAATTCAGCATTGGCTGTATAGTTACAGATGATTAAGTTCTTCCAGAGAGGGAAGACTGTTGTTAAATTCACATTCAGTGAACTTAATGTGGCTATATAAGGAGTTTATTCTGGCCAAATATTAAGGTAATTCTGTTTGAGTGGGACCAGACTGTAAAAATGTCATCAACAAAACATAGCCAAATACAATGTTTGAAGAAAAATGGTGTTAAAAAGTGGGCTTTCCAAATGCTCCATAAAGTAATCAGCACACAAAGCCGGTGAAATAGGAACTGCACATAACTGTGCCTTCTGTTTGCTTGTACAATTTATTCTACCATGTGAAGTATCCTGCATTGATGGCAAATTAAACAATTTAATAACAACATCAGGGAAATCATCTTGTGAAAACTGCAGTTTCTTGATGCAGTATACTAGAGAAATCACATAAAAAGAAACATAAGTTCAGGGGCTATTAAACAAAGATCTTTTAATTTTCTCCTTGAAGTTAAAATTGGTTTGGCTAGTGAGATTTTGAAGGAATTTGAAAGCTATTTAACTAAATAAGTAGGAAAGCAAATGCCTTCAACTATTGGACATAGTGGATAACCAGATTTGTGCACCTTGAAAGGCCATGGATACATGGGAATGAACATGAAGAATTCACAATTTTTTAACATTGTAAGCATCTAAAGAACATGTTTGGTCTCGTATTACAGAGATCTATGAGGGTACAAGTGAGATCCAGAAGTTAGTCATTACCTCCAAACTCATTAAAGAGTATGGTTTAAATTAATCAATCACCAGTGCTGAATTTTGATATCTTGGCCTTAGCAGATTTGTATATTCTTCTGATTTTATTTTAAAAAAAAAAAAAATTACCTTTGGATATATGTAAAATAATAATTTTTTGTTTGTTATTTTAAAATAATAATTTATTTAATTTGTTTATTTAGCTTCGAGAACAGATCAATATATAATCTCTACTGATTATATATTGATCTGTTCTCTAATAAAATGTTAAGCTTGTGATTATACTCCATGCTATGCATCAAAAAGTCACATTGCCTTTATTGGCTTTTGCAGTGGTGTGCTGTAATGCTCTGTACTTACTCTATTGCTGTTGAATTTGTATGTCAGTAATATTGGATAAGATTCAGTTGTTTGCTAATGATGCTAAACTAGGAGGTAGTAATAAATAATTGACAAAGATCCTGCAAGATGACTTTGAATAAACTGAGGTTAACAAGGGATAATGGTGCCTGTTCAGTGTTTCACATGTAAATTTGATAGGTGCACCTATAATATACCTGCAATATAACTGAAGACGGGGATTTCAGAGTGATGGCAGATAGGGAGTTGAAATTCAGAAGCCATATTACAAAAGGATATCTTGGATGTCGAAAAACACACAAGTACAAATAGGAAATATATCTATTAATTATAAGGCTGATATGTCAATATCTGGACTGCATCTTGAGTAAGTGGTGGAGAGGATTCAGAAGCAGGTGACCAAGATGGAGTCAGAAAATATAGAATGTTTTGTAGTATAGAAGATACATGTGGGTTAAAAAATTGATTGATAGATGGAAATGGTGGCAGTGATATACAATAAAATGTACATTATTTAAATTAAGGGGGTATTAAATCCCACAATGTTTCAAAACCGAATAAGAAACTCAAAGATCGGAATCAAAGAGTTTCATACCGAATATACTAGACTATAAAAGTATCGGTGGATACTAGTGTAAGCTAAAGCACGTAGTACAAACTAGGGCAACTCATAGCAAAGGTGGGTAAAGATCTGAGCACTATTCTTAGTATTTCCCATCATATAAAACTCATCTAGGAGATGTATGATGTTATACATTATGGTGGAAGGTCACTACCCTGACCAGTTTCAACCTTTATTGAGGTCTCATCAGTGAGTATGTAGACCAAATATAAGGCTATATCCTCAGTATTAATTTTTTTTGTGTAATACACTTGGCCATTGGAGATGGGATTGTGTGTATTGAAATTGGTTTGGTGGAACTTTCTTCAGGAGTGATTCAACTGAAGGTGAGTTAATTAGTCCCATAAGGAGATGGCAAGGGTTTCTGACTGGAAAGTAGGGTTTTTAATCCCACAAAGCAGACATGCTGTCCAAGAAATTATGCAATTAGAACAATAATACGTTCACATTATAGACTAATTTTCTTTGGCTATAAATCACAAACTAATCTGTTGAGATGCACCACTGATACAGCTCATCTCTTTTTTGTCTTGATTACATAAGTTTTTAAGGGTTACTGACATTCATTCCATGTAGTATCCACTCATTTATCCAAGCTAAAAGTATATTCAAATCTGCCATGGCACTGCTCTAAACTTCCACCTAAATTTGTCATAATTGTCAGCTTCGTAGTTCCACATAAACCGTTTCTTGACTGAGAATTTAACATGTTGAGCAACTTCTCAGAATAAAACTTCATGATCACTTTCCCTGATGGGAGGTAGTTACTGCTGTAGTTATAGATAGATCTTCTGATGCTATTACCAGATCCAGCATCAAATTCCATTATGTGCTGTTTCAGGTAATTATCCTGAATAAATTCCATTTCCATCTTGCCTTCAGGTAATTATCCTGAATAAATTCCATTTCCATCTTGCCTTCAGGTAATTATCCTGTATAAATTCCATTTCCATCTTGCCTTCTATCCTTTCCTCCTTTCAGTCTCTATTCCCATAGTTGAAGTCTCCCATGATAATTGCTTGGCCTGCACTCATTTTGCTATCTGCTGATACATGGCATCTACAACTTCCTCTAGACCTCCTGTTTTATAGCAGCCGTCAACAATACATTTTGTCTTGTTGGCCTCTATCTCACACCAGATAGCCTCAAATGAATCATCTCCCTCAGATCTACAATCCTCCTTAATTTCTATTTTGTTGGTTGAAGTTCTTCAGCTATCATTAATCTTCTCTGAAAATACAATATTCCTTACATTCTATCCTTGTAATTACATCATTCTCTTTCAATCAGGTCTCACTGACACTGATAATTTTGGCCAAGTCAAGCTGACCAATGCCAATAATTCTCTCTTTTATTTCTGATACTTCTGCCATTCTGTACATACATTTCAACATCTCCTCCGGTCCACAGATAACTTGGCATACTATCATTTCCAGTCCATTCAGGTCCAAACCTGGGAGACTGCACCTAACTGTTTACGGTCATTTCTGCACTCACTCTGATTTGTCCCAGGGGGTGGCCCAGGGGTGGATTTAGACTTGCTGAGGCCCTAAGCTATACAAAACCCAGAGGCCCCCCCTATTGTTTTAAATTACATCAACTGGTCTCAGAAAATTTTAAAATATATGTCTTTTTAATATATGAAAATATATTGTCTTTTAATTTTTATTAAAAAAATAATAAAGTGTGCTTTTACAAAATCACAGAAATAATTATATAATTAAAGGGTTTTAAAAACGACAAATAAGGCTTATAGAACAGAAAGTTTTAAATTAAAATAGGAAAATAAAAAGTAAAAATTAAGTTAATTTAACAACATAATTGGTAGTATATAAAAAAATTAATCTTTTATTCAGATGAAAATTTGACAGTAGACATCACATAAAATTGGGTACCCAAAATTCCAAATAATACAGGTACATATATATATATAATAAATTAATATTGAAAATATGGAGTGGATAAATTGTTATAATACAACAATATTTAATAGAAATAATTATATTATATAATCCTCTAAAAGACTCTAAGATATAACTTAAAACATTTTCTTTCTTGATTTCCCAAAAGCAAAATCATTAATTATGTCATTAAAAGATATGCTACGTAACTTATCGCTTTCTATACACATGATGCTAAGTGTAGACAATATTTCTTGAGACATAGTTGCTCTCAATTCATTTTTTAGGACCCCGGCAGATTGCGAGGCCCTAAGCTGTAGCTTTTTTAGCTTATACGTAAATCCGGCACTGGGATGGCCAGATAGCTTGATTGCATCTTACCTAATAACTAATTTTTCTGATTTTTGTCCTTTCAGTCTCTCGCTAAACAGTACTTTCTCCAAACTCCAAAATCATGCAGATACAGTCCATCAGATATATATATTATTATTATTTTATTATTATTATTATTATTTGGTAACCTCCATGGGGTTAATAGACTCTTTGTGGGAGGCCCACTCACCAGCAACATGTCTATCATATGAGCTTTGCAGTTAATTACACTACCTGCACTCACAACGCACTCAGGCAGTGCATTCCACTCACTAACAACTCTTCACGTAAAAAAAAAAAATTACTCCTCACACTCTTCTTCACATCTTTATACAGCTTCTAGGGATGACCTCTCGTTCTTCCCATCTTAACATCCACTCTTTTTATAATTTCTTCTGTATTAATCTGATAGAATCCCTTAACTAACTTGAAGGTCTCTATCATATCTCCTCTTTTCCTCCTATCCACCAACCTCTGTAATCCACATTCTCTCAAATGCTCTTCAACAGTCCTGATATCATTTTGTTTATTCGTCTTTGGACCCTCTTTAGTGTTTTCACATCACAATGAAAACTTGGTCACCAAATCTGATCACAGTAGTCCATACATGGTCTGACTTATCCTTTGTATAGAGGCCTCACCACCTCCTTACATGTTAATGTTCTTTTTATCATAGCAACAATATTATGTGTAGGCTTTGAAACGTGTGATGTGCTCTCGGAACTTCAGCCCACTGCCTACCATCACTTCAAGATTTTGAATCTCATCCACTTCCTGAAGTACATCTCCACCAATACAGTATGTAGCCTTATATATCTCTGTATGCCAAAGTGCAATGCCGTACATTTATTAATATTAACATTCCAACTCCACTCATTTGTCTAAGCTAAAAGTGTATTCAAATCTTTCTGTAGAGCACCAGTTCCCAACTGGTGGTACACATTATTGACGTGTTATTAATTCAGTTATTGACTGAGTATAAGTAAGTGCGTTACATTAAGATAGCCACTTAACTCTGTTATGCAAATTAGAAAAAATACTGGTTAAGTGGATAAGAAGGTGGCTGCTGGACAGATATCAAAAAATGGTATATGGAGAGACAGAATCTAGGCCAAAGGCAGGTGACTAGTGGTGTGCTGCAAGATTTAGTGCTGGTACCATTGCTGTGTAATTTGTACATAAATGATATAGGAAATAACCTGAAATAAAATATTCATTTGTTTGCTGATGATGCAAAATTAGGTAGAGTAATAGTTAATCAAGGTGATGTGGAGAACTTGCAGTATGATTTAAATAGGCTGTCAGTATCAGCAAAAGATAATGGATGTAAGTTTAATGTGATGAAATTTCACGTTATGCATTTTGGTATAAATAGATTAAAGCTGTGTATCACATTCGTGGCACTGTACTCCAGGAAATAGATGAAGCTAGAGATTTAGGGGTGGTTGTAGAGAGAGTTAAAGTTTAGAGGATATATTGTTAAGGTTGCTAAGGTAGCCTATAAGATTACTTGGCTATTGAAGGACACATTAACAAGTAGAGATAAGGAAGTTGTTATTCCTCTTTATAAGTTCTTGATATGCCCACATCTGGAGTACTGTGCTTAAGTCTGGTTCCCTGGGTTTCTTCTGGATGAGAAAGTTGGAAAGGATTCAGAGGCAAGTGACCAAGGTGGTGAGTGACCTGTGTAATGTTTATGAGAATAGATTGAAGGTATGTGGATTGCAGAAGTTGTTTGATAGGAGATAAAGAGGGGGATATGATAGAAACATTTAAGTTGCTTAAAGAGTTTTATAGGATAGATGCAGGGGAAATATTTCAGCAATTGGCTAGAGGGAACAGAACAAGTGGTCATCTCTGGAAGTTGAATAAAGATGTGGTTAGTAGGGGTTTGAGGACTAGATTTTTTGCTTGGAGAGTTGCGAATGAGTGGACTGGGTTGCCACAGTCAGTTGTGAGTGCTTTGTCTGTTAATTGGTTCATGGAGAGGTATGATAGATTAGGTCTCCTGCAATGAGTCTTTGGACTCCATGGAGGTGCTCGTATAATAATAATATTAATTTGGAGGAAGATTTTTGTATAGGAGATTAATAATAATGTAAACTTCATGTGTTGTGATAGTATCATTTACATCCCTTGAGGGTACATGTTAGTCAAACAGTTCTAGAAGAAATATTTGAATAAACCATTATGGAAATACTTCAATTACCATTTATGACCTTTTTAAACTTTATGGTGACATAAAATGTTGCATTATTTAGGTCTACTTTACATCAGTGCAATCATCATCAATTTTCTGTAATGTATCCCTAGAGGATGTACAGGATACTATCACAGTACTACATGATAAAGTTGACATTATTACTAATGTACTATCAATAATCACCCCCCAGATTAGTTTATTACTTGTCAGTACTCCAATATTGTTATATCTAACATTTCACTTCTGACTGAATCAATCCATCTAGATCTTTGTCTTCCCCTGGGTCTTGATGCCAATATGGCATCAAGACCTGATTTGCTAACCTTTCCTCTCCCATTCTGTTTAAGTGACCACATTACCACAGATTAGTTCTGCTCACACATTCTCGAATGCTGATAATATCAGGTCCTTCCTGTCTTCATTTTTAACATGATTCTGCCATTGATGCAATTTGTTCAAGGGACCCCTAACTTTTTTTGGAACTCATATCTGTGGTCTCTAATCAGTAATCAAGTGCTGTCTATCTAACCCATTTCTCAAATCCATAACTTAAAACTTATTTGAACATGGTCTTGTATACTGCTATTTTAGTGTTTTGACTAATTTCTCTTATTCTTTATGAATTTATTCAGTTGGTTCCTCTCCATCCTAACTTTTACTTATTCTGTTGCCTATTTCCATGTTTAATTTGCCATTTTCACTAAAGTAACTGTGCCAAAATAGCTGAAATATTTTACTTGGTCTATAGAGTTGTTCATTGAGAATACAGTTGGTTTTCAATGTTCCTGCCTGTTTTTATGGCTTTAGAATTTTTATTGCTGATTTTCATGCCAAATTTGTTACAGCTGTTGTTCAGTTTAGTTAAGAGTCTTGTGTTTGATTTGTGTAAGACCTAAGTACATTTTTATCTGCATAAAGCAAAGACCTTAGTTTGATATCTTCAGTTCTAATATTAGGTTTAAGCCACTTTCTATCATAATGCAGTCCACATCGATGATGAATAATAATGATAATAGTTTACACCAGCGATTTGCAACTGGTGTGTGCCAAGAGATTTGTGAAAACAAATTAATTTGAAAGAAATAATGTCTTATAAGACTATTACACTTTTTTTTATATAATGTTCATCAAGTAGCTTTATTTTAACTTGTTCGCAAGAAACATCACTACTTTGTTCAATCACTGTTTAACTTCTAGTTTATTTGGCAAAAAACTGTCTACAAACAATTCAGCAGATTAGCCATGGGTAGCCCCCTCTCCCCTCCTTGTGCTGACTTATTCATGGAAGATCTAGAAGAAAAAATCTTATCCCAGATCATTCCAAAACCGAATATTTGATACAGATATGTGGATGATATCTTTCTCATTTGGGATCATACGAAAGAAAAACTAATGGATTACCTTAACCAAATCAGTAGTTTCCACTATACCATCAAATTCACATTAGAAATTGAAAAAGATAGAAAACTGCCATTCCTTGACATCCTAATAAAGAAACAAACCAATAATAGTATCAACCTATCTGTTTATAGAAAACCTACAAATACTGGACGTTACCTCCATTTCAACTCGTCTCATCATATAGCTCAGAAACTTAGCATTATCCATATGCTCAAGAAAAGAGCTATACAGTACACAACAGATAAGAATGACCTACAAATGGAATTAACTACAATATCCAGAGAACTATCTTTAAATGGTTATCCAAAAAGACTCTACAACAAGATTCTCTTGACTGATATACCACATAGACAACATGATGACATCCAATACATCAGTACTATTACTATTCCATTTGGCAGCAGCATTTCCAAAAAATTAGCTAACCTTCTAAAACCACATAATATCAGAGTACCATTCAAGCCAATCACACTATTCAGAAATTTTTAAGATCACCAAAAGATCCTCATCCATTCTACAAGTACTCTGGAGTATATAATATACCTTGCTCATGTGGTATTAGTTATGTAGGTCAGACCTCTAGAAGCTTTGAAACGAGAAAGAAAGAACACATAGGATATGTCGGAAACAACAGACAAGACATTTCAGGCCTTTCTTGCCACTTTGCCTCTATTAACCATTGAGTGGGATAAGAGCCTTATGCTCTATATAGAAGATAACTACCATTCAAGAACCTTCAAGGAAGCAGCTACAGTCGCCCGTAAAACTGAAAACCTAAACAAGAATCAAAGTCTAACCTTACCAGAAATTTGGAAAGCTTTAATCAGATCATTAAACATCAAAGAAATGAACTTTCATGACAATTACATCATGAGCCATAACAAATAAATCACGTTCCCGAGACACGCGCATTCCCTTGTTCAATACTAATTTTTTGTATGAATTAGAACCATCAGTTATAACCTAGTCTGTTACCTTCATATAGCTTACTAGTTTGTATTCCCTGAAGATGCCGATAGAAAAAAATTGGTGAAACATGTAGGACAATAAAATAAAGCTACTTGACGAACAGTATATAAAAAAAGTGTAATAGTCTTATAAATAATAGTCAAGAAAAAATTCAACACAAAATAATGTCTTAATTTGTGCATTTATTTATTAGTGTCTGTCCTTCCATTCACACACATGTAGCTCCCTTATTTATATTTTACGAAACTTACGGTTGGTGAATCGGTTTAAAATTGTGTGTTAATTAGCTTTAACCTTTGATAAGTGTGTTCACAAATAACTTCATTTAATTCTCTTATTTTTAAGGTAATTGGTCAGAGTTCCTTTATTGTTTTTTTTTTTTCATTCAGTTAATTTTATTCAATAGTATTCCTTTAACATGGATAAACTTGTAATTAAAAAAATGAAAATTTGAAGACAATGAAGAAAGTGAAGCTAGTACGTCGAATGAAAAAAAAAAAAAAAGAAGAAGAAGAAGAAAGTGAAGCTAGTTTTGCCCAGCACATCAGCAGCTGATACCATTCTAAAACTAAATTAAAAACTAATGTTCGCCATTACAACAAAAATTATTTGTCATTTGGCTTTATTTCCAGTCAAGAAGATCCGCCACTTCCTGCATGCGTAGCTTGTGGCGAAAAATTAGCAAACAGCGCTATGGTTCCAAATAAATTAAAAAGCAATTTACAAACTAAATAGTGAAAGGGGTTTCTCTGCATTAAAAAGGATAAAAACCTGTATGAGGAATCACATCAGTCAGAACACTCTAAATAATCTGATGCTGATTTCACTGCAGGAACCAGATCCAACAGATTTTAATTACGAAAAAGCTGCTGACAACTGGGCTTCTAAGAAGAAGAGAAGAATTAATGTATAGAATTTTAAGCTGTGAGCATTACAAGGTTTTTTATTACTTAATAAGAAAATAAGAAAAATCCTAGTCTTGTTTGTTATAATTACTATATAAAATATTATCCTTGTTTGAAGTAATTTCTAATAAAATTGCTATTTTAATTTGTTATGAAAAAGGGTCTTTCTTAACTCACTCAAAATTTTTGTACGCCTGGCTAATGCTTCATTCCACCCGGCTGGTAAACATTTCTGGGGAGAACACTGAGTTGCATATTTGAAAATATTGTGTTCACTTTTTAAACACTTTGAGTTAACTTAGTGTCACCTTTCTGTTTCTATCACTAATTCTCTACCTTATGAAAATAGTTTTTTTTTATTTTTTTAATTTTTGCAATTGCTTATAGAGAAGTCATCAATATCCAGCTTTATATCCATTCCTGGACGTGGAGGTATCCGGCCTTCATCTGCAAATGGAAATAATGCCTGGGAAACAGCATCCATTTCCAGTCTTGAGGATCACTCACCAGCTCCTCTTGCATTTGGTAAGCAAAGTGAAAAATTAGTTGATAAAATTGTTAATCACTTCCTTGTCATTTCACAAAAAATCAGCTTCACTAAAAATGCTGGTATTTTAAATGTGCATATTTTCATATCAAGTTGTCACTAATGTAAAATTAGTTAGTTCACCTACTCAGGTTTAGCATACATGCCCATCCCATTCTAACTGGATATCAGTAATGCCCTTTGGTTTGAAAGACCTGGATTTGAATCCTGTTTAGAATGCAAAGAACCTTTTTATAAGATTTTTTTTTTCCATCGGAAGGTATGTTAACTGGTCTTGTGTGGTATACAAATTTGATTCATCTATTCGTGTTTAACTGAGAATTTAGGTAAAGATCTGTTATGCTAATCCACCTGATGATAGATATATTATCATCACGTTAAAGATTTGCATCATTGTGAAATGAAATCTATAGGATATTTGATTTTTGGATGTGATATGAGAGTTTTGAGAAAGATTATTGGGTTGAACAGATGGCATCAATGGCAGTATCAAAAAATGAGGATATTGGGAAAGAAGTTGCCATTGTTAGCATTCAGGAATGTATTAGTAGAATAGATGATGCATGTTAAGGCCTAAGTGCTGGGAGGACATCATGTTGGATGTTTAATGGAATAATTACAGTACTAGGGAAGGATTAAAACTAATTGTAATGCTTCCATTATTTGGAGAGTGCATCACCTAGATAGGACTTTAGAGTCATCCATGTGTTTCATTTAGTATTGTGTTGTCTTTTTGTATGTGTGTTATAAGAGTTATTTGTATTCCCTGAAGACAGAGGCGTGCCGGCCATATGTGCAATGCACACAGGCACCAGGATAGTAAAGGAAGAAAAGAGGAGGAAATACTTCAATAAAAAAAAACTTTTTTTTTTTTATTGGAGGGGGGAGTGGGTAGGGGTGCCAACTAAAGTTTTGCACACAGGCGCCGGACACTACTGGCATGCCCCTGCCTGAAGATGTCTCAGTGACTGAGACGAAATATTGGAAGCATTAAAATTAGTTTTAATCCTTTCTTAGTGCTGTAAATATTCCATTAAACCTCCAACCTGAAATCTCAGGTGGTATGGTCGCTTAAATAGAATAGGAGAAGAAAGATATGGAAAACAAGTGTTCTTTGCGAAGTTTGCAGGAAAAAGACCCAGAGGAAGACCATGATATAGATGGACTGATACAGTAAAAAGTGCCTTAAAAGACAGAAATATAAGATCTGATAACGTTGGAATCTTGACAGATAACAGATTAATTTGGAGGAAAGTTGTTGATTGAAAAGTTATATATACCTTTTTTTTCTTTTCAGATGGTATTTGAATGAGTTATGACTGAAGGATATTGGTTTCTAAACTTTGCTATTTTTCTTCAGATTTTACTAAATCTGAAGAAATCTATGTTTCTCATTTATTTCTAACCCTTCTTTCTAACTGAAGGTTTTACTTTAACATGGTAGTTGTTTGTATAATAAGAACTACATTTTAGATCTTCAACAAGAATCAGCCTTTTTCTTATGTAACTGACCTCATAACTCAAAGAAATTCCCCTACTTCATCCCTTCTACTTCCATGGGACCGTAGACAAATTTCACTACATTTGAATTTCCTGTTTTGAAATTTGCTCACATAAGTCGTGATGTGAGCAAATTTCAGGTGGTGAAATTGGTAGTTCATTTTGGGGTTTGGTATCATAGCTACAACTGCTCAAGTATAGCATCTTAAAGTTATTATTTAGCAGTTTTTCATCTGTTTTGTCTTTATTTCAGAAACATCAATTAAGTCAATATTGTACTTCTCTAATTATTCTGCAAGATACACTTTTCCATAGATGCCTCTCACATTAATGGCAGCTCCCTTCAATTCTGCTGAGGTCGAGTTTATTTCAGTAGCTACTGTTCACCATATGCCCTAGTTCCCCGACAAACAGCAGGTGATGCCCAAGCCAGAATGACATTCATCACCTTTCATTATTTTTATTTGCAGTTTAAGTCGATATAGAATACAGTTTGGTTGACTAAATCTCAGAATGTTAGGCCATCGTCATACATTCAGTATCTACATTCTTTAGTCTGACATCTCCCCCTTCAGTAAAGGTTAGACCACTTGATCATGCTTAATGAATTACTGAGATTAGTACAGTGCCATCTAACAGGAAATTTGTAAGCATCATTCCATTTGAGGGTTGCATAAGAGATGTCATTCTTACCTCTATCTTTATCAGTTCCTATATGATTTAAGTCATCATCAGTTTCCTCCTATGGTTGTGTATTTAAGCTGCTTAGGTACTGTTTTCTAATCATTTAACGGAGTGGAAACAGTACAAAGTAAGGAGTAAATACAGATTTAATGGTTCCAATTCTTTCATCTCTTTCACAGAAACATAATTCAGAATATAATATGAGAATTGTAATAATGCATACAAACAACACAAAAAAATTTGTGGAAGATATAGTTTTCCTCTGTAGAGTGCTGGTAAACAGTTTTGGCTGTTTGTCTGGAGGTCTAAGAATTACTGTTTCCCAAATCTTGGAAAGTTATTAAAATGTTTTAGTGTTTTTTTTTTTAAATAATCTGCTAATTCCAAAAAATAAATAAAAAATATAACAATAATAAAAAAAATTTTTGTGTGTGCTGTGATACTCACTTTATTATCCCCCACCCCCAGGGATATATGAATTACCAAAAATTAATAAAGGAGTGCTTAAGAGTCAAAGCTGTATAACTGAGAGGAGACCTCCACATAGCCTTTAAAGGAATGTGGAGAACTGACCAGAGCTTCTGACCTAATGTCCAATCCTCACCTTCTCATGGGGCAACCTGTTGGGTATCTACCTGGATACTGAATGAACGAGGATGGGCAGACAATTTGGGAAATAGCTGACCAAATTGTATTCTTATTGGCTTAAACCAATATACAAAATGATGGTACAACATGACAAAATTTCATGCAGGCTGGGGCATTCCACGGTTAAACAAAAGCTCCCGTTGTTTTCGTCTGGGAACCAGGGCGAACAGCGAAAAGTTAGCTACTGGAACAAATCTGAAAACACACCCCAACTCAACATCACCAGAGTTAAAGATCAGTACTATCAACATAAGAAGCCTGAATGGCAAAGAAATTGAGCTAGCTAAGGAATTAGATAAGTACCAGATCGATATAATAGAGGTGACTGAAACAAAAAAAGACAAAAGCTGGTGAGACCTTTCTGAGCAATAAATACAAAATGTTATATTCAGGAAATGACAATCAAGGAAAAGGAGTAGCCATAGTATTCAACACAAAATACGAGGCTAATCTTCTTGAATGGCAGGCAGTCTCAAGAAGAGTGATGTGGGCAAATATCAGAATGGGGAATTGGACAATGAGACTTATTTGTGCCTATGGTCCCACAGAAGGTTATACTAAGGTAGAAGTGGAGGAATTTTTTGATGCTTTAGAGAAAGCAACTGATACAATGAAAAAGGAAAAGTAAGTCCTTGTTGGGGATTTAAATAGCACAGTAGGAAATGATTGTCAGACATACAAAAATATTTTGAAAAAATTGGAGAAAAGAGCAAAGCTAATGATAATGGCAAATACCTGTTGGATTTCTGCTCAGGACATGGACTGGTTATTACTAACACCATGTTCCAACATAAAAATGTGCACAACTTCACATGGAGAGAAGAGGCAAGGAATAAGAAAAGTCTCATTGACTATGTTATTGTTGATGATGTTTTCTCTCTGGTGCAAGACACCAGAGTGTACAGAGGATTTGGAATTGGAAGTGGTCACTATTTAGTCTTGAGCAGGATAAAATTGAATTCATATTGAAAAGAATAACATGTAAGAAAGTTTTAAAGCGAATAAAAGTTGAGCAGCTCTCAGTTGTGAACTGTAGACTAAAATACACAAAGATTATTGAAGAAAAAATGAAAGAGTTTGAAAACAGGAACCAAACCTTGGAGATTCAGTGGCAAGCCTTGAAGAAAACCTTGATTGATTCAGCCAGAGAGGCATGTGGTGAGGTTGTCTGCAAGGATAGAAAATCAGAACTCCATGGAGGACACAGGAAGTTAAAGAGGTAGTGAAGGAAAAGAAGAAAGTATATCAAAAGTTCCTGGCAAATAAGTCAGCTTGTGCTCTTAGGGAATATAGAGACAAATGTAAGAAAGCGAAACACTGTGTAAAACTAGCTAAACAAAAGTCATGGGAGGACTTTGGCAAGAACATTGAAAATAAATATAAAGAAGGTTATAAGATATTCTGGAATATGTTGAAGAAGCTTAGAAATAGAGGAAAAAGTGCTGTGAAAGGAGTTAAAGATGATGAAGGTGACATGAAAACGGGAGAAAAAGATATCCTTGAAGTATGGAGCAATTACTTCGAAAAATTGCTAAATGAAACAAGCAGTGATAGCAGAGTGGTAAAAAACACTCAACTGTATGCCTGTTGAATATATGGATATGTATTCCTATATCTAGGAATACATATCCATACTTGAATTAGAAAAAGCCATCAAATGCTTGAAATGTGGAAAGGCAGCAGGAGTAGATGATATTCGACCAGAAATGCTGAAGTATAATGGTATAAAAGTCTTACAGTGGCTGTACTGCATAGTTCAGAAAGCCTGGACTTAGGGACGAATTCCTGATGATTGGAGTAGAGCTTTAATAGTACCCATATATAAAAAGGGAAATAAAACTGAATGTGAGAATTAGAGGTATTTCCCCAACAGTGTTCCTGGCAAGATCTATGCAAGTATACTTGAGAAACGGTTGAGAAGAATTGTGGAAGAAAAGCTTGGTGAAGAACAAGCTGGATTCAGGCCAAATAGAAGCTGTCAGGATCAGATATTCACTTTACGACAAATAGTTGAGAAAGCATGGGAATATAACAAAGATCTGTATTTAAGTTTTGTCAATCTGAAAAGGCATATGACAAGGTGCCAAGAGAGAAGCTATTCAATATGCTACAATTATATGGTGTCAATGGGGCATTATATCAAGCAATACTTAGTCTGTATTTGAGTTGTAAGTCAGCAGTTAGAATTGAAGGAAGTACAAGGAGATGGTTTAATGTTAAATCTGGTGTGAGACAAGGATGTACATTATCCCCTCTGTTATTCATTATCTATATGGATCACATTATGAAGGAAAGTGGTATTAAACATGATATCAGAATTGGAGATGTTAATGTCAGCTCTTTGCTTTATGCGTACGATGTTATACTTCTAAATAAATCCACTAAAAGTTTGCATTCCATGACTAAAATAAATAACTGTTGTAATAGATATGGTATGAAGGTCAGCATTAAAAAGCCAAAGACAATGAAAATAGGTAGAATCGTTGAAAATGTCAACTGTGTTGTGAATGGGGAACCTGTGGAACAAGTAAAACATTTCAGCTACTTAGGCATGATTTTTACTGAAGATGGTAAATTAAATATGGAAATAGACAATAGAATCAACAAAGATGGTATGATAGGAAGTCAGTTGAATAAATTTGTACGGAATAAGAGAGAAATTAGTCGGAACACTAAATTAGCTGTATACAAGACAGTGTTCAAACAAATTTTAACTTATGGATCTGAGAGCTGGGTCAGAAGTAAAACACTTGACCAAAGATTAGAGACCGCAGATATGACTTGAGAAAGATTAGAGGCGTGAACAGATGGCATCAATGGCAATATCATATTAAAAACGAGGATATTAGGAAAGAACTTGACATTGTCAGCATCCAGGAATGCATTAGCAGAGCTAATCTCAGGTGGTATGGTCACTTAAACAGAATGGGCAAAGAAAGATTAGTAAAATAAGTGTTCTCTGCCAGGTTGGCAAGAAAACGACCCAGAGGAAGACCAAGATATATTGGGTGGATTGATACGGTACAGAGTGCCTTAGACAATAAAAATATAAGATCTGATAATGTTGGAGTCTTGACAAGTAACAGACCGATTTGGAGGAAAATTGTAGATAGGAAGTTAGTAATGATGTAAATTTTTCATGTAGTACTATCATATCCTGTTCCCATAACCCTCTCTGTCCCATGGTGTGCAGTGTTTCTCAAACCTTTGTGGCTGTGGCCCACTAGCTATGATATCCCAGCCTTCACTATTATGTTATATTTCACCATATGAAGAATTGCAGAATATGAAGGTGAGCCTTCATATTTTGCACTAAATGCAAAATTGTGGAGTAGTTGTCATAACATACACAATGTTAATGATTTTCAGTGGAAGATTAAGTCAGAGAAAAATTATTTTAGTTATTCACGATATATTTGAGATATATTGTGAATTATAAAAAAAAAGTGAGACACTTGTAAAATATGTAATTGTTTATTCCAGTTAATTAAGATATATTTGATACATTTTCAGATTCTAAACTGTTTCTGATAATTTACAAACTGAAATTGAATATATTTACTTATTTACTAAAATTCTTTCGCAGCCCACTAGCTTGCTGTGGACCATACTTGGAGAAAGGCCATATTGGATACTACTGACTTCGTATTTAAACTAGCGAAATGACTAGCTGATTCCTTAACCCACCCACCCCTCCTTAAACTGGTCATACTTTATCTTATTTTAAAAAATGCCACCTGCTTCAAATCTGGAATTTAGTTTTACGTGTACTTATAACATGGTTAGTTTTCACATCACTTATTTATTTACCAGTATATCCCTTTCTAACACCTTAACTTAAAAATGTTTTCTCCTCGGACATGACTGATATCTTAGATACATTGATATGTTCTTTCATTTCAAAGAACACTCGTTAATATATTTGGCCACATCGCTCAGACACATTAGACTCATTCCTCCTCTACCTCAACAGCCAACCCAGAAAGGTTTGCTATAGGAAACAGAAAATAACAAAAGTGCATTTAAAGTGTCCAGAAAATACACATCTCCCTAATGATACTTTATCAATTTACAGAAAACTTACCCACATAAGTAAATAAATTTGCAAACTCTACCCCCCCCCCATCATCCCTTTCTCAATAGTATGGTCTCATAAAAGCCTTAGTTAAGAGAGCCACTAACCTCTTTTCTAGACAAACTTGCCCTATAACCATACTCTTCTTGATTCATCATATCTTTCTATTCAGTGGCTGAAATGCTAATAAAATTAACATAATGCTTTTTTCTTCCCTTCTTCTTGCAGCCTTCTCAGCATACAGTTTACACCAATACTGACACTATTCTCCATATCCATTACAACAAATGGACATATCTGACATATACTGGACTAAGCAAAAACTGGACATATCTGATTATTAAAAACAACACGTAAGTCCACAGTAATAACCTTTAATTAATAAATTAAAGTTATTACTGTGGACTTATGTGTTGTTTTTAAATAAAGTTATTACTGTGGACTTACGTGTTGTTTTTAATAAATATACTATGCCACAGGTCCCTCTAAAAAATAAAAAAATGGACATATCTGACTTAGTGAGGAATGTGCAAGGGAAGCACAGGAACAAAGTTGGTGGAGAGACATGGTAGTCAACCTCCTAGATGGAGACAACACATGATGATGATCCATTATACCTCAGGGAAAAAAAGAGCTAGAATTTTAAAGAAATCTCTCTACTGCTTTTAAACCTTATTTGAATTAGTTTTCCTTGTCTGCTCCCTTAAAGATCATCTCCCCCCCCCTCCCCCTCAGTTTCAGCTGTATACAAGATTTTTCTTTCTCCCTGTTCTGTTATGGTGAAAGTTTAAGATATGTCCACACCTATCTTGAAAATAAGAAATAATCTACAGCAACAATTCTGGTCAGCCAGGTTGAAATTGGGTGCTCCTCTTAGGCTTATCCTCCACTTAATTTTTGTGTTGTATGCTTCATTACAATTTTCATATTGTATAATATAAGATTTTTTTTGCTTTATAACTTTTAATTTTAAATATATTAATCCTTCTCTTTTTTTTTTCTCCTCTAGCTGAAGCTACTTTTAATCATGATTCCCCTATGAGAACGAAATCCCGCCTGTCTAAAACTCTGCATGAAGTACTAAATGACAATGGTGCTCTTGCTTATTTCATTCAGTTCATGGAAGCATATAAAGCCAAGCATCTGGTTAAATTCTGGTTGGAAGCTGAAAGTTTTTATGCATCATCTTTAACTCGGTTAAGGGACCATTGCGAAAAAAGATTTTCTCCTGTGGATAAGGACACTTTAACGAGGATACTAACTAGTAGCAGCAGTAGTGGGTGTCTGTCTGATAAGTCAGATGATGTCTTCCAACCATCTAGTCGAAGTGATAGCTGTGATCCAAATTTGACTGCACGTGGTGTTTACTGTCCTGTGGAAGAAAATCCAGATAGTCACAGTGTAAATATTACCAGCCATCCTTTAGTCCCAACTCAGGTAACTGACAAGAATGGAAAAAACTGTGAATCTGAAATGCCGATAAATTCGAAAAGTATTAACCTCAGTAATTCAGAACCTGGCAAAAGTGACTGTGATGTAAATTATTCTTTATCTAGAATTAAACCAGAAGTGCAAAGTCTGGGAAGTGATCCTCACAGACAGATTGCAGATGTAAATAATGTACATAATTTTAGTTCAAATATGTTGGAATCCCACAGAAATTATTTAATTGGAACAGGCAAAGAATCTTCCCATAGGAATAAACAGACATCTACCTTATCAAATGATGATAATGCTGAGAAGCTCAAAACAAGTAAGATTTTATATTTCTATATTTAAAAGATATGAAAAGAAAGGAAATAATAAACATTAAGGCCTAAATAAATTTGCCACACACACACTTGTGTATTCCAATAAGATAACCAAGATTTGTATGCTTGAAGCATCGCTGTAGCATAGTCAGTAGTGCTAATTGTGTTTTGTTGGAATGACCCCAGGTTTTCTTGTTATGAAGAACATTTACAAGACTTCTCCATGAGATGAGTTTGCTAGATTCATATACAGGTGACTGAGTTTTTCACCCCAACAAAATGAATGATTTCATCCAGAAAACATTCAATTTGATGGGAATAAAATTAATAAAAATTGAAAAACCTTAGCCCACCCAGCACGCTGATGTACTATAGGTTAAGAAACATTTATTTTATAGCCATAGTTGTTTCTACTTAATCTAAAACAGTCAGTTTTTAAGCTTCAGTCAGAAACTTGAGCTAGCCTTATAATGATTTGTGGTATTTTTGGTGGAAAAGGAGTAAAGTAATTACACCTATTCATTACATTGATACTGCTTTCAGATTTTTTAGAATTTCAAATAAAAACACTTAATATAAATTTGCACAGTAGGAATAAGTAGAAGATTATATTTCATCTATCAGTTTTAGATAAATTTATTTTAAACTATAAATGACTGATCTGTATGTGATGATATTTAAAAATTGCTAAATTTTTAAATATCATCACATACAGATCAGTCATTTATAGTTTAAGTGGGCAAAATTTTTAAATTTTGCCCACTGAAACAGAGTGATTGCATATGTCAATGACAACAGTATTTTCACGCTGTGACCTGCTGACAACATAGAATGATGAAAACTCTTTCATTTCCAGAACAGAATACAAATACAAGCAGTAGCAGTCATACGAAATGTGTGTTTTGTAAAAGCATTCTTATATATGACATTGTTATATTAGCATATGCATTATAGACATTTTTTTTTTTTGCCACTGAAACAGAACTATAGCTTGGAGGTGAAGTAAGTTTTAATTAACCGGTCCTGAATCTAAAACTGGTGTCAAAAATGAAAATTATTGCACTACTGCACACGTGGATATCGTATCATCACAAGCGTGTGTATAGTCCAACCACAGATATGAGAGCTGTCATTGGCTCAGTGCCAAAAGAGTCAATTCATGTTGAAGCGGGAGAAAGAAATAAAGCAATGTACGAATTGGTCACCAACACGCAAAATCACGTGCTTTTTAAGTAAAATTTTCCAACTGTTATACAAGCAAAATAGTTACACTTTAAAAACTACAATGATCATAAAAGAGAAGTTAATTTTCTGAAGTGTAATAATAAACACTCATCCCACAATATGGATTGATTACCCTATTATCGGAATGGATTCTCCTTCTTTTGACATACTCAGAAGTGTCGAAGGGTCTTGTATCTGTGAGCGTACTATAATTATTATTATTTGACACCTCCAGAGAGTCCAGAGACTCATCGAGGGAAAGTGTGCCAACAGCATCGAACGATTGGTCCCCTTCCAACTACCAACCACACTCAAACTTACTTAACTGAGCCTTAGATTGTTTATATGACATTTAATTATTTGACATTTAATTTTGAAAAAAAAAAAAAAATATCGGTTTCACTTATTTTGCTAGCAGAAATGATCCATCTCTGGCTGAATGATAAGTGGATCTGCTCTTCAATCATCTGGCTGTGGCTTCGAATCTTGCTTTGACCACAGATGTGTATTATTATTATTATTACGGGCAACTCCAGGGAGTCATTGGACTCATCGAGGGAGGCCCAAATCATATTCATCACAACTATTTGACATTCATACAGTATCTATCATACCTCGCCTTAAACTCATTCACTGTCACAGCATCCACCACAGACTCAGGGAGCGCATTCCACTCATTCACTACTCTAAAAGTAAAGAACCCAGCTCTAACACCTTTACTAACCACACTTTTGCCCAGTTTCCATGGATGTCCCCTAGTCCTCCCACAACCAGCCCTGTTCTCAAAAATATCTTCTGAATTAATTTTATAGAAACCCTTCAGTAATTTGAATGTCTCAATCATATCTCCCCTCCTCTGCCTATCAACCAATTTTTGCAACCCACAAATTCTCAACCTGTTCTCATACGGTTCATTCCACAGACCTGCTATCATGATTGTCTTCAGGTGGTAGGTGAATGTAAACCACCATCTCATTTATGGGAGTCCTGAAGTGGTTGAAAACTATCTTGATTGGTCTCTAGAGCAGGATTTCCATGTGATTTAAAAATATTAAAAAAATATATAATTAAAAATATTTAAAAATGTATATATAATTAAAATCCTTAGCTTACTCACAATACTGATGTACTATAAGTTTGCAACTTTTTTTTATCACCAATTTTTATCAGAGTTGTTTAGGTAAATAGTTATTTAATAACTTATTTATAGTAGACTGTCTTTCCTCCTCCAGTTGTACAGATCTTGCAGGAAGAAATGCTGAAACATTTGCCATCACTAACAATGGCAAATGTTACACAACTTGTTCAGATGCCAACCAGAATACCATATAACCTGAATAACTCCCCAAACACCCTAGACCTCTTCCTCACCAACAGTCCTTCCAAATACACAGTGAATGTAATGGGCCCCCTAGATAATTCTGACCACAATCTAGTGCTCATCTCCTCCCAATGCAACAACATTTATACAGCCACTCCCATACAAGAGTAGTTTGGTACTATGCTAAGTGGGACAGCTTCTGCAACTTCTCTGCCTCATTCCCATATTGGACTATTGCTTCCTGCTTTTCAGTCCAAATATATGCACTGAACTTATCCCCAAAGTAATCTTCACCAGCATGGAAACATACATTCCCTACAATACTCTGAACTGCCATTCCCTAACCAAATCCTGGTTCTCCAAAAGATGTGCCAAGGCTGTACAAATGAAATTGTACAGCCTTGGCACAAATTGTACAAACATACAACTGGCCTAAATCAAGAACTCCATCCTTCTTTAGAACCCGAAATATATGCAAAAAAACAAGTCTGTCCAAACGGCAGCCAAGCCTTTTGGTCTCTCGCCAAAGCAATTGGTCGTAACTTCTGCCCAATACTATTCCTAACCCTATCATACCAAGATGGCTTCATTGCATCATCACCCACAGAAAAAGCCAATCTCCTGGCTTCACACTTTGCTTCCAATGCATGCATAACTGACAATGGTAAATGGCCCCCAACCATTCCAGATGCCCAACATACAATGCCCCTATATCCTTTTGTCAGAAAGAGATCAGAAAAATGCTGTTCAAATTAGACACAGAAAAGTCTCCTGGCCCTGATGGCATTCCTCCAGTTGTCCTGAAAATTTGTGCACCTAAACTGACTCTGATCCTATGTTGCCTTATATACTGTCTTACTCCACTGGGAGCTATCCCACAGTCTGGAAATTGGCCTATATTCAACCCATTCCCAAAATGGGTGACAAGTCACAGCCATCCAACTACTATCCTATTATGCTCACCTCAGTCTGTCTAAAGTAATGAAAAAATCATCAATTCGCCAGTATGGATTCTGTCGCTGTCGATCAACAGGAGAAGTTTGGCAAATCTCAAATGGTTGCACTTGATATCTTCAAAGCTTGTGACCTGGTCTGGCACAAAGACTTACTAAGCAAACTACCATCATTTGGTCTGTCCCAGGACTTCTGTAGTTGGATTGCCAGCTTTCTGTCTGGACACACACTGTGTGGTGTTGTGGATGGTTCCTTATCTTCTCGCCATTCAACTAATGTCAGGGTTCCACAAGGTTCTGTCCTCTCACCAACCCTCTTCCTGCTTATATCAATGGCCTAATTCAGTTGACCTCCAACCCAATACAGTTTTGCAGATGACAGCACATTGCACACCTTCCTTTCATTTGATAAACCTTACTCTATACAACTTACCTCAACCACCATGTCCCTCAATTCTGATCTGCAAGCCACCCTCCTGATCTTGCAGATCTGGAGAGTGGCTTGCAGTGGGGTTCAGATAACCTAGTCACTTTCAATACTAATAAAACCCAGTTCTGTCTTATCTCTCATAAAACACAACCATTTTCTCCCAGTATTATTTTTGACAACACCTAAATATCCAGACAATTTGAAATTTCTCTTTTTGGAATTACCCTGACCTAGCCTTTCCTAGCATAAACACATCACAACCATTACATTTTCAGCTTCTAAAATACTAGAATTTGTTTTTCACTCAAGGTGTTACTTTACCCCTGAGCAGCTGTTAACTTTATATAAATCTCAAATCCGCCCAACTATTGATTACTGTTCACACACATGGGGTGGGCCACCTAAAAGCTCCCTCAAAATCAGTGATGGCCCATGAAGCTTTAAGTGGGGGTGCTGCCTATACAAACTAATTTTAAAATAATTCTTTTTTTCCTAATTAGCAACCAGTTGATTAATAAATAAATCTGTAGATTTATTTATTAATAAATTGGTTATTGATTAGAAAAAAAATTTTTTTTTTAAAAATTATTTTGTATAGCCAGCACCCCCACTTAAAGCTTCACAGGCTGCCACTGCTCAAAATGCTGACTCAGTACAGAGGAGAGCAATTATCTCTTATCAACTCACTCCCCCCACTTTCACACCGATATTTGGTTTCTGCACTACGTGTATTCTACAAATATTTCCATGGAAAATGTTCATCTGAAATAGCATCAATAATTCCCCCACTTAGTACTAAGCTTGTTGGAACATGTGCAGCTGCTTCTCAACATCCCTTCACAGTGCACCTTGAAACCCAAAGAACAGGTTTCTTTTCCTCAGACTTCCTTCATCCCTGCAACTGCTGTATTGTGGAACAATTTTCTATACAATATACAGTCTTTTAAATCATATGTAAACAAGTTCCTTTCCCAACCTTCACTAATGTACTATAGGTTGAGCAACCAACCTCTCTTGTATGGGCTCAACATAAAGAAGAAAAGGTTCTTTTGTACTTATTTAAGTGAAGATTAATTCATGTTTTCATTCATTGTTTAAGGATACTAAACTTCTGGTTTGAAGGATGTTGGGAGTTCTGATATATCTTCAAGTGAAGGTAGACTTTCTATAAATGATAAAACTTAAGGGTCAAAGCTGGATAACTGTGAGGAGTCCTTCGCATAGCATTTTAAGGAACATAGAGAACTAACCAGGGTTTCTAACCTAATGTACCTCGCCTTCTCGTGGTGCACCCCATTAGTACATACCCCTACCTGGATACTAAATGAGAATAGGCTAGCAATTTGGGACTTAGCCGACCAAATTGTATTCTTGTTGACTTAAACCATAATACAGAATGATAGTACAAAATGAGAGAATTTCAGGCTGCCCGTTTAAACAAAGACTCGGTTGTTTATATCTGGAAGCTAGGACAAACAGCAAAAAGTTAACTACTAGAACAAACTCAACGAAGCATAAGCAGAATTTAAGATTTGCACCCTCAACATTAAAAGCATTAAGAGAAAAGAAGTGTAACTAGCAGCAGAATTGGAGAAATACCAGGTTAACTTAATAAGTGATACAAAATAAAGAATACAAAAACAGATGAGATTCTTCTAAGCAACAAACACAAAAAAGTTATTTTCAAGCAATAAAGATCAGGGAAAATTATATACTTGGTTTAATCCTTTATCCAAGTGTAAGCAAACAAGTTTGTGCTTGAACTATTGTTTGCTTTCACTTAGATTAATGATTAAACTAAGTATATAATTTCTTGGTATCTTTAATTTAGAGTATAACCAAGTGGTAAAACTTCCAGCAACTTTCTCTAATCCAGAGTAATTTAATAACAAGGTGCGACAGTTATTACTAGCACCATGTTCCAACATAAACATGTGCACTAATTCTCAGAAGATGCAAGAAATAATTAATAATAATAATCTCATTTATTATGTTATTGTTGGAGATATTTCCCACATAGTTCAGGACACAAGGAAATCATACAGATGATTTAAAATTGGAAGTGATCAGCATTTAGTCTTGAGCAGGATAAAATTGAATATTATATTAAAAAGGGTATGTAGAAAAGTTTTAGATATTTTAGATGTCTGAAGTAATTACTTTGAAAGATTGCTAAGTAAAACAAGCAGCAACAGCACTGTGGTAGAAAATAAGCAAGAGGAATGCAATCATGATTATATATCAATTCTTGAGGTAAACAAAAGCCAACAAAAACCTGAAATGTGGGAATGCAGCTGGAGTAGATGATATTCAATACAGAAATGATCAAATACGGAGGTATACAAGTTATACAGTGGTTATACTGCATAATTCAAAAGGCATGGTTGGTGGGGGGGGGGCTCAAATTGCAGATGATTGGAGTAGAGCACTTATAGTTAGTATCCATCATAGATTTTGCCAAGGCATTTGACAGAATATCACATGGAACTCTGTTGGAGAGTGGTGAATAAGTGGAATGGGTTGCCTGAGTGTTGTGAGTGCTTTTTCTGTTGATAGTTTCAAAGAGATGCAATAGACATGTTGATATATTCAGTCTCCAGTGATGACTCTTAGGACTCCATAGAGGTCCCCATTCAATATTCATAATAAGCAAAAATAAAAATTAGTTATCTCATCAAAGGGGACCTCAAATAATTATAGATGAGTTCAGAATCAAATTGTGAAAATATAAAACACTCAGTGAAATTCTTATCACTTTAATTAAAGTCAGATTTATGCATTGCAGACAATTCTGTCATTCTTGAATTGCTAGCAGTCCTCTTACCATTGAAATGCTAAGAATTATACACAGAATATTGTGTTGACTTTTTTTTTTATGGCATAGCAACACAATATTAACATCATATGACCATTCAAATCACTTGAAATTGTAAAGTGATCAGGCTCAGTACCTGGAGGAAGTTTCACTATATTATTGATAGGTTAATATTATCATTCATTTTTTTCCTTTGTAGAGCAATTTTTGAAGACTAATCCAAAACAGTTTTACTTACTGTTATAAATCTCACTTCAGTAATTAGATTGATGCAGGGGAAATATTTCAGCACTTGGCTAGCAGTACCAGAACAAGGGATCATCCTTGGAAGTTGAATAAAGGTGTTGTCAGTAGGGGGTGTGAGGCAGTAGTGCACTCAGGATTTAATCTTGGGGGGGGGGGGGGCTGAGTTGAGTAGATGATTTGAGAAATACACACTACACATCACATACGACATATGACTGAACATCTGTAAAGATCACTAATTCATAAGTAGTATAGAAATAGAAGATACGACACAACATAAATTTTAAAAAAAAATAATTTTAATTAGGAAAAGAATTTTGGAAAATTTTCTAGTGCTTTCCCCCCCCCCCTTGGGAAACCAGGGCCCCCTTTCTCCTCCCCCCCTCTGGGTGAACCACTGATGTGAGGACTAGATTGTTTTCTTGGAGAGTTGTAAATGAATGGAATGTGTTGCCAGAGTCAGTTGTGAGTACTTTGGTTAATGGGTTCAAGGAAGACATATGATAGGTTTGTATGGATTATTGGGTCTTTGAAATCCATGGAGATGCCTGTATAATAATAATAATCTCAGCTCTTTACTTTATGCAGATGATGTTATACTTCTAAATAACTCCTGTACAAGCCTGCAGAACTACCTGACTAAATTGAATATCTCCTGTAATAAATTTGTTATGAAAATAGCAATAAAAAAATAAAGAAATTGAAAACTGGCAGAAACATTTTAAAATATCAGTTGCATCCTGAATGGACATATAGAACAAGTAAAGCATTTCAGCTATTCACAATTTTTAGTGAAGATGCCAAATTAAATATGGGAAAAAGATAACAATTACTGAGCACTGAATAAATTTATGTGCAATAAAAGAGAAATTAATCAAATTACTAAATCTGCTCTATACCAGACCGTGCTCAAACCAATTTTAGCTTACAGTTCTGAGAGCTGTGTTAGGAATAAAACACTTGATAAAAGACTGGAGATCACAGGTATGAGAGTTCTGTGAAAGATTAGGTTAGTGAACAGATGGCAGTATTGAGGATATTAGGAAAGAACTTGATATTGTTAAAATTCGGGACTTTGTTTGCAGAGCCAATCTTAGCTGATATGGTCACATAAACAGAATTGGGGAGGAGAAGCTACCAAAATAAATATTCTTTGCCAGGATGACAGGAAAATTACCTTGAGGAAGAACAAGATCCAGGTGGATTGATGTAATAAGATGTCCTGAGCACCAGAAATATTATTATTATTACTTGACACCTCCAGTGAGTCCAAGGACTCATCGAGGGAGGACATCTACTCTACAACTCTCTCCACCAACTACAATGAACTGCAACTACACCAATGCATTTACCGCCCACCGCCACTACTAGCATTTTCATTGACAATTGCAAATGTCCATGCCCATGGTGGGATTTGAACCCACAGCCGTTTTGACGGAGAGCAGATATGCTAACCACTTGGCCAACCTGGTCAGCAAAAGAGAATAATTGTGATGGCCAGGAATCGAACCTAGTTCAACTGCTTGGAAGGCAGAAGACCACTATACCACTGTTGCTTACATAATATCTGATAATATTCAAGTTTTGACAAATAACAGATTAATTTTGAAGAAATTTGTTGATAGGAAGTTATTAATGATGTAATGTTTTTGTATTGTACTATCATAATATCATTTACATCACCTGAGTAAGGGCACGTGTCAAGAATTTGATAATGATGGGAAAACCTAATCTGTGAAGAAGACATGAGTGACAGTCCAGATGAGGTAAAGAGTTATTTACTGGTTCTGAGGTAAATTTGATACAGTGATGGATATTTGATCTTGTGAAAAATTTTGAGTCATACCCAGAACTAGACCAGATGGCAAAAATGTTATCCACAAAACTTCTGATACAGTACCATGTAATTATACTTCATTTATCAGACCTTCATGTGGTCAAGTAAATGGTAGATTACTGTATTATATATAGAAACTTGCCAAGTTTAGTGAAATTAAATTGTGTGTGTGAAATAGCTAGGTTGCATAGTAAATGATAATATATAAGGAGAAAATTTCTTCTTCAGATGGAACTTTCTCATCAGATGTCTTGTTATATGATTGGGCCATTGACAGACTTCTGTTCCTACTAAATCACCAGTCAAGATACTAAACATATTTTAGATAGCATATCTTGTGATAAGGGATCTATAGCCCCAGCTTTGTACCTTTCACAGTAAACCTTCAAGAATTTTGAAGAAATTTTTTTCTGACATTATCGGAGTAATAGATGGCTAAATAACCATTAGCAAATTTCTACATGGTATACTTTAAACAGAAAATATCTAACCCCATTCATTTTACACAAATTATGGACTCTACAACCGTGTTATAAATAATTATTTTAATTTCCTGACGTTTTGACTTTCATATGAAGGTCATCATCTGGAGTATACACACACACATATACTGTATATTATTATTATTATGTGACACCTCCAGGGAGTCCTAAGACTCGTCGAGGGAGAGTGTGCCAACAGCATCGAACGATTGATCCCGTCCAGCTACTAACCGCACTCAAACCTTGAGAGCCACAATCTGAAATCTGAAGAATCCTTAATAACACAAGCAAGGCATCTGGTCCTGATGGTATCCCACCTGTTGTGTTAAAAGTGTGCCTCCCCCCAGAACTAACACCTATCCTGTATTGCCTCTTCAATCTATCCTATTCAACTGCCATCTAGCCTACAACATGGAAAGAGGACTACATCAAGCCCATCCCAAAGAAAGGTGATAAAAATCAACCAATGAACTATCATTCAATTTCTCTCACTTCTGTTCTCCCTAAAATTATGGAGGTCATAAACTACCAACTCTTGTACCACCTAGAGACCTACCAACTAATCAGTGACCAACAGTCACTCAAGAATGGACTCAAGCCATGGAAAAATTCAATGAAATGTTGTGTAAATGGTTGCATGCAGCATTTGATCTTGTTTGGCACAGGGACTTACTTAGCAAACTGCCACTCAGTCTGCCTTCCATACTCTACAACTAGATCACCAACTTTCTCAGTGGTTGCTCACTATAGGTCATGGTGGATAATTTTCTCTCAGGAAGTCCCCACCAATGTAGGAGTACCCCAGGGAGCCATTCTTTCATGTCATTCATTCTGGTATATAAATGGCCTTCTGTCACAGACTTCCAATCCTATACATAGCTTTACCAATAACAGTACCCTCCATTCCTCCTTTTCATTTGACAAATGTTGTAATGCTCAAGTATTAGAATCTTCAAGATTCACCATGACCAACAGTCTGAGCTGGTCTGAAGTTATTTAAATTGCTATAATAGTTTAGATCACTATACTCTTGATGTGTTCCATCCATTTCTTTGTTGGTCTTTGTAACAGTATTTTTCCTTTTACTCTTCTGCTTTGAAGAAAATTCTTCTCTGATCTGCTGATTGGTTTCATTACCATCCATGCCATTTTATTTTCCTCAAACACTTTTGTTGTTGTTGTTCAAACCTGCCAGTCTTGATTCTTTCTTGTATTTGATAATCCAATCTCCACACTATAAAAAATGTGGAATCTCATTGGATTATATACTTTGATTTTTAAGTCCTTTGGAGAGGTGTATTTTTCCAAATATTTATAAGTTTGATCATAGTATATCAACCTAAATTTATTCTCTGTTTAATAGTTTTATCATAATTTAACTTTTTTCCACTTCTAAGTTCTTCTCCATTTCTGTCTGTTGCTATTGTTTGATTTTACTGAAATCTGTATGCATCGTATCTATGCCATTTTATATGATATAAATTTTGTCAGTTTACAATAATTCCCATGTTTTCTGGGATGTACACTTATCATTTTCTCCAGACATATGGTGAGAGCAGAAATCCCTGCATGATACCTCTCAACTACTATTTCAAAAGTTACAGCTGTTTTCAAATTTTATCGTTGCTATGGTATTTTTATAGTACTGGAATATGAGAAAAACACAAGAAATAAGAAAAAACCCATTGACTATGTTATTGTTGATAGCGATATCTTCATACTGGTTTAGGATATAAGAGTGTACAGAGGATTTGAAATTGGAAGTGACCATCACTTAGTATTAAGTGGGATAAAACTGAGTATCTGTTTGAAAAGAATGGTATGTAAAAAAAATAGAAGTTTTAAAAAGAATTAAAGTTGAGTAGCTTTTACAAGTCAACTGTAGACTGAATTATACAAACATTATTGAAGAAAGAATTAAATAATTTGAAAACAAAAACCAAACCTTGAAGTCTTATTAGCAAACTCTAAAGAAAGCATTCATTCAGCAAGGGAGGCATGTGGTGAAGTTATCTACAGGGAGAGAAAAAGAAGAAATCCTAGAAAAGAAAAAAGCATATTAAAAGTTCCTAGCAAAAATAAGTCAGCAGATGCCCTAAAAGAATACAGAGAAAAATGTAAAAGAGCTTAGATTTTATGTGTTCTATGCATGAAAGTAACTAAACAAACCATGGGAAGACTTTGGTAAGAATATAGAAGATAAATGCTGGCCTGGTTGGCTGAGTGGTTAGCATATCTGCTCTCCAGCCCAAAGGTTGCAGGTTCGAATCCCACCGTGGGCATGGATGTTTGCGATTGTCTGTGAAAATACTAGTGGTGGTGGTCAGCAGTAGATAGCGTTGATGTAGATGATGAAGGTAGTTGTGGGTGGTGGATTGGTGAAGACAGAGAATTGTAGAGTAGGTGCCCTCCCTCGATGAGTCTTTGAACTCCCTGGAGGTGTTACGTAATAATAATAATAAATCCGGAAAGTGGCAACATGTTCTGGAGGCTATTGAAAAGCTTACAAATGGAGGAAAGAGGTAAAAGAAATCAAAGATGATAAAGGTGACATGAAAACTGAGAATAAGGATATCCTAGTTGTCTGGAGTAATTATTTTGAAAGACGGTCGAGGTGACAGAACCTTAGCAGAAAATTTTTAGAGAAATGCAAACAGGAGTACATATTAATACTATAGGTAGAAACACCATCAAAAACTTGAAATGCGTAAAGGCAGCTGAAGTAGATGATATTTGACCAGAAATGCTCAACTATGAGATATTAAAGTTTTACACTGGCTATACTGCATAATTCAGAAGGTTCAATTCTATATGATTTTCTGATGTCATATGGAATTCGACCATATTACATCAGATGCCAGTCTGATATGATATCAGACTGGCATCTACTTCAGTCAAAGAAGTAGAGCTCTCATAGTTCCCATCTATAAAAAATGGTATAAAGTTGAATACAAGAATTACAACGGAATTTCTCTAAGTAAGATTTATGCAAGCATACTTGAAAAGAGGCTGAGAAAAATTGTTAAGTACGAACTGGAAGAACAAGCTGGATTCAGGCTAAATAGAAGTTGTCAAAATCAGATTTTCATTTTATGACAAATAGTTGAGAAATCATGAGAATTTGACAAGATCTGTATTTAAGTTTTGTAGATCTGGAAAAGGCATATGATAAGGTGCATAGGGAAAAGCTTCTCAAAAAATTACAGTTATATGGGGGTAAATGGAACATTATACAAGACAATAAATGGTCTATATTTTAGTTGTAAGTTAGCAATTAGAATTGAAGGAAATGCAGGAAGGTGGTTAAGACAAGGATGCACATTATCTCCACTCTTATTCATCATCTATATGGATCAAAGAATATAAAAAAGTGGCATTAAACCTGATATGAGAATTGGAAATATCAAGCTTAGCTCTTCGCTTTATGCAGATGATGTTGTACTTCTGAACACTTCCAGTGCAAGTCTTCAGGATTCTCTAACTAAATTGAATAACTACTGTAACAGATTTAACATGAAAATCAGCAATAAGAAGACAAACTATGAAAATAGACAGTAACATAGGCACCTTATCATATGCCTTTTCCAGATAGAAAACTTCAGCTGCATTCTGAATGGAGATCCTATAGAACAAATGAAATATTTCAGTTATTTAGGCACAGTTTTTAGTGAAGATGGCAAGTTAAATCTGGAAATAGACAACAGAATAAATGAAGCTTGTATAGTAATGAGCCAGTTGAATAAATTTATATGAATAAGAGAGAAGTTATCCAAGATATTAAACTAGCAGTATACAAAACATTGTTCAAACCATTTTTATGTTATGCATCCAAGAGTTCTTAGGAAAATTAGGGGCCTGAACATAAGTTAACAATGGCTGAGTTATGTTAAAAATGAAGACATTAGGATGGAACTGACATTGTTTTCATTCAAGAATGTGTGAGCAGGGCTACTCTAAGGTGGTATGGTCATTTAAACAGAATTAGAGAGGAAATGTTAGCAAAACGGATGTTTGATGCCAAGAAGGCAGGAAGCATATTCAGAGGAAGATCAAGGTTTAGGTGCATCGATTCATTCAGAACTGCTTTAGAAGAAAGAAATGTTAGATACGACAGTGTTGGTATGCTGACAAATAGACTGATTTGGAGGAAAATTGATAGAAATTAATAATATAAACAATCATGTAGTGTCACAGTAGCCTGATGAACCCCCCCACCTCCTCTCTTGAGGGTACATATCAGGAAATGGATGATAAAATCTGTTCGCATCGTATCTATGTCTGTATCATCTATCAAATGCGTGTGAAGTGTCTTCACGGACTGCAAAGTGCACATGCTTTCAGATGTGTATAATACTGTACATTATTGGAAGGACAGCTATCCACCTTTATTGAGATGTCATCAGTGGGAGCCAGACCCTCATGATACCAGAATTGAAAGTTTAAATCATTGATTATAATTATAGATTATTATTTATAAATTAAATTTTAAATTGTGTAAGTATGATATTTAAATTAAGTTGTAAAAAAGTTTTCAAGTGTAACCAAGTGAAAAAAAACTTTCAACTATCTCTGATCCAGAGTATTTTAATAATAAGGTGATAGGCCTTTTCATACTTATATATGGGAGAATAAATGACTTACATTAATTCAACCTTGGTATCTCTTCTCGGTCTGGTTCCCACTGTTGAGACCTCAATAAAATTCAAAAGGACACTTGTGCTTTGTATTATGGACTAATACTAAGGCAATTGATGTAAAGTCATTAGCTTCTGTATACAAGTAGCCAAGTCATGAAATACTTCATATACAAACTTTGCTTACACTTGGATAAAGAATTAAATAAGAATATAATTTCTTGACAAGTTTAATTTAAATTATAACCAAGTGAAAAAACTTGGTAAACTGTGTCTACATTATTCACATTTTTACCTTCACAGTGCAAATGTGAAGGTAAAAATGTGAATAATGTAGAGCAGCACTGATTTCATAATGCTGCTCTACATTATTCATATTTGCATTGTTTAAGTATAGAGAGTCCATGCAATTAGCCTAGTGGCTTTGCTCTTCGGAACCATATCTTGGGGAAGGAGTATCCTAGGTTCGATTCTCATTTTGACGAGAGGAGCTTAAGGATCTTTCTCAATCATAGCCAAGTTAGCCTGTCTTGGGTGTGGACAGCAGGATTTTTTCCACCATTTTATCTGAGGTTTTTCATCCTGCAAGTAGGTGAACCGGCCCCATGAACACACATGGATCTGCAATCATAAATACTTAACCTCCCATGAGGGGGCTCAACTCACCCAATAGTAGGGATAGGGAAGAAAAGGAGGAAACTCCATGCGAATAAATAAAGTATAGAGAGAAATGAAAAGAACATTTATTTAGGATTGAAAGATATAAGCTACCAAAATAGGATAGAAATATATATATATATATGTATATCTATCCAAAAGTGGATAGATATAGACCGGGGGGGGGGGGGGGGGGGACAGTGAAGCCAAAACAGGCAAATGCCTATTTCTTGAAGAGAAGCAGCAGTATTGTTTAATCTTCAGTTACGTTTGCTTGTACCTTTTATTCTAATTTTAAGTGACACCCTTGATATTTGGGAAAAAATCTTGTGTTGAATTATTTCATGTAAATTATCTTTTTTTTTTATATGTTATGCCCACTTGTATTTCATTTCTTCATGACATTAGAGCTTCAGGTATAATTATCGGGTATAGTTAATTGTACTACAGTGAGTATTTGTACATAATATAGAAAGAAAGATGTAAGTGTAAGGTATTGATATTTTGACGTATAAATTAAAGTTCATTAACATATATAACATATAAGGAGCTTACTCCTGTTTTTTGATCATAAGATAACTAAAACTTAATTTATTTCAGGTTTCAGCACACACAAAACACATATATAACATGCATATAGCACCACTCATTGTTTGAAGTGTTCCACTTTTGCCTTCACACACGCCTGAAGTATGTGAAGCCACATATCGATGGTGGCACACACAACATCCAACAGAAATGCTGCTACTGCTCGCTCCAAATCCACCTTCATGTTGGCAAGGCTGGGGTGTAATTTCTTGCAGGCTACCTCTTAAGTACCAACCACAATCTGAAGTCTAATTCAAATCGGGTGAGACAGCTGATCACATGATGATATATTGTCAGGCACATTCGCCTCCAACCACTGTTGTGTAGTCCTCACTTTGTATGCAGGTGCTCAGTCCTGGTGGAAGGTCCACTGCCTACTGTGAAATAAGATGTTCATTGGCTGTACCACAGGTTCCAGCACAGTGTCTTCATATGCTTTGGAAGAAGTTTTGACCCCTTTCTTGCAGAAATGCAAGTTGGATACCCTCCTCCCCCACCTCGATGCATCACCCAACCAAATCATCACTGACTCAGGGTAATGACCTTCTCTGAATCCTGCTATGGCACGTGCTGTGTGGCCATCTGGGGGCATATATCCAATCATTTTGCTGGTTAAACAACTCTTCAATGGTGAAAATATTCTCATCTGTGAAGAGGATATCTCCTCAGTGTCTGTTGTTTGCATACTGTCAGAGAAGTGGCTTTGATTTTATCACCCTCTGCCACATAAGTCATGGTGTAAGGAAGTGTACAGTAGAATGATGATAGGCTCTTGCCCCCAGGTCATCAGTTAGTACACATGACATTGTTCTCTGTGAAATGTTCATCTTTCACAATATTACTTTCTGCGTTCTCACAGGATTATGGCAGAAGTGTTCCTTCGCAACCCTGACAAGCTGTTGTGTCCTAATGCAGCATGCTCGACCTATTATGTGGCTGTCAGATATGCTTGGAATCCTATTTTCAACATGTTAAAAACGCTTGGAATCCTACTGATTCCAAGCGTTTTTAACATGTTGAAAATAATAAGTGGCTGCATTCAGCCTTGTGAAGTGCTACTAGAGCCACACAGTTCTCATAATTTCCCCAGTGTATGTTAACCATACAGCTAGTTGTCTAGCTATATGGGTCTTTATCTTTACTGATAAACATGCAAATGTTGACTATGCACAGCACCACTAACAGAATAAGGCTCACACAATTCTGTGGATAGTGCAGAAGTATGAGGAAGTTGTAACAGTATTTATGGCAAGACTGTCATCATCATCATCATCATCAAATTCCTGCCATGTATCCTCAAGGGGTGTACACGATATGATAGTACTACATGAAAAAAATAACAACATTATTAATTTCCTATCTACAATTCTCCTCCAAATCAGTCTGTTACTTGTCAAGACGCCAACATTATCAGATTTATATTTCTATCGTCTAAAGCACTTTGTACCGTATCAATCCACCTATATCTTGGTCTTCCTCTGGGTCGTTTTCCTGCCAACCTGGCAGAGAACACTTGTTTTGCTAATCTTTCCTCGCCCATTCTGTTTAAGTGACCATACCACCTGAGATTAGCTCTGCTAACGCATTCCTGGATGCTGACAATGTCAAGTTCTTTCCTAATATCCTCCTTTTTAATATGATATTGCCATTGATGCCATCTGTTCATGCCTATAATCTTTCTCAGGACTCTCATATCTGTGGTCTCTAGTCTTTGGTCAAGTGTTTTACTTCTGACCCAGCTCTCAGATCCATAAGTTAAAACTGGTTTGAAACACTGTCTTGTATACAGCTAATTTAGTGTTCCGACTAATTTCTCTCTTATTCCATATGAATTTATTCAATTGACTTCCCACCATACCAGCTTTGCTAATTCTGTTGTCTATTTCTATATTTAATTTACCATCTTCAGTAAAAATCATGCCTAAATAGCTGAAATGTTTTACTTGTTCCACAGGTTCTCCATTCACAACACAGTTGACATTTTCAATGATTCTGCATATTTTCATTGTCTTTGTTTTTTTTATTGCTGACCTTCATACCATATCTATTACAACAGCTATTCAATTTAGTCAGAGAATCTTGCAGACTTGTAGCGGATTTATTTAGAAATATAACATCATCCGCATAAAGCAAAGAGCTGACATTAACATCCCCAATTTTGATATCATGTTTAATACCACTTTCCTTAATAATGTGATCCATATAGATAATGAATAACAGAGGGGATAATGTACATCCTTGTCTCACACCAGATTTAACATTAAACCATCTTCCTGTACTTCCTTCAATTCTAAGTGCTGACTTACAACTCAAATAAAGACTAAGTATTGCTTGATATAATGCCCCATTGACACCATATAACTGCAGCGTATTGAATAGCTTCTCTCTTGGCACCTTGTCATATGCCTTTTCCAAATCGACAAAACTTAAATACAGATCTTTGTTATATTCCCATGCTTTCTCTACTATTTGTCGTAAAGTGAAGATCTGATCCTGAGCCTCTATTTAGCCTGAATCCAGCTTGTTCTTCACCAAGCTTTTCTTCCACAATTCTTCTCAACCGTTTCTCAAGTATACTTGCATAGATCTTGCCACGAACACTCAGTAGGGAAATACCTCTGTAATTCTCACATGCAGTTTTATTTCCCTTTTTATATATGGGTACTATGGGTACTCCGATCATCGGGAATTATTCCCTGTGTCCAGGCTTTCTGAACTATGCAGTGCAGCCACTGTAAGACTCTTATACCACCATACTTCAGCATTTCTGGTTGAATATCATCCACTCCTGCTGCCTTTCCACATTTCAAGCCTTTGATGGCTTTTTCTTTCTGTTTTTTTTTTTTGTTTCATTTAGCAGTTTTTCAAAGTAATTACTCCATACTTCAAGGATATCTTCTTCTCCCGTTTTCATGTCACCTTTATCATATCTAATTCCTTTTACAGCACTCTTTCCTCCATTCTTAAGCTTCTTCAACAACCTCCAGAATATTTTGTCACCTTCTTGATATTTATTTTCTATATTCTTGCCAAAGTCCTCCATGACTTGTTTAGCTAGTTTTACACAGTGTTTAGCATTCTTGCATTTGTCTCTGTATTCTCTAAGAGCACAAGCTGACTTATTTGACAGGAACTTTTGGTATGCTTTCTTCTTTTCCTTCACTGCTTCTTTAACTTCCTGTTTCCACCAGGGAGTTCTGATTTTTTTATCCTTATAGACAACCTCATCACATGCCTCTCTGGCAGAATCAATCAATGTTTTCTTCAGTTTGCCACTGAATCTCCAAGGTTCGATTCCTGTTCTCAAACTCTTTCATTTTTTCTTCAATAATCTTTGTGTATTTTAGTCTACAGTTCACATCTGAGAGCTGCTCAACTTTTATTCGCTTTAAAACTTTCTTACATGTTATTCTTTTCAATATGACATTCAATTTTATCCTGCTCAAGACTAAGTAGTGATCACTTCCAATTTCAAATCCTCTGTACACTCTGGTGTCCTGCACCAGTGAGAAAACATCACTATCAACAATAACATAGTCAATGAGACTTTTCTTATTCCTAGCCTCTTCTCTCCATGTGAATTTGTGCACATTTTTATGTTGGAACATGGTGTTAGTAATAACCAGTCCATGTCCTGAGCAGAAATCCAACAGATATTTGCCATTATTATTAGCTTTGCTCTTTTCTCCAAATTTTCCTAAAATATTTTTGTATGTCTGACAATCATTTCCTACTCTGCTATTTAGATCCCCAACAAGGACCAACTTTTCATTTTTCATTGTGTCAGTTGCTTTTTCTAAAGCCTCAAAAAATTCCTCCACTTCTACTTTAGTAGAACCTTCTGTGGGACCATAGGCACAAATAAGTCTCATTGTCCAGTTCCCCATTCTCATATTTGCCCGCATTACTCTACTTGAGACTGACTGCCATTCAAGAAGATTAGCCTCGTATTTTGTGTTGAATACTATGGCTACTCCTTCTTTTCCTTGATTGTCATTGCCTGAATATAACATTTTATATTTATTGCTCAGAAAGATCTCACCAGTTTTGGTCTTTTTTGTTTCAGTCACCCCTATTATGTCGATCTGGTACTTATCTAATTCCTCAGCTAGCTCCATTTCTTTGCCATTCATGCTTCTTACATTGTTAGTACCGATCTTTAACTCTGGTGATGTTGAGTTGGGGTGTGTTTTCAGATTTGTTGCAGTAGCTAACTTTTCGCTGTTCGCATTGGTTCCCAGACGAAAACAACGGGAGCTTTTGTTTAACCGTGGAATGCCCCAGCCTGCATGAAATTTTGTCATGTTGTACCATCATTTTTTTATTTTGGTTTAACTAATAAGAATACAATTTGGTCGGCTAAATCCCAAATTGCCAGCCCATCCTCGTCCGTTCAGTATCCAAATAGATACCCAACAGGGTGCACCACGAGAAGGTGAGGATTGGACATTAGGTCAGAAGCCCTGGTCGATTCTCTGCATTCCTTTAAAGGCTATGTGGAGATCTCCTCTCAGTTATACAGCTTTGACCCTTAAGCACCCCTGGCAAGACTGTATTCTTGTTTAATCCTTTACCCAAGTATACACAAACACAGTTTGTTTGTGTGAAGTATCTTTGCAACTAGGCTACTGGTATATATAGACTAATTGACTTCACATTAATTGCCTTGGTATGTCTTCTGAGTCTGACTCCCACTGATTAGACCTCAATATAGATAGTAACTGCTCTCGGTATTGGTCCTTTCCATAATACATTGTGGGATACTTTGTTAATGTTAAGATAATTTATATGAAATCATTAGCCTCCATATACATCTTTCCTAGTCATGAAGATACTTCTTGTGTGCAAACATTTTTTGCTTACACTTGGATAAAGGATTAAACAAGAATATAATTTCTTGGCATCTTTAATTTAATTATAACCAAGTGAAAAAACTTGCATCTTATTCTTACTGCTATTGGAGATATCTGCTCTCGTTGGATTAATTCTTCAGCACTTATTAATAGTACTTACTTTCTTATGTTATGTGTCTTCCTTGAATGAGGGATTTCAGAAAAAATAGATAGAACTCTACATAAGTGCAACATCAACACTACCTTCAAACCCCTGACAAAATTAAAAAATTTACTCAGTTCTTCCAAAGATCCTCTTCTATACCTGGTCCACCCAGGGGTTTACAAAATCCAATGTACATATAACTTACCCTACATAGGGAAAACAGGGCGCACGATCCTAATCAAAAAAGGCAAACACAAAAGACACATTAATATCTCGATTATGGTAAAACAGGCCTATCAGACCATGCACTCCAAACGTACTATAGAATTGACTGGAAAGGCACCAAGTCCCTACATCGCACCAAAACCTGGCTTGAGAGAAAATTCAAAGAAGCCTGTGAAATGCTAAAACACCATCCAAACCTGAACAAAAATGGCAGATTAATCATACCAAGAATCTGGAGGATCCATCTGAAACCCTTATAGCAACCAGAACAAGCCCAGAAGAAAATCTCAATACGAGAGGACTTTAGAAATGTTTAATGTAGTTCTGTTTTTAATTTATTTTTAAAAAATATTTTGTGTGTTTATTTTTATTTTTTTAATTTAATTTTTTAATCTGTTTAATTTTTTTTAATTTAATATTTAGTTTTTCCACAAGAGGTCACGCTAGGTAAAAGATTAATAAACAGTTAGATTCATGTTAACTTTGTATAATGCAGTAGCATGTAGCTTAGTTCTTATACATATGTATTTTCCTGATGACCTCAGTACAGAGGTCGAAAAGTCGAATGTTACTTTACTAATATTATGTAAAGTAATTATTTTAACACATGTTGTGTCCCCATAAATTCCTAAATATGAATGTCTTCCTTGAAGACAGAGAAGATAGGAAACTACAGAAGAACCCCTTTATTTCTTGGTGTGTGTGTTGGTATTAATGTGTATACATGATAATTGACCACCTGGCTACTGTTCAGGTGATTTAAAGCAGTGCTTCCCAAACTTATGGATGTCAAGGTCCCCTTTGAAAAAATTAAAAGATTTCACGGCCCCCATCGGAAAAAAAAATCCTGATAGAGATATATATATTATTATAATATTTATTGTATTTATATTCAATACAAAACAATAATTTAAAGCACGGAAAACTTGGCATTTTAAATGAGCACAAGATTTTGTGTTTGTAAGCTTTTTTTTTTTTTTTATGCTTCTTATCAATACCTTTGAAATGAAACTTATATGAATAAGCATATATTTACTAATATTCATTAAGCGCCGAAATACGCAGAAAGCAAAATTTGTAAACCAACACCAATGTGTGAATTTTTTCATTAATATATAATAAAAAAGAAATAATAAATAATAAAAATTAAATACGTTTCTTTTAAGATAAAAAATGTCTACTTAGTCTTAAAACATTTTAATTTGTTTTCATTATTTCACCCTCCCCCCCTCCTCAACAAAACTAATGGCCCCAAGGGGGCCGCAGCCCACAGTTTGGGAAGCACTGATTTAAAGAATGATCACATAGAAAGCTGGAGTTGATCCTCCAACCAAATTCTTCACCAATTTTCTACAGGTTTCACTTTTCTTTCTTACCACAACTAGTCTGGCCATTCCTGGAGTTCATCTCCAACATATCATCATTCTCTTCCTTATTATCTTTGCATTCACAGTTTCAACCTCTTAATTTAATGCAGACATATGCACATTTGTCCAACTTCATCTAGTTTCCATGCCTATTCACATTTACTGAACAACATTTTTATAGTATTGTCAACTGCAGACCCATTCAAATGTCTTCTATCCTGCAAAAATGAATCCTTTCAGCCATCAAAATCACTCCATTTCTCCTACACAATCTGCTCACTGAATCATATGCTATCTGCCTCCACTTGCTCTTGTCATATAAAAACTCACTGTTGTGACTGTTTTGCTCACTTTCTTATGCATTACTCAAACACCTCTTTTATATTTTCTTATATCATATTCTTTTAAATCCTTCATCACGACTAACACAGTCATGTTCATCCATTCTACTTTTCAAGTGGTAATCTTATCTATGAGCTTTTGTTCATTCTATGCCATGAGTACCAAGAATGGGCAGTAAGGTGAAGTGAAAGAAGTCTGTTAACCATTGTATTTGATGACCTGTAGATTGTACTATTTTAACAAAAATACATCTCTTTATTCATTCCTTCTACAGCATTAGAAGGAATGAACGAAGCAGAAGAAATTCTGCTGCATGTGTTTTTGCTATTTTAGAAGCGTGGCAAAAGTTCTCGTTAAGTATCTGGAAATATTTTTAGAAAATGTGAACAGCTGAAAGTGTGTGATGGAGTTGAATGAATTAGTGAAAGATGGATCATTAATCAACCTAATTGTGCTCTCTTTTCTTAATATGTACTTAATCAAACATTTTTAGAGAACTCTTGTAGTCATAAGACAGTGTTTTTTGAGTAAGAGTTGTGATTTGTATAGAGTTAATAGCTTTTCAGAGGTAAAGTAATGCCTTGAACGATATAGATAACCTATTTTTAAGCTGCTGAGGAGGCAATATTTCTAATATATTTGTCAAGAGAGAGAGATATGATAGAAATATGTTTTTATTTATCACAAAAAGAACCTATTTTCTTCCAGTCTTTTGACAAACATGTCTAGAAGAGTGATCTCATCTTGTCTAGAAATGTTTGTCAAAAGACTGGAATTAAATAGGTTCTATTTTGTGATAAATAAAAACAGGATTGAGGTTTGCTAGCAGTGAAATTAACAAGGTTATCATAATTGTATTGAAGAATGGTTTGGAGATCAGAAATTGAGGTTGTAGAAGTTGGTATTTTGTCATTTTTTATTGTGTAGTGAAATACTTGTCGAATGAGAAAGAGGACTCCAATGTATACTCATAAACAAAGCTGTTTATTGGATTTATAGTTGAATAGGAAAGGAGGTAGAGAAGGAAGAGAGCAGGTAATAAAGTAGAGCCTTGCAGCACACTAGCTTTATTACAAAGTTTGAGGCTAAAGGGCCATGTGTCTAAACAGAAAGCCGGCAACCCAATTTCAGAACTCAGAAGACAAACCAATGCATAGGAGATTGCTTAAATAGGCCTTTGTACTAAACCCCAGTTGCCTCAGGAATATTGGAAACTTGTCGTTCCTTGAACTTTTCCATGGCATTTATCCAAAGATGGGTGACATATGAAAATCCCCTTCTAATTGACAGTGGCAGACTCCTGCTGAAAATTGTTTATCAGTTGAGAGGTTAAGGGTGTGTAGAAATTGAATGCTAATGGTTTTCTTCATTACTTTAGGAAAAATCTGGAGTGAAATTGGATTAATTAGGTGATAAAAATGTGTTCTCCTTCTTAGGAGTATGTTAAATACAGACAAATTTTCAAGCTGCAGGATATAATAGTCAGTGAAATAATAGTACATAAGGTAACAGGAATCAAATCTGGAGCACAAATCTTCAGTATACAATTGGATAATGTCAATCAAGACTAGGTGACTTTTTGCTGTCTAGTTTTGACAAGATTCTTCTAATCTTCCTGGCAGAAAATCAAAGGGAGCATTGAATGTTGTGTGTTTGGAATTGAGAATACATTACCATGAACATTTATGCAAGAATTGAGGCAAAGTAAGCCAGGCAGTTCTGTAGATAAGCGTGGAATCAACCAAGTGCAAAAGAGATGGAAGCATCATTAGTACACAGTTATGTCTAATAGCTTTGGTGAGAAGCTAGAAATCATAATTGCTATTTGAATATGATGCAAGTTTTGCTTTGGGCTGTTTAAAACTCACTTTTGGATGTGCTTAATTCCATGCAGCATGTAGATGAGAGTGGGTGTGTTGCTTCCTGGGAGAAGAAATCACTATATAATGAATCTAGTGATTCTCTGCTTGGGAAAAGTGATCATGTAGTCTTGACCGTGGAGATTGTCAAACTGATGCAGAATTTTCTGTTAAGAAGGGATATATGTGAAATTAAAACCAGATGATTATCACAGCTATCAGCAGTATCATGGCATAAAAATTTGGAGGGGAGATATGGTGATTGGACATGGGAGGTGGTCAAGGGATGTTTGAAGAAGGCAGTATCAGACTGTATACCCAGAGTCTGAAGGATAAATCAGCTAGAAGTTAGATGGATGAATAGCATCATTAAACAGAAGTTGAAGACAAAAAAAAAGTTGTGTAGAGAATATGAAGAAAAAGGTGACCAGCATATCCATGATTAGTACAGAGTATGGGCAAAAAGCATGACCTGTATGGTAAGAAGGCCAAAGTTAATAATGAGAGAAAACTTAACTGATGAAGCCAAAAGAAATCCTAAAGAGTTCTTTTGCTATGTGGCAAGTAAAAGAAGGAATGCCTATGCAAAGGTGACTTTAAAAAGTGCTGATGGTTGGGAGATAACAGAAGAAAACCAAATAGTTGAATTACTGATTGATCATTTTGCACAGGTGTACTGTCTGGTCAGTGATACTGCAATGCTGATGTCATATTGACTGATGGGAGAATAGAGGTTGAAGAATGGAAGTGCTTAGAAGGTTGTAGAACTTCTATGCAAACAGCTGTGTGATTGGAGAATGAGAATTATGAGAATGTGCAAGGGAATTATCAGCTCCTCTGACCAAGCTGTTTAATTTAAGCCTAAGTACTGTAAAGGCGCCAGTGGAGCAGAAAGAAAGCTCCAAGACAGAAGCAGCAAATTATAGAACAATCAGCATCTCATGAGTGGTTAAGATATTGGAGAAATTGGTTAAAAAAGTAAAAATAAAAAATTCAGGACTGAGTGGATGGGAATATGATCCTTTATATAAAGGGGCAACCTGATTTTGTGAAGAATAGATAGGTCTTGCCTTAGTAATTTATGTTTTATAATAAAGTGACAGAGTTGGTTAAGACAAATAGCTACTCACTAATACAGCTGGAATTTGCAGAGGCATTTGACAGGATTCCATATAGAACATTGTTGCATAAATTAGAGCAAATGGGAATAGATCTAAATCTGGTGATTGGGATTAGAGGGTGGCTGATGGACAGATATCAAAGAGTGGTTTATGGAGGAGTTGAATCCAGTAGATGCCAGGTGACATTTGGTGTACCACAGGGCTTAGTTGTTTAATTTGTAAATCTGTGATATAGGAAAAAAGTATGAGCAAAGGTAAATGGCTGGCAGTTTAATGTGGCCAAGAGTAAGGTGATATACTTTGGGAAGAAGAGATCATAAGCTGTGTACTATATTGATGGAACTGAACTGCAGAAAACTGATGAGGCTAGGGACATAGGGGAGAGGTGATTGTGGAGAAGGAATTGAAGTATAGAGGGCATATTGCAAAAGTAGCCAAAACAGCACACATATTAAATGGTATGTTCAAGAAAGAATATACAAGTAGGGATAGGGAGGTTATTGTTCCCTTTATAAGACTTTAATAAAGCCACATCTGATCTAAACGGCTGTATTTTATAGTTAGCATATATGCAGTGTGTGTGAGATTTACTACTCATTTCTTCTGTATACATGGACATTCTGACAGAGAGAAATAAGTGACTCCTTAACAAAATTCAGACCTTTCATTTTGGCATGTGTTTGCTACCCTTATCTTTGTCATACTGAGTAAATACATGCCATGTGATCAAATGACAGTTTTCTCTTAGAAACATTATAATGAAAAGCAATATACTAATCCAGTAGAACATATGGACAGCCTAGATTAAATTAGATGGGTAGAGAGAATTAACACCTTTCACCCAACAGGCTGCAGATTCAAGTTACACCATAGACATTGATGATGTACCTTGTCTGGTAAATGAGCACCACACCTCTTATTTAGAACCCTGAAGTTTTTTTAACAAAAGCTCCATGTTTGTACAATTTGTGTGTCTGGCAGTGCAAAAAATAAAATGATTTTTTCTTTAGCATTAGTTGAAAATGTAATTGTTTTGTAAAAAATGTGATGCTGAACATGAAGTTTTTTCATGCTTAGCATGAAAAGCCTTGATTGTAAGCAAGAACCCCATATTTTGAATCCCTTGAAATTCCTGAGTAACAGTTCAGAATAAGTCATTAACCCTGCGGAGGTCACGGCTGATCTGACAGATACGAACAAATTATTTAATATAAATATTCTTACACATATCCAGTGTATAGTTTTTGGAGGTCATGACTAGCAGCACATGCATATATTACGAGTAGTATTCCACACTGTTTATGCGGTCAGTTTTGGTTTAACACGTTATGTTATCTAAAGGTGTGTGATATTTGATAGTAAATTGTATCTGAGAGATACCACTAACTCCGATGTCAGTATAGTATTGGTTTAGTTGTTGTTTTATTTATTTATTTACCATTAAAAATGGCTGGAAAAATATATCGATTGGATAATCCATCAGATGTTGAAGAGATTCGGCGAATGTTACTTGAGTCCGATGATGAGAATGATAGTCTAATGCGAAAGTGAAAGTGATATTTGATAGTAAATTGTATCTGAGATATATCATGAACTCCGATTTTTCTTTCTTTGTTCAATAATTTCTATATTATAACTGAAAATAAATAAATCATCATGTATTGCGTTTTTTTTTTTTTTTAATAAAGTTTTATCGCATTTTAGCACATACTAATAATGAATGTATCTCTCAGATACACGTGACCTAAGCTGCAATCTTTACGACCACGACCTCCACAGGGTTAAAGGCAACAAGTAACATGTGGAATGATGCCAGTAATATAATTTTCAGTTGTACTCAATGTTCTGCACATTCTTAAAGCAAATTGATTTTCCCTTTCTACATATGCTTGTTGATCCCTTTCTCTTTTCAGGTATGGAACAAGATGCTGTTCATATCTATTCCAAATATATTGCTCAAGATGCTCCACTTCCAATTGGTATTACAGATGATCTCAGGAACCAGATTGTTGGTTAGTAAATTTTTCGTAAATTCCGCAGCATTAGTCTACTACATATGTTAGAAATTGAATTTTGCTTTTAATATCTGGATTAAAAAAAAAAAAAAACTTTTATCCATGCAAAATAATATTATTAATAAATCATAAATGAAATTACACGTTTTTTTCAGCTTATACAGTTTTACCACTTATTCAGCCACATTGCAAAGGCAGTTTGCCCTTCAGATAATTGAAGTACAATAATAATATGCACCTCCATAGTGCAGTTAGAAGAACAGTGTTACATTGCGCTATTAGATTGGAAAAGGCCTGAGTTCGATTCTTGTCATATCGAAAGGAATCTTTATATGGACTTTCTTTCAATTGAAGGTAAGTTGGCTGGTCTCATACAGAGGTAACAGCATTTTTCTTCCAGAAACTCGCGTTTTTTATCCCATATACAGTAACCCCCCCCCCGACTTATGTAAATTTGCAGTTACGTAATAAATCTCAAAAATGTACTAGCACATATGAACATGTTTGAGGCATTTGCATCTTTTACATTTTTACATCCATTGCAGTATACAATGACATAATGTTAACTAGACTCAGCATTCACAGCAAATGTAACGAATAGTAACAGGCAGTGACAGGTTACTGGGAAACGCCGAGAGCAGCAGAGGGCAAGTGCACAAAAGCCGTAACATTCAAACTGAAACCTACCAATTAGAAATAAGGACTCCGTAAACAATTCCTCCTTTCCCCGACCTGTCAGTAATTCATGCCTCGCGTGGTAGTTTAGTCACCTGTTTATCACCGTTAGTTTCGTTGTTTATTTACCTTAAAATGGATTCGAAATGCAAAACCGAATGTTAATAAATGGTAATAAATCTAAAAAACGAAGGTCTTCTAAATTACTTTAGAAGAAAAGTTGAAAATAATTCGAATGTATGAAGACAGGAAAATTATATCAACAATAGCTCAGGATATAAATCGACCTATTTCGACAGTGAATACGATAGTGAAGGATAAAGTTCGCATTTTTCATACTTTTATAGTTTATATCCGAGTAAATACTGCTGCACGATGTTTCATTCATAAAATAATACTGTGTAAATAATATACATATCTGTATATATACATACATATAATAATAATAAATATTGCAGTTTCTTACGAAGTTACACTTAAGCGATTTACAAATTCGACTTACGTAAAATTCAAGTTACGTAAAGGTTTACGGAACGCATTACTTACGTAACTCGGGGGGGGGGGTTACTGTACTAGGCAAATTCACCATCAGAACACACTCACATGCAATTTACAGACAAAAAATGCTGTTGGCAGTGGTGATAGACATTAGATTGCATTGAAGGTAGTTGTGTGTAGTTGGAGAATTAAGTGGTAGGGGGAGACAGTGAGATGTGTATAGCGGAGTGGAGTAAAATATCCTCCTGATGAGTCTTTGGACTCCTTGGAAGTGTCACATAATATTATTATTAATGTGCAATATGTCAATATATTGAAGGGTTGTGTTTTAAAGGTCAAATAAATGATAGGACTGTATATGATTATGTATGAAGGTAAGTATAATAGAATGTGCATGTGAAATACACCAAGGTAAGAAGAATAAAGTTTATCATTCTTGTTATATTTTAATATCCTAATATAATAAGAATGATACATGAGTTGAGCAGTAATACCACTGCTAATAAAAGGAAAAGTTAAGTAAAAATCCTTATTCTTTTATATCATTGCACATTGATTATAAGCAAAAATCTAGGTATGGAGTTGCCCATATAATAATTTGTCTCCATACTTGTCCAAACACTTTAGCAATTAAACAATAGGAAGCAGTAGGAACAATAGAATGAAATGCTCTGCTGTTAGTCTCATATTTGTTTTTGGTTAATTTCATCCATTAGAATTTCCTTTGCTGGTGACTCTTCAGATGTCAGAAAAAGATGCCTGATGCTCTGATGCCTGGTACTATATGTTAAAAAGCAGATGTGGTTTGGACTTTGTTCAAGCAGGCATTATTATACAACTGACTAGACCTGTTCAGAGGAATGCTATTCATCATTCATGCCAGCCTGGTTGGCTAAGTAGATAAATGCTTTTGCTCTTCAACCAATAGGTTATAGGTTCTTTTCACTGCTTGGAAAGAAGTCAGTGGACACTCCCCCCCCCAACGGGCAAAGTGCTTTGTGCCATGTAACAAATCATGTGTTTGTAGGTGGTATAAACATCATGCTGCCAAGTCAGTGCAATTGCCTAAGTGAAACAGCTGCTTTGCCTGTTAATGGTTTCAAGGATAAGTATGATAGATACTGTGTTGATAGTTTGGGTCTTCCACGATGTCTTAGGATTCCATGGAGGTGCCTGTTCAATAATAATAATAATACTTTCAACCATTTAGTCCAGCCGTACTATATAGATGATGTGTTTGCCATATGGCAAATATGTAAAAGACTTTGTGTATTATTTTGCAATTTATTTAAATAACTAATGTTGTTGTTCACCATCCATTCATTTTTGACTTTTGGTGATCTTGTGAACCCATCCCACTCTGCCTCTTGTCCTTTCCTTCAGCAATAAATTGATAAGTCCTTTCATGTTGTCTATCCAACTCTTTTGCAGTCTTCCTCTTCTTCACATTTCCTCAATCTTCCCCAACATAACTGACTTTTTCAATGATTCATCTGCTTGCATAATATTGTCCAAAGTACATTACATCAATTTCTGTTTAGCGATCATTGCCTCCAAGGAGCATTCTTTCTTTATACTCTCTAAAGCTTTCTGATTAGTCATTCTTGCAGTCAGTGGGATTCTTAAATCTCCTTCATGCCCATAATTCAGATGAATCAATTCGCATTCTGTCTTTCTCCTTGATAATCCGGCTTTCATATCCACACATCACTACTAGAAATACCATTGCTTTAATGTAGTCCCCCCCCCCTCCCATTACTATCCTTTTAATTTCATCTTCACATTTTCCATCATTTTCTAATTCTGGAACCCAGTAAACCTTAACTTTCAGTGATCTTTATTTTATCTTCCTCTATAAATTCATTTAAATTGCCAAAAGCCATCACTTCTGTTTTGCTGGTGTTTAAATTAAACCCAGCTTTGTTACTTTCACTTGTAAACAATAAAATCAACCACTCCAGAACTTCCTTAGTTTCATCTGCATATCTTAAATTATTTATTTTTCTGCCACCAATCTTAATTCCAGCTGTGTCTTTGTCTAGGTTAGCTATTCTCATAATATATTCACTATAAATATTAAAAATATACAGCGACAGTACACAATGCCCCTTTTCCACTCGAACAGAGACTGTTTTTACTGAAGCTTCTTTTGGTTGTCATACAGCTCTCTTATCAAGAGAATTAAATGATTCCTTCTGAAATTCTCTTGCTTTCTCCATAATCCATCTCATGTTAAACAGCTAATACATACTCGAAAATACACTTCCTAAAAAAGAATAAATTAACCATCATTTTTGACACATTACTCCTGGGTCTTTCAGATGACTTACTATCTTTTTCTGTTTGGGAAAGTCATCACATATACTGTGGTTTATTAAACTATATTTTACAAAATTAGTCAACAATAAAATTATTACAACATGCATTAAAAATGTTTGTGGCATATGGTATTTACCAAAATACCAACAGAAAACATCAAATTACTGTTAAATTTTTAAAGGATTTTTGTTATATTTACTGTCAAACCAGTATTTCAATTCTTCATTTGAATACTGTCTTGTGTATGGCTAATTTAGTACTTTGACTAATTTCTTTCTTATTCTACATAAATTTTTAGATGATTCTCCACCAAAATATAACCTAGTTTACTGCTTTAACCTATGTGGCAGACACTAATGTGGAAACAGAGATAGATGGAGGTTCTCAGGATATTGCAGAATCTCAATGTAAATATAGTTGTGGGATTAGATGGGATGTCAGCTAGGATTTTGCAAGAATGTGGAAGGGAACTGGCAATGCTTTTGACTAGGCTCTTTAAGTCTCAGCTCTGGTAGAGATCCAAGGGAGTAGAAAGAGGGGGAAATAATTCCATTGAAGAAGGGAGGGTGTAAGATCACAGCAGCAAATTATCGCCCTATCAGTATAGATCAGGCATGGCAGTAAAAGTACTAAAAAAATTGGTAAAAAAAAAAAAAATTCAAGAATGGGTAGATAAAAATATGATACTGTATGAGAGGGTCAACATGGCTTTGTGAAAGGTTGGTCATGCCTTTTAGTAATTTACTAATTTTTTTTATTATAGAGTAATGGCTATGTTGGATAAAGGAAATGGCTACACGATGATTTTTCAAAGGCATTTGACAGAATACCAAATGGAATTCTGTTACACAAATTACAACATATGGGAATGGATGTGACACTGGTTAAGTGGATAAGGTGGCTGCTGGACAGATAACAAAAAATGGTATATGGAGGGGCAGAATCTAGGCAAAGACAGGCGATTAATGGTGTGCTGCAAGGTTCAGTGGTAGAACCATAGCTTTTTAATTTGTACATAAATGATATAGGAAATAACCTGAAATAATATATTCAGTTGTTAGATAATGGTGTAAGTTTAATGTGATGAAATTTCAAGTTATGCATTTTGGGATAAATAGATTACAAGCTGTGTATCACTTTCGTGCCACTGTACCCCAGGAAATAGAAGTTAGAGAATTCAGGGGGGGGGGTGCTTAAGGGTCAAAGCTGTATAACTGAGAGGAGACCTCCACATAGCCTTTAAAGGAATGCGGAGAACCGACCAGGGCTTCTGACCTAATGTCCAATCCTCACCTTCTCGTGGTGCACCCTGTTGGGTATCTACTTTGATACTGAACGAATGAGGATGGACTGGCAATTTGGGATTTAGCCAACCAAATTGTATTCTTATTGGTTAAACCAAAATAAAAAATGATGGTACAACATGACAAAATTTCATGCCGGCTGGGGCGTCGCCCGGTTAAACAAGGCCCCCGTTGTTTTCGCCAGGGAACCAGGGCGAACAGCGAAAAGTCAGCTACTGGAAGAAATCTGAAAACAAACCCCAACTCAACATCACCAGAGTTAAAGATCGGTACTATCAACGTAAGAAGCCTGAATGGCAAAGAAATGGAGCTAGCTGAGGAATTAGATAAGTACCAGATCGACATAATAGGGGTGACTGAAACAAAAAAGACCAAAACTGGTGAAATCTTTCTGAGCAATAAATACAAAATGTTATATTCAGGCAATGACAATCAAGGAAAAGAAGGAGTAGCCATAGTATTCAACACAAAATACGAGGCTAATCTTCTTAAATGGCAGTCAGTCTCAAGTAGAGTAATGTTGGCAAATATGAGAATGGGGAACTGGACAATGAGACTTATTTGTGCCTATGGTCCCACAGAAGGTTCTACTAAGGTAGAAGTGGAGGAATTTTTTGAGGCTTTAGAAAAAGCAACTGACACAATGAAAAAGGAAAAGTTGGTCCTTGTTGGGGATCTAAATAGTAGAGTAGGAAATGATTGTGAGACATACAAAATTATTTTGGGAAAATTTGGAGAAAAGAGCAAAGCTAATAATAATGGCAAATATCTGTTGGATTTCTGCTCAGGACATGGACTGGTTATTACTAACACCATGTTCCAACATAAAAATGTGCACAAATTCACATGGAGAGAAGAGGCTAGGAATAAGAAAAGTCTCATTGACTATGTTATTGTTGATAGTGATGTTTTCTCCCTGGTGCAGGACACCAGAGTGTACAGAGGATTTGAAATTGGAAGTGATCACTATTTAGTCTTGAGCAGGATAAAATTGAATTTCATATTGAAAAGAATAACATGTAAGAAAGTTTTAAAGCGAATAAAAGTTGAGCAGCTCTCAGATGTGAACTGTAGACTAAAATACAGAAATATTATTGAAAAGAAAATGAAAGAGTTTGAGAACAGGAATCAAACCTTGGAGATTCAGTGGCAAACTCTGAAGGAAACATTGATTGATTCTGCCAGAGAGGCATGTGGTGAGGTTGTGTGCAAAGATAAAAAAATCAGAACTCCCTGGTGGACACAGGAAGTCAAAGAGGCAGTGAAGGAAAAGAAGAAAGCATATCAAAAGTTCCTGGCAAATAAGTCAGCTTTTACTCTTACAGAATACAGAGACAAATGTAAGAAAGCTAAACAGTGTGTAAAACTAGCTAAACAAAAGTCATGGGAGGACTTTGGCAAGAATATAGAAAATAAATATCAAGAAGGTGGCAAAATATTCTGGAGGTTGTTGAAGAAGCTTAGGAATGGAGGAAAGAGTGCTGTAAAAGGAATTAGAGATGATAAAGGTGAAATGAAAACAGGGGAAAAAGATATCCTTGAAGTATGGAGTAATTACTTTGAAAAACTGCTAAATGAAACAAGCAGTAATGACAGCACAGTGATAAAAAACACTGACCAGGCATGCAGTCAGGAATACATATCCATACTTGAAGTAGAAAAAGCCATCAAAGGCTTGAAATGTGGAAAGGCAGCAGGAGTAGATGATATTCGACCAGAAATGCTGAAGTATGGTGGTATAAGAGTCTTACAGTGGCTGCACTGCATAGTTCAGAAAGCCTGGACAGAGGGACGAATTCTCGATGATTGGAGTAGAGCTCTCATAGTACCCATATATAAAAAGGGAAATAAAACTGAATGTGAGAATTACAGAGGTATTTCCCTACTGAGTGTTCCTGGCAAGATCTATGCAAGTATACTTGAGAAACGGTTGAGAAGAATTGTGGAAGAAAAGCTTGGTGAAGAACAAGCTGGATTCAGGCCAAATAGAGGCTGTCAGGATCAGATCTTCACTTTACGACAAATAGTCGAGAAAGCATGGGAATATAACAAAGATCTGTATTTAAGTTTTGTCGATTTGGAGAAGGCATATGACAAGGTGCCAAGAGAGAAGCTATTCAATACGCTGCAGTTATATGGTGTCAATGGGGTATTATATCAAGCAATACTTAGTCTTTATTTGAGTTGTGAGTCAGCAGTTAGAATTGAAGGAAGTACAGGAAGATGGTTTAATGTTAAATCTGGTGTGAGACAAGGATGTACATTATCCCCTCTGTTATTCATTATCTATATGGATCACATTATGAAGGAATGTGGTATTAAACCTGATATCAAAATTGGAGATGTTAATGTCAGCTCTTTGCTTTATGCGGATGATGTTATACTTCTAAATAAATTCGCCACAAGTCTGCAAGATTCTCTGACTAAATTGAATAGCTGTTGTAATAGATATGGTATGAAGGGCAGCAATAAAAAGACAAAGACAATGAAAATAGGCAGAATCATTGAAAATGTCAACTGTGTTGTGAATGGAGAACCTGTGGAACAAGTAAAACATTTCAGCTACTTAGGCACAATTTTTACTGAAGATGGTAAACTAAATATAGAAATAGACAACATAATCAGCAAAGCTAGTATGGTGGGAAGTCAATTGAATAAATTCATATGGAATAAGAAAGAAATTAGTCGGAACACTAAATTAGCTGTATACAAGACTGTGTTCAAACCAATTTTAACTTATGGATCTGAGAGCTGGGTCAGAAGTAAAACACTTGACCAAAGACTAGAGACCGCAGATATGAGAGTCCTGAGAAAGATTAGAGGCGTGAACAGATGGCATCAATGGCAATATCATATTAAAAAATGAGGATATTAGGAAAGAACTTGACATTGTCAGCATCCAGGAGTGCGTTAGCAGAGCTAATCTCAGGTGGTATGGTCACTTGAATAGAATGGGAGAGGAAAGATTAGCAAAACAAGTGTTCTCTGCCAGGTTGGCAGGAAAACGACCCAGAGGAAGACCAAGATATAGGTGGATTGATACGGTACGAAGTGCCTTAGACGATAGAAATATAAGATCTGATAATGTTGGAGTCTTGACAAGTAACAGACTGATTTGGAGGAAAATTGTAGATAGGAAGTTAGTAATGATGTAATTTTTTCATGTAGTACTGTCATATCCTGTACACCCCTTGAGGGTACATGGCAGGAATTTGATGATGATGATGAGAATTCAGGGTGGTTGTAGACAGAGAGTTAAAGTTTAGAGGATATATTGTTGAGGTTGCTAAGGTAGTCCGTCCATAAGATTGCTTGTTACTTGACTATTGAAGAACACGTCAACAAGTAGAGATAAGGAAGTTGTTTGAAGGAAGTTATAAGGCCTTTTTTTTTTTTAATATGTATGTTGAGTCCATACACGAGAGGTTGATAGATCAACCTATAGTACAATAGTACCGTGTATGGGTTGGGAAAGAAGATACTTGTTCACATTGGATTTGAATGACTATATATTGTATTCCTTAGGGAACACATCAAGGGGAAGACTGTTCCAAAGTATAGCAGTTGCAGGGATGAAGGAGAAGAAACTTGTTCTGTGGGTTTCAAGGTGCACTGTGTAGGGATGTTGAGCAGCAGCTGCACGTGTTCCAACGAGCTTAGTACTAAATGGGGGAATTATTGATGCTATTTTGGATGAACATTTTCCATGGAAATATTTGTAGAAAACACATAGTGCAGAGATCGATCATCTGTGCAAAAGTGGGGGGGAGTGAGTTGGTAAGAGATGGGTCATTAATAAGTCTGATTGTTCTCCTTTTATTGTATTTGATGATTACAATACAGAGAAGATTTGGAGCAATGTTTGATGATTGGTCAGATTTGTGATTTGTATAAGTTAACAGCTGTTTAAGGGTGAAGTAACTTCTTGAGCGAAAGAGAAATCCTAGTTTTTTAGAAGCTGAGGATGCAATGGTTATGTGTTTATGCCAGGAGAGGCTTGATGTCATGGTAATTCCAAGAAGAGAAATCTCAGATTGTCTGTAAATTTGGGTGTTGTCAAAAATACTGTGAGAAAATGGTTCTTTTTTATGAGAAATGAGACAGTACTGGGTTTTATTTGCATTGAAATTGATTAGGTTATCTGAATCCCATTGGAGTATAGCTTGGAGGTCTGAATTGAGGGCAGTGGTGGTTGCTGTTCTGTAGTTGAGGCGAGTTGTGTGGAGTAAGGTTTACCAAAAGAAAGGGAGGAGTGCAATGTGCTGTCATCTGCAAAACCGTGTATTGGGTTGGAGGTAAGCTGAAGTAGATCATTGATATATAGTAGGAAGAGGGTTGGTGAGAGGACAGAGCCTTGAGGAACCCTGGCATTAGTTGAATGTTGAGAGGATAAGGAGCCATCCACCACCACACATAGTGTGTGTCCAGACAGAAAGCTGACAATCCAACTACAGAGGTCTTGAGATAGACCAAGTGATGGCAGCTTGCTTAGTAAGCTGTTGTGCCAGACCCGGTCAAATGCCTTGGAGATATCAAGTCCAACTGCTTGAGATTTGCAAACCTCTCCATGGCATTTGCTTAAAGATGGGTGACGTATGTGAGCAGTTCTGTTGATTGGCAGCGGTGGAATCCATGCTGGCGGTCGTTTATTAGACTGGGATCTTCGAGGTAGTGTAGCAGTTGGGAATTGATGATTTTTTTCCATTACTTTAGACAGGACTGAGGTGAGCGAGATGGGGCGGTAGTTGGACTGCAGTGACTTGTTGCCCTTCTTGGGAATAGATTGAATATAGGCCAATTTCCAGGCTGTGGGATAGATACCGGTGCAGTAAGACAGGAGACAGTTCTGGTTCGCAAACCTACAGGACAATTGGAGGAATGCCATCAGGGCTGGGAGACTTTTTTGTGTCTAATTTGGACAGTATTTTGCTGATCTCCTTCTGGCAAAAGGATATAGCGGGTATCTGGAATGGTTGGGGAACATTTGCCATTGTCAATTATGTGTGCATTGGAAGCAAAGTGTGAGGCAAGGAGATTGGCATTTTCTGTAGATGATGATGCAATGGAACCATGTGGGTAGGATAGAGGTGGGAATAGTGTTGGGCAGAAGTTGCAACCAATTGCTTTGGCGAGGGACCAAAAGGCTTGGCTTCTAATTTCCTGTTTTTTGCTCTTTCGAACTCTGTTTTGGAAACATCGATTTTTTTTTTTTTTTTTTTTTTGCATTTATTTCTGGCTTGGGTATCAAATCAAGAACCCCATCCTCTAGAGGATGGGATTCTTGATTTGAGCCAGTAATGGTATGTTTGGTTTTTCATTTGTACAGGCTTGGTGCATCTTTTGGAAAACTAGGATTTAGTTAGGGAATGGGTAGGTCAGAGTACTGTGGAGAATGTATGATTCCATGCCAGTGAGGATTACTTTGGTTATGTGTTTGGGTTGGAAGGTTAGAAGCTATAGTCTAACCATGGGAATGAGGCATAGAAGTTGTGGAGGCTGTCCCACTTGGCACTGTTATAATGCCAAACTACTCCTGTATGAGAGTGACTGTATAAGCATTGTTGCATGAGGAGGAGATGAGCACTAAGTTGTGGTCAGAATTGCCTAGCTGGCTCTCTACATTCACTGTGTATTTGGAAGGGTCATTGGTCAGGAAGCGGTCTAGGGTATTTGGAGAGTATTTTATTATTCTGGTTGGTATCTGAACTAGTTGTGTAAGGTCATTGGTGATGGCGAATGTTTCAGCATCTCTGTCTGCAAGATCTGTACAGCTGGAGGAGGAAAGCCAGTTGGTGTTGTGGACATTAAAATCTCCTAGAAGAATGATTTTGCTGTTGGGAAAGTGGAACTGGAGAAAGTCTATTTTTAAGGAGAGGAAATTGAAGAGCTCAGAGTGGTTGGTTGCATTAGGGGAGCGATAGAGACAGCATATGAATTTGACTGAGTTTGGTAGGGATATTTTCATCCAAAGAAGGTCAAAGTTGGGCGATTCTAGGTTGGGTGCTTTGGCAAGTATGTCGGAGCAGACGTATGCACAGATGCCACCCTTGAGTCAAAAGGAGTTAGAGTGTGTAGTTTGGGAGGTTGAGGTGAATAGTGCTGGAGGGAGATGAGATTTGAGTTTCTGCCAGAAAGAGTAGATGGGGTTTGGTAGACTGCAGGTGGTAGTGGACACTATTAAGTTTGGAGTTTAGGCTACAGATGTTGGTGAAGTGGATTTGTAGGGTTTTGTGAGTCATTATGTTTGACTGCAAGGGTCTTGCACATTTCCTATGCAGTACCGGCATACTGGTCACGATGGTGGCTGCAAGTGGCATCACTTGGTTTTTGCACCAATTTAGCTTGTCTGTAGTCAATGGTCCAGCTGTAGTCACCATTTTGATGTTTTTCTGCAAGTTGTCTTTGAAGCTGGCGGCCTTGTTCTCTTTGTACAAATGATAAAATCTGGTCGAGCAGGTATGCGCGATTGCAGACAAGTATCTTTGAACTTGTTGTTGATCACTGTTATTTGTTTTGATGTGCTTGTCGGAGTGTCGCAAGTCACTTTTACGAGGCGTGGAAAGTTCGTTCCGTCCTTTCTTTTGTTTATGGGTCTGAAACGATGGCACCTTACGATATTTTTAGGATCGCTGTCGCAGTCTTCTGCTAATTTCATGATGTCTTCTTTCAGTGCTTTTCCGTTTTCATTTTGGAAAGTTCAAAATCAAGTTGATATATATCTTGTGTGTCGCTTCGTCCATTTTTGCGCAGGAAGCTTGTATTCAGTGGCAACAGAATTTGCACATTATAATATCAATTTTGCAGTTGCAGCACTTTATTTGTTTATCGACAGCGCTACAGTGGCGAGACACAGGGTGCTTGTTCATCATTGACTTTTGTTGCCTCCATCTTTGCTTTGCACGGTAGCCATAGCGGCTGCTTGTACGTGGCCTATTTTTAGATCGAAATATAACTAGTTTAATGCACTAAAAGTACTTATAGGTTGTGCCTGAGTTTTCTGCTCCTTGGTACCCACTATTAAAATTTCCGTTTGATGTTTAATTTGAATGGGAAACTCTTGCAATAACAATAAAATGTGGGAGCACTAGTTTATATTAGCTTACTTATAGATGCCACCTGGTACATCCACAGATGTTTATACATCTGCATCTGGACTACTGTGCTCAAGTCTGGTCCCTCTGGGTTTCTTGGGGATGAGGATTCAGAGGCAAGTGACCAAGATGGTGAGTGGCCTGTGGAATGTTCCTTATGAGGATAGATTGAAAGTATGTGGATTGCAGAAGTTAATTTGATAGAAGAAAAAGAGGGGATGTGATAGAAACGTTTAAATTTCTTTAAGGGTTTTATAGGATAGATGCAGGGGAAATGTTTCAGCATTTGGCTAAAGAGAACAGAACAAGGGGTCATCCATGGAAGTTGAAAGGTGTAGTTAGTAGGGATGTGAAGACTCGATTTTTTGCTTGGAGAGTTGTGAATGAGTTGAATGGGTTGCCACAGTCATTTGTGAGTGCTTTGTCTGTTAATTGGTTCAAGGAGAGGTATGACAGATTGTGTGGAGAGATTGGGTCTTCCACGATGAGTCGTCATACTCCATGGAGGTACCCGTATATTAATAATAAGTAATAATAATACCGGTTTTACTTATTCTACTGTCTTTATCCATATTTAATTTGGCAATCTCACTAAAAACTGTGCTGAAGTAGCTGAATGTTTTACTTATTTTATGTTTGCCATTCAGGATATTGCTTGTTTGTGTATTACATAGTCCATCTCTATGCAACATTAGAGGGTTGGTCATGTTAGGACTTCAGATCTTTTGTCTTTTAGAATTTTATATTCATCACTGCTTGTATAATGTAACAAGTACTTGTGCTCATGAAGATGCTAGTTTGAAATCCAGCAAAATATAAGCCAGTTAATATATTTTTTTTAATTTTATTATTTATTTGGTTTGGTGTAGTAGCATGAAAGAGAGAAACGAATGGTGTCTAATGGCTAACCTGTCAAGGGCAAATATTATCTAGAACTAGAAGTTTGGTCCTGCAGAACATGAAGTCTAGTCATATTATTACACAAAACTAGACAGAAGTTCACAAATGTATTCTTGCACTAAACTGTTCAAGGAAAGTTGAAATGTTTTGTACTGCCTCTATAGTGCAGTTGGAAGAATGATGGGACTATGCACCCTCTGAATGGAAAAAAGTTTCTGTTCTGATCAAGACAAGAGTAATCTAGTATATGGAATTTTTCAACAGGGAGTTTTTGCATAGAAATAAAGTTTGCAACACCACACATCCAGGAAAATCAGCCAGAGCAGATATATACTTAACAGACAGTTAAGACTAATAGTATTCTATTAATGGACAATAGGATTTATACAAACACTGACTTTAAAAAAATGGTTTTTGAAATCCAGTATTTCAAAAAATAAAAAAATAAAAAGTTAAACCAGTTTTCAAATTTTTTACAAAGACAAATATAATTAAAACAGTAAAAAAAAAAAAAAAAAAAACTTATACTTATTTTTAAACTTTTTCAGTTTATTTAATATTTATGAAACTTATAAAATATAACAAAATAAAATATACTCCATACAAAACCAAATAAAAAATAACTAAAATCCATACAAAATATAAATTATAAATTTTTATTTCATTTAGTATTTTTCTTCAGGAAATATGATTTCAAAAAACATAAAATGTCCACTGAACAATTACTTAATCTTGTTCTTATTCTAGATACAAAATTGCCTGAAATAGAAAATACTCTCTCACTGGCTACTGTACTTGGTTTTATCGTTTTCAGGACATCAAATAATAAATCTAAATTCTTTGTTCTTTTATTGGTTGCCTCAAATACTGAGAATTCAGCCTTCAATATCTTCGGATTTGATATTATTTCTTTGGGTTCCTCAAGAAACCGTGGTTTCTTTTAGAGCATTGCCCTAATTAATAATTTCTCCGTCTCTGATATATTCATCATCGGAATCTGTTTCCTTACAAGAATTTGGATATATTCTAGACAATATTTTTCCAGATAACTTAATAATAATGAGTTTTGAAGCTAGTGGAAATACACTAGATTTCGTTGTTGAAATGTTTTGTGGATTTTGCAAATATAGCAAATGGGTTACCAGTCCAACTTACCTTCTTTCTTGAATTCGTACTTCTAAAGCATTTAATAATTTGGAACTAATTTCAGTGTCTTTAAATTTTTTGGTTCAATTAATTATTTTTCCAGAAATTCAAATATGCCTTCACTTGCTAATAAATTGGCATCTTGCCACCCTAAGGCCTCAGCTGCTAGACTTACTGGTCCCAACACTTGAAGAAGCTCCATGATTTTAGGATATTGAGCTTCATTCCACTTATAAGAATAACCAATATCATTCAAAGCTAAAACAACACATTCTTTTAATGTTATAAATTTTTCAGGCATGGCCTCTAAACTATTCCATCTCGTTTGGCAGTCTTCAATATCCTTCAAAAGGAATCAGACTTAATTCCTTTCCTTTTTCTTGTTTTACATAATCCTGAAAGATGCATTCTCTTATAGGAGATTTTTCTAATTTGGGAAATTGATTGTTTGTAATTGTCAGACAACATAGGGAATCCATGGTCATTATCTAGATCAAGAGAATTTAAAAAATCCTCGCCCATAGTCATCTTCCAATTCCTCACGTAATATATATACATCGGTTTCAGCAGTTTCTTTATTTTTATATAACACATCAGTAACTGCTAAGTGTGTGTGTGTGTGTGAATAGCATTGTTGATTAATTATAGGTGATAATTGGCCAAACTCTTTCATAACAGTGGCACCATCATTTGTTTCTGCAACTGTGTTGGTTGGTAGCCTCTCAGAAACTAATTCTGATGTTTTCTTAGCATTGCAGGAACTAGCTATTGGAACTAAGCCCAAATTAAAATTTCTGCAAAATGGTGTACGTTGATATTCAAATATATGCGATTTCTTTTGCTAGTCCACTCATCTAAAGTTATAGAAAATTTTTTCCCATTCTTCTTAATACAATCCAATTCACTTATAGTTTCACATTTGGCATTGTCATAAAACGTATGAATGAGATCCATTACTCGAGTTGTTTTTTTAATGAATATCCCCATTGTTGCAACAACTCTCGTATGAACGAGCTAGTTGTAATGCTATTAATGGACAATCCATCCATTGCAGCAAGTTTTGCTATAATTTCTTCTAAACTGCTCCTTTTCATGAAATTAAAAATACTGACTTGTTTTTGTGGGCAGGAAGAGGGTCCACGTGTTTCTTGCTTCTTGATCGTTTCTGTTTTCGATTATTATTTTATGAACTGCTTTCAGATGATTATGGAGATTGCTCATAGATGCTCCTTTGCAGCTTAACATTTTATTACAATGATTGCAGCATGCCTTGTCTTTTCCAACCTTTTTGAAATTATCCCGAACTTCTGACTTATTTGCAACATTCATTTTGGTCTAAAAATCAAATGAAATATTTTAAATATCAATGACATTAATATTTAATAATGAAAGAATGTTATATTATTAGAATAGACATTAATAAATTTATTTACATTGTTTTTACTAACTAAAACAAATAATAATAACAGTCTATAACATACATAAACTTCCTATTACTACTTGTGATCAAACTCAAGTGAACAGAGCTGTTGTGGTGCATTGTGTACTGGGTAGTATGCAGGTACTAAACTGGTCTGGTGGGGTGCACGTGAGCAACAAAGCTGATGTCATCGACCAGTCTGTGTGCTGCAGCTGCCACACAGAATAGCATAATAGAATACGTTTGTGGATTTGCATGTCAAACATTTGCCTGACTCATGAAGATTAGTTTTATTGCAATATGCTTGTGCCCGAGGTGATTTCAAGTCAAAATGTTAACATTTTTAATTAAATAATTAAATTTTACATATTAATTCTAGTAACTAAAACTGTTTTTTTTTTATTACTTAAATATAAAGAACTTCATTTCAATAGGCTTCATTTCGGCGATATAAACATTATTTAAATTATGGGGATATTAAATCCCACATTGTTTTAAAACTGAATAAGAAACTCAAAGATTGGAATCAGAGTTTCATGCCGAATATAGTAAACTATAAAAGTATCGGCGAATACTAGTGTGAGCTAATGCAAGTAGTCTTAGTACGTAGTACAATCTCGGGCAACTCGCAGCAAAGGTGGTAAAGTTTTGATCGCTATTCTTGGTATTTTCCATAATGTAAAAACACATTTCCTAGGAAATGTATGCTGTTATTACATTATGGTGGGAGGTCACTACCCAGACCGGTTTCAGCCTTTTTTTGAGGCTTCATCAGTGAGTAGCTAGACCAAAATAATACCAAAGGGTATAGTGAAAAGAACTTATATTCTCTGCTATATGAGTTGATTGTACTACGTACTAGGACTCCTTGCATTAGCTCACACTAGTAATCGCCGATACTTTTATAGTTTACTATATTCGGCATGAAACTCTCTGATTCCAATCTTTGAGTTTCTTATTCGGTTTTAAAACAATGTGGGATTTAATATCCCCTTAATTTAAATAAAGTTTTTTTTTTAATTTTAATTTAAAAACCGGTTTTCAAATTTTACAAATTTATCGTATTGTTAATGATTTTAAACCTTTTTTTTTTTCTCTCTGTCTTCCGGATAATAGTGGGCAATAAGTAGCACAGTGTAGAATGGTAGATTAGGTAGCGTAGATGGTGGCTGTGTGATGTTAGAGTGCTGTCCTCAAAGGTATCACATAGTAATAAGGATAATAATATAACTGTTATGACTGCTTAAAGTGCTCTCAAATTTGGAAGCTGACTTTTTGAATTTTCCATATCACATTATTATTTTATAATAATGTTTCATGCTACTACTACTATCAATGTTGCATACAAGTATCCTTTTAATAGTCACCCATCAATTCCATGGAACAATAATGATTGCAATTTAACTTAAAGATCATGCATTATTAACTTCTGATGGCATACTACTGCTCTGAAGTACCAATATACTGAGTAAACACACATTTCAGGATATTATCTCATCACATCAGAGAATTCTTTTTACTGCTCTGAGGCTGGAAATATACTATTTAGGAAGCTAAATAATAATTTAAACACAGTCAAAAGAGTAGTGCACATAAAAATCATAATCACCACTATATAATATGCATATACCCACATACATACAAAATAAAAAGTACATTAAACTGTTTTTATTAATTTTTTTAATAAAAAATAATAAAATCACTAAATTGTTAAGTTACTTAATACACTTAATTAATGAAAGCAGGAAGAATGAAACCTCCAGACCTACAAATTCTTTTATGTTCATGTCAGTGTTTGTTGCTGGGATTCAAAGTAACTATTCAAGAGCTGTGAACTTAATACAAAGATGATCATCTTATGACTAAGATTACATAGGTTTCTGTGGTAAGGGGACATAATGCAATTGTGTTTCTGGTATTTACACACTCCACAATAAGCCCTTGGAGGGGGGTATTATGCGAATAACAGTGCAATGTATGCATATGCTATGTAAACATTTGAATGGCTGTTAGCATTCTGCACGCTGCTGACATCTGCATGCATCAGATGTTTGATGAGAAGGTTCAATTTTGCTTTGTTTCTTGTTGCACTGTTTGAGGGTGTTTTATCGTTTCAGTCTACTTTTCATCTGGCACACAAACTGATACTAAATGAACCCCAAGAGATAGGCATACAAAATCTCCTCTTCTTCTTCTGTCTTCCATCATCTATGTGGATGATGATGAGGCCGAATGAACTCTTTCCACTTCTGTCTGTCCTGGGAGAGTCCGATTCTGTCCAGTTTGGTGTCACTTGTTATTTGGTTTTCAGGTCCTCTTATTTTGTCTATCCATCTAATTCTGGGCCATCCTTTGGATCTTTTACCTTCCATCATTGTATTCAGGGCTTTAGATGGTAGCCTTTCTGTTCCCATTCTGGTCACATGGCCAAACCATTGCAGTCTTCTTTCTTGGATAAGTTAAGGGATATTACATCCCATATTGTTTCTTAGCCGAATAAGAAACTCAAAGAGTTTCATGCCGAATATAGAAACTATATATATATATATATATATATATATATATATATATATATAAATATAAAGTTCGGCAATTCTAAGCGTAAGCAAATACCTGGATACTGCAGCAACTGACCCTTCAGGTAGTGCAAGCTGAGGAAACTCATGTCAAAGGTGGAGCAAGCTCTGATCACTATTCTTGATATTTACCCATAATGTGAACTTAGCTCCTAGGAGCTGTATTACTGTTCTACATTATGAGAGAAGGAAATTTATTAGGACACCTCTTGGCAATACTCATAGAAGGGATGTAAGTTCTGTTCGCTACAAACTTGGTATTATTAACTAGGTCTACCTACTCACTGATGAGACCTCAATAAAGGTTGAAACTGGTCTGGGTAGTGACCTTCTCTTATAATGTAGAACAGAAATACAGCTTCTAGGAGCTAAGTTTCCATTATGGGTAAATATCAAGAATAGTGATCTGAGCTTGCTCCACCTTTGACATGAGTTGCCTCAGCTTGCACTACCTTAAGGGTCAGTTGCTGCAGTATCCAGGTATTTGCTTATGCTTGGAATCGCCGAACTTTATATAGTTTCTATATTCGGCTAAGAAACAATATGGGATGTAATATCCCTTAACTTAAACAAGTTATGTCGCCGAATTGAAGCCTTTGGCTCTTCATATAATTAGTTCTTTCTTGGATTTTGTCTATTATTGTTATTTCTTGTTTTAGTTGTTTCCTTATGCCTTCGTTTCTTAGTCGATCCAGCAGAGATACTCCAAGTAATCTTCTTAGCCAAGCCAACCCATTTTAATAACTAATAATTTTTTCTCTTTAGCCTTTTTGAGATTCCAGCATTCACTTCCATAGAGGAGTATTGGGAGGACCATTGTTTCATAGATTCTTACTTTTGTTACTTGTTTGATGTCTCTTGACTTTCATATTTTATTAAGTCGTCTAAAAGTTTGGGATGCTTGACTGATTTGTCTATTTATATCTTTTATAATTTCACCATTGTACTCAATAACTCCTCCAAGGTAGGTGAAGTTTTTTACCTGCTCTAGATTCTTACTATCAATTTCAATTTTCAGATTGGTGCTTCGTTTTCCTATTTGCATAATTTTTGTTTTGTCTGTATTTATGTTTAATCCAGATTTTATATACTCCTCCTTTGTTTTATCAGAAATTTGCTGTAGACTTTCTTCTGTGCTTGCAAGTAATGCAATGTCGTCTGCAAATTTTAAATTTGTCACATTTTTCCCATATATTTTGATTCCGCAGTCTTCATTGTTTAAGGCCTTATTGGTTGCTTCTTTCAGTGTAAGAGTGAACAGGTCTGGTGACAGATTGCATCCCTGTCTTACTCCGCTCCATTCGTACTGCACTTTCAGATTTCTCATATAGATTCTTTATTATTCTTATGGTTTTGTTGGGAATTCCAAATTCTTCCATAGTTTTCCATAGTTCTTTTCAACGGATTCAATCAAATGCCTGACGAAAGTCTATGAAATTTATGTAGCAACTTTGGTTGTACTCTAGTGTCTTTTCTATTGGCTGTCTTAAGATGAATAGTTGATCAATTGTGCTTTGCCCTAGTCTGAAATCGGCTTGTTCTTCTCCTAGTGCCAGTTCTATATATGGCTTAATTTGTTTTTGGAGTACTTTCGTAAAAACCTTACTTGGAATACTGAGGAAGCTAATGCCTCTGTAATTATTGCATTCTGTTTTATCTCCTTTTTTGTATATAGGAGTTATGACTGATTTGGTCCAATCAGTAGGCTTGTCTTTGTTTTTGTAGATCCTTTCAAATAATGTTTTTAATGGTTCCAAAAGTTGTTCCTTTCCTGCTTTTAAGAATTTTGCATGTATTGGATCTATGTCTGGTGCTTTCCTAGTTTTAAGTTTTTCTGTGCTGTGTGCTATTATTTCTTTGGTAAAGATATTTGTTTCCTCTTCCATTTCAGTGGCTGGAATCGTAAGATCCTGGGAGCTGTCTTTATTATATAAATCTTTGAAGTATTCTTCCCATCTGGCCATTATTTTTGTTTTACTTTCAATTAGTTATCCCTCTTTGTTTTTGATCATTATAATTTTTGTTGTCCCTGTCTTACTAATTTGGTCTATTTGTTTATATAATCCATGAAGGTTATTTTCTTTTGATAGCTTTTCTGCCATTTTGCATTTTCCTTCTAACCAGTTATTCTTGTCTCTTTTAACTAGTTTTCTAATTTCTCTGGCTAATCTATTATATTCATTTCTGTTATAGTTCTGTTTTAGTTTCATGCTTAACCTTTTTACTTCATTCGAGATCCAATCCTTTTTGATTTCTCTTTCTGTGTAACCTATTGTTTTTTCTGCCGAATTTAATATTATTTTCTTTAATTTGCACCAATGTTCTTCCATGTTTATATTCTGTTTTGGTAGTTCCTTCAGGTTTTTATCTAGTTCTAGTTGATATTTTCTTAGAATATTGTTGTCTTGTAGTTTTTTACATTCATTCTCCTTTTGACTCTAAAAGTGCTTCCAGATTTTAACTTTATTCTTAGGTTTGCTAATACTAGCGTATGGTCTGATCCACAATCTGCAGTTTAGGATACTTGATTTCCATCTTTGGTTTACAATAATATAGTCTATCATATTCTTGGTTTGTCTGTCTGGTGATATCCATGTCCATTTTCTTTGGGGTTTTGGATGTTTAAAGAGAGTGTTGGTTAAAGTGCTACTCCTTCTTCCCTGCCTGAAGTTAGATTTTGTACTGTCCATGGTGGAATTCTCCTTTTCCAGTCTATCTGGTTCGCAGAGTCCAATCACTTCCCATCAGTAGTTGTCTAATTGATGCAGTAGTATTTCCAATGCTCCTTCCTGGTGAGGAGTTATTACATTCCATGTTCCTATGCTTGTTATGTTTTTCCTGTAATAAAGGAAAAAAAATCTCCTCTAATAAAGACAAAAGAAACCACTGGGGTGCAATCACTTCAGTTGCATTTTGCCAAAGAATAGCCATAACAGAACGCTAGTCAACAAAATTTTAGATCAACCTCCAGGAAAGCCAGATTCACAAGGAAAACACAACATTTTAAGGGAGAAGGGGAAGAAAAGTAATTCTTCCATATATATCATTAATCACAGACAAGATTTCAAAGTTACTATATCGACACGGTATAAAGGTTGTCTTCTACCCATCAGCAAGATCTCTAATTGACTCAGACTGCCAAAACCTCCCCAATTCACTACTTAAGGAACCTGGAATCTATCTACAAGATAAACTGTGCCTGTGGGTTATGTTGGACAGACAGGCAGATGTTGGTAAAATAAATACTTCTTTTTCAACTTTTAATATCCACTATTAATAGTCATATCTTGAATATTCCATTATATGGTAAAAAAAAACACTGCATATCGATTCAGGTTGCTGTGCCATAATTAATCTATCTCACTGTGAGACTACCTAACTCACAGTATGACTGAGCACTCTCTGAAGATAAAGTGATGTGTGCATATCCTATCCTGTCACTGATCATATTTCATTATGGCAAAATCAGTGACAATTGACAAAAACAGATATTTGTAATTATAAACAGTTCTTTTGTATGGTTGTCTTTCTTATTGCATCTATTGGAAAATATTGGTAAAACAGAATTAGCATCATATGAATAAAACTGATGATTAAAGTGACACCTCATTTTCTGACTTTTTTTTTTACTTGTCAACTAAAAATTTTCACTTGTCATGGACAAGCATCTGACAAATTAATTTTTCAAGTCCTGTATATTATATAAAGTTGGATATGAATGGGTTTTTTGTTTTCATGTTTTTTGCAAAATCCCATCATTATTGTAAAAATCCAGCTATATTCTTGCAAAAATTAGAATGCATTTTATTTAACTTTTGGTCTATTTTTGTCTTAACAACACTAGGATATAATTTTGTTTTGCTTAATTTTGCACAACCAACAGTCCAATACAATGTAGGCAAGTAATGAGGTTCTGCACTGTTGTGGGTCAAATGTCCCTTGACCTCACCCAATGCTCCAGTTTATTCCACAGAGGAGGTCATTCAAGTGTGGTGATGTTCATGTACACAAACCATGCAGTTGTAGCAGCCTTATGACACAATGACGTTCTTCAAGCTTTTTTTTATAAAAGAAAAAGAAAGTGGGGATTATTGTTATTATTATTGCACAGGCACCTCTATGGAGTCCTAAGACTCATCGTGGGAGACCAAACTATGAACACAATATCTATCATACCTCTCCTTGAAACCATTAACAGACAAAGCACTCATAAGTGACTCAGGCAACCCATTCTATTCATTCACCACTCTCCAAGCAAAAAACCTAGTTCTCAAACCTTTGCTAACTACACTCTTACCCAACTTCCAGGGGATGACCTCTTGTTCTGCCTCCTCTAGAAAAATACTGAAACATTTTCCCTCTGTCAGTCCTGTTTAAAAGTCTTCAAGTAACTTAAAAGTTTCTATCTTATCTCCCCCTTTTTTTTTCCTCTCCTATAAACCAACTTTTGCAATCCACAAACCCTCAATCTAGACTATCCACCATCTTGATCACTCGCCTCTGGATCCTCTCCACCACTTCCTCATCTCCAAGAAACCTAGGCATGTGACCAAATATGATCACAGTAATCTAGATGTCGTCTTATCAAGGCTTTATTTATAAAAAGGATGATAACTCCCTTGTCTCTGCTTGTTAGTATGTTCTTCGATAACCAAGTAATCCTTTTAGCTACTTCAGCAATATACCCTCTAAAATTCTGCTCTCTATCTATTGCTACTATCCCCAAATCCCTAGCTTCATCAATTTCCTGGAGTACATTTACCTCATTGTGATACACAGCTTGTAATCTTTGTATCCCAAAACGCATAACTTTACACTTTTCCACATTAAATTGACATCCATTGTTTTGTCCATACTGTCAGCCTATTTAAATCATCCTGCAAGCTCTATACATCACCTTGATTAACTACTATTATCCTACTCAACTTTGTATCATCAACAGACAACTGAAATCTTCCTTCAAATTATTTCTTATATCATGTATGTATAAATTAAACAACAGTGGCCCCATCACAGGGCTCTGCTAGTCACCTGTCTTCTCTTAGATTCTGCTCCTCCATATACTCCTTTTTGGTATCTGCCCATCAGCCACCTTTTTTATCCATATTACCAGTTTCACATCCTTCCAGTTTGCATAAGAGTTCCATGTGGTATCCATCAAATGCTCTTGAGAAATCCATCAGTGTCATTGTGCAGCAATTCACTTTATCCAACTCAGTTGTCATATTATAAAAAGTTAGTAGATTACTAAGGCATGCCAACCCTTCACAAAGCCATGATTCCCCCCCCCTCATAGAGTATGATATTCTTATCTACCCATTCCTCAATTCTCTTTTTGACCAACTTTTCCAGTACTTTCACCACCACTTCTGAGATACTAATTGGTCTATTATTTGTTACAACAAACTTCCTGCTACTTGCCACATAAAGAAAAAACTCTTTGGGATTTCCTTTCACCTGTTTGGCTAATTTATCCCACATTTCTTAATCTAATTCTGCCTTCCTTTGCTTGATCCTTGTACTGTTGATGAGTTAGCTGATCACTTTTCTCCTAATATATACTCCATAACGTTTTCTTTATTTGTAGCTCATGCTTAATGATACTGCTCATTAATCTGACTCCTATCTAATTTACCCTGCTGACCTTGGATATACAGTTTGATATTGCTTTCTCCAGATACTCCTTAACTATCCCTCATGCACTGTGAACATCCTCTCATTGAAGCAATACCAATAATCACCTGCCTTCTAGTTCAACTTATACCCCTTTTTAACTGAAATTTCCACATATTTTGCTACCTTCCAAGTCAAGACTACAAAATCACTTTTCCCAACTGGAGGCAATGTAGCCGCCTTATTATAGACAGATCTATAATAAGGTGGCTAACCATGTAACCAGATCCAACACTCTCGTACCCTGAGTCCCCTGTATCACATTCTACTTCACTTAAATATCTCTCAGAAAACATATAAATTCCATTTCCTTCCTGCCATGTGATGTTTTCTCTTTCCAATCTATGCCTCCAAAGTTGAAGTCGCTCATAATAATTGCTCAACTTGCATTCATTCTACTAATCTGCTCATGCATGTCTTCCACATCATCCCCCTGCCTCTAGCAGCAACCAGTTTTATATGTTGTCCTTTTGGCCTCAATCTCACACCAGATTGACTCAGAAGAACTGCCATCTGCTATCAGCAGTACCCCATCTCTGAAAATATAAATCCATTACTATTATGACCTTTTTCTTGACTACTAGTATTAATAAATTAAAGACTTAATTCTGTATGTTAGTCAAGTAAATGTTAGTTTAATATCCAACGTTTCACTGACTAATATCTGTCAGCATTTTCAAAGGAATACACTGGTAAGCAATAGAAAGTAACAAAAACTAGGAAACTAACCGACAATTCTAAAAATTATATAAAGCTACCACTGTGCGTGATACAATAATATAATACGCATGTCGCAAGCGCAACGTTTTATTTGTTGAGATATTTAATGTAATTTTCATGAAAGTTCATTTCTTTTTGGTTAAATGATCTGATTAGAGTTTTCCATATATCTGGTAAGATTAGGCCTTGATTCTTATTTAAGTTACCTGTTGAACGGGTAACTGTAGCAGCTTCTTTAAATGTTCTGGAATGGTAGTTGTCTTCTATGTAGGGCATATGACTCATATCCCATTCAATATTATGGTTGGTAGAGGCAAAGTGTGAAGAAAGGCCTGATATATCCTGTCTGTTATCCCTTACATAGCCTATGTGTTCTTTCTTTCTTGTATCAAAACTTCTAGATGTCTGTCTGATGTAATTAATACTGCAAGAACAAGGTATGCTATAAACTCCCGAGTATTTGTAGAAAGGATGGCTATCTTTCGATAAATAATCTTCTTATAAACTTCTTATAAAAATGATCTTATAAACTTTTGAATGGTCTTAATAGGTTTGAAGGTTACGCTGATATTATATGGTTTTAGAAGAAGAGCTAATTTTCTGGATATGGCACTAACAAATGGAATTGTTATAGAGCTGATGTATTGGGTTTCATCTTGTTGTCTTTGTGGTATGTCACTAAAGAGAATCTTGTTAATGATTCTTGTGGGGTAGTCATTTAGGGATAGATCTTTGGATATTTTCATTAATTCTTCTTGTAGGTCACCAGGGCCTGTGGTACACTGCATAGCTCCTTTTTTGAGTATATGGATAATGCTGAGTTTCTGGGATATGTGGTTAGATGAGTCGAAATGGAGGTAGCGTCCAGTGTTAGTAGGTTTTCTATATACTGACAGGTTGATGCTATTGTCAGTTTGTTTCTTAATAAGGACGTCTAGGAATGAAAGTTTATTATCTTTTTCTAGTTCCAATGTGAACTTGATGGTGTTGTGGAAGCAATTAATTTTGTTTAGATAATCTATTAATTCTTCTTTTTTGTGATTCCAAATGATGAAGATGTCGTCAACATATCTAAACCATGTGGTTGGTTTTGGAGTAATTTGGGATAAAATTTGAGTTTCTAGATTTTCTAAGAATAGGTCGGCACAAAGAAGGAGAGAGAGGGCTTCCCATGGCTAATCCAGTGAGTTGTTTGTAGTAGGTTTTTTGCCATGTAAAATAATTTGATGTTAAGCAATGCTTGAACAACTTGGTGATGTGGGGTGGGAACAATTTTTCTAAGATGTCGATGACTTCTGAAACTGGTATATTTGTGAACAGAGATGTGACAATAGTAGATTATATTCATTCCCCTACTTACAGACTATCAAAATATCTAGCCAAAATGTTACAAGAACACATCCACAACACGGATTCTTATATTAAGAACTCCCAACATTTCTTGGAGAAATTAAAAAACATCAATTTCTCTGAAGATAATATTATGGCTAGCCTCGATGTTACATCTCTGTTCACAAATATCCCAGTTTCAGAAGTCATCGACATCTTAGAAAAATTGTTCCCACCCAACATCACCAAGTTGTTCAAGCATTGCTTAACATCAAATTATTTTACATGGCAAAAAAACCTACTACAAACAACTCACTGGATTAGCCATGGGTAGCCCTCTCTCTCTCCTTCTTGTGCTGACCTATTCTTAGAAAATCTAGAAACTCAAACTTTATCCCAAATTACCCCAAAACCAACCACATGGTTTAGATATGTTGACGACATCTTCATCATTTGGAATCACAAAAAAGAAGAATTAATAGATTATCTAAACAAAATTAATTGCTTCCACAACACCATCAAGTTCACATTGGAACTAGAAAAAGATAATAAACTTTCATTCCTAGACGTCCTTATTAAAAAAAAAAAATTGACATTAGCATCAACCTGTCAGTATATAGAAAACCTACTAACACTGGACGCTACCTCCATTTTGACTCGTCTAACCACATATCCCAGAAACTCAGCATTATCCATATGCTCAAAAAAAGAGCTATACAGTGTACCACAGGCCCTGGTGACCTACAAGAAGAATTAATGAAAATATCCAAATATCTATCCCTAAATGGCTACCCCACAAGAATCATCAACAAGATTCTCTTTAGTGACATACCACAAAGACAACAAGATGAAACCCAATACATCAGCTCTATAACAATTCCATTTGTTAGTGCCATATCCAGAAAATTAGCTCTTCTTCTAAAACCATATAATATCAGAGTAACCTTCAAACCTATTGAGACCATTCAAGAGTTTATAAGATCACTGAAAGATAGTCATCCTTTCTACAAATACTCGGGAGTTTATAGCATACCTTGTTCTTGCAATATTAATTACATCGGACAGACATCTAGAAGTTTTGATACAAGAAAGTAAGAACACATAGGCTCTGTAAGGGATAACAGACAGTATATATCAGGCCTTTCTTCACACTTTGCCTCTATCAACTATAATATTGAATGGGATACGAGTCATATGCCCTACATAGAAGACAACTACCATTCCAGAACATTTAAAGAAGCTGCTACAGTTGCCCGTTCAACAGGTAACTTAAATAAGAATCAAGGCCTAATCTTACCAGATATATGGAAAACTCTAATCAGATCATTTAACTAAAAAGAAATGAACTTTCATGAAAATTACATTAAATATCTCAACAAATAAAACGTTGCGCTTGCGACATGCGTATTATATCATTGTATCACGCACAGTGATAACTTTATATAATTTTTAGAATTGTTGGTTAGTTTCCTAGTTGTTGTTACTTTCTATTGCTTACCAGGGTATTCCTTTGAAAATGCTGACAGATATCAGTCAGTGAAATGTTGGATATTAAACTAATATTTACTTGACTAACATACAGAATTAAGTCTTTAATTTATTAATAAATCCGTTGCATTCTATCCCTGTAACTACATCATCTGCTGTTAGCCAAGTCTTACTAATGCCTATAACATTTGCAATGTTGCATCAGCCAAAATCTCCTCCTCCTCCTTGTTCTTGATATGTCTGGCATTAGTATATAGAAACTTCAGCATTCCTTTAGGCCCCCAGCTACCTTTACTTGTAGATTACACCAAAGGTGTAATCTCAATCATATCCCTTCTTCTATTCACAAAGCTCTGTAAATTTCATTTCCTAAATGTCTCCTCATATTTGACATTCCATAAACCTGACACTAACTTAGTAAACCTTCTCCAATATATCCTCAGGGCTACTTGTATATAGAAGCTAATGACTTCCCGTCAATTGCCTTAGTATCTCATAATGCAATGCACATATCCTTGTTGACATGTATAATGCTATGCATTATGGGAAGGGCTGCTACCCAAACCGGTTTTGACCTTTATTGAGGTCTCATAGGGTAATCCTAAATTGATTATCCTTTTCAATATTTTTGCTTGAGCAACTAGATTCTGCACTTGTTGGTTAATGCACTCATGAAGCCTCATTTGCTTCATGAGTGCATTAACAACTATTCGTCTCCATCTGCCTTAATTTCTTTAAGTTTCCTGACTTTGTTAAGTAGCTTTGATAAGTGGTTTGTTCTGCCAATTCTCCATATAAAAATTAGTTAAATGGTGGTGGAGGGATCCAGTGAAGTTATTATTATTAACATCTGACCTCCATGGAGTCAAAGCACTCATTGCATTAAGTCTGTACTCTCTCTCATGTCAAAAGATCATCGAACCATGCCTTGAACCCATTCACAGTTTCTTTCTGCACTTGCCACACTTTCAATTGACCCTGTGACAATGCATTCCAGTCACTCTCCATGCAAAGAACTTCTTACTCCCTTCTCGCACCCTCCTTATACAGCTTCCATGGATAGCCTGTAATTCTACCCTTGGCTCCCTCTGCTCTATGAAGTGGTCTCAATCATATCCCTTCTTCTATTCACAAGGCTCTGTAAATTTCATTTCCTAAATCTCTCCTCATATCTGACATTGCATAAACCTGACATTAACTTAGTAAACCTTCTCCAATATATCCTCATTCCCCCTGAAAGCCAGGTGATCAAATCTATGCACAGTAATCATATGTGGCCTGATCAAAGCCTCATACAAGGGAACCATAACATCTTTGTTTCTGCATCAATGTCCTCCTCATAATTGCCATAATCTGTTGGGATGTTCTTACAATTTTAGCAATGTGACCCCCTAAACTTCAAGTCTGTTCTCCATCACTCCCAGATCTCTTATCTCTTCCACCTCCCCCGAAATTTTTCCATCAGTATACACTGCATCCTAACCTTGCCTACCAAATTTCGAGCCCATACACTTTGCAACATCAAATTAATAACTCCACTCATTTGCCCACTCCCATAGCCCTTTTAGACCCTCCTGCAGGAGGAACTGTGTGTTCTACTTCTCATAGCCCTTCCTAACTTTGCATCATCAGCAAACAGCTGTACATCTCCAGTTAAGCTGGTCCCGTCATTAGTGTACAAATTAAATGGAATGTATAGTCCCTGAAAACAGGGTCACTACAGACATATGAAGGAGTTTAAGTCCTGGCTTGATAAGCTGTGTGTGTGTGTGTGTGTGTGAGTGAGTGAGTGATAGTATGTACTACAAAAGTCTTTGACTTTGTATCTTTAATTGGAAGTAGGAAATGGGTGATTAAAAAGAATAAGTTCATGATTTGCTTAGAAATCACTAGATAGAAATGTTTAGCAAGAATTTTGTCATTGTATTTCTTGTTGTTAGTTGGAAGTGAAGACTTAGTTTATATGTGAAGTGTTTAAATCTTCAGTGAGCTTGATAAAAGCTGTGAAGCATTAGTAAAGCAAAAAAGAAAGCATTCTTCAAATCCATGGAACTAGCTTCTTTTTGTCCCTCTACTTCTCTGGAACAACTTTCCTCTTCTAGTGTTTCTAGAAAGACTAACCTAATCGTGTAACCCTCAGCTCATTCGGGTGAATGAGCTGAGGGTTAGATAATCAGGATAGGGAAAATTACTTAGATTATTTGAGATCAACCAGGTGCTTTTCAGTCCTGAACATCTAATATATGCAGAGTGCTAATGTACTGTAGGGCCTTTAATCACACTTGCACATAAAAAAAAAAAAAATAGAACATTTGATTTTGTATGTAAGGGAGTAAATTAAATACCATTTATGTATCCAGTTGCCAGTAGATATTGAACGTTTTTTCACTCAGTTATACTATAAATTAAAGATGCCAAGAAATTATATTCTTGGTTTCATCCTTTATCCAAGTGTAAGCAAACAAAGCTTGTGCATGAAGTTACCTCACAACTGGGCCACTTGTATAGAGAGGCTAATAACTTCACAGCAATTGCCTTTGTATCCCATGATGCAATGTTCATATCCTTGTGGACATGTATAATGCTATGCATTATGGGAAGGGCCACTACCCAAACTGGTTTCGACCTTTATTGAGGTCTCATCAGTGGGAGCCAGACCCAGAAGTGATACCAAGATTGAAATAATGTAGAAGTCATATTCCCATACACATGGACAAGGATATGTGCGTTGCATTATGGGATACTAAGGCAATTGATCTGAAGTCATTAGCCTCTATATACAAGTAGCCCAGTCATGAAGTAACTTCACATGCAAACTTTGTTTGCTTACGCTTGGTGATGAAACCAAGAATATAATTTCATGGCATCTTTAATTTACTGTCAGTAGATAGTTTATGTTAAATTTATATAAAACCTGTATTTTTAAAATGTGTATAACTTTCAGCAAAAATTTGCCAAGAAGATGGACAAGTGGATCCTGATTGCTTTGTTCCAGCTCAGAAATTTGTGGTTGAGAGGATGGATATTGAGTGAGTATTTAATCCTTGTTTTGTGCCCATTAAGTACTTTAAAGAATGGACTTGGGAATGGTAAACAAGAATTTCAAAAAAAAAAAAAAGATTAATTGGTGTAGAGAACTCATAAGAACCAAGGGAATAGTTTGTTATAGTGGAATATATGTTATAGCAAAAGGTTTGCTATTGCATATTTTAAAATAGTTGTGGGTTTGAGTCAGATAAATGGTGTTACAGTGAGTTTGCTAAAGTGATGTAAATTGACTATATAATTTAACTGCTTTTCATCTGTTGTCAGAAATATAAGTATTTTAAAAAATGCACTCAGGGATGCTGTACAAGAAGTTTTAAAATTGTTATTATTTGGTCTAGAGAATTCATGAAAATCAATTAAATAGTTTGTTATAATGAAAGATTTGCTATAGCCTATTTTAAAATAGCTATGGTACTTGGGTCAGGTAATTTGCTAAAATAGTGTATATAGTGAGAGTTAACTGTATAATTTAAACTGCTTTTCATTTTTTTATTAGAAACTGAAAAGCAAGTTCAATAAATTAAACTATCAGATGTATTTCTCGTTTTGTGTCCTTCCTATATTATCCAATATTATTTACTAATCCAAAATTTACTAATAAATCCAGTTTAAAAATTCACATTCATTGTAATCCTTAACTATTAAAATTTACTTAGATCAATTACTGTCATTGATGTTATCAGAAGGAAAAGGGTTTTAGTTTCCTATCATCAGCTTTCTCCAGATTGGTCTGTTATTTGCTATGTCCCTAATATTGACAATGCTTAAATTTCTGTCTTATACTTTAACTTCATCTATCCATTTAGATTTCAATCTTCCTTTCAGTCTTTTATTATTATCTGAGACCTCAAGGGAGGCAAAGACTCATCGAGAGAGGCTATAAATCACCTAAACCAGCTATCATTCCTTCCCTTAAATTCATTCACACTAGATGCACTCACTACTCCTAAGGGCAAATTATTCCACTTGCTCACTACTCTCTGGGAGAAAAACCTAGTGGGAAGGTGGGGAGAGAACATGGGGATGTTCTCTCCCCACCTTCCATATAACGAAAAATTTCATAAGTTGAAATCATATAACACCCATTCAAAAGTTTATGGACTTCTGTCATATCATATCATATCACCCCTCTTTCTCCTGTTAACCAGAGTCTGCAATCCAACATACTCACAATCTGTCCTCATAATCTAATGAGGACAGATTGCGAATCTATCCTCATTAGATTATGTCCTCATTATCTAATAATCCCATAATCCAGATATAATCTTTGTAACTCTTCTTTGCACCCTTTCTACAGCTTCTTTATCCTCTTGGAACCCTGGAGACCAAATCTGCACAGAATAATCCAGGTGTGGTCTTATCAAAGCCTTATAAAGCCTTATCCTTACATGTCAAGGTTCTCTTCAACATCGCAATTATCCTCTGAGTTATATTTACAACTTTTGCGTGTGACCTTTGAACTTTAATTTCTTATCCACCAGTACACCAAGATCCGTTGCCTCTTTATGTTCATTTTTCTTACATGATTCTAGTTGAATAACAGCATTGTTGAATTACAAGTTTTCAATCAACCATCCATTTTATTTCTAATACATTGCTTACATCTGTATTTTAAAATTATTTTGAACACTGTTAGGTCATGCTTAGCTTTTTTTTTTTTTCTCTTGCTCCATATGAATATAGACTGGAAAGGACAGGAGGTCATCTGAAAGCTGAGTATAATTGTGGTTAGCAGTGATAGGATAATTAGATTTTTTGTGTGGAATGTGAATGAGTAGAAAGTTTACCATTTACCAGATCTGGTTGTGAGTGCATTGTCAGTGAATGAGTTTAAGAAATATGTTCAACATTATGTGCATAATGGTTAGCATCTGATGGTGCCTTCTGTGATGAGTTTTGAGAACTTTGTGGATATCTCCAGTTAACAATAATATAATAAAATAACTCTCACCATAACATTATATTCAGTTTATCTCTGTTTGCTCATAACTGTGCTAAGTAAATGAAATGTTTTATTTGATCTACAATTTCACTTGCAATTCAGGATTTCGATTTCTCTCCTCCCCTCCCTAATTTACCCACTGGTTTTCATTGCCATCTTGTTGCTGACATGCATGCTAGTATTCTTGTAATATTTTTGTATAATGGTTCTTAAGGACTCCTAATAATTTATGTAAGAGGATATTGTCATATAGTTATAATAACTATACAATATTGCCCTCTTACTCTGCAAGTTACACTCACAGTAAACAAAGTAGTTTAATTATATGAATCGCAGATATTTTGAAATGTTGATCTTGTTTCATCCTCAGCATAGAAAAGGGTAATGTGTATATTAGTCAGCTGACAGTACTATGGCAAGTGCTGTATGCTAGTTGTGCATGCATATAACTGTTCGGTTGTCATCCTTTAAAAAAAAAAGATTCTAAAAATCCTAAAAAGAGCGCAATCCTGCCCCAAGCATTTGTATATCATCCTTTTATTAGTGCATTTGATAAAGGTTTCACTGGCTTGACAGACTGGTTGGTTCTCTTCAAAGATCACTATGCAGTGGAACCTCGGTTGTCAAACGCTCCGGTTCCCGAACAGGCAAGCGGCAACCATGTCCTGAGCTGTAAGGCGGGAAAGCGTCAGTTACGTGGCAGCCTTCGTTCAGTGCAGACACTTGCTCGAATTTGCAGCGAGTTTTCTTGATTTTCTTTGTGTTTTGTTGTTGGTTTTTCATAAATTATTATTAATTAAGCCACCATGGGGCTGCAGAAGAATAGTGATAGCAGCAAAGCGAAAAGAAAAGTTGTTAGAACCACCACGATAGAGATGAAAAAAGAAATCATATCCAAACATGAAAATGGCATTCATGTCTCGGATCTTGCTTTGCAGTTCGGTATGGCAAAATCAACGATCTGTACAATACTCAAAAATGAAGTAGCAATCAATTTTCTTCTATATTTTATCTATTTATTGTGTTTATTCTTTTTATGGAATATTTTATGCATTTTCATTGTGTTTGTATATGATCTTATGCATGAAGTACCATTGTAAAGATTTAAACAAACAATCATCTGGGGTTCGGGAACGGATTAATCCATTTTACATTATTTCTTATGGGAAAATGGTTTCAGTTTTCGAATGATTCGGTTTCCGAACAGCCTTCCGGAATGAATTAAGTTCAACAACTGAGGTTCCACTGTATAAGTAAAGGGTCTGCTCCCAAAACTAGGCGATTCCCAGATCACTCTAAACTCAGCGAGTTACCCAAAGGATCATTTAACTGAGCAGTGGCTCTACTCAGCAACAGGCTTACCCTACCACTGAGCAGAACCATTCATATCCCAGGAAAAGCATTCTCCGAGACAACCTTTATACAGGCCACCCCAATGGACCCAAATCCTCAGATGCTCAACAACCATCCCAAGGCAGAACCCCTAAGAGAACAAAAACTGACATTCTCTGCTAAAGAAATCCAATCTAAGAGAAATGTGTTTTTTGTAAGTAATCTCTTGGTTGGTGTGTAAAAATAATTACTGAAGAAAGAGTCATATGACTTCATTTCAGCAATGTAAATTACGTAGAAAAAGTGGATGTTAAAGATCCAACATTATTTAAGCCAAATGTTTGTAGAAACTATGAAAGTTCCATAAATATGACCAGAGAGCTCTCCTAAGGTTTCCACCTAGTCTCTGAAGAGAACCAACCTGTTTGAAACAGCTGTCAGGCCAGTTTAACCTTTATCAAATGCACTAATAAAAGGCAAATATACCAATGCTTGGCAGCAGTCTTGTTCTTTTAAGTAGTGCAAGCAAAGGTAACTCCGATGCTGAGGATTGTATTCTCATATGCCATCTGGTCAAATTTACGAAACTTTTTTAGTTTCTACAAACATTCAGGTTTGAACTAATGCCGAATCTTTAATATCCACTTTTTCTATGTAATTTACATCACCAAAATGAAGCTGTATGGCTCTTTCTTTAGTCATTAAAAAAATTATTTTAAATCAACTACAAAATCAGATCATTCTGAGTAGTTTTCAGTAATAATTAACTTTATTTATTATTAAATTAAATTTAAAAAAAAAGTATTTACTAGAAATATGTACAATTTTTTAAATCACTGGAATGGAACACAGTATCGTAAATATATTCACTTTACTAGAAACAATGCAGAAACTATTTTTACCTGTTTTCCAAACTACTTATCTTGAAAATAATTCAGTGCTAATTTTGATGAAAGAAAATTATTTGTTAACATTTATTGAAATTGCATGTTATTGTTCTTATGTGAGAAAGAACAGATGTTAAATGGCAAAACTTGATTATTTTGAGACTGATTTTTAACTAATTCTGCTTGGTGTCTTAACATCTTAGCTCAAAAATGCAGCAAAATCATGCAAAAACATCCAAAGCATGTCATATACAATTAATTGAAAGATATGACTGAATTTCCTACTGGCTTTAAACTTTTTCTCATGGAATATTTCAGATTTCAATATCATATCCCAAATCTATTGCATCTTCTTCCGCTTCAATATAAATAAAACTAAAATAGAGAACTATGTTAATTGTTCTAATTGTTTTTCAGATAAATATTGCAGATTATCAAAATCTGTTTTATATTTCTCATAAAAATTTTGCTTTACTTAGGAACTTTTTTTTTGATACAAAAAAAAAAAAAAAAAAAAAAATGCTGAAAATTATGGAATCATTTTCAAAAACAATTTTTGTCAAAAATCGAATATGCAGAGTAATATTACCATCTTCTTGTTTTTCTCAGCTGAACATTAAAAATGATTTTAAGAATTATTTCTGTTTTATTGTATTAGTTACATGTGATGCATAGATTTAGTGGATTAATAACAATTCGTTCTAAAAACTTCAGTTGTTCATTTGCAATGAGCAGTTGTGGGAAAGCAAAGGGTGTGGGACTGCACTCGAAGCATTGCAACCATTTCAGAATTATGCCATTCTTATATTGTCATGTGTAAAAATGGTGTTTTTCAATAAAATCATAAGTGCAGAAAATATATGTAAATATATATTTCATCATCATCATCAAATTCCTGCCATGTACCCTCAATGGGTGTACAGGATATGATAGTACTACATGAAAAAAAATTACATCATTACATAACATACTATCTACAATTTTCCTCCAAATCAGTCTGTTACTTGTCAAGACTCCACAATTATCAGATCTTATATTTCTATCGTCTAAGGCACTTTGTACCGTATCAATCCACCTATATCTTGGTCTTCCTCTGGGTCGTTTTGATGCCAACCTGGCAGAGAACACTTGTTTTGCTAATCTTTCTTCGCCCATTCTGTTTAAGTGAGCATACCACCTGAGATTAGCTCTGCTAACACATTCCTGGATGCTGACAATGTCAAGTTCTTTCCTAATATCCTCGTTTATAATATGATATTGCCATTGATGCCATCTGTTTATGCCTATAATCTTTCTCAGGACTCTCATATCTGCGGTCTCTAGTCTTTGGTCAAGTGTTTTACTTCTGACCAGCTCTCGGATCCATAAGTTAAAACTGGTTTGAACACAGTCTTGTATACAGCTAATTTAGTGTTCCGACTAATTTCTGTCTTATTCCATATGAATTTATTCAATTGACTTCCCACCATAGCAGCTTTGCTGATTCTATTGTCTATTTCTATATTTAATTTACTATCTTCACTAAAAATTGTGCTTAAGTAACTGAAATGTTTTACTTTTTTCCACACATTCTCCATTCACAACACAGTTGACATTTTCATTGATTCTGTCTATTCTCATTGTCTTTGTCTTTTTATTGCTGACCTTCATACCATATCTATTATAACAGTTATTCAATTTAGTCAGAGAATCTTGCAGACTTGTAGTAGATTTATTTAGAAGTATAACATCATCTGGATAAAGCAAAGAGTTGACATTAACATCTCCAATTTTGATATCATGTTTAATATCACTTTCCTTCATAATGTGATCCATATAGATAATGAATAACAGAGGGGATAATGTACATTCTTGTCTCACACCAGATTTAACATTAAACCATCTTCCTGTACTTCCTTCAATTCTAACTGCTGACTTACAACTCAAATAAAGACTAAGTATTGCTTGATATAATGCCCCATCGACACCATATAACTGTAGCGTATTGAATAGCTTCTCTCTTGGCACCTTGTCATATGCCTTTTCCAAATCGACAAAACTTAAATACAGATCTTTGTTATATTCCCATGCTTTCTCGACTGTTTGTCGTAAAGTGAAGATCTGATCCTGACAGCCTCTGTTTGGCCTGAATCCAGCTTGTTCTTCACCCAGCTTTTCTTCCACAATTCTTCTCAACCGTTTCTCAAGTATACATGCATAGATCTTGCCAGGAACACTCAGTAGGGAAATACCTCTGTAATTCTCACAATCAGTTTTATTTCCCTTTTTATATATGGGTACTATGAGAGTTCTACTCCAATTATCAGGAATTCATCCCTAAGTCCAGGCTTTCTGAACTATGCAGTACAGCTGTAAGACTTGTATACCACCATACTTCAGCATTTATGGTCAAATATATCATCTACTTCTGCTGCCTTTCCACATTTCAAGCCTTTGATGGCTTTTTCTACTTCAAGTATGGATATGTATTCCTTGACTACATGGTCAGTGTTTTTTACCGCTGTGCTGTCATCACTGCTTGTTTCATTTAGCAGTTTTTCGAAGTAATTACTCCATACTTCAAGGATATCTTTTTCTTCCATTTTCATGTCACCTTTATCATCTCTAACTCCTTTTACAGCACTCTTTCCTCCATTCCTAAGCTTCTTTAACAACCTCCAGAATATTTTGCCACCTTCTTGATATTTATTTTCTATATTTCTTGCCAAAGTCCTCCCATGACTTTTGTTTAGCTAGTTTTACACACTGTTTAGCATTCTTGCATTTGTCTCTGTATTCTCTAAGATCACAAGCTGCTTATTTGCCAGGAGAACTTTTGATATGCTTTCTTCTTTTCCTTCAATGCCTCTTTAACTTCCTGTGTCTACCATGGAGTTCTAATTTTTCTATCCTTGCAGACAACTTCACCACATGGCTCTCTAGCTGAATCAGTCAGGGTTTTCTTCAAGGCTTCCCACTGAATCTCCAATGTTTGATTCCTGTTTTCAAACTCTTTCATTTTTTTCTTCAATAATCTTTATGTATTTTAGTCTACAGTTCACATCTGAGAGCTGCTCAACTTTTATTCGCTTTAAAACTTTCTTACATTTTATTCTTTTCAATATGAAATTCAATTTTATCCTGCCCAAGACTAAATAGTGATCACTTCCAATTTCAAATCCTCTATACACTCTGGTCCTGCAACAGGGAGAAAACATCACTATCAACAATAACATAGTCAATGAGACTTTTCTTATTCCTTGCCTCTTCTCTCCATATGAATTTGTGCACATTTTTATGTTGGAACATTGTGTTAGTAATAACCAGTCCATGTCCTGAGCAGAATCCAACAGATAAATGCTATTATATTAGCTTTGCTCTTTTCTCCAAATTTTCCCAAAATATTTTTGTATGTCTCACAATCATTTCCTATTCTGCTATTTAGATCCCCAACAAGGACCAACTTTTCCTTTTTCATTGTGTCAGTTGCTTTTTCTAAAGCCTCAAAACAATTCCTCCACTTCTACCTTAGTAGAACCTTCTGTGGGACCATAGGCATAAATAAGTCTCATTGTTCAGTTCCCCATTCTCATTGCCTAAATTACTCTACTTGAGACTGACTACCATTCAAAAAGATTTGCCTCGTATTTAGTGTTGAATACCATGGCTACTCCTTCTTTTACTTGATTGTGATTGCCTGGATATAACATTTTGTATTTATTGCTCAAAAAGATCTCACCAGTTTTTGTCTTTTTTGTTTCAGTCACCCCTATAATGTCGATCTAGTACTTATCTAATTCCTCAGCTAGCTCCATTTCTTTGCCATTCATGCTTCTTACATTGTTAGTACCGATCTTTAACTCTGGTGATGTTGAGTTGGGGTGTGTTTTCAGATTTGTTGCAGTAGCTAACTTTTCGCTGTTCGCATTGGTTCCCAGACGAAAACAACGGGAGCTTTTGTTTAACCGTGGAATGCCCCAGCCTGCATGAAATTTTGTCATGTTGTACCATCATTTTTTATTTTGGTTTAACCAATAAGAATACAATTTGGTCGGCTAAATCCCAAATTGCCAGCCCATCCTCGTTCGTTCAGTATCCAAGTAGATACCCAACAGGGTGCACCACGAGAAGGTGAGGATTGGACATTAGGTCAGAAGCCCTGTCAGTTTTTGATGGCTTTTTCTACTTCAAGTATAGATATGTATTCCTGATTGCATGCATGGTCGGTGTTTTTTACCACTGTGCTGTCACTGATTGTTTCATTTAGTAATTTTTCAAAGTAACTACTCCATACTTCGAAGATATCTTTTTCTCCAGTTTTCATGTAACCTTTATCATATCTAATTCCTATTACAGCACTCTTTCCTCCATTTCTGAGCTTCTTCAACAACCTCTGGAATATCTTGCCACTTTGGTATTTATTTTCTTACCAAAGTCATCCCATGACTTTTGTTTATCTAGTTTTATACAGTGTTTAGCTTTCTTGCATTTGTCTTTGTATTCTCTAAGAGCACAAGCTGACTTATTTGCCAGGAACTTTTGATATGCTTTTTTCTTTTCCTTCACTGCCTGTTTAACTTCCTGTGTCCTCCATGGAGTTCTGATTTTTCTATCCTTGCATACAACTTCACCACATGCCGCTCTGGCTGAATCGATCATTGTTTTCTTCAGGGCTTGCCACTGAATCTCCAAGGTTTGGTTCCTGTTCTCAAGCTCTTTCATTTTTCTTGAATAATGTTTGTGTATTTTAGTCTGCAGTTCATATCTCAGAGCTGCTCAACTTTTATTCACTTTAAAACTTACATGTCTTCTTTTCAATATGAAATTCAGTTTTATCCTGCTCAAGACTAAATGGTGATTACTTACAATTTCAAATTCTCTGTACACTCTGGTGTCTTGCAACAGGGAGAAAACATCACTATCAATAATATATTCCTTGCCTCTTCTCTACATGTGAATGCACATTTTATGTTGGAACATTGTGTTATTAATAACCAGATCATTTCCTGAGCAGAAATCCAATAGGTATTTGCCATTATTATTAGCTTTGCTCTTTTCTCCAAATTTTCCCGAAATATTTTTGTATGTCTGACAATCATTTCTTACTCTGCTATTTAGATCCCCAACAAGGACCAACTTTTCCTTTTTCATTGTGTCAGTGCTTTCTCTAGATCCACAAAAAATTCTTCCACTTCTACCTTAGTAGAGCCTTCTATGGGACCATAGGCACAAATAAGTCTCATTGTCCAGTTTCCATTGTGATATTTGTCCATGTCACTCTACTCAATACTGCCTGCCATTCAAGAAGATTAGCCTCATATTTAGTGTTGAATACTGTGTCTACTCCTTCTTTTCCTTGATATTCATTGCCTGAATATAACATTTTGTATTTATTGCTCAAAAATGATCTCACCAGTATTTAGTCTTTTTTGTTTGTCACCCCTATTATGTCGATTGCTACTTATCCAATTCCTCTGCTAGCTCCATTTCTTTGCCATTCAGGCTTCTTATGTTGATAGTACCAATATTGAACTCTGATGTAGAGTTGGGGTGTGCTTTAGGATTTGTTCCAGTAGCTGACTTTTTGCTGTTCGTCCTGGTTTCCTGGTGAAAACAATGGGGATCTTGTTTAATTGGGTGATGTCCCCCAGCCAGCATGAAATTCTGTTATATTGTACCATCATTTTATATTTTGGTTTCAGTCAATAAGAATACAATTTGTTCGACCAAATCCGAAATTGACAGCTCATCCTCATTCGTTCTGTATCCAGGTAGATACCTAACAGGGTGCACCTTGAGAAGGTGAAGATTGGACATGTGGTCAGAAGCCCTGTTCAGTTCTCCACATTCCTTTAAAGACTATGTGGAGGTCTCCTCTCAGTTATACAGCTTTGACCCTTAACACCCCAAAAAAATTTTTCTCTATTAAAAAAAAAATGTGCAGAAAGTATATGCATTCTATGAAGTTATTTTTAACTAGGATTACAAATAAATAATACTTAATTATTAAGCAAAGAGTGAATTTTTAGAAAATGTGATTTATTTGTTTCATAAAAATAATCTTCTTAAACAACAGTTCATTAAGAATTAAAAAATACATTATCAGCTAAGTAGACAAAGTACTCAGTTAAGTAATTAGACAAAATTAGCACACATTAATTCTAACGTCTTTTCCAGGCAATTGCATTATTTAAGTGCAATAAATGACTTTAAACATCCTCCCTACTCATCACTGGTTGAAAGTGTTTTACATTTTAATAAATGAATGCTTAAAAAAATGTATTACATTTCTCATGTTATCCTGCCATTAATAACAAAATGTAATTATAATAAAAGGACTAGAAATATAAAATTATATTGCAAACATTTTGCCTATTTACATGCTATATAAGAAGCTGTGCACTATGGCTTTTTTTCAGCTGCAAGTGAATTGATCTGGTTTAAAGAGTTATCTTGAATTTTTTTTATTTGTATGCGCCCCCCTCCCCGTTATTTTTCTCTTTTTCTGTTGTGATCTTATAATCCAGGGTTATAAGTTATTTATAAATTTAAAAAAATAATAAATATTCCAAGTGGGTTCAAATAGTGAAACACATCAATGTATCTGTGAACCAGAAATATTTCTAGGTGTATGATGGAAAATAAGTGGTCTTCATAGCATTAAAGGTTTGGTCATTGGTGGTAGAACAAATGGCTCCCCATAGATGTTTCTTTCATTTGTTTATAAGTTTATTATATATACTGGAAAGTCTTGAGAAAGATAATGATACAAATAGCAAAACTTACCTGGCTGATTCAGCTAGCCCCTTGACCAACCAAAGACAAATTTACATTTAATATAAAATTGGATTATATTAAGGGTAGTTAAAAGAGCATACCTGATCTGGTGGTGCAATTTCAGAACTTACAGAAAAGATATTTGGAACTGAAAATAAATTAAAGATACCAAGAAATTATATACTTGGTTTAATCCTTTATCGAAATGTAAGCAAACAAGTTTGCGTCTGAACTTTTTTCAGACACAAAATCATATAAAGAAACAAAGACTTCACATCACTTGCCTTTGCCATAATGCAAAGCACATCTCCTTGTGGACATGTATAATGATATGCATTATCGGAGGGGTCACTACCCAGACCAGTTTCAACCTTTATTGAGGTCTCATCAATGAGAGCAGACCCAGTTGTGATATTAAGATTGAAGTAATGCAGAAGTCATATTTTTCTGTATTACTTCAACCTTAGTATCACCTCTGGGTTTGGCTTCCACTGATGAGACCTCAATAAAAGTCGAAACTGGTCTCTGGGTAATGACCCTTCCCATAATGCATATCATTATACATGTCTGCAAGGAGATGTGCTTTGCATTATGGGATACTAAGGCAAGTGATATGAAGTCTTAGCTTCTTTATGAGTTTGTCTCTGAAAAAAGTTCAGACACAAACTTGTTTGCTTACATTTGGATAAGGATTAAAGCAAGTAGAAAAACTTCCAACAATTTGGAGCTGAAACATTCATTATGATAAAAGTGTTGAGAATGAAGCTCAGTTATGTCTAAATTTAGATACATTGAATAGCCAAAAACGAAAAATTATTATAAACAGTGATTGAGGAATCTAAAAATTATTATTATTATGTGACAGCTCCAAGGAATCCAAAGACTCATCCAGGGAGAGTGTACCAACAGCATCAAACTGCTTTCCAACTACTAACCATGCTCAGACTTGCTTAACTTTTTGCTGAGCCATTAATAGCAGAGGCTCTACCAATCGACCAACCTTTGCTGGCTTATGAAACTTAAATAGGAGCAACATGAAAATTTCTGGATCTTGATAAAGAAATTGTAAGGTATCTACTGATATGTTGGTATAAGAAGTGACATCAAATCTGATTATTAAATATCCTTGAGTTTAAATTTATGATCTTCACTTTCATCAGTAAATTGTATTCTTTATAAAAGAATTGTATTGACCTACATAGGCAAAAGCATTTTGCTATTCTGTGGGTATTGTCAGGGAATTTGTACAATTAATGGCCTTGTTGGTTTAATTGTTTGACTTGTTTTCTTCTTAGAAAAGTCCTTATCAAAGTTCCTTGCATCTTAGACAGGATTTAAATCTGAGTCTTTCCAGCCAAAGTAAGACTTGAATTAAAAGAATGTTATGCCATCATCATTACTGCAGCCTTAGTGGACGTCCTTCTTTGTGATATTTATGTATGTTTTAATATAATGCAGAAAATCATTACAAGAATTTCTGTATCTGCATTCCACATATAACTTGAACAGAGATTGTCAGATTCCTTTTCAATAAAATTATCTAAATGTTACATTTTTAGTAAAATGTAATAGTGTTATAATAAGTCAGAAAAATATGTATAGTAAACATTTAAAATACACAATTATAAATTACATTTTAATTTTTCAAGTTTTTTTAAAAAAGCTTCAAAATTTCACAAAACGTTAATCAAAAATATCTTTTGGAAACCTGCTCAAAAAAACAAAAACACACAAAAACAACCCCATCTATGGAATGTGACTTCTTTAACTCAGTGAACAGCACCTTTTGTTGAGACAGGTGAGGGGTATTCTCTATAAGAGAAATTAGTTTTATTGGATGAAAATTTTTGATAATTTTTGGAGTTTCTTGGGGAGAGAACACAGTTTTCTCACTTATTTTTGGAAAGCAAAAGACAAGGAAATTTCTTACTCTCTCGATGTTGTCAGTTTACACCAAATAGTAGTGTTTGGATACCTGATGTGCAATGGATAGATGCTTGTCATTCTTCTTAAAGGTGGGAAGGAATGCATTCTTCTTAAAGACTCAGTTTTTTCCCCTGTGGAAAAAACTGAGTCTACATATTTATCATCAATGAAATGTTTTTCAACATTTCATTGATAAATATGTATGACTCAATATGAGAATCATTTCAGTAGCCTTAAATACTCTGTCATGGTTAGTCATATGAAGACAGTGGCTTCAGTTTGTGTGGCTCAACAGTTTCTTTCAGCTTTTGCATAATGGCTTTTTTTTTTTCAGTCTCTCTCTCTTTGTCTTTTTGGGGGGGGGGGGGGGATTTTTTATATACAGTATATAAACTCCTCCCATCAGAGAACCACTTCAGCAGTTTCTTTTCAAGAAGCAGAGCATTATGCTTCTAGAACGTTGCGCAAGCTTTGCAAGTCCATACTGATAATAATGTCCTTCACAGTTGACAACTATTTGTGTCAAAGTTGGATTGGTCATGGGTCCCATACAAACCATTATTTGCACAATACCTGCCATATTCTTTCTTGAAACTATTCACTGACAAATCTATCTGAACTGCTTCTGGCAGCTCATCCTCTAAGCAAAAAATCTAGTCCTTATGTCCTTGCTAACCACACTCTCTTGTACAATTTCCAGGGGGACAATCTTGTGTCTCTCTCCTTGCTATGTATTTAAAAAAAAGAAAAAAAAAGCTGTGTTGACCCTCTGAAACCCCTTTAATAACTTATGTTTCTATCATATCCCCTCTTTTCTGTCTACCAACTAGCCTTTGTAATTCATAGACTTGTTACAATTTTGGTCACCCACCACTGGATACTCTCCACCACCTCTTCCTTATCCCAAGGTATCCTTGGAGACCAGATTTGTGTGGAGTAGTCTAAATGGGGTTTTACTAAAGCCTTGTAAAGAGGAATAATAACTTCCTTTTCTCTGCTTATTAGTGTGTTTTCTTTGACATTAGTCACCTGTCTTCTCCTGATCTAGTTCTCCCACGTACTGCTCTTTGTCTGCTCATCAGCTACCGTCATATCTTTATCACCAGGTTCATATCCATCCTCATTTGCTCTCATTATGTATGTAATACTGGTACCCTATCAATTGCGTTCTTCTCTAAGTTCAGTAGTATCACTGTGTAGTAATTTCCTTTATCCAAATCAGTTGTCACTTTATTATAAAAAGTGAATTGCTTACTAAGGCAAGACCTATCCTTCACAAAACCATGCTGTTCCCATAGAGTGTCATATTCCTGTCCACCCATTTCTGAATTCTGCCTTTTTACCAACTTCTCCAATACCTTAACCACCACTTGAGATTACTGATTAGTTTGTGCTTTGCTTAGTCTTTCTTGAGGCCTCCTTTATACAGAACCATTTTCTTCTCTTTCCCCACTCCCGACACCTTCCCAGAGCTCGGATTAAAATGGCATTAGTCAGAGAGAGAGAGAGAACTGCTGGTTCCTTTATACATTATTATCATTATTATTAGCCGAAGGACATCAGAATGTCCTTTGGCTAATACACAGGCTGATGTCCAGATAATCCCATGACTGTATTAGCAATTAGGTTCTGCAATATCCTTTACACCACCAGTTTATTTACCTCTCTTTCACCACCAGTTACTGTGGTGGTACATTCACTATTATCTTATTAAAATGATCATTCATTTATTCAACTATTTTGTCTGTTTTTTTATACCTGCCTACCACCATCAGCAGTCGTTAAAGCTATTTAGTCATTCTCCTATTTACTCACCACATAGTGAAAGAACTGTAGGATATTTTTTGGCTTGCTCAGCTAGCTTTCTCTCACTTTGCTTTTGGCTTCCTTACCATCTGAACACCTTTCTCTTTGTATATCCTCTACAACTTTTCTACAACTCCTGCTTAATGATGCTACTCATCCAACTGTCATTTATCCTCCTGACTCTGGATATACAACCTGATAATGCTCACTTCAAAAACCCTTTGATTATCTTCAACACAAAGCTGTCTTTCCCTTCCAGATTTGTATGCTATGACATTGCTCTTCAGCCTGTCATAATAATCACATGTTCAGTAATTCTACGTATACTCTCTTAACTGAAAATTCTTCATGTGTAGCAATCTCCCAGGTCAAGACTATGTGGTTACTCTCTCCCAGTTAGTCATTGTGGCTGGCTGACTGCCATGGTTAATAACAAGTTCTCTGATGTAACCAGAGAAACTTCTCATTAACCATGGTAGCAACCAGAGAACTTGTCATCAGATAACCAGATCTGACACTCTTACCAAAAGTCTCATCCATTATGTGCTATCTCTTACCAGCTATATAAATTCCATTTCCTTTCTTCCCTGTGGCCATTATGCTTTCCAGTCTGTGTTCCTGTAGTTGAAGTACCCATAATAATTACTCACCTTGCTCTCATTGTTCTGATTTTAGGTGCATTTCATCCTCATCTCCTCAAGCAGCAGCCAATGATATATTTCATCTATAAATTAAAGATGTCGAGAAATTATATTCCTGGTTTTCTCCTTTATTCAAGTATAAGCAAACAAAGTTTGTGAACTTTGTTTTCTTACACTTGGATACAGGATGAAACCAAGAATTATATAAGAAAAGTGTATATTCGATCCAGCATTATTTCAAACCCAAATGTAGAAACTATGAAAGTTTTGTAAAAATAAGTTGACCAGAGAGCTTACAGGAATTCACTTACCAACATTCACAAGTTGCCTTAGTGCGGACTACTTAGAAAACATAAATGCTGCTGAAGCATCTATATGTTTGCTTTCTGTTAGTCTATTTTTCATAGTTTCTACATTCAGCTTGGAAATAATGCTGGATCTAATATCCACTTATACAAGTTTTCATCACCGAATTGAAGCCTTTTGACTCTTTATTTTAGTGAAACCAAGAATATAATTTCTTGGCATCTTTAATTTATAGTATAACCAAGTGAAAAAACTTTCAACATACTTCATCTATTTGCCTCCAGACAGCCTCAAATGCACTGTCCTCTGCAATCCTTATCCTCTTGGTCAATTCCTAATATTTTCACATTAGTTTTTTTATCGTTTAAAAAAAAAATTCTCCATCAACCACATTTCACTAATGCCTATAAATTTTGACTGGATTGACCTAACTAATGCCAACATATCTTCTCCTCCCCTATTTTGGATGTTCTTGGCGTTGGTTCTGGTATAAACTGCTGTATTCACTTCAGTCTGTAACTTCGCTCACACCTTATGTTAACTATCCCATTCACTTGCCTCAGGAATGCCTGCACATACTTGCCTGTTGTCATCCACCCCACCCATCCCACAAAAAAAAAATAGTTTCTCTGACTCTGCTCACTGAACAACACTTTCTCAAGGCACCCAGCACTAGATCCATTCAAATGCAAAATGTCAGTCTTATACAAACCTCGTACATTTCCTCTTGCACAGTATGTTGACTCATTTGTAATTGTGCCCCATCTTCTCAACTCGGCTCTCATGTTTGAAGAAAATATGAGATTGTGTGATTAAATAGTTTGTTGTTTTTGTCGGATATTGTGGTAAATTTTAAGTAATATCAGCTGCCTTTTTAACAAAATTAAGGCCACGGTTTATGATAATGAAAGAAATACAAATATCTCACGAGGAATTAATTCAATATATTTTAACATAAATTCATGGGTGCACTGAATTTATTTGTTTAAGTTGACAAATAAAACAAATAAATTCACAGTTGACAGTCTCATAAAATTTGATTCTTAAATGTCTTCCTGTCAGCATAGTTGTTGCAGTTTAATTAGCATTATACAAGTTGATAGTTCTTCAACCTTCACATTATTGCAAATGTAGCCAAGCTTTCATACAACAGATGAATATAAGAATTACTTGAAAAGACATAGGTCAAGTAGCATTGGACGACATGTTACATAATCCAGTATATGTGGAGAATGCTAAGTCAACCAGTATATCATATTTTCATTATTAAGAATGTCAACAGCATTTTCTTTCTTCTTAATGTATTATTTAAGTCTAATATTATCGATTCTTACATTTCAGTAGAAATGTAAGACTTCAAAAGCACAGCTAATGGCAGCAGTCTAAATTAGATCTTACCCTTCCTCTAGGTCTTTGCGTGTATTCTTACAAAAAAAAAATCCTGTTTTGCTACTTTTTTCTCTTTTTGTACATGAACCATACTATTTTTGAATTAGTTGTGATTATTCTTGAATATTAAGAATGTAAACTCCATTGAACCTCCAATGTACTTCCATTTCCACTCATACCATCCAAATTCCATTAAAAAATCGGTCATCTTATCACAATTCATAAATGCTTACAAATTTTCAACCAATCAGAGTAATCTAAATGCAGAAATAAAAAAACTAGCACAGATCTTCAAATATCGCAACTATCCTACACAACTAATAAATTACACAAACAAGACTGCCAAAAACTGCCAAAACAACCCAAGTACCAAAACAAACCTCCCAACACAAAAAATTACACTGGCCAACAAAAAAAAAAATTTTTTCTGCTGATTATAATTTGACAATTGTTTTTTACTAATTTGGGTGCGCTGATTTCAAATATCAAACCCATTTTTCATTATCACATCAGGTATGACATTTTCTTTTTGCTAATTTGTAAGTTTTTGATAGTTTTAAGGAGGCAGTACTATTTAGAGGATCAAAAAAATCGATTTTTTAATATTATTTTCTGAAAGTATGTACTTTTAAAAATCTGTTCCTAACTTTTTATCAAGAAATTCGAAAAATTCCCAAAGATATAGTCTATTATTCAAAGCAGTGTGGAGATCAGAATCGGAGTGCTCACTGCTCTCGCTTGTTAGTAAACGAATAAATGCATAAGAACCTGCAATGGCACGTACTGGTACTTTGAATGCAAGAGAGGCCGATAACTGACCTAATACATTTAGGTGATGAAAAGTAGGCGATGACAACTGCCTAAAACAAATGAATGCTATATGCGTCATACCGGACAAAGAACGATCGAAATCAGTCAATCGTTAATCGATCGTGAAAGTATGATGAGCGCTTATAATGTTTCAATAAAGTCTCTGGTTGTTTTTGTCTTGTTAATTACATGTTAGTCAGCAGTGAAGAAAATACATCATGTCTACTACACGAAATTGTGTCAATAGTGTAGATTCCTTCTGCTACATTTGTGGCAGCTTTACTGTTCTCAGTCAAAGGACAAATATCACTGATTTCGTTAAGAAAGTGTACTTTGCATACTTTGACGTAAAAATTGCAGATCAGGACAAGTCATGGGCTCTAAATAAAGTGTGTAAGTCGTGTAGAAAATTTACGACAGTGGAGCAAGGGAAAACGCCAAAAATTAGCTTTTGGCATTCCAATGATTTGGCATGAACCGAAAAAATCACGTAGATGATTGCTATTTTTGTTTAGTTCAGACTTCTGGTTATAATAAGAAGAATAAGAAAAAAATTATGTATCCAAATCTCGACTCAGCAATTCGGCCAGTTGCTCATTCCAATGAAATAGCCGTGCCAATTTATAAAGGACTTCCTTTACTTGAGAACGAGCATGATCGGGATATGCCAGATGTTCTTGAGGAGCAAGACCTGGATGTTGATTTAGACAATGAAAATTTAATTTCTAGTTCTGGACCGCAACATTTTACTCAAGCAGAATTGAATGACTTAATAAGAGATTTGGGCCTATCAGCGGAATCTTCGGAATTGTTAGCTTCAAGATTAAATGAAAAAAACTTGATTGACTAATTTCGATTGTTCTTTGTTCGCTATGACGGCAGTTGTCATCGCCTACTTTTCATCACCTAAATGTATTAGGTCGGTTATCGGCCTCTCCTCCCATTCAAAGCGGCAGTACGTGCCATTGCAGGTTCTTACGCATTTATTCATTTACTGATCTGCGCACCACTTTGAATAATAGGCTATATCTTCGGGAATTTTTCGAATTTCTTGATAAAAAGTTAGGAACAGATTTTTAAAAGTACATACTTTCAGAAAATAATATTAAAAAAGTCGATTTTTTTGATCCTCTAAATAGTACTGCCTCCTTAAAACTATCAAAAACTTACAAATTAGCAAAAAGAAAATGCCACAGAGGAAAAACCTGACGTGATAGAGAAAAATGGGTTTGATATTTGAAATCAGCGCACCCAAATTAGTAAAAAAACAAGTCTCATATAAAACAAGTCAGCAAAAATTGTGTTGGACTGTGTTATCAAACTACCATACACCCAAAAACACATGCAAAGCCTATAAATACATCTTCAAACATACTGACTACAAACTGGTATTCACCACAAACCAAAAATTGGCAAATCTCCTAAAACCCACTAAATCTTACACACAAAAAGAAATATTTGAACATCACAACGTAATCTATAAATTTTCCTGCCAAAAAGACTGCTATATCACCTACACAGGTTCCACCATCAGGTCTTTATGGGCAAGACTACAAGAACACTTCTGCGATTGTAACATTCCTATTTCTGAATATTTAAACACTAAAAAAACGCCACATCAACAAGAAAAATCGAATACAAAGCACAGGAAAAGCGGAAATAGCTGTTCACGTCCTTGAACAAAAACATACCCCGCAGATCGACACGGCCATCATAGTAGACAGACAAGACAATGAAACAATGCTTAGCATATCGGAAACAATAGCCATAAAATGTGACGCAAACTCTATCAACGTCCACAGGCCCTATGCAATCTCTTAGGTTTGGAAACTTCACAACATAAAATTGAGGTCACAACCCTGACCAATAGGCGATAATACAAACACTTCAAAAGCAGAAGCACCTACCCGTCCTGACATAACATCCACTTCCTCCATGTGTTCAGACGACGACCAAGCATAGTCGAAACGGCCCGCACCCTGTCAACCCCCTTTCCCCCCCTCTAAAAATCAGTTGCCGTTTTCAACCCCTTTGACCCTTTTCCACCTTATATAAATATAAAAAAAAAAGCTCCGCCCATCCCTAATAATATAATATATATATGCATATATATATTGTTCAAAAAAACCCGGGTTTTTTCCATTTCTATTTTAATTCTCCCACATTGCCTAACCCTCCCCCCCCCTCACCCACACACACACAGTAGTTTGGACATCGCAGAAAGAAGAAAAGCCACAACACCCAGAAAAAGGTTCGTGTAAATTTCTCTTCCTTTATGCTACATATATTTATTGGTAAATATACATCTACAATGCACTAAAAATCCATGAGTAAAAAGCCAATGACACTTAAACATGGGCACTCCTAAACAGAAGCAGGCAAAATAGCCGTAAATATAATAAAAGAATGTAAAGTTATTTTCTGTTGTTTGTTTTAATATGGTTCTGCAATTAGTTAGCCTGGTTGGTCAACTGGAAATACTTCCACTCTTCAAATGCCACTGCAGGCATGGATGCCTGTAAATATCTTTTAAGTGATAGATGAATTTTGCCTTGTGTAAGATCATTACACTGTTTATTTGGAGTACTGCAGTGTGTGTTGAAAACATTTAGTTTGTCTTTCATACCTTCTCATCCATTGCAAAAGATGGGTGCAGTTTCTGTCCATCTATGCTACCAAAATGACAGTATTGCAATATCACCTAAGGATGAAACTGACTTCTTATTCATTTTCTACATACAACCAAAACAAATTACCTCCATCTTTACCTGGAATATTGCATACCTTGTGTAGTCCCCCTTTCCCATCAGAAAGACAACTGAAGAATTGTAATAAACTTAGATACCAAAAAAGGCCAGTGGGCCTGATGGTATCCCACCAGTTGTGATCCCTAAAAATACTAGAATACAGAATACTAAAAATACAGAAATTTTTAGTATTCTGTTAGTATTCTCACTCCACATTACCCACTTTCACACAGATATGATTTGGTTTCTGTAGTGTGTATCTTTTGCAAATAACTATTTCCATAGTAGTTGTAAGTTTTTCCACTTGGTTATATATACAAGAATACCTCGATTATCGCAGTTATTGTTGTCACGAAAAATACCGCGATAATCGGGATAAATAATGCGTGTAAAATGGGTGATCAATGCCAAGGTTTTTTCAAATCTATTAATTAAATTTTATATATCAAGTAAAAAAAATGTGTTAAGTAAAAAATGAAGGTTCATTAAGAAAAACAAGATTATTCTTTAATCTTTATTTATATATAAGAAGTACATACAGTACATACAATTATTCTTCCTTGGATAAAAATTGGTGTAGAATTGTCTGGTGGAATTTTTTCTTTCTTTTTTCTTCGTATAAAACTTGGTAGCAACGGATGGAATTTTCAATTTCCTGACAAACTTTCAGTGATCGCTCAAGATTAGGATCGCCGTTCAAGATTTTTTTTCTTTAAAATTTTCAGCAATACTAAACATTTCGTCCATTTCTTTGAGGGTAAATTCCTTCGATGCCAAGTCAATTTGTTCCTCATTATCATCGATTTGAGCATCATAAGCACGTTCTCCCTTGAGGTTAATTAGCTCTTCATCATCCTGCTCCTTGTTATGTGACTGAAGCAGGTCCTAAACATCACCTTTTTCAATTTCTTTTAGTCCTAGATCGAAGCCAAGCTCAGTTATGTCATTGATAACACGGGTTACTTCATTTTCAAATCCTTTAAAATCATTTGCACAATGACGAATAATCCTTTGCCATGCCGCTCTCAGGTTGCTAGACGTTACTTCACTCCATGCTTCCTTGACATTATCAATGCAATTTTTGATATTGAATGCCTTCCAGAATTCTGTCAAAGTCATAGCTTCATCTTCTGTAGTCTTTTCTATTGCTTGTGAAAAAGTTCTTCGTAGATAATATGCCTTAAAGGATGCGATTACACCTTGATCCATTGGCTGGATGATGGAAGTGGTAAATAAATTTTACATTTTTGCACAAATCATTCAGTGCTGTTGGATGACTAGGTGCATTATCTAATATCAACAAGATTTTAAAAATCAAGATTTAATGACTTGCAGTACCTTTCAGCTTCAGGACAAAAACAGTTTTTAAACCAATCCTCAAAAATAGTTTTTGTCATACATGCTTTTCTATTGGATCTCCAATGAACTGGGAGAAAATTTTTATCTACACTTCTAAACGGGCGAGGATTTTGTGAACGATAAATAAAGAGAGGCTTCATCTTGTAATCTCCAGAAGCATTGCCGCATAGCAAAAGTGTTACACGCTCCTTCGAAACCTTGTAGCCAGGCTGTGATTTTTAATTTTTTGCTAAAAATGTTTTAGTGGGCATTTTTTTCCATAATAAGCCTGTTTCGTCAGCATTAAATATCTGATCATCGGTATAATTTCCTTCTTCAATGATCTGTTGCAGTTCACCAGGAAAACTAGCTGCTGTTTTTTCATCGGCACTTGCAATTTCACCTTGTACACGAACACTGTGAATGCTCGATCACTTTTTGAACCAATCAAACCACCCTGAACTTGCAGAGAAAGTTTCTTCCACTACTGATGCCGAATCATTTTTGCTTTCTAATTGTTTTCTTTTTAAAGTTTCAAACAAATTCAATGCTTTTGTTTTTATAGTCATTTGACTAAGAGGAATTCTCTTTTGGTTACAATCTTCTATCCATACTGACAATAGCGTTTCCATTTCAATCATAAGATGGCTTCTGTTTCTCGTAGTTTGGGACACAGACAAGGTCTATGCACTTTGTCCTAGTTGCTTATACATAGTTTGCAGCGTGGTCTAAAATATGGCAAACAGTTGATTCATTTAGACCGTACTCTCTTGCAATTTTGGCTTTGATTATGCCTGCTTCATACTTATCATATGCAACTTATCTCCTAAGCTGATCACTCTACATTTCTTCTTGATAGCTGTAGACTTGAAATCATCCTTGTTTCTTTTAGCATTCATTGGAGTGGTAAATAACAAGAGAAATAAATATCCCCATGTACTTCAAACAAGGGCAGATAGTTACTGGTAAGTGGTAAGAAGGCACCGTCGGATAAAAACGAAGCACTACAAGAGAGCGATACCTGGAGAGTGGAGACTCGAACTGGTTGCATATGTAGTGGGCTACATCTCGTGGGCGCGATAATTCGAATTTGGAGTGCAATAATTGGAATTTTGGTATCAAATTATAAATCGAGAATTGTGATAATCGAAATCGAGGTATTCCTATACTATAAATTAAATTTAATCCTTTTTGGACCTGAACTATTTTCAAGACTGGGCAACTCATATAAAGAGACTAATGACTTCACATCATTGCCTTAATATCCCATAATGCAAAACACATATCCTTACAGACATGTATAATACTATGCATTATGGGGAGGGTCACTACCGAGACCAGTTTCGACCCTTATTGAGGTCCCATCAGTGGGAGCCAGAGATGACCCCAAGGTTGAGGTAATGCAAAAAGTCATATTTTCACATATGAGTAGCCAAAAGGTGTCACACCTTATTATTAAAATACTCTGGATTAGAGATAGTTGTAAGTTTTTCCCCTTGGTTATACTATAAATTAAAGACACCAAGAAATTATATTCTTTGTTTAATCCTTTATTCAAGTGTAAGGAAACAAGTTTGCACTTGAACTATTTTCAGTACTGGAGCAACTCGTATAAAGAGGCTAATGACTTCACATCACTTGCCATGCTTTGGCTACTCGTATATATGAAAATATGACTTCTGCATTACTTCAACCTTAGTATTACCTCTAGGTCTGGCTCTCACTGATGAGACCTCAATAAAGGGTGAAACTGGTCTGGATAATGACCCTTCCCATAATGCATAGCATTATACATGTTTATAAGTTTTTTTTTTAGTTTATTTTAAATAATGAAACCTGTGGTGCGATCATAATTAAAAGAAACACACGTATTAACCACAGTGAAAATTATTTAATTGTAAATATACATACAATTAAATAATACAAAATACAATTAAATAATTTTCACTGTGGTTAATACGTATGTTTCTTTTAATTATGTTTGTAAGGATATGTGCTTTGCATTATGGAATACTAAAGCAAGTGATGTGAAGTCATTGGTCTCTTTATACAAGTTGCCCCAGTCCTGAAAATAGTGATAGTAAAAACTGGACATTCTTATTGCAAGCTGAGTGTTAGTATAATGTAATGTAAGTGAAAGTGTGCAGGCTGTGAAGTGTTTGTATGGTGCGTTGTTAATTGAAGAATTCTCGTTGTTTTGTGGTATGCAAAGCCAGTCAGAGTTTGCCTTCATAAGTTTGTGAAGGCAAACTTATGAAGGCAAAGTAGAATGTCTAGTGTGGGTAACTGGTTTTATTTTTCCTTCTCAGTAGTAAATATAGTTCAGATGAAAATTATTTATTTTTTAAGGAAGTTGATCAGTTTAATTCTGAATGAAGCCATGTGATATGTTATTAGTGTTACAGACCCAAAGCGATTGTTGAGTTGCATGATTTGAAAACAGGTGGTCTAAATAATATTTAGCCAGTTGAGGGAAGAGTAAACTGAATCCAGATTATCATGCCTTGAATCTGTTCATAGATCTTGCTTTTACTGTTATTAGAATGCTTTACAAAGTTGAAGATGTCAGCCATATCATGAAGAAAGTCTTGGGTTAAAAGAGATTTAAAAAAAAAAAAAAATGTGTCTGCCAAAGAAATGTGGATAGTCAGATTTGATATCAAATCTCTATCATAACTATTAGCTGTAGAATATCTTTAACCTTGAATGTTATGGGAAGAATTGCTAAAGCTGGAATAGTATCTGTATACCCAGAAGCCATGGGTATATTTACGAGCCTCTAGAACTTGACTGTTCTAGAGGCTTGTAAATAAGTATTCACATTTGGCCTCAGTAGCCACCATTGTAGAACACAAGTAAATCATAGAACTGGAATGATTTTCTGTGGTATGCTCATGTTTTTATAGTATTCTTCTCATCTTATAACTTTTATCTAATAAAGAGATGAGTTTTTTTATCTTGCTCTTAGTTGAATTGTAGTGAATTACCTGATAAAGCAGTTGTGAGTTAGGAGAGTGCAAAGATCTATTACGTTGCTCCGATTTGAATTACAACAGCAATTATACATGACAAAGGTGAGAAAGCTTCTGATCTTAAATGGTATTAACATTTTGTGCACGTGTATGTACAGTCTTGCCATAAATACTGTTACAACTTCTGCACTGCCCACAGAATTGTGCAAGCCTAGTTCCATTAGTGGTGATGTGCACAGCAAGAACAGTGTAGCTGTAATAGCACTTCACAAGGTTTGAATGCAACCAACTGTATTTTCAGCATGCTAAAAACACTCAGGATCAATAGAATTTTGTGTATTGGACTATTAACTGTTATAACGATACAGAAGACTTATCTGGCTGCACTTGCTAACAGGGTGCATCACAGAAAGTGTGAATTGTACAATCGGGTCAGAAGCCCTGGTTTAGTTTTTGGTATTTCTTAGCTGCTATAAGGTGATCTCTCCCCAGTTATCCAGTTTTGACCATTAAATGACTCTTTATCCTCAAGAGGGCATTAAATTTATATAGTATTTGTCAAAAAAGAACAAAAAAAAAATGGTATTACATATTTAACTGTATAAGTATACATGGTGTTTCATAAAGACCTGGCTGATTAAATGTACTGATACCCCTATTGCTACTTCAGAAGTAATAACAAAGAAATATCACATGATAATTATCAATATTTCCCTGCTGAAATAATTTACTTTTCAACTTTGAGTTAAGAAAAATCACTGCTCCTGTCACAAAAAAAAGAGTGCAGTTCCTAAGAAAATAACTAATTTCTTGCCATTCATCTCTTTACCTTAACTGACTTGACTTCTTTATGGAGAATATATGCCAAAGAATGTATTTGCATTCCACCACTACCAAGAATGCATTCTATATGTGCAATATGCTTTTTAGGATTTAGTTTGGATACATAATGGATATTTGTCGTGTTATTAGAAGTGCATGCTTATAATACTCAGGATAGGAACATAGTACTTGTCCCTGTTCGATTCTTTATTGTTCTTAAGGTTACTTTATAGATATGAGTGTTTATAATCAGTTTAGTTTTTGTGAAATAACTTGTTATCATCACATAAATTATATGATAATAAATGTTTGTTCATTTATGTAATCATTAATATTACCTTTATTCCTTTTAGATACTTTCCTGAATTCCTTCGGAGCAATTTTCACTGCAAACACCAAATTGATGTGCTAACAAGTGGTAATGTCTTCTTGGCAGATATATTATATAATGATACTGCCTTGTTTTATTTCATGGAGGTAAGCTGTACTCATTTTTCATGTTTTATTTAAAAAATAAATAATAAACTTCTGAACTTGTATCATCTTGAAGAATTGCAATTCAAGCCATGTTGCAAAAAATTACTATTTATTATTATTAATTATTACGACAGTAACAGAAAGAATGGTAAATATTTTGTAACATAGTTCACATTCATCAGCAGTACAATAAAGTGCATTGAAAAGCAAGCATGTATCACAAATGGCTGTCATTTCTTTGCCTAATGCTAGAATGATATGCTGTTGATATTCTGTGTGGTTAAATAAGAATGTAATACTTTTTTCCATTCTTCCTTCTCCCCCCCCCAACCATCATTGCATACATCATAGTTGCTGCAAGTAGTGCAGGAGGCTTGGTACCTTTGGATGAATTGTTTGCGGCATTAGCTTCATGTTACCTGTGATTCATCTCTGGGGCTTCTTCTGGACAGAAGCCTAATCTGTAAAAGGCACATCGCCAACCTGTCCAACAAAATTAAAATGAGAAACAATATCATTTCATGGCTTGCTGGAACAACCTGAGGTTGTGGTGCAGAAGTTCTAAAGTCGTCTGCTCTAGCCCTCTCATTCTCTGCAGCAGAATATTGTGCCCCTATCTGGGAAAGAAGTGTACACACTAACATTATAGACACCCAGCTAAACTCTACCATGTGCACAATTAGTGAAACAGTGAGAAGCACCTCTCTCCTGGCTGCCTGTCCTATCTTACATTGCTCCACCAAACATATGGAGAAGACAAGCCTCGATTAAAGAATTTAATAAAGCAATGAGCAACCCACTCCTGACCTTGCACCAGACTCTCATAAATCCACCTAGTCTTCACCTAAAATCTAGAAAGCCTTTCTGGTCCATGGACGAACTCTCTTCAGCTGCCCTGCCATCAATACCTGACATGTGGAGAGAATACTTGTCCAACAATCTCCCAACAAATGGCTTCCTGGTAGAAGATCCCTGTGCTCTGCAGCCTGGTTTTGCTCTTCCTAGGAAGATTTGGTCATCAATCAACAGGATCAGAACTAACCAGGGCAGATGTGGCTATCTACTACATAAATGGAAGCTGTTAGACCACCCTTATTATGACTGCCCAAGGTGCCAATTTTAGGATGGTGACCTATAGGACATCCACAAGGTGACAGATGAGGCCTTGGATTGGCTTTCTAGACTGGATACTGACCTGTAGCTGTTCTGTATTCCTTTTGTCATAGGAATAAATAAATAAATTGCATACATACATATGGAGTTGCTTTTCACTATTGCAAACACAAAGGAACCTCAGAAATAGTGTACACTAGATAGTCTACTATAATAAATTGTAAATTTTCTTTAGAATACCCTTATGCTTGTGGAACTTTGATCAGGACTTATGGTAGTTTCTTATGTATGTGAATCCTACCTACAAAAGTTTGGAAACCTATAGTACGCTTAGTGCTGTGGATGGGCTAATGGTTAAATAATAAGAAAATCCCTCTTTCTGCAAACCAAACATGGAACTTTTTCAAGGCACTTCAGACTTTCAGTAAACAGGATGATGGTTTCACACTGGGTGAAGAAATTCATCTACCACCTTAATGTTATTAATGGTATTTGCTGTGATAATTGTTGACTGTTTGTTTTAATATCATTGTTTTAATATTAGCTGCATATTAAAAAAAAAAAAAAAAAAACTATTGAATACAATTAAGATGAACTTTCTCAAACTTTGGGTAGATTAAGTTCATCATATGAATTTAAATTAGACCAAAGAAATAATGTCCAAGAATCTTTAAACAACCATTAAAATTTTAAATAGCTTCTGTGGAGTAATACAGACTTCTGGAGTTTGATTAAACCATAGGTTCCCAAAGTGGGCGGTACCGCCCTCCAATGGGTGCTGAAGCCTTCTGGGGGGGGGCTATGGTGGGATCAGAAGCATTTGGGAGCGTTCAGGTGGTCTAGGGATCGGTGGCTCTTTTATAGAAGAAATTAATATATATATTTAAAAATTAATTATTTTCGTTATTTTGCGATTAGATAATCATTTAAAATTTAAATATTGCATTTTAATTCATCTTATGCCCGTCTTACACGATCAATTTTTTTATCAATTTTCTATTTCAATTATTTAATCATTTGAAAATTTACCATGTCAGATAGAAATAGATGTCAATTTTCTATGTCAATGAGAAAATAGAGCATGTATATATGTGTGTGTATAATAGGTTATGTTTACAGTAGCAAATATATTCGTTATATTTCATTTCAAATATATATAAAATATATAAAACCACTTTTCTAATTGATTTGTACAAAAATAAACCCAATTTTATATAATTTATATAATGGGGGGCATTACAAAATCTATGTCTTGCAAAGTGGGTGGTGGCCCGAAAACGTTTGTGAACCTATGGATTAAACAATTTTGATACCTCCAAGTCTTTTCTTTGCCAAGCAGATGGTTTTTTACCATAATAGGAAGAGCTATATGAGCAGAAAACTTAATTCTCAACAGGGTTAAGATAGTTTATTTGTGATAGTAGGCAAAAAAAAATTGATAGTTTACTAACAAGTTTGAAGTTAGGTTAGTTGAAGGTTTTTAGTTATTAGAATGGGCCTTTGACATATTGAATAGACACTTTATTCTATCACATAAGTAAGAGGAGAGGGAATAATTACTTATTTTTCATATGTTATGTGAGCTGTATCCATTTAAGATAATTTTTCCTTAATGATGATGAGTCCTGGATGAAATAGAACTTCTCTAGAAGAACAAATGTGAGCTCTGTAAGAAGCAAGATTTTTTAACTTCCCTACCGGCCGAGTTGGATGAAATAGTCAGACTCAATTGCACTTCTTATCCATGTTATTCAGTAGTTGTTACAGAATCATATCCAGATTTAGATGGACATCTATAGACGTCATGGCCGGTTGGGGGATTAACACACTGTATTTTTGAGAAGAATAGTGTGCCTGTGCTTTACGGATGTAACACAGTAAATGTAGACTTATGATAAACACAGAAGAAGGCACCATCAATTTCTTCTCTAATAATGAATCAAGAAGGCTGAACCATTAATCCCTTTTAAAGAGTGAACTTGATTCTGAGATGAAGATTATTTGTCAAAGAACCATTTGAAACATCCCATCTGTGTACTGAACAGCTAAGTTATTGACATAACTATTCTCCATCAAAGGCAACATATGTGATGAATTACCTGTTTTTTAAAAGTCCTAGGAATAGTTTTTCAGGAGTGGAGATAAACAACTACACGTCTTTTCCTTCTATTGTCGATATTTTTTTTTTTCCTATAACAGGTGAAGTATTTAGAATATATTATAAATTCAAGTAATTCAAAAACATGTTGATGTTGAAACTGACTAACCATTATTTTAGAAGATTTCGAGTATAATTCCTTCATCTCAGTTAGGAAGTCGGAGTTTTTGTGGGAATGTAAATAGCTAGGTGAAGTTACCAATGGGCCAAGTCAAAGTGGACATGATGGATTGTCTTAATTGTACTGTTGGTAACTCATATACTAAAAATCAGGTGAAATTGTAACTTTAAAAATATACTTCTCAGGAAAAAGTACCTTTTTTTTTTTTCTGAAGATCTTATATGAGAAACTACAGAAGAAATAAAATTTTACCTGTTTTGCTTTTAGCTTTTAAACTTGATTTCAAAATTCTGTTGTAGATGCTTATTTCATTGGATAACAGTGCCTATTCATTTTTCATGTCGTGCATCTTTTGACAGTTTCCTCATTGCTCTGACTGAATATGAGCTACTGTTATTTTCTTTCATATATGTTGGGAATTTTAATGAAATATACATTATAGAACTGACTTATTTCGTTTTCCAAATACATCCTTCAAAAAAAGCAGTGAAATTATTCCAAACAGTCATATATACAGGGTGTTCGGGATAAATTTGACAGTTTCGTAAGGAAAAAGAAAATCTTCTTTGTATCTATTAAATTTAATGAATTGACAAAAAAACATTACAGGCAGAGTTAATTACAATACTATCAACAAGATTTACTCAAAATAACCACCATTAGCATCGATCACAGCTTCAATTCTGCTTCGGAACCTCGAACAAGCTGATGCTACAGTCTCCCTGGGAAGGGCCGCAAAAACTGTTTTAATTTTATCCATTAACTGGGCTTTTGTATTACTGGAAGTGCGATTGGTGTCTTTTTCAACTGCGCCCCATACAAAATAATCCATGGGGTTAAGGTCTGGGGAGTTTGGAGGCCAAACATTTGGACTGGTGAAGTCGTAGAAATTTTCAGACAACCATTTTTGACTTTTCCCAGAGGTGTGGCAAGGGGCCGAATCCTGCTGCCATACATACGGCCTACCATTGGCTACCCTTGTTATCCAGTGCTTGACTACAGTTAGCAACTCCACGAACAAAGCCCGAATTCCAATGCCAGGGTTCTTCAACACCTGTTCCTGCAGATTTGCGAGGAATTCTGCTGTACGAACGCAATCAGATCGTCTGCTAGGGATCTTTCTTCTTGCTACATCCTCGTAGTCACCATTGCAAGTCTCTAGTTCATGCCTGATTGTTTTTACTGTATTCAGGGAGCATTGGGCAGCAGTCGTAATATCCTTATTTTGATGGCGGGCACGAATCATCATGATACAAGTTATTCTCTTCCATGATTCAGGTGGGTTCCAGCTATCCATCCTTTCTGACATCTTGTATATGAATGAAGAAGGGTTCAAACTTTTAAATGAAGAGAAGTGTGTGTTAATACATGTAACTTACGGAAAAATATAATTAATTATAAATATGTCAAATTTATCCCGAACACCCTGTATATATATATATATAGAAAGTTTTTTGCCTATTTTCATTGTCTTTGTCTTTTTATTGCTGACCTTCATACCATATCTATTACAACAGCTATTCAATTTAGTCAGAGAATCTTGCAGACTTGTAGCGGATTTATTTAGAAGTATAACATCATCCGCATAAAGCAAAGAGCTGACATTAACATCTCCAATTTTGATATCAGGTTTAATACCACATTCCTTCATAATGTGATCCATATAGATAATGAATAACAGAGGGGATAATGTACATCCTTGTCTCACACCAGATTTAACATTAAACCATCTTCCTGTACTTCCTTCAATTCTAACTGCTGACTCACAACTCAAATAAAGACTAAGTATTGCTTGATATAATGCCCCATTGACACCATATAACTGCAGCGTATTGAATAGCTTCTCTCTTGGCACCTTGTCATATGCCTTTTCCAAATCGACAAAACTTAAATACAGATCTTTGTTATATTCCCATGCTTTCTCGACTATTTGTCGTAAAGTGAAGATCTGATCCTGACAGCCTCTATTTGGCCTGAATCCAGCTTGTTCTTCACCAAGCTTTTCTTCCACAATTCTTCTCAACCGTTTCTCAAGTATACTTGCATAGATCTTGCCAGGAACACTCAGTAGGGAAATACCTCTGTAATTCTCACATTCAGTTTTATTTCCCTTTTTATATATGGGTACTATGAGAGCTCTACTCCAATCATCGGGAATTCGTCCCTCTGTCCAGGCTTTCTGAACTATGCAGTGCAACCACTGTAAGACTCTTATACCACCATACTTCAGCATTTCTGGTCGAATATCATCTACTCCTGCTGCCTTTCCACATTTCAAGCCTTTGATGGCTTTTTCTACTTCAAGTATGGATATGTATTCCTGACTGCATGCCTGGTCAGTGTTTTTTATCACTGTGCTGTCATCACTGCTTGTTTCATTTAGCAGTTTTTCAAAGTAATTACTCCATACTTCAAGGATATCTTTTTCTCCTGTTTTCATTTCACCTTTATCATCTCTAATTCCTTTTACAGCACTCTTTCCTCCGTTCCTAAGCTTCTTCAACAACCTCCAGAATATTTTGCCACCTTCTTGATATTTATTTTCTATATTCTTGCCAAAGTCCTCCCATGACTTTTGTTTAGCTAGTTTTACACACTGTTTAGCTTTCTTACATTTGTCTCTGTATTCTGTAAGAGTAAAAGCTGACTTATTTGCCAGGAACTTTTGATATGCTTTCTTCTTTTCCTTCACTGCCTCTTTAACTTCCTGTGTCCACCAGGGAGTTCTGATTTTTTTTTATCTTTGCACACAACCTCACCACATGCCTCTCTGGCAGAATCAATCAATGTTTCCTTCAGAGTTTGCCACTGAATCTCCAAGGTTTGATTCCTGTTCTCAAACTCTTTCATTTTCTTTTCAATAATATTTCTGTATTTTAGTCTACAGTTTACATCTGAGAGCTGCTCAACTTTTATTCGCTTTAAAACTTTCTTACATGTTATTCTTTTCAATATGAAATTCAATTTTATCCTACTCAAGACTAAATAGTGATCACTTCCAATTTCAAATCCTCTGTACACTCTGGTGTCCTGCACCAGGGAGAAAACATCACTATCAACAATAACATAGTCAATGAGACTTTTCTTATTCCTAGCCTCTTCTCTCCATGTGAATTTGTGCACATGGAGAGAAGAATTTTCAGCTACTTAGGCACAATTTTTACTGAAGATGGTAAACTAAATATAGAAATAGACAACAGAATCAGCAAAGCTGGTATCGTGGGAAGTCAATTGAATAAATTCATATGGAATAAGAAAGAAATTAGTCGGAACACTAAATTAGCTATGTATAACACTATGTGTTAGTGTTATACAGTCTTGTATAACACTATGTATACAAGACTGTGTTCAAACCAATTTTAACTTATGGATCTGAGAGCTGGGTCAGAAGTAAAACACTTGACCAAAGACTAGAGACCGCAGATATGAGAGTCCTGAGAAAGATTAGAGGCGTGAACAGATGGCATCAATGGCAATATCATATTAAAAATGAGGATATTAGGAAAGAACTTGACATTGTCTGCATCCAGGAATGCGTTAGCAGAGCTAATCTCAGGTGGTATGGTCACTTAAATAGAATGGGAGAGGAAAGATTAGCAAAACAAGTGTTCTCTGCCAGGTTGGCAGGAAAACGACCCAGAGGAAGACCAAAATATAGGTGGATTGATACGGTACAAAGTGCCTTAGACGATAGAAATATAAGATCTGATAATGTTGGAGTCTTGACAAGTAACAGACTGATTTGGAGGAAAATTGTAGATAGGAAGTTAGTAATGATGTAATTTTTTCATGTAGTACTGTCATATCCTGTACACCCCTTGAGGGTACATGGCAGGAATTTGATGATGATGATGAAAGTTTTTTACCTGGGGTATAATATATGTTAAAGATGTCAAGCTATTTTAAACCTGGTTTTACTCCATTTCCCCAGTAAGCAAACAGACAAATAAGTCAAGTTTGCACCTGCATGTATTGCAAGTCTAGGTGACCCATAAAGTAGTACAAGTCTAGGCAACTCGTGGTAAAGGTGGAATAAGCTCTGATCACTATTCTTAGTGATCAGAGCTTATTCCACCTTTTTGTCTGTTTGCTTACTTGGGAAATGGAGTAAAACCAGGTTTAAAATAGCTTGGAATCATTAACATATATTGTGTTTCCTGCCATCATTCTTGTATAGTGACACTGCTGGTTATCAGCAGTTGAATATTTTGACATAAATATTTTAGGCATAATTTTGTGTGATACTTATTTATTTTTTTCCTGATTTCCCAGTTTTTCAATTTTTTTTTCCTTTTTTTTTCTAATAATTCTAATAAAATTTTTCTGAAAATCAGGCAGAATCAGACAAAATGAGATTGATTTTTATTGGAACATTTTAATGGTGATATTTCAGTATTTTCATCAACCCAGAGTGGAACGGAATTCATGTCTACTTAGTTTTGCAAGTAAAAGTGGTCTAATTATAGTAAAAAAAAAAAGTTTCAAGTTTTTATTTTTCGTTTTTATGAGAGCTATTATTATGTGTGGTGTCAGATTTTTTTTTTAATACTGAGTAGAATGATGTGTGTTTTTAAAAAAATTTTTTTAAAAAATCCAACGTATGTATCAAAAATCAAAGCATGTTTAACATGATAACCGACTTTTTTATATCCTAAACAATTTTTTTTACCGAATTTTGCCTATTCAAATGGTTGAATCGAAACTAAAATTGAAGTACATTTTAATAGAGCTTCAACATTCAATTAAATTTTGCCATTAAAAAAAACTAGTTGAAACCAAAATTAAATCATATTAACATTTTCTTGTCTGCATATTAAATTCCATTCAACCAGAGTGGAGTTATTGCAATATAGATACATTTTGCTTCTTTGTGTCTGTTAGAGATGGTCTTATTGAAACATTCAGAATCGCTGAACAGATTCTTGTAAGGATTCCTTGGCAGTCTTGTTTGGCTGAATGGATAGTACTTCTGACATATACCACAGAGAGAGAGAGAGAGAGAGAGAAAGAGAGAGAGAGTTGTTATTAGAGAGCTTCTGCCCTTCAATCTAGGCAGGGAGGTTTAAATCTCAATAGACTGTGAGAATCCTATTGTAGATGTTAATGTCTCTAGCTAATAGATTATTTAATTTTTTATGTGGCTCTGACCCACAAAAGATTTTCCTAAACCTGTAATAGATTATTTGTACCATGGATGGGGTAAGGATTTTTTTTTTACTATTCTTTTTTAATTTTATATTTGATGTGGTCTTTTATTGTGTTGTTTTTTCTTAGAAAACTAGTGTTTTATATTATATAAGAATAGATTTTCGTGTTTTTAGAGTATTTATTTAGTGTCTTTATAACATTTTTATTGTGATATTGTAATATTAAATACAACTGTAAAATGGTGAGCTAACAAGAACAGCGAAGTAGTGAACAAGAGGGTTTGCTCCACTAAATACGATATTGAACAAGATATTGAAAATAATTTAACTTCCAAAATCACTAGATTACAGCAGATTATTAGACAGAGGTTGAGGGAATTACAGAAAGTTGCTCTGACATTGTATGTGGCTCTGACCCACAAAAGGTTTTTCTAAACCTGTAATAGATTATTTGTACCATTGATGGGATAAGGATTTTTTTTACTATTCTTTTTTAATTTTATATTTGATGTGGTCTTTTATTGTATTGTTTTTTCTTAGAAAACTAGTGTTTTATAGTATATAAGAATGGATTTTCATGTTTTTAGAATATTTATTTAGTGTCTTTATAACATATTTTTATTGTGATATTGTAATATTAAATACAACTGTAAAATGGCATCAAAAATGCAGAAGAAATGGTGAGCTAACAAGAACAGCGAAGTAGTGAACAAGAGGGTTTGCTCCACTAAAGACGATATTGAACAACATATTGAAAATAATTTAACTTCCAAAATCACTAGATTACAGCAGATTATTAGACAGAGTTTGAGGGAATTACAGAAAGTTGAGCAGTGTTTAGAGGGACACAGGAAGAATAAAAAAAGTTCAGCAGTAAAATGGTAAGCAACAAAGCACGGAATCAGGTTAAGTCAATGCATAATAACGAAAATCTGGTAAGTAAATTACATTGCGAAAAGAGGGATGTTATTTGGTATAGTGGCTCATAAAATATACCATTGATGAGCAGGTTGTGATGTCCATTTTTTTTTCCACAGCAAAAATTAAAAATATAATGTAAGCAATTGGAAAACAGAAAAGCAAAGCAAAAGAAGTTGCAATTCTGGTAGGTACCAATGACTTAACTAGCGATAAATTGAGTATGAGAGAGGATATGAAAAGGTTATTGGAAGAAGTGAGAGTAAAGAGTAAGAAAGCAAAAATCATTAGTATATTACCTAAATATGATGAAAATGAATTTAAAAGAAGAGCTATGATGGCAAGCGATTCCATGCATAGGTTGTGTAGAAGGAATGAATGGGAGATTTTGGATGTGTGGAGTGAGTTTGAGAGAAGAATGGATTTGTATAAGAGGGAAGGCCTACACTTGAATGCATTTGGCATCAGGAGTCTTGAAAACTTATTGAGGCCTAACACAGAGTTAGGGAACCTGAATTCTGATGGGAGGAATCGTAAGAATATGCGTAAGAGTGATAATGTTAAGTAACTGTGTTAATGATGGGAATGGTTATTATTATTATGGAAATGATTATGAAGAGAGAATGATTCTGTGTTCATCTGGTTCAGACCTATCAAGCATGTGTAGAGATGTCTACATAAGTAAGGAACTAGATAAGAACAGAAATCTGCAAGTTGTAGAACTGTGTCATGCAGACCACAGATGAGAGTATGCAGGTAACTTATTATGTCTGTTCATAAATGCTAGAAGTATCAGAAACAAAGGAGTAAAGTTTGTTGCCTTGGTTAATATATTGTGATCTCATATTGTAGGCATTAGTGAGACCTCGCTATCAGAAGCAGCATATTAACTATTATCGAGTGCAGAGGGTACACTATTTTTAGGAAGGATAGATAAGATAGGAGAGGAGGAGATGTGCTGCTAATCATATAAGATGACTTGAATCCAGTTACAATTGAAATCTGTGACTGCAATTCAATTTCCCTAACAGTAACAGTTTACATGCTAGTGAGTTTGAAGCCATCTTGTGTGAAGTGAAGTCTAACAAGATTAATACAGTGGGGTGTTGTTACAGACCTGGTGGATCAGTTGCTAGTGATGAAGAAATGTATCACCAAATAAATATGATGGGTGTGAAAAGAGTAATCATAAGGGGATGCTTTAATTATCTGAACACCGATTGGGGTAGCTGCAAAATTGTATGAGAAGAATGAAGCTAAATTTATTGAGCTTTTGCAAGACAACTTCCTCAAGCAACATGTGATAGATTGAACTTGAGGAACAAGAGCATTGGATCTGATTATAGTGTCAGAGGGAGGTGGTTTAGATTAAAGACGTAACAATTCTGCCTGAAAGGTGAATTGCTTAAGGTGAACTAGTTAAATGGCCTCCTTGGTCACATTACCTAAATCATGTGGATTTTTTATTTGGACAGCCATTTGAAATCATTGATGCACTCTACCCAAGTATAGTATGTTGGAGTGAATGAGGCTGGCAGTGGAGGACATTCACACCTGCAGCTTGCCAGTTATCAAGGAATTTATACTTATTTCTTGACATTTGGCCATCATCTGCATGGCAAAAACACAAACATTGACACATAAAAACAAGCTATTTAATGAAATAAAGCAATTTGTATGCTATCACTACAAATGACTTTATTTCAGAAATTGCAAGTCTTCTTCACCTATGCAATTATTATTGGGGCCTTTTCTTAGCTTCAAGGTGTAGAATATGCCATTGTGGAATTACCTTTTGTGTGTAAATACACAGTTCCATCTAACAAAAGCGTTTCTAAAATATTTCAGTAATTTACTGTTTTATAGTGAAGATTTTCTTGTTTATTCTTAGTTCGATAAGAAATATTGATGCTTATTCTGCTTTTCTGGAGTACAGTGTTTTTTCTTACTATCATTGGTATTTGACCAAGTGGTCCAGTTCCCATGCCTTTTGCTTTCTTGGTCTTATAATTCTTCTTTTCCATTTTTTTTTTATTCCATATAGTAGTTTTAGCAGTTTGCTATTGTCCATTCAATTTCGATGTTTTAATAATTTTTGTTTATATTTACTTATATAATATTAGATAACAAGATCTTAGAACAGGTGAATTCATTTAACTACCTAGGATGTATGATCACATATGAAAATGAAAAAGATATAAACGTAAAAATTGCAAAATATTTAAAAATAACAGGTGTAATTAACTCCATATTTAAACCAAACCTAGTTCAAAAACAAACCAGACTAAAAGTATACAATACATTAGCCTTACCGGTCTTAATGTATGGAAGCGAAATCTGGACAATAAAACAAAAAGACAAACAAAGATTAACAACAGCAGAAATGAAGTTTATGAGAAAAACTGCAAAGTATACCCTATTTGATCACAAAAGAAACGAAGATATTATGAAAGAATTAAACCAAGAACCAGTAATAGAAAAAAGTAAAAAAATATAAACATAAATGGATGGAACACGTTCAAAGAATGAAAACAGAAAGATTACCAAAACAAGCCTTAAAGTACAAGCCATTAGGAAAAAGAAAACCAGAATGTCCTCTTAAACGATTCAATGATGACTTCTAAGGCCGGAACAGGCCATGCTAGGCCTAAATCCTTGATACGTATGATGATGATGATTTACTTATATAGTAGTTAATTGGTTTTATATTCAGGGATTGTAAAATTTCATTTTTTTTTTTGTCCCACTTTGTATATCCAGTTGTTTTTCTGAGAAATTTCTAATACATTAATTTTGTGTATTAGCAAACTTTACTTTTTTGTGATTATTTGTGAGCTGCTGAAGTTAAACATGTAAAATCCATTTTTGCTGCTTGCATTGCAGAAAACTCAGTTTTAGTTTTTAGTGTTACTTGGTTAAAAATGTTTTTGTAAATTTTTCCTTTTTAAAATATTACATTACTTTTTTAGTAACTAAATTAGTTAATTAAGCATCACTACTAACAATTGATATGATTTGTGTACTGTAGAACTGGGTTTCATTCCTGTTTCATTTCCTGCCAGTTGCCTATGGACATTGTTTAGACTCATTTAGATTTTTTTTAAATACATTCAAAGAATGTTTATTTATTTTTAACTAATTATATTTCCTCTGAATCCAGTACTTAGTTGAGAAAGCAATCTTTTGTCAACTTAGATAGGCCTTAGTGAAATTATCGTAATGATATGTGCATCTTATTTTTATTTTTTTATTTTTTTTTCTGAGTGCTTGAAGACCATTCAAAATTTTGAGTGTTTAGAATTTCTCTTGGAAGTAGTAAGCAATAAACAATTAATGAAACTACCATATTTCCATTAGAAAACAGTTGTTTTGCATGGTAGTGAAAACGTTTTAGTGTAAAATACATTATTGCTGCTATTTTTTTAATGCAAGAAAATTTTGTTGGGCTTTATTCAGAAGTTTTAAAGATATGTGTACTACACATATTGTTAAACATTTAGATGGCTAACATAGGTATAAAAAAATATAAAATTTATTAAGGACTTCAATGTATTTCATCCAGTGTGACATAGACATAAGGTTTCACATGTTTCCCTGAAACATTCAAAACCTGCATGTATTTTTTTTTCCTCTAATATTGATTAAGTTATTTAATATTTACTTATAGAAACTATCCAACTTGTTTCTTTGAACTCTAATAGTGTAGTGACTCATATCTTGTGATCAATGTTTTGAAAGAAGTTAACTGATTTCTTCTTTCTCTGATGATGTCCATATTTACATTAGATGAAATGTGAAGTTCTTAATAAATTCCATATTTTTCTAAGCATGTGTTAGTTGTCTAAGTGTTTGACAATATTGGAAGTTTCAAAAAAAAGAGTTATATTAAAAAATGCTTCATTTTCTATGATTATATTTTAATGTGAAATAATATTTCATTAATTATCTAGTATATAATTAATGAAATTAGTTGATTTATTGCTTTCCTGAAGGATACACATCATTATCTCTACCTAACTGTATAATCAAGAAAGTTACTTCCCAGATAATTAACAAATAGTTATCAGATAATTAACAAATTACTTTTATTTCTAATGTTCCATCTTGAATTAAACAATCATGCAGGTTGCAAATAGTTTAGTCAGAGCACAAATTTGCTTAGCAGTACCATTGATGTGTAATTTCCTAGTTCCTTTCCATCAAACCATTCCCTCCCACTTCTGTGATTGTTGTTTGAATTTTGTCTCTGGGCTTTGTATCTCCAGTAATTAAACCATGTGTAAAAGACAAGAAATACTACATTTGTATTGATTGACTAGTTTTGTATTCCTTATAGGCATAGTACTTCAGGATAAAAAGTATAAAAGTATGATATAATACTGGCCTGGTTGGCTGAATGGTTAGCATATCCGCTCTCCAGCCAAAAGGCTGCAGGTTCAAATCCTGATATGTGCATGGATGTTTGTGATTGTCAGTGGAAAAAATAATAGTGGTGGTGGTGGGCAGTAGATGGCATTGGTGTAGTTGCGGTTAGTTTCAGTTGGTGGATTGAGTGGTGGCGACAGAGAGCTGTAGAGCAAGGACTCACTGAGGTGTCACACAATAATAATAATAATTGGAAACAGTAGCAGAACATAACTATTGGGCATTTTCCCAAAAGCAAAGCAACTTTACCTTCCAACATCATCCCAAAGATCAGCATCATTGCTAATTTAGAAACTGAGTAAATGCTGTCTCTATTCCGACATTGGCCATTTTACTTATTTCCTCCCTCCCCTCTAAATCAAAAATAACTTGAAAATGAAGTTAGACCTTAATTTCACCGAGAAGACATAGGATCTCACCCAGGACTCAGCTGACATGCTAGGAAGTCTTGATATTGTCTTGTTTATGAATGTTTTCCAGGTGACACCTTACTGTTCTTACCGGATCCTATCAAACTGTTCAAGAAACTGCCTAGCAGCTGTTTAATTTATTTTTATTATTATTTTTTTTCAATTTGGTGACAAAAACACTTAGAAGAGAAAGTACTAGCATGTGAGCTTGTTGCTTTCTTCTCAACTGGCAGAATTATGTATGGAAACCTTTGAAAGACAGAATTTGAAGGATTACAACCAGTGGTGAGCTATGGAAATTTTAACAAAGGGCTCGCATTGTCGAGCAAAAAAAAGAAAAAAAAACCGTATTTCACACAAAAACGTTTATTAATACAGCTTGTGTACAAATGCCAATCAAAAAGTATGAGGGGACAATCAACCTGTAAAGGCTATCATTTTTAAACAAATCTTTCATAATCTAAACATAAAATATTTGCACACAGTCATCTGTGTTAATTTATCTTACATAAGAAAAACATTTTTTAACTATCAAAATATAAGAATAAAATATTTTTTAATCGCACATATGAAATAGTCCGCATTTTTTATAAACAAAATAAATTTCTTGTTTGAGATAGAAGTTTTTATGATAAACAATCTATAAATAATAAATAAATATTATCTAAACACAATAATATTGAAGTACATTATATTTCTCTTTTGTTTTTATACTTCAAGTGATAATCAACAGTACCAATCAAGGGGAATTATTTTATAGTCCTATTTATTTATATGTGATTACCAAAAGTGAATTCTTATTTGTAAAATGGTAGTAACAGTAACTATAATATTTTATTTAATAAAATCGCTTTGTTAGGTTACCGTATGAGTTTTTTGCTTAATATATTTTAAAAAATTGTTTGTTTTTTTCTTTTTTTTTGAAAAAATAAAAGTAAACAAGAATAAGGGGCTCGCAAATTTGAGAAAAATTTAACAAAGGGCTCGGGCGAGCCCCTTATAGCTCACCACTGATTACAACATTAGACCAAAAATTTAACTCCAATATGCCAATGATATTTTTCTCATTTGGTTAAGATTCAAGGAACAACTTGAGTTCACAGATTACTGTAAATCTGCTTTGTGGTGGAAGCAAAAGACAACAGATTCCCTCCCATTCCTGAGGGGGGAAAGTCCAGTCCAGAAATACCTGCATGCCACCAGCTCTCTCTCTTTCACACACACACAAACATAATCAGAACACCTATATGAGAGCATTTAACTTAGGAATCCTACCACACATTAATTATGAACAGGAAACAAAAAAAAAATTCCTTCAGCAGTCTCCCTCGGAAGCTCTAAATAGCCAGGACTTAGGATCTTTAGCCCTCGTATATTCAACTCATGTCAGAATAGTGGTTTTTGAGAATTATGTGTAAAGGTAGCCTTCATCTCTTTCTGGAACCACCTGATTTCTGCATCCACCCAAAGAGCCACATCTACTCCTACAAAAAAAAAAAAAAAAAAAAATCTAGAAGGTAACAAAATCTACTGCTCATTTTGTGTTTGTTATATGGGACAAACTAAATGTTTGGGAGGAAATCCACATGACAACTCATCAGGGATATTGAGAAGTAAAGGAAACATAAGTTGGACCCCACCTTCCACATCACATGTGGGTATAAAGTACTGTACAAGAAATTGAGACGGTTTACATTGCCAACAATAATTACATGGAAGTTAATGGAGACTTCTGAAATGTTAGACATCCCTATCCATTGTAACAAAAATCAAGGTCATACATTGAACTATGCATAGTCCTCTTTACTGAATCACATAAATTGAGATGCATATCATTTTAACAATACCACACATGAATGAAACTTTTGCAGATGTTACCTAAATAGCTAGATTGAGTACCACCAAATTCGGTATACAACTTATTATAACATATCTTTCAATGAATACCATTGCATATGGATTTGGAAGGAAATGAAAAACAGATAATCTTTGGGGAGAGGTTCTGGATTAAACACTATGTAAAAGACTATGTATTTATTTGTTTGACTAGTTTTATGTTTTTTCATTCCTGTATACTTCTTCAGCAAAAGAAGTACAAAACTATGATATTATAATCAGAGAAAAAAAAACTCTGAACAAAACATAACAGTTTGATAACTAAACAATATTAGCATTTACGCTTAGATGAAATGCATTCCTAGTTCCGTGATTCTGTATAGAGGACTATGCATGGTTCGATGCATATTACCTTCATTTTTGTTACAGTAAATAAAGGTGGTTTACATTTCAGAAGCCTCCATGAACTTCCTTTATAATATTACACACACAGAAAGCAACTTGTGCTGAAGGCTTATTGGCTCTTTATTCCTCCTTAATATGTATAATCATATATTGATACTTGACTTCATCTTTTGGTGGCCCTGTAGTAAACGTAAATCAGGTGTGTATATATTCAGTGTTTTCTAGTTCTATGCATCATTCCTTTAATCTTTGATTTGTGGTAATAGTTTTGTATTTTATTTGAAAGAATCTTTATTACTGAGACTAATATATCCCCTGAAACTATTCATATTTATTTTAGTTTATGGAACAAGAGGGTGTCCGGCATCATGTAGACTTCTTGCTGATGGCTGACAACTTCAGAAATCAACTATTAGCACATGAGAAATATGATGGTCTGGAAGCACAAAACGATGCTATGGTTCTTTATGATAAGTAAGAGTTCTTTATGACATATCACTGAAACTTTTAAGTAACAATTTCTACACAGCTCTATTTTTCATCATTTTATGATAACTTCAGAAATTAAACTATTGTAGGTGGGTTTCACTGTTTCGGTACAGGAAAAAATGTGATGTTTAATTACATATTCATATTAATTTGCATAGCTAATTATTAAAGTGCCATAATAAAAAAAAAGTATATTCTGGCTTCATTTCTCTCTTTAAGTCTAACACACATATTTGAGATTTGTTATTAAAACCAGACTTAAAGTGGCAGAATGCATTAAGTGGAAAGAGTTCACCAATATTTTGAGAGAGAGAGCACTTTGGTTCATCTACTGAAAAATTAACCAAAGTGCTCTCTCTCAAAATACTGGCAAACTCTGTCCACTTAATGCATTCTGCCACTTTAAGTCTGGTATAGAAAACCCTTAGTCAAAAAAAAAAAAAAACTGAGATCTTTCAGGTGGTTTTAGCAAAATCTTTATCAAAAAGCATTTAGTGGTTAGAGAATCCCTACCCCTTCTGCTCAAGAAGAAATCGATCATATTCCTGTCATTTATTTGAAGGAATTTCTGAACATTTGTGTTGCCTTTTATCCTGTCAGAAAAATCTCCACTTTTCTCACTTCTAAGAACAAGCTTCGACCTCTTGGTTTTTTGGTTATTACTAGATTCCTTGTTCTTGTTGCTTATCTTATTATGGACAGTCTGGAAGATCTGCTATTATTTGTAACAATGATCACAAGTCTTATATCAAGTATTGTGAACCTGAATGGTCAGTACTTGAACATGCCATCTCCACCAGGCATAGAATTCTCTGGAATAAGACAAGGATTTTTCATAAAAGCCAATTTCTTATGGAGTGTCTTTATAGACAAACATTGTGGAATGTTGCTACATTGTTCTAATTTAAATAGAGCTGATGGTCTGTGTTTATCTCCTTTATGGGAGATAATAATTTTTTAATCTGATATATATATATATATTGTAGTTTCTATTTATATATATATATATCATTTTTTTTTAAACTTTAGAAAATGTTGACTATTTTTGTTTATCTTAAGCCACTATAATGGCATTTTTTAGAATTTTCTGTTATTGTTTAATTGCTATTCCATTTATGTACTTTTTTAAAAAATTTTACAATTAAATATCAATTTTCCATATGTGTTTTTAGCTTTTATTGTTATTCTTACAATATGTTAATCATGATGCTTTGAATGTTTCTGCGTCACCTACTAATTTTGCATGATGACTGTTTACTTGTGAGGGCAGGTAATTTTGCTAAAAATTTAAGGCTAGATAGAAACATTGCCATTATAGACATGCAAGGAGGCAGAGATAGTTGTGCCGGTTTTGCTGATTATCATGGTCATTGAGAATAACAAGAAGTGTGATAGTAAGTGGCATCTTTCTCTAGTTAATAGTATAAGTTTCTCATCCTCCTCTCAAAAAAACAAACTGATATAGTAATTGTAGCAGTATCATTGCTGTTGTTTTCTAGCCATTTAATCCAACATCTTGCATCAATATTTTGACACTTGGCTGGGCTGACTTGCTTCTTAGCTTTCTGCATGTCTCTATCAAAATTACATTTCTGGAGTTTTGAAGTTTGTTGATTAAGAAACTTGCATTTCTCATTTTGCTTTTGCAGGATAAAAGTAGGGGTTAATTTTAATTAACCCCTACTTTTATACTATCCTATCAAAACTCATGGACCACCTCTTTGATTGCAACAAAGTGGGTATAACTAAACAGTATGCAGTATAAAAAAAAATCAGTGATAAATTACCCCAAGTCATTTCAATTTTATATGCTAAGTAATAAGTACATAAGAAAAGTTGACAGCATTTCAGAGAGGAATGATAGATGTGCTTGATGTCATTCTGGACAAATGTCTTATATATTATGCAACAGTTAAACATTCTCAAGTTTACAGTTGGCAACATGATGCAAAATTGGAAGCACACAGATGACATTAACTCCCAGATAAATGCAGAATTATAGGAGCTGATGCTTCCCAAGAAGGCTAATTACTACATTCTTCATCAGACCCCAGAGATTCATCCTTCTTGGGAAGCATCAGCTCCTATAATTCTGCATCTATCTGGGAGTTAATGTCATCTGTGTGCTTCCAATTTTGCAGCATGTGTTTCATGAAAAAGCTGCAGTCCAAAAACCTTTTGGACTGCAGTTTTATGTGCTTTAGCAGTTATATGCTAAAGCACATAGCAGCTGACTATGGAACAGTGGAAATCAGTAATGTGGAATGATTAGTATTTGCATTTGCCAGTTTGGTGTAGTTACCAAGGATATTAGAGATATGCTTTGTATTCATGGCATGTAAGGGGTGGACATTTGCTAGAGAGTATTGCCATGTATTGATTGTAAGTGAATTTAAGATGCATTGTGTGAACTAGTGGAGACTTTCCATGATAATACTTTGAGTATCCAAATGATAACAGACTAGAATAGTTTAAGATAATTACTATATTGTAGTATATAGACAGACACTGCTTTCTTTTTGGAAGTCTTGCATTGCATTACTTGAAAGGCAAAAGACAAGCTTGTGGTTTATTAGGTCAGAAAAGAATAAGCTTGAGTGAGTGACATGAGGGTTAGATAATCAAGAATCTTCACAAGAAGTCTTATGGTTTTGTGAACGGATTTACATAAGACAACATACTTTTTTCAAAGAGCTTTGATATTGCACTAACTGAATGATGATCTAAGCAAAGATAATATTTTGTCTTTGATAAAGCAGAAAAACTAATGCCAGCAAGTCTTTTGCCTGCATTCAGAACTACAATGGAAAAAGTTCATTTAAATAGGCAAATTACAAAAATTGCATTTGGATTAAAATAACAACCACTTATAACTGCAGATGAAAAATGAACAGTCAACAAGTTATTTAGTTTAGTCAAGGAGAAAATATTGATAATTTAGTACTAATAGTACTAATGTACTGTGAGTTGGGATACAAGTTAGATTATCAGGAAACCCTACAACTAAGCCAGTTTGTTATTATATATACTGTTATGAAATCATTTCTTTTATTAGAAAAATTTTATTAGTCTTTGACTAATGAAGATGCATGTCTCATCTTGCTTTAATTAAATGAAGTGGTGTCTAATTTTGCAAAATTTCATGTCCTGTTTTTCATTAATATGAAATATATTAAATATGATTGTACTAGATACTTCTCCTTGCAAGCAACCAGTTCATTAGGATTCAGTGATCAAATTAGGTATGAAGTGGAACAAAATATTTGCAAAGAAGAAGGTCCTCTTCCTGATTGTTTTTTGAAACCGGTTATGATCATCATGCAGTATTTAGAGAAGGTAACTTTTTTCTTATTGCAGATTGAAAAAACAATTTTTCTTTTTCCAGTTGAAATATGTTCCTAATCTAAATTTTATCACTTTATATTGTATTTACTTTCCATAGATTAGATTTGAACCAACAAATTTGTGCTCATAATTAAAATCAGCAGAACCATGCAGAAATACAATAGAAGAGAATGCCATTTTGTTCCAAATTAATTAAAATGTAATTTGTGATTTAATTGGCTAGGTAAAATAGTATCTTGACTTTACTACTCAGTAGGTGAATTCCAGTTTTGCATGGATGTTTAAGTCTTCTTTGGATACACAGTGCATTGGACATGATTTTTCACCTTACATCCATTCCCCCTCTCTCTCTCTCTCTCTCTCATGTGTACGCATTCAGATTCATCATAACATTACCCACAGATAAGGCTAAATCATTCTTTTCCTACTTCTTACAACATTAAAGGTAGCTCACTACATGTTTTGTCTGGTCTTTATTCCAGAAAAACATCAGAAATATTTTGATAATAGCTTGGATATCAACACTACTTCTTGCCAGGATGGTATCCCTCCTTTATGCTTCAGAATTAACATGTATGTATGTATTTTTTTGTGGTCTTTCGTGCTTGTCCAGAAACTGCTCAATTGAGCATGTATTCATCCTTTCCCTATTAAACTATCCTCCCATTACCTTGCCTCACCAAAGATAGAATTTTAGCAGCATCCAACACCTTCATTATCTGGATACCCACCAATTAATTAGTTACTACATGTGGATTTTGCCACACTTTATCTATACCCATAATCACCAGTCCTTTGATTCAAGCTGTGGAAAGGTATCTTATGATATACTTCTCACTTTAGTATAGAACCCTTGGATACTCCTTCATGAATGAGAAATCTGAAAAAGGAAGCCATTCATCATGCATATTTTTCTCTCGTACTCCTCCCATCTATAAATGATCTTTCACTAACCATAAATCCCATCCATACCCTTGCTAAATGACCCTACATTCCTCTTAATTTGGTGATTCTTGAAGTGCACAGTCATTTCAACTGCAGGTCCATAGCTAATGCCTTAAACTCATCTCCTTATCATTCTTCAGTAGGTTGATGATTGACCGATCACCTTAAATGCTGACAAAACACAGTCCAGATGATATTTTTTTCTTGCAAAAAAGATGTCCTCAAAAGGCTTCATCTTGCCTATGATATCAGCTCATCAGATATGACAAGAGCTTTCTCTCTGCCTTTCCTGGCAGAAACACATCATCCATACCCTCATCTTTTTTTTTTTTTTAAAAAAGCTTGATATTCTTTTTCACTCAAGATGCTATTTCCCACTTATAGAACTGCCAACTCTACATAAATCTGAAATCTGCTCAACTGTAGAATTCTCATATTTGGAGTAGCACACCCTAGAGATGCTTGATGCTATCCAAAAGAAAGCAGCCTGTTAATTAATGATCCATCTTTCAGATTCACTTCAGTCTAGTCTTTGTCTCATAGGTGAATGCCTGTGATCTTACTTTATGCTTTTTCTTAGGTACAGCAATCCCTTGATTAATGCACCCCCGATTAGTGCGTAATTTTTTTTCTATACCCAAATTTGATTAGTGCGCCTATATGCATCTTAAAAATAAATGTTACCGTTTTTAATAATATTCTATCTATACATTTTTTATGGCTAACTGTTTTAAAAAATCACTCACCTAGCTATCGATTTAAAACATTTTACAAAGTTATTTTTTAATGGCATACTACATTATTTCTATCTACACTATGTTCCAAATTTAACGCTTAAATTAACGTCATCTGCTAATTACGTAGCATTTTGATGATCATATCTCATGTCTCCTTTGCACTTGTTTTGCTTACTTTTTTTTATTTTAAAGTATTTTCCCAATCTTTCGTCATGAGTAAAAGAATTAGTGACCAAAAATGTGGAAGTGTGAAAATACTATAAGAGCAATTTTAAGCAGAACTGCTGAATATATAGAGAAAGGTAAGGTTGCTTCAAGTTCATCATGTATGCACTCGAAATCAAAGTATTATAATCATTGAATTAGAGAGATGTCTTTCTACAGACATCTGATCGAAAATTGTAACCAAAAACGGATCCCTCTAAGCACTGACTTATTAAATCAAAAGCATTAAGTCTCTTTGCATCCTTGAAAGAAAGGGCTATCAATGATGGAAAATAAGAATTCCATGCTACTGCTGGGTGATTTGAACATTTCATAAAGAGAAATAGCCTACATAATGTTCTAATCACAGGCAAAGCTGCAAGTGCAAATAAGGAAGTGGCCACAAATTATCCAGAGATTTTGAAGAAAATTGTGGACGAAGGGGGCTATTTTGACCAATAAATATTTATTGTCAATGAAACCGGCCTTTTTGGAAGTAAATGCCTTCCAAGACTTTTCTGGCCAAATCAGAGAAATCTCAGCCTGGTTATAAAGTCGCAAAGTCAAATGAAATTACTGCGAGCCATTTGGAAGCAGATTCTTCCACATTGTGCAAATGATTTTAGAGGCTTTTCAAATGAATCTAAGTCAATTAAATCTCATTCTGAGAAACTGAGTGATTCCGACCTGCTAAATTTAGATGCACAGCAGGAAGATCCCAAAGAATAGAATATGAAGAAAATTTAATCACTGACAAGCCCAAAGAGATTTCAAAGAAACAAATTGAAATATTTTTTGTGTGACCGAAATTCTTAAGTAGCAATGCTTAGAGGCTGGCCATGATAAAGAGAGAAGCAGTAAAATTTGCAGAAGAGACAATAGGGCCATACCGTCAGTTGTATGAAAAAAAGAAACAGAATGCCTGCCAAATTATGTTAGCTGAATTCTTTATTAAGAAGCAGAATAATAAATTTATATTCTGAATATGTAAACCCTGGTTGATTCATCCAGAGAGGCATGTGGTGAGGTTGTCTGCAAGGATAGAAAAATCAGAACTCCATGGTGGACACAGGAAGTTAAAGAGGCAGTGAAGGAAAAGAAGAAAGCATATCAAAAGTTCCTGGCAAATAACTCAGCTTTTGCTGTTAGAGAATACAGAGACAAATGTAAGAAAGCGAAACACTGTGTAAAACTAGCTAAACAAAAGTCATGGGAGGACTTTGGCAAGAACATAGAAAATAAATATCAAGAAGGTGGTAAGATATTCTGGAGGTTGTTGAAGAAGCTTAGAAATGGAGGAAAGAGTGCTGTAAAAGGAGTTAGAGATGATAAAGGTGACATGAAAACAGGAGAAAAAGATATCCTTGAAGTATGGAGTAATTACTTCGAAAAATTGCTGAATGAAACAAGCAGTGAGAGCACAGTGGTAAAAAACACTCAACAGGCATACAGTCAGGAATACATATGCATACTTGAAGTAGAAAAAGCCATCAAAGGCTTGAAATGTGTAAAGGCAGCAGGAGTAGATGATATTCGACCAGAAATGCTGAAGTATGGTGGTATAAAAGTCTTGCAGTGGCTGCACTGCATAGTTCAGAAAGCTTGGACAGAGGGACAAATTCCCGATGGAGGAAAATTGTAGATAGGAAGTTAGTAATGATGTAAATTTTTCATGTAGTACTATCATATCCTGTACACCCCCCCCCCTTGAGGGTACATGGCAGGAATTTGATGATGGTGATATAAATATTTTCTTCGACATAGTCTTAGCATGCTTGGGATGAATTATGGACTGTCAAGAAAATGATGTCAGATCCTCAAAGAAGAGGATCTTTTGGATTGATTTATGTATGTCAAAATGGCTGAACAAGACGTGTTTAATGAATAAGCTCCTTCACCGTGAGTTTCTTTTTCAGTCTAATTTCACTGTATATCTGTCATTTTTATGAGCCATTCTTACACTAAAATTTTCACTTGAATCACCTTCCCTTGCTGTTTTTTTTTTTTTTTTTTAAGTTATAGCATCTACAAGAAAAGAAAAAAAAATGTGTAAAGAAATTAGTTACTGTAGTCGATTGCTTTGATCAAAATGGTATATTGTATGAAATTAGTGCTTCACCTGCTTGTGTAGGTTAGTGAATATTTTTGCGTATGATTTATGCTAAACTCTTTCACTCAACCATCTTTATTTTGGGATTCTTGAATAATCTGCAGCATTGTTTATTTTGGGATTAGTGAAATTAATTCATTTGCAACAGTACTGATTGTTCCTCACACTCCTCATATCCCTCTCAACATGTGGACTATAGTAATTTCATTGTTCCATATATTTGGAGCACCTCAGAAAAAATAGCCAGAACTCTTAAAAAAAAAATACAATCTCTGTACTGCATTTAAAACTCATCTAAAGCTGGTTGCCTTTATCCACTCTCCCAATGATCTTCTATCTCCTCTTTCTGTTCCAGGTTGTATAAAAGTTCCTTGTTCTTGCAACACCATAATATGATGTTGCAAGAACTCCATAATATGATGGGATATAAGAAATACATCTGTCATAAGTATAGTCAGTCAGATCTAGTTGATCATGCTTTGAATACTTTGCACAGAATTAAATGGAAGAAAATTACTGTGTGTTGCCACAACAATAGAGGCTGTCCCTCATAGGACTTTAAACTTGGTCTAATTTTTCCACTTATTATTTTGTGTCGTTTTGTGTGTGTTTTTCAATTTTAATATTGTTTCCCTGATGATGTCTCAGTGACTAGGATGAAATATAGGATCAATTAAACTTTTGTTTAATTATTTATGTGCTATATTCTTTCCATTAAACCTAATAAACCAGTCTAAACCAGTAAACCAGTCTAAATCAGTAAACCAGTCTAAATAGTTGATATAGTAAGAAGTGCCTTAAAAGAACTGAAATGTGAGATTTGGTAATATTTGAGATATGACAGATAGCAGATTAATTGTTGGGGAAAATTGTCAATAGGCAGTTGTAATTATGTAAACCTTGAATTCATATAATACTTTCATAATATCATGTACAATCCCTGATGGTATGCATCATAAATTGGATGATAATGTAGATAAAAGTTTTCATTGACTGCTGTGGTTCTTGATATTTGAAGCAATGGACTTTTACTACATTGAATTTTTTTTTTCGTACTTGGATTAAATTTTCCTATCCAACAGCATTTTTATTAATTGAAGCAGTAGCTATCTATCTTAAAGTAATTATAAAAATTCAGCACACTATTTTGTACCATATGAATGTGGATCCATGAATTTATATAATTTGTATAAACCCACTGGCTTCATTTTATTATTTAAAAAAAAAAAAAAGCCCTTTAATATTATTTAAATCTACATGAATATACTTTAGGTCTTGATTATGATCAGTAGCATCCATTTCATCCTTTGAGTATGAAAGCTGGATAATACAAAAAATAATAATAATAATAATAATAACAATAAATAAATAAATAAAAAGTTACTGTGGACCTCATATATCCAGGAAAACTGGAAATAAAATGCATATAGAAAGTTTTATTAAAATGATTTGGAGTGTATATTTATAAATTTTTTTTTAAACTGATATTTTAAACATGATACAAATGTGCAATAAACAGTCCCAGAGGGTCATTTGATGTCAGATTCCTAGTTTGATTTCTTTAATTTCTTAAATAGAAATAAACTGGCATCTGGCCAGTGCACATATTTAACTTTGTTAGTTGATTTAACTCAGTTGGTATTTTGAGTGTTAAACAATTGCTTGCAAACGTGACTGGTATGTTTAAGGTTCTATGCATATGCATTCATGTCTTTAATGATGTTGCTTCATATAAATAGATATTTTAAACTGATTTCCTTGGATGCATAATTGGAAAATAAAGCAGAATGTTCATTTGTTAAATGTTCATTCAGGTTGGAAAAGATCTGGATTTGATTCATGTCACTGATGTGAGTAACATTGCTGTTAAATAAATGGGTTTTTTTCATCATAAGATGAGTTAACTGGTCTTACAGAGAAGTGACAGGGATTCAACCAAACTCAATCAATCTGAAAAAAGCCTCAACTTATCTTACATGATCATTCAAATAAAAGGCTGAGTAAATTTGTTCCAAAGTATAATTTTTCAGAAAATTTCTTTCAGCTCTAGCTACCAGTTTATTATTTGAAATTTTTTTTTTTTCCTAGAAGTCAGAAATGTTTATGAAGAAACCAGATGTGTGCTACTCCAAAAAATGTTAAGAAATTCATTTTCATATATCACATACATACATTTATCAAAAATTATTCATTTGATTATTAAATCCATAATTACTCTATATTTCACAATTTAAAATAAGTTCTATTAATATATTTTTCTTATTTGAAGAAATAAGTGCAATATTTGGTTCTGATTTTTATGTTGTATTGTTTTTAAATACAATATTCTCTATGAAGTTAAGGGATAGTTTTATTATCTCAAAATGGAAGATATTATGGATACACTTATATTTTATAGCCAAATGTGGAAAGAAAGTGAAGTTTTGAAAATTTATGAGAGCACATATGAGAACAAGACCAGAATCAGAGTTGTCTTGGCTGCACTATTTAAACAACATGAACTCTACCACAATTCATATATTCGCCTTTAATTAATGCATTGACCAAGTTTCACTAGCCTGAAACATCAGGCTTCAAATTGACTAAGTTAAAAAAAAATTATAGCAGAAGTGAAGACAAAAGCTCATTTAACACTAACTAAGCTATGTCAGAAAATTAAATTCATCATGAGTGGTGAGTGCCCCTAGGTGGGAGCATAATAAAATATTAAACTATAGAGCTGATAAGCTTATATTTATCTTAGCTAGATACAATAATAGACAATGTTACAGATTCATGTATATTTTATAGCAAAATGAGAAAATAAGAAATGTAGAAATTTTATTTTCCCTTTTTATCAAAATATCCTAAAAGTCTTCATTTTGGTAATGTAAAATAAACAGAAATAGAAGCTTATTAAAGATGCATGCTTATTTCATAGCTGAATATATATATATATATATATATAGAAACTTTCGAATAAAGAAGAGAGCTTATGAGAATGCAGTCCTTAGCATTGCAGTTAAAAACTTTCCAAGTTTCTTAAATAGTGCATTGAAATATGAATTGATCTGTTTATTTTACAACACCGAAATGAATACATTTAGGCTGCTTGATAATTATCAAGCAGCCTAAATGTATTCATTTCAGTGAACAACAGTTGGCGCTTAAGAGTAATTATAATTACTCTTAAGCACCAACTATTGTTCACTTATGAAAAATATCAAAAATGATGAAAACTAAGATTGTATTCTAATAAATGTCAGTTTTCAAAACTTTCCAAGTTTCTATATATTTATTTACCTATTCATTATTTATTTTCATGCAGTTATGATTAGGTGAAATATTATTGCACATGTTTTTTGATGTTTCTTCATTGTGCAATTTAGCCAAAGTGCTTAATATTTGACTGAAGCATAATTATTAAATTTTATAAACAAATATTTTGAACAAAAAAATACTCATTTTATCAATTTTTAATGAGTTTTTTAACATTTGTTTATAAAATTTAATTCAGTATGCTTTTAGCCAGATTTCTAAACTGAATATAATACTCAGTATTCAGTGCTTCAGCACTTCATGGCAAAGACAGCAGTTGTAATGTGCTTATTTCAAGTAAGACTTGATGTTAGATTAAGTCGGTAATCATCTATGGACTAAAATGTCGTGACATTGGATTTATCAGTTGGAAATCAGAATCTTCAATAAGAAAGGTGTCATTCCTGAGACCTACACATCAGAACCAGCCTACCTCCATATAATTACAATCAACCAACCAAAAAACTGCTACATAGATCCTTATATAAACATGAACATTTATATAAAGAAAGTGCTGACGCCTTACATCACAGACCCAATTGACTGTCTCACTATCCCAAAGGTCTTGAAAATTATTATCCTCAAATGTATAAAATAAATTTATCAGATATATTTTAATTTAATTTTAATTTACAGCCGAATATTTTAGTCCTCAAACATGTTACTGTACGCATAGAAGGATTCCAATGTAAGCATACACGCCATCTGTTCCTTTGAATGTAATTCCTAGCATTGTTTGTAATAACTGTACTGATGATGATGATGTCTTAAGATACTTAAGACGAAATAACTATATATTATTAAAAATTTAATTACTGTGGTATATGTGTGAATTTTTAGTTATGATTTATATGTTATCAAAAGCTAGATGAAAATAGTGGCTATGGATTGTACACTCCCTCCTGTTTTAGATTATAAGATCTAGAGTTTGAAGAAAAACCATTTTTTTTTAAGTAATCACAATGTGCAGGTAGCATTGATCTACCTTAACAACCATGTTTGCATTAAAGTTTCAAAATTCACAAAATTTGAAATTTTTCAAATTTTTATTTTAAGTTATAAATAAGTCTTAATAATGCTTGATAGTCTAACAGTCTTGCCTTTGTGTGGGGTATCTCCCACATGCAAAAAAAAAATCAAATACCATTAAGGCTGGACTTTAGAATTATTGGATTAATATCAGGAGTGACCTCCTGTACATGGAGAAAAATTGCTTTTCTTCATATTGTCCTGTTTGTATATTAGAATCAAAAAACAAAATTGTAATACAATTGTAATAATAAAAATATCCATTTAAGGATGTTTTTTTTAATAAGATAAAATACAACTCTCCCTGTAACAAACTTAAAAGAATAATTTGCTGTAATGAATTTCTTATAGAATAGCACATGCAATGGAACTTCAGTCATGACTTAATTAATGAGCATTGAATTAATATAAGCATGCATTCTTATCTTCCATTAAATAACTGCTATAGAATTTATCCACCTTGAACTAAACCACTGACTATAGAAAATAAGCTTTTGCTAAGACATTAAGATGGATTCGAAATTTGCAGTATAAAATATTAATTTGCTCTACAAGATTAAATTTCATTAAATAGTTGATCTTATTGTTTTGCATAAAAACTATATCTGGAAACATTAATAAAAAAAGAAAGAAATAGTTCCATTAATTCATTGTTTTTTTTCCTCCACTCTAGACTTATCTGCCACAGTTTCTTAATAGTCAGCTATACTTCAAATATTTATCTGAATGTATAACAACAATCCAGAGTGGATCTGAGTTCATTAGTCAAAGGAAACGATCAGGTATGTTAAACTAAGGTTAAAAGAATTTATCCACTTGGTGTTCAAGAGTGTGTATGTTTTGTATCATACTAAATTATCAAGTGACAAAATATATCATAATCATCTGCAATTAGTGAATTTGTAATGAACTTGGTAAAGTTTTGAATAGAATTAAAACTTGAATTCTTATTTATTTTCAGACATAGCAGATAACATAATATATGGAGTGTAAGATTTTTTTTTTTTCCTCTAAAAAGTAGTTTTTCAGAATTCTCTTAACCATGGTCAGTATTTATTTCTATAGTTAGTGGTTTCCCCCTCCTATTACAGAGAGGGGAAAACATTAAGTGTAACAACTAATCATTGAATACTAGATTTTTTTCATGATGATGAATAAGAAGACATTTATCTGACAATTTTGTTTTTGTTTTTTTCTTACAAGTAAAAATTCCTTAGTCTTTCAAATTCAAACAGCAATAGTTTTTCATATTCTTTTGCTATTGGATCCATATTTATGTTAAGTGTTTTATTTGAAAAGATTACACATAAATTAAAGGTGTCAAGAAATTATATTCTTGGTTTAATCCTCTATCCAAGTGCAAGCAAACAAAGTTTGCACTTGAAGTAATTTGAGGACTGGGCAACTGTTATATAGAGGCTAATGACTTCACATCACTTGCCTTATTATCCCATAATGCAAAGCACATGTGCTTTGCATTATGGGATAATAAGGCAAGTCAAATTAATAATGCATTATAAAATTAATACTTGTTTTTTTTCTCTCTCTTTATCCAACAATAGATGGCACCTATTAGGACTCTAGTTCCTTGTGTTTTTCATTAAAATTTTTAAACTGGTCCCACTGTTACTGAATTGCTGCTGTTTGTGTACCCCTGACAAACTGTTTTTGTGTTCTGAAGATGCTGGATATAATACCAGCAAAAATCAGCAAATAAGTTAAATATTATTTTCTTATTATTCTTTATTTATTTTATTTATTATTATTATTATGTGACACCTCCAGGGAGTCCAAAGGCTCATCAAGGGAGGGCACCTACTTCACAACTGTCTCCACCTCTCAGTCCACAAACTACAACGAACCACAACTACACCAACGTCATATACCACCCACGATCACTATTTTCACAGACAATCGCAAACATCCATGCCCATGGCAGGATTTGAACCCCCAGCCTTTAGGCTGGAGAGCAGATACACTAACCACTCGGCCAACCAGGCCCAACAATGGACTGGATGATATGTTGCTACATATTTTTAATGAGTGTGGTAAGAATTGTACCTATTATTTTTATGTTGTGAATCAATACTATTAAACAAATTGACATGAACTGCCAACACATAAGCCTTTCTACTTGTTTATTTTCATTGTGTTGTGAATTAAACTGCAAAAAATCAGTTGATGTGTCTGCTGTTATGAAAGTTTATGAAGATGAGAGACAGAAATGAATAAAAATTGAACTGTGTGAAAGGATTGAAAAAGTTCGATGTAATGAAGTATGGACTGAATAATATATTGCTACATATTTTTAATGAGTGTGGTAAGAATTGTACCTTTGAATTTTTTGCTGTTTGCTGAGATTCTTGCAATAAAGTGTTAAAAGAATAAAAGGAAGATACATGAGAGCCACCACAACAGAGCAGTACCATGGAAGAGATTTCCGGTTGTAGACTAATCTGTATTTTATTTTATCCCACACATGAAAGATACAAGAACCTATAGCACATCAGTGCCATGTGTGCAGTACAGATGAGAGTTGAGAAAGAAAAACCCTATTGACTATAGTTGAAATTGTCAGGAAACACATCATGAGGAAGACTATTCCAGAGGACAGAGGTAGATGGAATAAATGAAGAGGAGGAGAAGCAGGTTCATCATGAACAGCAGCTGCTGTTCATGATGAACCTAACAGCAAGTGGAGGAATGATGTTTGCGAATTCACTGGAGCAGTGACCATGGCAGTATCTGTAGCTGAAACATTGCATCTCTGAGATAGAGGTTAAATGAGCCTTTGAGCAAAGGACCATCTATAAGCTAAATTGCTCTCCTCTGGGCAGCATCAAGAATTTTTAAGGAGGTTTTAGGTGCACTATCCCAAATGTGTGTACAGTATTGTAAGGATGGATGGGGTTGGGGATTTATTTAGGGTTAGTAGCTGGGTCGTGTAAAATAGCATTCTTGAGTGGAAAAAAGTGCCTAGTTTATTAGAAGCTATTGATGTGATATGTTTGTGTCAAGATAGGTTGGAGATAAATGGTAGTCCAAGGAGAGGTCATTCTGTCTGAGCATTGAGGGAAAGTCAGCTGAAATCCCTTTTGCAAGAGAAAAGGCAGGAGTCACCTTGAATGCTGCATTTTGGCAACATTGAAGGGGACTAGGTTATCCTTGCTCCACTGAAGGATGGTATGGAAATCAGTGTTTTAAGGTACTGGTTGCAGATGATCTTTGATGTAAGGGATGTCTGGGAACTACATGGTTTCTCAAAAGAGTAGATGAGTGGAGAATCCTATCATCTGCAAAGCTATGGATAGGATTTGTAGTGATTGAGAGTAGGTCATTTATGTATAAGAGAAAGAGGGTAGGTGAGAGAATGGAGTGTCAAGGTACTCCTGCATTGGTGGCATAGCTCGAAGAGAGGGTGCCGTCCACCATGGCACGTGATGAACAACCAAAGAGAAAGCTGGTTATCCAATTACAGAGGGTGGCAGTTTACAAAGCAGTCCTTGATGCCATACACAATCGAAAGCCTTAAAAATATCAAGGGCAACAGCACACATTTCTCTGAACCTTTCCATAACACTTGTCCAGCAGTGAGTGATGTAAGCTAAAATATCAGCCTTGGATCTAAATTAGTGGAATCCATATTAGTGGTCACTGATTAACTGGTGAGTTTCTAGGTAGTGAAGAAGTTGACCATTGATAACTTTCTCCATTAGTTTAGAGAAGGTTGAGGTGATGACAGTTGGACGGTCGGCTTTTGTCTCCCCTTTTTTTTTTTTGGAGTGGGTTGGATATATGTTAGTTTCCATCAGATGGGATAGGTGCCAGCTGAGTATAATTGAACAGACGATAGAGGACAGGTGTTAGCTCTGCTCTGGAATACAATAGGAGAGATTTCATCGGGAACAGGTGACTTTGTAACATTCAGGTTGTTTAATATTCTTGTGTGTTTCTGTCAAAAGGCCACAGGAGGCATATGGTGCTCAGTTTCTTGTATGGAAGGAGGTGATTTGCCTTTATTGTCTAATCGGGAGTGAGTTAGAGGAACCCAGCTTCACTTTTTAACTCAGTAACTGTTAATGATATTACATGAATTTGGAAGGAGGGATATTCAGTTTGCTGAGAGTCAAGATTTGGGAGAGCTGTGAGAAGTGAGTTTAATGTAATGGTTCTTCAAGAAGATTTAAATAGGCTGGCAGCTTGGACATATAATTAGGATTGTTACTTTTATGTTGCTGAGTGCAAAGTCTTACCCTTTAAAGTGCTTATGTGTAATGTTCTGTTTATTGGAGTCTCTGTACTCCAAGAGATGAATGAAATTCCTAAACCATGATTTCATTCACCCCCCCCCTGGATGGCAAGGTCTACATGGTTTACGTAGTCTTGAAAGTTAAATACAATAAAGAAAACAGTATATTCTTTTAATTCTGTTCCCAAGCTTAAGCAAAAGTTTGTGTGTGTGTGTGTGTGTGTGTGTGTGTGTGTGTGTGTGTGTGTGTGTGTGTGTGTGTGTGTGTGTGTGTGTGTGTGTGTGTGTGTGACACACATGCTTGTGGTATCTTGACAACTAGGCCTTGTATATAGAGGCTGTTGACTTCACATCAGGTGCCTTGGTATCCCATAATATGCAAAGCACACTTCCTTTCAGATGTGGATATTGCATTTTCAAATCATGTTATAGTCTTACATTGAGAGCTTAACAAATTACCATTTTCTGGCCTGCCTTTTACCCTTTCTAATTGCTACATCAATTTTCTCAATTGTCATTTACTGCATGAAGTGATGGATGATGTTTTGTTTTCATATTTTTCTATTAATGCTAGTGTTCCTCAGGACTTATTTCACTCACCCTCTTCCTCATATACATAATTGACCTTCTCTCACTGACCTCAAACCACATTTAGTTTTGTTAATGACAGTACTCTTCATTCTTACTTATATGACAAACCTTGCATTCTTCAAAGTTGAAGATGATCTATTATCATTGGTCTAAGGACTGATCTCTAGACCATCCTTCAGTAGAGTGATAACAACCTAATCGCGTTTAATACTTCCAAAAACACAGCTTTGTCTTTTTTTTTTCTTTGAAAAAAAAAAAAAAAAAAAAACTTAGTTCCTCCTCTATCTTTAATAATACTAGCTAACTCTCAAGACCAGATATTACTAACTGGATTTACGATTATTCCTAGCCTTTCCTGCTATAATCACATCACTTTGTCGCATCCTCAACTTCAAAAAAAAGCTTGCTTTTTTTTTTCTTTTTTTTTTTTTGATTTGTCCCAGATAAACATGTGCATCTGCTCTCTTCAATTTTCCATCTTCCAGTGTAATTCTCTTTGGTGTTAAATTGTCCTTTTTCATTACTTTTGTTCATGTTCAATCTAGATTGAAGTTTTAGAGATAATGCATCTTCTTGCCTTATTCCCCTGTTTATTAGAAAATTTTCACTTTTCTTATATTCATGCCAACTCTAATTCAAATGCATATGTCAAGGGTTCTATATTTCTGCTTTAAACTGTTGTAACAGTAATTCTAGAATAGCTAATGTTTTAATGGAAAATTGTTCATAGGAAGCTAGTAATGAAGCAAACTTAATCATGTATAGTACTTTCATAATATTCTGTATACCCCATTACAGTATATATATATTAGAAATTTGATGGTGATAAGTTTCAGTATGGTCCATTAAAATCACGCGTCTTAATGAAGTGAAGTAGAAATCCACATATACTTACTCTTGTGAGTCTGTATACAAGATGTGTGTGGTTGTGTTAATCACTCCAATAAAAGGTTGTAAATCTACTTCATTCATACCATGGATTGATTTATCATTATTATCATCATATTCCTGATATGTACCCTCAAGGTGTGTTCAGAATATGATATTAATACGTGAAAAAAAGTCACATCAATACTAACTTCCAATTGACAATTTCCCTCAAAATTAATCTGTTATCTGTCAAGACTCCAACATTGTTAGATCTTATATTTCTATCTTCTGATGCACTTTTTACTGTATCAATCTACCTACATTGTAGTCTTCCACTGGGTTATTTTCCTGCCAACTTGCAACTTGGCAATCTGTTTCACTCCCCTAATCTTTCTCAGAATTTTCATATCTGTTGGTCTCCAGTGTCTAATTTCTAACCCAGCTCTCAGATCCATAAATTGAAATTGGTTTGAACACTGTTTTGTATACAACTAATTTAGTGTTTTTACTGATTTCTTTTTTATTCTATATAAATTTATTCATCACATTTTGTGCCATACCAGCTTTACTAATTATGTTGTCTATTTTCATATTTAATTTGCAATCTTCACAAAAAATTGTACGTAAATAGCTGAAATGTTTTACTTGTTATATAGATTCACCATTCAGGATACAGTTGGCGTTTTCAGTGTTTCTGCTTACTTTCATTGTCCTTATCTTTTTATTGCTGATTTTCATACCAAATTTATTACAACAGTTATTCAATTTAGTCAGGAAATCTTGCAACATAAAGAAAATAGAAAAAGTGATCCTTGTTGGAGATCTGAACAACAGAGTAGGAAATGAATCCCACCAGACATATAGGAACATTTTGGGGAAAATTTGGAGAAAAGGGCAAAGCCTAATAATAATGGTAAGTATTTACTAGACTTCTTAGGACATGGACTAGTCATTACTAACCCCATGTTTCAACATGAAGATGTGCACAAGTTCTTCTTTATGTTGTAGAGAGAAGACAAGAAATTAAAAAAGCCTCGTTGACTACATCATTATTGATAGTAATATCAATATGCTGGTTCAGGATACAAAAGTATACAGAAGATTTAAAGTTGGACGTGACCATTACTTCATACTAAGTAGAATAAAAATGGATATCACATTGAAAAAGAACAGAATGTAAGAATGTTGAGTGGCTTTTACAGGTAAATTTTAGACTTGGTTATACAAACATTATTGAAGAAAATTTGAAGCAGTTTGAAAACAAGAACCAAACCTTGAAGTCTCAGTGGCAAATTCTGAAGAAGACATCGATTCATCTAGGGAGGTATGTGGTGAAGTTGCAAGGATAGAAAAATAAGTGCACCATGGTGAAACAATAAATTAAAGAAACAGTCATGGAAAAGAAGAAAGCATATCAAAAGTTCCCAGCACATAAGCCAGCAGATGCCCTAAAAGAATACAGAGAAAAATGTAATAGAGTTAAGCTATGTGTAAAAGTGCTAAACAAAATAAACAAGTGAAGGGAAGACTTAAGAGATGTTTTCAAAATGTTTTGTAGGCCTTTGAAGGATCTTAGAAATGGAGGAAAGAGTATTCAAAAAAGGAATGAAAGATTATAAAGGTGACATGAAAACTGAAGATAAGGATATATAAGATATGCCTGCCTGGTTGGCCGAGTGGTTTACATATCCGCTCTCCAGCCAAGAGGATGCGAGTTTGAATCCCGCCTAGGCATGGATGTTTGTGATTGTCTTCCATCTTCATTCATTCATACAAATGAATAAACACTTTCCCCAAGATGGAGTGGATCACCATGGGAAAAGTAGACCCAACCCTCCCACAATGGGAGAGGCCTTTATCCTAGCAGTGGGGAAAAGTTACAAGCTGGAGAGAAAAAATAATAATATAATATATATACAATAAAACCCCGTTTTTACGTTCCGGCAATTTACGTTTTCCTGCCATTTATATCATTTTCCGTTGGTCCCGTCTTAAGGCCTATTCTTACGATATATTGTTTTTCCACCATTAACAACTTGATGTGGACGTTATTTCCCATGATTTGCAGTTTTTTCTCAGGTAGCAACACTGATTTTCGAATAAATTTCTGCAGAAATCTACACATTTCTGTTCCCAGATGGTGTTGCTTTCAGCTGTAGTTTCATTTCCACCATCACTGTGACTTGCACACTTGCAGCAGTGATGTAGTGATGAAAGATAGCTCAGTAGCTCGTGGCACCCGTAACATGTTGTGGTGCGATTTCACATTCACAGTGCTGTATGAAATCGTGAACAAGGATCATATACAAATTGTGAAATCACATTCACACTTCTCCAAAGTAACAGTTGTTACTCATGAATATTAGATATCAGTGAATAAACCACAATTCGTGAAATATCGCTTCACTAGCTTGCAGTGTTGGTGTTCTTAGTCGCAATTCAGAAGCATATGGTATATTGCAGAATTTCTGCTACGTAATTTAGTGTGTGATAGTTGCTTTCAAGTTGCAGTGGTGGATGATCCGTGTTAGTAACATGGATCATCCACTTTTAGCCTTTTTTTAATGTTTTTTTTTTTTTTACATTTCCTGCTATTTACACTTTTTTCCATCAGTCCCCTGGAAAGTGTAAAAAATGTTTTACTGTGTATATATATATATATATAAAAGATATAATCAGATAAGAATATCTATCTAGTTGTCTGGAGTAAAGACTTTGAAAGACTGTGTTAAATGAAACGAGAGGTGACAGAACCATAGTAGAAAATTTTGAAGAGAAATGCAGGAATACATACATGTCAATAGTTTAGGTAGAAAAAAAAGTTGGCAAAACTTGAAAAAATGTGAAGAGGCAACTAGAGGGGATGATATTTGACCAGAAATGCTTAAGTATGGAGGTATACTTCATCATCATCAAATTCCTAACATGTACCCTCAGGTGGTATACAGTATCTTATAATAGTACTGCATGAAAAGTTACATCATTGCTAACTTCCTATCAACAATTTTCCTCCAGATTAGCCTGTTATCTAGAGGAAAATTCATCAGATCTTATATTTCTATCTTCTAAGGCACTTTTTACTGCATCAATCCACCTATATCTAGGTCTTCTTCTGGGTTTCTGCCATCCTGGCAAAGAACACTTCTTTAGCTAATCTATTCTCTCCCATTCTGTTTAAGTGGCCACCCCACTTGAGATTAGCTCTCGAATATCTGTGATCTTCAGTCTTTGATCAAGAGTTTTATTTCTAATCCATCTCTCAGATGCATAAGTAAAATTGGTTTGAACATGGTCTTATATACAGCTAGTTTAGTGTTTTGACTAATCTGTCTTTTATTCCATATAAATTTATTCAGTTGACTTCCTACCATACCAGCTTCGATAATTTTCTTCAATAATGTTTATATAGCCAAGTCTAAAATTTACCTTTAAAAGCCACCCAAATTTAATTTGATATCTTCACTAAAAAAAAATTGCACCTAAATTGCTGAAATATTTTACTTGTTCTATATTTTGAAATATTTTACTTGCTCCATTCAGGATGCAGCTGATTTTTTTTTTCAATGTTTCTACCTGTTTTCATTGTCTGTCTTTTTAATGCTGATATTCATACCAAATTTATTACAACTATTTAATTCGGTCAGGGAATTCTACAGACTTGTCCTGAATTTATTTAGGAGTATAACATCATCTGCATAAAGTAAAGAGCTGAGGCCAACATCTCCAATCTCGATATTAGGTTTAATAATGCTTTCCTTCATAATGTAATCCATATAGATGATGAATAACAGTGAAGCTAATGTACATACACCCTTGTCACACACCTGACTTAATATCAAATCATCGTCCTGTACTTCCTTCAATTCTAACTGCTGATTTTCAATGCAAATGGAGATTGTATAATGTCCTATTTACACCATATAACCAGAGCATTTTGAACAGGTTTCCTCTTAGAACCTTGTGATATGCTTTTTTGAGATCGACAAAACCTAAATAAGGATCCATGTTATATTCCCATGATTTCTCAACTATTTGTCTTAGTGTGAAAATATCATCCTGACAATCTCTGTTTGGCCTGAATCCAGCTTGTTTTTCTTTTAGCTTACCCTCCACAATTTTTCTTAGGCATTTCTCAAGAATATTTGCATAAATTTTACCAGGAAAACTCAGTAAAGAAATTCCTCTGTTCTCACATTCAGCTTTATTCCCATTTTTATAGATGGGTTCTAAGAGTGCTCTACTCCAATCTTCTGGAATTCGACCTACTGACTAGACCTGAATTATGCAGTGTAAATACTGTGGGGTGCTTAACGGTCAAAGTTGTATAACTGAGAGGAGACCTCCACATAGCTTTTAAGGAATGCGGAGAACCGACCAGGACTTCTGACTTAATGTCCAATCCTCACTTTCTCATGGTGAACCCTGTTGGGTATCTACCTGGATACTGAACGAATGAGGATGGACTGGCAATTTGGAATTTAGCCAACCAAATTATATTTTTATTGGTTAAACCAAAATACAAAATGATGGTACAACATGACAAAATTTCATGCCGGCTGGGGCGTCGCCAGGGAACCAGGGCGAACAGCAAAAAGTCAGCTACTGGAACAAATCTGAAAGCACACCCCAAGTCAAAATCACCAGAGTTAGAGATCGGTACTATCAACATAAGAAACCTGAATGGCAAAGAAATGGAGCTAGCTGAGGAATTCGATAAGTACCAGATCGATATAATAGGGGTGACTGAAACAAAAAAGACAAAAACTGGTGAGATCTTTCTGAACAATAAATATAAAATGTTATATTCAGGAAATGACAATCAAGGAAAAGAAGGAGTAGCCATAGTATTCAACACAAAAGATGAAGCTAATCTTCTTGAATGGCAGGCAGTCTCAAGTAGAGTGATGTGGGCAAATATCAGAATGGGGAATTGGACAATGAGACTTATTTATGCCTATGGTCCCACAGAAGGTTCTACTAAGGTAGAAGTGGAGGAAAATTTTTTGATGCTTTAGAAAAAGCAACTGACACAATGAAAAAGGAAAAGTTGGTCCTTGTTGGGGATCTAAATAACAGAGTAGGAAATGATTGTCAGACATATAAAAATATTTTGGGAAAATTTGGAGAAAAGAGCAAAGCCAATAATAATGGCAAATACCTGTTGGATTTCTGCTCAGGACATGGACTGGTTATTACTAACACCATGTTCCAACATAAAAATGTGCACAAATTCACATGGAGAGAAGAGGCAAGGAATAAAAAAAGTCTCATTGACTATGTTATTGTTCATAGTGATGTTTTCTCCCTGGTGCAGGACACCAGACTGTACAGAGGATTTAAAATTGGAAGCGATCACTATTTAGTCTTGAGCAGGATAAAATTGAATTTTGTACTGAAAAGAATAACATGTAAGAAAGTTTTAAAGCGAATAAAAGTTGAGCAGCTCTCAGATGTGAACTGTAGACTAAAATACACAAAGATTATTGAATTAAAAATGAAAGAGTTTGAGAACAGGAACCAAACCTTGGAGATTCAGTGGCAAGTGGCCTTGAAGAAAACCTTGATTGATTCAGCCAGAGAAGCATGTGGTGAGGTTGTCTGCAAGGATAGAAAAATCAGAACTCCATGGTGGACACAGGAAGTTAAAGAGGCAGTGAAGGAAAAGAAGAAAGCATATCAAAAGTTCCTGGCAAATAACTCAGCTTGTGCTCTTAGAGAATACAGAGACAAATGTAAGAAAGCTAAACAGTGTGTAAAACTAGCTAAACAAAAGTCATGGGAGGACTTTGGCAAGAACATAGAAAATAAATATCAAGAAGGTGGCAAAATATTCTGGAGGTTGTGGAAGAAGCTTAGAAATGGAGGAAAGAGTGCTGTAAAAGGAATTAAAGATGATAAAGATGACATGAAAATGGGAGAAAAAGATATCCTTGAAGTATGGAGTAATTACTTTGAAAAATTACTAAATGAAACAAGCAGTGATAGTACAGTGGTAAAAAACACTCAGCAGGCATATAGTCAGGAATACATATCCATACTTGAATTAGAAAAAGCCATCAAAGGCTTGAAATGTGTAAAGGCAGCAGGAGTAGATGATATTCGACCAGAAATGCTTAAGTATGGTGGTATAAAAGTCTTACAGTGGCTGTACTGCATAGTTCAGAATGCCTGGACAGAAGGGAAAATTCCCAATGATTGGAGTAGAGTTCTCATAGTACCCATATATAAAAAGGGAAATAAAACTGAATGTGAGAATTACAGAGGTATTTCCCTACTGAGTGTTCCTGGTAAGATTTATGCAAGTATACTTGAGAAATGGTTGAGAAGAATTGTGGAAGAAAAGCTTGGTGAAGAACAAGATGGATTCAGGTCAAATAGAGGCTGTCAGGATCAGATTTTCACTTTACGACAGATATTTGAGAAAGCATGGGAATATAACACAAATCTGTATTTAAGTTTTATCAATCTGGAAAAGGCATGTGACAAGGTGCCAAGAGAGAAGCTATTCAATATGCTACAGTTATATGGTGTCAATGGGGCATTATATCAAGCAATACTTAGTCTGTATTTGAGTTGTAAGTCGGCAGTTAGAATTGAAGGAAGTACAGGAAGATGGTTTAATGTTAAATCTGGTGTGAGACAAGAATGTACATTATCCCCTCTGTTATTCATTATCTATATGGATCACATTATGAAGGGAAGTGGTATTAAACATCATATCAGAATTGGAGTTGTTAATGTCAGCTCTTTGCTTTATGCGAACGATGTTATACTTTTAAATAAATCCGCTACAAGTTTGCGAGAGTCCCTGACTAAATTGAATAACTGTTGTAATAGATATGGTGTGAAGGTCGGCATTAAAAAGACAAAGACAATGAAAATAGGTAGAAATGTTGAAAATGTCAATTGTGTTGTGAACTGGGAACCTGTGGAACAAGTAAAACATTTCAGTACTTAGGCATGATTTTTAGTGAAGATTAAAAAATGGTAAATTAAATATGGAAATAGACAACAGAATCAACAAAGCTGGTATGGTAGGAAGTCAATTGAATAAATTCATATGGAATAAGAGAGAAATTAATCGGAACACTAAATTAGCTGTATACAAGACAGTGTTCAAACCAGTTTTAACTTATGGATCTGAGAGCTGCGTCAAAAGTAAAACACTCAATCAAAGACTAGAGACCGCAGATATGAGAGTCTTGAGAAAGATTAGAAGCGTGAACAGATGGCATCATTGGCAATATCATATTAAAAATGAGGATTATTAGGAAAGAACTTGGCATTGTCAGCATCCAGGAATGCATTAGCAGAGCTAATCTCAGGTGGTATGGTGACTTAAACAGAATGGGCGAGGAAAGATTAGCAAAACAAGTGTTCTCTGCCAGGTTTGCAGGAAAACGACCCAGAGGAAGACCAAGATATAGGTGGATTGATACAGTACAATGTGCCTTAGACGATAGAAATATAAGAGCTGATAATGATAATATTGGAATCTTGACAAGTAACAGACTGATTTGGAGGAAAATTGTAGATAGGAAGTTTGTAATGATGTATTTTCATGTAGTACTATCATATCCTGTACACCCCTTGAGGGTACATGTCAGGAATTTGATGATAATAAAATACTGTAAAACTTTCTATTTCCATATGTTAGCATTTTTGGTCAAATATCATCTACTCTAGCTGCCTTTCCACATTTCAAGCTTGTGATAGCTCTTTTGACTTCAGGTACAGATATATATATATTCTAAATGATATTTCTGTTGAGTGTTTTCTACCACCATGCTGTCAGTGCTGCTTTTGTTTAGCAATCTTTCAAAGTAATTACTCCATACATCAAAAATATCTTTATCTTCAGTTTTCATGTCCTTCTTTATCATCTCTAATTCCTGTTACAGTACCATATTTACTTGAATATAACTTGCACTTTTTTTCCCCCAAAATTAAAGCTGAAAAATCGTGGTGCGAAATATATGCAGGAATTTTTGGAAACTAAAGTTTTCAGGAAAAAACTGAAAATGATATGACTTACCAAGAATCTTCTATTCGCTATCGCTACTTCTGGTTTCGAGAGCGGTTTCCTTGTGTGCATCGTCATCTACGTAAATAGCATCATCTTCTTTCCCATTATTTCAATGGTAGGCCAGCAGAGATAGAGCAGCTGTGAAGACATGGATATGATTGGTGTGGTATTAGCAAAAGATCATGCAACCCATCGTCAAAGGCAAGCCAGCAATTGTATAGTTGAAATACTAATTCTTTTGAACCGAATTCCATATCTGAAACTGCCATAATATCATTTACTAATATATTTCTTAGTTTCCCACATTCACAATGGGGTGGTGTTTTGCCCGTTTATCGTTCCAACAGAATTTTTAATTACCATTTGTGTACACGGAAGCAGTTTCAACCCTTCAGCTGAATTTTATTGAATTTGAAGTTAGCCTTTGTGATCTGTCTTAATGACATCGAAAATTTCAAATGCAATCAAACAAATACTTATTTCATGTAATTGAAAAATTGGACAATAGTTTTTAGTTAGATACTGTGTTTGCTCAAGCAAAGCCACGTGTGGTTTTGCTTGAGTCTATACAGCATTGTTTCTTAGGGAGGAGACATTGTGATTCATTAGTTAGTGCCGTTTTTACCTCATTTATCTCTAATTGCACTATTTGTTGAGAAATATATTACACTAACTGCAAATGTCTGTACCTCATTTAGTGATACAATAAAACTACTTGTGTTTCTTCTGTCTGCAGTATAGTGACTATTGGGGAGGGCATGTTGTTTACCGCAGGGAACATGTTATCTCCTCAACATAAACGTGTTTAAAATTTTCCATGTGCAAGTTATATGCAAAACTTTTTAATTTCTTATTTCATAAATTAAAATCAGTGGTGCATGTTATACACGAGGGCGAGTTATATTCAAGTAAATATGGTACTCTTTTCTCCCTTTGCCATGACTACATTGTGTAATTCAGATGGCTTGGTCAGAAGGTTGATTTCTTGATCAGAGTAGAGCTCTCATTGTACCATCTGTAAGAAAAAAAAGGGGGGAGGGGGAAATAAAGCTGAATGTGAAAATTACAAAGGAATTACAGAGGCAAACATACTTCAAAAGAGGTTAAGAAAGACTGTGGAAGAATAACTTGGAGATAAATAAGCTGGGTTCAGGCCAAGTTTGTTTTCACTTAAAACAAATAGTTAGAAATTTTTGGAATATGACAAGAATCTTACTTTTTTTTTTTGAATGATGTTTGTGTATTATATTTCTACAATTTACCTCTGAAAGCTACTCAACTTCAATTTGTTTTAAAACTTTCTTACACCCTCTTCTTTTCAATTTTATCCTACTCAAAACTAAATAGTGATCATTTCCTATTTCAAATCCTCTATATACTCTTGTGTCCTGAACCATTGAGAGAGCATTGCTATCAACAATAACATAGTCAGTAAGACTTCTATTATTTGTTGCATCTTCTCTCCATGTGAAGCATGTCCATGTCCTGAACAGTAATCCAGCAGGTACTTACTATTATTATTAGCTTTAATCTTTTCTCCCAATTTTCCCAAAACATTTCTGTATGTCTGTTAACCTTTTTCTACTCTGCTGTTTAGATCTCCAACAAAGATGAAATTTTCCTTTTTCATTGTGTCAGCTGCCATCTCTAATGCCCTCAAAAAATTCTTCCATTTCTTCTTTACTAGAACCTTCTGTGGGACTTTAGGCACAAATAAGTCTCATTGTCCAGTTCCCCCACTCAAAATTGTTCTCATAATTAGTGTTGAATACTCTAATTATGAGAGCTGCTCCTTCTTTTCCCTGATTGTTATAGCCTGAATATAACTGGTAATTAGTTTACGGAATTAACAACGCAAATGAAGTATATTAATTAAAGGTAACTTTAATGAATCACTTCTATATTTCGGCAACGTCACATTGCCATCTTCAGGAACATAAAGATATGGTATGTGCATGCAGGCACTAACACAAAGCAAATGAGGAAGAAAGCAAGAAACTAATATTGTTCCTAAAGTCCTAATGGTGCCCTCTTGCGGGCTAATTTGGTAGTCTTGGCTGTTGGGCTGAAGTTCTCGTAATATGTCTCCCAAATTTGGGGTAGTTTCATGCACCCAAATTTGTTGAGGTTAGGAACGTTTTTTAGAGCTGCTGAAGATTCTTTGAATAATCTTTCGTATTTAAACTTGCTGCGATGAATTATTTTTGTTTTCTTCCAACGAATTTTATGGTGGGTATCTAAGGCATGGTCTGCCAGCCCAGAGCGGCTGTACTGGTGAAACCGGATGTAGTCTTTGTGTTCTGAAATCCTGATATTAGTTGTTCTGCCTGTTTGGCCAAAATAGGACAATTTGCAGCTGCAAGGGACCTGGTATACACCAGGTAGGTCTAGGGGAAGTGGTTGGTCTTTGGTAGAGTGGATAAGGGATGCCAACTTTTTATATGGTCTGTAACAGGAAGTAAGGTTATATTTTTTGAGGATATTGGTTATTTTCTCAGAGGTGCCCTGGATGTAGGGGATGGTGATAGACTTGGTGTAATCTTTATTGTGAAGGGGGGGGGGTTTACTGGTTTTAGTATTTTTTTGGATTTTTTGGGGGTTATAGCCATTGGCTAAGAAAGTGTTGAGGATGTGGTTTCGTTCAGTAGTCAGGGCCTTGTCATCTGAGCAGATTAATTTTGCCCTGTTATATAGTGTTTTTATTTTTTATTTTATTTTTATATGTTATAAATAGTGGGTTTTTGTGGGGCGGAGTTTAAGGCTTTCTCTTCAAATGTCTCCATAATATACCAGGTCCCTTGCAGCTGCAAATTGTCCTACTTTGGCCAAACAGGCAGAACAACTAATATCAGGATTTCAGAACACAAAGACTACATCCGGTTTCACCAGTACTGCCGCTCTGGGCTGGCAGACCATGCCTTAGATACTTTGATCATCCACGGAGATGCAATCGCACGAAAGGCCCGTCTATACGGCAAATTGAGTTTGAAGATATCGAGGCAAATAAATCATCTGACGTTCCTAAAACGCTGCCGTGATAACAAAGTGATCCCTAATTGTGTCAAATTGAAGCACCGTTTTACTTCAGAGAAAGCTCTACGCATTTATAACCGCACTAGCTTCGCCCTGTTAAGAGAACAAATTACCGCGATGCGCGTTCTCCTTGCCGACGAAAACAAAACCTTACGGGCGCTAGAGGAAGAGCTTTCGAATACACTCGGCCGTGATCTGTGGTCAATACTTCATGACATCTCATGCTCATCGGCAAGAAAAGAATTTGATAAAATACGTAGTCGGCACATGAAAAAATACGAAAACCTGACGAAGAATTCTACTTCCTTGCCACAGCCACCATTCAACACTGTAGTCAACCACTCGTCGGCAGTTTTAAAGCCTGAAGCACTCACCGCACTTTCACGTGGTCACAATTTCGCCCTAGCTCCTAAAAGGATACCTGCTGAAGAAATCATGATCCAAATAGAGCGTGGGATTCGCAACCTGCCTAACCATATCGCCAACAACGTAAGACTGGATGTAGTCAGTGTTTTGACTAAAGCCAAACCTCCAAAAACCAACTTATCCAAAAACGAATATGCAGCCCTACAAGAATTGAAAAACAACAAAAAAATAGTAATCACCAAAGCTGATAAGGGAAGCGCCACTGTGGTGCTCAATCAAAAAGACTACAAAGGTAAGCTAAATGCTTTAGTACTAGACCGTACTACTTACCTCCCCATTGAATACAATCCGACCAGCTCTCAGATTAGAACTCTCTACAGACTCCTTAAGAAAGTCACTTCTTTTCCTGTGGAAGTCACCAACAAACTTAAACCTTATAACTCTAGACCCCCCCCGATTATATGGACTCCCAAAAATACATAAACAAAATGTGCCATTGCGTCCCATAGTGGATGGCATTGATTCCCCCACATACTTTTTAGCTAAACATTTGGCCAAAGCGCTCACACACTATACTGACAACACACCATCACACATAAAAAACTTAGCCCACTTTAAAGCCAGTATAGAAAACCTCACACTCCAACACACTGACATAATGGTCAGTTTTGATGTCTCCTCCCTATTCACTAATGTCCCACTCATAGAAACCCTTGAGCTCATCCAAGCCAAGTTTCCTCCCAATATCTCAGCCCTATTTCAGTTCACAATGAACTCAGGCTATTTCGTTTGGCAAGGAAAGTTCTACAAACAGATAGAGGGGACAGCCATGGGTTCACCACTTTCCCCACCCTTGGCCAATTTCTTTATGGAGACATTTGAAGAGAAAGCCTTAAACTCCGCCCCACAAAAACCCACTATTTGGCTTCGTTATGTGGATGATGTGTTTACTATTTGGCCACATGGCTCAGACACACTCCACTCCTTCCTAACACACTTAAACAACCAACACCCCAGAGTCCAGTTCACCTTAGAAAAAGAGGAAAACAACACCCTCCCCTTCCTAGACACTTTAATCACCCGCCAGCTTAATGGATCTTTGGTTTTCTCTGTTTACAGAAAACCCACCCATACTGGCCGATACATTCACCAGAAATCCCCCCCCCCCTCATAACAATATGGGGTTATAAAAACACTATATAACAGGGCAAAATTAATCTGCTCAGATGACAAGGCCCTGACTACTGAACTAAACCACATCCTGAACACTTTCTTAGCCAATGGCTATAACCCCAAAAAAATCCAAAAAATACCAGTAAACCACAACCCCCCTTCACAATAAAGATTACACCAAGTCTATCACCATCCCCTACATCCAGGGCACCTCTGAGAAAATAACCAATATCCTCAAAAAATATGACCTTACTTCCTGTTACAGACCATATAAAAAGTTGGCATCCCTTATCTGCTCTACCAAAGACCAACCACTTCCCCTAGACCTACCTGGTGTATACCAGGTCCCTTGCAGCTGCAAATTGTCCTACTTTGGCCAAACAGGCAGAACAACTAATATCAGGATTTCAGAACACAAAGACTACATCCGGTTTCACCAGTACAGCCGCTCTGGGCTGGCAGACCATGCCTTAGATACCCACCATAAAATTCGTTGGAAGAAAACAAAAATAATTCATCGCAGCAAGTTTAAATACGAAAGATTATTCAAAGAATCTTCAGCAGCTCTAAAAAACGTTCCTAACCTCAACAAATTTGGGTGCATGAAACTACCCCAAATTTGGGAGACTTACATTATGAGAACTTCAGCCCAACAGCCAAGACTACCAAATTAGCCCGCAAGAGGGCACCATTAGGACTTTAGGAACAATATTAGTTTCTTGCTTTCTTCCTCATTTGCTTTGTGTTAGTGCCTGCATGCACATACCATATCTTTATGTTCCTGAAGATGGCAATGTGACGTTGCCGAAATATAGAAGTGATTCATCAAAGTTACCTTTAATTAATATACTTCATTTGCGTTGTTAATTCCATAAACTAATTACCAGTTATGTCTAACCAATGTATAAGCCTTGCTGCTAGAAGCCTGAATATAATATTTTGTCTTCTTTGTTGCAGTCATGCCTATTACATTGGTCTGGTATTTATCCAGTTCTTCTGCTAGTTCCATTTCTTTTCCATTGATGCTTCTTATGTTGATATGACCAATCTTGAACTCTGCTGATGTTGCAATTGGATATATTCTGGAAATTTTTCCAGTCATTGACTATGTGCTGTTTGCCCTGGTTCTCTGATGAAAACAACAGGCATTTTGTTTACCCAGGCAATGCCTTAGCTGGCATGAAATTCTGTGATATTGTTCTATCATTTTACATTGTGGTTTAAGCCAAGTGGTTTGTCATAAATGATCCTATTTGAGTTATAATAAATATTCAAAATAAATCCTTTTTGAATAAAGCAAATATTATGAAATTAGATTGTCATTTAGCATTCAGAGCGATTCAAGGTTGTAATAGTTTAATGAGATCAGACTGTATAATTGTACATATAAAATAATTTCATGTGTCAGTGCACAGTGTCTTCACCTGCAAGTAAAGTGGAATGCAAATTCAGTTGTGAGAATATATTTTTACTTATTACATTAAAGTTAGTGGTTGTGCTTAACCACTAACTATAATGTTTACTCTAACTCTAACTATTAGAGTTATTGGTTTTGCCTATATAAGTATTGTGTGTAAGCTTTTTTTTTTATATTTATGAAAGATTGTTTAAAACATACTTCATATTTATAGGAAGTGAAAGTAGTAGCAGTGAGCACAGTCTACCTGTTCATGCAGTCAATACATTGTTAGCAATGGACAGCAAACAGCCAGGATCTTCAAGTAAAATTTTAAAAAACATTGGGGAACAGGATATGAGGATAGATACAGGACAGTTCAAACCTGATGCCCTTTGGAAACGAAATCTTGCAGGGTAATAATTCTTTTCTTTTTTTTTCAGTTCATAATGAATGTGTGTACATGTGATCTTACATGTGTAATTGTGCATTTCACTGCTAATTTGCCAAAATTTAATTTATTAGAATGAAGATAGTTCAAGAAATTAATTAAATAACAATCTGATGTTAAAAAATGATATTGTTGAATTCATTCCTTGCACCATTTTCATTCCATGAAATGTCATAAATTTAATCAGATATCTTCCAAGAAAGTTAATTTCATCTGTTTCTGAACATTAAAAGTCAGTAGGATTTTAATTAAATTAACAGCATGGAAATTAGAGTAATTTCTCTGAGTATTTCAGAAGAGAGATATGCAATCATACTTAGGAAAAGAGTTAAGGGAAATGATACTTGTTGAAGAACCAGTTGGATACAGTTGGATTTGTCACTTTTGAGACAAACAGTTTAAACAAATTATGATGGGAATGTAATCATGAAGTTGTTGATCTTGAAAAGGCAGCTATATGCAGCTTATATTTAAATTGGAGTTCAGGAGTTGGAATTGACGGCTATACAGATAGATATTTTGCTATTTAAATTAGATATGTCAGTGTTCTCCATGATGACTTTTCCATATGAATCACATTGAGCAAACTGTTAAAGAAAACAATTGTAAATCAAAATATATATGTCATCATAATGCGTATCAAGGATTTAGGCTTAGCATGGCCTGTTCCAGCCTTAGAAGTCGTTGTTTAAGAGGACGTCCTGGTTTTCTTTTTCCTAATGGCATGTACTTTAAGGCTTGTTTTGGTAATCTTTCTGTTTTCATTCTTTGAACGTGTTCCCTCCATTTATGTTTATATTTTTTAATTTTTTCTATTACTGGTTCTTGGTTTAATGCTTTCATAATTTCTTCATTTCTTTTGTGATCAAATAGGGTATACTTTGCAGTTTTTCTCATAACTTCATTTCTGCTGTTGTTAATCTTTGTTTGTCTTTTTGTTTTATTGTCCAGATTTCGCTTCCATACATGAAGACTGGTAGGGCTAATGTATTGTATACTTTTAGTCTGGTTTGTTTTTGAACTAGGTTTGGTTTAAATATAGAGTTAATTACACCTGTTATTTTTAAATATTTTGCAATTTTTGCATTTATATCTTCTTCATTTTCATATGTGATCATACATCCTAGGTAGTTAAATGAATTCACCTGTTGTAAGATCTTGTTATCTATTACTATTTTAGTTCTTGCTGGATCTTGTCCTTTAAAGGCCATAGTTTTTGATTTTTCTGTTGATATTATCATACCATAATCTTTGGATATCTCATTTAGATCTAAAATAGCTTTCTGTACGTTATCTTTAGAATTTGTAATTATTATTTGGTCGTCAGCAAAGAGAGTGTTTAAGTTTACTGTAGGAGAAAGTTTAATTCCTTCATGTAAATTTTTTTTTTCTATAATATATATATATATATATATATATATATATTAAATCTAGTTCTTTATGTCATGTAAATGATACTAACTTCTTAAATAAAGTTAACATAAAGACAAACCTTAATAACTAAACTGAATACTGCATTTTCTTATGTACCGAGCTCCCTTTACATAAGATGTACATCGTAGTGTTCTGCAGAAGTTAAATCGGGGTGGACACTAACAGTTATATAAACAGTAATATAAAAAAGATAATTAATTAGTCTTATATGCTAATTCTCCCACAACAAATAGTTTAAAAAACCATCAAAAATTTTTTTTTAAAAACCCAAACATAAACATTAAAAATCCCACCAAAAAAAGCATGAAAAACAACACAAATCCAACGAAACAACCCACCAACACTAATTCTTAACAAAATAAAAGTTTCCATATCCACTTCACCAACATCCATGGCCTAAACAGCAGTATAAATTATGTGCACCACCATGACCTACAGTCATCTAAACCAGTGTTGTGGACCCCCTTTTTTTTTACTGTGTATATGCGATAACTCCAGCATTTAAATACATATACAATATCTGATACTTGGGAAGTCTTTTCGATCCACTCTGCCTCTTATAACTCAATCCTTGTAGTTAGTTTCCAAAAGGTTGCAGTCTTTACCTATTCCAGAAGTATTGCACTTAGCAGAAGTTAGTAGAAAAATACATCTTAATGATTTAATTTGATTAAAATATTCCCTTATTAACATAGAGAAAATTTATATTATCCTGCGCCACTCTATGTCTAGATGCTATGAAAAATAGCCTCAAGGAAAAATTAATCAATAGGTACAATAACACTTTTTATTTAAGTTAAGGATCCCTTAAATATCTCAATAATGTTCTAATTATATAGAAGTGGCCGAAGTTACTCAGTCTTTCTTTTTACCTTGGGTTCCTGCTAAGATCTGAATACTTTTATGAATGGTGCAGTGAATAGAATTCAGGCAAGCATGTGGTTATGCATAAAACAAAGGACATTTATTATACTTGTAGTGTGTTTTCTAAAGATATATCAATTTCTAGAAATAAGGAAATTCACTCAAGATAACTTTAGGGTTCTACTCATCTAACAAAGAAACGCCTATGCTGCATTCAATTAGGTACTAACACAAAGAAACTATAAACAAAATTAAAACACAATTCAATTTCCTCAAAACATATAACAAAACAAACAAAAGTCCTCTACTAAGTACACACTAATCCTTATGCTATCTCCAAGTTCATCAATAAAAGTGCATTCATAAGCATGTCTTAAACTTAGCACATTGTAATTCAATATCAACTGAACAATATCTCATGTATTCCAGTGGAATAACATGTTACACTAATGCACTTACATGGGGTACAATGCACCTTCTAGGCAAACAATTTCTTTGTCAATCACACGTAACTTAGTACAAATATTCTATGTTAAACAACTCATTCAAAGGGACAAATCACTCAGATATCTATTCTAATACTTTCTCTAGGGACATACAGTCTTATTAGATTAAGAACATTCCTCTCGTGGAATAAACTATAAATCCAGATAATACAATCACAGGTAATGACTTCAGGCTCTAGATACATTCATTCGGAACAAAGTTTTGCCTTGGCTTTCCGTTTATTAAGCGCCTATTCATTTAACATTATTTAATCCCCAGTTAAGGCAGAGACAAAATTGAATCAAATTTCTCTTACCGCGTACTGGTGACTTACAACACATCTAGGTTCTGGATAGCATCAACTTCTATTGCGATTCCTCGGAAACAAAGTGAGTGTCCCTATATAGTCTCTTCAGCTCCTTGTCTGTTATTACTGCTCTCGGGCCAACATAGCATTCGCAGATTTCCTTGCATGGGCCTTCCTCGTTATCAGCATAGACCTTCATCACAGTAGACTTCAGGATTACTTGGCTGCATGGCTTTAGAAATCTCAGAGCACTCCTTGGACATCGCCTGTTTGGACTTAGTTTTTCTTTGTTGAACTACAGCTTCCGTAGTACCAACTCTAAGTCATAGAACTAGGTGATTCGTGCCGAGAGCTCCGAGATATGAACATCAGCGGTTCACCTGTGACAACACATCTAGCATGAAAATCAGGAACAAGAGAGCCTTCCCAGGTCAGGTAATTAATTTTTATATCTCCCACTATCTCCACTCATTGGATGTACTCACTTATCAAATCAGCTTTTGTATCGCAAGCCACAAGTGCCAAATAGGAATCCGGCAGTCGAGACAGAACACGTGCATGATGAGCAGCACTATCAAAGCGACTGGCAGATAATTTCCACACCCAAGAATGACTTGCAAATTTCAATACACGATTGTAGCCGGCGGCAGCATTACCGATAATGGGATTAAGTTCTACTAAATGTATCTAGACCCATTTGCAATATTTCAAGGTACAAGGAAAATATCATATAGTACACATTTTTAACATATAAGCTGTAGGTGAAAATTACATATTTAGAACATAATGCATTATTTACTCAAACAGCATTATTCCTGATTCACACTTAGTCTTTGGGAAATGGCGAACTTGTTAAATCGAGGGTGATACGTATTTATTTCATGAACTCATTCATTCATGATTTAACACCATAATTACTATTCCTATCAGAACCCCAACTGGCAACCTCAACAGCCACTATCCAAACTACACACAGCTCTTTCTACCATAAGGGTGGCACTAGTGCATTCATCAGAACCAACTCCTTGATTCTCCACTGTTTGATCTGCTTTGGCTCAAAATTTCTATACCAAATCAACCTACCCTTCTCTTATGCTCTCTTTAAAGCTTGACTTTCTGCAGTCGAAATATCCCAATAGTGAGATCATCCTTCTTGGGGACTTCACTGTCTACAGCTCTCCTTCTCCAGTTTCACAGATCAAGCAGACAGGGATGCTGAGGTGTTTCTCATCATCAGTGACCTATCTCAGATCATCAATCTTCCTACCAGAATACCTCACAACCCATTCCAATTTGCCAATACACTTCATCTCTTCATAACAAGCTCCTCTTACAGGTATACTATGGTTGTCTCCTTTTGGTCACTCAGACCACAACCTCATACAGGTCTCTTGCCACAGAACAACCTTCCCCCACCAATTCACAGTTTCATGTCCTTTGGCACTACAAAGATGCCAGCTGGGAGGACCTTGACTTATATTCCTCCTTTCAATGGTAGTAGTCTGATCCAAACGCCTGCTTAGATCAAATAACAGAATTTATAATAACAAAGTGGAATAACATTCCTTATTCCACTTTGCCACCTTGGTTCTCAAAAAAAATATGCCAATGCTATAAAAAAAAAAAAAAAAAAAGATCCTCTGCTTACCACAAATGGCTCTAGACCAAAACTCCAGCTACCAACTCTGCCTATACTGCAGCTTGCAACAGTTGTGGACTATGCAAGTCAGACTTTGAAAGGACCAAATGCTGCAAACTTGTGCCTCCTGTCCAAATGGCAGTTGCTCCTTCTGATCCCTTACTAAGGCCATTGGGCACAACTTCTGCCCACACAGGTTTCCACCACTCACACATCAGAATTGTAGTGTAGTTACCTAATGACAATCCTAACTTACTGGCATTACTCTTTTCTTCAAATTCCTGTACTGATGATGTCTCCCATAGTCTTCTGACAGAAAAAATCTGAGAATCCTTAATAACCTGAACACAAACAAGGCATCTGGTTCTGATGGTATCCCACTTATTCTGTTAAAAATATTGTGCTCCAGAACTAACACCTATTTTTTATCACCTCTTCAATCTATCCTATTCAAATAGCATCTACCCTACAACAAAAAAACACATCCAATCCATCCCAAAGATAGGTGATAAAAGTCAGCCAATGAACTATTGTTCAGTTGCTCTTCTGTTCTCTCTCTCTAAAATTATGGAGAAGATCATCAACAACCAATACTTGAACCACTTTAGAGACCTACCAACTAATCAGTGACCAGCAGTATGGATTCAGCCAGTCATGATCTACAGCTGATTTTTTTGCTTTCACTGCCTCACCTCTGGACTCATGCCATGGAAAAATTTGAAGAAACTCACATTGTTGTCCTCAACATTTGAAAGGCATCTAATTGGGTTTGATACAGGGGGCTACTTAACAAACTGCCATCCTGTCATCTACCTTCCACACTCTGCAACTAGACTATCAACATTCTCACTGGTCGCTCACTATGTCATGGTGAATGGTTTCCTCTCCTCAGAATTCACAACCAGTGCAGGAGTATCCCAGGATTCTGTTCATTCACCTGATGTCTTCCTCTTGTATATACATGACCTGCTCTCACAGACTTCCAATCCTATCTGTATCTTTGCCAATGACAGTACACTTCATTTCTCTTGGCACAACCACATTTCAACAATAGCTTCTTGACCTACAAAAAATAACTTGGTGTACTTTTTCACAGAAGACACTGCACACCTTCATGGTGTGTAGTGTCTTCTATGAAAAAGATTCATGCTAATCTATGTAGAATCCAAATCTGCTCAGCCATGGAGTATTGTTCCCATATTTGGGGTGGTGCACCAAAATCCTCTTTAAGATTGCTTGCTTCTTCTTCTATCCAGAAGAAGAAGACAGTCCAGCTAATCAATGATCCCTCTCTCACATACCCACCTCAATCCCTCTCTCACAGCCATTGTTTCTGCATTGTGCATCTTCTACAATACTTTCATGGACAGTGCTCTGCTGAATTGGCTGCTATTATTCCTCCACTGTCCTCCATAAATCATTAAAACAAGAGCCACTTCTAACCAACATCCTTTTACAGTCCATCTTGAAACTCACTACCTCCTCTTTCATTCCATCTACTTCTGCCCTTTGGAACAGTCTCTCCCACTCTGTCTTCTCCAAAGACTACAACTCTCAGCTGCCCAAGTAAAATGTGGACTGATTCCTCCTTTCTTCTATTCCTGTTGTCCACACACACATATCACTAATGTGCTATAGGTCTTGTGGCATTTTGTGTATGGATCAGATATTTAAAAAAAAAAAAATTTAATAATAATAATAATTTTAAGGACATCTAATATTACTCTTCATTGTTGCTATCAAAATTCTTTACAGAATTGCATCAACTTGCTGCCCCAGTATTGTCTTCACATCCCATCAAATGTATTAGAAATGCAGCAGTGTTTTTTAAGCTTTTCTGTATTAGTTCCAGAATTGGTTTCTACTGTGGATGATGCTTCATGGCGGTGGAAAGTCAGCAACAAACTGGGTTTCTTCACTCCACCAGCAGGTATCATTTCATACAACACTTGCCATCTGCATTCGTATAATGTCTTCAATTTGCCTTTTGCAGAACAATTAACTTGTTGTTCCTTCCTTAAGAATTGCTGATCAGAATCTTTCAAGATAGTTTTGACCTTTTCATCTTATTGCCACAAAAACTAAACTTGCTGCAAAAACACAGCTGGATAATTAATTGGAGGTTTCTCTGTCCAATCAATTATTACAAGCTGGTTGTCCATACACTCTTGAGACCAAAGAAATAAGCACCAATTCATATGTATTGTCTAAATGATGAAATCCACTCCTGAATTTAATGACAAATTAGGGGGGGAGAAGCACTGTCTTTTTACTCTGGTACACAACAGACTTTTTTTTTTTTTTATGCCTAGAGAATAGGAAGGGATATTTGAGGAAAATACAGATAGTGCTTTGAGGGTACAGAAGCAAACAGATCCAGATGAGGTGCACGATACCTTGGCATGGTCATATAATGGGAAGGCAGCTGGGCCAGGAAGGGTACCCATGGAATTGTGTAAGTATGCAGGTGACCAGCTGCTAAGAATAATAACAAAATGTTCAATCAAGTTCTAGACGGAAATCTAATTTCTGATGAGTGTCATTATCATATATAACTCCATCTTTAAAAAAGGTAATAAAAGTGATCCTTCAAATTACAGAGGCATTAGTGTGATGACCTTGACAAGTAGGTATTGCCTTTTGTGTGTCAGATGAACAAAATGGCTTCACGGCTAGAAAATCTTGTATTGATAATATTTTCAACATAAGATAGATTATCTTAGATAGAGCGTCCCCTAGGTGGCAGATAGGGGGAAACCCTGACCACCATCCATTGGATATCAGGGCAGCTCTGAATATATTGAGTAAAGAGCCGTGGACCAGTGGTTTTGGGACTGGCGATCCCATGTGAAAATATTGCCATTCACCAACCTGCACTTGGCCAGCATGGTGAAGTTATGGCATAATCTTCCAAGATGAATCCGACAGAAATAAAATGTCCCTTATTCCCCAGAGGCCGGATTGTTACCACCTATGGCAGGAGGCAGTTAAACATGAAACCCGAAGAGCTAAAGCAACTAAAATGGGACATTCTTGGACTGTGCAAAGTTAGATGTAATAGTGAAGAAATTCTTCAATTAAAAAATGGAGACATACTATATTATAGAGGCCAAGATAAGGAAAGAATCAGTGGAGTTGGATTCTTGCTCAACAAAAAACTGAAGAACAACATAATAAAATTTGACAGTCTATCCGATCGAATAGCAAGTACTGTTGTTCACATCTCGAAAAGATACACCCTTAAGATCATCCAAGTCTGCACCAACAATAAGTCATACTGATAAAGAAATTGAAGCCTTCTATCTTGATGTATCCCAACTCTACAATAAAGGAAAACATCATTTCAGAATTGTAATGGGAGACTTCATCATCATCATCAAATTCCTGCCATGCACCCACAAGGGGTGTACAGGATATGATAGTACTATATGAAAAAATTATATCATTACTAACTTCCTATCTACAATTTTCCTCCAAATCAGTCTGTTACTTGTCAAGACTCCAACATTATCAGATCTTATATTTCTATCGTCTAAGGCACTTTGTACGGTATCAATCCACCTATATCTTGGTTGTCCTCTGGGTCGTTTTGCTGCCAACCTGGCAGAGAACACTTGTTTTGCTAATCTTTCCTCGCCCATTCTGTTTAGGTGACCATACCACCTAAGATTAGCTCTGCTAACGCATTCCTGGATGCAGACAATGTCAAGTTCTTTCCTAATATCCTCTTTTTTAATATGATATTGCCATTGATGCCATCTGTGCATGCCTATAATCTTTCTCAGGACTCTCATATCTGCGGTCTTTAGTCTTTGGTCAAGTGTTTTACTTCTGACCCAGCTCTCAGATCCATAAGTTAACACTGTCTTGTATACATCTAATTTAGTGTTCCGGCTAATTTCTCTCTTATCCCATATGAATTTATTCAATTGGCTTCCCACCATACCAGCTTTGCTGATTCTGTTGTCTATTTCTATATTTAATTTACCATCTTCAGTAAAAATTGTGCATAAGCAGCTGAAATGTTTTACTTGTTTCACAGGTTCTCCATTCACAACACAGTTGACATTTTCAATGATTCTGCTTATTTTCATTGTCTTTGTCTTTTTATTGATGACCTTCATACCATATCTATTACAACAGCTATTCAATTTAGTCAGAGAATCTTGCAGACTTGTAGTGGATTTATTTAGAAGTATAACATCATCCGCATAAAGCAAAGAGCTGACATTAACATCTCCAATTTTGATATCATGTTTAATACCACTTTCCTTCATAATGTGATCCATATAGATAATGAATAACAGAGGGGATAATGTACATCCTTGTCTCACACCAGATTTAACATTAAACCATCTTCCTGTGCTTCCTTCAATTCTAACTGCTGACTTACAACTCAAATAAAGACTAAGTATTGCTTGATATAATGCACCGTCGACACCATATAACTGCAGCATATTGAACAGCTTCTTTCTTGGCACCTTATCATATGCCTTTTCCAAATCGACAAAACTTAAATACAGATCTTTGTTATATTCCCATGCTTTCTCGACTATTTGTCGTAAAGTGAAGATCTGATCCTGACAGCCTCTGTTTGGCCTGAATCCAGCTTGTTCTTCACTAAGCTTTTCTTCCACAATTCTTCTCAACCGTTTCTCAAGTATACTTGCATAGATTTTGCCAGGAACACTCAGTAGGGAAATACCTCTGTAATTCTCACATTCAGTTTTATTTCCCTTTTTATATATGGGTACTATGAGAGCTCTACTCCAATCATCGGGAATTCATCCCTCTGTCCAGGCTTTCTGAACTATGCAGTGCAGCCACTGCAAGACTCTTATACCACCATACTTCAGCATTTCTGGTCGAATATCATCTACTCCAGCTGCCTTTCCACATTTCAAGCCTTTGATGGCTTTTTCTACTTCAAGTATGGATATGTATTCCTGACTGCATGCCTGGTCAGTGTTTTTTACCACAGTGCTGTCATCACTGCTTGTTTCATTTAGCAGCTTTTCAAAGTAATTACTCCATACTTCAAGGATATCTTTTTCTCCCGTTTTCATGTCACCTTTATCATCTCTAACTCCTTTTACAGCATTCTTTCCTCCATTCCTAAGCTTCTTCAACAACCTCCAGAATATTTTGCCACCTTCTTGATATTTATTTTCTATATTCTTGCCAAAGTCCTCCCATGACTTTTGTTTAGCTAGTTTTACACAGTGTTTAGCATTCTTGCATTTGTCTCTATATTCTCTAAGAGCACAAGCTGACTTATTTGACAGGAACTTTTGATATGCTTTCTTCTTTTCCTTCACTGCCTCTTTAACTTCCTGTGTCCACCAGGGAGTTCTGATTTTTTTATCCTTGCAGACAATCTCACCACATGCCTCTCTGGCAGAATCAATCAATCAATGTTTTCTTCAGAGTTTGCCACTGAATCTCCAAGGTTTGATTCCTGTTCTCAAACTCTTTCATTTTTTCTTCAATAATCTTTGTGTATTTTAGTCTATAGTTCACATCTGAGAGCTGCTCAACTTTTATTCGCTTTAAAACTTTCTTACATGTTATTCTTTTCAATATGAAATTCAATTTTATCCTGCTCAAGACTAAATAGTGATCATTTCGAATTTCAAATCCTCTGTACACTCTGGTGTCCTGCACCAGGGAGAAAATGTCACTATCAACAATAACGTAGTCAATGAGACTTTTCTTATTCCTAGCCTCTTCTCTCCATGTGAATTTGTGCACATTTTTATGTTGGAACATGGTGTTAGTAATAACCAGTCCATGTCCTGAGCAGAAATCCAACAGATATTTGCCATTATTATAACTTTGCTCTTTTCTCCAAATTTTCCCAAAATATTTTTGTATGGCTCACAGTCATTTCCTACTCTGCTATTTAGATCCCCAACAAGGACCAACTTTTCCTTTTTCATTGTGTCAGTTGCTTTTTCTAAAGCCTCAAAAAATTCCTCCACTTCTACCTTAGTAGAACCTTCTGTGGGACCATAAGCACAAATAAGTCTCATTGTCCAGTTCCCCATTCTCATATTTGCCCGCATTACTCTACTTGAGACTGACTGCCATTCAAGAAGATTAGCCTCGTATTTTGTGTTGAATACTATGGCTACTCCTTCTTTTCCTTGATTGTCATTGCCTGAATATAACATTTTGTATTTATTGCTCAGAGAGATCTCACCAGTTTTTGTCTTTTTTGTTTCAGTCACCCCTATTATGTCGATCTGGTACTTATCTAATTCCTCAGCTAGCTCCATTTCTTTGCCATTCAGGCTTCTTACGTTGATAGTATACTGATCTTTAACTCTGGTGATGTTGAGTTGGGGTTTGTTTTCAGATTTGTTCCAGTAGCTGACTTTTCGCTGTTCGCCCTGGTTCCCTGGCGAAAACAACGGGGGCCTTGTTTATCCGGGCAGCGCCCCAGCTGGCATGAAATTTTGTCATGTTGTACCATCATTTGTTATTTTGGTTTAACCAATAAGAATAAAATTTGGTTGGCTAAATCCCAAATTGCCAGTCCATCCTCATTCGTTCAGTATCAAAGTAGATACCCAACAGGGTGCACCACGAGAAGGTGAGGATTGGACATTAGGTCAGAAGCCCTGGTCGGTTCTCCGCATTCCTTTAAAGGCTATGTGGAGGTCTCCTCTCAGTTATACAGCTTTGACCCTTATTGTTATTCAATATTTAGATGAAAGCTCAATGGGAAATTTTGGATATGGCATGAGAGACGACAGAGGAACAAGGTTAATAGAATTTGCAAGAAAAAGAAAACCTGCATATCATGAATTAATTTTTCAAAAAAAAAAAAAAAACGCATAGAAAGTAACATGAAAAAGTCCCAATCGAAAAACTAGTGAAATTGGCTTTATCCTCAGCAATAAGAAAAATATCTTTCAAGACTGCTCTGTCATAAACACCTTCAATATCGGAAGTGACCATTGTATGATACGCAGAAAAATCCAAATAAACTGCCAAAAAGAAGGAAGAAAATGTTTCGGAGATCAAACCAAAACATAGATGTACACAAACTCAACATTAAAAAAGATATATTCCAACACGAACTAAACAATAGAGTTAAAAACATCTTATTATAGATGACAATGCTGATCTTACAGAAAATAATGAGTTATTACCCAAAACCTTTTACAATGCTCACTTCAAATAGCTGGTACCACAGAACAGAAACAAGACAAAATCTCTGAAGAAACAAAACAGCTTATGAAGAAATGAAGAGAAATGAAACAATCAATTAACCTACAGAATAAAATTGAATACACTGAATTCGATCAGAAAATGTATCACAGAAGAAATAAGAAAATTCAATTGTAAATTCATACAACTATCAATCGAAAACAACCGTAGTCTCAAAAAGGCCAAACAGCAACAAACAGATGGTTGCAGTCAAACTACAAGATGAGACCATTGCCAGAGACAGATATGCTATAGCAAAAAGAGTTGAAGAATTTTACTCAATATTATATCAGGATGATGAATTAAATGAAGAAGACGACAACTACAACACATTAAATGGCTGAAATACCACAGATTCTACCAGAAGAAGTTGTTATGTGGAGCATCCAAAGCTTGCAAAATGGAAAAGCTGCAGGTGAGGATGGAGTTATAGCTGAACTTCTAAAAACAGGGTGGAAAAATAATCTACAAACTCTTAGCAAAACTATTTATTTTATGCCTGAAGGAGACCTCCACATGGCCTTTAAAAGAATGCGGAGAACCGACCAGGGCTTCTGACCTAATGTCCAATCCTCACCTTCTCGTGGTGCACCCTGCTGGGTATCTACTTGGATACTGAACGGACGAGGATGGGCTGGCAATTTGGGATTTAGCCGACCAAATTGTATTCTTATTGGTTAAACCAAAATATAGAATGATGGTACAACATGACAAAATTTCATGCCGGCTGGGGCATCGCCCGGTTAAACAAGGCCTCCGTTGTTTTCGCCAGGGAACCAGGGCGAACAGCGCAAAGTCAGCTACTGGAACAAATCTGAAAACAAACCCCAACTCAACATCACCAGAGTTAAAGATCGGTACTATCAACGTAAGAAGCCTGAATGGCAAAGAAATGGAGCTAGCTGAGGAATTAGATAAGTACCAGATCGACATAATAGGGGTGACTGAAACAAAAAAGACAAAAACTGGTGAGATCGTTCTGAGCAATAAATACAAAATGTTATATTCAGGCAATGACAATCAAGGAAAAGAAGGAGTAGCCATAGTATTCAACACAAAATACGAGGCTAATCTTCTTGAATGGCAGTCAGTCTCAAGTAGAGTAATGTGGGCAAATATGAGAATGGGGAACTGGACAATGAGACTTATTTGTGCCTATGGTCCCACAGAAGGTTCTACTAAGGTAGAAGTGGAGGAATTTTTTGAGGCTTTAGAAAAAGCAACTGACACAAAAAAAAAATGAAAAAATGGTCCTTGTTGGGGATCTAAATAGCAGAGTAGGAAATGATTGTCAGACATACAAAAATATTTTAGGAAAATTTGGAGAAAAGAGCAAAGCTAATAATAATGGCAAATATCTGTTGGATTTCTGCTCAGGACATGGACTGGTTATTACTAACACCATGTTCCAACATAAAAATGTGCACAAATTCACATGGAGAGAAGAGGCTAGGAATAAGAAAAGTCTCATTGACTACGTTATTGTTGATAGTGACATTTTCTCCCTGGTGCAGGACACCAGAGTGTACAGAGGATTTGAAATTCGAAATGATCACTATTTAGTCTTGAGCAGGATAAAATTGAATTTCATATTGAAAAGAATAACATGTAAGAAAGTTTTAAAGCGAATAAAAGTTGAGCAGCTCTCAGATGTGAACTGTAGACTAAAATACACAAAGATTATTGAAGAAAAAATGAAAGAGTTTGAGAACAGGAATCAAACCTTGGAGATTCAGTGGCAAACTCTGAAGAAAACATTGATTGATTGATTCTGCCAGAGAGACATGTGGTGAGATTGTCTGCAAGGATAAAAAAATCAGAACTCCCTGGTGGACACAGGAAGTTAAAGAGGCAGTGAAGGAAAAGAAGAAAGCATATCAAAAGTTCCTGTCAAATAAGTCAGCTTGTGCTCTTAGAGAATATAGAGACAAATGCAAGAATGCTAAACACTGTGTAAAACTAGCTAAACAAAAGTCATGGGAGGACTTTGGCAAGAATATAGAAAATAAATATCAAGAAGGTGGCAAAATATTCTGGAGGTTGTTGAAGAAGCTTAGGAATGGAGGAAAGAGTGCTGTAAAAGGAGTTAGAGATGATAAAGGTGACATGAAAACGGGAGAAAAAGATATCCTTGAAGTATGGAGTAATTACTTTGAAAAACTGCTAAATGAAACAAGCAGTGATGACAGCACTGTGGTAAAAAACACTGACCAGGCATGCAATCAGGAATACATATCCATACTTGAAGTAGAAAAAGTCATCAAAGGCTTGAAATGTGGAAAGGCAGCTGGAGTAGATGATATTTGACCAGAAATGCTGAAGTATGGTGGTATAAGAGTCTTACAGTGGCTGCACTGCATAGTTCAGAAAGCCTGGACAGAGGGATGAATTCCCGATGATTGGAGTAGAGCTCTCATAGTACCCATATATAAAAAGGGAAATAAAACTGAATGTGAGAATTTCAGAGGTATTTCCCTACTGAGTGTTCCTGGCAAAATCTATGCAAGTATACTTGAGAAACGGTTGAGAAGAATTGTGGAAGAAAAGCTTGGTGAAGAACAAGCTGGATTCAGGCCAAACAGAGGCTGTCAGGATCAGATCTTCACTTTACGACAAATAGTCGAGAAAGAATGGGAATATAACAAAGATCTGTATTTAAGTTTTGTCGATTTGGAAAAGGCATATGATAAGATGCCAAGAGAGAAGCTGTTCAATATGCTGCAGTTATATGGTGTCAACGGGGCATTATATCAAGCAATACTTAGTCTTTATTTGAGTTGTAAGTCAGCAGTTAGAATTGAAGGAAGCACAGGAAGATGGTTTAATGTTAAATCTGGTGTGAGACAAGGATGTACATTATCCCCTCTGTGTTATTCATTATCTATATGGATCACATTATGAAGGAAAGTGGCATTAAACATGATATCAAAATTGGAGATGTTAATGTCAACTCTTTGCTTTATGCTGATGATGTTATCCTTCTAAATAAATCCACTACAAGTCTGCAAGATTCTCTGACTAAATTGAATAGCTGTTGTAATAGATATGGTATGAAGGTCATCAATAAAAAGATAAAGACAATGAAAATAAGCAGAATCATTGAAAATGTCAACTGTGTTGTGAATGGAGAATCTGTGAAACAAGTAAAACATTTCAGCTGCTTAGGCACAATTTTTACTGAAGATGGTAAATTAAATATATAAATAGACAACAGAATCAGCAAAGCTGGTATGGTGGGAAGTCAATTGAATAAATTCATATGGAATAAGAGAGAAATTAGTCGGAACACTAAATTAGCCGTATACAAGACAGTGTTCAAACCAGTTTTAACTTATTGATCTCAGAGCTGGGTCAGAAGTAAAATACTTGACCTAACACTAGAGACCACAGATATGAGAGTCCTGAGAAAGATTATAGGCATGAACAGATGGCATCAATGGCAATATCATATTAAAAACGAGGATATTAGGAAAAAACTCGACATTGTCAGCATCCAGGAATGCGTTAGCAGAGCTAATCTCAGGTGGTATGGTCACTTAAACAGAATGGGCGAGGAAAGATTAGCAAAACAAGTGTTCTCTGCCAGGTTGGCAGCAAAACGACCCAGAGGAAGACCAATATATAGGTGGATTGATACGGTACAAAGTGCCTTAGACGATAGAAATATAAGATCTGATAATGTTGGAGTCTTGACAAGTAACAGACTGATTTGGAGGAAAACTGTAGATAGGAAATTAATAATGATGTAATTTTTTTCATGTAGTACTATCATATCCTGTACACCCCTTGAGGGTACATGGCAGAAATTTGATGATGATGATGAGAAAAATTATGTACCAACAACATGGAAGAAGGCTACCCTAATTCTGATACATAAAAAAGGTGAGATAGAAGACTTGATGAACTATCGACCTAACAGTGGTTTACAAAGTGTTTACAAAAGTCTTAGCCCATAGGCTTTGTGTGACTCTAGATCTAGCACAACCAAAAGAACAGGCAGGCTTTCGAAGGGGCTTTAGTACAGTGGACCATATTCAAGTCGTAAGCAGATTATTGAACGGTATAATGACTATCCGTTACCACTATGACTTGGTTTTATTGACTATGAGAAAGCCTTTAATTCACTTAAAACTCGTGCAATACTTAAAGCATTACGAAACCAACAAGTGGAGGAGCCATACATCAGAACCATCAAATCAGCATACACCAATGCCACAGCAGCAATTCATTTCAATGGAAACATCTCTACTGTGAGAATACAGAGGGGTATAAGACAGGGTGACACAAGTACTGAGCTGCCTTCGCTGAACAACAGACAATGACCAGTGGTTCCAATCCCAACCAGCTGAATTGCACCCCACACCATTACTCCTCCACCACCAAACTTCACTGTGGGTACAAGCCAGGCTGCCTCCACACCCTGCCATCAGACTGGAAACAGGTTAGCCTTTATTCATCACTCCAGAGTACTGTTTTCCACTAGTCAATTGTCTAGTTCACATGCTCTTTGCACAAGGCCAGACAAGCCGCTTTGTTCATTGTAATGTTCTGCTTGTGTGCCAGTGCTCACCATGGTGTTACTGGCATTCTGGAACTCATCACAGATGGTCTGTGCCACCCATTTTAACACTCCCATCCCTGTCAGTCATTTTTAGCAACTGCACTAGTGATGCCAGAACGTCTCCATTTGTTGATCACATTGCCAAACGCTGATTTTGGATGCTCCTGTTTAGCAACAATGGAACGTATGGACATGCCGCCAATGTGACACCTCTCTCAAAGTCTCGGAGTTCACATTGGGTTGCCATACCATCTGTATTCAACTGCTACAATGAAATACTGCTTCCTACTATCTGTACACCAGTTTTTATGTTATTAACAAGCCTGGAATAGTCCATAACTTCAAATAACAGGAGTGTCTGGACAAATTATTGATAGACAGTGTAATTTGGTGGTTGGTGGAGAAGGCAGAAATTTAGATCTTTTAGTTGGAAAAACAGCAGTACATCATTTTGCATATGTAGGATCTGTTATCAGTCAGGAACATGTCAGAAATATGTGTATGATTGTGTTAGCCAAGCCCATTATGCTGTTAAACAGATGAATGGTGGATCATAGAGTTGATGTTCGGTAGGAAACCAAGATGATACTCTAGTAAAGAGTGTTCTGATGTACAGTGAGAATGATGGACACTGAATGCTAAGCAGAAGAGTTGAATGAGACCATCATAGAGAGATTGAATTTGCAAAGAAACCATTTAGCTGTAACAGCTTAAACTGATAATATACAACATAAAGAATTAATCCTAATTTTATCTTAAAATGACTTTCTCCCAGATTTTTTGCGTATGGATACAGTTATACTTGTTGAGGTGTGGGGAATGTTTCATAACTACTAATTCCAGAAACAGTTTCTTTGACGACATGAATTCTATATAGTACTCATTTTCATCTGATTCTCTGTGAAGGAATATCCATCACACGGTTTGCCAGTCGTCACTTGCCATAATGATAGTGTTAAATGTATTTCTGGCTTACTATGGATAGAGAGGTCTGTCCATAGTAAGCCAGAAATTTCTCTGTCTGTTCATAGTACACCAGGTCACAAGTATAGGGCACTTTATATGCAGGTAAGTTCAGTGGGTGCAGTATCATTGGAACAAATAGTCCTGGCTCTATATGTGTTGGTGAGTTTAGACTACCATTCAGCTGGTTGATGGTCTGATTGTTTGTGTAAATATCATCTAGTATGTTACCTTTCTATAAATAGAAACAGTTTGAATGTTGACTGTTTTGGCACCAAAAATGTATATTATTGTGTCTGGACCATGCACTCGAATAGCAAACACATCACTTATGTAGCACAGCTAAACCATTGAGTGTGGCTGTGTTGAGTGCTGGTTTCTCTGATTGTTCTCTAGCAACCATATTCATGTCAAGATTGCATTACTTTGAAGTTATCATCAGTAATCTTAACAGAAGTTATCAGTGTATTAATTCAAGGTTGTAACTTTCGTCATTACACCTAGACAAAAACCGAAGTTGTAAATAATACTCTGTTGAATGTGAGATATATGTCCTACCTTCTGTAATAGCCAATAACATTTGTTTTAATATAAAACAAATTAAAAAAGCTGTACAGTAACAAGAACATTGTTAAAACCAAAGCAGATATAGGTAATTAATGCTACTGTTATAATAAATCAAGCAGAATATGATAACAAAACTGTAGATCAGATTTCTACTTAAACATTCTATGCACATGAAGGAATGGAGTTCTTAAATTACTGAAGAAAGTTGCATCTGTGGAAAGTCCAAAGAAACTGTTAGCAGGTTCACCCCTTTTCATGTCACCACCAAGAATATAGGAAGCACCAAAAATTAGCAAACCTGATATCCCGACACCCAGTTGTTGATTATATACAGTGCTACATATGAACTTTTTAATGGAGAACCTATCCACGAAAGGTTGGTCAACCAATGTTATCCTAGTACCATGGATGGCCAATAAGAGACTTATTCACATTTTACTTGAAAAGCTGTGAATCATATTCCTTGGGAAACACGAGATGGCAGACTGTTCTGGAGGCCAGGAGTAGATGAATAAAGAAGAGGGGAAAGTTGTTCTATGAGTTTGGAGTTGAACTGTGAGAGGATGCTCATTGGTTGCTGCATGTATTTGAATGGATTTGACAGAGGATAGGGGAATTATTGATGCCTATTCTGATGAACAGCAGCCATAAAAGATGCATGCTGTGGAAACAATACCTGTATGAAAGTGAGTGGAATGTTTTAGTGAGAAAGAAGGGTCATCAATCAATCTAACTGTCCTTTTCTGTATACAATCCAGTATTTTTTGGGAGCTCCTGTGGGCCCCATCCCAAATGTGAGAGCAGTATTCGATGATCAGGCAGATTTGTGATTTGTATAGAGTAGTAGCTGTTTGAAGTTAAAGTAATGCCTCAAACAAAAGAAAAAAAAAACTAATTTTTTTGGATGCAGAGGAGGCAATATTTGTGATATGTTTGTGCCAAGAAAGATTTGAGATCTTCCTGAATAGAGATTTAGGTATCATCAAGGGAAACACAGGAAGGAAAAGAGTTCTTTTTGGTGGGAAATAATGCAGAGCTGTGTTTTGCCAGTATTCAAGTTAACAAGCTATCCCGTTGATGAATGTTTTGAAGATCAGAATTTAAGGCAGTACAGGTTAGAGTTATGCAGGTTGTGGTGATTTGTGCTTTGCAAGGTTTGTCAAACAAAAAGGAGTACAGTGTACTGTCATCAGCAAAACTGTTGCATTTATATATATTACTTGTATAGTTAGAAGATAAGGAGCCATCCACCATCACTCAAAGTGAGCATCCAGTCAGAAAGCTGACTATCCAATTGCAGAAGTGAGGCATCAGACAAAATAATGAGAGTTTACTTAAGTAAACCTTAGACCTTTGTGCTAGACTTGGTCAGAAGCCTTGGAGATATCAAGAACAACCACTTGAGATGAGGTGACATAAGCTAGTAGATTCACTGTTTATCAGCAGTGGCAGAATCCATACTGTCTGTCATTTAGATGAGAGTCTTCAGTGCAGTGTAGAAGCTGAGTGTTGATGGTTCTTCCCATTACTTTAGAAAAAATTGAGGTGAGAGAAATTGAACAGTAGCTTGAAGGTAAAGATTTGTTATCCTTCTTAAGAATAGGTCATAGGGGCTAATTTCCAAACGACAGGATAGATACGAGTGGCATAAGAAAGTGCAAGTAAGTAACATAGAGTGGGAGTCAACTCTGGAATGCAGACTTTTAGAACAATCAGAGGAATACCAGAGACTTGGTATCCAATTTGAGCAAAAATTTTCTGATCTCTTTCTGGTGAAAGGGCAAACATGGCATTGAATGTTGAGTGTGTTTGTAATGGTTGGGGACATTAATCATGATTGGCTGTACAAGAATTGGAGAAGTAAGAAGCAGAGGTTGGCTTTTTCTGTGGGTGATGATGCAGTTGTACTATCTGGGTATAATACTGGTGGGAGTAGTTTTGAGCAGAAGTTATGGCCAATAACTTTGGCTGGAGCTCAGAAGGCATGGCTGCTGTTTGGGCAAGATGCAAGTTTCCTACTTTTATCTCTCCCAAAGTCAGTTTTTCATGTGGTGATAATTTTCTTGCAGCTGTTCCAGGCTTTGGTGTAATCAGTATAGCAAGATGGAGTTTTGGATGCAAGCCAGTTGCAGTATGCTTGACTGTTTTTGCACAGCACTGGTGCAAATTGTGGGAGAACCAGGGCTTAAATACTTGGTGAGGATTTAGGGTGGAGTAGGGTCTTCAGGGTATAAATATTTCCATGCCGATAAGAATTTTCATGATTCATTCTGCAGATGGCTGGAAACAGTAATCTGACCAGGGTAAAGAGGCATAGAAGTTGTGAAGATCATCTCACATGGCTTTCTTGTAATGCCATGCAACATTTGGATATGAGTGGTTTTCTATGTTTCCCCATGTGGGGAAGGGGGAAGAGATCTACACTAGATGTGGTCTGAACTGCCTAGAGGACAGACAACATTCACAATATATAGTATACCCTCGATTTAACAGACAAAATTTCCAGTCCTATGTCACATGTGAAAATTAACACCCTGTTAATTTTAAAATGCTTTTAACCAAGATTTGCTTATAATTAAATTAACAGATTATTTTTTGTTATTAATTTCTTGTTATTTTTAACAAATTTTGGTGAATAGGCCATCATATGTTGGAAAAACACTGTAGTAATTTAGCCGACATAAATGAGTCACCGCTCATAAAACATGTTCGGCGAATGATTAGGACACGATCGCACTGTGATTGGTTCTTTTGCCACGTGGCATGACTTTCTGCGGCAGTTTTATTACACACATTTTCATAATTTTAGGGAGTTAATTATAAAAATACAGCAGAATTCAAAAGTTAAAAAAAAAAACCTTGATAGTTTTTCAAAGCAGGATTACCTAAACCAAACACCTCAACATCGAACATTAACTTCATTAATCATTAACTTATCTAAAAGTGTGAAAATTGTGTGTAAAACAATTTTTTTGTTATTACATTGCTAATATTGATAAAATTGCAGTGTAATGTTACAGATATTTTTATTTTAAAAAATTCACGATTTAACTGACTTTCGATTTAATGGACATCCCTTAGCCCCTATTAGTCCATTAAATCGAGGATTTACTTAGATGGATCACTAGTGGGAAGAAATCCAGGGTGTTTGGGGAGTGGTTGAGATTGTCTGATATTCTAGTGGGAATGCAAACAATTTGAGGGGGATCATTTGTGATTGCAAATGTTTCAGCCTCTCTACCTGCTTGATCTGTGCAGTTGAAAGCAGGCAGCCAGCTGGTGTAAACTTTGAAGTTGCCAAGGAGGATGACTTAGCTGTTAGGAAAGTTAGTTTGAAGAAAATCAACATTGAGAGAAAGGTAATGGAGGAGTTCTGAGTGGTTGTTGGCAATAGGAGAGTGCTAGATGCAGCATATGAATCTGGTAGAATGAGGTAGGATGACTTTTAGCCAAAGGATATCAAAATTAGGAAAGTCTAGATGCTCTTTTGCATGATATATTGAGAGAACATGTGCACAAACTCCATCTCTGAGGCAAAAGGACTCAAAGAGTATGTAGTTCGGAAAGCAGAGATAAGTAGTGTTTGAGGAGGTTGAGATTTTCATTTGTCAGGAAAAATAGGTAAGATTTAGCTGTCTGGAGGTGGAAGTGGACATCATTGTGGTTATAACTGAAAACGTATATATTTGTGAAATGGATCTGAAAGATTCTGTAGTGAAGTTTGCTGTTGACCATATGGGTTCCACATGATCCCTATGCAATGTCTGGGTTCAAATTTCCATGCTAGTTATTTGCAGAATTTGTTTTTCTTGGTAAGGTTCCTTCTTTATAATTAATTGTCCATGCTTTGTCTCCACTTGGATGTTTCTCTTCTAGTTCTTTTTCTAAACACTGCCTTTGTTCGCAGATCATATCTGGCCGAGCTTGTACAGGGTAAGGGGCTGGTGCCTTTCAACTTGTTTGCAGCTGATATGAATGCAACTTGCTGAACAGTTGGCAAAATCGCATGTTCCTGCCCAATGGAAACTCTTCCTCCTTTGTTAATTATTTTCACTTAAAAACTGTATTAAAAAAAAAATAACATATTTTAAAAAGCTTAGACTTTTTTAATTCTAATTTAATATTATTTCACTATTCTCTAATGTACACTAATCAAAACCTTGGTTTTAATAGTCTCATTTCTTCCCCCAGACATATTTGAATTATTGTATGCAAATTTGCAATATTAATTATTTACAGGAAAGGAAAATATACAAAGAACTGGTTGGAAGCACTAGTTCCTCCTTTAGCCAGCTTTCTACATAAAACAAGCAAAAAAGGAGTTTATCCTTAAGTGAGCAGATAAGAGTTGCCAGTATCAGTTCTATACCACTTTAAAACCATATATCAGATAGGCAACTCTCATCCATTCACCTAAGGACAAGCTCTCCCCTTTATCACATCCAGGAGTATATGAAGTGCTCTGCTTGTGACCTGACTTGCTATGGACAGACAGGAACAAATGTTGACATCCAGCTTGAAGAACATAAAAATTACTTTTGACACTATCATTATGGCAAGTCAGGATTAGCAGACCATGTCTTGAATACCCTTTCACACAGAATCAAATGGAAGAAAACAAAAGTACTACACAGAAGATAGAAAGATTGTTTTTAGAATCAGTAGCAGGTTTTAAACATTCTCCAAACCTCAATAACTATGGCTGTATCAATCTATCAAAGATCTGGGAGACAGTCATTTTCTTCTTCTTCTTCATCTCATCCATCTGGTGATGGTTTGAGTCCCATTTGTACAATCTGTCTCCAAATGGCTCTATTTCTAGTCTTCTCAAACATAGTGAAGCTAGAAAATTCGCCTCTTTCTTTTAAGGATCTGAGCCAACTTTTCCTCAGTCTTTTGGATGGATACTATTTTCCTATTCTTCCAAGAAATGGTCGTTTTAAGATCTAATTAATACTTGTTTTTTTTCTCTCTGTATCCAACAGCAGATGGTGCCAATTAGGACTTTAATTCCTTGTGTTGTCCATTAGTCTTTTTAAACTAATCCTACTGTTAACCAAATTGTTGCTGTTTATGTACTGTGACAATTGGTTTTTGCGTGAAGATGATGGATATAATACCAGCGAAATATTGGCAAATAAGTTAAATAAAGTAATATTTTCTTATTATAATGAATGTTTATTTTCTTGATCATCTAACTAGAGTAGTTATTTGAACAATAGTTCAAGTGTTAACTAATAAATATTTATTAAGCCTACTAGTTTCACCAAACTTTAGCTGTTGGCATCTTCAGGGTACAAGCACTGGTTTAAAAAACATTACACAAATATGAATAACTGTAAAATTCTGACGATTATAGTTGCAAACTGAAATAGCATTGAACGTGAGTGATACACGTATCGCGTGGATGTGATTAACTAGTTGTTGCTAAGGAACATTCTGTACTTTGCATTGAAGTTCATTTCCTGTGTGTTAAGAGATATAATTAGGGTTTTCCATATTTCTGGGAGTATTAAACCTTGGTTCCTGTTAAGGTTATCAATAGAGTGAGCGACTATAGCTGCTTCTTTAAACATTCGGGAGTGGTAGTCTTCTTCTATGTAAGGGGAACAGCTTTTATCCCACTCAATGACATGGTTAGTTGTAAAAAAAAAAATGTGATGACAGGCCTGATATGTCTTGTCTGTTGTTTTTGACGTAACCAATGTGCTCCTTCTGTTTAATTTCGAGGCTTCTTGATGTCTGCCAGATGTAACTTGAACCACATGAGCATGGAATATTGTAAACTCCAGCATATTTATTGAAAGGATGATTATCTTTTGGAGATCTTAGTAGTTTACGAATTGTTTCTATAGGTTTGAATGTCACTCTTATTTTGTTTGGTTTGAGGAGATTAGTGAGCTTGTTGGAGATGCCACTCACATACAGAATCGCAATAGTTTTGATATAGACAGAAGGAGCACATTGGTTACGTCAAAAACAACAGACAAGACATATTAGGCCTGTCATCTCATTTTTCTACAACTAACCATGTCATTGAGTGGGATAAAAGCTGTTTCCCTTACATAGAAGAAGACTACCACTCCCAAATGTTTAAAGAAGCAGCTACAGTCGCTCACTCTGTTGATAGCCTTAACACTCCCAGAAATATGGAAAATCCTAATTAGATCTCTTAACACACAGGAAATGAACTTCAATGCAAACTACAGAATGTTCCTTAGCAACAACTAGTTAATCACGTCCACGCGATACGTGTATCACTCACTTTCAATGCTATTTCAGTTTGCAACTATAATCGTCAGAATTTTACAGTTATTCATATTTGTGTAATGTTTTTTAAACCAGTGCTTGTACCCTGAAGATGCCAACAGCTAAAGTTTGGTGAAACTAGTAGGTTTAATAAATATTTATTAGTTAACACTTGATCTATTGTCCAAATAATTACTTTATTTTCTTTTTATTTTGTATTGTGAATTAATACCGTCAAATAAATTGACAGTGCCTGAGAAAACTGAAATAAAAGACCTGATTTGGAATCCTGACAAATAACAGATATATTTGGAGGATAATTTTTGATAGGAAGTTAATAATTTCAACTTTGTGTGTGCTGCTATCATAATATCCTATGCACCTTTGAGGATATATATCAGGAATCTGATTGAAAGATGAGCATTTGTTAAAAGTTTTTTCACTTGATTATACTATAAATTAAGGATGCCAATAAATTATATTCTTGGTTTCATCCTTTATCTAAGTGTAAGCAAACAAAGTTTGTGCATTTGCACCTGCATTACTTCAACCTTGGTATCACTCCTGAGTCAGGCTTCCACTGATGAGACCTCATGAAATTACTTCACATGCAAATTTTGTTGCTTACACTCGATTAAGGATGAAACCAATAATATAATTTCTTGAAATTTATGAAGATGAGCATTTTTTTGTTCAATTTATATATATATATATTATTATAATAATTAGAAGAAACACACGTATAAACCACAGTGAAAATTATTTAATTGTAAATATTTCATCCTAAGTATCTTAGGACATCATCAGTACAGTATTTAAACAAAAATTAGGAATAACATACAGTTAGGGTGCATAAATATGTTATTCCTAATTTTTGTTTAAATACTGTACTGATGATGTCCTAAGATACTTAGGATGAAATATTTACAATTAAATAATTTTTTTCACTGTGGTTTATACGTGCATTTCTTCTAATTATGAACGCACCACAGGTTTCGTTATTTAAAAAAAAAATAAATAAATAAAAAATATTATTATAATAATTGTGAATAGAGAATTATAATAATTTAAACTTCATGTAGTACTGCCATTATATCCTGTACCCCCCCCCCAAAGGGCATATACACTGTTTGTAAAAAGTCAATGGACACCATAGAGTGGGGAACAAACAGCTATGGCTCCTACCTTAATAAGGTGTAGGACCTCCTTTTGCTGCAGTGATCTCACCAATCCTACGGGCATACTTTCCACAAAAGGATGATAGCGATCAATGGGAAATTTGGATCATTCTTCCTGTAGGCATGTAACAAGGTCCTGGACTGTTGTAGGGCAGACGTCCCCTTGACCTCACCCAATGCTCCAGTTCATCTCACATTTGTCTCATAGGGTTGAGATCAGGGCTCTGTGGTGGCCAGTCAAGTGTGGTATCCACAAACCACACAGTGTGTCATACTGAGACGATGGTCAGTTCTGTAAAAACACCACAAATAGGAAACATTGCATTGTCCAGAATGTTCAGATTCCTCTCAGAGTTTAATGTTCATGGTACTACAAACAGAGGTCCATTGCCAAAGCAAGAAAAACAAGACCATACCATCACACTGCCACCTCTGAATTTCATAGTTCGGGTTATGCACTCTGGTAAGATACATAGTAAAATACAACCATGTTTGGATACAACCAGATATGGTAAAACACAACCGCCACACCTATCCATCTGCTTGGTAGAGGGTGTATTGTGAATTGTTGCCCCATAATACAGCTTTCCAATCTTCTACAGCCTACTATACATGCTCTCTACACCAATTGAAGACAACACTGCATGTTGGTTCGAGTAGTGTTGGGCTTATATATTGGGGTCCTATGTAAACCTATGCTGTGTGCCTTGGTTCTGATTGTTTTTGTGTAGATTCGTGTTCCAGTTGATGCTCGGAACTCTGCATTCAATGTGTTGGCTGATGAATGTTGGTTTTTACATATTGTCCTTTGTAGCACCCTACAGTCATGTTAGATGAGTGTGGTGGGTCATCCACTGCAAGTACCACTTGCAGTTGATTCCTTGCACTTCCATCTCAGTATGGTATTATTGAGTGTTGAACTGGAATCACCCAATTTGTCAACAATTTACCAAACAGATATTCCTGCAATGTACCTCTGTCAAACTCCGTCAGTTCCCTTCTCACAGCTGTTTCACCTAGACACAGTTGTACTGACTGGGGAACATCATATCCCTCCAATTTATATTGGCTACAAACACGTGGCTTGTTACACAGCACAATGCACCTTGCCCATGGGAGTGCCCATTGACATCTTTCCAAGCAGTGTGTATTAGGAATTGAATGATTTTGAAGGTTTTTTCCCTTTAATTATTATTAAAATGCAATGAATAAGGTCAATTATTTTGTGTTTTGAGTAGTTTTTTTTTTTAATTTTATTTTTTTGTTTTTCAATTTGTACATTAAAGTGTAATTTTGCAGTCAAGTTCTGTTTTAACATATGTTTTTGTGACAGAGAAAAGTCATGAGCACATTTTTTAAATATGCTCATGATTTAAATGAGCATATTTAAATCATGGCATATATGTGTATGTATTACAGTGTATGCTTACAGCCTATCCTCATATCATGTAATTTTCAAATTATGTAAAGCATTACCCTTCGTAACCGTGGCCTCGAAAAAGAGTAATAAACGAAAACTTATTACTTTGGATACTAAAATTGACATTATTAAAAGGTTTGATAACAGAGAAAACAAAGCAAACATCGGAAGAGCTCTAGGCTTTGGTGAATCAACTATACAAGCCATTTTAAATAAAGCGACTGAGTACTGCGAACAAGGCAAAGTGGCATCTGCATCTTTGAGTATGCAGTGTACTAGGAATAGAAGCCCATTAATGATCAAAATGGAAGATTTACTATTACTTTGGTTAGAAGATTGTAATCAGAAGCTTATTCCCATCTACAGCAATAATCTTAGGCTCAAGGCTTTAAGCCTTTTTTCTACACTTAAAACAAATATCAAGATATGACTGCAACATTTTCTGCAAGCAAAGACTGGTTAGAAAATTTCAAATCTTGATCTGGAATGAAAAATGTAAAATTAACAGGCGAAGCAGCAAGTGCTGATAAAGATGTTGCAGCCAGATATCCAGTTGAATTAAAGAAAATAATCAAAGAAAATGGATACAACGATCATCAAATATTCAACGTAGATGAAACTGGCCTGTTTTGGAAGAAAATACCAACAAAAACATTTTTAACAAGAAAAGAACGAACCACACCTGGTTATAAAGCATCCAAAGATCGCTTAACACTTTTACTTGGAGGTAATGCTGAAGGTGATTTCAAATTAAAGCTAATGCTAATTTATCGAACAGTGAACCCAAGCGTTTTTAAAGACTGTAACAAACAATCCCTTCCAGTAATATGGGAATCAAATAAAAAGGCATGGCTTACCAAACAGTCGTTTGAAGAATGGTTCACTTTGCATTTTTGTCCCGCAGTTGAAAATACTGCAATGAAAATAATTTAGCTTTCAAAGTTCTTTTAGTATTGGATAATGCCCCTGGACATCCCACCTCTCTTAATGATTCAAATAGTAATGTGCAGGTTGTATTTTTACCACCGAATACGACATCTTTGATACAGCCTATGGACCAAGGAGTCATTTCTGTATTCAAGGCTTACAATATTAGAAGAACTTTCACCCAGGCAATTCAAGCTACAACTGGAGATGATCCAATCACTTTAGAGGAATTTTGGAAAAAAATACGATATTAAACAAGCAGTTATAAACATTCACGAGTCTTGGGAAGAAGTGACAGCCAACTGTATGAGAGCAGTCTGGAAGAATCTTTTGCCTGAATCTGCAAATAATTTTGGTAGTTCTATTAATCCTGTCAACGAAGTTATCGATAATATTGTTTTGATTGGAAGTGCTGTTGACTTTGAGAATGACGATTCAGAAAATATTCGAGAATTATTGGAATCGCATTCGAAAGCCCAAAGTAACGAAGATCTTCTTGGAATCCAAATGTAGAGAGAAGCATGAACGTTAGTCACGGTTTAGATAAACAAATTGATTGTTATCGCAAAATCATGGAGGAGAAAAAAAAAAGCTACCACTGTTCAATTTACGTTAGATAAGTTTTTATGTAACAAATATGTATAAATAAAATATATAAAAACGTGTCACCTTAAAAAATAAATGTTTAAATTTTTATATTTTGCAGGATTCATTATAATTATTCCCATTAATTCTTAACATTGAATAATGCAGTTTTGATATATGCGGTGTCCATCGAGGATTAATTAATTACATATATCAAGGGATACCTGTATGTATGTGTGTGTGTGTGTGTGTGTGTGTGTATATATATACTCTTTATTAATGAATCATCTGTATATCATTATAATAACATTAAACAGTAAGTAATTTAGGTGATTGATCCCTATCATCAGTTGCTGAATGATTACTCACTCAGCTGTATCTTCTGTCACTTCCCTGCCATCAACATACATACATTAAAGTTAATTCTGTCATAGTTGTTTTGCCTTACTAGTAAACACCACATGGCACAAGAACCTTAAGAGGTTCTTGTGCCATGTGGTCAGCTAATTTTTTCTCTCATCTGATTTTACCTTCCTCATCATGCTAGTCACCCTTTTTATTTGTGCTTTCATGAATTTGATCATGAATTTGCTGATTACATTTATCCTTGTATACCCTCCACAACATATTTTCCCGTGGTCCTTAATCATCATACTCATCCATTTTAACTCTCATCTCATTTATTATCCTTAAGTTAAATGGATATACTACTACAACTTAGTTATAGGATTTTTCATTTGGATTCAGTGTTCATTAAACTTATCTAGGCACAAAAATAATGACAAATAGTAACAGTATTGATTATATAATTAACAGGTATACACCATAAAAAAAAAAAAAAAATCGTATGTTATAATACATAGTTTTGAATATATTTAAATTACTGTTTGTTTAGGAAACTATATCCTAATTTTTTTTCTGAAATTTTTAACTTTAGCAAACTTCAAATGGCTCATATTGATAAATTAGGGAAAATGACAACATATTTTGAACCCGAACCTGACAGAAGACGACGTAAGTAATTTTTCCCATAATATTTATTTTTATATATGCATTAAAAGGTGGAAAGTTAAATAGATAAAATATAGCTTTATCCATTTGGAATCTGCTTTTGACAATAACATCCTTACAAATAGATAAAATTGTGAAAAAGTATAACATTCCAGTACTTGAAAATTTAATCATAAGCAAATTCCTGGTGTGCACTCTAAAGGGGTGTACTGGACACCCTGTAAGTACTATGTGAAATGATTATTAATAAATGAAAAATAATATTATAGGGTGTATAGGACCGTCCTGTAAGTACTACAAAATTATTATTTAATGAAACAATATTAACCTCATATCAACAATTTTCCTACAGTTTAATCAATTTCTCAGGACTAGATTGTTGGGTCTTATAAGGTACTTCTAACTGCATCAATCAACCTAGATCTTGTTCTTCTAGATCTATAGTCTCAGACTTTGCAGCTAATATTCATGTTCCACAATTTTCACCCACTCTTCTTTCTATATACCAGTGAGTTACTCTAACATCTAGGTTGTCATAAACATATTACAAATGTTGCCTGGTCAACATCTAAAAAATTAAGTTTTCTCTTTAACTCTCGGTGTTACTCTTATCGCTGAACAGCTGTTAGTTCTGTACGAATTACAGATTGATCCATAGAATACTATTTTTGCATTTGGGAGGGTGTCCCGAAGAGCTCCCTAAAAATACTTGGCTCATTATAGAAGAAATTAGTTAAGTTGCTTAACCTTTCTCTCACTTCACTCTACTCTCTTTCACATGGCCTTTCAGTTTCTGGTGTTTGCATTTTCCACAAGTATTTTCATAGTCACCATTCATCAGAATTGGCATTGACAATTTCTCCACTATCTTATATTGCTTGTCTTCCCTCCATATTTCCTAAAGAGCTTATATTCTTGTTTTAATCCACCCCAATTATAAACAACTAAAATTCATAGTGCAACTTATGAGCATGAAGTATCTTCACATTAACATGTTGAATGAAGATACAACATGTGATTAACGTGAAGTATGTTCACAGCAAGTCTGATTGTGTATATATATATATATATATATATATATATATGACAGAATGATCATTGACTCGGTTAACATACATAGTTTTATGAAAAAAATTGAATGACTAGAACCGAGATTTAATTAAAAAGGTTTTAAAACCTTTAATACATACTGTGAATCTCAAGCAGCAAGAATACAATATAATAACAAAGTAAATCTTATAAGAAAATTTGAAACGTTAAAGAGATTACAAAATAATAGGAACTCAAAACCACACATCAATATTGACAAAGTCGTTATCAACAAATTATATACTTTCAGTTGTAGAACAAAGCATCCTTAGTAAAGGTCTAAACTTCATTCCTTCCCCAAAATTAATACCAAAGGAGACACTACTTACAAAAATAGAAAAAGCTGCTGCTTCTCTCCCTCCACAAGATGCAAACCTTCTACGTATTGAATCAATCTTTATTATCAATAATGCAAAACCACCTGCAGACAACATTACTTCAACTGAACGCAAAGCTATTAAAAGTTTAAAAAACAACAGAGATATAATCATCCTCCTGCAGATAAAGGAAATGCAACAGTCATCCTGAACTCCGAAGATTACAAGAATAAAATGATTGAATTACTACATAATGATACCTACTCAATACTTGAGAGAGATCCAACTCGTGAACTTCAAAATCATACAAACAACTTTTTAAAAACAACTGAATTATCCCGAAACGTCTGTTTATCTCTACGCTCTCTCCATCCGTTAATTCCTCGCATATATGGTGTTCCTAAAATCCATAAAGAGAACACCCCATTACGCCCAATTGTAGAAGGTATCGATTCTCCTACATACAATCTTTCAAAATACCTTGCCAAATACCTCAAAAGTTTTTCAGGGAAATCACCATCCTTTATCAAGAACACTACAGTATTTGTTACATACATCAAGGATATTACAGTTGATGAAAATGACATCATGGCTAGCTTGGACATAACTTCTTTGTTCACTAATGTCCCAACAGATGAAGTCCTAACATTACTCAAGGACAAGTTATCCAAAAAAATGTTAGCCTTGCTTACACATTGCATCAGGTCCGGTTACTTCAAATTTCAAGATAATATATACAAACAAAATCATGGACTGGCTATGGGCAATCCTTTATCTCCGGTTCTTGCAAATATTTACTTAGAAGATTTTGAAACCAAGGCTATCTCTTCCTTTATTTTAACACCTAAAGTTTGGAAACGTTATGTGGATGATGTCTTCATTGTTTGGAGCCATGGACATGAATCCCTTATGGTTTTCCTCGAACATCTCAATAGCCGACATCAAAGTATTAAGTTTACTGCTGAGCTTGAAACGGATAATTCCTTGCCTTTTCTTGATGTCAAACTGACTCGCTCTTCTGGTAAACTAAAAATATCGATATATAGAAAACCCACACATACCAACAGATATCTGCACAGTCAGTCCCATCATTTCCCTCCTCATAAGCTTGGAATAATTTCCACCTTGGGACATAGAGCCCGTTCTCTTCTTGATGATCCAAATGAACTGCTTACAGAAATAAACCATCTGAAAACTTCTTTCGAAGTTAATGGATATTCCAAGAAATATCATTAACAAATTCCTTCTTAATCCTCCTAGACATCACTCAGAAGAAACAAATAGATTCAAAAGCAATATATCTATTCCTTACATAAGTACTGTTTCACATAAATTAGCAAAAGTTCTAAAAAAAATACAATATCAGAACCTTGTTCACTCCACTTCCAAAGATCCGTCCCTTAATTAGCCACCCAAAATCTTTCATCATCAACTAAAATACCCTGGCATATATAAAATATTATGTGACTGCGATATTCCTTATTTCAGGCAGACAGACAAATCTGTCAAAATGCGTATGGAAGAACACATGAGAGACATTACTTACAAGAGACAGCGAGCGAGTGCATTATCAAGTCATATCCTTTTCTCGGCTAATCCTAATGATGATAACCAAAGTCACAAAGTCTGCTGGGAAAAATCTACAAACATCTTCCGTTGCAGTGACGAAATAGAGAGAAAAATTGTGGAATCGAGAGAAATCATCTTCAATCCTGTTCATCTAAATAACAACTTAAGCTACAACCTCCCAGATAGTCATTCAGCTGTAATCATGTACTGGCGTTCACGTGATGCAGCAAGCACGCACTCTCCCAACAATGCAACAAATGAAAGAACAGCTTCAAATACAACTACAACGTTTTCATGCTAATTATGTATAAAGACTGTCTATGTTGTTCATAGTCTTTTAACCCTCAATGTTTAGTGTTTTTTCTTTTATAATGTCACCTGAAGAAGGCTGTTACAGGCCGAAACTAGTAGTGTGTTTATATTAAAACCTTTTTAATTAAATCTCGGTTCTAGTCATTCAATTTTTTTCATAAAACTATATATATATATATATATAGAGAGAGAGAGAGAGAGAGAGAGGCTGTTGGCTCCACATCAGTTGCCTTAGTGTTGCATAATGCAAGTCATGCTTTCTTTCAGACGTGTATATTATTATTGTCTTATGGGAAGCATCACTACCAGACCTGTTTTGACCCTTAAGTTCTCATCCATAGGAGACAAGGAGATGGACATCTAAAAGGACATGTGCTTTGCATTATGGGATACTAAGGTAATTGAAATGAAATCATAGGCTTTTACATACAAGTAGACTTGTTGTGAAGATACTTCACATGCAAATTTTATTTGCTTACATTTATAATTTATTTCATAACCAAGTGAAGAATTTATACAGCTATGTGATCCATAGTTTTTATAAATATAGTGTTACACCATTTTTATACTTGTATGTAGAAAACATATGACTTCTGCATCGACTTAACTTCAGTATCTTCCTGTGTCTAGGAGACCTTAATAAAGATAGAAACTGATCTAGGTAGTGACCCTTTTATAATGCATAACAATATACATGTCTGTAATGAAGTGTGCTTTGCATTATGGGATACCAAGGCAATTGATCTGAAGTCAAGTCTGTATACGTCTAGATTTCTCGTGAAAATATTTCATGTGCCATTCACTTTAGATAAGGATTAAAACAAGACTATAATTTCTTGTCTTGTATAATATTTCCAAAGAGCACAATCTACAGTCTTCAAATCCAGTGTTAACAAGTTTTTTTCCTCAACTTCTACCTATCCACAGAATTAATGAACTGTAGGTTGAACAGCCTATTATGCATGGGATTACTACATATTAAAATTATACATGTATTACACATCCCAGCAAACTATTTTGAAAAAAAATATATATATCAATTAGAGTGAATTAAAGAAAAGTGTTTCTGGTCACTTTGGCTTATAGCCAAACTTGATATTAGTGTACTACTGGAACTGGAAGTGTTCCATGCCATTTTCATATTTTTGTTTATCACTCATATATTAATAACATTTTACTAAAATATATAACATTTTATTCAGCCAAATTGTTCAATTAAATAGCTGTTTATGTATTTTAAGCAGTTTAATAAATTGCAGCTTTATATTTTGGTGCTTAAAATATTTTTTTTTTAGAATCTAGGTTTTCACAAGCTATTCGAAAACTAGTCACCAGAGAAGAAGATAAGGTATGTGAAATTAGTAAATAAATAATTGCAAATACAGTGTAGATGGATTATTTCATATCATTTCAGTTGTTTTGTGGTGCCTTTTGTACTTACAGATAGCTTAGAATCCTTCAATTTCTCCCAAGAAGAGGTAAATCTTCACCATAAAATTATTACCTCACTTCAACTTCTGTTCAAAAATAATGGTGAGCTCTATTAACAGTCACCTTCAGCATTATCTAGAAACCGCTGTCAGTAAATGATAATATGGATTCCATTGTTGTCAGGGAATGTTCTTGATATAACATCTTTGGGCTCCATGAAAAGTTCTAAAAATTTTGAATGTGTCAATTTTTGAAAAATTTTAAACAATAAATAAAGCAGTTAGCCATTGATATCACAGACTGTTTCTATATTGTTATGTCTATTCTTTTTTCTTTTTTTTTTTTTTGCTGTTGTTCTTATCTGTTTTTTTTATTTGGTGACAGAATTTTTATCAATCAGTTTGTGTTGAAAATAATTCTATGCTCAAGATTTGTGAAAAAATTTTATAAAATTATATTAATTGAAATTCAAATCATACTAAGAAATATGATTTGAATATTTCCTTTTCCCCCAAATTTCCAATTTATCGATATGTTTGTCATTATGCTTCCAGTTAATTATACTGTTCTACTTTCATGAACAGCAGATGTTAAATTACAGTGTTTTCATTTCAGTTTTGAGATTGATTTTTAAAATTTTATAAGTTTTTTTTATGTTATAAGCAGTAATATTTCGATACGAAGTTGGCTTTAAATTAAAAATACACATGAATAGTGCATTTTTCTGAGATACTCATTTCAATAATAATGGTCAAGAACATGGGAAAAAATCAGCTGCACTCTCAAGAGAACATATTTCACTTCTTCAGGCACTATTTTTAGGCAAGATGGTAAATTAAATTTGGAAATAGATAACAGGATAAGCTAGGCTAGTATGGGGGAGATACAGGTGAATAAATTTATTTGGAATTAGTGTGTTCAAACTAGTTTCTTAGATCTTCTTACAGATTTGAGAGTTGAGTTAGAAATAAAATAATTAAAAACTAAAGACCACAGATATGATAGAGAGCCGGGGGGGTCTTTGAAAAATTAGGTGGCATCAGTGGCAGAGTGAGATTAAAAATAAAGATAACAGAAAGAAACTTGGTCATTGGCATACACTAATGTATGATCAGATAATTTAAGATGAATTATAATTAACAAGTTATATTCTTGTTTCAATCTTTTATCCAACTAAGTAAACAAAATTTGCGCATGAAGTATCTTCATGACTAGTCTACTTGTATATAGAGGCTGTTGACTTCACATCAAATAAAATAGAAAAATATTTTTTTTTAATTCGCTTACAGTTATGTCTATCTCATACATTTTGTAATATTCATATTCTCCCCAGAGAGAGAATGCTTTTTTAAAAAAAATTATTTTAAGGGAAAAAAAATGGCTGAAACAGCTAAGTATATAAATAGAATAACATTTTTAAAATGTAGAAAAGCACCAGTAATTTCTACTTGTCCAAGTTAAACACATTTTCTGATCTCCTCAAGCACATTAGATCTGTATGCATTTTAGTGGATCACTTTTAATCAACCAGATTTTATGATACCAAACAGCAATTTTTTTGAACATATTGTTTCCTCTGAATCTCCATGGAATTTTTATGGTAAGTAAAGAACATCATATTATCATTAAACTAAGTGTTTCCTTGACACCAATAGAATTGTCATTAATACTTTCAGGCCTCTATTAATAAAATAACAAACACATGGAAAGGCTTATTGTGTACACAGTACATGTTATTTATTTTCTTAAATTCTAATTAGGTGCCATCTATATTGCAAAAAGAGAGAAAATAAATATTAATTAGATCTTAAAATGACTGTCTCCCAGATTTTTGGTACAACCATACTTATGGAGGTTTGGAGTATGTTTTAAAACTTCTGTTGATTCCAAAAACAATCTCTCTCTCTGACTTATGACCTGTGTTTTCTTCTAATTGATTCTGTGTGAAGTGGTATCCAAGGCATGGTCTGCTAGACCTGACTTGCCATAACAGTAGTGCTGGATGTATTTTTTATGTTCACCAAGGCAGATGTCAACAGTTGTCAAATTGGCAACTCTCATCTGTTCACCTAAGGACAAACTCTTTTCTTTATCACATTCAGGAGTTTATGAAGTGTCCTGTTCTTGTGACCAGACTTACTATGGACAGCCTTGGGGAACATAAAAAATACATCCGGCACTATCATTATAGCAAGTCAGGTTTAGCAAACCATGCCTTGTATACCACTTCACGTAGGATCAATTGGAAGAAACAAACGTGCTACACAGAAGTCATTATAAATCAGAGAGAGAGAGAGAGAGATTTGTAATGGGAATCAACAGAAGCTTTAAAACATACTCCAAATCTCAACAAGTATGGCTGTATAAATTTACAGTAAAAAAAAAAAATTTTAAACTAGTCCCACTGTTATACTAGACCAGTGGTTCTTAACCTGGAGTGTGTGCACCCCTGGGGGTGCGAGAGAAGTTTCTAAATTTTGACCCAGATTCGATGGACGACAGCTATTTAATAAAAGACGATCTTATTGAAATTGAGCCAATGCACGTATTCAAGTGAAATTTGAAAAACTGGACTTAGAACAATTCCGGTGTACACGGTTAGAACCTTATCCACAGCTGACAAAAGCAGCATTGCAGACACTTTTACCATTTGCCACCACCTACTTGTGTGAAATGGGATTTTCATCACTTTTGCACATAAAAACAAAAGCCAGAAATCGCTTGAATGCAAGTGATGACTTATGCATGGCTCTTTCAAAAAAGGAGCCTTGCTTCAAAAGTATTATTATGAATAAACAACAACAACAACATAGCCATTAAAAATTGAGATATTGTTTTGTATGTATATGTAAATGTATGTGTTTATTTTTCAATAAATAAATTATCTTGCAATAGATGTAATTTCCTAAATAAAGAAATAGAAACACATTTTTCAAGGGGGTGCTGATCACTAAAAAGGTTAAGACCCACTGTACTAGACTGTAGTCCCAAATTGTTGTTGTTTCACGTACTGTGACAAACTGTTTTTGTGCTCTGAAGATGCTGGATATAATACCAGTGAAATATCAGTAAATAAATTGATAAATATTATATTCTTATCATTCTGTGTTGTCATCAATACCGTTGAAAATAAATGAAATAATAGTGTTTTCTAAAGGCTTAGATTTCACCATAGGTCCACGAGCCATTCTCATTATGCATTTCCTATTTAATATTGATAAAAACCTTCATTATGTCCCTTATCCTACTACAAGTAGAATCTGTTTTTAATCTTCATTTGTTTTTTTAATTTATACCTTTTTTATACCAATTGAAGTAGAAAATTAATTTTTGCTCCTGCCTTCTTTTAGATGTAACAACAGTTTAATTATAATAAGAGCTAATAAAGAATCTGCTGTAGTCATACAAGATGAAAACAATTACTTCAGGAAGCTTAACATTTTACAACTCTGAGACTTTAGGGTCATTGAAGATCCATAAAGAAGATGTTCCATTATGACCTATTTGTAGATTCTCTTGACATTCCAAACTTTCAAAACAACTGTCAAAAGTTCTCTTCTGATTTTATTGTAAATTTTCCAAATGTGAAAATTTCAGGAAAACAAGGTTTACAATATTCAAACCCCTTCCTTACCAACAGATCTTTTGATTAGTTTTGATGTAGTTTCACTCTTAACAAATATTAATCTTACAGATTCATTACTTAATTTATAAGAATTTCTCCTGAGATGTTGTAAAACTATTTAACTTCATTATAATTACTGCCAAAATTTGAAGGAAAGATGGGTTAGCCAACAACTACCACATAGAACATCGAGAAAATCATATACTGTACTTACAATTCTCCCCCCCCCCCTCAAAAAAAAAAAACTTCCTATGTGGCTTCAATATGTCAACATTTCTGCAGTCTGGAACTCCTCTCTCTGAACTTCACAAAATGAATTTAATTTTCTAAGACAACAATCCTTCCATTTCAGGGCATTCTAATCCAAAGTAAATCTAACGTTTGCCTTCAGTTGTTGGTTTAGAAGAAAACAAGTACAAGGAGATGTGTTGATGCTGCTTCTCATCATTATCCATCTCAGAATTCAGGCATCATCATCACCAAAACCTTACTGCATAAGGTAAACTTCTTATGCTCCACTGATTCTTCTGAAAACAGAACTGTCTTTCATTAGTGCTACTTTCATCTCTATTAACTACAACCCCAACATTATCACCAAAGTAATTGATAATTTTATTCTCCATCATATACTTAAAAGGAATCTGAGATGCTCACCAGATTACCTTTGAAGTTTCCTTCCATCTTTGTAAGCTAAATTTGTTCTTACATTCTCCTAAGAGTAAATATTCTCCTCCTCTCTCTCTCCTATCCAAGACTTCACAGAATGCCTTGCTTATGCTGCCTCGTATTATCAGCAGGCAGATTATTCTGCTCAAATGGGCTGTATGAACAAGATTACATTCAACTTCATGATTCTAATAATTCATTTTCTTTTGTCAGTTTCACCATATCTACTAAATATAGGATTCATGTTTACATAAAACCCAATTTCTGTTGGAGATTTTATAAAGTTAAGTTCATATTTAGCATTCAAATTTGAATGGTGAATATGGACAAAAATTACAAAAAACAAATTTTGGGAATTTATCTTATTCTGTATTCCTTATGACTGCATTCAATAATTTATTAATTGATAATAAATTCAGTGTCTTTTCCTTGAATTCTAATAGTTACAGATTGAGCTCTCCTCTAGAAATTATTATCATGTATTATAATGCATTATGATTTTCAGTTGTTGTTCTGTTGTATTTTGTTTTTTACACTCTATGCACTGAAATGTCTTGAAACAGTTCAAAATTCTGCTCATATTAAATATTTCCCTAGGTGTATATAACTGTTCTGTTTTTTAAGTAATTAGGTCTAGACTTTTTACTTAAAATTTAACTAAAATTTCCAAAAATTTTAAATATCCCATGGCACCCCCTGTGAGTTTGCTGCAGTGCACAGTTTTTCTTATTATTAAGAAAAACTGTGATGAGTAACTCTATAGTGCACTTTTGAGGACAACATAACATTTGCCTCTCAGTTGAGAAGAAGATCTGGATTCAGTTCTCATCTTGATCATGAGGAATTGTTACATGAACTTTTTTACTGAAAGTGAGTTAGACAATTTTAAAAGTGCAGGATTTTTTTTTTTTTTTTCATCCTGCAAAACAGATTGATCAGAGAACACACAAAATTAACAGGCACAGTATACCAGCTTCAACTGTTTTAGCCATAATTCCAACCTTAAAAATTTCCAAAAGATTAGTTTGCTACATCTTATGCAAAGTTCAATATTAAAGTCAGAAAGTGGACATTTCAGTCTTATGCACAGTATTCGAAGCAAAATTATAATGTCGTTATTTGTATATGCATTAACAGATTGCTGCAATATCATTTGACTAAATAAATCTTAAGAAAAGGAAAATGATTTGTAGGTTAGATTATCTTTTTCTAAAACAATTCAATAATCTTTACTTTCATGTCATTTTCAAGATTAATGTCACTGAAAAGATGTATAGAATTCTGAGAACTCTGGGCTGGAGACATAAGAAGTCAATAAATTTTTAAATCATTCATTTTCTGTGACAGATGCAAAGAAATTAACATTATTAAGAAGAAATATCTTCTATGAAGATCCTTTCTTTCCATGCACAAGAAAAGCTTGCATTTCCTTTGTTAGCCAAAGAACTCTTTTGCTATAGAAAAGACTCCTTGATTTTGTAACAGATGAAATTAGAAATGCCTGATTTCATCATGTTAGCAAGAATATTCAAATCCCTTTCTTATCGAATTCAGATTACTGTGGTTTCTAATACAGAACAAGATAAGCTTATTCTAGAATTTAATCACTTTTAATGACTCATCAAATAATGAAGTTTAACAACAAAAAAAAAAGCTTTTATCTTTATTTCTTTGGTTAAATAGTTTAAAACACATTATTTAGTATACAAGAACACACTTGAGAGGGGGGGGGGGGCTTGTGATAAAGCTCCTGCTAGACTGCAAAATATAAGATTTTAGGCTTTTCATTAGCCATTTCCTAAGCTATTCAATGTTTGGTGCAGGCAAGTAGAATTTTCCTCTGAAAACTTGGGTTTTTGCTCTAACTTTGCAACTCAGAAAAATGATTTTATCATAGTATTGCTTGAAACTCACTGTTTCAGATCCCAGATTCTGTTTGCATCAATAATTTCAATATCATTAGAATCTTCACTCCATCCATTTTTATTTGCCAAGCTATTCTCTCTCTCTCTCTCTGAACAATTATCATGAGCCAAAATATTTCAGCTCGTGATATAGTTCACAGAATGATCACTTAGTAATTTAGATATTTTGCTGCCATCACCTTCTCTATCTAAATTCATTAAAGTTAATCTCCCATAATCATTCTTCTTTTAACTGGCCATATAGGGAAAGTATTCCTTAAGATTTCCTTTGGCCTGTTCAGCTATAGATTTTCTGTTGTAAGTACTGTGATTTTATCTTCCTACTACTTGTATTGCTCATGTTTCTCTTGAAATCTCATCTACATTATTTTCATGTGGTTCCCAACCTTTTTTTTTTTCCACTTGCTTTAAATACTGCACTTTTGTTCAGGACCTATCTTAATGTAAAATAGTTTACTTTACTTGTTTTTCTGCCATTACTGATTATTTTTCATGTACCCCTGAACAGCCCAGAACCGATGATGTAGTAGTATATATAGTTTTTTTTTATTTCCTGGAAGCTGTGTTTTTACAATATTATAAGTACTCCTTGTTTTTTCTTTTGAGGTTTTTTGATAAAACCTCAAATTAATATCTCATTGGCATTGATGGAAAATTTAAAGTATTCTTGATTTCCTGTGATGTATGTGAAACAGTATCACTTTGATGGGAACAAAACCAAATAGAAACATTGACCAATACCAAAACTTTTTGAAGTTCTCTTTCCAGTGATGTATAAGTTATACCATTTACTCTTTATAAATTGCCAGCCTGGTTGGCCAAGTGGTTAGCTTATTCGCTCTCCAGCCAAAAGGCTGCAGGTTTAATCCCGCTGTGGGCATGGATGTTTGTGATTGTCTGTGAAAATACTAATGGTTGTAGTCAATGATAAATGGAATTGGTATAGATGATGATGGTAGTTGTGATTCGTGGTAGTTGGTGGATTGAGTGGTGGAGACAGAGTTGTGAAGTAGGTGCCCCTCTCTCGATGAGTCCTTGGACTCCATGGAGGTGTCAGGTAATAATAATAAATAGGCTTTGCTTACACGATAGCACTAAGTACGTGTACTCTGAAAACCCACATGTAAGTGACATGGGGGGGGGGTAGATCATTTGTGTTGTGTATGCCTCAATATCATAATAGTTTCAGGCCTGCTGCTGCACTCAGCCTTATCAGACTCAGTTTTTCTGCTATAGATATTAATATTTTCTCTTCTGGTGTTTGCTTCTTAATTTTTAATAATATAGAATCAACAAAATCATCTTTGTTGGATATTTTATATCTATTATATCCTCCTCTGTCAGTTTTTGGACCATTTGCACTGACTAATATGAAACTCCTCATTTTTCCATGATACTACTTGTTAGGGAGAGAAAACATAGCTGATCCTGAGGCTCACAGTTATCCTGATCACTTGTCTTCTTCCTTTTTCAGTAATATGAGATAAAACATTCAATTACTGTTCCACACCTGTTGCAATTGTCTATCTGCCTACATAGGATATATCCCCATGTTTAGGATCATTTGTTCCTCACAGGCATCTTTTTGATCACCATCATTTTCACAGTCACTTGCTTCAGCCTTATCAATGCACAGCTTCTTCACTGTGTTTCCAACTTAGCACTTGCTTCCTTCACATTATCTCAGCCCAACAGTTATTCCAAGTTTATTCAGCTATAAATTACTTTGCTGATAGAATGGTATTTAGTAATTTGATGTTGAGGAATAAAATTGTTCATCAAAATCATTCCTCACATCATGTTACTAAACGCCATTCTTCTGCACATGTTTATTCACTATCATAGCCCAGTTTCTTAAACTCTCTCTCCCTCTCTCTAATTTCACTTATTCCAAAAATCAAGATTGACAAACTTTAGATGGGAGAAAATTTTATTGCCTGGCATGAGACCATTGCATTGCTTATTGGAGTCCTTGGAGTGGTTTGAAAAAGTTCCACATTTGGTCTCTAGAGCAGTGGGTAGAAGTTACAAAAAAAACAAAAAACTTAGAAGTTATAATCAAAAAATTTAAAAATTTTGGATTCAGATACCATGTTGGAATGATAGCTTTATTTTGGCTTGAAATTTCAACCTTTATATAAGGTCACCATCAGGAATACATATATATAAACACAAGGTCATAAGCTATATAATCATTCAGCACAGTGAGTTACTGCATTAATGTTTTGATCATTGGCATCCATTCTTAATATTGTATTAAAACCTACGAATGAAAATTCAAGGAATCCTGTGAGATAGCAATCCTTCACCTCAACAAGAATGATGACCTAAAAGTCTCAAGGATATGGGTGGCCCATCTGCAACCCACATAACATCTAGCAACAAAGATTATAAAAGAGCAGCACCAACAATTCCCAAATGCCAAGCATAAAATAACCAGATAGAGGATATGGAAACAAGCAAGACTAAAACCATAGGCCAGTACTAGGGTTCCTCAGACAAAAGAATAGGACTTGAGAAAAATAAGCTCTAGCCAATAACTATTGATGTAGTTCCACATATATAAATTTTATTTATCAGTTAATTTATTTTTCATTCTGTTTCTTACTGGAGGTCAGGCTAGAGTCAACAGTTGACCAGAGCAGTAATGCAGTAGGTTATTTCATGTACGTGATTTATCTCATGTCCATGTTTTTATATATAAGTATTCCTGATGATGTCATTAATATAAAATTCAAAACATTAAGTAGTTATTTTACTTTAATTCAATGCAAAGTTATTACCCAAATACAGTTGTCTATATGTTTTTTTATAATGAATACTGATCACAATGTAATGAAAAGAAAGAAAAGACATTTATCAAAACCAATCAACATGTCATTAGCATATATTCTGTATTTAAATGTTAATATCTCAAAAGTTATTTTTTACACCATTATAACAAAATGTCTTGATCAAATTCCTGTAGCCACAATGCAGTTTTAAAAGAAATTCAGTATAGCAGATTGTCAGTGAAATTCAGTATATCTATTACAGTCTTACACAGGGTTACTTATGCAGTAGAATCATTGCATTCAAAAATGAATGCTTAAAAGGGTATGCTGATAATTTTTAAGATAATCTGAAATAACACTCATAGGATTTTTTCAATGTAAGATAATGTAAATCTTCATAATATTCATATGAATGTCATTTATAATGATGCACATAGCTGTTTGCATTTTAAATGCCACCATCCTGTGTCATATCAGATTTAACCATGTTTATTGAAAAATTATTTAGATTCACATAGTAGTTGCATAAGACTAAAAAGATGTGTTTTTTTTAATTAGTTATTAACTGAATGCAGTAAGTATTAGGTTAAAAATAGAAAATAGTTGAATGCAACATTTATAATTGGAGCATATTCCATTTATAGTAATTTTTTATACATTCAACAATCACTATAACAGACACCATTATAACAAAATGTCTTGATCAAATTCTTATAGCCACAATGTGGTTCTAAAAGAAATTCAGTATAGCAGATTGTCAGTGAAATTCAGTATATCTATTACAAATTATTCATAAAAAGTTTGTTATACTCACCCTTTGTTTTTCATGAGTTGTTTTCAAAATCAACTCATGAAAAACAAAGTGGTGAATATTCAAGGGGTAATTTTCCCCTTGAAACTCATGAAAAATTATTAATGGAATGAATACTTCAGAGAAAAATAATTAAACATAAGTTTAATAGTTTCTATATTTTGTCTCTCTTACAGAGACCAGAAATACAATGTTAAAATTGTAGTAACATAAACCAACAAGTGGAAGAAATCAAGACTAGAAGCATGAAGTGCTATGAGGAGCACACTCTGCTGTTGGTCAGGAGGCCTAAGAATTAGTTTCCCAAATCTTGGGAAGTTTAACACAGCCATATTTATTTAGATTAGGTTGCTGCCAATTCTAAAAAAAAAAAAAAAAAAAGTTTTTTTTTTTTTTTTTAGATCATCAGTTAGAATTCATGGATGTACAAGAAATCGATGTGAAATCATGTGCAAGAAATTTATTCAACTGGCTCTCCATCATACCATCATTTCCATGTACACTAGACAACATTATTAAGAAAAACTTGATATTTAAATATGAGAAAATAAGCTTTATTCTTGAGGTTCAGCCATGAATGTGGGTTAATCTAGTTATGGGCTCTTCTGAGTGTGAAGAAGTATTATTATTATTGATCTGAGACGTCCAGCTGTCATATCTTCCCTTAAATTCATTCACACTAGATGCACTCACTACTCCTACAAGCAAATTATTCCACTCACTGCTCTGTGAGAGAAAAACCTGGCTCTTACCCTTTTCTTGACTGCAAACAAACTTCCATGGATGCTCTGTGTTCTCTCCTTACCTTCCATATAACAAAAAATTTCATCAGACAATATCCTGTAACACCTATTCAGAAGTTTATACACCGCTATCATTTCATCCCTCTTTCTCCTGTTAACCAGAGTCTGTAATCCACATGCATGTTTTATTACATATCCACAGCTTCTTTTCCCCTTGAAACCCAGTAGACCAAATCTACACAATAATCCAGGTATGGTCTTATTAAGGCCTTATAAAGAGGCAAAATGATTTTCTTATCCTTACATGTAAGGTTTACTTCAACATTGCAATTATTCTCTGAGTTGTATTTCCAACTTTTGCTATGTGACATTTGAACTTCAAATTCCTATCTACCATTACACCTAGTCTCATCAGTTTCTTGTAGCATAACCCTGCTAATATAATATGCAGCTGGAAATCTCATCATGCCAAAGTGCATAACTTTACACTTACTAACATTAAACTGATAGCCATTTTCATTTACCCAAATTTCCTACCTACTCCAATCATTTTGTAAGTGTTGGATATCAGTAGCATCCCTGATTGCAAAGAATGGACCCTGCTTGTTCTTTGCATCATCGGTAAACAGTTGCACATCTCCTGTTATACCCTTTCTAATGTCATTAATGTATAGATTGAACAATGGCCCAAGGTCTGGCATTGGCAGACCTTGGGCTCTTAAATCTGACAAATTCACACCCACTATATACCACTTTTTGATATGTGTGTCAACCATTTCCTGATCCAAGTTAAGAGTTTATATTCCAATCCCATATTCTCCAGATTCTTGAGCTCCATATTCTTCAGCTCACATTTTACATATTCTTGTAAAATGTGAGCTGATATCCCATCTAATCCAATGTATGCCATATTTACATTGAGATTCTGCTATAAACTAAGAACTTCCAATTCAGTCACCTCTGTCCTTGTCACTTCTGCCATAATATCTTCACTTGGATAATATACCCTTGCAAAGTGGTCACTCAGTAACAACTATTTTATCTGCTTCTGTCACCTTATGATCATCACCACTCATTAAGGTTATTCTTCCATAGATGTTCTTCCTCTTACTTGCCATGTAACAAAATAACTCTTTGGAATTTCCTTTGGCTTGCTTGGCTAGTTTCTTCTTGTAATCTGATTTTGCCTTCCTTACCATGCTGGTTATCTTTTTCCTTATATACCATCCACAATATTTTCTTTTGCAGCTCATGCTTAATGATACTACTCATCCATCTAACTCCTACCCAATTTACCCTCCTGACCTTGAGTACAGTGTGATATTGTTTCCTCTAGCCCTATAACTATTTCCATGCACAACTAAATCCTTCACTTTCAAGGTTTTATGCCATGACTACTTCAGGCTTCTCCTAAATTTGTTATTATCACCTGCCTTGTAGTTCCACATATACCCTTTCTTGATAGAATATTCCTCATTTTTGATAATCTCCCAAGTGAAGACTGCATGGTCACTTTCCCCAGTCAGAGGCAATGTGGCCATGTTGGTTAGGGATAGTTCTTTTGATTGTATGACCAGTTCTAATACTCTCACACTCCAAGTTCTCTTCATCACATGCTGTCTCAAGTGATTATCTCTCAGTAGATGTATAAATTCCATTTCCTTTCTGCCAAGTGATCTTCCTTCCTTCCAGTCTATATCTCTATAGTTGAAGTTTCCCATAACAATCACTCGATCTGCACTTGTACTGATTTGCTGATGCATGTCTTCCAGATCATCCCTGGAATCCCCTAGCCCAGGGATTCTCAACCTATGGTACGCATACCACTGGTGGTACATGAGCCACTGCCTTTACTGGTACATCTAATATCTTGAATTAAATATAGTGATATGCAATGGAAAAGGTTGAGAACCCCTGCTCTAGCCTATATCAGCAACCAACCAGTACAAGTGCAGATCGAGTGATTATTATGGGAGACTTCAACTATACACCTAGCCTCATCAGTTTCTTGTAGCATAACACTGCTAATATAATATGCAGCTGGAAATCTGAAGCAGTCTGCCGTGTTACTGGCCTTGATCTCACACCCGACTGCTTCAAATGAACAGCCACCCTCCCACTCTCACCCTCCTGTTCTTTTTGGTTGCAGATAATGGCATGACTAATATCTGCCATCATCAGCAGTACTCTCTCTCTTCCCAGTCCTATTTTCCCTGAAAATACTAAACCCTTCACGTTCTATTCCTGTGACTGCATCATCTGATCATCTGTTGTTAGCCAAGTCTCATTAATGTGTATAACTTTGGGCAGGTTTCCAGTGCCAAAAAAATTAAAAAACTCCCCACTTCTTGTTCTTGATACTTCTGACAATAGTATATGAAAACTGTAGCATCCCTTTAAGCTTCCAACCACCTTTACTTTCTGAATTGGCTACCTTATTCAATATTTTTGCTTCAGAGACTAGATTTTGCACTTGTTTGTCATACTTACCTCATTGGATGCCTTCACACACACACACACACACGCACGCATGTGCGCTCACCTGCATGCACCCTAATTGCTTAAGTTTCCCGAATTTGTGTTTCAGCATGTTTGATGAATGAAGCTCTCTAGACACCTAACACCAAAACAGTTTAGGGGCAGTCCATTAGCATTATATAAATCCTTCTTTCCATCAAACTCAAACCATAGGTCCACAAATCCTTACATCATTCCTTCTGCACAAACTGCTTATTGATTTGTTTGTTAACATTCACCTCCCCCCCCCCCAGTTCACCTTTATCATAGTATGGCAGGAGACTTATAATCTTTAATTTCTTGCTCTTCGTTCTTCATTTTTACTTCATCTAACAACTCCTTTACATCCTCCTTCATAGAATACTTTTCACCTTTCAGATCATTAGTGCCAACCAAGACAGTTAGTTCTTTTGCCTTATCTTTCTGCATCTGGATGGCATGACTAATATCATTAATTTCTGCACCAATGAAACATGATTTCATTATATTTTGATTAAGTACTCCTCTGATCATCATAGTCTCCGTACATAATTCCTCCTTACCTTGTTTTTTTTTCTTGTTTGTTCACATGATCTCTACTCTTAACTTGGACCACCTGCTTCTTTCTCTTCTCAGTCCTGCTAATCTTTTGTTGTTTCTGAAATTTTTTGATTTCACACTTTATCCCTTTAAGGATTACCTGCAAACACGCTATTTCCTTATTTAGGTCCACTTCTTGTTCCTGTATTTCTACCACCTCATGTTCAACATTAATTCTGACATTGACATTTTCTATTTTATCATCGATATTGTGTATTAACACTTGCTTTGAACTCAACACCGAACTTGCACTCACTCTCAGAACACTTCATACTCCAGAAATTCTTGAACTTTTTTGTGATTTTGTAATGCATCTCACATGCACGCACACACATTGCACCCCACAAAATCACGTAAATTCGATTCATGAAAAATGTGATGTCTTTGCTCTACCATACATTAGTGCCTTACCGACAATATCTAATTTAAAATAAAAATACAAGGTTTACTTAAGAACTAAATAACTCAATCACACACTCATATGAAACAAAAACTACAATGAGTTAATATATTATTAACTAAATTATGAAAGAATGACTTATTTTTCAGCAGCACTAATAACGATACAACAGATACAAAGGGAGATGATCATAGTGTCACTGTAATTAAAAAATAAACAGATTCTGACAAAAAAAAATTCCTTTCACATCCACTTCAACATTTGCAGCACACCTTATATAGGTTGGAGTCGAGGGTTAATAGCAGAGCAGAGGAAATTAAAAAATAAAAATAAGAGCTGGAGGTTATAGTCTTTGGGGAATAATTCATGGAGAAGGCTGTTCCACAGAACTCAGGTAAACAGAAAGAAAGATTAATGGGATCTTCTCCCAGAAATGGGAGGACATTATGAATGTCAGTCCTGCTAGCCCCACCTATGGAAAGGTCTGTAAAAGAGAGAGAATATTGAACTGACCATCTATGAGAGAGAATGCCTGAATTGAGTGTGTTTGTGAGAGAGAAAGAGAGATGAGTCATCATTTAACAGGACTTCCTTTCTGTGAATAGCATCAAGAATTTTAGACAGGTTTTATATGCACCACACAATGTTAGAGCATTGGATGGATGTGAGATTTTTACGAATTAAGTGGCTGGACAAATGAAAAGTGATATCTTGAATGAAAAGGCTGCCAATTTTTTTTTTTGGAAGCCAAGAATACAACAGAAGTGATGTGCCAAGAAAAGGCTAGGAGTAAGAGTCATTCCAAAAAGAGAGAGATTTGTCCGTGGATTATAACAGGTAAAGAGAGAGAACTAAGGTCTTTCTTAGCAATTAAGAAAAGAAAAAAAAGGCTAGTATTGCCTTTTAGTGGAAATTAGCGTTTAGAGCATTTATTATAGATGAAGCTTGATGTTGAGCACTGTATGGTTTGTCATATAGAGTAGATTGGGGTGGAGAGTGCTATCATCTGCAAAACTATGAAACATATGAAAAAAAGGTGAAATAACAGAGCCCCTGAGGAACACCTGCATTAGTTGGAAAATATACAGGGAGAACACCCTTCACCATTACATGCAGTGAACAACTCAAGAGAAAATTAGCATTCAATTATGAAGCAGAGAAAGACAAACCATAAAATAGCAATTTGCCAGAAGACCTCAATGCCAGATTATTCATAGCACAGGTTTTTCCAAAGCTTCCCATGATACACATTTAGGGGTAGAGGTGGAAGTACTAATGGACAGAAGTTACTTCCAACAGTTTTCACGAAGGGCCAGAAGGTGTGACTGACATTAGCACAAGTGGCCATGTTCTACATTTATCACTTTTAAAGGTGTATTAGCCCTTGTTGATGGTTTTGCCAATGTTGCAGGCTTCATTGTAGATTGTGAATGAAGTTGGAGGTGTTTTCTCTAGTCACTTGCAATAAGATTTTTTTTGACTATCCTAGTACACTATTGTGAAAGCCATGGTTTGGGTATTGAGTGGAAATTATGAATAGAGTGGAGAATGAAGGCCCTCATTACAATGTTGATAATTTCTGCAGTGAGTAAGCTCAACAAGTGTCTGAAGAATGCAAACAGTAGTCTGACCATGGAATGGAAGAACAAAAGTGATCAAACTCAGATGAGATAGTGATCTGAATTACAAAGAGAATACACTGGTTAAAAAAGGATCCCGAGTATAGGATCAGTAGAGAGCATCATCAGGAATTCTCATTGGGAGATGAGTTTGCTTTACATTGTTGTTTATAACAAATACTTCAGTTTTTCTTCCAGCTTGGTCAGTGGAATTGTAAAAAGGGAACCATTTGAAGTTGTAGACATTGAATTGGATTCCGTTGTCAGAGGTCACAAGGATTTTCAAAAATGGGGGAGCTGTAGAGACAGCAAATGATTATTTCATAATACATCATTACTTATACAACTAAACCAGACTTTTTTTCTTCAAAACCCAAATTGCAGCTGCAACAACCACTTTAGAATCCTCAAGTTTTTTGATCTTTTCCATCTCGAAGGTTTTATTATTCCATTTAGTAACATTCATATTTGATTTATTTACTACTCTCCAAATTCTGAAAATCACTCTCACCTTGTATCTATCTGTAAAGCTTGATTTTCTGCAATCCAGTTATCCAAAAATTAGTCATCTTTGTAGCTGACTTCAGCATCTACAACTCAGTTGGCTTCCTTTTTCCAGTTCTGAGACCAAGCTGAGCTTCAGAAGTATTTACTATAAGCTGTGATCTAATGCAAATTGTAAATCTACCAAGTGAAATACTAAGCTGAGCTTCAGAAGTATTTACTATAAGCTGTGATCTAATGCAAATTGTAAATCTACCAAGTGAAATACTAGATAATCCTTCACTCTCCTGGAAGATAAGTATACCCCATTTGCCAGGGAAAGGGAACCTTTTACTCTTTGGATCTAAACACCAGCTCAGAGCAAGTTAGAGAAATTATTCTCACTGGCATGATGGCCTTCATACCAGTGAGAATAATTTCTCTAACTTATTCCCTCTCACTTTACTTTCTTTGCTAGGTATGTGAAAATGCAAGAATTCCAGCTTCACACTTGGTCTATGCTGAGGCATGTAAAAAATACAAAACTCATCACCATATCCATCTGATTTCGAAAGGATTGGTTGTTGGAATTGTGGCTGAAAGGAGACATTACGCTGGCCTCTGCTAAGACTAGAAAAACCAGTGTATTATGATTGTTAATTTGTGTATATGTACTTCTTCTTAGTTTACTTGTTTTAAAGAATGAAAACATGAGTTTCTGGGATGGGAAAAAAAACTATATATTTTTATAACAATTATAAATGTTCACATAATGGCCAAGATTTGAACCTTGAAAAGGTCAGCAGCAGAAACCTTGCCTTCTGTCCAAATGGCGGTTGTCTTCTGGTCCTTTGCAAAAACTATGAATGCAGCTTCTGCTTTCCTGTATGTCCTCTTCTCTTTATCCTCTTCCTCATCTAGATGGCATAACTGTTACAGACCCTAAATTGACTTTCCGGCATCATTCCTCTCCTCCAAATCCCTAATCACCTATTGCCATTCTAGAAACAGAGAACTACATGCCTTTTATAGTCTTTTTGGCAAAAAGATGTGACAATCTTAGCATAATGTCAAAATGTTTGCTAGCATAATTGTCTCCCCAAATGTAAAAAGTTATGCTCTACAATTAATACCTATCTGGCAATTTCTTTAGACTCGTGTATACTCAGGAATTTCTTGGAGGTCAAAGCTGACTAAATGGTTGCAGACTTCCATGTAACCTTTTAAAGAATGTGAAGAATTCTCCTGGTTTTCTGACCTAATGTCCATTCCTCACCTTTGTGGTGAATCCCATTAGTAGCTGTCTATCTAGATACTGAACAAATGTGGATGGGCTGGTGGTTGGGATTTAGCTGATCAGATTGTATTCTTATTGACTGAAACCAAAATAAAATGATGGTACAACATGATAGCATTTCATGCCGGCTGTGGCATTGCCAAGTTAAACAAGGCTGTACTCTTTTATCAGAGCACAAACAGTGAAGTCAGTTACTGGAACAAATCCCAACTAAACATCTACAGAGTTCAAGATTGGTACCATCAACACACAAAGCATCAACAGGAAAGAAATGTAACTAGCAGAAGAATTAGATAAGTACGACATCGACATAATAGGTTGTATAATATAAGCACGTAAACACAAGAAAGATATTTAATTAGCCAAATATTTCGGTCTGAAAATTGTAGACCATCTTCAGTGGCATTACAACAACAGTTTTAAAAAATACAAGGTGGAATACTAACGATAGATCATTTAAAAATAGAACAAGCTGCGTGATGTTATATCACTAAGTATTAAAGAGAATATTTTTAAGCAGAGACATGATTGAAATAAAGATATTAATTAATAATTTCAATAATTTTAAATAACATAAAATTAATATGAATTAATGAGTTATCCTGATTAGACTTTCCCAGATTTTTGATACAGAAATATTTGGCTAATTAAATATCTTTCTTGTGTTTACGTGCTTATATTATACAGTCTTTATGTCACAAGTATCTTTAAAATATCAGACATAATAGGTATTACCTAGACACTCTAGTTATCATCATCATAATGCTAATTATAGATGTAGACCATATTGGTCTGTTTTGGTCTCATTATCCATCTAATATCCTTCTTTGAGGTCTACCCGGCCTTCTCTTTCCAATTGGTTTATATTTTATTATTTGTTCAGGATATCGGGTGTTGGCCATTCAGTTTACGTGTTCTATCCATTTTTGTTTATAATTGTTTAGTTTTTGTTCCGTTTTTGGGTCTAATAATGTGTATTTTGCAGTTCTCTTAAATCTCATTTCACTTGTTTTTATTCTTTGTTTATCTTGTTTGTTTATTGCCCAAATTTCACTGCCATATAATAATGTGGGCACTACGATTCCCATGATTTCTCAATCATTTGAGAAATCATGGGAATATAACAAGGATCTGTATTTTATTTTTGTAGATCTAGAAAAGGCACATGATAAGGTGCCAAGAAAAAATATCTAAATGTGGCATTATGTGAGCAGTACATTATCTATATTTGTTATGTAAGTCAGCAATTCGTATTGAAGGAAGTACAGAAAGATAGTTTGATGTTAACTCAGGTGTGTGACAAGGGTGCACATTATCTCTGTCAATATTCATCATTTATATGTTTCACAATATGAAGAAAAGTAGCATTAAGCCTAATATCAGAATCAGAGATTTCAACTCAGATCTTTATTCAGATGATGTTATGCTGTTTAATTAATCCACTACAAGTCTTCAGGTTCCTTAACTAAATTGAATGACGGCTATAATAAATTTGGTGTGAAAATCAGCAATAGAAAGATAGCCTATGAAAACAGCAAAAACACTCAGAACATCAGGTGTATCCTGAATGGAGATCCTATAGAACAAGTAAAGCATTTCAGATATTTAGACACAATGTGTTTTGAAGATGACAAATTAAACATGGAAATAGATAACATGATTATAGAATAGACCTGCTCAGTAAATTGCCATCTTTCAGTCTACCTTCCACCCTCTGTAAAGGTACCCAACTTTCTCTCTGTCATTCACTTTATGTTGATGGAGGACTTCCTCTTCAAGTTACTCCACCAATACAAGAATGATTTGGGGCTTAGCTGTGTTGTTCACCTTCTTTCTCCTGTATATAAAATACCCTCATAGTTTTGCTGATGATAGAACACTGCAAACATCCAAAGCTTTGAGATTTTCATCGGTGACTTAAACACTGATCACCAATATCACACTTTGATGTGGCAGAGCTGGTATGGTAGGAAATAAACTCGATGAATTTATATGGAATGAGACAGAAATTAATCAAAACGGTAAACTAACCATATAGAAGACTGTGTTCAAGCCAATTTTGAGTTATGGATCTGAGAGACGGGTTAGTAACCAGTGTTCCCTTGGTATCACATTTGCTCATAGTCTAACAACTGAAAAACAAAACATTTGGAAAAAACTAAGATAAAAATGCTTGCAAGGAACATCATAAATAAGCTAACAGGCACAATTCGAGGTTGTAATGCCTTGACTCTAAGAGCAGCAGCCCTGGCTCTGGTCTTCCCAGTAGCAGAGTATTGTTTACAGTTTGGAGCTGAAGTCACCACACGATTCCTGTGGACACACAGCTTAACATAATAAAACCCATTTCTGATACCTTAAGATCTACTCTTCTCCCATGGTTACCTGTTCATTCCCACATCACTCCTCCATGCTTCTGAAGAGAAGAAGCTACCATCAAAGAAATAGATAAAATCAGAAATAACGTGTACCTTCCTATATATCAAGATATCACTCTGCATCTATATCTCCCATCTGGCATGTGAAAATACCCAATGATGGTTCCCAGGTCTGGTGGAGAAGACACTGGAACAAGCTACAAACAAGTGCCTGATTACAGATCCAACCTTCAGGATTCAATCTACCTTGGCACCTCTAGAGCCAGCTGAACAGATTTAGGACCAGACAAGGCCACTGTGCCCACTTGTTACATCTGTAGGGAATTTCACAGTCACCTTTTTTGCATGTGTGGTGCTGTGCAGACTATGCATTGTATCACTGATGACTGTCTCACACTCCTTCCCTGGAGGCCTCAGGAATTTGCATTTACTCCTAGATAGTGTAATCGATTGGTTAACTGAACTCTCAGTCTGTATATAGTTTTGCTCATTAATTTCTTGCATTTTTCTCCATGTGTTAAATAAATGGATTAGAAATAAAGCACTTAATCAAAAACTGGAGACCACAGATGTAAGAGTTCTGAGAAAGATAAGAGTAGGGGAGTGAACAGATTGTGTCAATGGCTGGATCATATTAAAAAAAAGGATATTAAGAAGCATCTAGACATTATTACCATTCAGGGCTAATACATTGATGCTAAGAATGAAATACATTTTTACCTGTACTACAGCAAGGCTTTGTTTGTTTTCTGGAAGGGAACACCAAGTTTAGACACCTTATGTGAACAATTAGCTTTCTTCTAAGAGAGGTAGCAAATTGATTTCCCTTCATCCCTGGCTGAGTCTCCAGTAACTATTTCATGCTTTAGTTATTCTGGAATGTGTTTCATCTTGAACAATAATTTTCCTTTTCATAATAGTATTTTTTTTTAGCTCCAGAGTGACACCTGTCTATTTCATAAGTATATTTAGTAGTTATCGAGATTATTTTTTTTTATGCATTAGTATTATTATTTTGAATTACTTTGTGATCATATTTCTTAAACCTTATTTTTGTTTCTATTTAGGCAGACTGGAATGGTGCTTCTAACCAATAGGTCTTGTGGATAATTTTTGCATTTTGAACTAGTATGTAGCCTGTTTCAGCAGTTTCATTATTTTGAAAACATCACATCCATACTCTTTTAGGTTTTCTCTTAGAGAAGGAATTTTTCAGGAATTACTTAATCCCAACTCAAAACCTTTATCCTGGGGATTTTGATATCCAAAGCCATATTGTCCAGTCACTTCTTCACATGTTAGCTTTGTTGAGATAGTGAAGCCCCCATAATCACTGAGTGTGATTGCTTTTATTTATTGCAGTGTCTACTCTATTGTAGAATTTGTCTACTTCAGTAATACTGAGAGCTTGTTGGTGCATAGACCTGAATTTGGTCTTTACTGTATCTTTTGGAATATGATTTATAGCTTGATGCTTCTTTACTTTTACATGTATATAGTTTGATAATGGAGGCTAAAATTATAGCATATAGATCACTTTTTGAAGGAAGGAGATAAAAAGACTTGGCATTCATAAATTTCCATTTTTACCAGTATGCTAAACTAAGTCATATTAGGATGTTGTACTGAAAAAGTTGACTTAAATTTCTTGTAAAACTAGTGCATTGGTAACTTGAAGTGCAAAAAAATCAGCAGTTTGAAATTTTAATTGGAATGGAAGATAGCTGTTATGACTTCCCTAAGTTTTTTATATCTATATTCCACCTGAGGAAATTATATAATTAATTTTCTCCCTTTTCTTAAAGAATCAGGAAGACATGGCGTGGCAAATTGCTGAAATGATAGTGAAAGATGTGTGCAATTTAACTATGACAGAAACAAATAAAGATGTAACTGATAACCAGAAATCTGGAGTTTCCTAGCATTAAAAGTAAGTGCTAGTGTTTTTTGTTATTGTTGTTGACTGGATTTGTTCATAAAAATAAATATTCTCTGAAGCACTCTTAAGTTTCATCTCGCAGATAGGAGTAGTAAGCTACTAAAGTTGATGATAGACTAGTATCAGTTTATGGCAGCTTGTAAAATTGTACTGAAGACAAACATATTTCATTTACATGCTTAAGAATCTCTCTGCAGAAATGTTTTCAGTTGATGCTGCATATTAAATGAATATTTTATAATTATTTTGTTTGAACAACTATACTTAATTTGTTAAGAGTAGTAAGTAAATTTGCACAATAATTTTAGTCATGCAGTAACCATCTCTTGGAATTTCAGGTTGATTAGATAATGTGTTTTGGTTTGGATCTGTACTTACGTATTGAGAGAAAAAGAAATTGTCATTTGTTTTTCTGATATTCTAGGTGTAGATAAAAATTGAAATTTTCCTGTCATCGCAAATTTGAATGTCAGCAGTCAATTTTAACTCCTCACCTTCTTCACCTTTGCCACTCAAAAGAAAAAAAAAATAAAATAAAAACCACCAATTTTCCTCCTGGTATAGAATAGGAACAAATATGATAGTGCTTTTCTGGAATGATATTTACAAACCAATTGGTAAACATGATGGAAAAGATAAGAAGTAATTGTGAAAGCAGTTTGTGTTCGTATCAGTAGCAGAGTTCCAAAACAGACAACCTACCATGAGAAAATGATAAAAAAATGATAAAATGATAATAAAGTTCCTTATGATTTTAACTACCTTAGCATAATCCTCAATAGTAGTTAGATCATGCAGCATACTGTTTTTTTTTTCTTTTTATATATATATAAATATTCCCCCCCCTCATCTAAACATGCATGTGGCTAATCCTTCCAAGGAGACACAACAGTAACACAATTCTGCAAACTAGATAATATATGAAATTGAAGCTGACAACAATGAACTGGGAGGCCTCCCAACCAACTAGTGAATACTCATGCAGCCACTTACTCTGCCAGGTCATTACTGAAGGGAGTCATAGGATAGTAGTATGCAGGTAGGAGGGAGGGGATATGAGACTGCATGTGGACAAGAGACAGGGTTCCCTCCAGGTAGGCAGATCACTATTCTTGATATTTACCCATAATGTGAACTTAGTAAATATCAAGAATAGTGATCGGAGCTTGCTCCACCTTAGACATAAGTTGCCTCAGCTTGCACTACCTTTAGGGTCAGTTGCTGCAGTATCCAGGTATTTGCTTACGCTTAGAATTGCCGAACTTTATATAGTTTCTACTATATTCGGCATGAAACTCTTTGAGTTTCTTATTCGGCTAAGAAATGATATGGGATGTAATATCCCTTAACTTAAACAAGTCATATGTCGCCGAATTTAAGCCTTTGGCTCTTCATATATCTAATAATAGTACACATTTCCACTGAATTAGAAACACTTGTGCAGCATATATGCAAAATACTGGGTCACATACATCACCACATGTTCTAGGCAAGTATTTAAGAATGCTGCTGCTAGTCAGTAATTAACAATAGTTTTGATCACAATAGGAAAAACAAAGGATCATTCAGCATTCGATAAAGGGCTTATGAGTCCCTGTTTTCAAAATCTGGCTGGAGCCATGATTTTGAAAACAGAAGAACTGACAGCTTTCTCAAAAGGCGAGATATCCCCGTGTTTTTTTTTTTTTTTTTTAGTGGGAAAATAATCCATATTGCTTGTCTAAGAGGCATAACTGTGGTCCTAAGGCAGTCTGTCAGGAACAAGATTGGCGTCATCTGGTAGGGCTTGTACGTACAAACAGAACTTCCTGTGTGCAGGAATTGACTAAAGGCTGTTCCCAACCCATATTTCACCAAACTATGTGCAGGGAATTGAAGATCTGTATTGGTAGTTGCTAAAGGAGGTCCAGTGTGGTATTAAATAAAAGTTTCTAATTCAGTGGCAATATATGTAGCAGTGATGATCTTGAACTCTGTTACACATTCTTTTTTTGTTAGTTTTTTATGATTACTGTATTTACTCTATAACTCGCACCTCTGATTTTACTTTATGAAAAAAGAAATGAAAAAATTTCGCACATACCTCACACACGAAAAAAAGTTTAAACACGTTCACGTCTGAGCGATAGTAACTTTCTCCCCGTGGTAACCAACATGCCCTCCCCAACAGCCACTATACTGCAGATGCAAGAAAAACAAGTAGTTTTATTGTATCACTGAGTAAGGTATACAGACATTTGCAGTCTGTATAATGTATTTCTCAACAAATAGTGCAATTAGAGACAACTGGGATGAAAACAGCACTAAGGAATGACATGTCCCCTCCCACAGCAACTATACTGTATAGACTCAAGCAAACTCATGTGTTGCACTGGCAAACACAGTATCTACCTAAAAACTATTGTCTAATTTTTTGATATCATTAAGACAGATCACAAAGGCTAACTTCAAATAAAATTCTACCATGAATTGAAACATGCCATATAATGTGTGTGCGAGTCCACCTGCTAGCTCGATGTGGAAGCAGAATGCAAACAAGCAGCAATAAAATTACCAAAGGGTTGAAACTTTGTGAGTTGAATCCATCCACGCAACTGAAGCAGTACACAAAGTTCCGTCAGAAAGTTAAATGGGCAAAACACCAACCCCGTTGCCTGCTCATGTAGGCATTGATTACAATGAAGCAGCTGATAAATTAGCAAAAGAGGCCAGAGAACTCAACCAAGAAACTCACATGATAACTCTTGCTGATGCCAATGCATTAGCAAAAGCTAAACTAACTCCACTGAAATCAGTGATACAACATCAAATTCCCGAAATCAGTGCTGACAGAAAGACCTCCACCACGATAACAAGACTACAAACAGGACATTATAGAGGAATGAAGATCAATACAGATGATACAAGAACATATAGAAACTGCAACAACTGCCCCAATACTGAACTGACACCCACTCACATCTTTACCTGTCCAGCAATTACAGAAGCCTTGCAAGAAATAGATCCTGAACAACAGCTCTATACAAACAAAATCATCGACATAGCCAAAGCAGTACAAGGAGCACACGAAAACATCTAAGACTCTTCAAAGGACAAGACAACAACAACCCAACCCCATTCTGAACATGTTAAAACTAAGAAATATATATATATATATATATGGTAAATGTTGTTATGGCAGTTTCAGATATTATGGAATTCGGTTGAAGAGAAATAACATTTCAACTTAAAAATTGTTGGCTTGCCTTTGTCGTTGGGTCGCGCAATCTTTTGTTAATATCGCATCAATCATATTCATGTCTTCATAGCTGCTCTATTGCTACTGGCCTACAATTGCTGTCTGTTTCGTGCTCTGCTTTCACTTCTCATTAGTCATTCATGAAGGATTGTTCAGTACATATCTCAAGTCTTGTAAATTACTGGTAATTTTTGCTTGAAATTATGGGAAAGAAGATGACACTATTTGGGTAGATGACTTTGATGATGCACAGAAGGAAACTGCTCTCGAGGACAGAAGTAGCGATAGCGAATAGGAGATTCTTGCTAAGTCATACCCATTTTCATTTTTTTCCTGAAAACTTTATTTTCCAAAAATCCCCACATATATCTCGCACCACAATTTTCTAGCTTTAATTGGGGGGGAGGGGGAGTTATATTCGAGTAAATACGTTATGTGAGAACTGATTAATAATCCTTTAACAGTTAAAAGAAAAATAATAGAACTATGTTTATTTTATGTGTATTGTTTTAGACTTTCTCATCATCATCATAGGCACAAATAAGTCTCATTGTCTAGTTTCCCATTCTTATATTTGTCCACATCACTCTACTTGAGACTGCTTGCCATTCAAGAAGATTAGCCTCATATTTAGTGTTGAATACTGTGGCTACTCCTTCTTTTCTTTGATTTTCATTGCCTGAATATAACATTTTGTATTTATTGCTCAGAAAGATCTCACCAGTTTTTGTCTTTTTTGTTTCAGTCAGCCCTTTTATGTCGATCTGGTACTTATCCAATTCCTCAGCTAGCTCCATTTCTTTGCCATTCAGGCTTCTTATGTTGATAGTACCGATCTTTAACTCTGGTGATGTTGATTTGGAGTGTGTTTTCAGATTTGTTCCAGTAGCTGACTTTTCGCTGTTCGCCCTGGTTCCCTGGTAAAAACAATGGGGGGGGGGGCCTTGTTTAACCAGGCAACGCCCCAGCTGGCATGAAATTCTGTCATGTTATACCATCATTTGAAAATTTGGTTTAAGCCAGTAAGAATACAATTTGGTTGGCTAAATCCCAAATAGCCAGCCCATCCTCGTCCATTCAGTATCCAAGTAGATACTGAGTGGATAACCAACAGGGTGCACCCTGTTAGTTATATACTTAGTGGATACTAACAGAGTGCACCACGAGAAGGTAAGGATTGGACATTAGGTAAGAAGCTCTGGTTGGTTCTCCATATTCCTTTGAAGGCTATATGGAGGTCTCCTCTCAGTTATATAGCTTTGACCCTTAAGCACCCCAAATACAATAAAATTATAATGTAATTTTAATTGGGGGGGGCTATGTCATGTCGGCTAGGTATTCCTGTCTTTGGTGTGCTTGTGTTGTCTCATGACTAATTTTCATGTTATGAAGCTTCCAGCTCTTGGATATTAATATTATTGTTGGATCATACATCCTGGCTTTGAATCTGCCATCTTGTTGGAACATTATTCTTATTTAAATTATCCGTTTTTATTTGTTAGATGCTGAATGATACTGATCTGAATATAGAGAAATTTATATTATCCTGCGCCACCCTATATTCAAACTAGTCTATATAATATAGAGGAATCAATCATCAATTAACTTTTTCAATCTCACTTTATACAGGCCGAGGTTAATATTATCATTTAAGTCTTCCGCAAGGTCCGATATTTTTTTATGAGCGGTGCAATGAAGGAGAATCAGGCAAACACCAAATTAGAATCAATAAAACAAAACATTTAATGCAGGGTTATATAACATGTACATTAAGTATAACTTTGAAAACAAGATAATGCAAATCAACTTAGTTCAGGTATTCATAACAAACATAAAACATTAGGCATCAGACATCCAGCTGTCAATTCTACATTCTTCCGAATAATTAAAATGGTTCACACAGTTCAATGTTACAGAATCTTACAGTAAATACTCTTATAGTAGAACTCTCTAATTCTCTCTTAGTCAACAAACACTTCAATTACGAGGCAGTTATCACTTCAAGGGGGAAACACTTTAAAGCTCCATACTTCGGCTAATTTTAGTAGAATGCCATAGTTAATGTTAAGATATATTAGGCGGAGCTAACTCTTATTTCTTCACGCTGAAATATAAAAAAAACGGACTGCTCTTACCGGGTTACATCCTTTGCACATCGAATTCACTATAGGCACACTTAAAACTGAAGTTAACTATCACTTTGAAGTAACACTATTCAAAGGGAATCTTCACTATATAACTAAAATATTAAACATAGAGCTTCACAAGTCTTGACGCACTCGTTTTAGGTAATCTACTTATTCCTTGTTTTCTTCTATGCATTAAATTCAGCCTTGCACTATACTTCCTCAAAACAATTGGAATTCATCGTAATTTTAGAATTCTGTATAAATATTCCTAATTGCCTATTAATTTCCCGGTTCCTTCCTAATCTATTTACAGCATATTCAAATCCCTTTTCTGCCACCCGTTACTTTACTCCTTGCTGTCCTGAATGCTTCTCCCCTGTTTACTTTCGTTTTCCAATAAAATACCTTCAATCTTCCCGCCAAAATCCGGTTCTAGACAGTTCAGCTCATATCAACTCCTCCTCTCTTCGAATACCATAGCTCACGCTCCACGCACGTACTATCTAAAATTAACTCCGTTTTCTTGACAACAGCCAATCAAATGCATTCAGAAGAATTACATAAATTACTTTCTCTTTCAGTAATGTTAATGAAAAAAAATATATCACAGTTCATATAATATACATTTAAATTTACTTACACACAGTTTCTTACAACATTTACACAGGAATTAATAAAATAAACTGAATGATATTTTAATACAGAGTCCTATCAGTACCAATACATATTTTAGATTAATTAATTAAACAATAATAAAAAGACTCCAAGCAATTATATGAATAATAATTTACAAGTAAGAGACTAACAACAAATGATATTTACAAGTCTTGCTTATAACATGGTAGATTGTTAAATGTGAATGAAGTGTTAAAACATACAAAATATCTTCATTCACAACTTAACAATTATGTAGGATCGATGGACATTTATTGAGTTTTTGACACATTTTATAACTATCGTTTCCGATATTCTAAGCATTGTTTCATTGTCTTGTATTTCTAATATTTGACCTTGTCGATTTGCGAGGTATGTTTTTGTTCAAGGGCGTGGACCTGTACTTTGTATCCTGTTTTTCTTTTTGTTGTTGTTGCACTTTTTTTATTGTTTAAATGTTCTGGAATAGGAATGTTACAGTCACAGAAGTGTTCTTTTAGTCTTGTCCATAAAGACCTGATAGTAGAACCTGTGTGGGTGACATCACAGTTTTTTTGGCAGTGAAATTTGTAAACAACATTGCAGTGTTCTAATATTTCTTTGTGTGTGTGAGATTTTGTAGGTTGTATGTGTTCTGGATGTATGGCAGTTTGATAATTTTTTGTGTCGAGAAGTTTGTTTTTGGTTGTCGGGTTGTTTTGCCTGGTTTTTGCTGTTTTGTTGGCGTAATTTATTAGTTGTGTTGGGTAATTCCGATTTTGAAAAATTTAACTTTTTTTCAAAATCAGAATTACCTTCTTTATTTCTGTGTTGAGATAATTTCAGTTAGATGAAATCTTGTAAGCATTTATGAATTGTGTTAGGATGGCTGATTTTTTTAATCGAATAAGGATGGTATGAGTTAAATGGAGGTAGTTTCCGATATGTGCAAGTTTGTGAAATTTTTTCGTGGCTATTTTGTTGTTTGTTCTGACTAATGTCATGCTTGGGAAATTGATGGATTCGGTTTCTATGGTCAATTTTAGCCTGTTTCTGTAATCGTGAAGGACACTTGTAAGGTGGTGATGTGTGTTGTCCTTAACGATTACAGCAACAGGATAAAATTCACCATAGAAACCAAACAGGACAAATCCATCAATTTCCTAAGCCTGACATTAGTCAGAACAAACAACAAAATAGCCACGAAAATATTCCACAAATCCCCACACATCGGAAACTACCTCCATTTAACTCATACCATCCTTATTCGATTAAAAAAATCAGTCATCCTAACACAATTCATAAATGCTTACAAGTTTTCAACTAACTGTAATTATCTCAACACAGAAATAAAGAAGTTAACACAAATTTTTCAAAATCAGAATTACCCAACACAACTAATAAATTACTCCAACAAAACAGCAAAAACCAGGCAAAACAACACCCAACAACCAAAACAAACTTCCCAACTCAAAAAATTATCAAACTGCCATACATCCAGAACACATACAACCTACAAAATCTCGCACACACAAAGAAATTTTAGAACACCACAACGTTGTTTACAAATTTCCCTGCTAAAAATACTGTGATGTCACTTACACAAGTTCTACTATCAGGGCTTTATGGGCAAGACTACAAGAACACTTCTGTGTCTGTAACATTCCTATTCCAGAACATTTAAACAATAAAAACACAACAACAAAAAGAAACACAGGATACAAAGTACAGGAAAAACTGAAATAGCAGTCCATGCCCTTGAACAAAAACATACCCCGCAAATCGACAAGGCCATAATATTAGACATACAAGACAACAAAACAATGCTTAGAATATCGGAAATGATAGCCATGAAATGTGACGAAAACTCAATAAATGTCCAATAATCCTACATAATCTCTGAGAGTTGGAAGCTCCATAACATAAAAATTATGTCACGACTCCGACCAATAGGAGATAACACAAGCACACCAAAGACAGGAACACCTAGCCTCCACTTCCTCCACGGGTTCTGAAGACGACGCCTGTCAAAACAGCTCACACCCCGTTACTCCCACCCCTGACTTTTTTCCATAAATCCCTCCTCTTCCCCCCCCCCAAAAAAAAAAATAATAATAATAATTTTCTATCTTCAGATCCTTCCTTCACACACCCCTCCAAACATTTCCTACCCACCCTTAATAATAATAATATTATACATATAAAAAACCTGGGTTTTTTCAAATAATTCCCCCACATTACTTTACCCCCATTTTCCAAACCTCCCCCCCCCCTTCCTTTAACAGTAGATGAATGCACATTGCCTGGATAAGGAGACAGAAACCAACATCCAAAGAAGTATGCCCAAATTTTCCTCCTATATTATTCTTCATATATTAGTTTTATAACACTTCAGTAATGCCTTAAGATTTGGGTGAAGAGCTAATGGCATTGTAAGAAAAGGGACACTCCTAAACAAAAAGTAAGCTATATTAGCTATTAAAATAATAGTTAAGAATTATATTTCTTTATCCTATAGGAAATAGGAACTAACTTAAATGATTGCTGAAAAATTTACTTATTGACCTTAAGGTACTGGTCAATAAGTAAATACCAGCACCTTAATCATTTTAACATTTACTAAATTAAGGGTGATATGTCGCCTGAGGTTCAAAAATAACTGTTTAATTTCACTCAAAAATTCATAAAGTATATAAAATTTTTATTAATAAAAGTGAAAATTATTGCTTTGCATTATTATAATTGTTTTTTTTTTTTTTTTTTTTAATTCAAAAGTGTTTCTGTCCATCGCTTGTGGAGACCTTTTAGAAGATTATAAATCAGCCTAGTGTTTGTGAGCAGAAAATATGATTAAAAATACAAGGTTATCCATCCAGTGGATGATGATTAGTGCCTGTAATATCATCTGGTATTATAACCAGAGTTTGGGTGCTTTGTATAAATAAGAAACATTGTACAATAATGTGTGTATGATAGAAAATTTGAAAGTATTCTAATTGGATTCCATCCGAATACCTATAATTCGATTAGAGGTAACTTGACATAGTGAACATAAATTTCTTTTAGTAAAAGCAAGATTAGTAAAACATTTATTTGCAATATAGTTCTAATTTCTCAGTGAAATTCTAGTTCTCCAACTGATCTTGAAATAAGCTTTGTCTTGTATTTTTGATATAAATTATGTAGTTTTTTTGTTACCACTGGTATAAAAATTTTAGATGATGTGATACATATCATACATGGAACAGCTTTCTATTTATAAGTTGCATTCATTGCTATCTTGAAACTTTTATTGTGTACTGATTATTGTTTGGTATTATACAATGATTATTTATACAAAATGAGTTAATAAAACTGTGATGTTTTTTTTTAATCGTGTATCTGCACAAAGTCTTTTGAATGCTTGTAATAGGAAGAAGTGGTGCATTCTAACTGAAGTTATTTAAATAGCTTGAACTCGTCATTTAGTTGATTCATGAATATCTTGATTTTTGTTAAATTTAGATTTTTTTTTTTCTTGGTATAGTATAATCTGCAGCAAACTGGATAATCTCTTAATTATCCTGTTTGCTGTGAACTTTGATTAGCCAGTTAGTTGAGAGAGAGAGAGAGAGAGAGAGAGAGAGAGCTATTGAATAAAATTAAAAACATAAAATGCTTCTTTTTTTTTTTGATTCTCAAAAAAAAAAATCATTAGAAATGGTGCTAGTTCTCTGTATTAATAAAAAAAAAAAAAAAAAAAAAAAAAAAAAAAAAAAAAAAAAAGTGGGGAAAATGTCTTATTAAATTGGGTGGGGGGAGTATGGTTTGCTAAATTTAGATATTATGGGACCCTTATAATAATATATTATTAAGGATTTTCTACATTTTTCATAAGCTAACTCATCAAATGATAATGTACATAGTGTATCTCATTCAATGCACAAATAATGAGTGCCAATGATTTTTTATCATGCTTGTTCAGTTGATTTCTTTATTTGTTTTAACTGAGAAGAAAGACCTTTTTACAGAACAATTTAGAATCATTAGAAATGGTGTTAGTATGGTTTCAGTTTTAGGAAAAGCTGTCTCTGTTTTGACCTGGAATATTAGTTTCTAAAAAATCTTGATGAGAATTTTTATTTTATTTTATAAATTTTTTATTTATTTATTTTTTTTTTTTGCATAATTTTGTTGAATATATTTATGATATTGTTTAATTATTTTGTTCTAAATAGGTCCCTGGAAGTTAATTGTTCATCAGTATCTTGTGCAGTGACATCATCAATTTTCTTTCTTCATTTTGCATACTTATAGTCTGCATTAGGATTTTATTTTTTGCAAAGTTCAATTTCATTAAATTGATCTCAAGCTTTTTGTAAAATTTTAACTTTTCAAGGCAGTTAGGCTCATACATTGAGAGATACCTTAGGATGGCTTTGCTTGTTTTATGTAAATGATTCCACAAACACTATCATAAACTCTAATTTTTCTGTTCTGTCTTGAATAATTTTTGCTTCTCTTCTTCTGTTAGCTTTTGTCATTTTCAACCATGCATAATGTATCCAAGGTTACGATCGATGCATGCATAATTATTGCTGATGTCAATTCTACTTCAGCTTCCCAACATGAATCTCCAAGCTATTTCAGAACAGTCAAACCAGGACCTAATTTAGGTTTGAGTACTGATCAATGTCCTGTAGACAAAGAAAGAAGAATATATATCTTGCTCAACAGCAAACAAAAATTTTGCTGCATCTAAACAAGAGTTTATTGCTGTTTGTCCAGTAAGGTGAAGCAAATGGCCATCACATGAAATATATATAGCATGTTTATTTTTTTCTAAAATATGTTACCGTATACCATATCTCCTGGACATTTTAGCTACATTGTCACATGACTGACCACATCACTTGTTAAAATTAATTTTACATTCAGTGGTTAAATATTTCAGAGCCATGCTTGCCATATTCTCCTCACTTTGGCTTTCTAACTGAATAAATTTTAAAAATCCTTCAGTGAGAAAACCATCATTGGGTGAAACGTATGTAATGACAGAGTTAACTGATTAACATGTAAAAAGCCTGGTGTAAAATTTACTGATATACTGAAATATCTTGTTTTATTTAAATTGTTAAAAAATTGCTTTACTTTATTTGGCATCAGTTCATCACAAATACTTTCAGACAGGTAGGAGGTATTTTGTGACCCTTTTCCTCTGTAATATTTTAAATAACTTGCAAAAAAGGGATCATATTTATTCTATTAATCCTAGGTGATGATTACTATTTTGTAGAGAACCAAATTTTTCATGCATCCACTAAAAGACATTCCACGTTCTGCCATCTTATGACAAAAATTATGTGTTTACGCACTTATCACCAATATTCTCCCTTATTAAATTGAGTGTTTTTTTATTTCATAGTTCATATTTATTTTCTGCTGATGGTACCACATTTGTTAATGTTCCATTTGCATCTTCTTTCTCATTTGTACTTGAAAAAGGAGGATGGTGGCCAAAATTTATTCAATTCAGTTGATGTTTCACCTTTATTTTGATGAGGTATCTGATTTTCCTCAACTTCAAGAAGTTAATTCTTTTCTCTTGTGATCTAATAATTCTGTATTTTACTAATAATTCTGTTATTACTAACTAGGAATAAAAATAAATAAATCTCAATTTGATATTTCATATTACAATAATTTTGGGCAATAAGTTTAAAATATTTTTTAAATAAAATTTTACAATACAAATTAAATTTTTGTTTAAAAATACTAAAATATTATCTGATATACATTTAGAATTTAGTCATACTAACATTTTTAATAGCTACACTAAACAATTTACAAAATTTAATTGTTATTATTTCCCTCCACTCCACCCCCAGAATTTATTACACACTTTAGATACCTGTTCTGCATACTGTGATTTTGTCTAGATTTACAACTAAATACATGCTGTATAATAAAATAGTGGTGAGGTATCAGCCAGTGGCCATTATTAACAAAGGTAATGCTAGATAGAAGGGTCATATAATGTAGGTATATTGCAGTATTATTTACTAACTAGATAATGAATAAAACATACCTGAGTTACAAAAATATTTTTTAAGTAATGTGAAATGAATAGAAATATTTTCTTGTATTTGTCAAGATTACTTTGTTTACTTTCGAAGCCCTTAAGATCATGATCCTCCCTAATGAAGCAGCTTTAGTTATGCATAAATCCATCCCTAGGATAAGGTATCATAACAAACGTTTACTTGAAAGTGTACCCACTGAAACACGTTTATCATGTGTTGATCATGTTTATTATTTGTTAATCTTATAAAAGGATAAGATTATACATTACTAGTTTCATCGGTGAGATATTTTTGAGATTTTACTTTGCAACATAGAATTGTTAACAGAAGTGACTAAAAGTGAGATTTTGAAAAGGAGAAAGGTACTGTGTTTGGTCTTAAAGCAGGACTCACAACATCTGTGCATAGAATATAGTTTCTTGATTTTATGATTACAGTTTCCAGCATTGAAGTGTTGATTTATTCTTTAATTCATCTTGTTAATTTTATTTATGTTATTCAGATGTACATGTTTATCTGTCATTGTTCCATTATTTTCTACATTACTAGTAATATCTTACTCTAAGATGTATACATTTCTTAATTTAGCTTATACATCATTGGAAATTGCACATGTAAAGCTTTGAATTCTTTTATATAGCAGTAGTTGTTATATGCTAGTATTTGCAAGTCTCCTTTTGCTTGTGCTGTAACCAGAGACCACTGTGTTACCTTCAGAAGAAAAAAAAAGCATACATATATGAACTGTATTTCCATAGTCATTCAGTAATTAAATGATGCCCTTTGGTTAGAAAGAAAAGACCTTGGTGAGAATCCAACCTAGAATTGAGAAGACCCTTAATCAGAACTTTTCAGTTGAAGGTGAGCAGCCAGATTCAGAGGTGGAAGGATTTTATCTCCAGGAAACTCAGATTTTTCATACTGCAAGAGAAACCACCATAAAATACATGCAGTTGATAGACATGGCAGAATATGTAGGTAGATTAATTGCTACATTGCTTTTAAATCACCATGCAATGACCTGTCATGTCCCATGAAGCAATGTTATTTAGCCTAACACATTAAGGGGAAATGCTGGCCACTGAGTTAGAAAGTTTTATTTAATACCATGTTGGACATATAGGCATGTGACTGCCAATACCGATCCTCTTCAATTCCCTGCACATAGTTCGGTAGATATGGGTTGGGAACAGTCTTCATTAAACTCTTCAGTCAACTGCTGCAGGCAGGAAGTTCTATTTGACTGTACTAACCTTCTCAGACAATGGCGATCTCATTCCTGACAGACTTTCTTAGGACCATAATTATGCTGCCTCTTAGACAAGAGCAGTGTGGGTTATTTTTCCACTGATTAAATGCCTGGGGTATCTCACCTTTTAAGAAACCAGTCAGCTCTTCAAAATCGTGGCTCCAGCCAGATGAGCACTCACAATAAACCCTTTATCGAACTCTGAATGATCCTTTGTTTTTCCCATTGTGATCAACACTATTGATGATTACTGACTAGCAGCAGCATTCTTAAATAGTTGGCTAGAGCACATGACTAAGTATTTTGCATATCCACTGTGTTACTTTAATGCATAATATGTATAGTTACACTCAATATCGCATTATTATGTATAACACTCACTCTTGACAGCTGCATGGAATCTGCTACTGCTCTGTGTGGGGAATTTTTTTCATCACCTGATGACTGTGAAGCACTTAGTCGTTTGTTTTCTATGTATATTACAAAAGACATTCTACCAACAGCTCTGCGGCAACAGTTCAGTATGCATGGGAACATTTCAGTTATTGCATGGCCATGCACTCACTTCACTTAGAGGGATATTTATTTAGAGGAAGACAGATTACAGCATTTAATAACAAACCTTAAATCAATGCTGTATTTTTTTTTTAATGCAAAGGTATCTTTAATAAACAAAAAGAAAATTAAAAGCAAATCATAGTTTTTCAAAAATGCATGTCAGATGCATTAACAAGGCTGTCTGAAAAGTTAAAAAAATCAGGACTTCATATTGAACTTAAGGTAGTCAGTTCTTGAAAGGAAGAAATCATATTGGTAATTCCTTGAAAGTAAGTCAGCAGGCACCATGATAGAGATTTGGGGGGGGGGGGGCATCAGTAAAGCTGAGCCATCTAAAAGTGACTAAAAAGTCATGGGAAGACATACAAGATAAATATTATGGTGGTGGTGAAACTTTGTGGATGCTGTTGTAAAGAGTTAGAATTGGAAGGAAGTGTACTTAATCAGAAGGTTGAATTCTGGATGATTACAGAGGAATTTCACTACAGAGTGTTCCAAGTTACATTTATGCTAATATACTTGAGACTAAGAGAAATTTGTGGAACAGAAACTTGGAGAAGAATAAGTTGGATTCGAACAAAATTAGTGATTGTCAAGATAACATTTTTACTTCTAAGACAAACAATTAAGAAATCATTGGAATATAACTATAACAAGAATCTGTATTCAAGTTCTGTGGCTCTGGGGAAAAAAAAGCATATAAGGTTCCAAGGGAAAATCCAGTTATGTGGTGTAGTGTGAATGGAATGTTATACAGAGCAATATAGATGTAGATGGTTTGATGTAAAATCAGATGTAAGATAAGTATCCTATTTCCACTGGATCACATTGTGAAGGAAAGTAGCATTAATGCAAAAGATTTTTGCATAAAGAAAATAGTAAAGTAAACCCTGTTATCTAAATAATGCCAGTATAAGTCTTTAGGACATTGAAATAAATGAAAATAACTGCTGTAACCAGTTTTAATACCAAAGCTTTGAAAATAAGCAGGACTGTAGAAAACATATTGCATTCTCAGTGAACCTATACAATAAGTAAAATATTTGTTATTTGGGCGTAATTTTTAGTGAAGATGGCAAATTAAATTTGGAAATATATAATAAATTTTATCTGGTTGAAAACCAGTAGAATAAATTTATAAAGGATAAGTTATCTTATGAATTTACTAAAGGGAGGTCGTGTATAAGCAATTTGCTCATATTTTATTTTATGATGTCATGGCTTAGTATCTTATCAAATGCTGTTGGCTTTGCAACAGCATTTGATAGGATACCACATGAAAGGCATGGCATAAACTAGAGTTTATGGGATTGGAATATAAACTATTGACTTAGATAGGTGGGTGGCTGATGATCAGGTATCAGAAAGTGGTATATTGGGAATGTGAATCTACCAGATTTAAGGTGACCAGTGGTGTGTTGCCCTGGAGATCAGTCCTTGGACCAATGCTGTTTAATCTATACATTAATGATATTGGAAAGGGACTGCCAGGAGATCTTGAATATGCCAGAAACACAGATAAATGAAAATGGTTATCAGTTCAATTTAGTAAATATAAAGTTATGCACTTTAGCATGATAAGGTATCCAACAGCATATTATATTGGTGGGATTATGCTTGGAATAACTGACAAGGCTAGATATCTTGGAGTTATGAAAGATAAAGTTGAAGTTCAAAGGTCATATCACAAAAATTGCAAATACAATTCAAAGGATAATTGTGATGTTGAAAGGTACATTGGCATGTAAGGATATGGTAGTCATTTTGCTTCTTTACAAGGCCTTGTAAAGAGGCAAAATGCCTCACACAATATGATATGACTACACCTGGACTACTGTACACAGATTTGATCTCCTGTGTTCCAAAAAAATCGAATAAAAAATAAAAAAACTGCAAAGCAGAGTTACAAAGATGATAATGGAATGTGGATTACAAAGATAGATTGGGAATATGTGGAACTGTAGACACTGTTAGACAAAAGAAAGAAGGTGATGTGATGTTTATGAATTTGAGAAGGCATTGTAGGATATCGTTTGATAAAATATTTCATTATATTGGAAGGTGGGGAGAGGATAAGGGAGCATCTGTGGAGGTTAAGTTTGTGTGCAGTTAAGAAAGGGATAAGAGCGGAGCTTTTTTTTTCTCATAGAACCATCAGTGAGTAGAACAGATTGCCTGTTGAAGTAGTAAGTGCATCTAATGAATGAGTTAAGGTATGACAGCTGGTGTGGGTAATGTATGGCCTCCCTTGATGAGTCCTTAACTCCCCGACGTCTAATAATAAGAGAAATCAGCCATAGCACTAAACTAGGAGTATACGCAATAATCTTAAAATCAATTTTATCTTATGGATCTAAGAGTTAGAATGATAACAGTTCGTCAAAGACAAGAGATTACATATATCAGAGTTCTGAGATGAATATGCTCTCTTTTCTGAAACTGGACACATGACATATGCAGCAGCATATTAAAAATGAAGATATTAACAGAAACTTAATATTGTTAGTACATTCAAGAATTTGCAAACAGAGCTAATGCTAAGTTGTGTGATATTGATTACCTTACTAGTTTTCATCACTTTTTCTTACTATGCATCAGACACATTAACAAAACAGGTGTTTGATACATGGGTCTTTTTGGAAAAAGACTCAAAGGATGACTAAGATCTAGGTGGATTTATGTTGCTGTTAGTGCCTTAGAAGACTGAAATGTTAGATTGTACAGTATTTGAGACCTGAGAAATGGCATTCATAATAGGTACTTTACAGTACAGGAATACCTCAATTATCGTGATTATTGCCACAAAAAATACCTCAATAAACGAATCCATGATAATCAGGATAAATAATGTGTGTAAAATGGGTGATAATTGCCAAGGATTTTTCAAATCTATTAATTAAATTTAATATATGAAGTAAAAAAGAAATGTGTTAAACATGTTAAGTAAAAAATGAAGGTTCATTTAGAAAAACGAGATTATTCTTTAATCTTTATTTATATATAAGGAGTACATACAATTATTCTTTCTTGTATAAAAATTGGTGTAGAGTTGTCTGGTGGAATTTTTTCTTTCTTTTTTCTTCGTATAAAACTCGGTAGCAATGGATGGAATTTTCAATTTCCCGATGAACTTTCATTGATCGCTCGAGATTAGGAGATTGTTCTCTCTCGAGGTTAATTAGGTCTTTATCAGCCAGCTCCTTGTCATGTGACTGAAGCAGGTCCTGAACATCACCTTTTTCAATGCAATTTTTGATATTGAATGTCTTCCAGAATTCTGTCAGTCATAGCTTCATCTCCTGTAGTCTTTTCTATTGCTTGTAAAAAAGTTCTTCGTAGATTTTGCTGTTTTAAGGATACTTGTGACATAAAACTGAATGATAAATGCACGTAAACACAAGAAAGATATTTAATTAACTAAATATTTTGGTCTGGAAATAGCAGACCATCTTCAGTGGTATTACAAGAACAGTTTTAAAAAATACAAGCTAGAATACTAACAATAGAAATATTTCGTTAATTAAATATCATTTTCTTGTGTTTACGTGCATTTATCATTCATTCTTCGTAGATAATATGCCTCAAAGGATGCGATTACACCTTGATCCATTGGCTGGATGATGGAAGTGGTATTAGGTGGTAAATAAATAACTTTTACATTTTTGCACAAATCATTCAGTGCTGTTGGATGACTAGGTGCATTATCTAATATCAACAAGATTTTAAAATCAAGATTTAATGACTTGCAGTACCTTTCAGCTTCAGGACAAAAACAGTTTTTAAACCAATTGCCAAAAATAGTTTTTGTCATCCAAGCTTTCCTATTGAATCTCCAATGAACAGGGAGAAAATTTTTATCTAAACTTCTAAGCGGGCGAGGATTTTGTGAATGATAAATAAAGAGAGGCTTCATCTTTTAATCTCCAGAAGCATTGCCACATTGTAAAAGTGTTACACGCTCTTTTGAAACCTTGTAGACAGGCTGTGAGTTTTAATTTTTTTGCTAAAAATGTTTTAGTGGGCATTTTTTTCCTGTTTTAATAAGCCTGTTTCGTCAGCATTAAATACCTGATCATCGGTATAATTTCCTTCAATGATCTGTTGCAATTCACCAGGAAAACTAGCTGCTGCGTTTTCATCGACACTTGCAATTTCACTTTGCACATGAACACTGTGCATGCTCAAATCACTTTTTGAACTGATCAAACCACCCTGAACTTGCAGAGAAAGTTTCTTCCACTACTGACGCAGAATCATTTTAGTTTTCTAATTGTTTTCTTTTTAAAGTTTCAAACAAATTCAATGCTTTTGTTTTTATAGTCTTTTGACTAAGAGGAATTCTCTTTTGGTTACAATATTCTATCCACACTGACAATAGCATTTCCATTCCAATCATAAGATGGCTTCTGTTTCTCGTAGTTTGGGACCCAGACAAGGTCGATGCACTTTGTCCTAGTTGCTTATAGTTTGGAATATGGCAAACAGTTGATTCATTTAGACCGTACTCTCTTGCAATTTTGGCTTTGGTTATGCCTGCTTCATACTTATTTATTATATGCAACTTATCTTCTAAACTGATCACTCTACTTTTCTTCTTGATAGCTGTAGACTTGATATCATCCTTGTTTCTTTTAGCATTCATTGTAGGGGTAAATAAGAGAAATAAATATCCACATGTACTTCAGGAAAAGGTGGACAGTTACCGATGAGTGGTGAGCAGGTGCCGTCGGATAAAAATGAAGCGCTACAAGAGAGCGATACCTGGAGAGTGGCGACTTGAACTGGTTGCATATGTGGTGGGCTATATCTCGCGGCCGCGATAATCAAGGTATTCCTGTATATACAACACCTGAAGAACAAAATAAATAATTTGAACTATGTCCTTGATGAAGAAAATGATTTTGAAAGTTTATTTTTCACTTGGTCAGACTATAATAAATTTAGTTTAATCCTTTATCCAAGTGTGTGCAAACAAAGTTTGCACCTGAAAATATCTTCAGGACTGGGGTAAAGTGGTACAATACCGGGCGACTCCTTGCAAAGGTGGAGCAAGCTACCAACAATCCTATCTCAGTGAAAAATAAACTTTCAACATCTTTCTCTAAATCCAGAGTAGTTTAATAAAAAGGTGGCACACCGTTTGGCAGCTCCTATAGGAGGAGATGACCTTGCTAATGCTTCTGCCTTGGTATCTCCACTTGGGCCCGGCTCCCACTGAAGAGACCTCAATAAAGGTCGGAACTAGTCTGGGTAGTGGCCCTTTCCTTAATGCATAACATTATACATATCTGCAAGGAGATGTTTTGCATCGTGGGAGATACTGAGATAGGATTGTTGGTAGCTTGCTCCACCTTTGCAAGGAGTCGCCCAGTGCTGTACCACTTTACCCCAATCCTGAAGATACTTTGAGGTGCAAACTTTGTTTGCACACACTTGGATAAAGGATTAAACTAAAGTCATTATAATGAACTATGTCCTATCGGAGTATCCTCTAGGAATCAGATAAAAATGTTAATTCAGAGAAATCAAACTTAATGTGGTCTTAGAATGACTGTCTCTCAGATCTGAAGCCAATTAATGCACCCATACTTGTGGAGGTTAGCGGATTGTTTCATAGTTGATGCCAATTCTGAAAATAGACTCAGACTCATTGCAACTTCTTTGCAGCACAGTCGTCTTCTTCAGTTTAATCCTGTGTGTAGGAGTATCCAGAGCAGGGTCTGCATCCTGATTTGCCATATAGATCTTGAATCCAGCTCTTATATTCTCCTAAGTGGAATGTTAACAGATTTTAACAGGAATGTTAACTGTCCAAAGCAGATTTAGTTGCAGGTACATGGAATCATATATAATCTAGAATGTTCAAGAGGATAAAACCAATCCTTTGAAGAATGGATGAAAGTTGTTAATGTGTGGTTTGAAAATGGTACAGAAATAATTATAAACTTTTAATTTAATTTAATTTCAAGTATGTCCAAATAAAACGGATGTAAATAGTTTAGTGATCTTGTGTGTTAGTTGTGGGATAGATGGGATTGTAGTCATAAATTAAGTTCTTTGACAAGAACTGCATCATTAGAACGAGCAACTTGGCCCTATACATAAGTGTTTTGTTAATGCTGTACTGTCAGGATGGATGATGGTTACTGCTTATGCTTCCAGTATGTGTGGGTTTCCTGTACATAGGAAAGGATAATGAGCTGTTTGGTAGTCATTTAACTAGAGAGGATCATTTCTTTTTCTTTAGTGAAATATATATTCTTGGATACTGGCTCTTTAACCATACTTGAACATTATTGTATGTATCATCATGACCATGGACAATCTGGTCTAGCAGACCATGCCTTTGAAACAACACACACAGAGGTTTGCATGTTGTTTCAAAATATTGTGTAATACTTTTGTTTTCATCTTATGTGAAATTATTCTAAGTGATCGTCATAGGTTGTTTGTAAGAATAAGCATTCAGTTTTTAATTAAGAATAAACATTAACTGGTTACAGTATTTAAAACAAACTACATTAACCTCAAATATAGATATTTGGAATAGCTTTTAGAAATACTTTTGTATATTATTATTGTTGTTGTTACATTTTAATACAGTAAGTCACGTGGTAAAAAAGATATACGTCATCCATCCTATTAATCTAACCATATATATATCTGTCATTCAGTATAGAAAAAAACAATGGTAAACTAGTCAGGGATCAGAATCGGTGTTTTTTGCATGGTGGAAGACTAATTTTGATCTATGCAAAAATTATGTATGTTCGATTGCTTGATTATATGCTTGTTAGACTATAAAGTAACCTAATGCATGTCACAGCATCTCATAGCAAAGATAGGCTGCCTATAGATGTACCTCATAAAATTATGAGGGGCTATGTAAATGCAAAAATTTCCCATTTTTGTTTTCCCCATTGATAGCACTAAAAGCTACTTTTGTGTGTGTTGGGGGGGGGGGGGGGTTCCCAGCCGTGAGGGAAGTGAATATAAACATTTTTAATCTATCGGTTAGTCAGCCACAAATTGTTGTATATGTGAATTTTATGACCAGCATAAAAATGGACGTGTGTGTGTGTGTGTGTGTGTGTGTGTGTGTGTGTGTGTGTGTGTGTGTGTGTGTTTTAATGGAATAAAAATCCATTCTTTAAGACGAGCAATGATTATGTTGGTGGTTTTATCTGCTTTAATTTCAGATTGTCTCAGCATGCATACTCGTGGGGTGAAGACAGTTTTTTTTAAGAAACTTCCAGTTTTATTATTATTATAACCAACTATGAACACATCCAGGATTTGCTCAATGATATTAAGATTATCTTGCAAAAAAAAAAATCTTTGCAGTTGCTCATAGCCTAATAAAGACTGATGTTGGTAAGCTAAAGTTTAAATTTTTTCTGCTATAGAAAATAGAATAAATATTTGAAAAGCATAATCTGGCCATCTCATTTTCTGATCTCCAGCATCTCCCAAACAGTCCAGATACCATGTAACTTACTGTATATAAGCATTCAGGGGTGAAAAATTATTCTTTCTTTCCAGTGATTTTCATTTCTCAGAAGTGTATTTTTAGAGATATTATGCAATTTTATTTTTAATTGATTATAGTGATTACTAATAGTAGTGATGATAGAACATTTTAGAATAAATGTTCTTCTTGAATAGTCCTGTATAATCTGTGATAAACTTGTGTTCTGCCTGTTCACTTGATTACTTTTTATTTTGTTAAATATACATAACTAGTTTTATATTTAAATAAAAAAATAGTTAATATAGTTAATCAGTATAGTTGGAGTTCTAAAAGAAAACAATGGTGTAAACCAACACTCTTCTTTTAACTTTGTTCTCTTTCAGAACTTAGATATGATGTTGCCTATGGTTGTTTTCTTTCAAATTAAACATGCTGCTCTGAAGTTCCAGAGTTAAGTTGGTAATCATGAGGCAAATTAAGTGCATATTGTGCTGCATGTTTAATGTGCTCTATATAAAAGTTCTTGACTTAAATTTTCACTGTTCTCCACATTTGTTGGAAATTTCTTGCATTATGATGTACTTTATTTATAATTGTTATTTTTTTAACTCAGACTTGTTGGTTAATATTAATATATAGAGGACTTCATGGTTTTTATACTATTGAAAATTCTTCCATGTGTATAGTCATTTAATGTTTAATTTATTATGATTAGAATAATACCTGATTTTTAAGTTGTTACCAGAAACATAATACAAACCTGTTAAAATTCCATTAATATGAAGAGAAATCCTTAATTCCAGCACATGTTAGAGTACAAATTAAAATTTCATTTATTTGCTAATCTGGATAGTTGAATAGATAGTGTTTCTATTTTGTTGCCAAAAACAAGGTTTACTAAATGACATGAATATTTGCAAAGGCCTCCAGGTGGTAGATAACTTTTGTTACTAAATATGATGCTTCTGCCATGTTTACTTAGAGTGGTGTGAAATGAGCTCCTAGATTATGCAACCCTTCACTTTCTCATTATAGTAATGTATCCTACATTTTCAGCCTTCTTTGGATAAGACTGTCATTTAAAAAAAAAAAAAAAAACCATTGCAATGATTTAAAGATCATATAAGTAAAACATGAAGCTGTCGTGTCCATTGGTTCTTAACCTTGGTCTCCTGCTGCCCTTTTGAAATTCCTATGTCCTCTTCCCCTCTGTCTTTCCCAGAATATTGTTTTTAAGCATTGTTATTAAAAAATCGTATTTTATTTATAATAAATACTTATAATTTTTTTAAATTTATTTATATTAATCCCAGAACTGAGCTGCTGAAGCTCAATTCTACCATTGCAATAGTATGCAACAATATGGCATATCTGCACTTATTTTTTTACAAAAAAAGTGCTGTTTAAAAGTATCATGAATCGATAATCTTGGCACCTTATTCTGGAGAGGAAAGATGGTACTTCTTCAAGCTGGCTTAAGCCTTCAATAAGCAGAGTGGTAGTCTTTCACAATTTGATGAAAATCATCTACCACCTTGATGACATGCATAAGCATCTGTCCATGCTGCAGTGGGATTCAAATCCATGGTCTGTAGATTAGACATTCCATCTAGTAATCAACCAACAGGCCAGGACAGGCATAGTAGATAAAGAAAATATATTTGAGGTACAGACCAGAAGAGAAAATATAAAATAAACATTCAGTAAACATTTGCAGAACAAGGGAGGGAGGAGTTAAATAAAAGTTACTTAAATCACACATTACATCCAGTGAAAAATAAATTTATATTGTGCTTAAAAGTATAATAAATGTGAAGATTATCATATTAAAATAATTAAAAGATGTATTATGCACATGCTTTGTATCAGGATATATGTAATTCATGAATATATATATATATATATATATATATATTATAGTACTTAATTATATAAATTTTGGTGGTAGGTGAATTCCATTGCTCAGTGTGAGACCACCACCACCCTGCTTATTGGAGACCTAAAGATTGGTTTCTAGATAAGGTTTATGGACTATCTCACCTTTTGCCCATAGTACAGTATTGTGACTTATGTGCTGTAGTATTACAATTGTTTTTGATTGAGATTCACATATAAAAAAATGAATACATATTCAAACCTAATTAAGTTGGAATTTTAGATACTCAGACTACAATTCAAGTGTTATTTTGGATTGATAGTTTGGTTCTCTGTAATTAATAGAAATTAAACCTTTAAAAAAAAAAAGTTTCAATTAAGCTTTTGCTATAAATATATAATCCCTCTCTCTCTCTCTCTCTTTCCGGTAATTGTGAATCACTTTGATTTCAGTAAGTAAAGAGAGAGCCTTATAAATTAATGTAATCTCTCCCCAACACACACATGCCATCGTATACAAATGGTGTACAGTCTTTTGGTATTATAAATTAGTGTCAAAATTATCACATCATACTACTCAAATTAGTTTATTTTTTTAATTTTGCTTGTTATGGCAAGTATAGTTAATTTCAATTATTATCACTGTTAATTTCTTGACATGTACAGATATTGTGATAGTCCATCATAATTAAGATTTCATTGCTGTTTGTTGAATTATCATATATTAAATAGAACTATTTTGTTATATGTGATTATTTTTATTTATTATAGGCCTTCAGGGAGTATTATTTGTAAGGAAACGTGTTGAATTTAAACAGAGATAATTATGCCACAGAAGTATACAGTACTGATTTAATTCCTATTTTAAAATGCTTTGTTAAAATTCTGAAAGCATTTATTACTTTCTTTCTGGAATACTAATATATACCTCAAAGTATTGACATTATTTCAGTACTTGCTTATTTTCCATCAAAATACATGCATTATTGTAAACGTTTTTGTAACAATGTCAAAACAAAACCATGTCATGAGTTGTAAGGCTGGCTCAGCAATAACATGAGTAGGATTAACATATGTCATAATTTTTTGTCCCATATCTTTATTATTGTACATAACTGACTTAATAGAGAATTGGTGTCCACCTGATGTATGCATTCCGTCGGTTGTACATAGTTAGTGTACAAAGGTAGTTTTTGTAAATACAGTTCAGAAATAAAGGACGTTATCAGATCTTTCTGGTTTTGTTTCTCTGATAATTTGTTTGTTTATAAATCTTAAATATTGACTGATCATTTAATTAAGTTGATCTCATTACAACTACCTTTAAATTCTGACATTCTTTAATTTTTGCATCACAAAGAGAATATTAAAAAAAGTTATTGTTAAACTTGAAATAACCTCAAACTAAAACAACAAATATGAAGACGTTGATAATTCTATTAAAATTTTGTTTTGTTTCTTAAAAAAAAAAAAAAAAACTTGCAAATAAAATATTTGAAAAGTATCTCTTTCTTTATGGAGAAAAGCATATAATTATTATAAAAGTAACTCTTAAAAACTACTTAGCAGGCTGGCTATTGGTTCATTATATTTGTTTGGTTTTACTGTTTCGTGATTTAGTATTTATTTAGTGTATGGGTAAAAATACAAAAAAATTAATGGGCAAAATTATATATAGATTTAGTTAATCGATAGCACTATCTGGAAGTAAATAATAGTTCCTGAGGCCTTCGGGGAAGCAGTGTTGTTGTTGTGGGAGCCAGAATCTGGGTCTGGCTCCAACCAGTCACTACCTAGACTGGTTTCAACCAGTCTGGGTAGTGACCCTTCCCATAATGCATAGCATAGTATGTGAAGTCATACACCTTTACCATGAGTTGCTCCAGTCCTGAAGATACTTCAGGTGCAGTATCTTAAGAGTCTTCTCCACCAGTCCTGAGGACCATCATCTGGTATTTCCACAAGCCAGATGGAAGATCTGGAGGAGGAGAGATACCTTGATGTATAGGAAGGTTCACATTATTTCTGATTTTATTTATTTAATGGTAGCTTCTTCTCTTGTGAAGCATGGAGGAATGATGTGGGAAAGAACAAGCAACCATGGAAGAGGAATAGATCTTAAAGTATAAGATATTGGTTTTCATTGTTATGTTGAGCTGTGTGTCCACGAGAGTTGTATGACGGCTTTAGCTCCAACTGACGAACAGTACTCTGCCATGGGGAAGACTAGAGCTAGGGCTGCTGTTCTAAGGGTTAAGGCATTACAACCCAAAGTTGTGCCCTTGTTTACGATGATGTTCCTGGAAGATATTTGTTTTTTTCCAGATGTTTTCAGTATGTTACTGTTGTTGAGTGTGACATGACACCAAGGTAGCAAGAGTTACTTTCATGGATTAAAGTTCCCTGTTGCAGAAGTTTATTTTGAGTTTTCTATGAGCTTCATGGTTATTTAGGTGGGTTCCAGCAAAACTGAAACAACAGTTTTGCTGGGGTTAGGAGATAACCCTCCACCTTTCAAAATAGTTTTGCAGTGAGCTCAGATCTTGGCTCAGTGTTTTCTCAAGGTCTTGAAAGGTACTGTCTTGGATGGCAAGTGCTATGTCATCAGCATACACAAACTTTTGACTAGCTGTTTGAAAGATGTTGCTTGTATACAGGTTGACCAGAGCTGGGGCAAGTACAGATCCTTGTGACAATCCATCCTGCAGGGTAGATGTTCTGCTCTTTTTTTTTTTTAATTCAGATGACACCCTTAAGGCAGTATCTGTTTTTAAACCCTTTTGATAGAGTGTAAGAGCAAGGACTTGGTCGCAACAGCTTCTGCCTGGTCTAAACTGAGCCTGTATGATTGCTAAGATGCCTTCTATTTTTGGAGAAATCCTAGTGAGGATAATCTTTTCGAAGAGTTTGTAAGGAGTGCAGAACAATGCTATAGGGCAGTAGTTGTTAGGGTCATCAGTTGACTTACTGGGTTTTGGCTAGAGTTACTGGATTGGAGGTTGCCGGACATAAGAAAACTTCTTTTTGTAAAGACAGTAGATCTCTTTGGTATCTGTGGGAATTTTGGGTTTAGCTTTTTTGTGCTAAGATTTTTGCAATATTGTTAGGGGTTTACTTTTCCTTTAGTTCTGTTTGGAATGCTGGTGCCTCTCAGTCAATGGAACAGTGACCATGTCTTGCAACTTGATCTGGTAAAGCTGAGCTTGTTCATTTCTCCATGCCAGCTGGGTCTTCTGCTGTAAGAGGGCAGATGCAGTATCTGGACAGTTCTGTTGTTCATACTCTGCCAGATGAATACTACTTTCACTTGACCAGCACGGTATGTAGATCTTTCTGAATCCTTTTGGGATGTGCTTTTTTTGCCACCTGCTATGAAAAGTTTAGTGAATTTTTCATAGTTATAAATTGTAGTTGGAATTGTTGTGTTGATGTTGTTTTCAATGCACTCATTAAATTTTGACTATTTTGCATTTCTGAAATTCCATTGGGGTACTTGGAAAGTTGTTTATTCTTGGGATTATAAGTCCTACAGTAGTTAGGCAGGGTTTGTGCCTGGGGAAAGGAAGCAGTACTTGATAGATTGAAGTAAGAGTTCCTTCCGTCAGTGTCGAGGGTTGTCTCTGTATCCCATTTCAAGATTTGAAAATTCCAGCTTACTTACTGTCATAGAGGTGGAAGCTATTTGTTAACAACCAGTCTGTCAGTTGTGGGCCTGAGTTGTCATTATTGTGTCCCCATAATGTACTCTGTGAGTTGAAATCCCCAAGGATGATACTAGGATGAGCTGGCTGAGGAACTGTGCTGGGCTTGGCCAGTTAAATAGAGAAGGCTTTATATGCATTGTTGATTGAAGACCTGTGCAGCCAGATACAACAAGAAAGTCACTTTGTGAATGGTCCAGAGATACAGCAAATCTTTCTAATTTGCTTTTGCATAGATAAGCAGGAACAGGCAAACCAGCCTCATGAACATACACAGGTCTACAGTCATGAAATACATACTTAATCTCTTATTAGGAGAGCTCAACCAGGAACTTGGAAAGAGGGGGGGGGGGGGACATACAAATAAAATAAGACCAGGAAATTTCTTTCATCTGGTTTATCAGTAAGAAGGGTGTAGCCAGGAATGGTAATATTTCATTGCAGAGTTTGCTGAGTTTCTTGTAGAGCCACAGTGTCTACTTTGTGCCCGTTAAGAATATTATTTAGAACCTCTACTTTTGATGTAGGAAATCCCTCTATGTTCAACTGGAGGATAGTCAGACAATTCCCAATTGTTTCCATTCATTTTTAAGGTGAAATTATTTGGAGACTGTAGTAGATTTTTCAAACATATCCCTCTGCCTAAGTTGTGCATGTGAATAGGTCAGAAGTTGCTAATTCCTAGTCCACGCTGCCATAAATCCCTGAACGAGAAAAGCTGTTCCTTTTTACTGAGCAGATGCCTGTTTATCCTCACCGTACCTGGTGGACAGTCACCACAGTTGATCTTTGGGTACCCAGGGGGCATACTTATTTAATGGCGGCATAGGGCACCATATCACATTGTCATCTTAGGGTTCTGTGGCGTTTTGGTTTGAGAGGCCTTGTCAAGGGCTGCTCCATGATTGTTGAATATCAGTTAAATATACATACATCATGGATCTCTTTCATTAGTTCACAATTTGTATTGGGGGAGAAAGGGGATAGTGATTGTGCTTTAATTTCTTAATAGCCTGAAATAAACATCAAATTTCTGTTATATTTCAGCACGTTTTATTTTTAGCAACCAATGTTTAAATTATATTGTAAATTTAAACATCAATTAATTGAGAAAAATGGCACTTCTTTTCCATAATTTTTCTAAAACCAAAAAGCCAGGCTTGTGCCTAATTTTTGTAACTAATTTCAATGAAGTATGTCAGCTAGCCAAGATCAAAACTTGTTTTTATGAAACTTTTAAATACTGATTTATCTTGTACAACTAAGTGCTTATTATTAGGTAACTACTGATATTCATAGACAACTCAAATATTGCATCTGTTATGCAACAAAGTGCATTTCGCTTTTTTTATAATATCACTGTTGCACACATAAGCAAATAAATGTTGTGTTAAGTGGTCAAGAGCAAAATAACCGCTTGATATTCTTTTTGAAGAACTGGAGGTTAGTCTTTTGGGAAATACTTCATGGAGAATTCTTGTCCATAGAATCAAAGTAGAAACAATGAAAGACAGAGTAGCAGATTCAGTGAGTCAGCATTTCAACTGGGAAAAGATGTTGGACAGTTGTTTGTGTTATTGTAGATTTAGCAGAAATGGGAGACATGATGGATGCCAGTTGTGTTGAACAACTTAAGTGGAAATGTCTGTTTAAACTAAACATATTTGGTCGTTTATATAATTCAAATACAAACTTATTAATTACTGACCATTTACGAAAAACAAAACTACATTTTCGCCAGCAAACTGTCTGGCTTTTTCAAGGTGTTTACGGAGACATAAAAACTAGTAAATGCAAAATTTGCGTTTACTAGTTTTTATGTCTCCGTAAATGCCTTGAAAAAGCCAGTGTTAAATGTTTTATTTATTGTTATATCGATGTTCTATACTTATATATCTTTATACTCAATTAGTTGTTTTACCTTTAATTTATTCTTATTTATATATCTATCCTTTCTTACTTAAACCTTCTTCTATCAAAATCCTACCGGCTGCTCTATTGTTATATATTTATCTTTCGTTATTTACTCTTTCTTCTCTTACTTTAATCTTATTTTTATATATCTAGGATTGTTTCCTCTTCGGATACTGGCAAATTTATATTTTGCTGCGGCAGCCAGTATCCTATAGCAGAAAAGATCCTTGCTCAGGGATACAATACTAGATTCTTAGCTTTCTTACCCAATATCTTACTTAACTGCTGTATAGGTATAGATTATTGCAGTCGTGACCTAAATCTATTATTATATTCACTCTCTAATTCACATCCTTCCCGCCAAAATAGGTTCTATTTTTATAAGTGGTAATTTGGAATCATAATCAGCCATGACTCAGGTTCAGGAAAATATGACATGCTTATTGGAATATCTAATACACATTACAAACTCATACACTTAATTATGCTCAATACTAAATAAACTCGAACTAAGAGATTAACACTTTCGAACTAATTAAAACTTATAAGGAATGTTAAACGCAGTAATTACACTTTGGGATATAAATCAAATGATAATAAGTTAAGCTAAATTCCTTTTAGCAGTATTACTCGTAAGAACAAACTATCAACCATTCAAATGTTACTGAGACACTAAATTCTACCTTTCATATCACATCAAGTTAATCCTATCACATACAAAATTACAAAAAGATCTCTCCTAAACAATTCTTCTTACTCACAAACATGGTTAACTTTTACTCACAAACATGGTTAACTTTCTAAATAGTGACTGTCCACAGAGTTCCTTACTATAAAGTTCTTAATTTCACAATCGTAAACAGTCTTCTTTCTTCTAATGAACATTCACACAAAATTAGAGCAATAGCACCTTACCGACTTTTTTCCGCATCGTTCTGCACCACGTGTTTGTCTGGATATTTCTCATCTATTTTGGCTGTCTATACGCCAACGTAGGGATTATGCTATCTTCATTCTTTATGCCAGAAACGGACTCAAAATCTTTGCGTTTCAGGAACAACTCGATGGGGCTTTTCAATGATGGCCTGATTCTGCTAGGACTGGAATTTTTACCTTCAGCTTTGCATAGAATCCAGCTTCATTTCTTTATGAACACTCGCTGCCTGACATCACAGACTTCACTCCCCCCCACCCCTTACGCGAAACTGTCCACCAACTTCCGAACCACCCAACAGGAAAATGATACAACAAGAGATCAAGAGAATTCGCTTGCGTTCCAGGCTCAACCCCCTTTTATACTTCTATAGGGCGTCCTCTTTTTCAGCCCCTTTTTGCACACAATCCTTACTAATTTCACCCTTTGGCTTATCTTTCATTTCTACGACGCTGATATACTCGGATTCATGGAATACATGGTTACGTGATTTTCCGAATAAACTATACCCGCCAGCATTACGCTGTACGCATGTAGCTTTAGGCCTTCCAGGAATTAATACTTAACAGCTTTATGATGACTCACAATAGATTTTACATAGCTTAAGTAAGGCTTAAATATAATTCACATTATCTCTCTTTTTTAAGACATACAAAAATGAAATCTCAAATTAATCACAATAGCTTAAATAAAGAATACAAATTTTTACATAAAGTGAGGAAGTTTCACTTTTTAATTACAACTGATGTGCAGGTATTTCTCTATGTTTGCAATTTTTATATGTTAGACCCTAAATGAATGATTTCTTTCCAAGATTCCTTCATTTAGGAGCTAACACTAGACAGTTTGCTGGCAAAACTGGTAGGCTCTAATGTAGTTTTGTTTTTCGTAAATGGTCAGTAATCAATAAATAAGTTTTTTTTGGAAATGTCTGTTTTAGAGACAATGCAGAAACTGTGAGATAGCAGCTGGAGGTGTTGTCTGAGACTTCAAATCAGCCAAACTGTCTTCTGAACAGCATCAACAACTTTTAAAGAAATTTCACGTACACTACTCCAAAGTAGCTGGACAGATGAAAAACAATGTTTCGAACACAAAAAAGAAAGAGTCTTGGTTTTTTGGGAGTGAAGGATGCAATAAAAACTATGTTTGTGTCAGAAGTCAGTCAGTCCAAGAAGAGAGAGAGATGTGATCTTTTCTGTTGAGTATTATGAAAAGTGAGGAGAAAAAAAACTAAGGTTTTTTTTGAGGGGGGGGGTGCGTAGATTATCGCTACATTGAGTGAGGGGGTGTAATCGATGTTGAGAGTCACTTATTATAGATGGTTTTGAATCTTGAGGTGTTTTGAGTACTGCATAGTTTGTCATATGAGTGGAGAGTATCACCAGCAAAACTGTAGGTGGTGTTGGAGGTCAGTGAGAGAAGACTGTTGTCAACTCAAATGTGCAGTCAAGCTTTTTAAATGTTGCAGTGAAAATAAATACTTGTAGAAATATAAAATGAAGATAACTACTTTATTTACAGAATATTCAGCTATGCTAAAATCACTTGTTTGTGTAGAATACTTTGACTGATTTTTGGTGGACCCCAACCCATATTAGTGTGCAGTGCTGTTTGAAATGAAGTCATTTGCTTGCATATTCTCAAGCATATATATGGATGGGCAGAGAAAGTAATATGTCTCTTTAACTTGCAGACATATGATCATTAAAATGTTGGAGAAAAAATTAAAACATTATGAACACAAAAACAAATTATATTCATAACATCTTTACCTATTGTATTGTGTCAGCATGTTTAGTGTGAAATGGAACAAATTGCAAATATATTGACAAAAGGGATCAGCAATGCAAAATCATTTGTTTTAATAGTTACATAATATAACTGAAGCTGTAATGATGCATAATATAGAGAAAGAAAAAAAATTGGGGGGAGATCCTAAAATATGCATTATTAAGCTGCATTACTTCTCACAACAGAAATTGATGTATCTATCAGATTTATATAGATTGCATTAGTACTTCACGACTCTACCTTCCATAGACGTATGTTTCCAAGAGTTAGATTGACTGTGTCATAGTAAGCCACCACACCATTTAAAGCACAGATGTCTTCATATGGTGCTTTTTGGCAGTCTGATTCTTCTCTTCTACTCCTTATCCCTCACACACACACACACATGCACACCCTCAAAATGTCATATGTGAACCATGTAATTAACCACCTTGCTAGTCATGTTGTGTTTTGCTATTGAACAAAACATGGATATGAAGTATAAGATGACTGATAATTTCATTAACCATGGCTGGTTGAGTGATTAAATCCTCTACTTTTCCATTGACGTTCTTTGTGTTCAGATCTTGCTGTGGTGTGTAATGTTTACAACTTATAACTTTTGTGATAGAAAGATGGATTTGATATCTGCTATAAAAAATGCAACAAGGCTTTCCATTAATGTAACAGAGGGGGAAAAAATCAGCAAATTAACATTTTTTTATTAATACATTATAAATGTTAAATAACTTAAAATAAAGTTAAGGGGTGGGGAGTAGTTAATACTATTGTAAGAGGGTCTACTCCTGTGAAAATAACTGACTAATATATGACTTGCCACTAATATATATCTTGAATGTGAGGTTACATGATATTATTTGACATATTTTATATACTAAAAATGTAATTATTTTTTATGATAGGATAGCATTATTTCTGTTTTAAGATTATTTAAAAATTATTCTAAGTGGGAGGAAACAGAAATCCACATTTTCTATTATAACATAGTGTGTAAAGTGAGACTATCAAACTGGATTTGCATTAATAACAATTCATATATAGTAAATAAATCAGTGTGTGTGTGTGTATATATATATATATATCTTGTATACACACACACACAGGGTGGTTCAAAATTCCACGTACAAACTTCGAGGGGAGGTAGAGAACATCAAAATTAACCATATTCACATAGGAAAGCATTACCGATAGTGATAGGTGGCGCTGTTCGCCAGTGCTCCAGGTAAGCAATTGGGGCTTCCTCATTCAAGCTTTCAGCGTCATAAGAAGAACATGCGTCGTTTTGCGAACCCTGAGATGGCAAACATGCACCTCGTTTACCATATTATGTATCCAACTACTATTGAGCTGTTCAGTTACGCCTAACTGAACACAAGGCAGTAAGTAGTGTTTTTTACACTACTTACTGCTTTGTGTTATTTCTGTATCTTTGTGTTTCTCTTAGTACTTTCCGGTCAAGCTTTCCTATGTGAATATGGTTGATTTTGATGTTCTCTACCTCCCCTCCAAAGTTTGTACGTGGAATTTTGAACCATCCTGTTTTGCATGGTATATGTAAAATTTGAAATTCTTCAAAGGCCTTAGGATGGTTGTATCTATGAACAGACATATTGGTAAATTAACAAATAATGGCAGTAAACAAACTATTGTACAATAAGTAAATACTTTCATTATAATTATTCCGGTTTTGTGACCACATTTTTATTAAAGAAAACTGTTTTTAAAACTAAACAAGTACTAAAAACAACACTCGACAAGTTTCGTTAGTCGTCAGACTAACATCTTCAGGGGTAAAGAGAACTAAAAGTTTAAAGCACAAAATACTAGAAATTACGAAAATTAGTTCATTTGTTGGTATTGTGAACATCAAAATACTTCGTTAAAAAAACTGAATAACAGATCTATACAACCGTTAATGCGTGTTAGCTGGAGACAATGCTGTTTGTTGTCGCGTTCTGTGGTTTATGCTCATTCTGTCCGAGGTCCGAAATTGGTAAATTTTTAATAAACGATGATCAAACTTGATTTAAAATCAAACCTTGGTTTTTGTTGCATTGCGTAGGAATTTTAATCATATTTGCTGCCTCTTTGAATTTTTTTGTGAAACAATTCTTATTTGTATAGGACATGTTTGTTCTATCCCAGAGTACATCATGACTTGTAGAGGCTGTGTGCAATGCCAATCCCGCTTTATGTTCTCTTATTTTGTACGTCCTTTTGATGTTCGCTCATGCAAATTTCTCCTGATCTCCCCGTCTGGCCCACATAGCAGATGCCACAGGAACAGTGAATATTATAAACCCCGATTTGGTTGGGTGATGTGGAAGTTTCAGAAGATGAAGAGATCTTGATATTTTTTTCAATTGGCACGAAGTCACTTTTACGTTGTATTTGTAGAGAAGTTTGGCTGATTTATTTGTTACATTCTTGATATAAGGAAGGGTGTCTGCGTTCTTGAAATCTTGTTTAAGTTTCTTGTAGGATCTGTGTTAAATATTGTATTTCTTCTTTCCATTTTCTTCTGTACTTGGAATGTTGTATGCTTTATCCCTTAAGGTTTTTATTAGGCCTATTTTTTGCTTGGGGTGGTGATGGGAAGTAGCGTGCAGAAATCTTCCTGTGTTTGTTGGTTTTCTATAGATGGAGAACGATAATCTGTTTTTTCTTTCATTTATTTCTATAAGGATGTCTAGGAAAGGAAGTTTTTTTTTATTTTCTTCTAGTTCCAGAGTGAATTTTATGTTAGAATGTAAGTTATTAAGATAGTCTTGAAATGTAGTCAGTTCTAAACTTCTAGTGCTGTTCCTGGCCAAATGATGGCCGCTATGGCTAAATATGGCTCCGCTATATCATCCATATAGCGGAGCTATATTTTTGGTTTTTTGTGCCAGTTTTTAAAGCCTTATTTTCAAAATTTTCCATGTAGAGGTTTGCTAGAGCTGGTGATAGGGATGAACCCGTTGCTAGTCCTTTTTGTTCCCAGAGTTTGTCTTGGTAAAGGAAGAACTTATTTTTTATGCAGTGTTTGTAGAGCTGTACAATGTCTGGTGGGAAGAGACTTTCTAGGATGTATGCTGTTTCATTTATTGGAATCTTTGTAAAAAGGCTGACTACATATAATTTGGTATATTCTTGTAAGTTCATTGGTTTTTGTTGTGAGTTCGCCAAGAGGGGGGGGGGGGGCTCTGTCTAATGTTGTGTAGGTATCGGAATCTTCAAGAAGGCTTTTCATTTTGTTGTTATAATCTTCTGAGTTTAAAATCACTGTTGCATCGCCTTTGTCTGTCTGATTTGAGTTTATTAAGGGCTGCGAATTCTGCGAACAACAAAATGAAAAGCCTTCTTGAAGATTCCGATACCTACACAACATTAGACAGAGACCCCACTTGGCGAACTCACAACAAAAACCAATGAACTTACAAGAATATACCAAATTAATCTGGGGAACTCAAAAGAAATCTACAATCCAAACACCCACTAGTGCCTAGAATATATGGAGTTCCTAAAATTCATAAAAAAGATATAACACGAAGATCGATAGGGGATGGAAGGGACTCTTCTACCTCAAATCTGACAAAACACCTTACAAACTTGATTTTACCACATATAGGAAAAACACTATCGTTCATTACAACAGCACAGACTTCATAGAAAAAGTTAAAGATATGCACATGGATCCTTCAGACATACTGTATTAGCGATTTCTCTGACTCCCCGGAGGTCTCTTTTAATAATAATAATTCATTTTCTGATCGATCATATACAGCACTAAAAGAAGAGAAGTATTATTTTTTCTGTTAATCGAGGAAATTGATTTATCCAAAAAATGAGAGGAATAAATTTATTAAAATTTGTAAGATGTACAGTCAACTTCAGTTATATTAATTGTTATTGTCATTTTAGTATCTCCATAGAATCAGAAGACTCATTGCAGGAGACCCATTATTCACACATTATCTATCATGCCTGTCCTGAACTTATTCACTGATGAAGCACTCACAACCACCTTTAGCAACCCATTCACCATCCTATAATAAAAAATAAATCTAGTCCTAACACCCTTGCTAATCACACATACACAATTTTCAGAGGTGATCCCTTGTTCTCTTCTTTCCTGCTATGTACTGAAAAAAATTCTTCATTGTCAATCCTATAAATTCCCTTTAATAATTTTTATGCTTTTGTTTTGTCTCCTCTTTTCTACCATTTCCATCAGCTAGTTTTTGAAGCCCACAGACCAGGTCTATTTTCACAGGGAACTTTCCATAGACCTATTACTGTCTTTGTCTGTTGCCAGTCCTCTCCACACCTCCATCCCAACAGAGTCCAGGTGACTAGATCTCTGTGCAATAGTTCACATGTAGCCTTATAAAGGGGAAGCAAGGATCTACCTATCCCTCCTTGTCATTGTGTTCTTCAACAATCACAGAATGTCGTGCTGTTTTGGCCATCTATGCGATATGCCCTTGTAAACTTGAACTCCCAGTCCACAATCATCTATATTTCAGTGGAATTTTCTGTAGTTCAGTTCCATCAATATAGTGCACAGCGTGTGATCTCTTCTTTCCGAAGTGCATCACCTTACACTTGACCATTTTAAACTTTGGAAGCCTTTGCCCATGCTGCCAGTCTGTCATCCTGCAGGATCACCTTCATTGACTATTGCATCATCAGCAAAAAAAAGTCAATATTTCTTGTCATATTTCTTATATCATTGATGTACAAATTAAACAGCAGAGGCCCGAGTACTGAGCCCTGCAGTAATTACCTGCCTTCATTACATGTACATAATCTAGTAGCACAAAAGCACATCTTATTAATTTTTGGTGATTTCTGTTATTGGGGAGGACCAGCTTTTTGCATTTGTGTTCTTGAACTTAAAACATTTCATATATAAGAGCCCAGTTTTTCAGCTGTCTTGACTGGCTTTATGCAAATCCTGTTAAAAATCAATTTACTGGTAAGCAAGTTTTACCCCCCCCCAGTAACAGAATTTTTCTCTCAAAATGTGCATCAGTGCACACAACATGTAATACTGAATAAACCAACTTCGAAGCATTCAGAACTTTGTAATATTACAACATTCCTTTTTTGACTGTCACAGATCTCGTTTTCATCAATCACAGTATGACTAGATACTGTGGTAGTGCTATCTTAAGATCAGCTAACTACTCGATGTTTCTAGCAAAGTGTTTATTGAACAATGGCATGTTGTTGTTCATGTACATTGTGTTTATCAGACTACTGTATCACAGTAACTTTATTTTGGAAACAGTAAACTTGAGTATCATTTATGGCACCGATTTTTATTCTAAAGAATAAAGAATAGGGGGACTTGCATGGTTTGTTCGCTCTTTAGTCAATAGTGGATTGTATCAGTGCTCCCATGCAAACTATTCACACAGCTGTCAGCTTTTATTATGTAGGAAAATCTCCTAAAATAGTCTTAGACTTTTAAAATAAATTCTCATGTCTGTTGATTTAGACATTTTGATCAGTTTAGACGCTGTCTCATTATGTTACAAATATTTCTTTTTATGACTGCTAGAACCCTTAATGAGGGACTCCTATAAGAAATAGTGCTTTGTAAAGAACTCTGGTTTTTCTTCCTTCCAAAAGAAACGACAGCATGTATGATGACAGGAATATACATATAAGTATGCTTATTCTAAAACTATCTCTGCTTATTTCAACATAGTCCATACGATACAGAAAACATTGGTGTAGGTGACACCATTGGTTCTCCACCCGCCATTGACAATATTAAAATGCCATGTCAACTCTAAAGGTTGACTTGGCATTTTTGTTTCTCTAATAGATCTATTAGATCTAATAGAGAAACAAATTTTCTCTTGTGTTTCTCTAATAGATCTCTGTATCATTGTTATACTTTTGAAGGAGCTCAGGTACAAAACCAACAATATCAATTCAGCCTCTGGGAATGAATTCCTAAGTTTGTGGCCCATAATTATATACATTCTTACCAGATGGGTACCTGGCTGTAAGCCACAATCATAAGAGGGCTGTTCCCTTAGGTTGACTTTATCTAGAGGCACTTCAGTGAGGATTTGTAATCTGCCACTGTTTTGTTTTGAGGCCTGTTCCGCCTCTTAGCGGATTAAATCTCGAGAGCAGAAGAGAAATACGCAACAGGTGAGCACATCTCATTCCAATGGTCAAAAGAAATTGCATTGAGTAAGCAGTTTTTCTACAGCTACTAACCGTTTTCATTCAAAAAAGAAAGAGGAACGTGCACAGTAAAAACTAATATAATTAACATTTGAAGATGTAATTAAACTTGGATACTAGTTACTATGTATGCCTGTACACATCATTTTATGCCTCCATGTTAAAAGTCTTACTGGTGTGATTTACTATCAATTTTCCGTTGTTATATACACTTGCAAAAATTTTATGAATACTCCATTCGCTTAAATGCTAACAAACTATGCAGTGGATAGAAAAAAACGGAATGTGTATGTCAAATACTCAAATACGTGTATAGAGGCTTAAGTGCTGTGAGGACATCATGTTGGAGGCTTAATGGATTTTTTACAACACTCAAAAAGAATTAAAATAGAATTTAATACTTCCTATATTTCGTCCTAGTCACTAGGACGTCTACGGGGATTACAAAAACAATTAATGTAACATATACACAAATAACAAACAATACTAAGCCCAACCACGTGGGTGACACTAAAGTCCTATCTAGGTAAGCTCAGTAGTGAGGGCGGTTCCACTGGAACAAAGATTGTGGGCTCTCTTGGTAAGAGTTTTAATGATGCCATATTGTTGAGAGGGGTGGTGGTGGGAGAGTTTGTGAATGTATCTGCCGTGTGTGTGGGTTTTCTGTATAAGCCTAACCACATACACAGCACTTTCCTCTCCAATGGCTACAGCGATCACAGTATCAAAAAAATAATCAACTCCTCCCCCATTCCCCGTCCTTCTCGTCAACAAGATTTTAAAAATGCCATCACCATACCCTACATCCGAAAAAATAGCCCAGATACTAAAACAGTACAACCTACACACAGCATATAAGCCCCACCGCAAACTTGCTACCCTTATCCGTTCTACGAAAGATCAGCTCCCTCCTCTCTCTCTGCCTGGAGTTTACAAAGTACCCTGTTCCTGTAAGCTGGCGTACTTTGGACAGACAGGCAGATCAGCATCCATCCGTCTAGAGGAACACAAGTCTTACATCTTCAAACACAACTATGGCCATTCAGGCTTGGCTGACCATGTTTTGGACACCACCCACAGGGTATCATGGAAGTAAACCACCATGCTCCACCACAGCAAATTCAAGAAAGAGAGACTTTTCTTAGAAGCAGCAGCAGCTCTCAAAAACCAACCAAATCTCAATAAATACGGTTGCATTAAGCTTCCGAAGATTTGGGAAACACTCATCACCAGAGTTCCCACCTTACATTCCAGGCCACCTACTACTGCCCTTAGAGGGCGCTCTACCTAGATAGGACTTTAGTGTCACCCACGTGGTTGGGCTTAGTATTATTTGTTATTTGTGTATATGTTACATTAATTGTTTTTGTAATCCCCGTAGATGTCCTAGTGACTAGGACGAAATATAGGAAGTATTAAATTCTATTTTAATTCTTTTTGAGTGTTGTAAAAAATCCATTAAGCCTCCAACATGATGTATGTCAAAAAAGTCGATACGTTCAACACTAGAGAATGAGGGTTTTTTTTTTTTTTTTTACAGTTAATGGACTTCCAGTAAGGTGTTATCACAACCAACGTTAATATTTAGAGGCGGGTAAGTGCGTATCGGACCTGGCAGCCCTCAACTCGAGGGGTGCCTGACCGTCAACTTTTCCAAATGTAGAAATTATTTTAAAAATTCCTATTTTCCAATTCATTGAAAGATCTTTCTCTGTCTTAAAAAGAATAAAAAAAAAAATACCTAAGAAGTACGATGTCAGAAGAAACGTTAAACAGTGTGGTGCTATTGTGTGTTATCTACTCTATACTATAAAATGATAAGCTGAAATTGGAAACTGATGTGACGTCGGCTTGAAACGAATGTAGTCTGTAACGTTTTTGTCAAGTTATTTGAAACGTTTTGAAACTCAGGGGCTACCATCAATGTCAGTCTTCAAAATTCGAGTCATTGGAATTCAAGGAAAACCGGCCTACCAGTCCGGAACACGGGGGGATTGGGCGCAGTAGGCGCCAGGGGGGGGGCGGAGTCCCCTTTTGAAAACTCTACACTCAGGGGCTACCCTGAATGTCGAGTCATCAGAATTCAAGGATTACCGGCTTACGAGTCCGGAACACGGGGATTGGGTGCCGTAGGCGTCAGGGGGCGGAGACCCTAGTATATTATAATTACTATTAAGAGAGACCTCCAGGGATTCATTGAGGGAGGCCACATACTACACGCACCAGCTATCATACTTATTCTTGAATTAATTCACACTGCCTGCACACACAACATCCAATGGCAATCCATCCCAGTCATGCACTACTCCTCATCCCCTTTTTAGTGGCATTCATTTTCAGCTTCCAAGAATTCCCTTTTGTCCTTTCTCCACCCTCCATCAACCGAAATCCTATATGACCCTTTCAGAAGTTTGTAATTCTCGATCATATCACCCCCCCCTTTTTTTTTTCCTATTTGCTAATGTCTGCAGTCCACAAATTCTCAATCTGCCTTTATAATCAGTATTCCACTATATTAGAATCACAGCGCAACCAGGAGGCCAGACCTGAGCACAGTAATTTAAGTGAGGTCTTATCAAGGCCTTTGTCAAGAGGCAAAATGGCACCCTTATTTTTACATGTGAACGTTCGTTTCAGCATTACAATTTTCTTTTGAGTTGTATTTGCAATCTTTGCTGCATGACACCTGAACTTCAACTTGTTATCTATTAATATTCCAAAATCCCTAGTCTAATCAATTTCTTCTAGCATAATCCCACCAATATTATTATTATTATTACGGGCAACTCCAAGGAGTCCTTAGACTCATCGAGAGAGGCCCAACATCATCAAGAACAACTATTCAACATTCACGCAGTATCTATCATACTTCACCTTGAACTCACTCACTGTCATGGCACCCACAACAGACTCTGGCAGCTTATTCCACTCATTTACCACTCTCCAAGTAAAAAGCCTAGCTCTAACACCCTTGCTAACCACACTCTTATCAAGCTTCCATGGATGGCCATAGTCCTCCCACCACCAGTCTTATTCTCAAAAATATCTTCTGAATTAATCTTATAGGAACCCTTCAGTAATTTGAATGTCTTAATCATATCACCCCTCCTTCGCCTATCGACCAATTTCTGCAACCCACAAATCTTCAACCTATTCTCATAAGGTTCATTCCATAGTCCTGGTATCATCTTGGTCACTCGTCTCTGGATCCTCTCCACCGCCTCCCCATCAAGAAGAAACCCTAGCGCCCAAATCTGGGCACAGTAGTCTATATGGGGGTCTTATCAAGGCTCGATACAGAGGAACAATAACTTGTTTGTCTCTGCTCGTTCAAGTGTTTTTCAGCAACCAAGTGATTTTGATGAGCTGATTTTGCCGATGTGTCCCCTAAACTTCAACTCCCTATCCAAATAATACGACATTGGATATATGATCACCCTGAAGTGAATGACTTTACATTTACTGATATCCATTTTCCCATGCCCACAATTCCAGCCTATTCACGTCATTCTGCAAGTACTGCACATAGCAGCATTCCTGATTATCCTACCTATCTTTGCATCATCAGCAAATAGCTGTATGTCGCTTCTCAAATCCTTCCCAATATCATTAATGTACAGATTGAATAACAGTGGACCAAGCACTGATCCTTGTGGTACACTACTAGTTACCTTAAATCTTGCAGATTCGCATCCCCTTGTATACCACTTTTTGATAGCCATCCTCTTACTCACGCTAATATTCTATAACCCAAACCCATATTCTCCAATTTATGCAGCAGTCTACCATGCTGTGTTCTGTCCAAAGCTTTAGCAAAGTCCAAAAGTACCATGGTGTATCCATTTCCCTTGTCTAGTTCAATAATAACATTATTATAGAATGTGAGCAAGTTGCTAAAACATAACCTTTCCTTCTTAAACCCATGCTGTTCGTTGTAAATTAGAGATTTCTGTCACCCCATTTCTGAATGCGAGCCCTGACCAATTTTTCCAAAATCTTCACCACCACTCCTGAGATACTAATTGGTCGAGAGTTGGACACATAGGTCTTTGCACCACCTTTATGCAATGGGGTTACCACCATTCTTTCTATTCCTGCGAAATCTTCCCTGTCCTCAAGAAGGAATATGGAACAAGAAGTATTAAATAACGTCGATACTTCGAAAATAACTGATGAATTTGCTAGAAAAAAAATTTTATTTTTTACTCCAATTTAAATATATCTTTCTTCTTAAAATATTTTAAGAAAAATATTCTTAAAATATTTTCTTCTTAAAAAATATATGTGCGTTTTAATTTTTATATTTTTTAATATATTTTATGCCTGATGTTATTATGAAGAAAAATTTAGGACAATGTTTTGAAATAAAAGTAATAAATCGCATATTAAATGTGTTTAATTTTTTTGTTATTGTGAAGTCTACTTCTCTTTGTAGCTTATATATACTTTATATATGTAGCTTATATACTTTTTAGTTTATATACATATATAAACATTTTAGTGGCCCCTTAAATTCTACCGCCAGGAGCCCCAGTCGGCTTAATTCGCAACTGTAGTTTCATACAACGGAACCACTAGAACGTCCGCCATCAGCTGTAGCCAGCATTGAAAAGTGTCGCACATTCTTACTATTATGCATCAGCAGAGTAACTAAGTACAGTTTCAGCACATCCACCCCAGGAAATTTCCACCAGAAACGTTATTTACTGAACGCCATAGGATTTACAAGCTAAACATTCCTCCTGTCCTCAAAAAAATCTTCAAAACTTTGTGATACCTCTACAATCTGCAGTTGAACATTTGCAGTGGATGATTGCAAAATATTTGGACAAGAAAATCGACCAGAAGTACTTAAAAAGAAATTTAAAAATAATCATTTCAACTGTTGTCATTTTTGTGCGTTTTTTTAGAATATTATATTCTTTTTTGGATTATTCTATTTTTTTCCCTTTAATTGGTTTAGCATCGGTAATGGTAAAGAAACTTGCCCGAATATTTTGCACTCATTAAAAAGCTTTGTTTTAACCAAAGTGAATTCATTTCTAATATTATGTCCACTATTTACATGCGAATGTTTCGACGTTAAAAAAAAAAAAAAATGTCCAGGCCACATAAGAACGGGGTGAAGTTTAATAAATTGCTCACATTGATTTTTCACAAAAATACTACTCCCCGATAGAGAGATTTGAATAACTTAACTGTCTCAAGCATCATGAAAGTTCTTGTGAAAACAACGTAAATATCCACAATCCGAAAGTTTCTCGGAATAGTTTCATCCTGTGTTGTAAGTTCGTTCGCTATCCCGAGGTTTTATTACGAGGGAGGACTGAAAAGTTGTGATAAACAACTAGAACAAAAATTAATTAATTTTATGTCTTGTATATATCCTAAAAGAAAAAGAACGAATTATTACAATTTGATAAAATATGGGAGTTAAAGGGTTTTAAGATATGTTCTTTCTTGTGGTGATATCAGTTGCTTTAATATCATTTTTGTTCTAGGTGTTCATCAGAAGTTTGCAGACCCCCTTCCCTTCATACATGACACCTCCAAGGAGTCCTTCGACGCATCATTTGTGTTCAGTGATTTCCGTTACTAAACTTGGATCAAAACTGATTGCTAGGAGGCAGGGGCGGATTCTCCATGCTTGCTGCGCAAGCTCATTAATTGAGAAAGAAGTAATATTTATTTGTTAATAAATGTATGCATTTATAAGCATTCCATTTAGGCTTTTATTTTTGTAGACAGAAGACGTCTTAAGCTTGCGCGGCAATAATTGAGCTTTGCGTTGTGTATCGAAGGCCGATGCTGCTCGTCTAGTCAAAAGCTACCTTGGCTTGCTCGGTTGTAGGAGCTTCCAGGTCCTCGCAACATCACTGTGATTTCATGCGCGCGCATAGCCATTTCACGTCGTCTCACCCTGTTGCTTAACACAAGCCATACGCAGTCAATGTAGCTCTAGCCAGTGAGCTTCAGCCAGCGTTTACAAGTGGGCGTGTTTCTTGGGAAAATTAAGTTACAACCAACTTTTTATGACGATGTTATTGACTAGTTCATAAAGAAGAACCGTAGGGTAGAATTTGTATTCAAGTAGCTAAATTGAAAAAGATAGAATATCGTTTGTAAAAATAAATATTATTCGTATGATTAAATATATATAAATTTCTAAATATATAGTTTTAAATGGTCAGTAATTCAATATTCCGCTAATCAGACTTCAATCACACCTCTCACTCCCTGAATGATAACAAGAGCAAGCCTGAATTTCAAGACCAGCATTCGCCCCTGCTAGGAGGAGGCTTTTTTCCGTTAATTATTTGGTGTGGGCAAAATATTTTTAATTTATGTGTGTGTATATGCACACACAAAGTATGTTGACATTTGTGTGACATTTTGGAACCGCAAATCATGCAACTCTGTTGTTGTTCTGACGTGGACACAGACAGAAGAAACCATATTTCATATGCTGAACTACCAGTGAAGTGTGTAGAAATTAATGATTATTCTTTCATTTAATATAATCTAAGCGTAAATTAACAAATGTCAGATGAGTAAAAAAGCAGAGCGTTTTCAGTTTATCTTCACGCTTTCAAATTCATTGAGCATTTTTACAAATTTGTCACTCATATTTGCGATAGTCAACAGATAATTATATTCAGGAAATATAAAGAAATAATTCCCTTTCAAATGATAAATATTTTAATAAACAGAATTTGTGATTACAATGAAATACATTATTAGAAGGAAGCTTTGTATACAATAAAGCCCACATCAAGTAAAAATAACCTGGATTTCAATAAGATCTAAATACTTAGAAATTACTATACAGTACCTCCACATTTATTGTACACACTGGCAGTGAAGATAGTCCTAGTTCGTTTAGATCAGTAATAATTGTCTAAACAGTCTAGATTTCGAGTTGACGGGTGCTGAGAATAGAATCAGCCGCTTGATCAGTCCCATGTTTTGAAGCTATTTCACGAGGTAAAGCGTCGAAGTTAAAAGGGATGATATAAGATCCTTTGAGTGGTTCCGATAGTCGTCGTTCACCCTTAGTCAACTGACCCTTGACATCATAGTTACACATCTTCAAGCGGTTGTTGCTTTCACTTACGCTTTCGGGTGGAGCTGAAAACCGTCTTCCTATGTATGCTCTTCTCTGTATGAACATTGAATTGGAGAATATCTTTTCTTTTGGTAGTTGTTTATAAAGACATCGACGCAAAAACTTTTTCAATGTCTGTCGTAAAAGTCGACTTTTGACACCATACACATAGGCATTGACTGGAGGTGTGCACGTCAACAAAAAAGTGGTTAAAGACACTACAGTGTTATCGCCCAGTTGTCCATTAGCTGCTTCCCACACCTGAACGCTAAAATATGGAATGGTTAACACAATCAAAGAGCCAACAACTTGCGATATGGTAAGGAAAGCATTTTTACCTTTGAATTTCGACAAATAACAAGGGTTACGCTGATGAGTTACTGTAGCTTGAGCATGCAAGGTCACCTCGTAGATAGCCGTAACGATGCGATGCCGATGATACCGAGCTATCAGTAGAATATGGATATTACAGAACAGAATAACCAGCACGGGAACAACAGCTGCTAGAATTACGTAGGTTAGAGCGTATCCAAGGTCCGTGGTCGAGGCTTGAATACAACTTGCAGCACAGGTCCATCGTGAATTCCTAAACGTATAAGGACACACACCGAAGAAGGGAGGCATTGCTAACGAGGCACCTAATATCCATGATGCTGCAACAAACATGAGTGCTCGCCGTATGTTAACCAGCCGGGAATAATGCAGTGGAGTTGAAATGGCCGCATAACGGTCGCAACTTAGTCCACAGATTGTCCATACCACAACAACAGGCAGCGTTGTCCATACAAACCCGTTAGCTTCGCATAATTGGAACGAATCACTCGAGCCTGCTCTGAGGCCTGTTGATGTCATCTTTTCTGTAAAAGACAGCGATGTGCTGTACAGGATAACCACAACACAGAAAACGGTGTCCACAAATGCTAGATGTAACAGAAGCACTGTGTTAGCAGTTTGGATTCGTCGACGCCACAATAATGCGAACAGAATGTAACCATTGAAAACTATACCTATTCCAGCAGCCGCTACACAGCACACCAATGCTAATACATGTGACATATTATAAGGATACGGAGGCGATTATTAATAGCAGTAGCACAGGGAAGCTGTTTACTTTTTTCCTAGCTATCGTTAACACGCCAGGTACAACTGTCACCTACACGAGACATTACTTTCCCTTTACGATAATAAATAAATATTGCTGTCAAGTTCATACCTGTTATTCGAAACTGTCCTTAATCTCCATTACTGCGAGAAAATTTCGTCTTTCTATGCTTATAATCACATTTTTATACATATAAAGATGGAATTCGGAGTTGAATTGCACCTTGGAGAAGAGAGAAGTAACCGACTAGACACTTTAAGTCACTCTTGCAAGAAAAGAGAACTTGCCCGTCTGGGCTCTACATAAACTTCTTGTCTTGCGTCGCTTCATTTTTGTCTCCTGCCTCTCAAGGCTGCTCTGCCAGCTGGTCCTCCACTTAGCGGGAGGGATGCGGTAACAGTCCCAAGGTGCATACAGACTCGAATAGTTCTGGTTTCCAAACAACCGCGATGTTAACATAACCCGATTAATATCACCACATCTCTACCTGCCTTCGTTTTGCACACATTTCCCTTTCTTACATCGTATTTCCGAGTACAACCTGGACCTTGTACTCACAACTGACTTAACTAGCACCCCTTCAGGGACAAATCTAAAATTTTGGCACTTTTCCTAAGTTGTTGGCAGCTTCACAGATCTCCGGCGTGTTCCTTGAGTGCATGCAAGCGATCTTGTACTTTAAAACAATAAGCTGTAGCAATAGGCCTACTGGAAGGCGACAGATTACTCTAGCGCCCGGTAAACGTAACATAGAGACGCTTGGTTGTTTTAACCCAGAAAGTTTGCCTCTTGCGCTATATTTAACGAAACAGTAGAGCTACAGTGGACGGAAACTTCGGGCAGACAAATGAATTTCGCACAACTGTTAGATCTTAGAAAACAATATGTTTTTTTTTTTATTCCTTTTGTCGCTATCGCTCAGCAACTGTGGCTGAGATTATATAAAAGATGACATAAAGTCAAGTAACAAAATGAAATCGAAACTAAATTGTACCATCATAGCGTAACATAGCTAATTAAGGTATTTACAAAATAAAATAAAAAATAAAGTTCTGCCCTTACAGAGTACGTTTAGGACTCCGCGCCAAATAGTGTATGTGTGTAAATTTTAAAACAAAATAACTTCGTGGAAATCAAATAAAAGCAAAAACATGTTCATGCTTTTATGTATTCTGTTGAGATTAAAAGTAGCTAAATTTGTAATTTGTAAACCCCTAGTGATTTTGTAGAACAAAATCAGCATTTCTTTCAACTATAATAATTCGACTTCTGTTGCACACATAAAAAGAATAGTTCGGCTGTTGCAGACGAACACGTGAATGTTCCCATGACAACAGGTTCCTCGTTGTAGTAGCCCAGTAATATCAGACTTTTTAGACTTCAACTTGGGCTTTTTATTTTATTTAGCTAGCTAAAGGCTGCCTCACAATAATAAAACTATTTTCCGTGCATTTTTATTAACCAAAGACCTTTTCTTTTTGATTCGCCTGAGACTAAAATATTAGTATTCCCTGCGGATCCTTCCTGTTCGTTGAGTCCCAAGAAGTGCATGTTTTCATATGAATAATTCTGCTCTAATGTCTTATATTATCTCCTAGTTATTTAATATTTTCTAATATGTTTTAGGGATTTTTTATAACTTTCACAAATAAAATTTACCTTGTAGATAACACAAGAAAAATCTATTTTCCAAATGTTTCTAAAAAAATATCCGTCGCATATGCAAATGACCTGCTTTTTGCCTCTGAATATCTGTAAATAGAAATAAACATGCAGATAGTCGATATCCGAAAAATTCAGTTAATTTTTTATGGTGTTCGTCTTGTTGTTTTTGGATATCTTTCCTCTTAATATTGTGGTCATTTCACAGTTTTCTAGGAATGTTTGTGTCGTCCCACACTCTTCAAGTGTCAGATGCATCGCTCTTGTAATTATAACAGTCTTCACCTCCAAACCCACTGCCCTAATTCAAAACAGTTCACACCTCTCTGTATGCTCGCTAGTTCCGGGTATGATCACAACACTAGCATGCCTCTACTGCTACGTTGGGTTTTGTCAACCACTCCTCGCTAGCTTTACTAGCGAGATAAGAAAAACACAGCGCGACTTTTATTTTTGTACTTGCCTTTCTCCTTGGGAGGGCGCACAGAGCAGTATGGATTTTTATGGGCATAACTTGTATTTTTAGCAATTGGAGAAGAAACCCAGTTTTCTAGTGGGGGGGGGGGAGAAATATTGTTCGCTCGTGTAAACGATGAACATTTTGAGGACAAAGACAGCTGTTTCCATTTATTTCATCTCCTGTAACAATTGTCACTTGGGTTTTCTCCTTTTCCCAGATTTAGTGATGTATACAAAGAAATACATTTCATAATACCCAAACAAAATTTCTCAACATTCTACATTTTGTGGGCATGCGCACTCGCCCATTCTTTAAATTGCTATATTTTTATTTATTTATTATTATTATTATTATTATTTGTGTGTGTCTGTGTGTCACTCGCTACCACGAAATAGTATAAACCTACAGTAAATTCATGGTAAACTATGGATAAGTCAAGAATTTCTTTTTGGCCCAACATGTTAATTGTATTCTGTCCCCTACCCCGCGCGCTTCTTTTTATGTTTGTTTTTCTTAGACATTTTCTGATTTTTTTTTTTAAATTTCAAATGAAAAATAGTTAGGAAACAATCCTGTCTTACTTTTATTGTTATGCATTCATGACTGGAAATAGAATTCAGTCATAGATTCGAGAAATGTTTGTTGTAGTTTAAACGAACAATTATCATACATTACTTTCGTAATAAACATTAATTAGATAGGATGTACATTTGCCGGCCTTGCAGGTGGTTCGAATCTGCAGTGGACATGGATGTTTGTGATTGTTTTAGGTGGGAGATGAGTTTAATCACCTGATGTGAGACCACCACCGGACTTATTGGCGATCTGAAATGGTTAAAAATGTCCCATGTTTGTTCTTAGAGCAAGGTTCCACTTAAATAAAAAAATTCCTTGGTTTCAACCTGTCATGAGCGGAAGATATAGCGATACCGCATTTCGGGGGGGGGGGGGGGGAGGACTGTGTAAGTACGTGGATAGGTTTATATTATTCATGTAACATAATAATTTGTATAGCCACTCAAGAAATTACAAGAAATATGAAAAGTATTCATCTATGGGAAACCAAAGTGTCTTCTTTCGCATATCTCATTGTCCATTTCCTATTCCACACATACAGAGACTGCGCTGTTTTATCTTTCTCGTGGTACCAATACAGAAGCTGTGATAATAATAAAATATAAAAGTACGAACGCTACGACTAATAATTTTTTAAGTTACTATACTATGAAGAAGAATATATATGTATATATATATATATATAAAAAAGGAAAGAGTGTCACATTTGCAAGCTTATCAATAGGCTCCGTTATTTAGGATTACACAATATCCTGTTCTCTAGAATGGTTTTGCACGTTCTTGCTGGCGCCACCATCTAAACAGAAAATAGACACCCCCCCCCCCAAAAAAAAGTTTTTTTTTTATTATTCCGATTCTTCTCTCTCCCATTTTGTTGGACCCCAATTATGCTTGAATAGTGTTGATCCATGCTAGAGATGAATTTTATGAGCTATATGGGTATCTTCATTATTCGAGTAAACTGCGCATTTTAAAAAGCTAGATGATAGGGATTCGAATTGAATCCGATTACTTTAGATAATTTAATTGAATAATTTTTAAAAATAATTATTTTTGGTGGATCACATATAATAAATTTTTAAGACGCGACACCAAAACCTGTCCACATTTAAATTTTTTTTTTTATAACTCACTTATTACTATATTACAAGATTTCGGGGTGAAGGTCCGGTGTCTAATTAATGTGTGCGTGCGCGCCCGCGACACACACATACGAGTATAAGTATTGTTGGTGTACACAAGTTCTAGTTGTACATATCAACGGTGGCCAAACTAGCACACCTAATTATTACTTAGATGTTGAAGAACACGGTGACAAGCAGGGATAGAGAGGTTATTAAGGCTTTAATAAAGCCCTATCTGGACTACTGGTCCAGATAGGACTTACTGGTTTCGTTCCTAATTGCATGGGGAGGAGAATGATGGAGAGGATCCAAAGGCGAGTGACCAAAATTGTGGCAGGTCTATGGAATGCTCTCTATGGGGGTACAACGAAGATCTGTGGGCCTCAAAGACTCGTCGATATGGGAAAAAGAGGCGACATTTTTCAGTACATGGCAGGAAGAGAGAGAGAGAACAAAGGTCACCTCTGGAAATTGTGTAAGAGTATTGTTAGCAATGGTGTTAGTAGTAAATGTTTTGCTTGGAAGGCAGTAAATGAGTGGCCAGAGGTGGAGTGGTAAGTCTGGAATTTATGAGAAGGATTGTTGTGAAGAATGGTTAAAGCGGGCCTACGATAATTTTTGGCTCTCTAGAGATGTCCAAGAAATAAAAAAAATAATAATTTGACATTCATTCATTTCAAAAATGTTAAAGTGTAATGAATTTGAATCACTTATTCATCTACATGCAGTCCACTACCGCTTATTAATAGTATTTTCGTCTGTAGGTTTTTGTGTGTTCTCTGGCCGATTTGCCTGTATGTGTGATGAAAAAAAAAAACCTTAGTATAAACTGCGAGCATTCCTTTTTTTTTTTTTGTACAAAATAGTTTATTTTGGTGTAGATGGTGGATTATGTAGTAGCCAGTTGTGGTGGAAACTTCTTACGACGAGTCCTTGAAGGTGTCACATAATACTAATATGAGCAGGTGGCAAGTAATAGTGGTGTGTTTCTATTGTAAGCTTCACAGTATCGTCAGTAAATGATGCTATGCCATGAGGGTAATAAAAGGATACTCTAACATATTTTTACAAAACAATTTTTATGCTTATACTAAAAAGGGGAAATAGCGTTTAATTAAATTTTAAACTATTCCTAAATGTTGCTTTATTCTGCACGAGTATTTCCCTTTCCCCATCTGATGTAAAGTTAAAAACTCCAGTGACTTTCTTGACATTTTCTGAGCTATGCAAGCTGGGATTCCACTTCCTGTTTCTGCATCCTTTCAAAAATAGTAGAGATGAGTGTCGTGTTTCCTTTGGTATGTTCCGCAAAATTTGTTTCATATTTGCTTCTCCGTCCATCTGCGTGAAGTAGTAAAAAGTGCATCTGGCAGGTTAAAACAGTTATATTTTTTCACGGTTATCAGAATAATTAAATGGTACAAAGAAGACGTAAGAAAAGCGAAGAGATCTGTCATTATGATTTAAGTTTCTGTTGTAACAAATAAAAAAATAAATAAAATAAAATACTCAACGCTATCACACCGTTAGTATACACCACCAGGATTTCTATTTAAATTTGCATTTTCCCAGGAAGTTACTGTTTCGTTAGGTAGTTTAGACTGCATAAAACAAGTAATGGTAGTGTTAGAAAAAGTTTTTTTTTTTTTTTTTTTTTTTTTTCTGTTGAGTATGCAGAGATACACGAAAGGTGCTATATTAGCCATTCTTGAACAGCTGGGCACAAAAAAAAAAAAAAAAAAAAAAAAACTTGTAATGCGCCAGAAAATGGCAGACTGCCAGAAGATAAGCGTTGACTTCTAAGCCCTTCTCTCTCTCTTAATTTCTATTACCAAACTTGGCCTTGTGATAATCACCATTTATCCTGTATACCAAAAATATATCTTAATATTCATGGCATCGCTACAGCGCCATTCTGCAGTTGGAGGCCTTCTTATAAAGAAAGATGTTTTTCTGGTCCTTCATTAGTACAGCAGTATTTTTTGCGTTTTCAGCGTTTACATCGCTGAAAACGCAAAAAACGTTTTCAGCGATGTCTTAATTCGCCATTTATGTTATCTTAAGATGGATGGGCGAGGATATGTCAAGAGTTTGGAGCTCTTCAATTAAGGATGAAGAGATATACCATTAGTAGCATCTGTGCAATGTCAAATGTGATTTTGTGTTTGCGCCGTGCGGAGATCTGCAAGAAGAATCGAGTTTTCTTCCACAATAAATTTTACTAGTTCTAGCAACTCGTTTTTCTCCATCGATCTATTATTTCGATACACATATAATGTAATATTAATCCTAGTATTAATCAATACCCCCAGGAAAGGAAACAATTGACGTAAACCATGACATAAACTGGTTCGTTCTTTTTATTTTTATTTTCTTTTAAGTTACGTTTAATATTGGGAAAAAAAAAATTGATTTCAGAGTTATGTTTGAACCTTTGTGGTTTGTAATGAGTTGCTCTCCTGGTGAGTCGTCTCTCCATCAGAGTGCCTCACTTAGATTTCCTTAAAAAAGAGACTGGCCCATTGAGAGTTGCTTTTCTTTTTATAATTATTTTTGGCTCATTTGACGCATGTTGAAAGATAAGTGTCGCAACATAAAAAACGTAAAACATAACATAACATGACACGACTCACGCAAACAAACAAAAAATAGGTCTTGTAAGTAGGTTTAGGGAGATATGACAGACCAACTTCGTCATCTGTCTTCGCTTCGTAGCAAAGACAGATGAACCTTTTTCTCCTGTTTAGGAAATCAGAATAAACACATCTGTGCAGTCTAAATTGGTGTTTCTCAACATTTTTCATCTCTTACCTCCCCACTTCGCAGCTTCCAAAACTTCACATTCTATCCATATTTTATTAGCAGTAGTGTTATTTTAGACTTCCACTAGGAGGCAATAAGTGCATGAAGTAATTGCAGCCGTTACAGTAACGTATTTGATGCTGGTTTTGCTTCTGAAAGGGAGTACGTTTTTCATTTTAGTTTCAACATGGAGTTCATAGAGGACGTGCCCAAAAATAATTAGGGTAGAAAACGACAACAACAAAAATGTTGAAGCAGTGCTCCTGCAGCTTTAGAAGGATATCATTAAATAATACACTACAGTTAAGTGACTCCCCACCCCTCTTTTTGCATCCATGAGTTTTAGATATTGTCACAGAAGTACTGAATTAGTCAGTTTGTGTATCTATTGTAGTGACGGGGGTAGGAAAGAAGAGACCATTGAATGGTTGTTAGGGGAGGGGGAAACATCCACGATGCGAGCGATTGCATAAATACACTGTAAAACAAGGGATAGAATCCAAATTAGTTTAATTATAAAGCAATAATAATAATAACAAAGCAAGCATAGAGAATATTGGTTTCACATAAATAACAAAACACACTTCAGAAACCGATCAGGGGTAGTTAGGTAACACCAACAGAAAATAGCGGCACACGTTGTACCGCACTTAGCTTCATGGACTGTTTTGTTTTCATAGCCAATGAGAATGTCCAAAGAAAAAGACGATTTGAAGAGTTAGTCTAAGTCTCCCACCCCTTCTTCTCATTATTTCCTGTGTGTAAACTCCACTTATGTGCAACGATTCGCACTTGATGTTCATTTGAGTGGAATTCATTCTCCTTGCACGCAAATGGTTCTTTGAATTTCTAATTATGGTAAGTCGTAACAAAATGTATTCAGTTATAATTTAATGAGATATTTTATGTCCAGTTCTGCATTCATTACTGTGATGTATGTCTGTTCTCATTTTTTTTACTTTGATTTAAAAAATCAAATCAATTTTTTTTTCTCCGCATCATCCTGTTGGGAGAAAGGGGTTCACTTCCCCTTGCAATACTATAATATTTTAATGGATTTTCAGTGGAAAGTAAAAGTTAAGTCTCGTATCGAATTGGCACATTTCCCCCCCCTTAATCTCCGCATCTCAATTGCATTCTTTCTCATAATAGACAAACAAGACTGTGAACACACAAGACTAAAATTCTTGGACGCCATTAACTTAAAACGCTTTTACTTTTCCACAGACCACACGGCGTTTTAAGTCATCAAACCAACCTCCTCAGAGCTGAGTCTCCCCTGCACGATTCTCGCGAAGTTATCTTTCTTACTCTTTGCGGGATTCTTCCATACTATATTTGCGGATTACATAAGAAATTCTTTCTAAAGAAGTTTTTTTCTTCTTTTTTTTTTTTTTTTTTTTTTCGTTTCTAAAAGAGTCATTACTTGGCCCAGCTGAACGTGACTTATCCTGTGAAGCTTGCGGCGAGCAGAACACTTCTTCTTCGGGTTATTTTAGTGTCGAGGGGGTGTCGTGAAACTTATAACTTCACAAGAATGTTATCTCAAATGTCGAGCGGTCGTGAACATTTCATATGTAATTTATTCGTGAACGTTCCCGACGATAGACCCTCCGATATCAACCAGTAATTATTGTTCCGTTAAAAATACTGTTCAAGTTGCGCAACTGTACGAAGAACTCCATTTATGAATTTCGTAAAATTTGTAGACGAGGGTGCTTTTTTACCAGCTCCCATTTGGATGGGAGCTCTTAATGGATTCCAAGGTCAGAAAAGAGAGTTTTTTACTCTTGAAGAAATAAAAGTTAATCCCTTATGTTATGCCTTAAGAAAGAATGCTTGTGAACGCTCTTGTTGCCTTGCAGAATTCATACCTTTGCTTTAGTATGCAGTAGCGTTTGCTGTTTCGACCACCTCTTTGGTTCGGCGTACACTGAAGAAATAGCAGACCCCAACTGAGAATCGAAAGAAGAAAATATATTTAAACAAACAAACATATAATGTTGAATGGAGAACTCTCGAGAGAAAATACAGAATCAGCGAATTGTGTATGAAGAGCAAATTCCGTAGTTGAGAGGGATTAAATTGAGCTCCCCTAAGTCCTTCGGGTACTCAAAGCAGCATTCGTCGGTGTAAGTAAGAGAGACACTTGTCATCACTCAGCGAATGCCAGGGGGTGTGTTAGAATAAATTATGTCGTGTTTGGCACCTTTCATCTGAATGTAGTGCCACGAGAGCTCATAAATACATAAAATTACTCTTTTAGTAAGAGAGAAAAGCACGCAACTCTCCCCTCTTTATGCGTATTTGGTGCTTGGGAATCCAAAGGTTGACTAATACATAAAGAAGTTTGTAAAATAATAATAATAAAATAAACGGAATCTCGGATTTGCCTCGGATATTTTACGGTGGTGTGCCACATCGCGATTGTATCTTACATTTTCTAAAAGTGTTGAAGGTTAAGGGGGGGGGGGGACTTCGACGTGTAGAAATCAATAAATTTATGAGTGTTCAGGTGGTGCTTGCAACTCCCAATTATAAAAAATAAAAATGCCAGAAAAATTAAATTTATTTAAGCTTGGAGAATGATTTCTTTATATCTCCTTATATGGATTCCTAAAGACAAGCATTTTATTACACTCTAGGAGTTTATAATTCCTGGAACTTCGAATAAGCAGTATCGCATGTTTTCCTCCTACGAAGAAACAGTTTTTTTTTTGTAAGTAGAAAACGCTGTGTAACCTTTCATTCAGATATTTCTTTTACATCTTTTTATGAAACATTTTTCGGAACTGAAAATGAATTTTAGTTCCAAAATATTTCTTTGGAATTCGCTATGAAATCAGTGTGTGTGTGGGGGGGGGATGAGTGTTCAAGGATGTGAATGCCGGATTCTCCATAAATATGTCCCGGATGAACAGAACAAACAGGATGCTAAATGAAATAATTTTAAATATTTTTCTAAAATTATTTAAATGACATTTTCCGTTTATGTCACATATGAAGAAATGATCAGCCAACCACTTCGTTTTTTCGCTCTGATATGCGAGGGAGGCTAAGCATGAAATATTTTCCAAAGGATTATGTTGCATTAGCAGTGTTGAAATGTTGCAGTAACATCCTCCTCTTCTCCTTTCTGCAGTGGAGAATGTTTGACACATCCAACATTTAGAGATGAGTCTTCTGCCAGTCTTGGTAGCACTCGGTCTCCAACTGTTACCAGTGGAAACCTCCCCTTTGGAATAGGAGGTGATACCAGAGTGTTTTTTCAAAACCTGAGTCATAGATGTGTCCCTGAATCACCTTAAGATTGGTCCTAGAAATGAGAAATAGTAGGAGAGATATGTCAACCGGTAAAGTGGATGCATGTGAGGGGAAAAAAAATTAAATGTTGTCATCTTGAAGTTCGCTGATGGGTCATGATAAAAAAATAGGCCCCAAGGAATGTTTAGTAATAAGTGAGCTCAGTTTTTAGTAGGTTCTGAGCACGTTCGCTTCACGTTCATGTGAAATTCTTGTTATTTCTTAAGCAAGTCTGAAGAAAGTTTTTAGCCCCGCCTCTGTCCTTGGAGAGTTTTTTAATTAACCTTTCCCCTCACAGTATTTTCCCTTAGGACTTTCATCTGACCCGTTAAGTTCATCCACCCCGCACTGTAGTAGTTACGCCACTCCAAAAATTGTAATTAGTCATATTTTTAAAACATTTCATTGGTGAATCCTTTAACAAAATAAAGTCGAAAAATCTGAATGTCTTATAATGAACGCAGGCAGTGATGATAACATTCAATGTGCGAACAATACGGATCATCACTTAGGGGGCGCCAAGGATTAGGCTACGAGGATTTTCGGCTTATTAGGAGTGGTGTTTTTTTCTTCTGATTCTTAATTTCTTTCATATTTTTAACATTTGTGGTGGTAATATTTATTAAAAGGGTTTATATTTGGTTTTCTATAAATGATTTCTTTCCAATATGACGCAGGTGTTTCGAAAATGGCGGAAACCCCAAAATGGAAGTTCCCCCCACTTTTGAAGTGGTTATAATCGAAGCACTGCAGGTGAGCTCCTGAATGACGTGGTTTAACCCTTTCGAAATTCTCTACTATACTTTCCAACACATTAAACATGCGAACCCGAGGTTTTTCATCCCACAACAGAAACAAACCTGCCAAGAAGCGATTGGCAGTCATAATACTCGCAACCTTCTTTGTCTCGTCTACCACCTCAATTCATATTCCACCAGAAGATTTCCCTTCTACAATGAAATGTTTTCGGCGTAAACTTTCTCAAAGAGAGGGGCACTTCCACACCTGATGTAAAACCGAGACGTTTGCAGGCGTAAGAAAAAAAGGAAGTAAAGAGAGAGAGAAAGAAGAATTCGTCTGTCGTGATTTTGTCCTCCTTAGGTTCTCAGATGGCTCGCAGTTGTTCGCGCACTCTCTTTGCCAACTTTCCTTGTCAGCTGCGATATTAGATGCCAGTATAATACGGGAACAAATGAAATGCCTCCGCTGGCATATGCGAAAGGGTCGTCTTTCACTCACCGGTAAGGCCGCACAAGAAGAATGTGGAAATGTTTTACACGAGGAAGTGAAACGTTGGCGCCTGTGTTCGTAGTCTGTGGAGCGTGGCTGGAAGAGCTCCAAGGTCCCAAGGATCATTGTTATGTTTTGAACATCTCGCCCGTGCAATGCCCCACATGTGACACACGCGTGAGTGTTGTTATGGAGGCCTCTTGTGGAACAGCGAGCTGTTGGATGCAGCATTTGCTCACTTATTTCTCCAAAGATTCCTTACGTAAACGGACGGACTTTTCATTCTCTGTTTATTCCGATGAAGGAGGGTTCTTATCAGACTAGCGATGGTGTCGTCTACTAACAGACACAAAAATGAAGTGCACTGGAGTCAGACACTCTTAGCCTTTCCGAAAAATGTCTCTTCATACTTTGATGCATCGATGAAAAACTGCAATCCTCTGGAACAAACCACACGGTTACTCGAAACACTTTTAAGCAGATATCAGAGAAATAAAGATGCTGCCTCATATATTTTCAGTAGTGCCGATTATTATGGTATTTTGAGATGCTCTTGGCTCATAAATATTTTGTGGCTCTTCAATTTTCCGAGCAATCATGACATCTAAATAATATAAATGACAGAAATGTCATTTCTTTGGAAATGAGGCCTGCAAAATCGAAACAAATTATTGTGACGAGTCACTTAAACTCTTTTAGTTTAATCAAACGAAAGAAAAAATATATATTACTGGAGAGGGCCACGTATAACATTGAAAATAAGAATTGTTTAATTACCAGTTTTAAAGATTATGTGGTGTACATCTTCAGATTAATTACAAATGAGAAGAAAATGTATTAACAGAGAGATTTCTAAATTTTAATTATTGTCATACATCGAATGAACTTAAACCGGATGTTAAATATAACATCGAGATGTCATGCACGTGGCTCATTGTTGCGATGTGCTGTGTAACTTCTCTCACAGCCTAATTCATTAATATGTGGGTCTTTGGTATATACCGACAAAAGCTGGTTTAACATGAGTCCTTGGTTTCTGTTATACTTGGGGGAGGGGGGTCCCCTTCGTATCATTTTCCTGCGAACGTGTTGAATTCAATGTATGGCATTCTTGTGAGTTGCCAAAGTACTTGAGGTGTTTCTTTGGTGGTATGAAAAAGCGAATTCTAATTTATGTTCTTAACATCACAGACACTTCAAAAAGTATCCATGTTTGTAGTGGCTTAAAGGCAACTTTTAAGGTGTACTGCTTGAGTATTTTTGTTATTATATCTGTAAAAATTTTAATGATTGCTCTTGAATACATGGATATATAAAGAGAGACAGAGAGAGTGGTGTGTGTGTGTGTGTCGTAATTGCTGTATCCTTAAACAACATAATGGCCAGATCATATAGAGATTCAAGGACCTGAAACAGCGCACAAGGGTCGTCATGGAATCTTTTTTTGCACAGAAGCAGAAAAAAAAAAAAAAACGGGGAGGCTTAGTTAAATCTTTGGATATACACCCCGAATGAGTGTGCATAATTTAAAAAAAAAAAAAAATATATATATATATATATATATATATATATATATATATATATATAGCTCCAAATTGTGTGTGTGTGTGTGTATACACACACACACACACACACACACACACACACACACATACATACATACATACATACATATATATATTTTTTCGGGTTACCAAGTAATTTTATAAGCTTGGTTATTTAATTCCTAATCCCAAGTATGCAAACAATTAAGTTTGCGCCTGAAACATAGTTCGTCTAAAGATGGTACAACACCAGGGCAACTCATTGTAAAGGTGGGTAAAGCTCTGATCACTATTCTTAGTATTTCCCATAATGTAAAGCACATCTCACTAAAAGATGTATACTGCAATATATTATTATGGGTGGGGTCACTACCCAGACCGGTTTCAACCTTTTTTGAGGTCTCCTCAGTGAGTAGCTTTATCAGAGCTTTACCCCTTTACAATGAGTTGCCCTGGTGTTGTACCATCTTTAGACTTGAACTTTGTTTCAGGCGCAAACTTAATTGTTTGCATACTTGGGATTAGGAGTTAAATAACCAAGCTTATAAAATTACTTGGTAACCCTAATATACAGTATCCCCAAGTTGAAAAATTAATTACATATATATATATATATATATATTTTATATTATATTTTCGGTTGACAATCCGCTTCAAACAGTTCTGAGACAATTCTAGGAGAATCCCAATCACTCCCTTCTCTCGGCCGATCACATACATCCACGTTCAAAGTGGAATGTGAATACACGGCCTATTGATGGAAAGCAAGTACCCTATCCGCTAGATAGGGTACATGCTAAAAAAAAAAACAGGCCAGCGCAGTAATTAACTATTATTATTTACTGAATGTATATTTTTTAATGAAAAAATATTTTTCTGAAACCTAATATATTAAGATGATTACTAACCATTTAGAAATACTGCACGAAACCCAAATTCCGCATCTACAGACTTACCATAATTTGACATATAAGTTTTAATAAAATAAAACTTATATTAAAAAAAGACCATAAAAAAATAATTACCCATAGTAGATGTTATCAGAACTTCGAAACTAGAGTACAAAAAAAAAAAAAAAAAAAAAAGGCCCAGAAAAAACTGTTGTATTGCTCTATACGCGTTGGAACGATGCTGGTTGTTGCTAGCACGTTCTGTAACATGACACGTGTCATATCCCAGGTGCACATTTGTTAGATGTTTGATGAAAGCAGACCAAACTTGGTTTTGTTACACAATAATCATATGCCATAGTGAAATATTAATTTAACTAAGGCTCTAAATAGAAAGTACGCTTACTTGCCGCCATTTTGGATCTAGGGTTGCATTTCGCATTCGTTCGAGCTCTTGATTTTTTCGACTTTATAGCGAAATGGGAGGTTGTTCTGCTCCAAATTGTGTGTGTGTGTGTGTAAACATAAATAAGTTATAAATTATCATTGACCTGCTTGCTTTTTAAAAGTTCATATTGAAATATAAGAAAAATCTAATGAATATGCATACAGTACATATATTGGAAATACTGTTATTGTATTACACAGATCCCTCCCCGTATGTATGTATGTATGTATGTATGTGTGTGTGTGTGTATATATATATATATAAACATAAATTACTTATAAATTATCATTGTTTCAAAGATAATTACATGTCATATGTCTAGTTTTGTTTTATTTTATTATTAATATTGTTACATGACACCTCCATGGAATCCCAGGACTTTCAGTTCCGTATTTTAAAGTACGGATTTAGACAATACTGAATTTCTAAAATTAATAACAGTATTTTATCAAAATCGCTAATTCGTATAAAGCAGTACAACCAATAATAAAGGACATGGGAAGTCTTTTCTTTACGAATTCACGAAAAATGTTTGCTTATGAACGTTATACAGCCACTTCTATTTACTGATAAATGATACGAGCTCTAACTGCCAAGATAGCTCCAAAATGGCGGCAAGTACGCCGGAGGCGGGGGGGATCGTGTAATAGAATATGATAATTTGATATGATAGATTATGATAGATAATGATAATTTATAACTTATTTATGTTTATATATATAGATACATGTTAAAGATGCCAAGCTATTTTAAACCTGGTTTTACTCCATATATATATATATATATATATATATATATATATATATATATATATGGAGTAAAACCATATATATATATACATACATACATACAATTTGGAGCAGAACAACCTCCCATTTCGCTATAAAGTCGAAAAAATCAAGAGCTCGAACGAATGCGACTGTGGGCGACCCTAGATCCAAAATGGCGGCAAGTAAGTGTACCTTCTATTTAGAGCCTTAAATTTAACTGAATAAAACTTAATACGTATACGTATTTTACTGACTTAATTTTTATTTTATTAGCATAGAAGTTCGGTCCCGATGTGAAGGGTATTTTTAGTATGACTTTCAAATTAGACAAGTGTTAATTTTTATTCAATTATGGCGTATATTACATCCGTTTGGCTTGAAGAACAATAACAGAAATTTGAATACAAAAGAATAGTAAATTAGTATTTACTATTACATACGACGTGTATTGTGTAAAAAGCTTTTTTGGCCTTTCAAAATTCTGTTGTTTATTCACAGTATGGAAGTTTTCGTACTAACAGTGTTTATGAACAGAATTATACCGATTTCAAATCCTACAACTTTCTTCCTTTTATGATGCGCTAGTTTTGTGTATTGAATTCCCTTCATGACTATTCAAAGATTTAGTATACAATAAACTCAGTTTCTCAAACCTATTTTATTGCACCTGATAATGATATATAATGATGGGGTTGTTATTATTTTATTTTTTAGACAAGTAAAGGAATATCTGTCCTATCAGTTTAATAATTCCTGTTTCCTTCACGATATTCTGCTTCAGAAATCATTCTTCGAACACGCATATCTACTTGGTATGGTTAGCTTTCTTATTGCAGTGCTGCCATCTAGGAGCTTCTGGATACATTTAGAAATTCCTCTTCAGAGTCATGTACAAACAAATAAAAACTTCAGCTTCCAAAAAAAAAAAAAAAGTTATCCTCGATCAATAAGGATATGTCGCGATCATTAATCTCTCAATCTCTCCAGGTCGATCTTGACTGATTTTCTGGTTTTCTCATCCTCCAGAATCCTACGTCTTTCTAAATCCAACAAGTAGCTTATCCCTCTTTTGTAATGCTTTTCCGATTCGTTGCATTTGACCCGACGGAAGTCTTCACAGATGAGTTTCCGCTGATCAAACACTGTTCCGTTAGCGCACAGAAATTTCTGGTCATCCAGCTGACCGCTGGTTGAAAGCACGCAAATGTGGAATACCTGGCAGGAAGCCTCCATATCGGCATAATAACCTCCTTGGTTTTTTCCTTTACATGAAAAACTTGTGACGGGAAGGTCGTCGTAAGAATAGAGAGGTGGCTCGGGACGGCGAAATGGAATTTCCTAGAAAAAAATAATAAAATAAATAAAAAAATCCTTGTTCTCAATAATTTTAGGCCGTTCCCTAAAAAATTCAACACAAACTGTGAATTATAATATTTTAGGAATCCTTCCTCCTCTTCCGTCAATGATAGATGAGCACTATTCATATTCTTCTTCTTCCCTTCCGGTATTAGGCCAAGTGGCCTGTTCATATTTATTCATATTTAACCAACATAAATTTAAAACGAAACTTTTTTTTTTTTTACAAAGATAGTTTTCTGTTGTTATTGATTTTAATTTGCACAAATATTGATCTACTCAGTATACTGCGCGTGAAACCTCGTGTTGTAGTTTAGTTAAATTACCAATCAAAACCAGAAGGTATTACTGGTGGAGAAAAACAAAATCATCTTACTTATCAGTAAATTTTTTTTTATGCCTTCAATAGGAAGAGCAATGTGAACTCACACCGGACAATGAAACTCATCTACCACCTAAACACGTTCTCAAACATTATGCCATAATGAGATTCGAAATGGTGACTTGCAGGTTGTGAAGTGGAGAAGACTCTATTCACCTGACCAACCATTTTTAAATCTTTTTATTTATTTATTTTTTTTTTTACAAGAGGTTATAAGATGTTTCTAACTAAATTTCATATTTTAGAAGTCCACTCTGACCTTTGGTTAAACGCATTGTTATAATTCTGACCATCTGGTTGGCAGAGTTAGCGTATTCGCCCTCCACTCATTGGACTATGGGTTTGAATCTCACCATAGACATGTTTGGTGTGGGAATGTCCTTAAGTGGTAGATGAAATTCATCTTCAAGTGTGAGACCACCACTGCTTATTGGATGTCTGAAGTAGCTTGGAAAAGAAGTTCTGTGATCTCACTTACCCATGGTATTAATGTACGATTGGTTTGTAGGCTTTTGTGGATTAAAAGTAAATAAAACGAGAAAACCTACTCTAGATGCCCATAGACACGATTTATATATATTCTGTATATAACAGGTCTCTCCACGTTGATACAGAATTTTACTTTATGCCACTTTAAAGCAAGTAGTTTTTCCATCCATATCACGTTTATGAAAAATATAAGTATTTTCGTGGTTTTTTTTTATTTTATTATTATTTTTTTTAACAAACCTATATCATTCTGCAAACCTGTAGAACAACAACAGCATTATTGGCTAGATGGGTAAAGCAAACGTGCTTTTCATATTCCCCTTTATCTGTGTAAGGAAACTTGGGGGTGAGGGGGTTGTGAACTTTATCTCACCCTTTGGGAGCTGTGGGGTAAGCTGTGTTCAGCTGGGAGTAGGACTGTCTTTGACCTTTTGTATTTGCAGTGATTGGATTCATTGTAGTTGGCAGCTTGTCGGATCAGTGGGTTTGGGTGCGTGTTAATCTTGGTGAAGAACTTTCCTGCTAAATCGTGAAGATGTATTGAATTATGGCCTTTCGATGGATCTGGGTGTTTCTAATAAACCATGGGGCGTCCAGAATCATCCGTAGACATTTATTTTGAATTCGCCGCAACTTTAGAATATTTGATTTCGAGGTCTGACTCCATGCTGGGGAGGCGTTGGTGATTACAGGGCGTATCACCATCTGATATAGTAGTAGTAGTAGCTTGTTTCGTGTATCTAGTTTGCTAATCTAGCCTGTCTTTAAACCTAGTTTGATACGGCTGTTAAATCGGAGTTTTTTTGTCGAGTTGTATTCCGAGATATTTGGTTTCTGTCTGTGTCTGCCATGGAATCTTTTCTCCGAAGAGCTGGTTGTCATCTTTGATGGGGCTTTCCTTCTGGAGAATAGTATGGCTGAGCTTGTGTGGGGGTTCACTTAGATTCTCCAGTCCGAATACCATTTCTCCAGTGTAGTGAATACTATCCTGGAGTCGTCGGATTGCCACGTGGGGGCGGAGAGATCTTGCTAGTAATGCCGTGTCGTCTGCGTATATGGCTATAATGATTGTTCTCGGGTTTTTGTGGGATGTCTGCGATGTAGATTGCGAATAGTAGGGGGCAGCAGGGAGCTCTGTTTAACTTCTACTAGAATTTTACGCCTGGTTGAGATTATTCCGTTGACTTTAACCTGCATGGTTCTTTCGCTGAGGTATGCTTTTATTAACCATATTTGATTTATTGGCATGTTTGCTTTTATGAGTTTGTAGAGAAGGCCTTAATACCAGACCTTGTCAAAGACCTTAGCGACGTCTGGAAATACTGCGCAGGTTCCAGTTATACCTTTTTGTGATGTGTTCTACTAGTCGGTGGATTTGTTGTACTGTGCTGTACTCTCGTCGGAAACCAAATTGTTCATTTTGTATGATTCCTAATTTATTTGTTGTTTCTTGTAATCTTCAGAGGATGACGTTTTCTGTGACTTCTCCTAGATTGGATAGCAGACTGAGGGGTCGGTAACTTTGGGGTAGTTGGGGATTATTTCCAGGCTTTTCTACTGGTATGAGGTTGGCGGTTTTCCATGCTGTGGGAAAGTGCTGGATGCTTAGTATTGTGTTTGTTATGTTGACTAGATGCACTATGGCCTTTCGTGGGAGCAGCTTCATAATTTTGTTGGAGATGCCATCTGGACCTGGTGCTTTTTTGTTGTTGAGATGCTTTATGATGTTGATTATTTCTGTTGGCATAGTGGGAATGACGCGTTCTGAGTTGTCCTTTGACTTCCTTAAGGTGCGCTTAACCTGTTCATGAACTTTATAAATGATTTCGTATGTTTTCGTACGATGGGCTGCATTGCTTTTCCAGATTGTCCACTAGAGCTTCGGCTTTTTCCATATCCGTGTGTGAAGTTCCTTGCTTGGCCTGCATGGGGGGAGCGATCTACGTTTGCTACGAAGAATTCTCAGGAATTTCCAAATTGTATGATCCTCTGGGTTGAGTGCTTTTTTTTTTTTTTTTTTTTTATATTAACCATTCCTGATTTCTGTGGTTTTGAAGTGCTTCTCTAACTTGGCTGTTCATGCCGTTTAGGATTTTTTTTTGTCTGGTGGGGCTCTTGTGTTGTGGGTGAGTAGTATGGGTGGCGGTTTGAACAAGATCAAGATAAGATAAGGAATCGTGACGTGATTGGTTGATGACGTCATTGTGTGCATGGCTTCATGGGTGTGGAATGTTGAATTTCCCTGTGGGCAACTGTGTCACTGGCTTCAGTTCTTGTGTTTTGGTTCGCGTATGGGATTATGGGTGATGGTAGAGATAAGGATTCGTGTTGTGATTGGTGGTGCCATTCTGACAAGATGAAGATCAAGATAAGATAAGGAATGGTGACGTGGGTGTGTGTTGTTTTCAGATGTAGATAAGTGACGTCATTTGTTATTTGTAAATAAATGTCGTCATTTGTTATTTGTAAATAAGTGACGTTGTTGTTTTGAATGGAAAGGATGATATTAGTGGATGATAATAAAAAAACGCGTTTTTTTATTTTTTTTCCAAAAAAGTTTTCATAAAAAACGTGTTTTTTCCTAAAAAGTTATCATAAAAAACCAGTTTTTAAAATTTTTTTTTTCCCAAAAAAAGTTATCAGTATCAATTGGAGGTGACATCACTAAAAGATATCCGCAAACGATGAGCTCACTCATCTCCACTAGGCTGAGCAGACATCATCTGGAGGAGAGGGGATGGTGAGAGACTAGGGTGATGGGGTTAGGTTGGAGGAGCATTGCAGGGAAGACATCTGTCACCCTCTGTGATATCACAGTATGAGAGACATATGTTCCCCAGAAATATCCAAACACATAACGACATTGTTGTCATGTTTTGTTTGGCTATGGAATTGTGGGTGATGTTTTTGAGATAAGATATCTTGGAATTTTCCCAGGGTGACACACATCCGTCGTTGTCGTCATGGTTTATCCAACACCATGTAGAAACATGTCCATGAATCATCTGTGCAAAAGTTTCATTTTGGAAGGAACGGTCAGGGTTAAGGGTCAGGTAAACAGTACTATAAGGAAAAATAAACGAGTCAAGTGTCTTTGCAGTTACGACAATTCGTTCATCCTGTGAAGTTATCGTATTGTGTTGTGGTGATTGGTATCCAGGAAAATCCAGGAAAGTAAAGTAAAGTAAAATAATGGGTGAGCCACAAAAGTCATTGAAATTTTCTTTCTTCAGGAAAATAGCACGAGACAAAACTCTTCACCTAGCTCTAAAAGGATGGAAACCGATTATTATTTTAGAAGACGCGTACATTGTAATGTATTTATCCTGGACCACTTGGGAAAAATTACGCAGGAAGTGGTCTGATATCCTCGGCTACTTGCAAAGAAGAGTTGACTATGAAATGGACCTCGGTGATTGTTATATTCTGAAATGCCAAGATGGGGAACTAATACTTGATGATACAGGAGCTGATGGAAGTAAGGTTTTTTCTATTAGTTGTGAAGAAGCTGAGAGATTTTCAACAAAAATGTACGACATTGATAATCATTTACTATTTTTGGAAACTGAATTACCATCTGTCCGTTTAATGGGAAAAATTATCGCTCAACATTTAAATTCATCAATGGTAAAATTAGACTTTCAAGATTTTATCCAATTCGATAAAGATTCTTTATTTTGGGACATTTACGAACATTTTACAAAAACTGTTTGTGTATATTTGCTGACAAAAGAATACACAGAATGTTTAGCGAGGCATGGTGTCATTTCCAGACTGACACAATATCAAACGTATGGAAGTGTCGTTACCAAGGTATCTGATTTCAAAATTCTTTTGCGTGACCAGCTATTTTGATGTAATGTAACCAAGAAACAGTGAGTAACAAAAATTTTATTCATTGAACTCTTTGGAAAATGTTAAGAGTCTAAACTAAATATTGTGAAATATTTTTAGGTAATTACATGTTTCGAATTTTTCTCAGTGAATATACTTGTAAATAGTATTTCAGCAAAATAAAATGTGCATTTGTAAACTTAAATGAACAAAGATGTGTGTTTTTGTTGTTGTGTTTTTCCACAGTGAATTTTTACTCAGTTATTCTGATTAGATCTTGATATTTAAATCCACAACTTTATATCTTAATGCAATTCTGTTTAATTATTTAAAAAAAAATCACAACTGTGAAATTAATGCCAGGACAGGAAAAAAAAAAAGTGTTGAAAACGAAAATCCATGTATTGATTATTTTAGAAATTTTCTAATGCTATCTATTGACATTATTTGAGTTATCTGAAAACAAATCGTTCACATAATCGAAAATCCGAACTGTTAGAATTTGGTTATTTTACAGAGAGAGAAAGAGAGAAGCATCTAATTAAACCAACAAAACGTGACTTTAACACTTCTTTAAAGTTTGGCATAGAGAAAATGTTTGTACTCTACAGATAACACATATACAAATTTTACCTTTCCCTACACAAAGTAAGATAAAAACACACCAACAGTATATCCAACAGCATGTGAAAACATGTCGTTGAGTCATCTGCGCAAAGGTTCATTTTTGAAGGAACGGTCAGGGTAGGGGATGGTATGTGTAAACAGTACTATAAGAAAATACCAGAGTCGAATGAGTTTGGACTTAAGGTAATCGTTCAGCCACTGCAGCTGTTGTTTTGTGATTTGTGTTTGGTAATGCAAAAATAATGGGTGAGCCACAAATTCATTGAAAGTTTCTTTGTGAAAAGTTCTAATTGTTTAGAATTTTGTAAACGAAAGTTACCATAAAGTATACGATCAGAGCTAATAATCAGTGAAATAATAATAAATAACTATTTATTTGTGGTGCCATATGAAGTAATCGAAGAAGAAGAATGAAGGAAAACGATTATGAAAAATCGACAGTGGGTGAAAAATACGAATTTTCACTTATCATTGGGATAATTGATGTACAATTTTTGCTGAATAAGAGTTCAAATTTATTTCCTAAAGAAATTTGTATTTCTGATGGATTTAGTGTAAGATATGCAGTGACAAAATCATCTTGTAGTTGGAAAGAATTACCTGAAAGAGTTAAAAAACAGAATTCTTGGTTAATAAAATATAACCATCAGCTGAAGTGGGAAATTGGTTCACTAGATTTGGACAAACTAAGAGATTGGATGATAGAATCAACATGCAAATATCATATATTACTTGCCAAAGGAAGAGAAAAATCAAAAACATTAACGAAGCTAATAGGGAGGCCTGTTCTTGATTTAAATGAAATTGGATGCCCGAAACGTGAAAACATAACATGTAGTTTTAAATGCTTTTGGAAACATAACGAAAGATTCTGTGCTTTTAATAATTCTCTGAAGTATACGTATTGGATTCGAAAATATAAATATGCAACCCTTAATTTTACTACAGTAATAAATTCCCAACAAACAAACACCAAATGAAAATTAACTTTCAGATGAGAATCACATTGTCAAAACCATACGATGGCAATTCCACAACCATGGAAGAACCTTTGATGTATTTTTCAATTTATTTATTTTCTGTATTGTTAGATTCAGTAAATACAATTTGTAAATAATATTTTGTTCAATAAAATGTGTAAATTAAATGAACAAATTGGGTGTCGTAGATGTGTTATACAAATTTAAGAAGGAAGATAACATTTTTTTTTTTTTTTCCTTGTGAAATTTCATGCCACAAAGTAACCAGAGAATTTTTTTTTTTTGATTCATTGAATTAAAAGTCTTATTTGTTCGTTATCTACAAACAAGATTAATGAATGAAAACTAACAGTGTGGGAAAATAATTCATAAATAAATTCTACTTACAGAAATAGGTTAAGAGCACAAGGAATCGAAGGTAAATTAATAGTTATATTGGTAATTTCCCAGCGGAAACCAAAAGTTCGAAACAAAACACACGCTTTCTCACCTACGTACAACAAAAGGCGACCGGATAAGGCTTAATGAGAAATATACAGTGTTGGAAAATAAATTCTCATATACTTTATATATTTGTTAATTCTGCTCAGTTATTCTGTTAGAATATGACCTGTAAAAGTAAAATACAGAAAATAACCAATCAATTTGAAGAAAAAAAAATAAATAAAAATTTCACTTGTCTGAATTCCATACTCTAACAGCAATCGGAATTCGAAACCGGAAATAACACTTACCCTAAACAAAACAGCGCATAGAGCTTCCTACCGAGGATGGACACCCGTGGGAAAGATTAATACAGAGAACCAAACGGATACTAAAGTAAATTAAGTAGTCCACTAGCTTTTCTGTGGTTATTTACAGAAATATCTATCAACTCCTATGTTTTGTGTGTTTTGTGGTGTGAATATATGTTAGCCACAGTAAGCTATAATGAAAAAGTGAAATGTTCTTTTCAGATTTGTGTTTGTGTTCTGTGAATACATGTTAATCAACAATTGGAATATTCAGAAAACCTACTGTAAAAGGCTTAATGAGAAATATTCAGTGTTGGAAAATAAATTCCCAATTTACGGATGTGACTCATGTCATCCCCTTTGAAGAAAAGCGCTCGCTGGGGGATATTGCAATGACGAAACCTCACCATCTACGCTCCGTAATCTAAAGGACGAAGTAACTAGTTCAGGTTACAGTATTTACAGAAATTTCATTCTTTGTGGTTTTTGTGTTTGTGTTGTGTTGTGGATATAAAATTGAACTATTTTGGAATAATCGAATTTCGAAGAGTCATCTGGAAAGCTGTAAGTACATTTTTAACTTAAACATAAACTGATCACATGTTGTTTGGTAAGCGTAATTCTAATACTGAATAGTTTTTTTTTTTTTTTTCCATAAGAATAATCATAGGTTATATATTAGAGTATCAACATGGACACATTAGCGATTTTTTATGTCTAATGTGTGTGTGTGTGTGTGTGTGTGTTTAAGGACAGGTACTTTAAGTATATAATTAATTATTCAGAAAAGATCGAAACACGAGAGCCATCACGACTTTCTCTAAGAATTCACACACTTTAACAGGAAAGAAATACCCAAAATGTATTGGAAAATTAGTACAACCATCTAGAGAAGAAGAAAAAAACTGTATGTTTGTCACGATTTCTTATACACTAATATATTTCCCTTTCCATTCAAAACAATAACGTCACTTATTTACAACTAACAAATGACGTCACTTATCTACATCTCATAACAAACATTCGCGTCACGATTCCTTATCTTACTTTTAGACAAATCAAAATATCCGGATGAATTATGAATAAAATATGAACTTGATTAGAATATGTATATAGAAGAAAATACAGATGAGGTATGGAAAAAAAAAAAAAAAGTATGTGTGTTGAGTGACATCAGTATATAATTAATTATTCAGAAAAGCTCGAAAGGCTGCCGCCATCACGACTTACTCTAAGAATTCCCACCCTTTAACAGGAAACAAATACCCCAAATGTATTGGAAAATTAGTACAAACATCTATATAAAATAAAAAAAAATAAAAAAAAACCCGTATGTTTGAGTGACACTAGTATATAATTAATTATTCAGAAAAATCTAATCACACCCGCCATCACGACATACTCTAAGAATTCCCATAGACGACAATGACAGATGTGTGCCACCCTGGGAAAATTCAAAGATATCTTATCTCAAAACATAGCCCACAATTCCATAGCCAAACCAAAATACCACACAAAGACATAACGTCACGATCCTTATCTTATCTTGATCTTGTCAGAAGTGTCCACCAATGACAACACGATTACTTATACACTAATATATTTCCCTTTCCATTCAAAACAATAACGTCACTTATTTATAACTAACAAATGACGTCACTTATCTACATCTGAAAACAACACACACCCACGACACGATTCCTTATCTTATCTTGATCTTGATCTTGTCAGAAGTGAGCACCAATCACGACACGATTTCTTATCCACTAATATCATCCTTTCCATTCAAAACAACAACGTCACTTATTTACAAATAACAAATGACGACATTTATTTACAAATAACAAATGACGTCACTTATCTACATCTGAAAACAACACACACCCACGTCACCATTCCTTATCTTATCTTGATCTTCATCTTGTCAGAATGGCACCACCAATCACAACACGAATCCTTATCTCTACCATCACCCATAATCCCATACGCGAACCAAAACACAAGAACTGAAGCCAGTGACACAGTTGCCCACAGGGAAATTCCAAACATTCCACACCCATGAAGCCATGCACACAATGACGTCATCAACCAATCACGTCACGATTCCTTATCTTATCTTGATCTTGATCTTGTTCAAACCGCCACCCATACTACTTGGGTGGTATCTCTTCCTGACTTTGTATTTAGTTCTGATTAAGTCCATGATATCCTCTGAGTGCCGTTTGGTTGTGTGGGTAACTGTGATTTTGGTGAGTGCTGCTAGTGCTTTGTTGATTTGATTCATTAAGTTATTCACAGCTTCATCTATCTTTTTTGTGGGTGATGGGTGCTGGGCCGTGGGAGGTAGCTGGGTAGTTCTTTCCGTCCCACGATTTTTTGGATGGAAGATGCATTATAATTGGCGGGATAAAGCCTGCCGCAATTGGCACATCTGGTTGGTGTCGTTCTTGACTTGGTGCAGGTGATGTTTTTCTCCGCATTTTAAGCACATGTACTCTGCTTTACATGGCTTTTGGGCATGGCCAAACTTTCGGCATCTGTGCCATTGCCCTGCTGATGCTTTCTTTCTGAATGGTTTTGTGGTTATCCTGAGACCGCAGACAGCAGTTAGCTTGTAAATCTATTTTTGGGTGTTGTTAATTTCTATCAGCACTGGTGGCATTGGTTTTTTTGTCGGTTCTGAGCATCCTGCTTATCTTGATTGGGGTCAAGCCCTAATTAACGAGGTCTGCGGTGATCTCATCAGAGGTGATGCCCTCGGAACGCCACCTTAAGGTTTCTTTCGCTACTTAGAGAGAATATATGGTGGGGTTCGAATTTTACTTCCTCATCTCATCTGTATTTTTGGCCCAGGAGTTAGACATTTTGTCTAACTCCCTGTGGATCAGTGAAACTAAGGTCCACTTTTCCTTGTCACGTAGAATTTCTGGGGGGGGGGCTTTTCTTTGTTGCTTGGCACATCTTGCGTAGATTAGTCTTCCTCGTGGGGATGTGATTTCACCATCTGTATCCTCTTCTTCACTTTCGGGATCGTTTGTTTGTGCATACAGGTTTAGGAAGCCCAGCTTCTCGGGCTTCCTAAATCTGTATCAGAGTCGAACTTCTTCAACAGCTTCTTGAATAGGTCAAGCGCTTTATCTCTGTTCAAGTGTTGTATAAAGTCGTTTAAGTCCTTCATGCTGAATAAGTGTAGCATTTCACTCTCTAGAACCCAGAATCGTCCATTATCGACTATGTGGGGTTATTGCCGGTCTTTGAAACACTAGTGGGCTGCTCTGGTTCACAAATGTTATCCACAGATTTTAAAATAATAAAATTAGTATTATAAATACACCAACTGTTAATCCCAAGCACAACCGGAAAGCTTGGGATTAACAGTTACAATTACTTACATTTTATAATATAATCATTTGAATGCAATCAGTACTAGATAAATATCGCTCACGATATCAAGAAACACGAAATTACCTGAATAGTTAAGTAAATCGCCTCTCAGTTACACTATGCTATAGAAAAAAAGTGATTAAAGCATAAGTCTCGATGACATCACACGTGATGACAGGATGACGTTTATTGATAATCAAAACATAAAGTAATCATAATTTCGTGCATATGATAGTATCACGTGCTTCAACAAACGCATGCTTTACCGCATAAAATATTACGTAAGATGAATAAACTATAGAACATTTGGAGAAAAAAAAAATATGATGACTATTAATAAATTAGGGGAATTTTTTTCTGTTAATAATTTAAAATGAACTGAGAATTTTTATTTAATCAAAACGACATAAAAAAACATCTAAATGTTTTGGCGTTTCTGTTTTTTCTCAATAAATCATGTGACCTTTGATAACGCAGTCAACTCGAAATCAAAATACACCTTGTAACCAAAGCTATTGTCGGAAATTTCTAAAAATCCCGTACTTCTTAATTAAACATTTAACATTTCTGGCTAGATGGGTGAAGCAAAATTGCTTTTCATATTCCCCTTTGTCTTGTAATGAAAGAACTTTGAATGGAGTGTTTGTGAGCTCTATGCTCGCCCATTGAGGGCAGTGAAGTTAGTTGTGTTCAGCTGAAATTAAGATAGACTTTTAGTGTTACACGGTGATCAGCATTCATTTCAGAAATTGTGGACTTTACAACTGTGTTATAACTAATTATTTTCAATATCCCGACGTTTCGATCTTCATATCAATTTTATATTTGTATCTTTCTGCTTCATTATATTCCGAGGCTTCCTTGATTAACGGGTTTGGATGGAAGCCATTCATGTATTCAGCGCTAGAAAGCGAATTTTATTATAATAAACTACCAAATTTTATTGATAAATAGATCCGTAATATAACTCGTGTTCCTGCTTTTAACACACACACACACACACACACACACACACACACACACACACATGCGGAATTGTCTTAATCTCCCCTATTTGCTTTTATTGCTGGTATACACGAAGCATTTTAAATTGTGTGATTTGCAAGATTATTAATTTTATTAAAATCAACATAGATAGTTTGTGATAATCACATGATAATTGGTAAAAATTATCACGTTTCTGGTCCTCTAAAAAGTATGATGATGAAGTCAAAGAAGTGAAACCCAAGAAAGATCAAAAGGTTTTTTTTTTTTTTTTTAGCGAGAGGTGGGTTTTCAAAAATTTAATTCTAAAAATATTGCAAAAATTAAGTTACAATTTATTTTAAAACATACTTAACATAATATTCTGTCATCAGTTTAAATATATACAGTACACATTTCATCGGAAAGGAGAGTTTTTTTATTCGAGAAAAATAGGGTATAACCTTAGTAACGCTAATTAACGCCAATGATTGGCCGAATATCTTTTGCTTTGTTATGAGCAAAATGAAAAGTCTTCATCTGAATCGTATACTAGCCAAACTTGGTTTATTTTGGAAGTGAATGCGATTATTAATTTGAATTTCACGAATGAAAAAATGATGCCCTTTAAATTTTGCACCTGTAAATTAAAAAAGATTAAAATGAATACACTTTTAACATTTACTTCAAGACGCAGCAAGTTTTTTAAGAGTTTTTTTAATATAATGTTATTTAAATGGAAATTCACCATCTCGAAACATGAAATTCAATTCAGTTTTAAATTCCCGAGCGATTTATGGGAACTATCTAAATGAAATGTTTTATCTAAAAATATTCATATGTTGAGGTTGCATTTATATACAATTCAATCGGGCATTTTTTTTTTTTTGTAATCTTTTATCAAACCACATGGCTGAAAACGTGGTCATGAATTACACAATCGTGAACGGTTTCTGAAATCTTTTTTTTTGTTGTTTCGAGAGATTTTATTATTATTTTTCTTCATCCTACATAAAAGCAGCATTTAGTAGAAGTGCATGGTTGTTACTATATCTTGTGTATCTGTTGGGGGAAGGGATTTATACACTCTTCTTGGTCATGCAGAATGTTACTCTTCCCTAGAAGATATCAGGTAAACATTCCAGCAGAGCTTTGACCTCAATGTAATCCAATGGAATTACACTCACACGGGTACATTTCTTTCAGGGAAGGGGCCCCTTACCCACAATTTTTTGTTCGCTTTTCTCATCGTTCATCGATCCCCTTGAGCTGCACGAGATATCTCCTCACAGAAAAGCAAGACGATTCTTCCCCTGCAATGCCTTCGAGGTCATTTTTGTGACAGTGGAACAACTCTTCCCAGAGAAGAGCTCAATAACCTGACAACATGTCTTCAGGCCTAGAACAGTTCTTTTCACATGGAAGACTTAAGATGAGAAAGAAATGGCATTCGTCATAAATTCGTTTATTTCGCCATAAACTGAATAACTCTTTAGTTTGTACGTGCAATAGATTTCCAGTGCATATTTCGTGATATAAGCGTTTATATATTCTTAAATAGCCGAGAAATACTTTTTCTATTGTGCGTATTATTTTCTAACTTTGTTTTTATTATTTTAATTTTTTTTTTTTTTTATTGGACTATATGAGTCTACCTTCATATACTTACAATTTCCGTAGTCCAAGAAAATGGTATCTGCAAGCATCTACTTACAATGATATGTACACTTTTTTTGCAGATTTAAGGGGATGGATAAGTTAAACCAGGATCCAACCTACGGGCTCCGGCCGGATATGGCCTACGGATAATTTTTGTAAGGGCTATTTCTGTTCTAAGGATGTATTCGAATGATATAAACCTAAACACTGCAAAATATTTAAAAATAACGGGTGTAATTAATTCTATATTTAACCCAAACCTAGTTCAGAAACAAACCGAACTAAAAGTATACAATACATTAGCCCCACCGGTCTTAATGTATGGAAGCGAAATCTGGACAATAAAACAAAAAGATAAACAAAGATTAACAACAGCAGAAATGAAGTTTACGAGAAAAACTGCAAAATATACTCTATTTGATCACAAAAGAAACGAAGAAATTATGAAAGAATTAAACCAAGAATCAGTAATAGAAAAAAATTAAAAAATATAAACATAAATGGATGGAACACGTTGAAAGAATGAAAACAGAAAGAGTACCAAAACAAGCCTTAAAGTACAAGCCATTAGGAAAAGGAAAACCAGGACGCTCTCTTAAACGATTCAACGATGACTTCTAAGACCGGAACAGACCATGTTAGGCCTAAATCCTTGATACGCATGATGATGATGTGTTCTAAAACATATTCTATTTATAAAATTTAATTACTAAACTATAAGGTGTAAGCCAACGAGATAATTATTTTTCATAAACTTGCTCGTATATGAAAATGATGTCGTATTTTTATAATTTTCATAAATTATGTTTTTTTCAAATCACTCAGTGCGGCCCGAGAAATCAATCAATCAATCAATAAATAAATAACTTTGAATATGGCTCCTAAAAGAGGGAAAGGTTGGATACTGTGGATTAGATTGGTAATAGCGCATTTACAGTGATTGAGTGTGATAGTACCACCACGCGCATTCCATGGTGTTTACAGTCTGTTTTGTGATAGAATTTAGTTGATTTTTTCATAAAGAAATCTAATTTATTGCTTATCTACTGAATGAATTTAAGTGATTTAAAACATCAATTATTCTAAGTAAGAAAAACCAAAAGAGGACATTAAGCGTGCTTACCTTGCGTCTGTCTCCTGTACAAATGCTGAAGAAGAGAAAACACGAACTGATGATACAAATGGCCCTGAAAAAACAAAAATAAATAAATGCATAAATAAAGAGAACCAATTTTTGCTAATCTTTCTATCAGATGTCTTCCAGCTAGAAAAATCTAGATTCAAACCTGTGGAGCTGTTTTGACGTAAGGGATGTTAACCAGTCTTGGGCTTCAGATGAAAGTTTTTTGTTTGATTATTTTCAACAAAAAAAAACTGATTTTTCTCTCATTTAAAACATGATCTGAGAATAGACTTGCAAATACAGAGACAACACTGATGATTACAAAGGCAACTCTGGTCATAATCCACCATTATCTATAAATTGCGTGTCTTTACGTTTTTCTTCCTGCTACCATTTTTTGAAGTATCAAAATAGACTTCATTAAAAAGGATTTGCATTCTGAACACCATGCCTCTACCAATATCCTTACAGCAGATGCGTATGATGATTCAAAAATATCAATTTAAGATCTCTCATTGAGTGGTCACGTCCACCATTCCAAGTCCTCTTCATTAACTGTTTTTCTAATTAAATGAGCCACGCCCAGTCACACACAGATCGTTCATAATTTCGCATATGTCAAGGATTGTCCAACTGTAATGGAGCAGTGATGGACACAATACAGAAGATTAGCACTAAAGAGGCATTATGTTCCATGTCCGGTTACATATGTCATCTTACAGAAGTCACCACTGGAGGTTACTTAATTTACTTTTAATTAAGCTATTATATAACCCGAACTTCAACAATACCCCTTGATCAAGCATTCATGATCGGGCAAGGCAATAAATAGATATTTAAGAAATGAATGGGCAAGTCACTCGTTAGTGCATTTATAAAAGGACATGACAATCACAATAGGAGCATGGTTGAATCCGAACATCTGCTTTGTCCTCTGACAAAACAAATGACATCGCTAACCACAATGGTATCCCCAGTGCATTGTGCTGTACGTTCTCTGATTACAGAAATATGCTATTTAAATTAATTTGCGATCCCTATCTACACAATGCAGTGCCAATCACAAAGCAGCTGATTAATTTTTTTTTACTGATAGTTTTGTCCTGTTAATTATACCTCATGCATGCGTGTCATCAAAGAAGATAAATTGATTTTTGATTTCTGCTTTTCTCCTAGGATGTATACGATTCGGCAGGAGTCTTTGAGAGAATGGCAAAAAAGGTATTCTAATACATTCTTTCTTTCTTTTTTTTTTGTTGTTGTTACTTTTTGTAGAATTCTACTTCAGAATTTGAATTGGTGTTCGTATATTGTTCCATCTCTTTTCTGTTGTTGGTTTATAAAAATGCAAGTTGTTTTCTTAAGATGCTCGCAAATCTTTTTTTTAAACTACATATCAAAATCATCAATAAAAAATGAATAATGCCGAGGCAAGTAATTCGATTTATATTTCTATTCTGCGTATTTATTTTAGCTTCTATTATATTTATTTTAATTAATAAATCTGTGTTCTAAATTTTAGATTCACTTGAATTAACGTGTAAATAAGTTTAAAAATACATAACTTTTATATAAATTTGCATTTTGTTTTATTAATTTAGTTCAGAAGAAATACAATTATATTTGGTCAGTGTACACACACACACACACACACAAAGAATATGTGAAATTGTCTTGATCAGAATGCTCAAAATAAATTGATTGCTAAGAAATTATGTTTACTTTATCAGTCTGTTCGATAAAGACCGTATTGCATTTACATGTTTTTTAAATAAATATGTATATTATATTATAAATCAAAATTTATAGAATATTTATTTAAAAATTAATATTATTTTAACTAAATGCTAAGAAGTTGCAACGCATTTGTTTTATTTCATATGATGGGCTTTGTCGCCCATTAACATCCAGTCCTTTTTAGGACTTCCAGGGTAGCGGTTGGCAATGCTGTAGCCAATGAAGTTTTAATTGAGGCTCGGCTAATGCCATTACTCAGCCATGACTAGAGCTTTTAGCTCAATAACACCCCATCCACACAGATTTTCTTCATTCAGATGACGGGATAAAGAGTCAAGGACTCAGTCCATCTCCCAGTTCTTTTAAGAACTTTAAGAACATGAAACTAGAGAGTCGATTTTCCTACAACTCGACGTTCACGAATTGAAAGGCCTTCAATGGGGGAGATCTCGCCATTTTAGATTTGCGTTTATTATATAATGTCTGTAAGATCATGCAATTTTGAATCAGTACTCTTATCAAAACAGTTCAGAGTCCTGCAGAAGAGCCTGTAAGGCTACAACTGCACAGTAAGCGTGTTTTTTTTCCTTTTTTTTTTAAGATCAGTAGCCAAACGAGACAACGTTTGAAGAAGTATATATGGAATTTATCAGACTGGGCGAACTACTCAACAAAAATTGATCAGGAAAGGTGAAACTTTATGATACGTTTCCCCCGGCAGGTGTCACAGACGTTGACGCCGAGATTATGGAAAATCAGTCAAAATCGGCAAACCCCACTGCTTCTGATTTTCAAGAAGTCCGCGTACGTAAAAAGCGGAGAACAACAGATGAACCACTCAAAGACAACATAATGGAACAACAGGATCAAGTTTCGGACTACACTGCTTCTCCCAAATAAAATGTGCCTCCGATTATATTAAGAGAGAAGCACAGATAGCAGCTTTAAGATCAACAATGTCCAACTTACATATTGGCTAAGTAAAGGCCAAAAATGTGGACGAAAGAATAAAGATATATCCTACAACGGTGATAGACTACAGGCGACTAACAAAAGAAATGGACAATAGAGGTATACAATATCATAAATTTTCGCTCAGCTCAGAGAAAAATTTAAAAGTGGTCCTCCGTGGCGTCTGAGAAGACATTGATACAGAAGATATAGTTGCTGATCTTAATTTACAGGATCTACCTCCAGTTAAGGTCACCAGAATGTACAGATCCAACAAATCTCCCATGCCGTTAGTCCTGGTAGAGATCCATAACATATGTAAAAATATCTACAACTTGAAAACAATATGCGGGCTCATTGTCACACCAGAGCCACTCCGAAAAAGGGCATCTTCTGGGTAGTGACATAGGTGTCAAAAGTTTGGTTATGCCCAGAAATTATGTAAAGCTGAATTTAAATGTTGGAAATGCGGGGACAGCCACCCAACCAATATCTGCACAAAGCCAGAAACAGCCTCGGCTAAATGTGCCAAATACGGTGACCCACATCCTACCAACTACAAAGGATGCATTCGGCACCCAAAAAAATAGACGGATGGAATCAGCCAAACAGTCCTCTTCCTCTAGAACACCAGAGGCCCCTGCACCACAGCTAGACACTCAGCGTCCACAGTCAGAGACCTTCAAAGATAGAGTGAACCAAAAGCAAACAAGAAGTTATGCTGACGTGGTCCATACAAACAAATCAGCACCTACAAACCTAACAGCTGTTATTACAGCCTCTCTAGCCAACATGCTACAAGACTCCAGCTTGTCAAACCCTTCAGCAACCTCCACCAAAAGATTTTTCCTGAAACACAGGCCATCCTCACAGCGCTAATTGATGAGTAGAAACAAACTTATTCCAGCCTCTTTGCAGATCATTACATGGAATGCAAAAGGCCTAAGAAACAAAATTCTGGAGCTTCAAGATTTCACTAACAGATATCAACCTGATGTTATATTAATCAGCGAATCTCATCTAAGACCCTCAGATAACTCTAAAATAATGGGTTACCGCCTATACAGAAATGACAGATTGGTCTACAGAGGGCACTGCCATCTTCATTAAAAATTACATCAAGCACAATTCTGTGACACAACCCTCCTTGAGATCACGGGCGTGGAGGTGTACACCAGCTCGGCTGGCAGACTGAATATATACTCTGCTTACAACCCACCCCTAAAAACTCTATTACACTCTGACCTAAATGCCATCTTATGCGTCAGAGAACCCACCATTATAGCCGGGGATCTGACTTCCAGTCACCCTGCATGAAATTGCAGATCAACCAACAAGAACGGTTGCATCCTTTCCAACTTCATAGGATCACACAATGCTGTTGTGGCAGGCCCCACCGAACCAACTCATCTTAGTACGTTTGGAACTGCGGACATCCTGGATATAGCTATCCTACAAGATATTAAACTTCGGTACAGCCTAAGATCATTAAATGAGTTGTCATCTGATCACAACCCAATACTACTTCAGTTGGGAAGACAAGAATACCTGTCTTCCCTCACTCTTATATATCGGGGGAAAGATTGTCGGATGTGCTCAGGGATAGTATTGGCCCTGTTACAAGCCTCTCCCAACTAATTAACTCCGCCATAACGGTATCCACCTTCTACAAATCTGTCCACAAGCCTGGTCATTTGCCTTAAGACATTATGAACTTGATCAGGGAAAACAACGGAGCCAGAAAAAGATTTCGTAACACTCGTGCGCCACAAGATAAAACAAATCTAAACAGACTTACTGGAGCTGTGAGAGATACACTCAAGGCTAACAGAGACCATCTGTGGGAAGAAAAGTTAGCCTCTATCTCTCACCTACTGATCACTCTGCCTGGGGATTACTAAGAAACATCAAAAACAAAGGCAAATCTCTTCCCCCAATACTCTCTGACCAGGGCCTTGTACACAATAATGTGGACAAGGCGGAGGCCATGGCAAGAAATTTGGAAGAGCAGTACAAACCTGCATATGGAAATCTAGACTTCAATCACACATACAAAATTCACAGACAGGTCAGACACTCATTCAACCATCCTGATACCAGTACTGACCACATTGCACCCACATCACCTGGTGATATATATAATGTTATTAAAAATTTAAAGAACAAAATAGCTTCTGGACCAGACGGCATTACAAACAAGGTGATCAAGCTGTTGCCCCGAAAAGCTGTAGTGCACCTGACCATTATAATAAACGCAATCTTAAGATTTCACTATTTTTCTTCCACCTGGAAACTGGCTGATGTAATTCCTATACATAAGCCAGGCAAGGACCCACACCTACCACAAAATTATTGTCCAATCACTCTTATCTCCATTCTGGGTAAGGTTGCGGAGAAGGTCATCTTCTCACGACTCCAAACCTCAGTAAATGTCCTAAACATCCTCCCTAAAGAACAGTTCGGTTTTCGGGAACACCATAGTACTACCCGGCAAATCCACAGAATTGTGGAATACATCAACACCAGTTATAACTGGCGCCAGTGCACAGGAGCTGTTTTTCTTGAGCTATCCAAAGCATTTGACAAAACTTGGCATTTCGAACTCCTACACAAACTTATCTCAGCCGTGATCTCACTAAAAATGGCTCATCTAATCCGTTCATATCTTCAGAATAGATCAATACAAGTCAAAATCAATGGTTCTACCTCATCCCAGCGCCGTATCTTCGCTGGAGTGCCGCAGGGATCCCTACTAGCTCCATTGCTGTTTTCTATATACATGTGGGACATCCGGCACAATCCGATGTCTTCCGTTATGGTCCTGTATGCGGACGATACAGCAATACTAACCAGATCTCTCTGACCACATTTCATTACCAGAAAGCTTCAAGAAAGCCTTCTAAAGTTGGAAGATTGGTTCTCCAAATGGAGATTAGAAGTCAACCCCCTAAAAAGCTTAGCCATTCTTTTCTGGAAAAGGCCAATATCTCCTGCAGGAGATGTGTTACTATTCAATACTAAAATTCCCTGGCAGAAAGAAATAAAATACCTGGGTGTAATTCTCGACAAAAAGCTAACTTTCGACCAACACATCAAGTCTGCGTGCGCAAAGGCATCTAAAGCCATCGCTCAGATCTATCCGCTAATTAATAGAAACAGCAAGCTAAGTAACAGAATCAAATTGCAGCTACACCAGATGACGATTCGTCCTATCATCACCTACGCCTCTCCAGTCTTGAGCCGCCCCTCTAATACTAACATTATCAAAATACAATGAGTACAAAGCAAGTGCTTGAGAATGATTCTGAACGTCCCATGGTATGTTAGAAACAATCAACTTCATAGAGATACAAATATTCCCTATATTTTCTCTTTCCTGGAATCATTAGCATCTAAGTTCTTCCTAAAGACGTCTATACATTCCAACGATTTGGTTCAGCAAGTTGCAGCATACGAGGCAACGGACATATTCAAAAATAGAAGACCAAAAGCTATATTAACCTCCTATAGCGATGCATAATCTCCATGCCCAATCAGGGCGAGCAAACTGCTCATAAATTTTACTCACTGTAACCACAACAGATAGCGGGGAATATGAAAAGCATCTTGCTTCACCCCTAAAGACACCAATGTCAATTGTCACATAAAACTAGAGCAAATTTGTTCTATCTTGTTCGTATCTGGGTGAATCGATTCATGATCGGAACACGTTATTAAAATTGCAATTAAAAATCATTTTTATGAAAAATGCAGGAACTTGTACGTGTGCTCTGCCGATAATCTCCAAGTAAAGTGAGATTATGGCATATGCAAATAATGTCGCCCGAACCCCTCCGGATTCGATTCGGTCCACATTTCTCTTTAGCATATTGGCTAAAGAGAAATGTGTTCAGCGTGGTCAGTAGTCTTCCTGCTTATCTGAAAAGAAAAATAAAGAAATCCCAACTTTTGGAAAAGCCAACTGTAATCTTGTTGCGTTTGCACTGTATTCCCTACACAGAAATTACTAAATTTCTGTATCGTAAAACTAACTCATTTCAAACCAATGCAATGGCGTCAGATCAATACAGAAGATATTTTAACTAAATATTTCTTTGGATACTTCTTCCCAGTTTGGGGATCATTGTCCGAGCTGGTCCCTGATAGTGGTACTATTTTCACAACCATTTCATTGGATCTTTTTTTCAATAAATGAACCTGTAGGAATACTCCTACAAGTTCATTATGTATGCTCCTGTAGGAATACAGCGATACACTTTTTTTTGTAAACATCTTAGATTTTGTAGGTTCTTTATGAAGAATATGGAGGGTATTATGGATGCAGTCATATTTTATAGCCAGATATAAAAAGAGACTTACAAAGAGCTTAGAATTATATATCCTGTGGCATCAGAGCTGTAGCAATCTCGTGTCAGAAGTTAAATTACGTAACTGAAACCCTCAGCAATTTGATCATGCATCGATAGATGAATGATCAAATTGCTATATACGGCATACGAAGGCAACTCCGATGTCGAAAGTTGTTTTCATAAGCTCTCTGGTAAAATTTCGAAACTTAACTTTACTTTTATATTTGTCTATAAAATATGACTGGATCTATAATATCCTCCATTTTAGTTACTTAATTATGCAAATTGAAATGCAAGACTCTATATTTTAGTAATTTCTCTTCTCTTGATTTTATCAATTTTACAGTCTTTTTTATTATATTTTTATACTCTTTATTCATCTTAATTATTTATCTATGTATCTTATTTATTTGCTTTATTTATAGTAGTTTAAATAATTTTATTTCCATTATTGTTATTTACCATTTTAGTACATTTTTCCTCTTTTTGTGACTTTTGTTTTAAGACCGAAAAGTTCAGACGACTGTTTATGAAACAGTTGAGTGTGTGGGGGGGGGGGGGGGATCAACAGCTAAAACTGGCCAAGTGAAGCTTTTTTCTTTTTTTTTTTTTGATTCTTCCTTCTGACTCTCTGCTAAAGTTTCACCTCTTTTTATTCTAAAGGCGAACGATGCGGACTTTAAGTCATAATATATATATATATATATATATATCAGTGTATAAATGTTTGTTTTTTAAATTAATGTAGTATAATGTAAGACATTTTATTTATTTATTAATTTCACTAAGATACTGTATAATATAATTTTGTTATCCTTCAGAAAATTAAAAAAAAAAATCAACTTCAAATTAGTTAATTCATTTTTGGCCAGTTTATCTTTCTTTTCACTTCAGAAAAACACCTTAAATTCACTACACAATTTCTTCTTTTAAATACGTATGAGAATGAATTTAATTTCTTTATATATTTTGATGGCATGTCAACTATTACATAATCATGTGTTACAGGTTTGCTATCAGTGCACCAGAAGATTAGTAATGGATTTTTTTTAATTAATTAATTTTTTTTTTTTTTTGAAACTACTGGACAAAAGGAACTTTTACAAACAGAAACGCAAGTTCATATATATCATTATATATAGAATGGAACTTCCACGATGAATCCTAGACTAATAGTAGTAGTAGTAGTAATAATAATATCTCTAAAAATAAAATAATTTTTTTTAATAATACAAATAAGTTTAAAGGATTAATGTGAGCATTTGAATTATATTTATATGTAATATTAAATATCTCACCAATATTAACATCCTTAAAACCATCTCTATAAAATCACGCTGTTTTCTTAAATCCCTGAGAAGTATTCATGTGTTCTGTTTAGTAAACGTTGACTACTTATTTGATTTTGAAACAAATAATAAACTTATCGGTATGGAGGTTATCTCAAAAGGGAAATACACCCTTAAAAAAGGTATCCACAGTATCTACATCATAATCGTAATGAATACATCACCGAATAGTGATGTAATCATTACGTGGGATTGCATATTAATACTGTATTTGGTTCTCTTAGCAAATATCAGCATACTTGTGTTTGGATTGAGTAAGTGGTGAATATGTTTCAACATTTGTATTCTCTCTCTCTCTCTAGCGTCCATAAATACAGGGTGGAGCAAGTGCCAAGCCTAATATTTATTTCAAGATGGCGGTAATGTTAGCCATACATTGATCATACACACAACAGTGAAGGAATATTATTATTATTTGACACCTTGGGGAGTCCAAAGACTCATCGAGGGAGAGTGTGCCAACAGCATCGAACGATTGATCACCTTCCAACTACTAACCGCGCTCAAACTTGCTTAACTTTTTGCAGAGCCATTAGTAGCAGAGGCTCCACCAATCGCTCAACCTTTGCTGGCTATAATGCTGGAATAGGAAAGATAATTGTCACTGTTCAGCAGTGGCAGGTAGGTAGCCATGGTAAATGGCAGATGGGATGCTATTTCCACGTATGCACACCCAAACTAAGGGTAGAATCGTATCGCAAAGGGCAGTAACCAATTTCAAGTTCAGCGTTTCCCACTTACCTTTCCATTGTCAGTGGTCGGTTGACCTTTGTAGAGTACGGTGACGTAAGAGCACAGTATTAAGGTCAGGTATGGCCGCCAATTCAGTGCTATATGTTCTTCACTCGGTCGCCAGTTTGCCTGTGAAAAGACGAACGTACGACCAGCATGCCGTCACTCCCTGCAAAAATCCGTTCTGCCCGTAACTTGCCAAACGAGTTTGGAGAAATGGGTCACGCGAAGTTTCGTACATCCCCGCCTAAAGGGGAGGATAAGGACCCCGCTACCGGTGAGTAAGATGTTAGTCACGATTAGCTGAAATTGAGGGTGTAACCTTCAGAAAACACCTTCCGTTATTATCTTGGTGGAGTGAATTATTGAAGGAGGACCTCTGGGGGAAAGAATAATAATAATAAAAATAATAATAATAAAGAACATATAATTGGGAATAATACATTTGGGATTACATCGCGAGGTCGGTGACAATCTTCCCTTTAAGGAGTGTCATATGCGCTGAATCCCGATAACGTTCGTAATTGGGGAAAAAAAAACGGCTCTTCTCTCGATGTGTGGTAACAGGGAGATGAATTCAAAAATTAAAAAAGAAAGAAATTTAAAAATCTCGTTAATCATAATTGAAAAACATATTTTCCATGTTTTTTTTAATATATGAACACTTGACTTTAAAAAATCTAAATTTCTCTTCTTTTAAAAATAAACAAATAAACATGCATCGTTAAATGAACTCTACTGTAGTGTTCATTGATTTGCGGTTAATTTCCGACAATCTTAATTTTTTATTATCTCATGAATTTAAGGTCAAAATTTCAGATCCTTATCGTGTTAAAAAGCTGATGTTCTTAGTGTGAAGCAGTTTGTTTTGACACCAAATAAAAACTGAAATGGTAAGTCGAACAAGAAGTAAAAGGATATGAACTGTATTTGCAATGAATAACAAAGCAATTCATGTTAGCGTACAGTTAAAACTCACAATAATTCATCGTCACTGGTAAAGACGTAAGACCTATTTTGCTTATGTATATAAAGTACTTAATTTAGTATATTAGAAAATTCAAGTATGAATTTTCTTTGTTTATAATAATAATATAATAATAATACGTAGTTATTATTACTCCAATTCTATCGTTATGTTATAACGCTACTTTAGTAATAACAATAATGAAAATTTTAATACCAATAATTGTATTAAATAAAGTAATTATTTAATTTCGTATTAGAAATTCTATTATTGTCTTATCTGAAATCTTTTCTGAAAACTTGGTTCAGAGAAGGATACGCGAATTGGTCGAATTGGCATGTCCAAGTGAATTATGGAGAAGTCTTTGGCATTAGGGGACTAGCTAGTCATTCCGTATTATTGAACACAAAGAAAAAATCTTCGTAAACGTATATTCAAATAGAACTGCAAGTTACAGCGAACTTCTGTGAGGGCAACTTACAGCACATTCCTCTCTCTCTCTCTGGGATGTAAGTAGGCGACTAGGTCATGCAACAACAGGCGGCAATGTTGTAAAGTAAGTGTTGCTTCTGCCCAACTACTTGGAACGACTCACCACCTTTTAGACTCTCATTAATTATAATGTTTGTACTGTATTTTATTTTTGTTGCACTTAGCTAAATATTGGTTATACATATTAAAATGTATTTATTCAACTAAAAGTATAATCATATGATTGAACTTGTTAAACACTGTCAGCTATATAAATGAAGATTAAATAACTAATAGTTCAAAGAATTTCGGTAGTAATTATTAGTATTACGTGACACCTATAAAGTGTCTAAGGACTCATCGGGAGAGGGCACATTACTCTACTCCGCTAAATACATCTCATCTTCTCCACTAGTAGTTAATGTGAGGTTAAATCTGTCGGCGTCCTCTCTCGATAAAGTTATCATGGAGTTGTTTGAGTAACCGAAACAACGCTCAAAGCCCTAATAGATAACTTAATACGATTGTGCATCTTTCTTGATGCAGTTAATGGTGTTTCATCGATGTTCATTACGTCCGAATCACACCATGTTCGATTACAGCCCGTCATGGTTGCTAACATTCAAAATAAATCTTTGAAATCCATGGAAGTTCATAATTTGTTAATACTTGCTTTAATTTTTGAAAGATGAATCAATTTCTGGTTTTCAGCTACTGTGTTAAGGTTTCTGTATAGCGTAACCACGATTTATGTTTGATTTGGTGTTATTATTAACTGTAAATAGAAATGCTAAGCCTAATACCCGACGTTGCTTCTAGAAATTACTTAAATTTCCTGAGGAGTGTGTGTGTGTGGGGGGGGGAGATATGGTAATGTAACGAATGTTGCAAAATAAAATTTAAAAACTGTTCCACTTGTTTGTTTTCAGATACAATCTGTGCGCATTGAAATAATAATCACTACAGGCTTCGATCTTTTCTTCTCTCAATTTTTCCTTTTTAATTGTATATTTGCGACACTAGATAAACACTATTTTACTAAAAACGCCTCGGCCTTAACTACAGTTTAACACGTCATAAATAATTTTTCAAAACTAGGCAATTCAAAAAGCAAACGAAGAAATTAGACTAGAAATAGAAACATTTCTATAGATTATCATTCTATATAGAAATATTATGTATATCATTTACTGCGAAATATATATAGGATGCTGTTTTAAAGAAGATAATTATCACCCGGAAAAGAAAATAATATATATTCATTTTCTTATTTCATAAGTGTCTCAGTAGGTTTGCAATAACTTTCGTGGCTTAGATATATGTAAAATAATTAAAATTTCATTCAAATCACTGACTGATATCTGACGTAGACGAGTACAGTTATTTAGAGATATATTGATAAATTATATATTAAATGTAGTTGCAACCTTAATGTTGTTTTGTTTTTATTGAAAATTTTAAACGATTGAAGAGTTTCTAAAAAGAACATTTGAATAGAGTTGAGACACCTTTCTGACTGAGATATGAATAATGTTTTGAATCATAGTTAGCAGGAAGTGTTGTGGTGATGTTAAAATTGTCTCATTTCTTTTCATGGTAATGCATAAATAAAACACATGAAGATTAATTGTAACACGTAGCGTACCTTGACATCAGTCCATCACCTTAAAGGATGTAGACCCTATACCATTATGGTACTTTATCAAAACAAGAATTAAAGGATAAAGAATCCATTGGTGAAAGCAACTACAACCACCATCTTGAAAAGCTGGTGATTATAGTTGTTGAGATACACTTCGTCAGGACTCTGGACTGCTGCTCGTTTGAAGAGGCTTAGTGGAAAATGAATGATTGAATGGTAAATTTCAAGTTTAGTGAAAATAAACTTGAAATCTACCATTCATAGAAGTACCTATAGAAAAGAATTAAGGCTGACATAATACACATTGGAATAGCAGATCAAGTGAGAGGTTCCTATGAATAGCATGTAATATCTTTAAGGAGACTTTTAGTACACGATCTTTTGTAAATGGACTGGTGAAAAGTAGCATTTTGTAAATAAAAAAAATCAGCTAACGCCTTTTTATTCCTATACGGGAGTAGGCGAGGCCATTTAGCCCTATCTAACTTTTGGAGACTGAGTGGGCAGTTCAATCTCCACTGGAACCAATCAGAAAAAGATGGCCCAAGGCTATCACTAATTAAGCAGTACACAGTGAAGAGAGACGGCTCAAATGTGCCGCCATCTCGTGGTCCCTAACCCTAACACAATATATTTAATGTCTGAAATAATGTGGGTTCTACGGTCGACTTTCTTGAGTTTACGGGACGAAAAACCCGAGTTTCCGGGAGGAAAAACCCGCTTGCCCGTGCCAGAGATCGACTAACTCGGGAACCGGTCGAAAAAAGGCTTAGAAAAATTTCCTCTAGTCGCCGACTAGACTCGAAACCAAGTCTTCCTTCGTGCGGCCAAGCGCCGTGGTGTGCAAACGCCACATCCACTGAGCTACACAGGCTCTTGTAGCATTTTGTACTGAAAATAATGTCTAGTTTTTTTGAAGACTGAGTAAGCTATTGATGTGATGTGTTTATAGTAGGAAAGGCCAGCGCTAAATGTTAGTCCAAGTGATGATATTAGATTTAGTGAATGAAGATACGTTTTCAGAGGAGGAAGAGGGAGGGGAAGCAGGCGTCTGTTTATCTTCATCCTCCTATCGAAAAATGACATGAATGTGAGTTTAAGACGCTGGGTTGAAGATTCTTGAAATTTGTCCGATGAGTAACAGGAATGGAGTGACTCCAAAAGAACTGTGGATAAGATTATTTGTCCTTGAGAGAAAATCGTTTATGTACAGGAGAAAGAGGTGAGTGATAGAACGGTGCACTTTTGCATTGGTGAGAAGTCCGAAGGGAAGAAGCCATTCACTATAACGTGCAGTGATCAGCCAGAGAGAAAACTGACTGCGAGTTACTCAAAGCAGAAAGTAAACCAAAGAATGGTAATGCGCTAAATAGGCTCGATACCACAACTAATCAAATGTTCTAGAAACTGATGAGCAACTACAAGTTTCTCCATAGCGTGTTCAGATATGAGTAATGTAGGCTGAGAGACTGCTATGAATCTTGAGTGGAGGAATCCATATTTGCGGATTTGTAAATTCAGTCATAAATAAGAGGTCAGGTTTTGGATGTGTGCAAGTGTTAATATGTCTCTTGAACAACGGAAGTTGTAGTATTTAGAACAAGCAGGATTCAGAGCAAGATTCTCTATAATAGATCATATCCACACTATTACCCAAACAACAAAGAAAAAAAAAACATAAATTCATGTATTGCTGCATATTTAGTGTTCATCGATTTTGAGGAAGCCTTTGATTCTTTATATCCAACAGAAATAATAAAGTCTAAAACAACAGACCATCGCAACAAAATATATCAAATTATTAGAAAACGTATATCGGAAATCGGCACTGGAAAAAGGAATTTGCCGTTGGGAGGGGGAGGGAGAGAGATTCGAATTCATGCTATAATATACACGCTAATCAAGTAGGAAAGATTGAAAAGGCAGTATAGGATGGGTGTGTGTGGGGGGGGGGAGTTAATGCTGGAGCACAAGTTTTTAGCACAATATCTATCCTTGTGAATAGATACCATAAGGAACATACGACCTATTGGTGTCTAAGCTATTCAGAACTCTTCTAATTTCTTCTGAAGAAAAGATCAGGAGAAACAGAGTAAGCATTTCTTGGTGAAATTGGAAAGGTTAGTTTGATTAGCAAAGCAGGAGTGGGAGAAGAATGATTCAAATAGATTAGTTTGGTCTTTGGGAGATATTGCCGTCTAGATGTGAGGAAGGTGGAAACATGGATGGGCAAAAGCCCTGGCCAATGGCCTTGGCGAGAGACCAAAAGAGAGGTTTTTTTGTTTTTTTTTCAGTTGGCCCTTGCATAATAAGATTTAGATTTGTTGGTGTATTTATTTATTTCATATGATATAAGCTACAATGTCGACTTGCTATTCCGTTCTTCTGTTTGGATCAGGAGAAAGAAAACAGTAATAGAACATGGAAGGGAGGAATTTCCATTCTAACTTTCCATAGTCATCGAATTTGGCATCCTTGTAATGCCAAATGGCATAAGATTTAAGACAACTGGGTGAAAGATATCCTGTAGTAAATATAATTATGGTCTAAGTTACCAAAAAGAGAATGGACATCTACAGGCTATTTAGAAGGAGAGTTGGTTAGGAAAAAGATTAAGGGATCGTAGCAGGATGATGAGAATTATTTCATAATCTAACGGGTAGATAGAACTATCCATTGTCGATCATTTTGCACGTTGAAAAACCCTAAAGAATATGACTTCTTTAGGGTTTTCCACTGTTTGGGTATACGGGCTGCAGAAATCAAGCTTTAGAGATGCAATTAAATAGACAGATATCAGAATCTTGAGATCAGTAAACAGCAAATGATGCCCACAATTTCTTAAGGAAATTCTGAGCTCGAACAAAACATACGGAGATGGAGAATTCGAAGTTAAGCATTCAGTGCATTGGGATTTCACATATTGCCGTTGTAACGAAATTTTCATGGGTTTAAAATGCAGTAAAAAGCCTTAATCTTTAGCAATAAACACTTCCTTATATATATATATATATATATATATATATATATATATATATATATATATATATATATATATATAAACGGATTACTGGTAGTCTCAGAAGAAAAAATCAAAATACTAAAATTTTTGGTTGAAACTTTTGGGAAAAAGCATGTTTTACAGCATTAATTTTTATTGTTTACTTGTTTGAATAGAATAAATTTTGAAATAAGATGATACGCTTATAGCATAATCTTCCATGTCCATTGAGAAAAACATATGAGAGTTCCAAAGTGAATTTTCCCCCACTTGTTGAATGACACATCACATCACCACATTAAAAATAAGCTCAAGCATTTAAATACGTATCCGCTCTCCAGCCAAAAGACTGCGGGTTCGAATCTCGCCCTGGGAATGAATGTTTGTGATTGTCTGTGAAAAATACTAGTGATAGTGGTTGTGGTTCATTGTGAAGAGAGTTGTAGAGTAGATGTCCTCCCTCGATGAGTCTTTGGACTCCCTGGAGGTGTCACGTAATAATAATAATAAATAAAGTTTGAAGTGACTTGAAAAAAAGTTCCGTCTTTAGTCTCTAAGAGGAATGTTTTGGGATTATCTTAATCCGAAAAAGAGATTACCATTAAAAATGAATAAAATAAAATCATTTCGTGAGATTTCGTTTGGTTTATATCCATATACAACGTCATTATAGTCTTTCAAGTTCTCTTTTCCAAATTCTTTATTTTCAAGTGGGGGGTGTTATTCTCAAGTTCAAGCATGTGGCAACCGTATTCCTAATTGTCTTTTGTTAACAACACAAAACTTATAAAACCACTCCATTGCACATATGAATATTTGCCATATATATTGAGTTATATTTAAGTCTAATGTTTCATTCTCCAGTTAATTCTAGGGGAGGGGAGAAACTTGCACTAGAAAACAATCTCTTTTGTGAGCCTTCCCTCCCCTTTTCTTCTGAGCCTTAGGGGGGGGGAGTCTTGGATTGCTTTTTTGTTCTTGAACTCCGCCTTGGTAGGCACCACCGAAATACTCTCGCCTGTATGCAATTCCCCGACCAGTTCAGGATGCCCTTCTAAACTACATCACCATAATGAAGAACATAATAATAATAATATAGAGCAAAGACATAATTTGCAAAAGAGTAATGGGAAGGATTGGCCTGTGAATCATTCTGTCCGGATAACAGGTGGACATTGACGTTGTTATCTACCTAACCTTTGAGAACGAAGAAAGAAAAGTGCGGTCTAAAGAGCGTCCTAATAGAGGCTTGCACTGTCTGTTGGGGTATCACACACTTGAGTGGTTATTATATTCTTGACAACAGCTGTTTCCAGATAACGAAAGTATTCTATGAACAGGCCGTGCAGACCATGTTATTTTATTTTCCTAAAATCCACAAGCGCCTATTAAATTTGTTTGGTCATACCTTCTTCGCTCATAGAACTCTGTTCTGGCTGAATGTTATTTGATGAAATCTGTGGAGTAGTTATTTTAATGTCTACCCAGTAATTTGGATTTAATTTAGCGTATTTCTACTGGCATAGTTATGCGAAATGAGGTCAAAATATATTTAAAACAGGCAATGAATAAACTGTGCACAATATACCAACACAGGTAAAAATAACTTGAAAGAGTCATTAAAAAAAAAGTTCATTATCTTCTTTCGTTTTTCTTTTTGATTTGTCTTCTGCTTCACCTACTTCATCTAAAAATAAATCATAAATATCACATAAAAAAAATCTGATACGCGAAAAAAGCAAACAACAATTTAAAAGCTGCTAATTGGCTGACACAATAGCCTTAGCAACAACAGTACTACTAATTATTAAAAGTGATATCAGCGAAGTGGCCACTTTTAAATTGTAGCCAATCTTCTACTTCCTTCCTCTTTCGCTTACTTTTTTTTTTTTTGAGTTGGACGTATGTGATTTCTGGTTTACCTATACATGAAATCGTTCGTTTATTTGTAATAATTAATAAAATGAAGCTTAGGTTTCGGCAACAAAGGGCATTTTTTTTTTTTTTTTTGGATATTTTCAATTAATTTCATCGCTTTCCCGACTGCTTACATAAAAGCACTTCTTCAGTGTCTTGTGAATGGCATTGAAGACGTGAACGTTTGTCTCCCTACTTAAACGATATCCTAAACATGACGAGCATTTTTGTTTTTTCAGTGGAGAAGGGAATCCTCATAATGCTAGACTCCTGACAAAAAAAAAATAATAAATAAATAAATAAATAAATAAAATAATAAAATAAAATATAATAAAATATTATTAGATATATGAAGAGCCAAAGGCTTCAATTCGGAGACATATGACTTGTTTAAGTTAAGGGATATTACATCCCATATTGTTTCTCAGCCGAATAAGAAACTCAGAGTTTAATGCCAATATTAACTTGGTCTACCTACTCACTGATGAAACCTTAATAAACGTTGAAACTTGTCTGGGTTTCAACCTTTATTAAGGTTGAAACCCAGACCTTCTCTCATAATGTAGAACATTATTATAGAACAAGTGACCTTCTCTTATAATGTAGAACAGTAATACAGCTCCTAGGAGCTAAGTTCACATTATGGGTAAATATCAAGAATAGTGATCGGAGCCTGCTCCACCTTTGACATGAGTTGCCTCAGCTTGCACTACCTTAAGGGTCAGTTGCTGTAGTATCCAGGTATTTGCTTACGCTTGGAATCGCCGAACTTTATATAGTTTTTACTATATTCGGCATGAAACTCTTTGAGTTTCTTATTCGGCTGAGAAACGATATGGGATGTAACATCCCTTAACTTAAACAAATAATAAAATAAATAAATAAAAACTTTATTTCTTAGTCTTTCACTTAGCGCAGTAATGCTAATCATTGACCTGGTTTTTGAACGAGAGCTTTACATAAGTAATGAATATATTTCAAGTTCTTTTGAAAAAAAAAATAATAAACTTAATAGTTATATAAATATTTAAGATATAATAAAAAATTTCATTAATATAATAAAATAATTAATACACCATTATTAAGAAACGATACATAAATAATTTCTATTTCAGTTGCACTGGAACTCCAGAAAACTAATTAAAGAGCTTTTTCTTACAAAACATGAGTCTACTTATGTATGGAATTTACTGCCATCTGTTGGAAACGATGTAAACTTGCATTGAAATATTTGAATAGCAGTTTCTTCACCTCTGGTTTTGTAATAGTTTTAAGAGAGAAAGTGAAAATAATGTTATTACAAATCAGTGGAAGAAAGAATGACCAGAATATTGCTACTTTCGTTTCAAATGTATTTTTTATGATGGATACAAAGGTGTATACTCGTATCTAGAAGTGTGAAATCGAGGTGGACACAAAAATAGAATCTACAAAAATGTTCGAGGTCTGGAAGAACCTTTCGAAAACTTGTTCCAAGAAGACGGGAAAATTGCAGTGATGTACACACTTCACTGTAAATTTACAATGAAGACGAAACAAAGCACAAAGCAGTCCTCGGTGGCTTTGGAGTGGGAAGTGAATGGATGGTAAGAAATGCTGTTCGCATTTTTACAGTGAAGTATAGATATGATGGAATAGCACATGAAACTGTCTGTAAAAAAAAAAAAAAAAAAAAAAAAAAAACCGGAATAACTCGAATTGTAATCCCACAAAACAGGAAAACTGCCCGAGAAAAATACATGCAGTATGTCAGCCAAATTGGAAAAATGGATAGCATATTCTCTCTCCAATTCACAGGCTGAGGATTCGAATCTAATCTTAAACATGCATTTTGTGGATGAGTTTAAGTCGTAGATGATTTTCAACGCCGGGTGTGAAACTACCTTGCTTAAGGTATGTCTGAAGTGGCTTAAAAAAAGTCACATGATTGGTCTCTAGAGAAAAATTTCCGAGTTAGCTAACCCCTTAGCCTGTCAATGGTAATAAAATAGTTTTGCAGTCGTTCGTAAGAGGAATTTATATTTTAAAATAATAATAATAAGATACACAAAATACTGACTGGCCGTAATTCTAGCCAGTATTAATTGAATCCTGAAGTTGGTTGGATTTCCAATTTGGCATGATGGATGAGGGGGGGGGAGGTAGCCAACTCGAATTGTAATCCAACAAAAAACAGGAAAACTGTGTGTGTGTGTGTGTGTGTGTGTGTGTGTGTGTGTGTGTGTGTGTGTGTGTGTGTGTGTGTGTGTGTGTGTGTGTGTGTGTGTTGAGTATTTTTTTCAAAACGAGTATCCATCTCTGAGAAGTGAAGAAAAATACATTTATTCTCAACTGATGTGGAGTCACTGTTGGAAGTCACTGTTGGAGGTCCAACCTCGCACTCTTCCTCAGCCATCACAATTGACAATTATGTCTTTAGGGGTGAAGCAAGATGCTTTTCATATTCCCAGGTTATCTGTTGCTGTTACAGTGAGGGTAAAATTTATGAACAGTTTTCTCGCCCTGCTTGGGCATGAAGATTATGCATCGCTATAGGAGGTTAATATAGCTTTTGGTCTTCTATTTTTGAATATGTCCGTTGCCTCGTATGCTGCAACTTGCTGAACCAAATCGTTGGGATGTATAGACGTCTTTACGAAGAACTTAGATTCCAAAGATTGTAGGAAAGAGAAAATATAGGGAATATTTGTATCTCTATGAAGTTGATTGTTTCTAACATACCATGGGTAGTTCAGAATGAATCATTCTTAAGCACTTGTTGTGTACTCGTTGTATTTTGATAATGTTAGCATTAGAGGGGTGGCTCCAGACTGGAGAGGCGTAGGTGATGATAGGACGAATCGTCATCTGGTATAGCTGCAATTTGATTCTGTTACTTAGCTTGCTATTTCTATTAATTAGCGGATACATCTGAGCGATGGCTTTAGATGCCTTTGCGCACGCAGACTTCATGTGTTGGTTGAAAGTTAGCTTTTTGTCGAGAATTACACCCAAGTATTTTATTTCTTCCTGCCAGGGAATTTTAGTATTGAATAGTAACACATCTCCTGCAGGAGACATTGGCCTTTTCGAGAAAAGAATGGCTGAGCTTTTTGGGGGGTTGACTTGCAATCTCCATTTGGAGAACCAATCTTCCAATCTTAGAAGGCTTTCTTGAAGCTCTGGTAATGAAATGTGGTCAGAGAGATCTGGTTAGTATTGCTGTATCGTCCGCATATAGAAGACATCGGATTGTGCGAGATGTCCGACATGTATATAGAAAACAGCAATGGAGCTAGTAGGATCCCTGCGGCACTCCAGCGAAGATATGGCGCTGGGATGAGGTAGAACCATTGATTTTGACTTGTATTGATCTATTCTGAAGATATGAACGGATTAGATGACCCATTTTTAGTCAGATACCGGCTGAGATAAGTTTGTGTAGGAGTCCGAAATGTCAAATTTTGTCAAATGCTTTGGATAGGTCAAGAAAAACAGCTCCTGTGCACTGGCACCAGTTATAGCTGGTGGTGATGTATTCCACAATTCTGTGAATTTGCTGGGTAGTACTATGGTGTTGCCGAAAACCGAACTGTTCTTTAGGGAGGATATTTAGGTCATTTACTGAGATTTGGAGTCGTGAGAAGATGATCTTCTCCGCAACCTTACCCAGAATGGAGATAAGACTGATTGGACAATAATTTTGTGGTAGGTAGGAATAACATCAGCCAGTTTCCAAGTGGAAGAAAAATAGTGAAATCTTAAGATTGCATTTATTATAATGGTCAGGTACACTACAGCTTTTCGAGGCAACAGCTTGATCACCCTGTTTGTAATGCCGTCTGTTCCAGAAGCTATTTTGTTCTTTAAATTTTTAATAACATTATATATTTCACCAGGTGATGTGGGTGCAATGTGGTCAGTACTGGTATCAGGATGTTTGAATGAGTGTCTGACCTGTCTGTGAATTTTGTATATGTGATTGAAGTCTACATTTCCATATGCAGGTTTGCACTGCTCTTCCAAATTTCTTGCCATGGCCTCTGCCTTGTCTGCATCAGTGTATACAAGGCCCTGGTCAGAGAGTATTGAGGGAAGAGATTTGCCTTTGTTTTTGATATTTCTTAGTAATCCCCAGACAGAGTGATCAGTAGGTGAGATAGAGGCTAACTTTTCTTCCCAAGTCTCTGTGAGCCTTAAGTGCATCTCTCACAGCCCAGTAAGTCTGTTTAGATTTGTTTTTATCTTGTGGCTCACAAGTGTTACGAAATCTTTTCCTGACTCTGTTTTTTTCCCTGATCAAGTTCATAATGTCTTCAGGCCTGGTTCTCTGACCAGGCTTGTGGACAGATTTGTAAAGGTGGCTACCGTTATGGCGGAGTTAATTAGTTGGGAGAAGCTTTTAACTGCAGATTCTATGTCTTCTTTTGTACTTATGTGAGGAACAGGGCCAATACTATCCCTGAGCACTTACGACAATCTTTCCCACGATATATAAGAGTGAGGGGGAGGATACAGGTATTCTTGTCTTCCCAACTGAAGTAATATTGGGTTGTGATCAGATGACAACTCATTCAACGATCTTAGGCTGTATTGAAGATTAATATCCGCAGAATAGCTATATCCAGGATGTCCGCAGTTCCAACCGTTCTTGTTGGTGGATCTGCAATTCCATGCAGGGTGATTGGAGGTCAGATCCCCGGCTATAATGGTGGGTTCTCTGACGCATAAGATGGCATTTAGGTCAGAGTGTAATAGAGTTTTTAGGGGTGGGTTGTAAGCAGAGTAGATTTTCCGTTTGCAAGCCGAGCTGGTGAACATCTCCACGCCCGTGATCTCAAGATTAGTGGTTGAAGGGTTGTTCACAGAATTGTGCTTGACGTAGTTTTTAATGAAGATGACAGTGCCACCACCTCTGTAGACCAATCTGTCATTTCTGTATAGGCGGTAACCCCTTATTTTAGAGTTTTATGAGGGTCTGAGATGAGATTCGCTGATTAATATAACATCAGGTTGATATCTGTTAGTGAAGTCTTGAAGCTCCAGAATTTTGTTTCTTAGGCCTTTTGCATTCCATGTAATGATCTGCAAAGAGGCTGGAATAAGTTTGTTTCTACTCATCAATTAGCGCTGTGAGGATGGCCTATGTTTCACGGAGAAATCTTTTGGTGGAGGTTGTGAAGGGTTTGACAAGCTGAAGTCTTGTAGCATGTTGGCTAGAGAGGCTGTAATAACAGCTGTTAGGTTTGTAGCTGCTGGTTTGTTTGTACGGGCCACGTCAGCATAACTTATTGTTTGCTTTTGGTTCACTCTATCTTTGAAGGTCTCTGATTGTGGACGCTGAGTCTCTAGCTGTGGTGCAGTGGCCTCTGGTGTTCTTGTACTAGAGGAAGAGGACTGTTTGACTGATTCCATCCGTCTATTTTTTGGGTGCTGAATGCATCCCTTGTAGTTGGCAGGATGGGGGCCACCGCAGTTAGCATTTAGCCGGGGTTGTTTTTGGCTTTGTGCAGATATTGGTTGGGTGGCTGTCCCCGCATTTCAAACATTTAAATTCAGCTTTACATAATTTCTGGGCATGGCCAAACTTTTGACACCTGTGGCACTACCCAGAAGATGCCCTTTGTCGGAGTGACTCTGGTGTGACAATGAGCCGCATATTGTTTTCAAGTTGTAGATATTTTTATGTATGTTATGGATCTCTACGAGGACTAATGGCATGGGAGATTTGTTGGTCATGTACATTCTGGTGACCTTAACAGGAGGTAGATCCTGTGAATTGAGATCAGCAACTATATCCTCTGTATCAATGTCCTCACAGGCGCCACGGTGGACCACTTTTAAATTTTTCTCCGAGCTGTGGTGTTATAGAAGGTTGTTGAAGATATCATATACTGAAAGTCGTGCAAATGAATGGTGTTAGAAAAGATCAGCAGAAGTTTAAGGCTTCTTAAGGATATTGACAGAAGGAAGTTAAAATATTTTGGACACATAGCAAGGATGAAAGGGGGACTTCTCAGAACAGTAATAGAAAGTAAAGTTCCTAGAAAAAGAGGCAGGGGTCGACCGTCAATGGATGGATGGCGTGTGTGAAGTGACTAATCTTCACAGAGTTGAGGCCTCCAGAAAAGCAAACAACAGGACTACAGACGAGGCCTGGTGTGGCACATCACCGAGCATCGGAGTGACCATACGGCATCTGTAGATGCCCAGTGAAGTGAAGAAGAAGAGCTGAGCGAAAATTTATGATATTGTATACCTCTATGTCAATTTCTTTTGTTAGTCGCCTGTAGTCTATCACCGTTGTAGGATATATCTTTATTCCTTCATCCACATTTTTGGCCTTTACATAGCCAATGTGTAGGTTGGACATTGTTGATCTTAAAGCTGCCCATCTCTGCTTCTCTCTTAGTATAATCGGAGGCACATTTTCTTTGGGAGAAGCAGTGTAGTCAGACACTTGATCCTGTTGTTCCATTATGTTGTCTTTGAGTGGTTCATCTGTTGTTCTCCGCTTTTTACGTACGCGGACTTCTTGAAAATCAAAAGCAGTGTGTTTTTCCGATTTTGACTGATCTTTCATAATCTCGGCGACAACGTCTATGACACTTGCCGGGGAAAACGTATCATAAAGTTTCACCTTTCCTGGCCAATTTTTGTTGAGTAGTTCGCCCAGTCTGATAAATTCCCGATATACTTCTTCAAACGTCGTCTCGTTTGGCTACTGTTCCATATCTGTCAATGTGGACCTTAAAAAAAAAGAAAAAAAAACCCGCTTACCCTGCAGTTGTAGTCTTACCGGCACTGCTGCAGGACTCTGAACTGTTTTGGTAAGAGTACTGATTCAAAATTGCATGATCTTCTAAACACATAATAAACGCAAACCAAACCTCAAAACCAACTCCAAAACTCGCAAAAATCAGAACTCTAATCTAATGACCCTCAGCCATCACAGAAGCATGGAGATTAAGTTTCGTCCGGATATTAAAATTCTGTAGGGGGGGGGGAACTTAAATATTACTAAAATATAGAACCTAAAGGCTTTATTTGAGATATAAAAATGAAGGATATTATAGATCCAGCCATATTTTATAGGCAAATATAGAAAGAAACTTTAAAAAGTTTCGAAAGTTTACTAGAGAGCTTATTATGAAAATATAACTTTCGGCATCACAATTGACTTGGTTTTCGCTACTAAACACACCCAAGCTTTGCTGTCAAGAGCCCATATGTAAGCTTTTTATTAGTGCTTGAATTAGGTTTCACTGGTCTGACAGTTTTTTCTGATATCTGTTTGATAAGAACGCAAATATAATTCATTTAGCCACATTACTTCATCATTTGGTAATAAATACGTGGTTTAAGTTTACTCTGGTCATTTTTTTTTTTTTCCAATACAGTACTTTTCATGCTTGCTGAAATTATGTTGTGACGTCACCTTGTCACCAGTTTGCTTGTTAGTGTTTAGGTCTTTCCTGTAATGTTCCGCACATGATGTTAGTAGATGTTTTCTTCCATGGTAAGAAATAGTACTTAATTGATAGAGTTTGCAGCAATGCAATTGCTGCAAACTCTATCAAGAAGCACCTGAAAACCTGTGTTTTCTTTGAGAAGAGAACAGAATTATAGTCCTTGAGTCATTTAAATGATTACTGGCTTGCGAATAACTGTTGATTCCAAGTGTATATAATGATATTGGTTCAGTCTGAAACAGTATCATTAAACACACTTTCGGTGGAACAAACTTGTTTTCCTACCTTAAATCGGTTCTTTGTTTGTGGAAAACAGACAGTTTTTTTTAACCATTAAGTTCTGTGTTGTAATTTACTTATTTTTCCATTTTAACAGACTTGTAATAGGATGAGTCATGTAGCAGCTACATGAACATCTTGTAATGGTTGCACAAGATATCAGTCATATTTCTTATTAAATGTGATTGCGTGTGTTTCTCCTCTAGCTTTAGTGTACACTGGCAGCTTATCAATGTGAGCAAATGAGTGTCATTTGTACACTAGTGTCCAAAAAGCTAAGGAACACTATTTCTGAAAATTATAATCGCAAATTCGGAACCAATCAGCTTGTGGTAATTTGTATAAGGGACGATTTCGAACAGATAGCGAGTACACATTCAAATTTTCGAATCGCGAGCAAAAGGATCACGTGGAAGCATTCAATAGGACAAAATGTAGGCAAGCTTTGCAATATATGTTCCTTACAGGGCTATTTAAATAATAATAATAATAATAATAATAAGTCGATGGACTATTAGAATAAGCCACAAAACTATAGACACGCACGCAATGTATATACATAAAAAATGTAAGTTTACTTCATAAAATTTTAAAGACTGTATATATATAAAATGTATTATTTAATAAGAACATTTTGGACGAAGGTGGCCCACAACTTATTTTATATCCACATCGATCTATGTTGTGGTGGTTCGTAGTATCTGTTTAAGTTGTGCGCTTAATCCGGTTTTTTTTTATATTTTGATTTCATACACTGGAGATCCTGGCCTTACGCGCTCTCAAGTGATGAATACGCCATCTTGGAAACATACCAACATCAACGGGTGATTCGAATGAAATTTTCTCAGATTCTTCATTATGGTTGTAACAGTTGAAGAACCAATGTTCTGAGTTCTACACACGTGTTGGGTCTTCATCAGCCTGCATTCTTTTTATTCCTTCCATTTTTAACCCTAAGTGAATTGCTGATTCACTTCAAATTCATAGCGCAGTTGAACGATAATTGGAAGGCAATAATTCTCTAAATTTTCGATTTCAGTAGCACCTCTGTTCTGTTCTTCAATCGGTGAATTTATATTTCTAAAGCTCATTTAATTCCACTTGATATTTACAACAGTCGACTAAATATCAATAACTGTACTTCCCAACAGTTGTTGAATAATTTCACGCTTTATCGCATATTAATATTAACTGATGTACGAATTGTATAAAGCATTGACGAATGTTTTTATTATTTTTAACTTTTTATATTTTCAAAATATTTAAAATTTCAAGGATTTTAAAATTATTGCTATCTTTATTTGAGATTTATACGTAACAAATCTGCGATGAGACAGTAATATGCACTTCTTTAATATTTATTTGTGAATGACAAATATTTATACATTAATTTCAGCGTATTAGGTAAAATTAACAGTCTATGGATTTCCATATATAAATGAGAATAAATAAGTGAAACAGATTTTCTGGGTAAAAATATCTTAATTAGCAAATCACATTTTTATTTTATTTTATATTATAATGTACTAGCATACGTTTTATTGTATGCTAGTACACATTAAATTATACATATTATTCGGCTGCATAACAGACATCGATAATTTATTTGTTATCTAGCTGACAAACTTAGTCAACTTCCGGAATGGTCCATATTTTAGTTTGAGGGAAGGAAGGAATTAATAAGTTAGGGAATAACTGAGAAATACTTATATTTTATTTTTTATTTTTTTATTAATATAAAATGCTCGAGTTTTTCACATTACATTTAAAAAATTAATTTTTATTTTTTAACTACATTTCTTTTCGTTGTGTTTCGTTGTGTCAGGGATAAAGCAACTGAATGCTTTATCCCTGATTTATTATCATTGAATAATCTTCTTCACCTCTCTGTGGATCGGATTTGTGTGTGTTGTATTATTTTGATATATTAATAAAAATACACAAATAAAAAGTTAGGAACTAAAATGCTGTTCTTTTTATCATGATTCAGCGGCTTACTTCTTGGCTCATCTCACGTCCTTGAGAGTGTGTGATTAAGAAATGAATCGTTTGTAAAGTTGTCTTGTCATAATGATGTGCACTATCAAGAATTTTGCTAATGAAGAAATAGTTGTGGCGCAACTGTTTTCTCATTATATGTGTACACGTTTTATTGAGTTTCTTCTCACCTAGTTTAATTTATCGAATGTTTCTCACTATCAATCACGAGCATTAATTTTGTTGCCATATTCTTACTATTGATTAGGATATTTTTAGATATTAGTTTTACAAAAAATATTGACCCCATTGAAAAGATAAATCCAACCAACTTATACAAAAAAGTTATATTTTTTTGTATAAAAAATAAATGCAATTGAAAAGAAGAAAAAAAATAACTCAATAATATGATTGAATTAGCGCATCTATTTTTTAACATTTCTTTTAATTTCAACACACCAAAATACTATTTAAATAATCACTTATTATTAACAATATTATTTTAACTTAATCCTACGAACGAGAAGTTAGTTTGTCGTACCATATACCATATTGTTTTAAAAAAATCAGATTTCCCTTCATAGGTCGTGATAGTCTTTTGTATTGTGGAAAGAGAGTTTTTGCTCTCTTTTTCCGAGTCTAGATCTATGCGTATCAGCTTGATAGGCTAAGAGCAACTTGTAGTATAGTATCTGTTCTTAACCGTTAATTAATATCGGTACGAGTCCCATCGGGATTCACGATATTTAAACGGAAATTTACAGATCTTCCTAAACCCCGGACCGGGGAAATATCAAACACTTGGTAGTGGTGGGAATAGCCTAGCCCCCCCCCCCACACACACACCAGCTATGGCTTTGCCGCGTACGCGGACACTCGGAATAGAAGTTGAAGCCGACCTACAACCTCGATGTTTGGCCAAAGCGTCGGTGCTGAGATCAGATTTTCGGGTTTACTCCGTTCGGTGGTGGCCGTTTTCAAGTTGTCGTTCGAAATGTACAAACGAGAGATAAACTAATCTGAGGATTTGAATGTAATGGGACAACAATAGTCCCATTTCTGGTAGGAAGCATCACCAAAGTACTTAGAATCCCCAGATTCCCTTTGGAATATATCGAAACTGATAAAACTGATATATAAAAATTATTCACAAAATATTCGGGAAATGGGGCGTTGTACATAATGTAGAAGTCCTAAATGATGCAGACAACCCGGAATGGAAGTCGGGCGAGGTTATTATCTCCCTGGAGATGAAAACGCCCGTTCCCAACTTTGTTGTTATCGGATCTGCCAGAGTAATGAAATGATTAACTACCCTGGCGTAAAAAAACAGTGTTTCAGATGTGGTGCCCTCACTCACCTTGGGGCAGACTGTCCTAGAGTTAAGTGCAAAAACTGCCTCAAAGCAGGCCACAATCAAGAAAAATGTGAGGTTGCTTGCCTGAAATGTGGGGTCATTGACCACAAAGTGGACACATGCCCATCAAGAACTCTGGCAGAGAGGATGGGAGGTGCAATCACACCTGCAACTGCACCAAGCAATGGAAATGGCACAGCACAGGAAGCCTCTCCACCTTTAAAGGCCACTCCTGATGCTACAGAAAGCCACCCCTCCACCTCTAAGACAACCAAGAAAAACCGCAAGGGAAAAAAAATTTCCACAACAGAAACGAGCAGTAAAAACCACACAGAAGAAACAGTCGATATAACTACAGTAGAAGAAAGAGAAGCTACAAATACTAATACAAATACTAATATAGATATAGCCAAGGAAGAAGAAGAAAAGATGGAGGCAGATACCAACACTTCCAAGCGGCCATTAAGCCCACAAGAAGAAGAGTTGATAACACCAAAAACAGCTAAAGTATCTTTGACCGCCCACCCAGAAGTCCCTCATGCAAAAGCAGAGGAGACTCTAAGCCATCTTATTAGAGGTATCCCTGGAGTGGCGGATAAATTCAAAGAAGCGATGGCAAAATTAGGAGAACCTGAACTCCTCCTTACAGGGAAGCATGGACCTGATGTTGTCAGTGCAAAATGGGGTGACCTTTTCGTGGATGACATCAGCAAAATCAGCCCTGATCAAGTAGAGGTAGCTATGGATTTAGATGAGGGGGCAGTTTCGGCGTTTTTTATAGCTCTCTGCAAACTGGACATGGTCAAGGGAAGTGAAGTGGCCAAGAGAATATTAAGAGCCCACAACAAAAGAAAGACACAGTATCCACCTTGTGGGTCTTCTGTACTCATCTTCACTGGCTTTTAGATCCCACAGGTGGGGGAGGACCTGAGAACCCGAGCGGCGAAGGCTTACAGCGAGGCGGTGCAGTTCCTTGTGAGCTGCATCACTCGGGCCAGATCCTTCCTCCGCCTCTAAATTTAGTTTTCCATTCCTTTGGCTTTCTCGATAATACTTATGTTACACTTTCTGTTTGTTACATGTTTTCCTTTTCAGGATTTTTCCTTTTTCTAAAGTGAAAAATCAACGACCGTTTTAGAATCACCCCTGGGGGACAAACAGCTAAAACAAGTCAACTGAGGCCTCTTTTACCTACTCTACTACTATGCACTCTATCTTTACTTCCTCTCCTACTATCTGCTGACTCTCAGCCTATCTTACTCTACAGGCCAATGATGAAATTTGTTGAACTCACAAAATTTAATTTTTAAAGGGTGCACTGTGTATGTGGAACTACAGACCAGTCAGTGTGAAAAAGCTCAGGAAACTACTAGGAGCCATATCGTGGAAAGAGGGGTTAATCATAAAGGAGTCAGAAGCAGGGTGACCACATCTAGTACTTTCGTACTCGATCTAGTACTTTTTATAAATTTTTAGTGTTCTAGTACGTTCACCAATAGATCTAGTACTTTCTTCCTTCCGAAGAATAATAATAAAAACAATAACATGAGAGTTAGACATAAATTGAAACTTTCATCAGCTACAGATTTTACTATTTCTGAAGAGTTAATTAATTTAGCAAAATCTGTTAAAAATAATGAATAAATATTTCCAGTGCTTTTCTTGTGAATGAGCACCCCTGTATATATGTAAACAGCATATTAAATAACTGAAAATTTAATGTTACATTATTTTAAACACTAAACAACATGCATTATATTATTTTAAACACTAAAAGTTATATATTAAATTAATACACGTGTGAAGTGCTAGAGTTACAACTGGGACTTCTGTTATGATGAATGACAACTGCAGCTCTTGGACTCATAGATGACTACAGTGAGATGAGTTTTGACTTTTTTCTTTTCATTTTTGTCGTACCTGTGTTAATTTAGAGGTTTTACATCGAGTTCATCTATGATAATAAGGTAGTGATAGTGTGATAAAATGCCCAAAACAGAGTGAAATGAAAGCAAATAAAAATCTAGTACTTTTTTTTCAGATTTAGTACCTTTTTCTTGCATAAGTTGGTACGAAATATTTTTGCTGAGTGGTCACCCTGGTCAGAAGCTGCTTAGCCATTGATCAAGTGCCATTTAACAGCAATCAATTCTGAGTGTATTCTGGAGGAAGGCAACACAAAATAAATATTGGTAATAATCATTTAAATGAAGACTACAAAGAGCAGGTGACTTAATTAGTAAAAAAAAATTAGCCAGTCATGGCAAGAAATATAGTGATGTTCTTTTTGATATGTGGCAAGTAGAAGAGAGAAAGATTGATTAGTGAAGATGTTAGTTGATGATAATGGTAGATTGACTATATCCTTTGCATCAGTTACCAGAGTATTCAATGAGCACTTTTTCAGGATATTTCATCCTCATAAAGGTGACATTGTGAGAAGCTGGATTGTAAAAGGTATGTTAGAGGAGAGACTGCTGATGAATGAGCAGGAAGTCTTTGAGGAATTATGAAAACATTGTTAATCGGTGAAAGTAAACACGATGTTAATTGGTAAGAGTGACCATGAAGTGGAACTACAAGGCGATAATGAAAAGCTCAGGAGACATCTTGCAACTTTTGCATGGAATGAGGAGTTGGGTGAAAAAGAAAAGAGTGCTATTTGGATGGTATTCTAGAATTATCTACCAGAAGGTTAAATAAGACAGATGTGAAATGCATGAATGAAGAGATTAAGCCTGCGATCTTGAAGAAGAAGGCATTATTGAGATACTATAAGATGTCTCGTAATAATCAGTTGCACGAGGAGTTCCAAGGAAGGTGACTCGATAAGGGTAGCAAAAGTGCAGTATGAGCAGTAGTAATCTGATAAAGCCAAAAAACCCCAAAGGGGAGTTTTTTTGATATGTAGCAAGCAGAAGAAAGAATCATTATGGAAGGATGATGTTGGTTGATGAGAATGGTAAAAGAATATCTTATGCAGAGAACATACATTGCCTGGAAAGATGTCTAAGGGGCATCGTGCCATACGCGAGCTACTTGTCTATAAAAAGTTATTCGGCGATCTACTCCCTTATATAGATCAAGTTCCCCCAACCTGATATCCGATTACGCACAAATAAACAACTAAAAACTTTGTGTATTTAAAAATTTATTTATCACTTTTAATTATTTTAATACAACAAAAAAAAAAAAATATATATATATATATATATATTGAATAAAATATTTATTTCTCTATTTTGGAAAACCAAAGTTAGAAAAAAACAACAGATTGATTACAAACTCACAAGTTACAGGAAATGCTGGTTGATTAATGTGAAATTTGGCATTGTTTGGACCTCGCAATATTTTCATAGTCAAGTTGGTATGAAGAAGTGGCCAATCGCAGACAATCATCCAAATGATCATTTGTAATTTGGTTTCTTAATTGATTTTTTATGACGGTCATATTTGCAAAAGCGGATTCTGACAAGTATGTCGATCTGAAACACGACAGAGTTTTTCGCGCAATATCAGTTAATATTGGGAATATTTCATGTGCGTACTTCCAAATGACTTCATTGTTTATTGATTTTAAATATAAATGATTTTAAATGACATCAAACAGCCCACTAATTTTATTTGAAATTTCTGTGATGTTTAAGTTTTCTTGAAATGGATTATTGATAAAAGATGCAATCATTTCAGTTTTATTAAAATCTTTAAATCTTGAATTTATTTTTTCTTCAACTAATTCTATTTCACGAATAAATTCTTTTAAATCATAGCGAAGCATTTCTTGATTTTGTTCAAAAAATTTTAATAATATGGGAGATGTCAAAATTCGCAGTCATTTATATTTTTCTTTAATAAAAGTAAGTATTGTTGGAAAGTTTTTATTGAACTTAACATGTCAATTAAATTTTTATCTCTACCTTGTAACTCTAAATTTAAATTGCTTAATTTCGTACAGAAATCTACTAAAAATCATAAGTGTAACAACCATCTTTTATTACTTAATTGTGGATAAATATTTCCTTTTTCATCAAGAAAAGTTTTATATCGTTAATTATTACAAGAAATCTTTCTAAAAATTGACTTCTGCTGAGCCAGCGAATATTATTGTACAACAGAAGTTCCCTATCATCATCTGCCTGTAATTTAAATAACCACTGTTGCAGGGCCTTTCCTCGAACAGAATTTACAATTTTAAATCTAATATCGAAACATCTTTTCTGTTTAATATTTTACTACACAGTACTTGTTGGTGAATAATACAGTGGTACGTTAAAAAATCTGGATATTTGTCATCGTTTTTACATAATGAAATGAAGTTTGATTTATTACCTATCATTGCAGGAGCACCATCAGTGGTAATAGATAAAAGTTTAAAAAGCGGAAGTTTGTGTTGTTTCACAAATTCATTAAATGCCGAAAAAATGTCTACTCCCCTAGTCCTTCCCAATAATGGTATAATTTTCAAAAGTTCTTCTTTACTTGAATAATCTTGAAATACCATGCGAATAAATCCATTAGCTGAGCAATATCAATGAAGTCGTTTGATTCATCAAATTGTAATGAAAACGACTTCATTGATATTGCTCAGTAATTAAAGCGAATTAAAGTTTCCAGGCCAGGTTAATGTCAGACATTCACCAACACATTGGTGAATGTCTGACATTAACCTGGCCTGGAAACTTTTCTCCGGCAATTGGAACTCTTCCTTTCAGCAATTTGAAACCATATCTGCGGCCTAGAAGTAGTCTCTCTCTCTCTAGCGACGTCTCGAACCGAGAAGCTCCTTTCTGGAAGCAGGAAACTCCTCTCTCAAGCAACGTGGATCCGAACAGTCTCTCTGACGGCGACTCTGGACTGGGCGGCCTCCTCTCTGACAGCAATTCTGGAACCGGGATCCTTTCTGCTTGCTTCAGTCCCTTTTATTAGGCCTCCTCTGAGACCTCGCATGAAATTTGGCAATCCCCAAAGAATCGGTATGAGTCTTTCATTTTAAGTTTGAAGTTCGGCATGCCTTTTGTTCTCTTCCGCTTTCTTTTGATTGTAAGTTGCCGGCCATCGGAAAGTTGTTTCAACTCTTTTTGAACTGACTTCGGAGATGTTTACACTTAGAGCCTGCAAGCCTTTCTCATACCTACAAGTTTCAATAACAATCTTTCTAATGCTGCCATGTACAGCTTCGGCAACAAAAACATTGCCTTTGTTTTTAACACTCTAACGTATTCTTATTAAAGCAGTATATACAGTTTGCTTCAAAAGAGTTATTTACAAAAACATCTAATACAAACAAAGTTTATTTTTTCACAATATTCACATGGGACATAACCTAAGTAAAAAAATCGATGTAATGTGCTTTGGAATATTTAAGCTGCAATCGAGTTTTTACACTTTGCTTATAATCGTATTCACTCGGCTCGCTGTTTGACTTCCACTGATCCAAATTAATTCATTTACCCGGACTTATAAGAAAATTACTGATTTGACAATTTTAACGAAAAATAAATAAACAATAACAATACACTTAAAGCGAATTAAAAATAATACAAAATAATGATAAATAAAATATTATGTTTTCAGTTTTAATTAAATTTGTAAGGAAGGAGGAATACACAAGAGATCGACCAAAAATCGCTCCGAGATCGACCGGTCGATCGCGATCAACGGGTTGAACACCCCTGTCGTATAGCATGATCAGTGGTCTACGCGCAAATGCAACAAAAATTAAAATATTTAGAAATTTCCAGACAACGAGTCTTCAGTATGGTTTAACTCCGCTAGTACATCCTCTTATAATACTGGGCTTTACTTTTCTGGCGAGTCCGGTTCGGCCCGTTCGAAAACTACAGGACGCCTGTAGCGAAAAATTAAAGCCTTTTAAGGCCAGTTATTTATCATTCTACAGCAGAGCTATATTATAAAAAACAATCATCACCCCACTGCTCATGCAAACTGTTAATATAACCGACATATCAGAAGTTCAAGAAAATGAACTTTATAACCCACTAATAGATTTTTTTCCTGGAAGAATAGGAAGCATGAAACTAGGAAAGAATACTTAAAACTAACTAAGGGGGAGATTTTCGCTTCTCAATCTAAAATACCTGTACTATGTGAACACATTTAAAACCATACGGAAGGCCTTAAATTCGAACACGCATCCAGAACTTTAATAAAGTACTTTTTGGGACATTTTCTTCCCTACTTCGGAATCATGCTGGTCCTCGCGCAGAAGTTATGCCCGAGTGGTATTATCCACTATGTAATTACATAAAAAAGTTTACGACAGATGGTAGGACTGTTCTTCAATTAAAATCACAAAAGTTATACTGAGGACTTTTTTCTGTTTTCTAGATATGACACTGCGCATCTGAGAACAAATGCGGAGGGATTAGTCAACAATATCAAAAATAGTTGGACACAACCATTTCACCGGGACCTGATCTGGAGGATAGCCTATGGGCATCTTCCAGGTAAAGTAGCGATACAGACCGTGAGATCCGTTCTGCAAGAAATGTCCTAGCGTTTCAACGTTTGCCAGAACGTTGAAACGCTAGGACATTTCTTGTACTTCTGTCTCCCCGCTCAGCGCATCTGACAAAGACTCAGTAATGTACTAGGCATCCCAATGCTGACCTTTGCGGAGGTGGTGTATTTACAGTTACCGCCACCTTTTTGTAAAACCCAGAAATTCTTAATTTTCCTAGTAAATGTGCTGAAGTACCATATCTGGAAAGTGAGCAAAAATCCCACATACAGGATGAAAATAGAATATACGCGAGAGTGCGCAGTGGTTTTTATTTTTACTTGCCTTGGTTCTTGGCACAGGAGAGATACCTGCTAGGGGATGGAAGGTTCTTCAATAAATGGTGCAAACCACCTATTATCTGTTTCATGACACGGGGGGAAATTAAACCTTGTCTGTTTTTATAAAATAATTCATTGGTTTTATAATTCACAAATAGGAGGGAGTTGACCTGATTAAACCCGAGCTGCCAAAGCCAACATCGAGGCGGTTTATCAACTCCCTGAGAGCTGTACCACTCCGGCCAGGTTCTTCCGTCATTTTTCTGTTCATTTGTTCTCTGATGAATGGTTATTACATTATGACCTTCGTGAACATTTAGTCTCTTTTATTTAGTTATTTTGGATAATTTATGTTTACATAATGTCAAAACACCTTGTGGCAACTCGTATAGGTAAATACAAGTTCTGCATTACTTCAACCTTGGTTTCACCACCTCTGGGTCTGGCTTCCACTGACGAGACCTCAATAAAGGTCGAAACCGGTCTAGGTAGTGACCCTTCCCATAATACATAGCATTATACACTAATGAGCAGTTGAATTAGAGATACCTGCCTAGTAGCGCCCCCTTTCGCCTTGATGACGGCGGCGAGGCATGGACTCCACAAAGCACCGGAAGTGTTGGGGAGCCAAACTGATCCATGACCGCTGCACAGCCTCCCACAAAGCACGGAGATTGGTCGGAGCAGGGTCCAGGGCGCGTATATCTCTCTCTCTCGCCATCCCAGATGTGTTCAATAGGATTGAGGTCAGGCGACCTTGGGGGCCAGGCAAGCATCCTCATATCCATGGAGTGTTCATCCACCCACTCGACCATAATTCGGGAGCGGTGGGCCGGTGCATAGTCTTGCTGTAGGTATAGGTCTCCTGCAGGGTGCTGTAGGTGCAGAAATGGGTGCTCATGATCTGGCAGCAGGTCCCTGTATCGCTCGCCGGTGAGGAACGATGGTAAATGTACCACGGAACCCATTTCACCCCGCGTAAACGGTCCCCATACGAGGATACCACCTTTTTCCATGCGTCGAGGGTCCATTGGTGGTGTCCCTGCGCCCACGCTAATCGTTGTTCCTTGTGACGTGCAGTGAGCAGAAGTATCCTAGTCGGACGGTGGCTTCTGTATCCCATAGCGAGGAGATGGTTCTGGATGGTGTGGCTGCTCACACATCGTTGTTGTCCAGCATTGAATTGGCGAGTGATCTGCGGCACTGTGGCCCATCTATCCACTGTTACCATCCGAGCAAGCCAACGGCGTCCCCTGTCATCGACACGTTATACACCGCGTCAGTTTTCCTTGGCGGCTGTAGTTTTACTCGATTCCATGTACTCACGGTACACTCTTGACACAGTTGCCCGCGAAAAGCCCAGTGCCTGCACAACTTCGGAGATGGAGTCCCCCATACGTCCTGCTCCGACTATCTGGCCGCGATCGAATTCGCTGAGATCTGTGCTCGACTATTACTCAGACGGTCAGTACAAAGTCTGGCAACATCCCCGTCACGCGCCACTATTCCGTTCGCCGGGGCGACCACAGCACCATTTCGCCAACACGGCATGTATCTCTAATTCAACTGCTCATGAGTGTGTGTATATATATATATATATATATATATATATATATATATATATATATATATATATATATATATATATATATATTATGGGAAATACTAAGAATAGTGATCAGATCTTTATCCACATTTACAATGAGTTGCCCTGGTGTTGTACCACCATCTTTAGACTTGAACTGTGTTTCAGGCGTAAATTTAATTGTTTGCATACTTGGGATTAGGAGTTAAATAACCAAGCTTATAAAATAACTTGGTAACCCGAATATACAGTATCCCCCAAGTTAAAAAATTAATTACACACATATATATATATGTGTGTGTGTGTGTGTGTGTAATTAATATATATACTATATATATTAATTACACATTAATTAATTATATTAATATATATATATATATATATATATATATATATATGTGTGTGTGTGTGTTTCATTTATTTATTTTTTTAATTATTATTTATTATTTTCATAATATCGATTTGATTTGATTTCGTCTGCTGGCTAAAAATAGAATAAGGATAGATGTTATGCCTTGGTCCACAGAAAAATTCTTATAATCACAGTTGAAAAATCAAGCAATAGAACACAGTTTCCATGAATTTATAAACCCTTATGAAGTTGCAAATAATCTCCCAAACACTCTGCCAGAACAATACTTCAGATTAAGGTTTTATGGCGAATTTTATGAGTCTTTCACTTTTCTAATTTCTGTTATTGATAGATTTGGTTGGTTATAGCTTGGCAGGACGAATGCAACTAACAGTACAATACAAATTACGCATCCGAAGTTGAGTGACACACCGCGACTACAGGTTTCAGTGTTTCTCAAACTTTTTTCGACTATGGAACACTTCACAAATCCTGAAATTCTGACGGAACACCTTCGTTATTTTGTAATGTATAAATTAATAATTAATTGGTAATTTAGTTGATTTTTATTATTAATCAATAATTGATAATTAATTATTGATTAATAATTAATTAAACATCAATTAAACCATCATTAAAAATGACAAATTCCAGAACTTCTCGCGGAACACCGGTTAAGAACCACTTGGTTAGATAGACGCATTAGTGACGTCACACTTACCACTTGGACATGATCACGTGAAAATAAAGAAATGCGTGAGCTTTTCTTGCAGAAACTTTCCTTTATTTATAAACATTAGAGAAAGAGCATAAAGATTTTTTTCCTCTTTTAATTGAACAGGATTGTTCAGCTATGATAGTTTTCATAAATTCATTCAAAGAATAAATAAAAGAATAAAATTTGTGTTAAATTTTTATTTTGTCGACTTATTGCCACGCGACATGTTCATTGTGATGTGCTACAACTGAAATTACAATAAATCAATTTTACATATAATAAATTTTTAATTTAATTTCAAGTTAAAAATAAAACTGCTTCAATTTTATTATTGAAAATATAATCATTAAATGTATTATTTATATATTTTTGTATATTTTAGAAAATCGTTTAAATTTTCATGATTTTTAAAGGGACACCTATTTTTTTTTGCAAAATGCTCCTGATAAGAAAGAGAAAAAGAAGGAACTTTTCAGCGTACGAGATGGTAATCCTTTTTCATTATAACTAGAACGGGTGCGGACTATTAAACGGTTCTGCTAACCCCAGATGATAAATCCAAAGTTAGGGAGATATATATATATATATACTAAATTTGCATGCAACGATTAAAGTATTTAGCAATGTACCGAAAAATTGATTTCTTAATTTCTTACTTGAATCTAGTAAGATAAACTATCATACATTACTTATCAGTATGTGTGTATGATTAGTTTCATTTACATTCAATCTTGACAGTGTTTTTGCTTAAGATGAATTGGCTTCTTTGGATTTCTCTAAAATTATACTGGATTTAATATCCCCTTGATTTATATAACAAAACATATATTTTTATTTTAAAAATGAAATAACTGTTATTATATTAAAAAAGTGAAGTAAACTATATTAAAAACGAATCTTAAAACCCGAAATAATATTTCTCAATTACTTTATAAAACGTCATCAATTATTTTCTTTAAAAATAAACAGTCAATTCCTGTAAGGATAGCATTAGAACTTGATCCACCTTTGCTACGTTGCCTTACTAACGGAGGGTTCTGTTCTCGTTGCTAAGATAAAGAATATTTTCTGAAATGATTAAAAAATAACCGATTTAGCCTGTCTCGTGCGAAATTATACAAACTTTTGTCTCGAGAGCTCTTAAGTTTCCAAATTCAGTATTTAATTAAAATAGCCTAAGAGCGTCATCACCTCCATTGCAGTTTTAATTATTTCTTTGGTGCAGTTAATTTTACAAGTACAATGGATGCCATTTATTCATAATGTTGAAACGTGTTTATAATTACAATGTATGCGTATTTTTTGAATATATATATATTTTACCAAATTATCGACTATAAATACAGTTATTCCTTTTTATATATCGTGTAGTAATCAACGAAACGAGAAATTTCTGTGAAATCTTCAATTGTCTGTTTCCTCTTCGTCATATCCTTTTACTGTAACATGCAGGAACTATGCCATGCCAACTGAAGTAAATAAATAATTGGTACGTACATAATTAAATTATGTTTGTTAATCGGAGCATTTTATTAATTAAGAAATAAGTGTCTAGTTTTTTTTAATTATAATTTTTTAAAATTGTAAAATTTTTCATTCTGCATCCAAATCCCATCCATTAAATAAATAAATAAAATGTTACATCTGAATGATCTAGATTCAGTACTTCATCAGCAAATTTCTTTACGCATGTCGACCCACCCACAATGCGACAAGCTCTTTCAAAAAATCTCCGTTTATTCGGACGAATTTAAGTTGTGGAAGTATTTCCGCTAGTACGTCTTGACACACTCAAGTTTTAATTAGTTATTCACATTTGACGTCGACGAACGTCGTATGGTCACTCCCGTACTTTTTTTTTTTTTTTTTGAAGTGAAGTCTTCTGCTAGAAGAAGTGGGAGGATGCAGATGCGCTTTCCACACGGAGTTAGTAGGACAAGCACAGACATCCACGGGAGCCTGGCGGGATTCGAACTCGCAGCGTTTTGGTTGGAGAGTAGATAGGCTAACCGCTCGGTGTTTGCTAACACTAAAATAATGTTGCCCAAGACGCAGTTTGATAAGTTTAACTGAGCATAGAGGGCGCTCTTGTTATCTGTTTGAAATTCTGGGTGTGTTGCTTGTGTCCACTTTCAAACCACCATCATTATTTAAGTTGTCTGATAACATTCATACGTTCTTTTAATGTCGGGAGGCAGAGGTTCAACAATTTGGTATGAACTTGTGAAGTTTCTGTCGCATTCCTTCCTTATCTATACTAACCTTCATGGGCATCCGCAGAGGGGGGGGGGGGGGAAACGGGGCACTTCCTCCCGGAATCTACTTGTGAAAAAAAAATTAAATAAAAATTTATTGATGTAATTATTAGTCTCCAAGCTTTGTCCCCCCCCCCCTGGAAAATTTTCTGCGGACGCCCATGCTAACCTTCCATTATGTTTATTCATGTCATAACTCACTCATTCACATATCGCTAACAATGCTGTTTGGAAAGCAAATCCTGCAGTTTTTGTTGTTTTATAACTGAATACGAATGAGTTGTCGGTTTAGTCTTATGATATCAAATGAGGCATCATGTGCCTTAATTTCTTGGCAACAAAATCCTACAGTGGATTCAAAGTTCAGCCTCCAGACGTTGGTGTATTTCTTAAGTTGAAAGAGCCACTCCGTATGACTTCGCTAGCATTGACGAGGGTTCTACGGAAGTGTGAAGTTGATCCGACTTATTAAACATATAAATAAATAAAAAGGTTTACTGACAGCAAAATAAGGCTTTGGACATCAGTGGTGTAGGAAGAACGGAAATTATACTGATGGCCTGTCGATTCCATGAGATTCCGGAAACACTAAGAAGACTGTACAGCGTCTTCTTACTCTTCGGACATGAATTCCTGAAAGTTTGGTCAGTTTCTGTCGGCAACATCTCGTTCCATCACATCTCAAAGATGCTCGATCGGAGTGGAAGACAGTGACTTAAGAAAGGGTGGATGGGAAGGCATCGATTTTAGTAAAGTTTCTATCGTGCACCTGTAAACGCCATGTCGCAAATTTTAAGCGTTGTCGATACCCGGGTATTGAGTGGGAGTGGAGATCTTTCGCTATGAGTCTCGACTCCATTGAAGTCTAATATAATAATAAAAGTAACGTTTTCTGTTAAACACTCCACCCTCTGTATGACCCAGGTTCTGCCACACTTAAGCAGTTAGCATGGCAACAGTCTCTGAGATACTTCTCACTGGTCTATCTGGCTTCCCCCATATCATCATTCTTCAATGTCGCCGATGCCACGACTTTACCAATTATATGACACACACTTTAATGTTAATAATGTCTCTGGGAGACAATATACTCTATATATATAGCTTGGGTGTCAGACACACGACAAACAACCAGGCTATATATATAGCCTGGTTGTTTGTCGTGTGTTAGGATCCAGTTTGAACATGAGAATGTCTTTTAATATTTTAGCCACTAAGTGTATCTTTATTAACAGCTTAAGATCTCCTTTTAATTAAACGTAAGGGATCACAATATTTGTTATGAGTGTTGGACGGACACACTGAGGATGGTTAAAACACACAAAAATACCTCTGCGTGACTGCACAACGTAAGCATACGCCTTCACTATATTAGTTATATTTCATCTAGCTAATGTCGAGTGAATCAATCTTTTTTTTTTTTTTTTTGAAGTAACAACACATTCTTCCCATGAAGATATATCTTTAAGTAAGAAAGTGCAGGTCTTAATGTCTCTCTCTGTATCCAAGAAAGAAAGGTATTAACACCGATATTAGTTCTTCTGCACAAAGGCTAAGGAGAAGCACGATGCCTTGACATCTCTCTCTGTATATAACATTTTCGTGCTGTTCAGAGAGCTTAAAGAGCTAGGTTCATAAGCGCGGAAGAAGCAAACTCATATCTGCCAGCCAGCCGCGAAGCCATATACATATTCGAAAGCCTCAAGTAAGATGTTACACGAAGCTCTTCTTGCCAGCATAAAACCGCAACTTGGCATAAATTGCATTATCTCCCTTAGAATTTCAACAAAGGGATTATCCGGGGGAAAATGACTACGTGCATGAAACTGTAGGTCACTTCGGAGATACTGAAATGTAAACGGACAGATCGAAGTACCCATAAACGATGGTCGACGGCAGCTTCTAGCTCTCTAAGACATTGAGAAGGATAGGAGACAATTGCCTTCAGGATTATAATGACACACTTCATTGAGCGGAACGATATTAACCTTCGCATGAAAGGTCGCCAATTAAAAAATATTATAATCTGTCTTGGACTTCCGATTCAGTTGATTACGGAAGCGTATTGCAACGATTTATAGTATAAACGAAGGTAGTTTATTGCGGTCGTTGGTCTCTCAATTAGAGGTTGAAAAATGAACTAATCCGAATAGGGAATAAGACGGAATTAACCTTATAATGGCTCATGCGCAGTGGAGAGCCGACGTGTCCTTCGGCAGGAAACACCTGGATTCGAATCCTGTCTAAAATAGAAACATCACTTTCAAAGTGAAGGGGTAGTTAACTGATTTCATACGAAGGTCGGAGTTTTTCCTTCTGCGAAAGAGGCAAACTTTCCAGAACAACAAACGCATTTTTGGTCTCAGCCTTTATTGCTTTGGCCGTAATGCCAAAAACAAGCCAACTCAACTGGTTCTTCCGCAAAAGACAAAACTTGTTAGAAGATGACACAGTTGGGTGGCGTGTTGTGTATGTGAATGATTGTCATGGTTGCTACTTCGTAGTTTTTTGGGGGAGGAGGAGGGGAGTACACTATCTGATTGTCACAACGTACTTATACCAGTCTAGGTGATATGAAAAGCTAGAAGGAGATTGGAATCTTGTTTCAATTATTCCAATCTGTGGTTTTCTTCGACTCGTTTTAATTCAAACCAGATTGAATTAGTATTTTGTTTCTTACGTATTTTCAGATCCAAGATAACTATAGAATATTACGTATGCCACAGTAAATAACTTTTTTTATTATGTAAATATTTCGTCTTTTTAGACATCATCGGTACAATTATCGAACAGCAATAGGAATTGAATTCAAAACAATAGCGGGCATGGTTAAATTGGGACCCCTCTACGTATATAGTCGCGTGTTCATGGATAAAAACTAATGGGATGAAATTAAAATATAAGGGATAAATGATTTAATACAATTGAGGATAACAACTTCCCAAATGTCACATTTGGAATAGTGAGATAGTCATCCCGATAAAGATTAGGTCTATAAAGTAAGGCTTCAGCACTTTCTTTATATAAAAGTTCATGTTTATATATAGATCTATGTAGCAGCTTAGCGTTATTCCATTGGATCCTGTGGTTAACGTTTTTGTGATTTGTGAGGTTTGATAAGACGGATGTGGTCTTGATGTTCAGAGATACGTTTATTGATTGTTTGTCCATAGTGTGGATACTCCACAGGTGTCATGATAAGAAGATCCAAGATAGATTTAAACTTATTAGCGCCTCTGTTTTGTGAAAACGAAGAAAAAGATTGGATCAGTGTTAAAGTATGTAGAGAGAGAGAGAGAGAGAGAGAGAGAGAGAGAGAGTGGAAGAAGAAGACAGGTTGTGTTCACTGTGAAAGAGAGAATTAAACTATTTAAGAGTCATTACCGTACCCTGAAGGAAGTTTAATGTTTGCTTTGTATATTTTGCCTTGCTAAGGACATGCAGAGATACGACAAAGAATTTCCTTGAACTTGATTGCAGGCTACCTGTTCTCTGACATCTTCACTACTGACCTTGAGATTCCTGTTCGATTTGCAAGACCCAACCACCAATACCTTCCTCATTCCCCTAATTACACACACACACACACACACACACACACAGAGAGAGAGAGAGAGAGAGAGACATAAGTACTGCTAGTGACAACCTCTACCTGACAGCGATGAAGGACACGCCTACAGCAGCCCTTTCCCACGGCCAACGAAACTGGTTGTCTTCTTCGGCATAGGTGGCGCTGTACGGTTCGTACGGCAACAGGACCTGTGTAGCACGGGAGGACGACGGACACTGTGTCAGCTGTCCCGGAATCTGTGGGTTAGTAGTCGGCAGCTGTTGGCGACAGTCTGGATCGGCTGGGACAGGGAGGAGTAGGCAGGAAGTGGGAGGAGTGGCCTACGATTCGCAAGGACGCTGTGTTTGTTCGGACTTAAAAGGTCATAACAACGAAAGTGACAGAAGAGAGAAGGTAAGTTCGTAATCATGGAGTTGATTATCATCTAAGTGTTTAATTTTTATTTCTTTCGTTGATTCTTTGGTCATTTATGTTCTTTCTCTTCCCCTCTGCAGATCTTCAACTCATCTTCTTTTAACAGATTTCATCTAGTAACATACGGAGTCAGTTGATGTCCGTATATTATTGGGTGGCCACAATCTGTACGTGGGCATCAACGGATTATTTGTTTTTAATATTGTCGAACTCTTGAGGTTTGAAGACTCATCTGCCAAATTGTTTCCCTTGTAACAGCTGTCCAAGCTACTTCCTTTTTTCTTGATGCCTGTACCGGAAGTTGCATCTGACAGGTGCTTCAGTCTAAATTAGACCAGTTTTAATAAAAAAAAAAGTGCATGAAAATAGAACACCGTTTATCATTCTTGAAGGATCCATTTCAAAACATCTGCGCAATAAAAGGTGTAAGTCAACACTATGACTTAGATTTTTATCCAACATGTAAATTATACGATGTGGTTCATCGTATAGTAGACATTGTAGATAAGCAGGTAGAGATGCACTTTGATGGGGACACACAGAATACGCCTCGTCTTATAACCATAGAAAAGATTTGGATAATCAACGAAATTAAAGTGACAAATGGAGTATTTGACAAAGGTAATTCTTAAGTTTGGCGTGAGAATTAGGTAAGAAGACCTTTCGCACAAGTTGAAGGGTGGGTTACCCAATTTCTTCCTAGGATTATGAAAAAAATTCACACGAATTAAAGGTGTGCCGACTCATATCAGTACAAGAAGCCAACTAACTCCGCACCTTAACCTCGTTTATCTACAACGACAACCACAAAATCAACATTTCGGGGTTGTTGAAGGGACACACCCACTTACAACTGGAATGCGTCTTGTGGATTGTTTAAGAGAGAGAATTTTTCACCCAAGATCGAGACTCTTGAATGACTTCGCTAGTATCTGTCTTAACATCGTGGAATTCAGTGATTCATTACTGGTAGAAATTTCGAAGTAAGTTTATGTCGTGAGACTGAATAAAGCTTCTCTGATATCGAGGGTACACGTATTTGCACAGGTATTAATTTATTAATACGTACACCAAAGATTTCTGGAGCGCATGTTGATGGGTTGTTTTCTTTGCACGTTACATTGAAAATGAGTACAAGAGTCGTGTGCAAAGTGACCATTCATGAATTCGAAGTGTGTACCCTCACTTTTCCTCTGTTAGCAGGACAAGGTCACAAGTCTTTTCAACAATCTGCTAAGCGCGAAGGAGAAAGTGGAAAACCTTGAAACCAAATACTCGTCTAAAAGCACTTAGGCGTGTTTTTAGTGGCATTGCGAGATATTTTCTGTCTTCAAGGAAGGATTTTTTTTTCCTCATCATTTTCGTAACAGGCGAGATTAGAGAGAGAACGAAAAACTCTCCTTTGACAAGTGCTGAAAATTTGCATATTACAAGAATCCTGGTTTGGATTCTAAAGATAGAAATATCCGGAAGTCCACGAAATGTGATGAACATCAGCCAAGTCGTTGATGTTCACAAGCCTGTTGCTTTGAAAATTTCAAAGTTTGAATGGCAGCAATGTTATTCACAAAGTTCAAAGTTCTCATCCGACTGAAGACCCTTTCTGACGTTTTCGCACCACTTATTTATTGTGGGATGCTGCAGCCAATAAATTTATTTGTGACTGAAGTGACCAAAGACTTTACTCTGCAGTATATAGTGGACGTATGTCGACAAATGTCACGTGATGTAGCAAAAAATTGCACATCTTGTTTGTTTGTTTGCTTGTCAGGCATGAGAGAGAGAGATGACGCGTTTCGAATGTCGTCACAGCCAACGCATTCATCTGTGACAAAAATTATGAAAAAAAAAACACATTAAGAATCCCTGTTTCATTTTTATATTATGAAATGTTTATAACACTAAAATATGTAAAATTAAAAATGTTGACGAAAACTTTTTGATTTACCCTCATAAGGCCTATATACATTTCGTCGGGCCAAAGACATGAAAAGGACTGATTCCAAACATGCTACTGGTGGTTTAGAATCTCCACAACGAAGGCATTGCACTAAGTCGAAACCATTTCCAAATGATGCTTGCTCCTTTAAGTTTCCCCCCGTTTTATCGGTTCATGCTGTGCATCTCACGAAATGCACAGAAAATAAACTGAAAGACAAAGAGGGAAGAAATCTTCACACAGTACAGCCTAAAAATTAATTATAAGAAAACAAAATTATTAATTACAAGTAAAGCAAATACAATGAAAATAAACCTAGAAATAAATAATAATAACTTACTACAACAGGTATCCTCTTTTAAATATCTTGGAAGATATTTAAAATCTGCTTTAATATCTGATTGGTTTCTTCCATCACAGAAGATGGAAGAAACCAATCAGATATTAAAGCACGGATAATCCTAGCCAAAAAAGCATTCTATAACAGAAGAAACATTTTTACCAGTAAAGGACTTAGCATCCAGCTCAAAAAAAGGCTAGTGAAAATATACATATGGAGCATTGCATTATATGGTTGTGAGGCCTGGACTCTAACAAAACAAAACATGAAAAAGTTGGAGACATTTGTATTTTGGTGCTGGAGAAAAATGATCAAAATTAGTTGGACAGAAAAGAAAAGTAATGAAGTTCTGAATATAGTTCATGAAGAGCGGTCATTAATGAAGCACATCAATATGAGAAGAAAACGCCTAATTGGACACCATTTGAGGCATGGGGGGGACTGATTACAGAAATAATGGAGGGGACTGTAGAAGGAAAGAGGCCACGAATTTCATATATAAATAACGTAATGATGCTAACTGGCGCTAAGAGTTATGAAGAGATAAAAAGGAAGTCACAAGACAGGATGTTGTGATGTGCTGCTATATTTACCAATCTTCGGATTGATGCACCAAAGAAGAAGATAAGAAGAGCTGTGCATCTCAACAGGATGACCATGTTTCCAAGTTGTGTCCATACAATGCTCACGCGATGGAACTTCGTGGTTGTATAGAAGAAAATAAGGCCATCATAACCAACCTTTCCGTCCTTTACATAATAAAGGAAAAACACATTTAAAAAAGTTGGGGTCGTAAAGTTGAAAAGAAGCCTTTAATTATACAGAAATTTTCCTCATATTTCAACACTCCTTCCCCTCAGGTTACTTAAACCAAGGTCACCATATTAGATCGACCTTGGATAACCCAACGGTCGGGGGGTAACTAATGCTTAAATCAGCGTTCCACACTTTCAAGGGATATTGTAGGGGTGGGTCACGATATTATGCGCAGATCGTTTATTGGTTTAATATTACAGCAAGATAAAAACGACACCTACCCTTTATCTTGTTCGAGGGACCACCTGGAACTGTTGTTAATCTCATGGATGCAAAGTTCGCCCGAAGGATGAATCTAATTATATGAAAAGTAATCGTAACGATCTGTTTTATTTAGTTTTATATCAACCTTACTTGTGGACGGAATGAGTCCTTTGTAGTTTTTTTTGTCCCTTCCTCCCACTATACCAGTTCAACTGCCAACCTTTCTACGTTCAACTTGTGTGAATACTCAAGTCTTCTCTCAGCAGTAGCACTCTGTCGTCAAACTGCATTCACGACAGCTTCATGCTTGCTTAACTGCAGTGCATTAACTCAGCTCGCTAGTATGAGTTAATGGATAATAAAACAACATTATAAGCACTTGTAGAAGAGGCAAAACAAACAATGCATCACTTTGATTGTGTGAAGACATTCTTAATGATCCAAGTCCAGTCGTTGGAGACCAAAACGATCACAATTAAGCTTGTTGAGTGACAGCATCACTTTCTCACCAGCAGATTAACTCGGATAATCTGATGGTGGGAATGAGATTAGCAGGACTAAATACCAACTGTCAAAAAAAAAAGAAAAAAAAAGAGGCGTTAGTTTGAACTTAGATTTAAAATTTCCGATATTTGATATTATTCGAGTGAATTACCTTATTTGGATTACCACTTAATCCTCACATTTGCCTTCACCTACTAACACACTGCGTGTGGGGGGAAGGGGGGATCCATTTGTACAATTGCTCATCGCCCAGTTGAATGTTTCCGTAATCGGATAGAGAAACGATTGTACTTGCTTTTTTTTTTATATTTTTTTATTTATTTATTTTTTTTAACCCTTTGCATTAAACACACAGTCCCACTTACCGTATTTAGAAGATTAAGATCTTTCAACTTAGTTGGAGGTCCTTGAATGTGGGTGTAGTCATTTCACTTTCATACGAAGGCAAACAACAGATGGCCATGGCGAAAAGCCAAACTTACTCTCTCTCCAACAAGTAAATAAATTTCTAGGTGTTTCTAGAAATTGCGAAACGGTACTCCAAAACTATTTATTGGCAGCAAATAGACTCTCCTCCCATCCTGTAAAAGGTTCCCTCCATTTCCTGTCGGTATGAACTAAAGTTTTTCCTTTCTGATCACGTTTTAGAAGAGCTCACAGCCATAACTTTCATATATGAGAGGCTTAATGAAGTTAAACACATTCCCTCCACAGAGAAATGTACGCCTAATCAAAAAATTAAATATTTTGTGCTCTCTTTCTACTGTCCACGCATAGGAAAAAGCGTTGTATCTAAAACACTTTCTTCTGAGAGCTTTTATCTTTTTTAAGTCATTTTGCTAAGTGTTTACTGGAGCGAAAGTAGAAGCAAATTAGACTATAAAAAATATTTTAATGGGTGAGTTCGTAGGTAACAAGTAGTAATTCAACTCAACATGACTGTTGTAATATCTGTGAAATCTCTCCATAATCTGTAAAGTCTCTCTGAATCTACATTGGCTACTTTCTTTATTATAGTCTACACGCAGTCACAATAAATGTAGCATCGCTAAACTGCGAGAAGTAATATCTTATTGCTCTAAAGATACATGACAATCTTTGCAAGTTGAAATTATGTTACTAAGGGTGATTGCAATGGTTGGTTAGTCTAGACCAGTGTTTCTCAAAGTGGGGCGTACGCCCCACAAGGGGCAACTTGAATATTTTGGGGGGCAATTAGAAAATGTACATGTACATATTTATATTATATTTTTTCAGAACTTGGCTAACTATTATGCTAGGGGAACGTTGAGAAACACTGCTCTGGACACTGTTAGCACTCTTGGAAAAAATAAATCATAAAATTATTATTAAATGGTAACAGGATTGGGTATAAAGCAAATGGAGGTATAATTCTAATGTCTGATTGTTATCACAAAACAGAATCGGTGTCCACTGACTCTGTTTTGTTTTTATTTTATTTTCTTTGTTTCACATTAATATATTTTGCATCTCCATATTAGAACATTTTCTTAAATGCAAAAACAACAGCATGCTAATCTGTTACTCTCTTTTCCATCTTTTTTTCTTTGTAGAAAGCAAATTTGTATAGGAAAATAGGTGGAGTTTGGGTAACCCAGTTAAAACTTTTTTTTTTATCGAAAGAAATTCCTGTCTGGTCATTCCAATAATGGCATTGATGACTGCAGCAAGCCAAAGCAATCTAAAAACGAAAGCATTAATTTATAACAACAAAATGACCGTTAGGGCATGCAATATAAGATGCCTTTATAGAAAGGTGTAACGTTTCATTCCCGAATTCCAGGAACAATAAATCTGTGTTTAGTGTGGGACGGTCTTTGTCCGCTTCCCCTTAACCAGTCTACTGCTCCCCGCCTTGTTGTCTGCATATTTCCACATGCAGGTCAGGGATCTAATCTATTGCTAGTTGCGCAGAAAGACTTATCAGACTGACACCTGTCCATGTTGATTGAACGACTCCACCCACAAGGTTCAATGCATAGGGGGAGTTAGTTTCACATTTCCTCTTTGATTCCGGGAAAAGAAGAAAACTGGATCTCATAGAGATACTTAACGTGCAGTGCACGACAGCTCGATTCTGAATACTTTCACGGTGATTGCTACAAGGGATCTAGATCCCTTACGTCTATTTCACTACGCTTCTGGCGTTATCTGTGATATGCGAACTGTATATGGGAAAAAAAAAAAAAAAAGGCGAAGTAGCAAATGCCACAAAGCAAATGCCACAAAGAGGTCTTTTGTATTTGATTTTTTCTTCCCACTCACCTCTCCCCTGCCAATCATCATCTTTCACGTACTTTAGTTGAGAGATTAGGGCCAGATTGAGCCCTACATGGAATTTATTCAAAAAGTATCGGATTAGGACTATATTTCGATGCTTCCTTTTATTATGGTAGCATAGAACATGTCTGTACAAGTTTTGCGCTATCCAGCAGTATGTGGTCAACTGTGCGTGAAACAGTTGGGCCCTAGACTGCTCTATGGGGTCAGTTTACTACGATAAGGCAGAAAGTTAAACTTGTTTTGTATCTTAGGGATTAGCGATCTCTGCAAATTGTGTCAAATTTTGTTTTAAACTTGGCAGAATAGCTGATGAAGCGATTTGTTGAAAATAGCATACGGAGATGCTGCTACGAGTTGTCCAAACCACTCAGACTAATGTACGATTTCAGGAGTAAGATGGTTGGAGTTCCCACTCTCTTGTGAATTTAGTTGCTTTCATTTTTCAGATAAATTCCTAAGAGGTATTAGAAATTAGTTCTCTGTGAGCTAAAATATAAATTTCTTTTGCTAGCCGAGTTTGATTTGGATACATCATTATTATTATTTTTTATGACGTCATTTGACGATGGCCGGAAGTGATCCCTGTTCTAGATGAGCATCAAGGTGTTGTGAAATGGCGTAAAAATGCGGTGTAGAAAGAAGTGCACACTTTAGTTCAATATGATTAATTGTTTAGGAGAAAGCAAAACACGATAAAATATTCAATCTCTTGTGGAAGGTCAAAACACACAAATGTATTTGTGTGAAACGCAGGATCCACTTGGGTCATGGCTTAGGTTGTCTTGTCGTAATACTCAATTGAACTAAAGACATTCATCGAAATTCGAAGTAGACGCAGACATCCCGAAAACAGATTTTCGATAAATGTTTGGAAGCCTCAGAAACGATGCCCAAAACGTGTTACCTTGGAAATGGGCTTAATTTGAAGAATAAATCCTAACAAAGCACATCTGATTGTTCGTATGCATTAAGGTATGGCAACGTGTGCGTCCTACGTTTAGTTCACTGAATGATCAAGTTCGCCACGCTGCCACCGTTTCGGTGACCCAAGCCTGTTTCTCATCCCTCTCTTCGCTTCACGAACAATATTGTTTATCAGACAGTGGGACGAGCAGAACGTTATTTGTGAGTTCCCGTGAGCACCGATGTGTGCAACTGGGTATACGATTCCAAATGTGTAATTTGTACGAACTTAGTGAGTGCTTGAATTGGGTCGGAGCCTCCTTACGGAAACTAAGGGAAATGTGGGCGGAGGGAAAAAGGCATTCCCTTCTGACAGTGCAATTACCTACCTGGCTAGTTGTGCTCCTTTGATGTCCAGCTTAGAAGCCAACAAATACCAATTAGGACCTTCTCTTTGCATGGGCTGACTGGGATAGATTCTAGAGCTTCGCCGTTTAGAATGACTCTTGAAAATGTTCGGTGCGAAATTATACTTTCGTAATTAGCAGAAGAGCTTATCATCAGCAGTGTTTCCAGATCAGAACATTCATAAATGCAGTATTTTTTTTTCTTTTTTTCAAACCTCCGAATGGTACCACATTTTTAAGCGATCAAGTAATACAAAATTATACCTCCTGTAATAATATAAATTTCATTTGTAGGAAGATGGACATTAACTAGCTTGATTATACATGTTCTCTGGAAAAAAAAAAGTATGTGATCTTAACAGCAGTTGTACCTTACAGTTTTGTCATATTAATTTATTGTTTGCAAAAACAGTGTACCTGTCTGTTTTTTAAATCATGACATATTTATTTCAATGGGTGCATGTATTTCCTAATAGTATCTGTATACTTCAGTATATTTATTTTCATTGAAATAAGATCATTATTAAAGTTTAATTAAAGCAAACAGGAAGTATTAATTAATGGTAATTAAATTGATGTCCGAAGAATTTTAATCACTATAGCCAAATGTGGATATAAATTTATTTAGTTATAAATTTCGTACAAAATAATTTGCAATGCGTTTTTTGCAAAAGTTACGAATTTCCTAAGGACGTAGTTGAGAAATTAATGTACAGAAAACTTTGCTGAGAGATATTTCAGTAAGGGATATGTCCACCCCGAACATCGCAGTTCGGGGTGGACATATTTCACACCATCGTACCATGCTTTGCACCGTGTAATTCAGGAGTTCTTGAGGCAAACTGGCCCACTCCTCCTTCAGAGCAAGGATAAGGCCTTGTTTGTTTTTGGAGGGGGATTTCGAGCAGCAATGCGTCTCCCTATTGCTCCCGCTATGGGGTTGAAATCTGGGGAGTGTGCTCGCCACTTGATTCGATTAATATCCTCGGTCTCCACTGTTCGTGTGCGATATGGTGTGATATTGTCATCCATAAAAATGAATTCTTCGACTACAGCACTATGGAACAATCGAACATGACGTTGAAGAACTTCGTTGCAATATTGTTCACCAGTCATAATCCCTTTTTTTTCCACATTTTTTTTCCACAGCTCGGTGCGTCCATTAAGCATAATGCCTCCCCACACCATGACCCCAACACCGCCGTATCTGTCCCTTTCAAGAACATTCTCCAAATGGTAGGCAGTACCAATTTCACGCCAGATCAAGTGTCGCGTCTAGAATCGGAGGAAAAACTAAAACTCCTCTTATCTATAAGAGTACATTAGCCCATTGGTGTCTTGTCTACTTTTTTATGGATGCAACACCACTGAAAACGTGCTCTTCGATGAGCCGTAGATAAAGGGATGCAGATTACAGCCTCCTGGCGTATAGGCCTACTTCTCGCAGACGTCATGTTAAAATTTGTCGGATATTCCCGTACCTGTGCTTGAATGGAGTCGACTTGCAAGATGACCTGCCGTGGTGCGTCAATTAAGTTTTGCTGTTAGATCCAAAAATCTGTCTTTATGTTCCGTGGTAGATCGAAGGCGACCTCATAGCAAACGTCTTGAACACATTCCATTGGTTTGAAACGCTGCCCAGAGCCTGAATACAACGCTATGTGAGGTTCTAAACTCTCTGGAAATATCAGTAATTCTATGGGCTAATTGAAGCTTTCGAATAATTCTCCGCGTGAAATCTTCTAGATCTCTTTGAGACATTACGAGACATCGAAGTTTACCACTTTATTCCCTCACGAAAAGAGCTTTTTTCAAATACAATTCGCTAAGTGCAGCCTTTTGCCATTTAAATTGAGTTCTACCATGTGAGCTGTTTTGCGCTCGATTCAAAAATTTGAAAATGTACCCGATTTGTACTCAAATGGTCAGATATACAAACTGCCACAAGCGGATTCGTTTGAATTTGTCGTTGTAATCTTCAGAAAGGGTGTTCGCCTTCAGGTGTTGGACACCACTATATTTATATACCGCTCCATTTTATTAATGGGATAATACATTCTACGTTTAATCTTCTTCTTCTCTCTCACTCTCTCTCTCTCGCTTGAATCAGTTGTCAGTCACTCCAGTATTATGTTTTAATCAAAAGGATAATTTATTTTGTTCTTTGTCTACTTTAACGTGCCACAATTTTATGTGATCCTTCTACTCTTCTCTCTCTTCATAGATTGACAGGATTACAGAAGTTGGCAAGTTTGAAATTTAATTGAAAAAAAAAACAACTACGAGAATGGTAAGAATGAATAGGGGGGACGAAGTGCATTAAGAAACGTGCCAATAGTTTTTTTTTTTTTTTTTTTGAACACGAGAGAGAGAGTGAAATTCAATAGATCTTTCACACTGTGTTTCGTGCAGGTTTAAACCTAGCGAAGATTTAAGCAAGAGGGGGCAAAACTAGGGAACTAGATAGGGGAGGAGATGATGACAGGTTATCTGCAGGAGGCAATTAAAGTCTAGAAACGACTTACACGTAGGGAGAAGTGCATCATCAGAGGAATAATTATAGAATAGAAGAGAGTGGTAGCATGCATCATGTAGATGCTTCTCAGAGAGAAAACGAAGAAAAAAAAAAGCAATTAAGGCATATATCAGGAAGAAGAAATAACCAGTGTGGTGCATGGAATGCTAATCACTGACTATTAAAAAAAATAATAATAATAAAAATACGCTTTGAGGGGGTAAAGTATTAAATAAAATAAAAATAAAAATGGCGATCTTCAGGTCCCAGATTTCCAATGTTGACAACAGCACTTTGTCCTCTTTATCGTCCTGTCATTTATTTAAGTAAGGTAGCAATTTGGAAATTACAATTCGATACATGAATAGACATTTGGGTCTCCTCACAAAGACGGATGAACTGGTATTTTTCTTGAAACGCATCGTCACTATGAAAATCGGGTTTCAACTGCTGTACTGTTGAGCAAGCACGCCGATGATGAAAAGAGATTCGTAACAAATGTTGCAAATTTTAAAGAAATATGTTTATTATTATAGTTTCACGTGTCTAAAAATATTTATTAGGTGATTTTAAATTGTCAGTATTACGAGAACGCATTTGATTTTCCTTAAGGAAACTGTCCTTCCCTGTATGCTGCACTTAAGTGCCGTCAATTCAGTGTCGTAAATCTTTACCATGGAAAGACTGACTGCAGATTTATCAACATGATAATTTTTCCCTGTTATAGTTCCCACAATGGACGTCCTATTTCATAGCAATATTGAAGTCTCGCATCTTGTCTGTCAACACATTTGTCTGCGTAAAAACAGCAGGGAAAACAACGCAGTACTTTTACAACCCTTACTACTGGTGGCTTAGATGCGCATGCTATCTTATCTAACAAAGCGATGGGTCTTCCTTAGCGTTGTTCGTTAACCCGCAGCCCTCAATAGCAGCAGGTGAAAAATGCAACTCGTGACTCCCTCCCACTGGGTACTCTAACAAGCTCACTTCTAATAATTTATAACGCTAATAAATTCTTTGTTCGTATGGTTTCAATTGAGTGTGTGCACCTTGCCTAGACAGGGTGTGTCTAACCTATTTCCTAGGAAGACCCTTTTCTGTTATTTTAAGTGCCTTGTTACAGCTGTTGTGGACGGGTGTAAGAAAGATGTAATTACATCTCACTTCTAGACGAGGTAGTCACGACCGTCCTTCATTCTTCCCCATTCTCGAGGGTGCCTTCGTAATTATAATTGCAAGCTTTTTCTTTTCTTTTTACAAACCTTCCCTGGACTGTTTAAGTATGCAGTTGCACTCAATGCCTCAGAATTGAGTGCAACTGCGTTACTTGGGATACCACAAGTACGTAATGTAGTGACACGCCACCCAGGTTAATTTTTTAAGCAATTTCTCTCATCGACATTGTTGGGTCAAAGGTTAAATTAACTGGGAACGCAGTTCAGAAATCTAAACATGATTTTTTCGACGCTTAGAGCCTCTAGCAAACAAGGTGATGAGGTATTCTTTAGTGATAATTATCTCATGTACTCCTCGATTTCCCCTCCCCCCCCCAACTCAAGGTGAGTTAGTCTTATACGGAGGTGGAAGGTTTTTCCGTTCTAGAACTAAACCTTTTTCTGCATATATTCTTAATACACAGATTTCTGGAAATCAATAGAGATGGCCTGGAACCATAAAAGAAACATCTACATGGAAAATTCCTCCGTTATTATTATGCTAACTGGTGCGGAAAGAACTGGTTGAGAGTAGACCACTGGGACTCATACATTTAACCGGAAATACACCTGCGAAGAATTTTTTTTTAAAACAGTACATTTTTATTCATACCGCACTCCTGTACACATTGGTGCTTATTACACAACCCTGTCATTCTGTCCATATAATAATCCGGAGATAGAATTTTAACGTGTACTTCCGGAATATGACAGTTTTATTTAGCGTGATATATTAGTTACATATTACATCCCTGAGAAGGTTTTAGCGCTTCCTGGCCCTCCGGAGCTATTAGCAATGTTATCGGCATCAGTAGAATGTAAATTTAAGGTTTGCGATGATGTAACAACTTGAAGCATGTCCATTTGGCATTGGAGATTCCAAGTCATATAACGAGGTATCTACTACGACATTTTACCCAAGGATAACTGGCTGCCATTCAGACTCGACCATTCATGCAATCTGGTGTTTTTATCCCCCCCCCCCCCAACATATTTTAATCTATTCATAACTGTATGGGTTTCTGCGTCGTTTGTCAGCTTGTATGGGCTTGAAAGGAAACGGAAAGAGGATAAGTTGGCGAGACAAGTTTGGCGAGTGGTGGTTATGAAATTTTTAATATTGTACAACCTGCAGGTGTAAATTCTATTTACGTTTTTCAAATGCCGTTGGGTTTTTTCTTTTTTTTTTTTTTTAATTTTTGAAATTGATGTATCATTTCCAGGTGCATCGATTGTTCCTTAGAAATACTTATTGAAACCAGTACAAAGAAGACTTTTGCTAGTTCGTCAAACATTTTACACTATTCACAGAATGTTTACAAAGTGCTTTTGTAAACACTCGGGTTGACCAGAGTTCTATTTCCGGATTATTATATTGGACAGAATGACAGGGTTGTGTAATAAGCACCGATTGAGACTATCAGCCCACTTATTGAAGGTTTGAAGTGCTTTGAAATGAATTTCGTGTTTGGTTTCTGTATTATCCAGCCAGTCGGCTACCTGCATGATTCTCGTTTTTTAAAGTGATTTCTATCCATGAAAGGCTTCCAAGTTAATATAAACAAAACTCGGAGGTCTCTGCCGTCATCTAGGCAGATGTAGTCGAGATTTACTGGCCTGTGTGTGTTTCTAGTCGGTCTCATATGGCTGATTGTTTGGATTTGCCGCCGAAGCAATTAAGGCCACGAGGCTGGTATATAAGGCCACGAGGCTGACCTCCAGTATGAAAGCTAGCTGTGTCCCATACGGACAATGAAACTGACGCATCGCCTAAAATCTTTCTTCAGATTGCTCCTTTGCGATTTTGTTCCTAAATTTAAAATTCCGTAAATTTTTAAATTGTGATTTTTAATTTTTTTATTCAGAAAATTAATTTTTTTTCTTTAGTAATTTAGTTTATTTTTTTAAATTTATTTCTAGCGTTTATATATTATTTTTTAGCTCTAAGTTTTATTTTACTCTTTATCAAAGTTTACATTTTAGTCTTTTTTTTTCTTTTTTTTTACAAATGTTTTTCGATGGCAAGATTGCAATGAGAAAACTTTTGAGGTAACCTTTGACATGCTTACAAAAAAAAAAAAAAAATAAATAAATAAAATAAAAATGCATTTTGTGAAGTACTTTCTGCTGTGTTAAAAAAAAATACAAAAATTAATAAAAAAAGAAAGAAAGAAAAAGAACACGATTATATATTCCTGTCTCGTACAAACTCGAAGTTTTTGATCTACCATCGTAGACCAGCCTTTGTTTCATTCTTCGTCTTCTTTCCTGCAATTCTCAGGCTGTTCTGAAGGTTTTTTTTTAATCCTCTCTGTTCCTAGAATGATATTGAAGGCATCAGTTTTTTCTTTCTTTCATTCTTTTTTCCAATGAAACAAAAATCGTGCATTGTTCTCCCCCCCTATTGATACCATAAGATGAAAAGCTTCAGGTAATTGATCCTTAGGGCTATCGGTAATGGAGAGTATTCCGATACGCACTCAGCTACAAGTTTCCCTTCTGAATACCTGTTTTTATCCCAAACTCTCTCCCCGTCTTACCCTTCTCCCCCCTTTCGAAATCATCGATGGCTTAATACGTACGTAGAGATGCAAAGCACCGTAATCACTGCGAGACACCTGTCATTAGAGTTAATTGTCAATCTTCGTGAGGCATCGTAACTGCGTGACGGACGGACGTGCCGAATTTCTGAGGAGCAGTGCGATTATTCTCGTGCGAAGGCACGAGACTGAGTTCTTGACAGTGATAGAAGTGTTTGCTTGGGAATCCGGGCGTGTGTGAAGTCATCTCCAGGTGTTGCGTAAACATCGCCGCATTCTAGAAAGGACATACGCAAAACGTGTGTCATCCTCAGGAGGTAAGACCGCGTGTCACGATGCACGTGAGGTCGTTGGGTCGGTCGATATCCCCCTTGGAATTCTCGAATTGAACAAAGGTGACTTAGATACGTCTATAAAACTGAAAAAATGATTAGTTATATTAATGTATTGAATTATAATAGTAAATAGACGTTAAGTGTTCTATAACAGTGTCGAATCCATTGTGATGAACCTGGCTGAACTTTCAATATTTGCGATCACCGGTAAGAAATGAACTGAATACCATTAAAAGTTAATTACACTGGTAATTGACCTATCGAAGACTTCCAAATGTCACAAATAGCCACTTCGATTTTTTTTTTTTTTTAATGCTAACCAGTTTGTAATAATAATAAATATGTTATGGATATTTATAAATGCATTACTAGTATTTTTTTAAACTCTCTTTGAATTTATTGCGATCGTCATGCTGATCCTTCACTGTTTAATGAATCCTAATAATGGCGTCATAAAAACCAAAGAGTATAATTGAGTACAGCTAAATCATTCGTCACGTTCTGCATGAAGGGTTACGCTTGCGACAACATGATTGCACGTTCTATGACGCGTTCATTTCTATGGCAAAACAGTTGATTTTCTCACAATTGTTTCAAAACGCATAAGATGCGCAGAACATCAGCGCACTTCACTCGACTGTTTGATACCAGTACACATGAATATATTTTCATCTTTTGACCTCCGATATTCAGGTTTGCTTTTCCAAATTTTCCTCGCCACTCAGGAATGTTTTAATAGCCTACGTAATTGTTTAAGATTGCTGGTCGTAATAGCATTTATTGTCATGAATTAATCATTTTACACATTATCATGACGTCCCATAATTTTATAATTATTATATCACTAAAATTTCCCTACTGTCTAAATCGTGATCAGCTAGTTTATGAACCCGTTTTTTTTTTTTTTTTTTACTTTAATGAATAGTTACGTAAAGCTCAAGAGGACCTGGTTAATCATGTGATTCTATTCCCTTTTTTTTTTTTTTAAATATTCCGAACTATATTTAAGAAAATACTTGACCTTTCCTTTGCGTTGTTTTAAATATACTCCAAAATCGCGTGATAAAGTGTATCTTCCGACTGTTCCTATGGGCTTCCATTAGTCTGTGTGTGTGTGTGTCTTACAGACAATAATTATTTTCTTGTCCCCTATTATTCACTGGGTATTTCGATTTCGTGTTTATGTGATCGATTATCATAAGGCTTAACCCCCCCCCATTGCCCTCCCCCACTCGTTCTCTTTGCATTTAGTTGTTTTTGCATAGTTATAATATAAAAGGATAGCGTGTGTGTAGCAAAAGTAGTTTTGAATCACGAAATGCAAATGATGCGGCAGCATCTCATCATTCTAAACCACGCCTCTGTCATTGAAGTTTGTCTGGGATTATCCTAAACCATTTGCCATGCTAGGAAGTAATCTCTCTGGGAAGTTGGCCTTTAATTAAAAAAAAAGAAAAAAAAAAGTTGAAATATATCCCAAGGGACTTGCGAAAAGAGAGTGGAATAAGAGAATACATTTTTGAATATATAATACAAACAGGGCAATTTTATGGAAGCGTGACGTCACATCCGTCTTAATCGACAACAGACTAAACCATTTTATATTATACAAATTAAAAAAAAATGACTATTCAGTAATTGGATATTCCTGGGTAATAAATATCAAACTCGAAGTATTTCCATACACAAATTATGGAAGATTCACACTACCAAAGTATAAAAACGATTAATGAAGTATTGCCTTCGTTCTAAACAGAGTAGTTTAGGGTAGTACGGAGGTCCAATGATGGATGAGGGACGATCACGCACCTCTAACTAGGATACTAAACATGCGAAGCAAAGATAAAATGCAGTGGTGAGAAAAATCTGTAATCTAGAAGATTATATTAGATTATCGATAATAAATTATAGGTTTGACTGGCCGAGCTGTTTGGATGTCATTTGTATCGATAGGAGCATCGCATGACTCCTCTCATAACTTAAGAGATGCATCTCGTTTCAAGTAGTCTTAGGGTGTCGCAATAAACTTGAGAGACCAGTCACACACCGAGTCTAGAATCGGTAGATTTGCCGAGTGATTAGCTCTTACTGTTGGAATCATTGAAATAAAGATTTAAAAAAAAAACAAGGATATAGATGCTGCAGATGGAAGCCTCACTAGAGGCTTGTAAGTCGTTCTTTAAATTATTCCCAATTTTTTGGTTTACATTATCGTGTTCAACAGACAGGTCTAGAGAATTTCGTATTTGCTATTCATTCATGTCTATATAAATAGCATTTTTTTAAACTATATTTATTAAATATGCAATATATATCGTACGGTTTCTTGAAAAAAAAGGAAAAATCCTGTTTCCCCTGCATGACACTAACTAACCCACCTTCAGTTGAAAACTCTACACCATACGACTAGTGATTATTCAAATCAGCGCCTAATGAAACCGAGAAAGAATCGGTTGTTTCAAACATCAGCTTGTCATCTGGGTGTATGCTTTGTAGTAGTGTGAGAGAAGGGATGCTATCGCAGTGGATTTCCCCTTTGGTGACGCGTCATTAATATACGAAACATCCTGACAGCCATAAATACCATAACTGTTAGTTCCTGTATTCTGTCGAAGGTCAGGTAGAGGTCGCTGTAGGCGGCGAGTATGCAGATATAGATTTTTATAAGTGTGCATGTACAATTGCGATGGTCTAATGAATGAATAGGAAACGGCTCGATTCACAGCAAGGAGTACAATCTATCGACAGAGGAAGTGAAGTGCACCACGGGACTTCCATACCCCCTAATAAAATATTTGCATTATTTGTGAATGTATTAGTGCATACCATGATATCTTGGTAAAATACGGATTATTTTTAGAAATAATTTTGAAACAACGATTTTAGAACATCCTGAAAAAAATTGGCTAATTTTTAAGCAATTTGGGTGGTCTAAATTAATTGCAGTCAGCAATTCCTACTCTTGAACTACTTGCTAATTGAAATGCACTGAGCTTGAACATTAATTAATTTAGTCGATAATTGGCTCGTCAACGGTTAATTACTCTAATATCTCCTAGGTGTTGTTATTAGTCCGAACAAGTAGTCATTCATTAAAGTTTTTTGAAACTGTGAAAAATTAAAAGGCACGTCGAAAAAAATTCTTGGTCATTTTTCATGTGCTCGTGACTGTTTGATGTTTCCGCAACTGGTTGCTGGGTATTGGAACAATTGGTGGCACTTGAATTTAATAAAAGCTTCCGTGCAGCTTGCAAAATGATACATTATATTACTTTAAAAAAATTCCCAAAAAAATGTTTTTGGATGTAGCGCTAGTTCGTCTATTCCTGCTATGTTTATATCAAGACAAGGTCATTGGTCTTTATTTGATATGCTGCTAATTTAAATGAGCTTAAGAAAACTTTGCATTATTAGGAAGCCTCCCATCCCTCCGAGATATTTCTGTATACTTGTTTTTAAGAGGAGAGTTCATTTATAGTATTGCGTCATCATTTAAAATAAAATACTTAAAATAAAAACACAACTTTCTTATTGCAACATGGTGAAATTACAGTAGGCGGCGCTAGTGTCGAACTTATAATATGCAACTTGGAATTTGTTAATAATCGTGTAAAAGTACATTTCGCTTTATATTCTTTGTTGCCAAACTGTATTTATATCAACACTAATCTTTAAATAATCTGTTTTGGTTCTCATTGCGTACCAGGAAGACAGCGCTTTCTGTTTCCGTGATGTTTATGCATGACTACGCAGATATCAAATAAATGTTTGGGAAACAATATAGATGTATTATCTTCCTTATGCATAACTGTAGGAACAGATACATCAGAAGGTCAGATATGTATTGTATTATTTTACAAAACACGCCAACTCGAATACAGCTACTTGAATAAAATGTTTTCATATGGTTGGTACCTAGAAAATTACCAAATATCCTCGTAGCATTTTATATGTAATGTTCGCTTAAAACCATCACAGAATGATGGTAAAAAATATGTATTGTTTATGTAATTATTATTTTATTATGTAATGGAGGGGAAGGGCGAAATGTAATTTATAATTATTGTGCTTTACTGGTATTTGTTTGCACAAAAACATACCTCACTGAAAAAACACAGATGAAGTAAGAAGCTAATCAATTCTATGATTCTATATTCATATTGAATTCAGCAGCAGCAAAATACAGCAATTACAACAAATTCTAGCAGCAGTAAAATATATATACAACAATATACTGCCCTAATGGTTTACATTGCTTATAGAAGCAATACAAAAATGATATTAATAACGGAAAGGTGTATTCAAAAATTTATGAAAACATTAAGAATTTTTTAAATTTTCATACTATTTTAAATTTTAACATTTAATATATAACTTTTCTTTCATATTTTATATAAAACCTAATTTTATTTAAAATTATTACACAAATAATGTTTACAAGCGATCATTGACTCATCAAGCACTTTAATTGCTTGATGAGTCAATTATTTATGTACATCTTTTAAAAAATGTAGTTTAAGAAAGAGATGAATTGAGAGATATAAGTGAAATTTCTCGGATCTAAACCTGTTTTGAGTTTTTAGACATTAAGTGTGTAAAAGAACAGTCAGTAACTGTAAGTTACCATATTATTTCCTTTTTTTTTTTTTCATATAGGGGGAGGAAAGCGCTTTTTCAATTCGTTCATTTCTTTATATGCAAGAATTTCTCAAGTACTTTAAAGGCTCTGATGTGTATACGCATCTCTTTGCCCTAAATTTTAAATTAAGAAAGTTCGTAAAAGATCTAAACGAAGTTTTATTTCTAGCCTATTATAAATAATTGATATATAGGGAAAATTCCCTTAGATTTCATCTATTTGGTAAAGAAATTGAAAGAAGAAAAAGTAATTAATCTTCCATATTTAGATTTACTATGATCTTAGAGTAGCAAATTGTATCTTAAAATACAAAGTATTTAAAAATTTTGTATTAAATATTTTATATCTATATTAATATCATTAAAAATATAATTAATAAATTTAATTTAACTTGTTATTTTTGTTTTTTTAAATGAATTTTATTGTTAACACCATTTATTTTAATAAATAATTATTTTTAAAATTGAGCGAGACAAAAATTTTTAGAATTACTTGAAATGCTACGTGTCATTTATCATTCTCTTAAGCATATTTTAATGTATTATGGTTCGAATAGAATATAAATATAAATATATTTTATTCCTGCCGATGCAACGGGGTTGCCTTCTTGGTTGGCGAGCGGTTAGCGTATCCGCTCTCCAGCCAAAAGGCTGCGGGTTCGAATCCTCCTGTGGGCATAAATGTTTGTGAAAATACTAGTGGAGGCGGTGGGCGGTAGATGGCGTTGGTATAGATAGATGATGATGGTATTGTGATTTGTTGTAGTTGATGGGTTGAGTGGTGAAGACAGAGAGCTGTAGAGTAGGTACCCTCCTTCGATCAGTCTTGGACTCCCTGGAGGAACCACGTATTAATAATAAATAATATTATTAATTATTAATAATAAATATTCTCCCTGCTACGTATTAGGCCTACTGGCCTGTTACAGAGCTATCTTTAGCCCTTCTAAGTCGTACCTGTTCCGTGGTGACTAGCCCTATGCCTCCCGGTATTTCTTATGGCTGTAACTGCGTATGTTCATGGGACCAGTTTGCTTACTTGCGGGAGGAAAAAACCCCAGATAAACTGGGGGGGGGGGGGAGAACCCTGCTGTTCACACCCAAGACTGGCTAACTTGGCTATGTCTGAAAAAGATCCTTAAACTCCTCACGTCAGCGACGGGAATCGAACCCAGGACACTCCTTTCCGAGGCCATCTACTGGCCGCCACCACTAGTATTTTCACAGACAATCACAAATATTTATGCCCACAGGGGGATTCGAACCCGCAGCCTTTTGGCTGGAGAGCGGATACGCTAACCCTCGCCAACCAAGAAGGCAACCCCGTTGCATCGGCGGGAATAGAAGAATATTTATATTCTATTCTGTTTAAAATTCTAAAAACTCCTTAAAAGAACTGGACGATATATTGAGTCCTTGACTTTTTATCCCGTCATCTGAATGAAGAAAATCTGTGTGGATTGGGTGGTGTTATTGAGCTAAAAGCTCTAGTCATGGCTGGGTAACGGCAATAGCCGAGCGTCAGTTAAAACTTCATTGGCTACAGCATTGCCATTTGTTACCCTTGAAGTCTTCAGAATTTTTGGAAACCCCCTGCCCTAAAATCTCATTGTCCTTATAAGGACTGGCTTAAAGGGGCGAAGCAAGAATGCTTTTCATCATCCAATTATCTGTAGAGGACAGTGTAGAGATAAGGTGTTATTGAGCTATTAAAGCTCTGATCATGGCAGGAGGGTAACAGCAATAGCCGAGCTTCAGTTAGAGCTTCATTGGCTACAGCATTGCCATTCATTATATCTTCCAAGCGTACAGGAGGGTAACAGCAATAGCCGAGCTTCAGTTAGAGCTTCATTGGCTACAGCATTGCCATTCATTATACCCTCCAAGCGTATTAATTAATCACCGCATCTCACGGTCGATCAATTGACAATTGACATTTATGTTTTTAGGGGTGAAGCAAGATGCTTTTCATATTCCCCGCTATCTGTCGTGGTTACAGTGAGGGTAAAATTTACGAGCAGTTTGCTCGCCCTGAATGGGCATGGAGATTACGTATCGCTATAGGAGGCTAATATAGTTTTTGGTCTTCTATATTTAAATATGTCCGTTGGCTCGTATGCTGCAGCTTGTTGAACCAAATCGTTGGGATGTGTGGACGTCTTTAGAAAAAATTTGGCAGCTAAGGATTGTAGATAAGAGAGAATATAGGGAATATTTGTGTCTCTGTGGAGTTGGCTGTTTCTAATATACCACGGGGCGTTCAAAATCATTCTCAAGCACTTGTTCTGCACTCGCTGTATCTTAATAATGTTAGTATTAGAGGTGTGGCTCCAGGCTGGAGAGGCATAGGTGATTATAGGACGAATCGACATCTGGTATAGCTGCAATTTGATTCTGTTGCTGAGTTTGCTATTTCTTTTAATTAGCGGGTAGATCTGAGCTATGGCTTTAGATGCTTTTGCACATGCAGACTTGATATGTTGGTTGAAAGATAGCTTTTTGTCGAGAATCACACCCAGGTAATTTGTTTCTTTCTGCCAGGGAATTTTAGTATTGAATAGTAACACATCTCCAGCAGGAGACATTGGCCTTTTTGAGAAGAGAACCGCTGAGCTTTTCAGGGGATTGACTTCCAATCTCCACTTGGAGAACCAACCCTCCAGCTTTAGAAGATTTTCTTGAAGCTTTCTAGTAACGAAGTGGGGTCTGAGAGATCTGGTTAGTATTGCCGTATCGTCCGCATACAGTGCTAAAATGGAAGTCATCGGATTGTGTGGGATGTCTGACATGTATACAGAAAACAGCAATGGAGCCAGTAGAGATCCCTGCGGCACTCCAGCAAAGATATGGCGCTGGGACGATGTAGAACCGTTAATTTTAACTTGCATTGATCTATTCTGAAGATATGAACGGATTAGATGAACCATTTTTAGTGAGATACCGGCTGAGATAAGTTTGTGCAGGAGTCCAAAATGCCAGATTTTGTCAAATGCTTTAGATAGGTCTAGGAATACCACACCTGTGCACTGGCGCCAGTTGTAGCTGGTGGTGATATATTCCACAATTCTGTGGATTTGCTGGGTAGTACTATGGTGTTGTCGAAATCCAAACTGTTCTTTAGGGAGGATGTCTAGGTCATTTACTGAGGTTTGGAGTCGTGAGAGGATGACCTTCTCTGCGACCTTACCCAGAGTGGAGATGAGACTGATTGGACGATAATTCTGCGGTTAGTGTGGGTCTTTGCCTGGCTTATGTATAGGAATCACATCAGCCATTTTCCAGGTGGAAGGAAAATAGTGAAGTCTTAAGATTGCATTTATTATATTGGTCAGATGCACTATAGCTTTTCGAGGCAGCAGCTTGATCACCCTGTTTGAGATGCTGTCAGGTCCAGGAGCTTTATTGTTCTTAAGTTTTTTAATAATATCATATAATTCAACAGGTGATGCGGGTGCAATATGATCGGCACTGGTGTCCGGGAGGTTTAGTGCATGCCTAACCTGTCTGTGGATTTTGTACAGATGATTGAAATCAATGTTGTTATAAGAAGGTTTGCACTGATCCTCAAGATTTTTAAGTATGGCTTCTGCCTTATCTGCATCTGTGTGGACTATGCCCTGGTTTGAGATTATAGGGGGGAGGGATCTGGTTTTATTATTGATATTTCTCAGTAGGCCCCCGGTCGATCAATTTACCGCCTCGCTCAATTTTAAAAATAATTATTTATTAAAATAAATGGTGTTAACAATAAAATTCATTTAAAAAAACAAAAGTAACAAGTTAAATTTAATTTATTAATTATATCTTTAATAATATTAATATCCATATAAAATATTTAATACAAAATTTGTATTTAAAAATTTTCTTCTTTCAATTTCTTTACCAAATAGATGAAATCTAAAGGAGTTTTCCCTATATATCAATTATTTATAATACGCTAGAAATAAAACTTCGTTTAGATCTTTTACGAACTTTCTTAATTTAAAATTTAGGGTAAAGAGATGCGTATACACATCAGAGTCTTTAAAGTACTTGAGCAAGAAATTCTTGCATATAAAGAAACGAACGAATAAAATAGCGTCCCCCCCATGTGAAAAAAAAAAAAAAGGAAAAAAAAAGGAAATAATATGGTTGCGAAGCTCATAGCCACTAGGCTAACCGCGCAGGGGCTGCTCGACAGACATCCTTTTAAGAATTGTTATGCGTGCAACAATTCTTAAACCTGTGTCTCCATATATATATTTTCTGCTAACGGTTGTAAATCTGTATAGCACAAACTACTACCGTGAGTGGCCTAAATATTTTATTTATTTTTTTTTTGGCATGACAGGAAACCGTTCTCTAGAGATTGAACGAAGGGATGGAAGGTGTATTGTTAATGACTTAAAAATGAACTGCAGCCAACTAGAGTAAAGATCGCGATTGACAGTGAGTATTCCACCAAAGAGTTTGACTGGGGGGGGGGGGATGACAGAAGTTAGCGTGATGAAATACGTAGTTTGGTGGACAAGGACTCCGAACTGCACAGATCCTTTTTGTATCCACTTTATGGATGGAAAAAGGGCTGTCATTGTGAGTGATCACAGTGCAGGGAAAGAAATTTGTATAGTTACTAAGGAACAACCTCTTTAAGCGACACGTTACGGAAGGATCTCCTGTTGCAAGAATATTAAGCGCGGTCATGATATCTGACTGTAAATCAGGGGATTGTTTCGCCTCCATCATACAGTTTTAAGTTGTGTGGTGTCAAAGCAGATGGGGTTTCTTTATAAGGGGGATAGCTGAGATTCTTGCACTATAGAGGAATTATTAATGCACGGGAAGTAGTCGAAGAGTGTTTGGAAAGAGCCGTAAATGACTGCATTCGCAGAATCAGGAGAATTAATCGCAGGGGAGGTAAATGGATGGACGAAATACAAAACTTGAGAATGAGCTACATCAAAAATAAAATACAGTGGACTGTATTTTATTAGCGATATAAAGAACAGGCGAGGTGAGTGTGATAGTCATGGTAAGGCAGATGTAATCAGCTGAACAGATCAAAGAAAATATGAGAGAATTGTTTGGCTTTGTGGCGAATAAAAGGAAGAATGATATTAAAGAATACAAACGGCAGGAAGGTGTCAAATGCACTGGAAATGCCGAGATATTTAGTTATTCACTTTGGTAAGGTACAAAAGCTGAGATAGAATGTAGATGAAAAAATAGAGGTATAAAAATTGCAAAAGCTTCATGCAAAGTCAACAGTGGGTTTGAACGATAGCAGCACGTGTCCTAAAGAAATGTGCTGGAGAATTAGCTATGTTCTTTACCTAGTTGTTTAACTTGGGTCTCAACACAATTCCTAATAAGTGGTAGGAGGACCACATAATTCTACTTACAAGATGGAACTAGAGCTAATGCAGGCAAATTATAGACCATTTTATGTGTCTGTGGAATAGTTATTAAGTATTAGAGACTGGTGAGAGATAACGCTTGGAGACGAGAGATTGCCATAGGTAAAAGCAGGTATATTTAAATCGGAATATTTGCCAGTCTGGTCAAGATGTTTTACAGCGTCCACTCAAGTGATTACAGACTCGGTGTACAAAATGAATAGTAGATATCCCACAGACATCAAAGAATGATGCATGGAGGAGCTGGATCTGCGAGAATGAGAGTGACTAGTTGAGTACCATAGGATTCTTTTTCTCCTTGACTACTCCAGTTTAATTTGCATATTAATGACATGTCTTCCTCCTTACCATGTTCATTCCACTATATGCGGATGATGCAAAGTTTGGTCTAGCGATAAAGATCATATCTAATACACAATTCTTGCAGGCTGGCTTGAACAGAATTATATTACTGGAAGTAGTTGAAACTACAGACCCACGGGCAATGATGTAATGTATGTTATAACTGCATTGTTAAAATGAACATTAACTTGTAGGAATGTGGAAGTTCTTCCCACTTTACTAAGCCTTGATAAGATCACACGTGGATTCTGTGCTCAGATATGTCACCTGGGTTTCGTGAAGATGAAACAGTCGAAAAGATCTAGAACCGGCTAACTAAAAACAATATGGCTCGTGGAACTTTATGTACGAAGACAAACTGAAGGAATGTGACCTTCAAAGTTTTAAGGAAAAGAGAGAGAGTTCATACAAACTAGCTTTATCAAAGCTATATGGAAGCTGAGTGAGGTCAGGAAGCCATGTGAGGTTCTTTTCGTGGCGTGTAGTCAGTGAATGGAATAAGCTTCCAGGGTAATACAGTGTGGTGAATGTTTCCTAGGTATGACAGGCCCTGTGGGATTACACTTTCAGGTATCCCCCCTTCCTCAATGAGTCCCTATCTCCCTCGGAGACACACACACGAAATAGATCATTTTTATTTATAACTGTATTTGGAAAAGCCTTCTGGAGACATATCCCCGGTGCTTTTATGTACGTACAGGAATAATCTGATATAATTGCAATGTTTACACCCAGAGGGGGGAAACCCCCCCTCAAAAAAAAACACTACAAAATTTTCCAAAAATCTTTTCCTAATTAAAATTTATTATCTGTTTTATTTATGTTGTGTCTTCTATTTCTATACTACTTATGAATTAGCGATCATCACAGATGCTCAGTCATAGGTCGTATGCGATGCGTAGTGTGTGTTGTGTTCTCAAATCGTCTACTCAACTCTGCCCCCCCCCCTTCCACCCAAGATTAAATCCTGAATGCGCTACTGTGTGGAGGCTAAAGTAATATGATTCAAGTCAAAGTAATATTGGTTCATAAAATGGTTCATTCGTTATCTCAATGCGATACTTGAGTCTTGAGCTTACGACGCTGAGTTGTTGTTTGTACAGCCAACCGCTAAACGTAATCCTACAGTAATGTTGTTTGTTACACAACATTAATTAGATCACGCTTTTATTTTTATTATCATAATAATCAATCAGGCTGCTTCCTCGTGTGTGGTACGTACCATCAAAGATGTGATAGTTCATTTTTCTGTCTCTTCCTTATTTTCACTTCCTCATTGATCTTATAATTGCCGAAACTGTGATATGCCTTCAGTATAATTTTTTTTTATCTTTTCTTTCTGGCTTCCGGAATTAAGTTTTGTGTGTGTGTGTGTGTGTGTGTGTGTGTGTGTGTGTGTGTGTGTGTGTGCTTTTGTCCTCTGGCTACCTTCAGGCTATCACGAAGATAGCGTGATTGAATAATTGACGTTAAGTGTGAGAGAAAGGAGTGGATTATTTTTTGTCCCTGATTTTTTAAAAAAAAAATGGGGGGGGGGGGAATGGAAGGTTTAGCGACAGTAAACCTTCCATTCCTCCCCCCCCTTTCGCCTTTATACTTCCAGTAAATGGAAGTATAAAGGCGAAACTAATCTTCCAGGAAGATTCTTATTTTTCCGAGACCTTCAAGTGATGTCTGTTGTGTGTGAATGAAATAAATGAATCGTCATCTGCATAAAAGAACGAACAAAGAAGTGATATCAAGAGAACCTCGGTTCCGCTCTACTTAAAAATACCCAGAGAGCAAATAGAGACCCCGGGGTTGGAATGATTTCGAAGGAGGATTTGTGCAGTTCGTGCCGTTTGCTAATGGATGAATCTCATTTCGGACACAGGAACAACAATTCACTTTTCTGCTGGATCTGAGTTAACCAGTCTCAAAAGCTTCCTATGCAGGTTAATAATAAGTATTGAATATAAAAATATACAAACGTCGTAGAATATTTCCACTGATCACCAGTATTAATGATAATCATTGTAAGTCTTACTCATTACACCCTTACTTTCTGTGTATAAGGTTTCTGATTTTTTAAATTCATGTGGTTGTTGCTCGTCCTTTCCCTCCCCCCCCCTCTACGTTGGTAAGCCTTGTTGAAGTTGTTTATATTCCCTACAAGGGAAGTACTATTGCAGTAAAATTAGGGTGTATTTTACTTTTTTATATTATGTTGTTGGTGAGAGAGAAACACCGAGGTGATCTCATAGATATGTCGCAATGGATTTGAATAATTTATTTTGCGTGTGTGTGTGTAGAGGGAGGAGACGGCCAATTAAACATACACACCTAGCAGATGGCCGTGAAACTGCGATATCCTTTCGCCCACTTGACAAAAGATACGAAAAGCTCGCCGTGCGTGTGCCAGCGACTGAGACGTCATGCTCTGTTCAAAGATTTATTCCGCCAATGCTTATATGTAGGCCGTTACGGATGTAGAACACCTCACTTTCTTCTGTTCATTTATATTAGTTACTTCTGATTAGTATTTTATTTATTTATTTTTATTTTATTTTTCTTCACAGAGTTCCAAAGATGAATTTCCGTCTTCTGTAGGAATTACATCCTCTTGTGGGCTTTCCGAACAGATTGCCATGGAAACAGACTTCAACAATACTACGGAGGTGCCACCTATGAACTGCACTGACTTCGACAACTGCACCGCATTCGCTGACCACGTGCGAGTTCGCCGCGACATCTGGGTGATCCCTTTGATCTTGCTGTCCACCATCAACGTCTTGGTGATCGGGTGCTTCGAAGTGTTCGTGCTCTACAAGTCATGTCGCAGCCGTCGTCGACACGTGTTCCTCGGCCAGATGCTGCTTCTAGGACTCTTCTTGTGTTCGGCTTTGGGATTCGCCTTTGCCCTGACGGACCACTGGGTCACTTGTGCTCTGACCCGAGTGGGAATGGGACTGGCGTACGTCTTAGTGTTTGCCACGCTACTTGTGAAGTGCGTCTTCCTGCTTAGTCTGCACGTGGGAATTTACCTCCCCACAGCTTTCCAGGGACTCCTGTTGTTCTTTGTGGTGGGCGTCCAGGTGGTCATCGCTGTCCACTGGCTGGTCTTCCGAACTCCAGATGTGACACTTACGAACGGGTCAAACGGCAGCATCGTGCGAGAGTGCAACGTCTCCCATGGCGAAGCTGTGATCTCTTTAGTGTACAACATGTTTTTGGTGCTTCTGGTGACTGCCTTGTCCATCAAAGCCAAAGGACTACGCGAGAACCATCGAGAAGCCACTTTCATCGGCAGTGCCATTGGACTGATCATCCCCACGTGGCTGGCGTGGATCCTGGTCACTTTGTTAGCGGACGAACGCTACAAAGATGCCGCCATGGGATTCGGAATGGTTATCACAGCCAGCGTGATATTCTTGATAATGTTCTTGCCCAAAGGCCGACAACTCGCTTCCATGGGCAAGGAACGTATTTACATGGAGGACAGGGACGGGATCTCGTCCGCCAATCATTCCATGTACACGCCCTCCTTTCTACATATGAAGCCCAGCTCAGTCCTGCTCAACAAGCCAAATACGCTTGCTAAACAGCCAACGGTGCCAGGAGAAAGAGGTAATTTTTTTTTTTTTTAAATTTCCACTTAATGAAACATGCATTTCTGCTAATGTAATTGTTTCAAATCCTTTTCTTTGTGATAAACATGTCCCAAAAAGAGAAAAAAAAATTGCCCAAATTCCTTCATTAAAAACAAACAAGGTCGGGTATTAGCATTATGTTGATGATCACCGATTATCTTTTTCGTACCAGGTAAAAAACTGATTAATTTGCACAGCTGATCTCATAGTAACACGCATGCGCAGAGTACTACAAACCATCTCGATAAATTTTTATTATTTTAAATGGTCAGCTATTAAAGGTATTTTATTTGGATGTGTCTAAGCACCTGAAAAACCTAAATTAAGTGCATGAAATAAAGAAATTTCTTGGAAGATACGAAAGATTTATATTCCGATTGATTATCTGTGTGTGTGTATGGGGGAGGGGGATAGTCATACCCCTTCAAAGAGAGAATATACTGTCAGTAGTGCAGTAAGAATAGCGACACAACCATTGACCGAAGCTAACTACGTATTATCCGTCTACAATTAAAATAGCCACTCGATCAAAACTGCATGCTGGGATATGTAGTACGAAAAGCCATTAGGTGTGTTGGCACAGCGGGAATTCTTCAAAAGCTTCAGAACGTTTCAAAGGAACGAAGTAGTTAAATTCCATTAGAATGTGTTGGACCAGTCGTAAGTTTCGAATGATTCTCCTGAAGACAAATGGAACCTGTTTGTCCTGTTCTGGAGGCCTTCCAAATCCCACTTATTGTTACCATTATCAGAGTTTTAGATACCGTCTGCATTAATCAACACAAAGCGTTTGACTCTCTCTCTCTCTCTCAAGAGGGGGGGGGTAAGATTTATATTCCGTTGCTTTCGCATTTACAGCAGTAAGCAGACACTCCTTTGCCGCTCCATCAATCTGGGTTTATCGTGACCCCTGAAAATACATCTGTGATATTGCATCTTGAATTACGCCGCGAACTCGCCCTCCCTAAAGTGCTCTGCCATTGAGTGTCTACTTTTGTGTTTTACATTCGGAGAAATGATCAATTGTCACGAAACCCGATTCGTTCTTCTCTTTAATCTTCGAGATGCTGATCTAAGGTACAAGGTGTTAACGACCTGGGGGCCCACACTTTGGAATAATTTGATTTACTTGTTAGTTTTCCCCTCTTTTCATTTGCTTATTATTTTTAATTTTCCCACAGAGAAAAATAATACGTAAAAAAATCGGTAAATTAAACTCGAAAAAAAAACGCATAAAATATATTTTTTTTTTAATAAAATGGCAATTAATTTTTATTTTATTATAACAAAGTAGCAATCATAACTGTAAATCCAGTTCTTTTCTGAATTCCTCCCCCATTAACCTAATTTGCAGTGGGTAGCAAGAAGTGGAAGATATCTACAAGAATGCGAAGTCGTATATTTTTAAGAATGTTGGCTTCCTGATCTAAATTTATACTTGCTGCATATTTCGTTTTTATAAGTAACTTTTTTTCGTGAATACTGTTTTGACACATTTTTAGTAAAAACCGGAAAAATATTCAAACATTTCTTCCTCTCTTTATTTTCATGCCGTTTAATTATTCTTTTATCTATTTGTAATGTCATTCAAGCTGTGGATCAAGAAATTTTCATGTATCCTGGAGGAAGAGTGTGGCGTTATACTTACAGTCATCATCCCCAGATGGCACCACATGACCACCTGCATTGTTTTCACCCTGAGAGGCCTGGGCAGAAAAAAGCTAATGTAACCTTCAGTCGAACACCGCTATATTAACGTTAAGGTAAGCGATGGTGTAAGATGATTATCAATTAATAGATTACATTTCTATTTATGTTTTTTATTGTTATGAAATAGTAATGCAGAGTGAGATTAATGTAGATTGTTGGTGTGATACTTAATAAAAGACATTCGTAAAGTGCTAGGTAGATAAGGGGGGGGGGATGTTTTATGAATAGTACAATAATACTAAAAGAAAAATTCTGTATTTGAGGTAATATTTCATCTAACTAGTAAAGAATTTAAAAATTTAGATATATATAGTTGTAATTGTTAAACTCCAATCTACACCATAAAATTTATTCCATAGTGAAATATTAAGATCAAACATGGTATATGAAATCCAGGGTAGCGGATGACAATGCTGTAGCCAATGAAGTTTTGCGTCCATCGCTCAGTTCTAAGAACTTTAAGAATATGGTAATTTAACTCGATTTTTTGAGACCAAATTCTTCCATTAATTGTTCCAGGTTGTAGCGTTGCAAAAAAGTTTTACTATCTTGACATTGGCAAACGTGCCAATTTTATGAAAACGAGTATCCTCACATTCATGATTAAATTCTGTCACTAAGCCAGTATGATACGAATTGTATTCACAAGCGTACATTGAAAATCCCCCACACCTCTGATCACACGCACTCGCGCAAATACCCCAAATTTCTCTTAAAATTTGGAAGTTGAGGAACAACAAATTATATTTTATGTGGCATAGGTACTAATAAATTGCTTATAATTGAACTGATGTCTATATATTCAAATTGTTTCTATTTTTGGAGAATATATTTAGGCTTAATTCTCTTATAAATTATGCAACTCCATCCTAACTGTGTGATGTTGCATTTGCGACAATAACATGTTTTTATCGTTCTTTTTAGCAATCCCCGATTGATCTCTCTTGTCAAGAACCTACAAAGTTGTCTATTTTAATTGATGTACGTGGATACATACCAGCAAAGCAGAAAGGGTGAAAACAGGATACACTAGTCCCATTGCAAGGTTTGGACACACATTTTTTTCCCCTCTCCCCTGCTGCTAATCAAACGTTCCAGACAAAAGCGTCTTGCAAAAAATAAAATAAAAATTATCCGACTTCTAATGTGTAGGAAACATACAGCAAGTTAGACTGTAGTTTGATTTTCAATAAACAATTTTAAATCCAATGAATCAACTTACTTTTAAATATTGTAATACCAGTGACATATTTTTAAATAATTTAACTTTTGATTCAGGGTTACAAAATGCAGAAAAAAAAATTGTTCACAAATAATTCAGATTGTAGCTGAGCGTTGTGTTTTTAGTTAAATCTACGTTTGGAAGTAGCGTAGTTGGTAAGTCTGCGTTGCATTAGAATCTAATTTGGCACCGTTGGTTTAAATATTAGAGAAATAACAGAAGAAACATGCAGCAGAAATTAAAGTCAATTTTTTTTTTTTTTAGACTAATCGGTCTTAGCGAAATGACGATCTTAATGATACGTTATTGTCAGTCATGGAAGGTCGTGCAAAGAACTTCTTTTTTTTTTTTTTTAATTTGCATTTAGCAAAATGCGAAGGTATCCAATTCATTTTGTTCGTACAGACTCGTGATAAATAATTTTTTTATTTGTATTCGCAATGTTAACAATTTTTTTTGAGCCAGCTTAATTTTTTGATTCCATCGGACTATCTGCAACGACAAACCACTTCGAAATTGTGGCTAAAAACAACTTAATATTCAGATGTATGTTTATAATTTGTTCATTGGAGAATCAAAAGCTGAAGGAAGAGCGTTCAGACTTGATTTGTTTGCTTATTTGATTTTAACGTACAGTGACATTGATTAGTCAATGCTTTGTCATCAAGAAGATGGTGGTGTAATTATCACACTGTGAATAACGAGTCTCCATTTTCCCGATGTTTGTTCGGTGTGCGCGATATTTACTACCTCTCTCGTAAGGATTTACGCCTGGAAGGAAGTTGAGCTGCCGGCAGTTTCCTTTTGTATTAAACAGGAAATCCACGGATGTTTGAATGTTCAAACATCGACAGGCTGTTTGGAAGAATTAAAGCAGATGATCATCGCAGTCTTCGTATTCATGAGTGAGAGTTGTCCAAGACGAATGAATCTTGGCAAAGACGCGGTTGAACAACGAATCAGATCAACAGTCCTTGTTAGGAATTTCACACTTCGACCTTCTCTCTTTTTATTTCATTCATTTCTTTATTTTGGTTCAACGGAACGCTATCTCATTTGATCTTCTTCTTTCACTTCCATCCATTCTGAAAAAAAGAAGAGCGGAGTATTCAGACATTTCTCGGAAGGGGGGGGGGGGGTGGACACCTGACAGGTGAGTTCTGGACGGAGCTCTCCCAGACGTTAACCCTTCGTACGTCTTGCACACAAACTTCAAAATCGCTGCCCACAGCGACCACTCCTTTTGTTCCTTAAGTGGTGACCTCCTCGTCGTATGGAGCGTTCTCATCTCACGTTTCATTCCGTCGGCCGTGCCAACCGTCTGTTGCGTGGGAGGTCACTCCGCAGCCACGCGAAATGCCAGGTTAGCGTTTCGCTTCCACCGACCTTTTCAAAGCGGCTTACTGACTCCCCCCCCCAAGGGTTTTTTTTTTTTTTTTTTCCCCTCCTCCTCCTCTTGGCGGTGGGTTTTTGTGAGTGCTCTTTACGTGCGCCGTTAACGTGACCACGGGCGGGTTTTATCGGAGGGAACGAGTCCGCTAGCTCGTTTGCGGAGCTATCGTGTTGCGGAAAAATGGGGAAAGTTCGCAGCGAAAGTAATGTTAATAGGAAAAGAGACGGGAAGGGGGGGTTAAGGAAAGAGGACGGAGAAACAGAAGGTGAGCGAATGTCAGATTAGAGAGAAAGAAAAGATGGTTGCACGACTTCGTTTAAGTAGGTGGTTCACCTAGCAAAGCAATGGCTTTGCTCGTGCTACAATCAAGGAAAAGGATTCTTGGAGCTATTTGTCTCCACCTTGAATATATTTCCTTTTTCTGTCCCTCCACGATACGTGCTGACATGATTTCAGTGCGGTCAGAGATCTTTAAGACATAATTCCAAGATCGAAACAGAGCTTCGCATCCTACAAGTGCTGCGAAAACAAGATCTGAGCTTGCATCTTAAAGTCTCGCTTGCAGTTTCTCAGTTAGGCTGTTTACAACGAAGACACTGCAGACTTTTAATCTGGCACATGCGATCAAATATCTTCTTCCTCCTAATATGGATTTTAGGCCAAAGTGGCCTGTTCCGATCCCATGCCATCTCTTTCTTGGTCTTCCGATTCTTCTTTTTCCACTTATTTTGTGTCTGTTGTTGTCCATCCGATTTAAATATTCTATCCATTTTTGTTTATACTATCTTATGTAGTAATTAGTTGGTTTCATTTTCAGGGATTGTAAAATTTCTTCGTTTGTTTTATGGTCCCACTTGGTATATCCTGCTGTTTGAATTCGTTTTTCATCTTTCCTTTTCATGGTCCATGTTTCGCTTCCGTATAGTAGAGTTATTTTGACAAGACATGGTATAGTCTGATTCTAGTGTGTTTTTGTACTAGGGATGGCTTAAATATATTATTTATTATGCCATTTACTCTGAAAAGTTTGATATTTTGTGTCTGTCTTTTCTTCTTCCTATGATAGATCGCATCCCAAGTATCTGAAAGTATTTACTTGTTCTAATATTTTACCATCTATCACTATTTTACTTCTTATTGGGTTTTCTCCTTTGAATGCCATTATTTTTTTTTTTTTTTTTTTTTTAGATATTTTCATATTATATTCCTTTGAGATATCATTTAATGATTTTAGTTATCTTTTGTAAATCATCTTCTGATGTAGCTGATACTATTTGATCATCTGCAAACAGTAGTGTATCTATCTTCATTTGTGGGGTTGTTTGTATTCAGATGTTATAATTATATATATATTGAAAAGCAGAGGTGAGAGGGTACATCCTTGTCGTACTCCTCATGATATATATCTTTCCATTCTGAGATGTGTTCTAATTTAACTGCTATTTTATTTCCTGTATATATTTCTTGAATGGATCGTAAAAGCCGGTTTAAATCGGTTAATATTTTAAACAATTTTTGTCTACTAATTTTGTCAAAGGCTTTTTCATAATCAATAAAGGTCACGTGTGTTTCTTTTTGAAATTCTCTTCTCTTTTCTATTAATTTTCGAATAAAAATTGGATCTATGCATGATCTGCCTTTTCGGAAACAGTAGTTTGTCCTCTACAATACTGCTTAGCTTCTCTTTTAATATTCCTGCATATATTTTATATCCTGTATTTAGCAGACTAATTTCCCTATAGTTATTACAATTGTCTTTATTTCCTTTTTTACAGATTAGGATAACCAGTGCTTATTTCCAAGAGTTAGGATTTTTTCCGGACATCCAAACCATATTAAAAAATTTTAGAAGTCTTTCATTAAATTTTTCACCTGCATTTTTGTATAGTTCTATATTTATATTGTCTTCTCCTGGTGTTTTCCTATTTTTCATCTTCTTTATTGTATTTTTCATTTCTAACATTGCGATATTTTTTGAACACGGGTACCAGTTGATGCCGTAGTAATTATGTGGAATTTCTTCCTAATATTTTTAAACTTGTCATATGAGCTGTAAGTTTGATTTTGTTTTAAGTAAGTCCGGCACAAATTATACGGGCCATAGGCTATAGTTTTTTCTTAAAACAGATGGCGCGTCACCTTTATCTAGGGGGGGGGTCTCTAGGGGTAGTTAGAATAACCGCTACGTCCTTCATTTGTTATTCACCCTGGTCTAGATCCCTCCAGGATGTGATGAATCTTTCTTTAAGGGCTATTTTCAAAGTTATCAGGTCTTCTACGGTGGTGGGAAAGTTTTTAACTCTGTAAAACACAAACCGTCTTCAGAATACTGCAATTAACAAGTCCTGTTGTTTCATTGATAACGTTTTTGATTTCGTGGCAAATACTATCCTCGTGTTAAAGCAATTATTGCATTTTAATACGAGTTTTATTATTTTAATATCGCCTAATAATTTAATTTTAAGCTGTTTTTAATACTATTTACAATATTTAATTGTTTCTAAACCCGATTTAGTACCCCCCACACACACACACCGCCGCCCTTGGTGCAGGCTTATGAATACGTTTTTCTTTTCATTAAATATTTTGCAAATAATTCTTTTAATAGTTAATAACAAATTTAACGTGCAAATAAGAATGACGTATAAAGAAAAATTAACACAGTCATACGTTCCAAATTGCATAACTATCAAGATATCCGAGTTGTCTTTTCACTGTGTGTGGCTCTACAATCGCAGTATTTTATGAATTTGTGCGCAATTTGGGAATAATTCTTGTAATTGTTTGATAAAATGTACGTGTAAATAGGAAATGCAACATCTTAATTTTATTAGCGCCAGAAAACGTTATTACTCGTCTGGATATAAAAACAGTTCAAATAAAACTCAATTTATGACAGTTTTGGAATTAACTCTCAGGATTCCGAAGTTGTTTAATCAACACGATGCATAAATAAATGCAAGAGATGCTGCAAATTACGCGATTGCAGTTAGTGTCTTGATATTACTTTCACATAAAATCGAGTCCCTCTCCGCTGCTGGAACCTTTATAGCTCAGTCAGTATCGGACACCTGTCGGTTAGGAAAACTTCGAAATACGTTGAGGTCTCGAAGAACTTTTATAGCGGCTTTTCAGCTGAAGGTGAGGATGTGTCCCACCCGGGTATGAAAGGGATCTTCCTTCCAGCAAAATGATGAGAACACGCAACTAATACACTGCCTCATAACCTTAATGACTCTTCAGCCGAAATTCTAAACACCCCATGAGGATGTTCACACTTTGAAAGACACTGAGTTTAAATAGATGAAAAGAAATTATAATCTATTGAACATTTAAATAACTCCGAGTTGAATTTCCACTTCATTTACAGGGTCTTTAGTTATGAACATGTTTATTGCTTCTGAACCTCAGTAAAAGCGCTTTTATTTCGGCGACTATTTACGGACATTTCTTCTCCGTTTTCCAATGTCCTCATTAAGATTCAGTTCACTTTTCGTTTTTCCCTCAAAACCCCGTCAAGACGACTTACCACGTGATTCATCTTTCAACCTGTTAATCCCAAAGGCTCCAGTGGCGCTATAAAAATGTTTAGAGGTGATCGGACGTTTTGACGTGACGTCGTAAAATAGCTGGTAGTTCACACGTTCTTCATTCATTCTCAAGGGCGAATGCTTTGGCTCTTTTTTATTCTTTTTCTTGTGTGTGTAAATCCGACAGAGAAGGATCTGTAAAACTGTCCATTTATCATGATCAAGAATGTCGCCAGTAATCTGACTCTTTTCACACTTGCCCCGAAGACATCTTGGAGACTTTTTCGCCATCAGGTGTCATTGTATTGCGAGCGAAAAACAGACCGAGATGAAGAGATAAATTCCCGCAAGACGAGAAAGGTGTATAGCATTGACCTTCGCGATCAGATCAACTCTTCATTATGTTTCAATGTGTCGGATGTTATGATAAGTTCTTTCATGGATTTCCGGTTAAAAACAGGCCGCTTCAGTGACTGACCTCACTTCTGCCAATGTGGGAGACCTTGTTTGGAACCGACTCACCCACACTGCCCATTTGGTTTAGGAAAGCAATAACGTGCACAGAATGCAACACTGCCAAGGAAAGAAAAGAGGATGTTGTCTCTTTGTGTGGTGCAATCCTCTTTCTTAGTCTGAAAAGAAAAGGAACCTTCCCATCAAGGACCGAATTTTACGCATAAGCTGTACGAACTATTGCTCAGGGCGTTATATTATAAAGGATCTTAGCCTCAGTATCTTCTTTTTAAGATACTTTTATAACCATTTTTGGTTATAAACCTCCTCCGTCTTTCTCTGTTGATAGCTTCCCGATGCCAATCATCTCGACTAGGTCATCCTTCCATCTTCTCTCTGGTCTTCCAGACATTGATCTTTCTTCATCTGAATGCTACTGGATGATTGTCTTTGTCCATCTGTCGTTCATCATTTTTGCACTGTCCTGCTCATTTCCATTGTAATTTTAAGAACGAAATCTAAAATTTCCACTGTAAATTTTAGATTATCGATACGGAGGCCCCCGGTACAGTAGAGACCTCTTTAAAAATGATAGGTTAGGGATGACAACCTTAAATACGACCCAACCTGCCACATCCGAATGAGACTGTCTAACCTACCTTCAACTGAAAATGCCTTTTATGAATATTTTGTATTGGGTTCGAATCTAGATTAATAATATAGAACAAGTGGTTATTCTCGCTTATGAGTTAATATATAACGATCATTATCTTGCGGTACTCACCTTGCATATATTTAAAGTACAACATAAATTTTCGGCTATATAATCTCAAGCACGTTGACGTTTGATTTCGTCACCAGGTGGAGTTCCAGCATAAATCTAATTGTGAACACAGGTCACAGAGAAAGCAACCGTCTAGTACAAATCGTCTGGGCAGTGATATTAGGTTAATAAGGGCCAGCAAAATCTGTAAGGCATACAAATGGGTACATTGTCTCACGATACTGTAAATATTTGGGTTGGAAGACGATCCCAATCGCTTTAATGCCGTAGTTTATTGTACGACCTTACCTATTAAATCACTCGGGTGAAGACGGTGCTTGCGTCCCACTCGACGTCAAGAAATACCACGTGATTTCCCCCCCTCCCTCCCCTTATCCGGTTTTCAGTCAATTGCTTCTCCCAGAGGGTATTCGTCTGAGGAATTCTGGGAATTTTTATGGACGAGCACAATCTGATAAATCATTTATCACGAGGACTTCCTTGATGAGGCATAATAGACGCAACATCTTCGTAGATCTGACCAGCTTGAAATTAGCATGAAGATGAAATCGTCCATTATGGCTTTCCCCACTACCAGATCTTAATTTAAGGGCAAGGATCTGTCCCTTTTTATCTGCCATAATTTTTCGTTACTCTACCTTCAGCATAACAGCAATTACGAAGTTGTTTAACTTCGTCCTATTAATTATAGGAAAGCGAATGATAGAGGGCGTCTTTGTCCCGTCTTCAAAACGACTTTCCGCGTGTTTTTGCTAATCAGCATTTCCTATTTGTTGCTGGTGAAAATGAATCGAATGTCAAAATCAAGTTGATAAATCTGTCGAGGCATTTTAGGTGAGTTGAACGATTGGTTTTAGAGAATGAGATAACCTGAACAAAAGATTTAAACCAATCATCTCTACTAAGTCATCCTTCCATCTTCTCTCTGGTCGTCCAGGCATTCATCTTCCTTCATCTGAATGCTACTAGATGATTGTCTTTGTCCATCTATCGTTCTTCATTTTTGCAATGTGTCCTGTTCATTTCTATTGTAAGAACGAAAGATTTATGAAGATTTAAACCAATATCATTCATTCTCTTAGGTAATTTTAGTTTAAATGCTGGTTTTGTTAGTTTCCAAATCTATTGAATACTAACCGAAGATCGTTTTAAATAATTTCGCTACATCTTCAAAATACAGTTAAATATTAATAAAAAAAAAAAAAAAGGATACTCTAAAATTAAATACTTTATAAAAATATGAATTATTTTAATTCCCTTAATTTATTTAAAATTACGCATGTTTATCAATATACCTTTTCGAAAAATTTCAATAGAATAAATAAAATATGCAATCTCTTTCCAAAGTGAATTTTAGGAGAAGAGTCCATTTTAGGACTTCCAGGGTAGCGGATGGCAATGCTTGTAGCTAATGAAGTTTTAACTGAGGCTCGGCTATTGCCGCTACCCAGCCATGACTAGAGCTTTTATCTCAATAACACTCCATTCACACAGATTTTCTTCATTCAGATGACGGGATAAAGAGTGAAGGACTCAGTCCATCGCACAGTTTTAAGAACTTACGAGCTTTATTTATAGGGAACGTAAAAAACCCTGGGAGGGTAATGGATGGCAATGCTGTAGCCAATGAAGTTCTAACTGGGGCTCGACTATTGCTGTTACCCTCCTGCCATGATCAGAGCTTTAATAGCTCAATAACACCTTATCCTTACACTGTCCTCTACAGATAACGGGGAAGATGAAAAGCATCTTGCTTCTCCCTTTTAAACCAGTCCTTATATAAGGAGTGTTATATTTGAATCTGATAAGCTTTATTTCCTACATCTTTTGCTTCTGATGTTTTCTGCTTTATTAAAGTTCATTATTATGAGATACTTTGCGTGTGTTGTTGGGTTATCCCTTTGTTATAAGTCGATAGAAACTATGCTGCTAATTGGAATTTTTCTTTCTGCAAGCAAACTCAGGTCTTATCATTATAATTGAAACAGGTCTGTATTCCGATAGAAAAACTCCTTTTGGCATGAGTCGAAAAAACTTTTCCCCTGATTGTCGCGAGTTGGAAGAACTAATAAATTCAATTGATTTAAGTGATTCAATTGCCTCAGATGGCGTATTTAGACACCTTACGTCTTTTTAGCAGAGGCGATGGTCGTTTTTTTCTACCCGTGTTAACACCCAAACAGACAATGGCCTTGTTATTATTATTACGTGACACCTCAGGAGTCCAAAGATTCATCGAGGGAAATTGGAAAGCATTGCTATTACTGAAACTCTGATTGAAATGAGTTTCAAGTAAACTTTATCGTTACCTGTCTGGTGATATAGCAGTGAAAAAAAACTGCTAGCTAACGCACAAGTCATTCTCTCTACCACAAATGTGGTAGAGAGAATGACTTGTTCAAAAGTGAAAACATCCATTGAGTGGAAATCATGTAAAGCAAACGAAATGTATTCACGGAGAGGGGATCTTTGGAGATGTAAACAGCAAGGTGGAAAATTAATCCCAGTCATATGGAAAATTTTGGGGGAAATAATGCATGGTTTGTCTTCTAGAAACGACTAGTCATCACTAACATGTTTCAATATAAAGATATCCAGAAATTCTCATGGAGAGAAGACACAAAGGAAAAAAAAAGTGTAATCAGCAGTTAAAAAAAAGACAGAAGTTGAGCAGCATTTAAGGGTGAAGCGCAAAATGAACTGCACAAATATTATTCAAGAAAAAATTCGAGTACGAAAACAAGAACCAAGAAGTTTGGAGTTCCAAATTGCTATTGACTCCAAAGATTCGGAGCCTCAGTAGCAAAGTGAAGATAACATGCATACTCAAGGAGCTTGAAGCAGTCAAAGCAAAGAAAATCTCTACCAAGTAACTGAGAAGTGAGAGAAATGCAAGAGTTAAGTGTAAACGAACAAAACTTTGGTAAGAATATAAAAACAGGAAGGCAGCAGAATGTCGTGGAAGCTATTAAGAAAGCTTACAAATGGAGGAATCAGATGAAGGTGACATAAAAACTGAAGATCAGATATGTATGGAGTAATTACGCTGCTAAATGAAACAAGCAGTGACAGAAGGGGGGGGGGAGTAGTAGTAAAAGGAATGCAATCAAGAGCATATACTTGATTTAGAAAAGCCATCAAATGCCTGAAAGATGAGAATACTTGAATATTCGACCAGAAATGTTCAAATATGGAGATATGAAAGTTTTACAGTGACTACAGGGCATAACCCACAGTCGAATTTCGGATGATTGAAGTAAAGCTCTTATAGTAACCAATCTATAAAAAAGGGGAATAAAGCTGAATTTCTCTACTGAGTGTTCCTGGTAAGATTGTTACAGCCTTCTTGGGCAAAGAAATCTGGAAGAGAAACTTGGAGAACAAGAAGCTGATTCAGGCCAAACGGAGGTTGTCAGGATCAGATTTTCGCTTTACGATAAATGGAAATATCTTGGGAATATAACAAGGATCTGTATTTTTTTTAAGTATTTTTAAAATCTGGAAAAGCGTATGACAAAGTGCCATGCGAAAAGCTTTTCAAAACAGATGGTGTAAATGGAACATTATATCGAGCAATACTTAATCTGTATTTAAGTTGGAGGTACAGGGAAAAGTGTGATTTTAATTGAGGTGTTATATTAGAGTGCACCCCCCCTTCTCTACTCTAATTCATCATTATCATATTATTAAAATCGGAGACATCAAACTTAGCTTTACTTTATGCAGATGATGTGCTCCTAAACGCATCCCATAAGCCTCGGGGATTCTTGAACTAAATTGTTGTAACAAATTTGGCATGAAAATCAACAATAAAAAGGCCAAAAGTATGAAAATAAGCAGGAGATAGAACATTTCAACTGCGTTCAATGAGAACCTATAGAACAAGTGAAATATTTAGACGCAGTGTTTTTTAATGAATACGACAAATTTAAATTTAATAATAGATCAGAACAAAGCTGGCGTAATGGATGAAAGTCAGTTGAATACATTATTTGTCGTGTGGGGGTTCTCTCTATCCGTGCCCTTAAGACCGGTTGTGCCTTCCAATGAGGGATTTCTAAGTATGTATTTTTGACTGTAGATCCGTGCGTGTGTGTTTACAGGGTCTGTTTGCCTGTTCTGAGGGACGAAAAACCCTCTACCTTTTGTATGAGTCCGACAAACTCACCTTTAGTCGAAAGAGACTAAAGGTTCATCACCTCATGAATGGGAATCGAACCCAGGTCTTTCCGACCAAAAGGATTCGTCTGTACCGACTGAGCTACGAAGGCCCAGCTGAAGACATTATGGAATAAGGAAGAAATGAGCCTAAACACCAAAATATAAGAAAGATCACTTAAACAGAATGGTTGGCAAAACACTTTAAAGGAAGACTTGTGAATGTAGGTGAATTGACGCATTCAGACTTTGTAATGAACGACTGTAAAATAATCAGAACGGGCCTGTGGTCACTGATCGTGAAGGACAGCTTAAGTAGCAAACGGTCGATGGAGCCCTATTTCCTGCGCGGAAAAACACAAATGAGAAACAAGGTGCGTTACGTAATGTATTAGGGGAACAGTGAGTGCATTGCCGATAAAAATTCTTACGAAAACTTTTTTTTTTTCCCCTCTTCAAGAAAGAAATCAAAAATTCTTTCATTGAAGTTGTGCGTATTTCACCACTCGGACGCATTATGAGTGTGCCCCCCCCACACACACACCTCTACGATGTACATTTGTCCATCCCATCGGAATTTTCGTGCCCATCACTAAAAAGTAATCTTTAAAGCACCCTCTGGATTTGGTCAGCCTTAATTTAACAAGAAAATAGGAACTTATCAATGTTTGAACCTCACGCTTCTGATAGGGCCCCCCTTTCGGTTCAGCGCGTGTTTTCGTTGAGTCAGCGAGGTTAATTAACGTGGGTAAAGCGAGGAGGTCTGTTCAGCCTCCAAGACAGGCAGGTGGCCAAGATAAAGTCATTTTCTTAACATTTGTTCAACCTCGTGGAATATCTGCTGCTAGTTTTCGTACACAAAACGTTCATCCCCTTAATCTTTTGTTCGTGAGGGAAAGGCCTTCTGAAAATTCACTTCCTTGGTGATTATCGCTGCGTAAAGAAGTTACGGCCAGAAACATTCGATAATAATTTTTGATTATATTCGGTTTTTACTGACCTCTGATTCAGGGTTAATAAAAGCGATAAGTGTTAACTCCCCCCCCCCCCCCATTTAAACACATCATGTAAGTGAGCCTCGGAGCGTATTAAGAATACTGAAGTCTTCCACAATGCAAAATGTTGAGAAAGTTACGCAGAACCAGATCAAACTCTCTTCCTAGAACGTAATCTCAATTTAATTACCCTCCCCTCCTTAGAATTGCAAACTTGTTGGCAATAATAAGTTGCACGTGTTTTGTAAACCACAACAGTAAGTGGCAACAAATTCGTGTGGCGTTTTCAGTACACAAAGGGGAGGAGAAGTCGCGACTGCTTGCATTGTTCGAAAGAGCTTCTGTAAATGTTTTCAATAATAACAGCACCAAGATCACTGTCGAATTGTCAAAAGATTTTGATGATGCAAAAAGTGTCAAGTTTTAAGAAACAGGATTCCAGTAATTAAAAAAAAAAAAAAATCAAGGGTTCATCATCGCGAGCACAAGAAAAATCTATCACTTCACCCTTACGTTGGATAACATCCTTATTCAAGTCATCATCTTATTTGGCTTAACTTGGCCTTCCTTTTAACAAACGCATCACTTGTAGCTTCTTCAATCTCCAAAAGACTTGTACTTGCTCAAGAAACGACTTCTCACTTGTAGAGCTGCTAAAACTGCATAAAAACACCCAAAATCCAGCCTGCTTGGGAACACTGCTTACAAATTTGGTGTGGTACATCCTAACATTTCTTCTTTCTATCCAGAAGAAGCCACTCTCATAGATGTTCTGTCTCTCTATAAAGTCTATTCCTATGGACAGAGTTCCGCCGAACTGGTCATCGCTCCACTTTCTTTCAAAACAGAACGAGCAGCTGCTGGTCAACAGCTGTTTACTACGCACTCATCGAACCAACATCTCTTATTTTATTCCATCCACTTCTCGTTTTGGAACAGCCTCCCTCACGCTGTCCTCTTCCTATGGCTGAGGATCTTCCTCAGCCATAGCCGGTCTTGGGTGTGGACAGCAGAGTTTTTCATCCCGCAAACCGGCCCCGTGAACATACACGGATACAGTCAGGAATACTCAAGACCATCCCTCCAGCCATAGGTCTGATTTGTCAGCTATGCTGGTCCCAAGCCCGGATAAAAATAGGGGGGGGGGGAGGTTGAGTTGGTACAGTACCTCCCCGTAAAAGGGGCTCACAGTCGTTGAATCACCATACAAAATGAATATATTCTGCTTAATCTGTGGAAAAATAACCCGCTTGCTTGTCTAAGAGGTGTAACCGTGGTCCGAATAAAGTCTGTGTGCAGCAATTGGCCGAAGCATTTAATGAAGGCTGTTCCCAACCCATATCTCCCCGAACTATGTGCCAGGAATTGAAGAGAATCGGTATTGGTAGTCGCTAAAAGAGGTCCAACACGGTTTTAAATGCAAGTTAATAATTAGTGGCCGGCCTGTGTAGATGGTAAAGTATGCTGCTCTGCATATGCAGAAATCTGATGTCAACGATTATCAAGGGTACGGTGGCGGGAGCGATAATCACTTTTTACTAAAGTACTTATCAGTGATTTAAATTAATTATTACTTAATTTTAGGTGTAAATTTGTATCTTCATTATACATAAGAATAAATCTAAAAGCAATAGTCTTTGCGTTTTTCCAGCTTACATTTGTCTGTTTTAACTTTTCCTCGGGTGTTCGCTGCTTTCTCTTTACGCCTCCAGGTTTCTTTTTCACCACCGATGTTTACGACACCTTTACGACCTGTTGTTCTCCCCGCACTGGAAAACATTAAGTTTCTAAAGTAGACTCGTGGAATAATGAAGGAAAAGGTCATAATAAGCTCCTGTTTAAATTCATCGTCAGTACGCTCAGCGATTAAGAATGAAATGGACTGCAGGTTGAGGAACTGCGTGCATCCTCGATGAGAGTACTTGAAAAGGGTGGGAGGTTTGTTATCAAAACTCATCACGCTAATCGTAAATGCACTTGTTGAACCTTTGAACAGGTTGTAGTGAGCGTACCATTCCACTCTCATTCTAATATAGCGACAGTCCTTTTTAAAATATTCTGTGATGGAACTATGGCACCCGTTCTATACGAACGAATGTTGCTTTTATGTTCAAATTTCCATCTTTTGTTGAGTTCGCTGCCTTTTTCATGAAAAAGGAGTCCTTGTAGTTCTATTGTCATGTGCAATCGTACATTATAGTTTCAACTGTAATTTTTATTGATGAAGTGATGCAACATATTTTTTAGTGAAACTCGCGCTTACTTCTATGACACCAATTTTTGGTGGAAAAATTCCTTTCCTTTGTGACACGATCCGTGAAAACAATTTGATTTTTACAAAACAAAAGTTATGTATCATATAAGTTTTTGATCAATGTTTTATTTCCTTAATGGAAGGAAAATGATTGATTTTGTTCGTTTAAATCAGGATTCTATCTATCTAAAGTTAGATGGTTTATGCATTCAATGAATAGAATTCTTGAGTGCTCTAAAAATGAAAACCACAAAGATTCTTGTTGGGAATTAAGGCAGAAGCAACCAAGGCTACGAGGCCAGTTAATGGTATGTGTGCAAAGCAGGTTTGCCTTTTTTTTTTTTTTTTTAATAAGACTTTCAGGTAGGTAAACCTTTCTTTCTCCGTTTTGAGATGACTGGCTAACTCATCTGCAAGTGGGGAAAAAGTTTTTCAGAAATAACTCGAAAACGATCTTGAATAGTTCAGATTTCAGTTACAAACACTGATGCAGCGTTGTTCAGTTGTTAATCAAGTTGAAGCAACATTTTTTTTTTTTTTTCAAAATATATCAAACTTGCAATTTGTTCTAAATGTTCAAGTTGCATACAGACATTTTTTTTTTTATTCTGCTGGGCCTAAAGTGTTTTTGAGAAATGTACATAGAATAGAAATTTAAGTTTTGAGTTAACAAATTTCCAGCGAAATTTCATATACGCTATTTACTTTGAGTACATCGCAATTAAAAACATTGGAAATGAAGATGGAAGGTATAGAATAGAGCCGAAATATCAATGGATTCTCTCAACTACTACTCATAGTGATAAAGTATTGTGTTAGAACATTCATTCACTGATATCCACAACCTCGGTTTTCATGGAAGAACTACTGCTTCCAAGATCAAATAATACCCGGGTTCGACTTGAATGGCACAAAACGCTTCATGGTTGGACAGTAGACTGTTGATCACAATGTACATGCCTTCAATTAGGTGAATATGTTTGGATATACTATGGCAGCGTTTCTCAACCTTTCTAAGCCCAAGGACCAGTAAAATGCCTAAAACAATTCTAGGGGCCACTAAGTTATGTAATTTTTTAAATGTGTATGTGCGGATTATCAACATTTACATATGGAAACATAATTAAGTTGGAAGTAAACGATTAAAAATGTATCATCACTGAACAAAGTTTTAATTTTTATTATTAAACAAATGTATCAGTTTCCAATTTGTTGTGGGTAAGGCAGCGCCGTCCCATTGACATCTCCATTCATCTGCCCACAGTCATTAAGCTCATCCCCACAACAACGTTTTTGGTACCATGGGCAAATGGTACCAACGGCAATGTCCACGCCGTCCCGCTGATACGAGGGAAAAATGTTCTTATCTTACTCCATCATAATACTGAATACGAACTTGACATCCATGGATGACACCCCTTGTCCTGTCCAAAGCATCCCCTGCATATACACAAAAATTTCACTCATAACATCCCAAAGCCATTAATTCTTCCTCCCCCCCCCCCCCAAATCTGGCAGAATACGAGTCACCTTATTTCCCTGACCGGCAAAAAAATTTAAGACATCCTGTTATGTGAGGTCCTTACCGATATCTCTTAACAGTCCAATCCACGATTTCAGTCGCAAAGTGCCATCAACGTGGTGGGACGCATTTTCCCGCCAGCGACCGTATGCACAGTACGCATGTGATTTGTACTAGTCCTGTTATGATGGTGGATTTAATTATATCCGTCTTGTTTTATCCACAGGCACAACAGTGGTCATCGTAAATTTGGCAGATTCATTAATCGTGTGGTGGTTTTAATTATATCCGTCCTGATGTGTGTTTCTGTACAATCAATGACCGTACAGATTTGTTGTCTGCATGCAACGGATTAGGTGTGCGCAGCAGCATATTCCCGCAAGTGACCGTATGAGATACGGAACTTCGCTAAACGGGACGCAGACAGCTATACTACTCGCCAGCAGAGCCGAGCCTCACCGTGACGTCACTTTGGTTTCATCCCCGATTTTGGAAATGGATTAATCCCGAAACCAGTAAGGAGAATATTCGGAAACTGTAGTCCAAATAAATAATATGATAAAATTATATTACTACTTACTTTTAATGAGATGGTTCAGCTTCTCGGCCTTTGCAGAGTTGCTGGATATCTGGCTCAATATTGGTCAACTTCAGTCGAAGATCGACACACACTATGACAATTTAATTTCTGCATTTTGTTTTTATTTGAAGGAGCGATGAAAATCCTTTCTCAGAAAGATAAGTTGTAGAAAACTGCATGGCGATTTTCAGTGCTTATTCGGGAAATTCACTTTTCACTGAAGCCGAGATCCAGAATCGAGCCAAACCAAGATCACGGAATTGCATTTTAAGCCCACTGTAACTTCAAAGCTCAATTAACTGTTCCTTTTTCGATAACGGAAAGTCGTTCTCGAACCCACAGAAATTTCTTATAATAGATATTCGGAAAATATGTTTCAAAATTCTGTTTCAGAGGTGGTCACAAACCTTTTCCAGAAACTCAGAATCAACAAAAAGATCATTTTCCACTAAAAAGGATTCCAACGTTGGAAATTATCTGTCTTTTACGTAACTAATCCATAACGCCAGTTTTTTTTTCTCCCTCGAATGCTTTTATTTTGTCTTAAGCATCAAGAACAGTTGAAGAATTTCCCTGAAGGGAGAGATTTAGTTCATTTAATTTCGAAAAAAAAAATGTCTGAAAGATAGGATAGTGTTGATAACCATGCTTCATCAACAAGAAGTGATGCAAAATTAGAATTATGTTCATTTACAAACAATAAAACTTCGTGCCTTAATTGAAATAATCTTGTTAGTACTTTGATCCTGGAAAGTCAGAGAATTTCAGAATGAAGCAAAAGATGTATATATTCACTGCCCATTTCATTGCAGAATACTAAAAATAACCTGTTATTTAGCGGTCGAGCCTTAATAAAATTGACTAGCTTTACAGCGTTGTATAGCAGAGTTTTAAATTCTGGTGGCATTCCTTCGGAGGACAACCTTTCCTTATGTATGAAACAGTATACCCGATTCGTATCCGGAGCCACTTCCTTGACCATACAAACAACCCCAAACTATCTCCTGTAAAGGCGCGAGCTCCATCTGAACAGAAGTTTATACATTTTTTGCCCACTGGATCCCTTTGTGTATTATGTAATTATTGAGGATGTAAAATATTTCTTCTTCAGTTGTTAGGGATGACAAAGTTCTACAAAACAGAATATCATCGTCAATGTTGTTATCATGCACATATGTTATGTAGAATATTAACTGTGCGTCATCTGTAACATCCGTAGTCCCGTGTATTTGTAACGCATAATCAAGCTCTTAACTCTTTCGATTAACTGAGATTCTACGTCACTTGACATGATTCTGCGAACTAGTGTCATTGAAAGAGGAGTCCAAATCAACATCTTTTAATAACTTATCACCAAACATAGTTTTTACCACATCTTTTAATGCTGAAAATAGTAAATTCTCCCCAATAGAATGAGGTTTCCCTGTCTTCGCTATGCTCAAATTTAAGAGATAGATGCTTCCATGCCTTGCTATTAATCGAACCCATGGCCGAAACTACATCTTTCCCATGATTTAATGTCACTAAGCATCGCTGAAATTGGCTTTTTTTTTTTTTATCCTTCCCAACTTTGCATATCTTTCACATCACAATGTTTAGTTCCTAAATGTCGTCGGAGTTTCGCAGGTTTCATGCACTCGTTCGATAACACTTCGTAACACAAAACACATTGAGGTTTCTGTTCACTTTCATCCCCACACCAATAAACCCGAATTCAAAATATGAACTGTTATATTTCCTACTGTATTTTTTCTTTGAACTGCTTGATTCTTCTACTTTAATAGTATGGGATGTACTGTACTCGCCGTTACAACACGTGTATCACAATTAGAATTAGCATCGCCTGTTTCATTTGCTTTTCTTTTCCAAGTCCTAAGCCACTTTTTCATGTGGCTTAGAACATGAGTTAACTCATGACACATTTGTTCAAGTATCATTTAGCACTTCTGAAGACTTGATTGGAGGAGGAAAACCTTCAACAATAAAACTAAATAAACAACAAGCAATTGGTTGAAATGTGGATAACACATGTTCACTTCAAATCTGACAAAACAACAAGGGAAGGCAGAAGCAATAAAACTATATTGTTGTTCACTCCACTCCTCTTATTATTCGTCATTCTGCTGCTACAAATTATTGTAGTGCCAGAATGACGAGTAATAAGAGGTGTGAAGTGAATAACAATATCATTTTATTACTTCCACCTTTGAACATTCTGACGCTTTTTTTTTTTTTTTTTTTTTTTTAAGTCTCCACTTGATTTCAATAATTTTTACTTACTTAAATTAATTAAATAACTATATATTTTTTAATTATCTAAGTCTGCCTGCGGACCACAGGTTGAGAAACACAGGCCTATGGGATGATTCTCCTCCGAGTTTAGACTAGCACCTCTTGTTCTCGAGGGAGTTACTTTACAGTGATATCGGAAAAATTAATCATACTGGTGTCCGCATACCTCCGTGGTTTCGAAGAATGGTAAAAAAATCGAAATGACGAATGCAAGGTTTGGGTTCAAGTTTCATGCAGAATTTTTTTTTTTTTTTAACAAAAACTTGACGTTTCGACACCATCGTCTATATACTTGAGTAACAAGTTGAAAATTGTCTAAATCTTGGCGGCTCTGTAGAAACGACCCGTTCAAGTGTCAACATGGTAATGTCCACGAGATACAGTAACCGTTGTGGTGTAACAATACATCTAATACAGAAACTAACACCTAGCAGTGGAGGAATTGGATTAAAAACATGTTTATCGAAGGCCATTAGAGGATATATATAATGGTCGGATCCAGTGCTATAGGAATTAATGAATCAAGGATGCTGAATATTTGAATAGCAAAGTCAATTAACACTTCTAAAAAAAAAAAAAATCACTACTTTACAAATAACTTGGATTACGTTCAGCAGTAAAGATTTCTAACTTTTTAGTTACTAAAATTTTCACATTTTTAAAAAAAATGTATGTTAGTGATGTCATTTTATGACAACTCCCTGATCGCCACCGTCCAGATGGATGCTGAGTTGAGGAATGGTAAGTGTACCTTCTACTATAGCAATTGTCTCACTGAAGACTGGGCAGAAATTGTGAGTGGAAGAATTTGTTTTTAGCTGCGTTTGCTTTCATTTAAAAGGTGCTGCAGCCTGTTTAAAATGCATTAGCGCTTTCTTTTTTGTCTTCATTTGGGAGATCATATAGCAATGACAGTTAGTTGAATGATAGTTCACTGACACCACTAAGGGTTTTAGGAAAGTAGTACCGAATACTGGAGTTTTTATCATTCTAATCTTCTTGACATCGGCATTTTAATAAAGCTGAACACTAAACTGGTTACGTATCTGAAATGTGCGTGTCTCTCAAGGACGGCGCTAATCTCGGAAAGGTAGCAGACGTATGGGTTGGGTATTTGCAAGAACTTATGAACAGGACATCGCGAATGGAAACATTCATAGACGAATTTGCGATTTTCGTGCTCAAGTGAAGTCCATATTTATTTCTGTAATTTCAATTGTCGCTACACACTTATGCATAAGTGTGTAGCGACATATACTTAGAAAAGTCACTGCAGTGACTTTTCTAAGTATATTTTCTCTTCTAGAGTCAAGACTAAGCTTTTTTTTTTGTGTGTGTGTGTGTGTTGTAAAGACGTTACTTTCACGAGGTTGTCTTTAATTCGAAGTCCGTCTATGAATTGTTATAAGGATTTTTTATTATTATTATTGTGAATTGGTAAGTCTCATAAGGAATTAATATTTTTCGTCTCAAAACAGGCAAAACTAACTATAAGAAACACGCGCACTTAATGGACAATATGCTGGTCCTGTAAGCTTTAATTGCTTCGGCTGTAATTCAAAGCAGCCCAAACATAAGGTTGGCGGATTGCATTAGGGAAAACTTTCCTTAAGGCATTAATACCAATTTTAAAATGTAAGTTCTTGCAAATAGTATATTTCTCATCACCCTAATGGGTAGTTAGCAATGCTACTTTAGTAGGTAGGAAATTATTATAGAACAAGGTTTCTACGGCTGCAGATATGTTCACGCGCCGGTTTCGTGGGAGGACAAACCCTCTACAGCCATAGGAGACCCGCTAATTCACATTTGAGTAAAATACCATGAAAGATTTTTCACGTCCCAGATTCCAACTCAGGTCTTCGTCGATTCTATGAAGTGACTACTTTGTACCAAAGACTTAAGTGATTGGTGGATTGACTAACCATCTTAACAGTTTACATTTATAAAAGAAAATGTGTATTGGAACAATCGCCAGAAAAGCCTACATTATATTACACTTGCAGAGCGCTTTATTCCTTCGTAACTTTTTGCATTTAATCTGCACAAAGAACGTGTCGTATTTATCGATGTGCATTGCTTGTTGAATATAATAATTAGGCCAGGACGTTCCTCCTTTACGTTTCGAGGCTTTAATCGAACACAAGTGAACAATCATGATTAATTTTTAAAAAATAGGAAAAGACGCTCGTTGGTTCGTTTACTGAATAAATGGTATAAACCATGGAACCAGCTTAAAACAGGTAAGCACATCAGTCGTATTAAAAAGTTACAGAAGCAAAACACTTAAATTAGATCGCGATCAAGGAAACTTCAACTGGTAATGTTTTTTTTTTTTTTTTAAGGAACATGTTATTAAATAGCTTAGTACTGGAATTTGTCGCTCTGTTAAACCTCATCCTGATCATTAGGCACAAGGTTTCTGAGTAACAGGCTATATCTGATCTGAAGAACTGTCTATTCCAAAGTTTCTAAACCGAATCGGATTATCCATGTAGAAATTAGCAGTCCTGAATACATCATGGCTTTGAATGTTTAACTCTAGAAGGGAAGGATTCTCAAGCATAAAAAGTATCGTTATAATGACGCAAAGAGAAGAGTCGACTCTCTAGTCCTATTTCAAAAGACTAAACTTGCCATGAAGTTTAAATTATTAATAACTCATGAAAACAATGCTAATAATCAAATAAAAATCTTATACCAGAGATACAAACCAAGGAGTGCGACAGGGATGTCCCCTTTCACCAACTCTATTTATCTAAATCGAATCAAGGTATTAAACTTTCTCCTTTTTGCCGATGACCAAATAATAATTACAAATTCTGAAGATAACTTAAATGAGATAGCCAAAGATTATGGAATGATAATATCACCAGAAAAATCAAAAACGATGGCATTTAAAGGTCAAAATCCAGTAAGAACTAAAATAGTAATAGATAAGATTTAAGAACACGTGAATTCATTTAACCTAAGGAAGATAATAAACCTAACTTAGTTCAAAAAGAAACCAGACTAAAAGTATACAATACGTTAGTCCTATTGTATGGAAGTGAAATCTGCGCAATAAAACGAAAAGACTAATAACAGCTGAAATGAGAAAAACTGCAAAGTATACTCTATTCGATCGCAACAGAAATGAAGAAATTATGAAAGAATTAAACCAGGAACCAGTAATAGAAAAAATTAAAAAATATAAATGGGACACGTAGAAAGAATGAAAACAGAAAGATTACCAAAACAAGCCTTAAAGTACAAGAAACCACAAATGATAAAAACAATGCAAGTGCAGCTGATGTGGTATCATCACACACTGTGGGTCATTTCATGATATGACTGATGCTCGGAAAGCTACACCGTCTTATCTTTGATAGTTTTCGACTGTAGTCTTGTGACTATAGACTGCTAGTGATTTACGGTGATATTGTAGAGTTTAAAGGAGAGTACTTCAAAACCGATGCGTTTCATCCTTCCTTAAACCAGGAACCTTAACGGTGGTGTTTACTAATAACATTTAAACGCCAATTATAGCAACAAAAAACAACAGTTTCAGTCAGGGAGGAGCAAAGCCAATTCCGTGTTTAAGTTTGTTGCGATATTGAAGACCACGGTTCACCTTTAGCTCAGTTATGCAGTCTCTGTGGTATGGATGTCCATTTTATGGACGAACTATATATAGTTCGCTCCCAAACGTTAATATGCTAATTCGAACATTATTTATCATCTCAACAAAATGTCGACGCGGATTTCCTTTGTTCTTTAAACGCAGTTTCTTTGATCCTCGTTTAAGTCTTGTTAATTAACAAGAACCAACGATTCATTGAATTTATTTGTTACTGATTTTTATAAGAAGAAACTGCGAAAAGTACGTTGTCTAATTGACCTGTCCTTGTTCAATAGAATATGCAACTTGCCTTTCAAATCTCCTACTCAGAACTTCCCTAAATGCAGCCATAATCACTGAGATTAATAAAGAAAACCGTTCTACCATTCAAGACAAACTGGAAATTATCCTGTCAGTAAACGTTATCCACAAGTTTGTAAGAGGGCGTTCCTCCTAGAACAAATCGAATACCCGTTATCTCACTAGTTCGTATAACTTATAGTTACATTTATTTTCTAAAAAATATAAGTGTTCTGCAGATTTTTGAGAGGATCAACCTCAACCATCACAGTACGGGGATGGATTGAGGTTTCTTGTTCGTCAACTGCCAAGAAAAAAAAAATAATTTCAATTATTCTTATCATGCCGTCTACGTAACATAACATATATATCATCAACTTTCTGACACATGATGGTCAATGCGGCGAAGGAAAGGAAGGTTTTATGATCAGCTGCTCTACAAGTCTAGCCAAGTACATTTCTAAAAATACAAAATTTCTACTCTTTATTACTACATAACATGCAGTGAAGCAAGTTTGGCGAAACCAACAGAAACGAGCCATCAAGTAGAGGCTCAATACTGTACGGAAAAAACAAAGGAAATAAAGTCACTTTCTTTGTGTTAGTTCTTTAACTTCAGCTGCGTTCACACACAAATCCGCATCAGTCCTGTCTGATAACCGGCGGCCGGTGGAAGTCCTCGGTGTTCAGCAGTCAAAACACCTTTCACAACTACGCCCATCTCCACCTTCTTCTGGATCACCTACGAAGAAAAAGAGTTCATTTATTACGTAAATTGCAGGTCAGTTCTTGTGATGGTAAGATATATATGATAACTAAATAAATTTGTTACACAGACTATGGTGTTTGAATTTTTCATGCAAGAAATAAAGAATAACTTAGACATGCACTACATACGCTGTTACACAATTATCTCACACATCTGGAGTGTACTGTTTAGGGGGAAAAAAGATCTTTAACACTTGCTTACAGCTTTTTAATAAACAAACCCTACATCACTTTACCTCTCCCGCTCGCTGAAGTTTTGCAACACCATGTTGTGGTTTTAACGGTTAGCGTATTTTCTACGAATTTCTGAAAGAGCATTTATTCATTTTATATAAATAAATGTCCGCTTGCATTGCCAAGAATTGTTGCTGGCGTAAGCCTACTACGAACAGAGTTCCGGAAAAAAAGAAGCGCTGACATTTGTAAGGTGGCGTCCTTGAGGACGCCACCTTACAAATGTTACAAAACACAACGACGTGCTTCTTTATTTTTGGTAACAAAAGCGAAGTGTAACTCACCGCCTCAGTAGATGGGATTTCGGTAGAGCTTCATATTTGGACTGAAGAAGAGTCTGTCCGTGTTATAGTAAGTGTCCTCTGGCTGAGGAGGGGGTGGAGGAATGTGGACACCGACGGGATGACTGTATCGCCATACTCTGGAGGGCTGAGCAGGTGGAATATAAAAGCCACGATCTGAAACAAAGAAGAACGGTACATTATTTAGCCTGTACTCAAATTTTCAATAAATAAATATATGAAGTTTTTATGCAATAATAATAAACCACGGACGCTCGCGAGAAGAAAACTGGCCGTTGTTATAACGACGGAAACTGTTGCAGTTTTCACTTTTATAGTCGCCGACAGTTACGCTAAACAACATTCTGGAACTTTATTGTCTGCGAAACGATGAAACCATTCAGCTTCATCGTCTTTGACAGTAAACCTTGTAGGACCTAACAGTTTTGTTAGGTCCTACAAGGGCGTGATTAGCAAAACATATGCCTTTCGTTGATATTATGAACAAAAGTTTATTATATTGTAAAAGTCTGAATACGCACTCACGGTTATTTCACGACCGACAGTTTAAAGCGTGATCGTGATGACAAATCTTTCAGGAATGTAACTCATAACATACACCTGTTCGTCACCCCCTGGTTTTGAGAATATAGTGCAAATACGCTAAACGGATTTCATCTGTTTCAAAAATTACACAGTAACGCCAAGTAATAAAAAAAAGAGAAATCGCGAAAGGCCTTGTTAATTACACTAACAAAACTGGATAAAATTATTTTATTCAGCTATCTAAGGATTCGTGGAATGTGTGAAATACCAGCCACCTCAAAAAGTAATAGCGGCTGTTAAATAAGTGCACAGAAAAGATAATTGTGAAGGTGGCTCGAACAACCAAACTCAAACGAAGTAATGAGCTTTGAGTTAAGTTAAATTCGGTGCAGCTCATATCTGTTGATACACGGCCTAATGAATGGGTTGCAACAGTCCAATAATCCTCTGGGTTTTCAAACAGGAAACGAAGCATGCAAACATATAATCAAGCTTAGTAAAAAAAAACGTACCCGACTCTTCCCCACCATCGGAAGAAAAAAAAAAAAGAACTTCAGTTTCCATTATATTTCTTTCGCTTTGAAATATCCATGAAAGGCAGTAGGAAACGCTTTTGTTTCAACACGCAAAAATAATTATATATGCTAACAAATCAGGTCGAGTAGTCTAAAAGAAAAAAATATATCAAGTAAACGAAGCGCTGTGTACTGACTACGAATACCCGAAGACGCGTGCATCGCTGTGAGCCTCGGCAGCGTAGCGTCAGTGGCGTGCGCTTGCTAAGCCAAAGGACTTGGGTTCAAATCCAGCAAAGGAATTTCTTCCCAAGTTTTTTCTCTTGGTATCGAGTTAGTCGGTCTCGGGCCGGGGCTGTGAGGGGGGTTTTTACCCCCTCACACACAGACAAATCGACCCTAGAACACACATGAATACAGACAATCCCCCCACACACACTCATTTAACTTTACCTCCCGCTTAAGGGCACACCTCTTTCACAGAGGAGTGGTCTAACCACTGTTGGTTTAGTCCAATAAAACTAAGTAGTTAATCTTCACTTAATTTCATAGTCTCTAGTTTTAGCATTATGCAACGCAACGTTTAAAGAGCAATAAGAGAAAATGGTAACTATATATCTGCAAAATAAAGATCCGAGTAGTAACTGCTCGATCCTGCAAATTCTAAACACCAGAAGATATAAATCTACAAACAAAACGACACATTTCACTTTTACGAAAAGTTTGTTTTGAAGAAAAAAAAAATCCAAAATATGCAAAGTTCATGTACACAAAAATAATAAGCATTTTATCATCGACACATAAAAGCTTTGTTTAATCTCCAGAAACAGTAAAGATCGAATGTGTTGTTTGAAATTATAAAAAAAGGGTAATACGGAGTTGCCAAATTGGCCCGTAATTCACATGCAAACAAGAGACAAACTTCTGCCCATTTTGACGACCTCCGTATTACCATAAGGCCCTTTTATTGGGGGATGAAGAATACGAAATATTTTTCACCAAAATTTGTTCGGCGATTTGAACAAGTCTCACAAAATACATATTTTAAGCCACAGACTGTAGAATAGAATTATCAAGTATGACAAACCATTCACAGTCTAATGCATTAAAATGAAATGAGAATTTCAACTAAGGCTCTCCTGAAAGTCATTTGTCCATCTTTGAGTGCGTTGTGAGTTTGCGGGGACAATACTTAGCAGTGTGTGGAACACACCTTTCAAGTACAAATAAGAGAAGCTGTGCATGACAGTAATAATAAGTATCACTGATGCAGGAACTGTATATGTAATTAGTATTGTTTGTTATGGGGGGGGGGGGGAAGGACTAAGGTATCAGAGATCCAACCAGATCATTTAAATAGCGTGAAAGTGATGAGGCACGTTGCAATGATGCTGTTATTTCCAAAGGAATTAAGAATACATAGTCTCTAACTATAGCATCGCCAAAAAAAAAAAACCCGATCGGGTTTCTAGTCTGATGTGCCGTTGTTAATCTCGTTAAAATGCTGGGAACTACACGTTATGATTGTGGCTTAGAGACGTAACGGAGCCTTCAATGATGGAAGACGAGAACAGTCCTGTCAGGAACGGAGTCAGGGCAGTCGGCACCGTCAAGGTTGTCAGTTAGAAAAAAAGCGGAAGAAATCATATGACTTGGACCACTCCTCTGTGAGAGGGTGTGCCCTTAAGCGGGAGGTAAAGTTAAATGACCTCTTTCAGTCTCCAAGCCATTAACTCTGACCGTTTCCTGGTTCAACCTTTCCTAACTTCTTCTTCTTGCAAGAGAGAAAGGCAAGGAAGTAAAACTTATTTGATCCTTAACATCAAGGGCGCCTGTTTGTTTTGTTAGTGAGATGCCAGCCGGTCTCGCGCACGTAAAAAATTTCGCATATTCTTTGTCAGACAGTCCACTGAGCGAACAAAGTACCACGAGCTGATGTTACTTCCTGGTGAGAATTTCTCTAGGGGGTGGTGGGGGTGATGTTAAACTTGTGATCAGCGTTGGATGTTGATGTGACACTAATTGTAAGTGATTCTCCAGTCAAGTTTGCTTTTCTACGCGATCCAGCAGTGAAATATTAATCTTCAAGTAAACAGAAGAAATACAAAGTTCGCTGCTTCCACAACCTCCCGTAGAATACGAGCGGGCGGGGGAAAGGATCTAAATGCAACATGCGGGAATTTTTTTTTTTTTTTGTACTATTCAAGACTCGACCTGTGACCTGATAAATCAACTCAGTTCTGCAATTTCCCGCCCTTTCTTCACACAGAAATTTCAGAGGAACTCTCAAGTAGTCGCTTTCTTTTGTGTTTAATGTCCATTCTCACCATCCCTTCGGTATAATTCACCAGCAAGTACTTTTTTAACGCCTCGGCGTTCATCCCTAACATAACCTCTGATCCCTCATCGTGTACAGAAAGTAATTATCCGCCTTCGATAGTCGAGGAATGGAAGTTTATTTGTCGACAACTAATACCAGGCGGGCAGCGACCAAGTCCTCCATTGATTACTCTGCCCTGCAGCCACTGGCGAAACCGGGTTGTAATTAAAACAAAACTTTCTCTTGAATAGTTTAATATGCTATGTAAACAAGGGTGTCTACAACACAAGGAAATGGAGTTGTCCTCCTCTTCAAATTTAACAACTTAAAACACTTTTATTTTATATAATATCGTGGTGGAGTTCATAGCGTGGCGAGCAATTTATTGTTATTATTCATATTTTAATGTCATCAGCTTCAGGAACGTACTAGAAACTCAGTCATGCTTCAAGACCTCAAAAAACTAGGAATTAAATGTCAAAGGTTTTAATAATAAATGCACGGAGTTCTTCAAGAGACTTGATTGCCTCAGTTGCTATCAAAATGTGATACAACAGAAGGGAAGGGCAAAAAAAAAAACATTGATTGCGTTTATTATGAGCCTTCAGAAGGAAACACAGTTCAGATTTCAATAACATGTCTTGGCTGAAGTCCGCTCGTGTCAAATCCGTGCAAAATACTGTAGTGCTAGCTGCCAAGCTTGACTCGTTGTACAGTACAATATATTTTTCGACGAAATAAAATTCATTTTAATAAAAATTGAAATGTCAACTAATTGAAACTTAAAGTTTCAATTTGCATAAAATTGGTCCAAATATCAAGGGACCTGCGATAGGAATTCAAAGCACAGCATCACTGTAAGCATGTGTCCCTTAAGATTGTTTTTATGTAGGATTTTCCTCAAAGACGTGGTCAACCATATCGCCATGCATCAGCGAATCTCCAAATTATCACTTAAGTCCATTGGTATCAGGATCTCCCTTTGTTCAATGGTCTCAAACTTCGGCCAGGAACCGACAGATCCGAGGCTATTCATCTTGAATATTTAGAATGCGAAACAATCTGGACTTGGCGAGCATGCCATTAACAAATACAGTACAGGATTCTTTAAGAGAGAAAGATTAGTCCTATCTAAAACCCGTTTTATTTATTTATTTTTTTTATGTAATTCCACACTCCGGCCTGGTTGGCCGAGCTGTCGGGTTCGAATTCCGCCTTGGCATGGATGTTTCTGAATGGCTTTAGGCGGAAGATGAATTTCATTGTCCGGTGTGAGACCACCTCCCCGCTTATTTGAGGCTTCATGTAGCTTGAAAAAGTTCCACGTTTGGTTTCTAAACCAGGGTTTCTGGATCCGGTAAAATAATTAAATAGAAATATATATTGTATATAGAAAAGAAAAAAAAAAAAAAAAACCCACTCATGGTACAGGGTGATCCAAAAGTCGCGAACATCCTAAAATAAACTTGAATGTTTCAATATTAGAGCTACAAACGAAGCGTATAAGTGTATCTTTACAAAGACAAAAATACATATACATAACATTACTAAAGCAAAATGACCGCCTCGTTCTTGAACGCAGGCATGATCTTTTTACCAAACTGGAGGCAACGCTTCGAAGCATGGAATTAGGGCTGCTCTGATTGTTTCCGTGATGTCTGTCTTCATTCATCAATTGTGTGAGGATTATTTTTAACACCTTACCTTCCAGGTAACCCCATAAGAAGAAATCTGGAGATCATAAATCTGACAACCATGGGGGCCAAAGTCTTTATCCAGTGGCTTCAATTCCTGAACTGAGTGAACACAGGTATGGACCAAGCTAATTGTTTGGCGGCTATCCAAGTACTGCCATATGACATACCTGTCTGTAGAAAGAGTTTTTTTAAGCCTCTTTGAAGGTGAACGTTGCAATACGTCGTGTACGTAGCCACTTTAACTTATGTCAAAATGGAAGATTTTCCATGCCACTGCTTGTCTGCAACTGATGCAGATTTCCGAAAGCATTTGATTAATCTCGTAATTGTCGAATTTTGTGGAAAAACAGCGTCAGGATGCTTCTGACAAACTTCTCCACAACATGACATGCTAAATTCAAAACCACAACTTGTTGCTCCTGGGAATGCACCATTTCGCTTTCCTCGTTAACAACACTACACTGTGGACGCCCAATATCCGACATGTAGCGGATAGATTACGCAATAGTGGCCAACAGTGTCCTAGAGTGGCATCTACAACCGAAACGAATAATTAGATTCGAAGCACTTCGATGGAGTTCAGCGACAACTTTTGAATCACCCTTTACTATAGGTTCGCAGATACACTTTCGTGGATGAGAAAGCCATATAAAAAAAATCCCAAGAAAAGTTATAAGCCTACAGTGAATTAGCTAGTGACCGGGCGATGAAATTCATTTCAATCACACCGGAGCCTGCTGGTCAGAGAGTGCATACGACCATCGGCCAACCAGAAGGGCCTTGTATAGTCTATAACTGAGTAAAGAAAGCAGCGAAACGTTGCAATCCCCCTTCTGATAGTACAGTATTCTGCATTTTCAGTACTTAATACATTTGGGATATTAAAGCAGCACAGAGCGTAAAAATTTAATTTATTTACACATTAAATTTATTACTATGGAAAATATGCTACCATTTATATAACAGCATAACGTTTATGTAGTACATTTTTATGAACTTCAATATTTAAAAATATATATATATATAAAACGACTCGTACCTGCTGTGAATGCTGCAATTTTCTATTGACCTCTGGATACCATGCCACTTGGTTATAACAAAGGAATTATTTTCCCATGAGGTGTCACCATATTGTAATTAGCTAAGAATGCACAGTTTCAATCCCACTCGTGCAGAATTCGATAATTTTAACAGCCTTTGTTGCCCAATAAAATTGGGCAATCAATAAAAAGCTGCTAAAAGGATTGGTTGGCCTGTACAGTTACTAGAATCACGTATTCTCTTCCCTATCTTTTTAGATATTTTTACAACCAGATATCGAATGTTGTGGAAGTCGAGTTGGAAGACCAGATTAAAAAAATAATTGAAAAAAAAAAAAAAACCGGACGGTTTCAGTGAAATGGCGAGGGAAGGACTTTCTAGTAAAGGGTATCTGAAATATATGATGGATAGTCTACAATAACAATTTCTACTCAGTTGTCTAGCAAAATGTCACGATCGGATCCTAATAGAGGTCGCTTTAAGAGAAATACAAAATAGTCACACCCATATGCACAAAAATCGTAAACGATTGCAGAAGACTCATAAATCAACAGTTTCTGGTTAGTTGTAATCACCGAAAACCAAAGAAATATTCGTGACAACAGTACTCAGCTCGGTGTGTGCGCATTCGACCATCAAACTAAATACTACATAAATGTAGTATAATAGATCTAAATAACCTATTGAAAAAATGGTAACAGCGCAATAAAAATATCAAAACATCAGCTGCACTGAAAGCCAACAAATTCCACACAAATCAACTTCAACATCCAGAAAGCACACAGTGGCCTGTTGTGGTAATTTAGTGTTGCTTCTTGGAAAGAGAAGTCTACAACGAAGTTGCTCCTCTCCCCCACACATAACATCAGACAGTGACGACCTTGGGATCGTGTGGAGATGATATTCCCACACCAGTTTCGTTAGACAGATGGAAGACAGTCTGTCCTGACCGTTTGGCACTGAGGTCAAATGTTATTCCGCCCTATTTGCAACAAGTGTTTGGGCATGTAGTTGGGTGCAAACACATCACAGACGTGCACTTTCTGTATTGAGGAAAAGGAATTTACACGGTTCGCCAGATGGTATGGTCCCGCCCTCTTTCTGTGGCGATATATTGTTATTATCTAAGTGTCAGTCAGTGTACTCTTCCACACTAATTCCTTCACACAAAGGCAGATAAAGAAGCCCTTACGTTCTGACGAATATTTTATAAATATCAGTTGCATTTATAGTGCAGTATGTATTAAATGCAAATATTAATGTTAACATTAATTTCTGCATATATAGTTTCCCTTATATGATATAAATGACTACTCATCAGACTATTAACTGAACACATTTGAAATTCGATACGTATTAGTGAGCTACGAGCTGTGAAAGTCTCGTTAATTCATATTCTATTAGGTGTGTTAAAGTGCTTTGCAGTAAGGCTTTTTTAAATCGACAACCTCCACTTTTCCTTTGTATAAATTGTCCTATGGGACTGGATTGTTTAGCATTATAACCGAGACTGTAAAAGCTCAAACGCGAGTATTTGAGAGTCTGTCTGTTAAACTTGCTCTTGAACCGGTTTGCCAGTTTTGCGGAACAGGAGAGGGAGGATGTGTTGTAGGAGAACAAACCTACCCTTTTGTAAAAGCGGCTAAATTAGCTAAATGAATACTTTCAATCACACACAGGATTTGAACCTAAATAGAGCAAGTAATAGCTGGCGAAACTCTGGAAAAAAAAATTTTAGATAATTTTTGCAAACTACTGAGAAAAGGAAATTTTTAATATATAACTAACCTAAAGCAAATGATGAGAGGGAAAAATATAGTAGAATTCCTGTCCTCGATACATTAATTTCATTACTAAGAATATGTAGGCATAGTCTAAACACGTCGCATGTTAAATAGTTTTTAGCATACGGAGGGTTATGTCGGAATTTATTGAAACAGGTCCTTTTAGTAGTTCACCTTTAATTCCAATTACTAGTAAAAGGCGCAATTTCCCATAATAAAACAAATATAAGAGAGATGGGGGGGGATAAAGTAAGAGTAATGTCAAAATGTCTGACATGACAGTTTTCTGATCTCCATTACTATTACACCATTAAGTGGAAGAGGGAAAAGTAGTACTAATCCTTAAAAAACAAAAATTCACAAATTCGTTTTCGTTTAAATAGAAAGAACTAATTAACATATAAGAACCTCTCCGCAGTCGGTCGACAAAATCACTTGGCTGGACATACCTGGATTTAAATCCCGCCTCGGACGCAAATTTTAACAAAGCTTATCAATTGAAAATTCTTCTCGTCGGAAGTGGAAGGATTTTTCACCCAGGAATTTGGACTTTTCATACCGTAAAAACAGGTAAACCAGTCAGAAGATACGCAATAATAAATACAATATGGCATTATATTTTAGCCTTGGAATTACACCCTAATTCCAAGCAACTGAAGTTGGAACACGCTGGCCACATAGCCCGCATGGGGGGGACTTGTCCTTTCGGTTTTGCACTTCCAAGTACATTGCCTTTTATTTAACGTAAAATCTCTTTTCCATATCAACTGTGTACAGAATTGTGAATCCACGCAGGCATCGAATATTTTTGGTGGAAGAGCCTTGAAACATATTTTTTAAAAAATAAAATCCTTAACTACATCGAGGAGGAAAGCAATTAAAGGTGCGTCACCTTTCTTCCTCTCAGAGACTTTCTGTCTTGTGTTCCTTTTCTACATGGACACCGGTCATAAAAGTTGACACATTGTAATTGCGTCACTTCATTACGAACCTGCTAAAATACATTTGGCAAGTGGCCAACATCCATTCGCAGTTTAACTGAAAACACCGACAAAGAAATTTCTCTTTCTGTTTATTTATTCTTTTGTCTACATCGGGCATTTATCAAACCCAATGCTAACGTTTTTTTTTTTTTTTTAATTCCTATTGACCATCCCCATTCATTCACACAGCACAGCATTTTACTACGAAATCTGCCTCATGATGATATATACATACATACCGATGCATGAGTTAACGGCTGGTTAAAATGACTAAAAGACACAACGAAGGGAAAGCAATCAATGGTGACGCAATTTTAACTACTTTCCTCTGCTAAAATAGTCAAGGACTTTTTAATCGGGTTACACTAAGATAAAGCGCGAACAGCTTAGTAATTTCATAGTGCTGCAATAAAAAATTGGAGAAAATCGCGCCTCGGGAGTTTCAACTGTTCAGTTCTACAAAACCCATTTTTTACAGCATGAAAATGCTACGTGCGAGTTTCGGTGGATTAGCGGTACTACTTGCTTCGTAGTAACCTTAAAGCATTTTACACATTTTTGGTAGAGCAATGTTTTCCTGATCAGTTAGGAAATTTTTCTAGTTTCCTGAACAGATTAGTTAGGAAATACGAAGTATTTCCTAACTGATCTATTAGGAAATACTTCGTATTGTATCTATTAGGAAATAGATACAATACGAAGATTTTAATAGTCGTCAAATCTAATTCTTCTAACACAGTTTATGATCAAGGCCAATACTTCAAACACGATTATATTAAAGGGTAATGTCTGTAGGGAGCATGCACTACTCAAAGATTTTAAAAACTTTGTTACTGTTGATGCTTTTTTTTTTCTTTAAAAGGATGCTGAAATATAAGCGGCTTTTCAAAAAATCCTTTAGATTGCTGCATTACCCAATGCTATGACACTGCAGAATATGAGAAGGGTTTTGAGTTTAATGGCAGCCCTGATTGGCCAACGACCTAAAAATTGATACAGTTCTGAGTTTTAGCGAAAGTGCTTTTATATCTGATTTCATCAAACTCCACTCACGCAGAGCGCAGCTGTAAATTCAGATAAAAAAAATAAAAGGGGGAATGAAGAATAAACAGATGCTAATAGACGCACTGCTGCTTGCATAACTCGCCTTAAATGACCTGATAAACACAAGTCTGTTACATGCCCTCCAAAATGGGCGCGACAGAGTTTACTTTGGTTGTTTCTCAAATTCCTTGAATTAAAAAAATGGGCAGGTATGAAGGCGAGTTGAATACGCCAGACTAAACACTGAACTGCGTATATGTGATGGCACAACAGGATATAAAGTTAATTGCCAAATTACCTTTCAGGATTTCAAATATAAAGAATTTTTTTCAAGGACCGACTTTATTCTCTGCTTATTCTCTGTCAATGTTCTCTGCATATATGGCCATTTCATGCAGACTTTGGGGTGGGGGAAATAATTTCTACTGCGATAAATCACGAATAAATAACAAGGAATGCCACCCATCATCTGTACACCTATCGACAAAAAAGCAACCCTGAAGATTTTTTTCGCCCTCACATTATCCAGTTCAAAAATATCTAGCCTTACGGGTTTTTTTTTAAACAACTCTTGCCAAAGTGTACAGGATCGCCTCAAAGCATGAGCCACAATTTTTTCCCTATGGCATAGGCAGAAGTATACCTGAAGGATCTAAATGAAAGCATATTTAACAAACAAGCATGTTCGGTGTAATCCCGCGAATGGTTCCTTGACTGCTTCGCAATCGAACCACACAAAGTATGTCAGCAAACGTCTTTAATTCTCATTTCAGTGCTGAAAGGAGACACGAACTGCAACAGTAGGCGTTTTGCACCTGCATCGGACGAACGGGGCCGAATGACACCAAATTATAGCCGTAAAGTCTGTAATTAAACCGTAATCATTTGTTATACGAGCCATGAGGACAGCACTGGATGACAGTGACATCGATTTTGATCTCCCCCCCCCCTCTTCCATTCCCCTAAGTGCATGTGATAGGGGTAACTCCAGTAGCTTGATATCTCTTCGTAGCGCTGTCGACAGCGCATTTCTTAGATGACTACGACCCTGTTATACGTATAATTAAAAGGTAATAATTTCTCTATCAACTTCTCCAAGTCGCAATAGCTGACAGCAGTGCGAGTTCACGGCCCCTTTTCCAGCTCGCGTTTCCACTGAAAATGGCTGAAGCATCTTTCCTGGTAAACGAACAATGGAATCCATCACCACGAGACGTTGTGAGATGCCAGCTGCAGTACCAGACTTGTCAGCTTGCTAGCTGGATTACTCCAAGAAATCATGGGCACATGTCGTTATTTGCATTTATTTGTACTGCCTGATGTAATTATCTAGATTAGCACTAGCCTTCTATATCATAGAGCCGAGGACAGGGGACTTTTCTTCCACTTTATTAACACATCACTTGCTTTGGAATTGCAATAATGAAAAAAAAAAAAAAAGTTCCGTTACTTAGTTTTGTACTCAGCCAGTTTCGTTAATTCTCACATTTGCAATGACCCAATAATTATATTTTCTGAACTACAAAACTGAACAGTGTCCCCCGCATACTGGATTTGACGTAAATTGAACGTAGATAGCGCCACATACCCAAAGTATTCAAATTTAATTCAAGCACCCAAATTAAGTACTGTATTTCGTAAAAAATACAAAGGCTATCACATCCTGAATGTCATATTTCCAATACCGATTAAATAACATAAGGCTTTAAAGTATACCTGCCATTAGGTAAGTTTCGGAAAATGTTCGTTGGTTGGTTATTTGGGATTTATGGCTTCATCTTTGATTCTGTGTTCATCTTCCGTGAACACAGATATTTGCACGTGCAAAAAATGACGCAAGTACCTATTACAAAATCATTTTTGTCTGTCCGACTGTACGCAAGTTATTCCCGGTCTCTGGATGGACGAACTCCGTAAAACAGTGTAAACATAAACGAGTCAAATTGTCATAAAAAAACCGCAGTATAAACTTTGACACACACTCTTCGATTTTTTTTCGAGACATCCTGGATGGTATATATAGCGATAACGAAACAAAATTTTTAAAATCAAGTCTGTCTAGAATAGTTCGAAATGGTCGGCAAAGCAGTGATGATATCATCATATGCACGTGTGTGAGCGCACACACACACTCACAACTGCGGTCTGCTGCAACAGTATACCACAATCTAAATGGCAGCCGTGCATTCTGTTCACTTGCAAAGACCATCGGAAGCAACTCCTACTCGCCTGCACTTCTACCCCCTCCTCTTTCATCCAGATGGCACCGATGTTACAGCACCTAAAGATAACGCTGAATTACTGCATCATTCTCCCTCGAACTCCTACATTGATGACCAACGCAAATCATCTCCTACCATGCCAATACCGTGGTTTTCGCATAAAGACGGAAGATGAATACTACACCTAGACACTAAAAAGATCACGATGGCATCTTTCCAATTGTACTCAAAATTGTTGTTCTCCAGACACTTCCTATATCATCTTTTGCAATCTTTCATGCTTAGTTGACTCTTATACCCACATGTAGAAGCAAGCATATATCTCCAGTCTATTCCAAAAAAAGAACACCACCAAACTACGGACCGATCTCCATCACCTCAGTGCTCCGACCAAAATAAGGGATAATCATTAACTGTCTGCTGTCTAGAGGCCAACCAGTAATCAGAGACAGCCAGTACGGATTCCGCCAACAAAGATCGATGGCTGTCTTAGCTTACATCACCCACCACTAGACACTTACCATGGGAAAGAAACGTGCTGTCGCTCTTGACATTTCCAGAGCTTTTGATCGTGTGTGGCATCGAGGCTTGTTAAGCAAGCTGACATCTTTCGGTCTACCAGCCATCCTCTGCAATTGGGGACCAGCTTTCTCTCTCTGGTTGTTCATTGCGTATCATTTGGATGGCTCCTTCTCTTCGAGCACTCCCGCATTTGTGGCTCGAAAAACCCACAAACGCGGGAGTACTCCATGGCTCTGTTCTCTTTCTCCTAATATATATAAACGATCTCCTCCCAATCATCACTAATCCTGTCCACAGTTCTGTTGATGATATTTCACTTCATTCATCCAACTCATGGGACAAATCATGCAGAGCTCAGACAGGGCCCCAGCTTTAAGATAATCTACAATTAATGCTCTAAGCACTGTTCTCCGTACCTACCTTCAATGGGATGAAAATATTTCTGATTACCTTCAATGCCATCAAAATGCAGTCTTGCCTTTTCTCTCTTAAAATGGATCAACTCGCATCCTCTTACTCATCTAATTTTACTATACAGTAATTTTCATCATAATGAAACATTCAAGTTTTTTTGGGCCCTAACTGGACAGGATCAGATCTCTGTCTCGTTAGATCGACATTTACATCCTGTCATAAACAAATCACATCAATAGCTTTCCTCAGCCGCTAAACAACTAGGCATTCTCTTCCGCTCAAGACACTATACTTACTGCCTTGGCTAATCCGCCCATCCTAAGAATACTGCTCACATGTTTGGAGTGGTGCACCGAAAACTTTTCAAACATTGTATGCTGTCCAGACGACAGTAAGTCAACTCATAGATGATCCCTCCTCACACTCACTTTCACTGCATGTCTCAATTCTATCGCACTATTTCAGTTGTGTATATTCTACAGGTACTTCTATAGTCACTGCTTCACTCAACTGCAGCTGTCTAACATCCCTTTTAATACAACTACAAACACATTGAACCTGCTTCCCTCTATCTTTTTTTGTCTTCTGTAACAGCTTTCCTCATCACGTGTTCCCAAAAAAATACACTTTTTTCCCAACATATGACACTGATGTATTTATATTCTTCCACTTCTCGTGTATGGGATCAAAAAAATTAAAAATCGCAGAAAAAATAGCATTTTCCAATGATTGACTGAGTGGTTAGTGTATCTGCATTTCAAACAGGCTGCGAGTTCTAATCTCACAGTGGACATGAAAGTTGTCTTTAAGTGGGAGATGAATTTCATCACCTGGTGGAGACCGGCCTATTGAAGGAATGAGAAGTATTGCCGGATTCAGCGGATTGAGAAAGTTCCATGTTTAGTCTCTACAGCAGGGTTTCCGGATTATATTAATAAAATTACAAAAATATATACATAAAAATAGACAAAAAATCCTTAGCCAATACACAGTACTACTGCTGCACTATAGGTTTACAACCTTTCTTGGGTTGCAAACCTATAATACAGATGATCGTTTACGTTATTCACGTTAAAAAAAAAAAAAAAAAAAACAGTATTGAGGAATTAGACACAAATATACATTTTAATATATGGTGACACATGAGTACAATGTAAGCAAACTTAAGGATATACCACTTCTTCCTTATAAACACGCTCTTGCATACCAGAAGTAAATACAAAAAAGCAACCGTAAGAAATTTATTCAAATGGTAATAAGAAAGAGTAGTCGCATTCAATTTTGTGAAACAAATTCCATCTGCATAATAATTGAAAAAATATTCAATTGTGGCACAAACATATTTGAATGTTTCATTTTGATTAAAATTATAATGGAGAAATAGTAAAATTAGATGCATGTCAATATTTTCACACAAAAACTAACGACATATTTTTTTCAATATACGTATTCTCTCACCGTGAGTGTTGTACAAGTGATTTTTATATTTGAAAGTAAAACAGGAAATATAAAACTCACCGCAGCTACAGCGTGATAAAGAATGCGTAATTCTATCAACTGCGGTGATTTTTATATTTCAATTATTACGTAAATATAAAAATAACTTCAACTACTTTGCGATGAGAAAATTGAAAATAAGTATACAGTAGAAAGATTTCGCTAATTTGTGTGGAAATATTGACAAGCATCTAATTTTACCTTCGCAGCACTATACAGTAATTTTCATCAAAATGAAACATTCAAGTTTATTTGGGCCCTAATCGTGTATTTTAAACTAACGGCAGCAATTTGTAATTAATTCATTCTTCCATCATAAACATATTCAGGATAGGATGGCGACTTCATATTTAATGGGATGTGCATCGTGCCCTAACCACGACAACACTTAAGAGTAAGGGATCGCCAGAAATACCCTCTAAGCGGATTTTCATGATACAATACCGCTGTACAATTTTTTCCTCCTCTTTTATAAAAGCTCTGTAATTTATTCAAGATATATTGATCATGATGTCATGGGCTATTAGTACATAATGCTACAATCTGGTTGTAGCATTTGGTCAAGAAAAACTATCACAATGAAACAAGTATGGTGCATAAAATAAGGATTAATTGTCGCTGATGATTAACCAGATTTCCAAAAACATTATAAAAGTAAATAAAGAAAATTTTACATTAAAAAAAAAATTTTTTTTTTAAATCTCCTAGGTTCACCATTAAGAATACAATTCACTTGCGCGTATTTCTATGGTTTTTGTTTTTTTACTGCTGATTTTTACACCAAAATTGTTACAACAGTTATTCAATTTAATTAAAAATAATGCACTGGAAGTCCTGAAAACTTACAGTGGATAATTTAAAATTACAGCATCATCTGCATAAAGAGCAGATATTAACATCTCCAAATGTATATATTAATGTTGAGGCCGCCTTCATACTGTGAAGGAAGGATCTAAATAGATGATGATGAATAAAAGTGGAGATAGTGTGCACATGCAACTCCTTCAATTTTAACTGCTAACTTACAAGTTAAATGAAGGCTATGTTGTTCATCATGTTCCATTCAGTCCATTAAAGTATAGTTTTCAAAATCTTTTCTCTTGGGAACTTGCCATGTGCCATTTCCAGATCTAGAAAACTTATTTAGGTCGTTGGTATATTCCCATGACTTAACTAATATTTTATGTCAAGTGAAAATCTGACCTTGCCTAACCCCTATGTGAACGATAATTGTGCCTCAGCATCTTTTTCCTCTTCTTTTCTAATTTTTATTAGCTCCCCCCCCCCCCCCCACACACACACACTAAAATATCCTTGCATATATCTTACTTGGACTACTTAACCAAGAAATTCCTCTGCAATTCTAGCGTTCAGTTTGGTTTTTTTTTTTTTTTTTTTTTTATAGATGGATATTTTGAGCACTCTGTCCCGGTCATCTGGAATTTTATACTGGTTATTATTATTATTGTTCCGGGCAACTCCAAAGAGTCGACAGAGTCATCGAGGGAGGCCCTAACATATTTGTCAAGAACAACTATTCGACATTCACACAGTATCTATCATACCTTGCCTTGAACTCATTCACGGTCGTAGTACCCACAACAGACTCTGGAAGCTTATTCCACTCATTCACTACTCTCCAAGTAAAAAACCCAGCTCTAACACCCTTGTTAACTACGCTCTTGCCCAGCTTCCATTCATGGCCACTAGTCCTCCCACCACCAGTCATATTTTCAAAAATATCTTCTGGATCAATCTTATAGAAACCCTTCAGTAATTTGAATGTCTCAATCATATCACCCCTCCTTCGCCTATCGACCAATTTCTGCAACCCACAAATCTTCAACCTATTCTCATAAGGTTCATTCCACAGACCTGCTATCATCTTGGTCACTCGTCTCTGGATCCTCTCCACTTCCTCCCCATCACGAAGAAACCCTGGTGCCCATAACTGGGCACAGTAGTCCAGATGGGGTCTTATCAAGGCTCGATACAGAGGAACAACAACTTGTTTGTCTCTGCATGTTAAAGTATTTTTCAGAAGCCAAGTGATTTGGTGAGCTGTTTTAGTCACTTTTGCAATGTGCCCCCTAAACTTCAATTCCCTATCCACCAACACTCCCAAATCCCTGGCCTCATCAATCTCCTGGAGTACGGTTCCACCAATGCGATATACTGCTGCTATTCTTTTCACCCCAAAGTGCATAACCTTACACTTTGGCACATTAAATTGACATCCATTTTTCCTGGCCCAGTCCCAGTCATTGATACATAAAAAACGTTGTATTTTTTCAAGTTGTTCTAACAGGCGTGCCATTGTTTATTGCAAGTGTGCGTGCAGGCTCACGTGAACGCCAATATTAAATAACTGCAGCATGGCTATCTGGGATGTTATAACTCAAATTGTTGTTTAAGTGGACAGGGTTCAGCAGGATTTCCCTTGATTCTACAATTTTTCTCTCAAACTCATCATCACAGCGAAAAATATTTTCTGATCTATCCGAGCAAACGGAGTGGCTTTGTTGATCATCATTAGGATTATTTGTAAAAAGAACATGACTTGATAACGCAGTTGCATGAGATCTTTTGTAAGAGATGTCTCTCTTATGCTCTTCTATACGTTGTTCAATAGATTTGTTAGTTTGTCCAAAATAAGGGATATTGCAATCGCATCATAATTTATATACACCTGGATATTTTAGGTACTGATGAGTAGGCTTTGGATGGCTGATTAGAGAACGGATTTTAGGAAGTGTGGTGAAGAACGTCCTGATATTATATTTTTTAAGGATTCAGCTAATTTTTTAGAGACTGTGCTAATGTATGGAATGGAGATGCTACCTTTAAAATTAATAGTTTCTGTTGTGCACTGCCTAGGAGGATCCAGAAGAAATTTCTTAATCGTTTTTTCAGAGTAACCATTTTGTTTAAAGATAAGAGTGAGGTGATTTATTTCTTTTTGTAGTTCATCTGGTTCATTCAAGAGAGAGCGTGCTCTGTGTCCTAAGGTAGATATAGTTCCAAGTTTTTGTGGTGGAAAATGATGAGAAAGATTATGCAGATATCTACTGGTATGAGTAGGTTTTCTGTATCTAGATATTTTTAATCTTTCAGAGCATCGTGTAAGCATGACATCCAGGAAAGGTAAGGAGTTATTATTTTCTAGATCAGCAGTAAATTTTATATTAGGATGTTAGATGTTTAGATGATGAAGACAATCTATGAGAGATGTGTGCCCGTGATTCCAAATAACAAAACATATGTACAATATGCTGACCAGAAATCAGTAGATATATTTGCCATTATTATTAGCTTTATCATATTCTTCAAAATTTATCTGGTATCCTGTACACCCCTCGAGGGATGTACAGGATACTAGCTCTATTTGCAAATCTCATTTAGCGATTTTACATATATTTTTAAAGCGATTATACCGTTGTACATATATATATATACATACACACACCAGCCACTGAATTATAAACCTTTATGCAGATGTACCTAACAGTCACATATGCAGCATATATGCAAAATACTTGGTCACGTGTGCCACCGCGTGTTCTAGGCAACTATTTAAGAATGTTGTTGGTCAGTAATCGTCAATAGTGTTGATCACATTGGGAAAAACAAAGGATCTTTCGGAGTTTGATAAAGGGCTTATTGTGAGTGCCCGTCTGGCTGAAGTCGCGATTTTGAAAACTGCAGAACTGACCGGTTTCGTAAAGGGTGAGATACCCCGAGTGTTTAATCAGTGGAAAAATAACCCACATTGCTTGTCTATGAAGCGTAACTTTGGTCCTAAGACGTAACAAGATGGATGTCGTTTCAGAAGGCTTGTACTGACCATCAGAACTTCTCGTGTAGCAACTGATGCATTTAATGAAGGCTCTTTCAGCCCCATATCTCACTGAACTCTGCGCAGGGAATTGAAGAGGATCGGTATTGGCAGTTGCATGCCTATACGTAAAATAAAAGTTTCTAATTCAGTGACAGGTATGTGTGTGTGTGTGTGCATAGCTTAAGACTTTAAGATTACAGCCGTATTTAAGAATATATTCCTTTCCTCTGCTTGATTGCAAAATATGAATATTTATTCTGAGAACACACAACAGATTAAAGCCCTTTTAGACAATCGCTTTACTGCTGTTTAGCAATTTTTAAAGCAGATATATACTCCTGGTTGAATATTATTTTTCTCTTTGCTAGTATTCCAATGGCGAGCAGAATATTTTGTCCACTGCGCAGTGTGAATGGTGCCTTTCCATTGTGGCATGTGCCAAAATGGGGAGGGAACTATTTCAGTTCAGCTGGAGCGATCTTGTAAAGGTCACCCGTAAATAAAAGTGAAACTTGTGGAAACAGTTTCGCAGCAGTAAATATTTACTCGAGGAAATAATCATTTGTGTGTTGAAAACTACTCACAGCTCGCGGTTATTTGCAGTTCACACTGAAAAAATATTAACTTTTATACTTGTGAGCCCATTTTAAAAACGTTGTTAGTTGTCGGCCAGAATATTATCTGCGAACAGTAGAAGGCTGTCGACAGACATTTCAGCCTTGCATCTCTTTTTAAAGTTTTGGAATATGCTTACTGCGTTAACACTAGAAAAATACTAGAACACGCAGAATGGAGATTTTTTGATAAAGTGAGTGAACAAATCGGTACATAACTACTGTTTACAGAATAATTAAAAAAAAAAAAAAAAAGAGAGAGATATTTACACATGCTGCACATCGCAAAAGAATTAATTAGGAGTACAACCAACCGTCAGAATATACACACAAAATACCAAATTAGTTTGTTACTCTGTGAAATGGACAATGTAAATTTCTTTTAAAATCCATCTAGACGGGATTTTTTAACCTAGGAAAATGAAGGTAGAGAAATCACTCAGTTCCTACAGAGGATTTGAGTAGGAATAGCTGGAATTACGCATTAGACAATGAGGCCATTTTGCTAGTATATCTGAAAAGTGAATTTTGTTTTCTGCCAGTTGGTCTTTGCAAAATTAACAACCTTACAACCGCGTGTGATAGGTTGTAAGGTTATTAATTAACTAATAAAGATCCCTGGAGGGCTCTAGACAGGATTTTAAATGAAAGCTCCAATCGATGGGCAAATATCACTGAGTGCTCACGATAGCATTACGGAGACACGGATGAACAGCATTTCCCATCTTCTCCTTTGAATGTTTTGACTTTTAAAGACTTTCCCACTAACAAATGGGGGTTAGAACCCCACAGCAGCGTGGATGTTAAGTGACATTTTATATCCAACTTCCTCCCGGTCTTATAATGGTACAAAACATCCAAAAATCAGAATATTCAATCCATTCAATACCGAGAAATGCAAATGAAGTAAAATTATAGAATTTTATTTCATTTCTTAGATGGTATTTTTCTCGGGTCAAATGAGTCAGCAGCACAACTAAATTGAGAGAATTTATCTCAATTGGAGAGAAATCTGCAGCTTCTAGCTGGCAACTTGTACGGTCATCAACCCAAAAAAAACAACGCAGACTAGAGCTTATAGAAAGGCAGAAAGAAATCTGCCTGCTATTCAGTGAATAAACTGAATATCTAATAGCGGGTATGCATAGAATACACGTGGCATGAAATTTCTTTCTGCCTGTTCATAACCAACTAGTTTTCGTTGTTCTTTCTTCCCATTACACAAATAAACACAACATTCAAAATTACTTCAAAAACATAATAATCAATTTAGCTAGCATCAGATTTCTAATAATTTAAAATCTAAAATAAAATAAAATTTAAAATTTTGCGTAAACACAACACTGCATATATGAAAAACCTGATCAAGTGGACACTAAAAGTACAAGGAAAACTAAAACTGTTTTCAGCTACAATAATATACCCAATAATTGCTGAAAAATTATTGCATGAAGCATCTCAAAGAGTTTTCTCTATTAAAAAATAAAATAAGCAACGTTCAACATTAGATACTGGATTGATTCAACTTACCTGGAGCTGAATATGCTGGAGATACGGGCTTGATGAGTGTCCCTTGCTTCATAAGGGGCAGCATCGGAGGCTTCAAATGTAAGAAGGATGGCGTGTAGGTGGACTGATTGACCGATGATATTCCATCCCTGTCGTCACTGTAGATATCTTCTCTCCCCATTGAGACCAACTGACGCCCTTTAGGCAGGAACATAACCAAAAACACCACAGTGGCTGTCAGCACTATACCGAAAGCCACGCAGGCCTCGTAATGACGAGAATCTGTAACCAAGGCCACTACTATCCATGCTACCCATATAGGAATGGTTAAGCCGATGGCAGTTCCTATGAACAAAGCTTCTCTGTGATTTTCGTGCAACTTCCTGGCCCTGATGGACAAGGCAGCTACCAAGAGGATGAGGAACATGTTATACACCAGCGACAGTACCATGTCGGAAGGGGTTGTATTGCACACCCCTGACAAGTCTTGTCCAAGAATGTGCACTGAGATCACGCGAGGAGGGTGGAAGACCAACCACTGAACTCCGACCACCACCTGGACGGCAGAAGCGAAGAAGAGTAGCACACCTTGGAAGGCAGCAGGGAGATAGATCCCCACGTGCAGACTCAGCAAAAAGACGCACTTCACCATCAGCGTGGCAAAGACTAGCACCGACGCCAGTCCCACCCCGACGCGAATGACGGCGCACGTGACCCAGTGAGCAGTGGGTACGAAGGCGAACCCGAGAGCTGAGCATAAGAAGAGTCCCAAAAGCAGCATCTGTCCGAGAAACAAATGGCGACGTCGGCTGCTGCACGATTTGTAGAGCACAAACACCTCGAAACTGGCGATGGATAGGATGTTGAGGGAGGCCAACACCATCAGTGGAATCACCCACATTTCTTCACGCAGTCTCAGTTGGGAGGCTTGGAAAGTAAAGTTATTGGCATCTTCGCTTAAAGTTGTGTTTGGCCACGGGCTGAGACTGAAAGTGCGATTCAATGTTCGTTGAGAGAAAGATCGTTGCACAAGCCACATCACCGAACATGCCCACAAAAGGATCCCTTGGTATGGTGATCTCGTCATCGGTCTGGTCTACCGAAGGAGAATGTCTTCAAGACCTGAAAATAATAGCTGGGTTAGATTCGGATCGACATAACAAACTTCTAATTTTATATTGAATGCTAGTGCAGTGATACAGCAAAACGTGCACTTGTTGAAAATTATACGGAATCTCTGATGGCGCATTGCTATTAAAGAAGACAGTGTACAAATCCTTTAAAATATGGAGTGATCCAAACACTTAATGGCAAACGTAAGCTATTTCAATGGTTGTATATCTCTCTCTTATTTTAATGGCTTATACCATCTCCTTTTTTAGATGAGCGTTTTCAGTCAATGACTAAATATGGGGGCTGATATTTAAAGATTAAACACATTGCCCATTGGCGGACATTAAGAATCTCTATTCAGCGAACAGCAGAGAAGGCTTTCCTGCTGACAACCATCATTCCTTGGGTCTAAAGCATTCCAAATAATAAAAACTATTAAAGCATAATTCTGTACAGCAATTCCCAGTATCTACCACATACCGCTTTTGTTATGATCAGTATTATGCAGTGGAACATGCTTGATACATCAAGTGCATTCAGGGCCTCATTTATGGTGCGCGAACTGTGCGGTGGCACAGGCCACCGCGCCAATTGAAAAAAAAAAAAAAAAAGAAAATCAATTCTTTTTTTAATCATTATATAAATTAATATCGTAATTATTATATAAAAATATTCTTATATAGAAAAATATATGTATATAATTTTACAACCAACTATTGTTATAGTAAGCGAAATATTTGTATGTATTTTATTGGTAAAATAAACACCGAATTTTTCAAAAATACATTAAAATTATACTGATAACGGCGCTTCGTTCTATGGTTGGCACTGCACCGCATTTTTAAGATCAAAGGAAGTGGAGAACATGAACGCGTTTGGTCAAACAATGAGTATTGAAGATCCTAAAACTGAGACACCAGAGGAAGTTAAACTATTTACCATTGATGATCCAGCAACATGGCCCAAAATGTTGAACAACGCAACACTAACACAAATCGTACAACTTGGACCACCGTCTCCTCCGACTGAAAATGATTTTCTGACTGGCGACATGTAAGTGAAAGATTAAGGTTGCACGAACGAAATCCAGTGCACATGAAATGCGTGTATTCATGGACACAAATGGAATGTAATTTAAAATATTACAATACAATTGATCAGGCAAATCAAAATGTCATAAAATTTGAAGCAGAATAGTTAAGAAATGTTTTAAGACGAATAATAGCAGCAATTCTTTATTTATCCGAACATAATTTAGCTTTTAGAGGTAATTTTGATACTTTGGACACAGGCCATAATGGTAATTTTTTTGGAATCATAGAATTAATTGCAGAATTTGATCCACTTTTAAAAGATCATTCAATGCGATGTTCGTAAAAAAAATTATAGGTAAGAAACAAAATTCTTATCTATCATCCATTATGCAAAAAGGATTAATTGTTGATATGGGAACCAAAATTCAACAAAATATTGTAAATATGATACGACAGGCAAAGTACTATTCAATAATTCTCGATTGTACTCATGATGTCAGTCATCAGGAGCAAATTTCAGTAATGTTTAGATTTTTACATATATTTGAAGCAGATATTGAAATTCGTGAACACTTTTTGACGTTTTTAACAACTAGTGACACTACTGGTAAAGGTATATATGAAAATATAAAATCACTTTTGAATAAATTAAATCTTAAATTGTCAGATTGTAGAGGGCAGGGGTATGATAACGAAGCGAATATGAAAGGAGTATATAATGGAGTCCGTGCTTATATTTTAAATGAAAACGAAAAGTGATTTTATACTCCTTGCGCCTGTCATAATTTAAATTTGATTTTAGGGGATGTCGCAAAATCATCAATTATAGCAATAAATTTTTTTAAAGTTATATAAAAAAATATGTATTATTTGCTGCCTCAACTTCACGTTGGGACATATTAAAGAAATTTGTTAAACAATTAACTCCAAAACCGTCATGTGAGAGAAGATGGGAATGTAGACTAGAATCAGTTAGAGCTGTACGTTTTCAAATTCCAGAATTTTTAAATGCACTAAAAGAATTATCTAAAACTGCATCAGATAATACTATCAAAGTAGAAGTGGTTTCAATGTATGAACAAATAGATTCATTTGAGTTTATACTAAGCCTTATAATTTGGTCCGAGCTTTTGTCAAAAGTTAATTTAGTAAGTAAAGTATTACAAAATGCAAAAATTTCCATAGACGTAGCAACTAAGCATATTAAAGAGTTAGTGCAGTACTTTGAAGAGCAGAGAATATCAGGATTTGAATTCTCAAATCTATTAGAAATAGAAATTAAATTTAAAGAAAGTCGAGTACGTCGAAGAAAAGTATTTTTTGATTATGAAACGCCTGATGAATCACACATAGGTGATTCATCAGGCGTTTACAAAGATATTTTTAGGATAAATTACATATATTAGGATAAATAGGATAAAATAGGATAAATTACATATTTTAGGATAAATTACAAAGATAATTTTAGGATAAATTTCTTTTTTGTAATTTTAGATACTGCTGTACAATCCGTCGAAAATAGATTTGAATTGTATGAAATTCACGAAAAATCATTTGGATTTCTTTATGATATGAAATTAATAAGAAAAATGACAGAAAATGAATTAAAATTTTGTTGCAAATAGCTGTATCAAAAATTAAATACAGATATTGATGAATCTTAATTTTACAATGAATTATTTTAAGAAATATTGTTCCAGAAGATGCACCCATTAATATTTTAAAATTCATAATTGCAAATAATTTGTCGAATATTTATTCAAATATTGCTACGACCTTTAAAATATTATTGACCAGTCCAGTTACGGTCGCATCAGCAGAAAGGTCAATTTACAAATTAAAATTAATAAAAACCTATTTGCGATCTTGTATGTCTCAAGAACGTTTGTCGTCCATGGCAATAATATCTATAGAGCACGAAATTGCAAAAAATTTGAATTTTGATAGCGTTATAAATGATTTTACTGATAAGCGCATTAGGTTAAATAAAATTTAATATATTAAGATTTCTTTTAAATCTTATAAGTTGTTATACATATATTTCATTCTTTATAGTAAAAATGATATATTTTTATATTATTATATTATTTATGATTTATTTATATTATTAAATAAATCATTGTTCTGGCGTATTTATATGATAATGTGTACTTACATAATAAAATATATCATGTACATACAAACACATTTATTTTTTAACTAATTTTTTCCCTTTACTTAAATTGATGCTAAAGAGCATAATTATTTTTTATGTGCATAAATATTTTTCATATTTGATTTAATTAATTAATTAACAAAATATTCTTCCATTTAAAATTTCCATAAATGTTACTAACTTTCAGGGGCCCCGCTTTTCCATTTCGCACAGGGCTTCGTAAAATGTAGAAACGGGTCTGAGTGAATTGTACGTTGAGCAAGCAAATCGACAAGAGTAGAAGTTAAAAAAATCTCTTACAGTATTCGAAAGATCGCATTAAATTCTATTCATAATCGCCGACAGAAAAATCACTATAAACAATAATGAGGATCTGTATCGAACTTTTAAATTTAGCATGCAATACGATTTCAAGTTAAGACCATTTTTCAGTATTATCATTTCCAGACCTTCGTGGAATCAAGTATGCAATCTCTAAGACCGTACATCTACGATATTCTTTTGGAGGGGAGAAAATCCAAACATAAATTCATTATCTTACAATTATGTAACATAAAAAATAAAATAAAAAACCTTATCTCACCAATTTTTTTTCCCTGATAAAACCATACAAATTTGAGGTTTCATCTTTCAGCCATAATTTCTTCTTTTTCTTTCAGCAATAAGTCCCTCACTTCAGTTCTCTTAATATTATTACCATGTTCACAACAACAAAATCTGTTAACTGCCAAAAATTTCTTAAGCACTTAACACTTGAAATTCATACCGATACATTTTAGTATTTTCTGGGAATTTTTTTTTTTTTTCGAGGGAGATACCAATAATGTTATACTGCACTATGAAATAACAAAATCGCAACATTTAAAGGGAACAAAAAATGAAGCTTTTTTTTTGTTAAAAAAAAAGCTTCATTTTTTTTGTTCAAAAAAATGAAGTAATAGTAAGCTGTGAATGGACATAGCTAAGAGATGGGGAGAGAGTAAAAAAACAAAAAAAAAAACAGAAAGAAGAATGAAAGGTGGGAACGCTAAAGTAATCAAAACTAGTCCTAAATACAACTGGTCTATAAACACGCAACTGGACTGCTCTCACTCTCAATAATTGCTGCCCTTCACCTACAGAGCAGTCTTGCAAGTGTTAAGACATGTGGTCACTTCTCTTATTCCTACGCCATAATAAGCAATCTAATAGGTACAGCGCTAAACGCAGTGAGATTATTTTTTTCCTGCAATTTTTTTATTTGCTCGAAGAAGTGACATTCTGTGGGGGAGATGCTTCTTTTCTGTAGGCCCAACGTCACTTGGCCCACCCTCTGTAGTAAAAGTTAGGTCACTGACAGACAACCACGAGACAGGGAGGAGCAGTAGTCGATAGCCGTTTTATATCACTCAGACTGCAGGGGGCGTTATCTTGTCGGGGAACTTTTCTTTCTAGTGGATCGTCTAGAACATTGAACTCCTCTCCCGGATAGCCCAGAGATATTTGGAGACCAGCAAGAAGCTACACTGCCTCAGCTGTGAGTGGAGGACAATCGTTGGTTGGTCTCCATTGTAGGCTGGTGTCATGGTGAGTGGGGCAATCCTGGAGATCTGACATCGTGGGGTGATTACAAGTGGAGAGAAAGGATGCGAGAGATAAGGGAAAAATAAAAACGGACAAATAAAACTGAAGAATGGAATGACGGCATTAAGGTTGATCCAAGTGCATACGAATACTGACAAACTGTTTTTCACAGTAGACAGAACTGAACAGGAGGCAAATGAAGACAAATAACAAACGATTAAAAATGGGATGTGAAAGGGATAGTTTGAATGTAGGACTTGGGGAAAAAAAAAGGTGACATGATGGTATTACTAAATAAACTAGTCGCACTTTTCAGAATATCCTTCCTCATTCCTTGTGTATGACCACAAGATACGTTTTTGTCTGTTTGTTTTTGAGGTTGAAATACATTCAAGATGTGAAACAATCTTTATCCGTTAACATACTACAAAAGAGGTATACGATAATGCATGTCTCCCCCACACACACACACCCCTAATAGGAGAATAGATATAAGATACTTTGTGTCTTCGGACCCAGAACTAAAGATGCGTGATAAATGTTCATATTTGATGATTGTGAAGAGAAAGATTCAGAAATATGAAAATACAATTTCACCTCGTGATAAAAACGGACACCAATGAAGCACTTGCATGGTTAGCATAAAAGCCTCGCATTAATAATCTCTTTTGTGGCAATGTAATTAAGTATCACAATGTAGACTGAATTTTTACCAGGTCACTGGATAAAGAGATAGAAGTGGAACCCATTTCTATGATCCCCACTTTACATGAATAATTTGATTTTCTCTTGCTAGCAACTTGCTCGAACACAGCTTACGCCTATTAATAAACGCAAATGCAACAGTCTCAGCCACTAAGTGCCAGCGCACATACAACACAGCACGTGATGTGTTTGCAAAACACTTTCATCTATTCTGTAGCGTAAAATCAAAGAGAAGCTAGCTGCCCAAAACCTGTTATAGTTTTGTTTGAATATTTTGTGCGGTAAAGACCAAGAGTATATATAACTTCATCGTGCGCCACGATGACCTTGTTCTGATCACATGACTTTTTTTTTTTGTCGTTTATGGAGATTTAAAAAAAAAGTTCGATATAAAACCTGCTTTAATAAATGCTTTTAAATAAAAAGAAACGAACATGTTAAAAATTTATTTAAATACTTTTCGTGCAGAATAATAAACTAAAATGAATGATGCCAACGTCCTAAACACAAACATCTGAAAACGAAACATATTACTATAGCATAAAATGAGAGAATAATATCACACGCACTTTGACGTATAAGAAGTTCAAAATCCCATCACAACTTGATCCAGGAAAACTTTCCTTGTGTTTAACCAACACATCGTCAGTTGTAGCGTTAATACTCCAGCAGCGTTGCAATAAATTATAAGGGCAATCTTAATCTAGAGTGTATCTGTTGTAGTTTTTCTTTCCGGAGTGATTGCAGACGTGATAGCGTAACCAATAAAAATTCATCTGATAAAGAAGCAACTCAGCGCAGTTCAAAATAAAAGCAACGGCAGTAAAAGTATTCGAAGACGATGTTATCACGTGTTTCCTGACAACCTAATCGAACTAAATAGCAATAAACAGGAAAAGTAGATGACCCCAAACCGACAGGTAGATTCATATTTCAACAGTCACTCACCTTCGTCGTTTCCACCCATCAGGTTATAACCTAAATTCTCCGAGCGAGATGAAGAACTACAAGGAGGTTCCTTCCCTACATGGGATGATGAAGATGGGGGGGGGGGGGGAGAAAAAATTAATATTCTGAACACACTCCACTGTTACGGAGGCGATTTAGATAAACGGCTTCATCAAGTAAAAGACGCTGATAAATAGTACGCCGAGTTTTAGGGACAAATATACCACAATTTATACCCCTCACAACCCTAGTTGAGCAGCGCGGAGTGATAGATCACTGACTACCAGGACCCCCAGGGAATTACCTGTAAAATGGCCGTGAAAGGGTGTAATTAGGAACAGAATGAAACAGTCCGTAGGTACGCATCCTGGAGCAGTGTACTCCCAGGGAAGCAGGTAGCTATTTGACGACACGTAGACGAATGTCAATGGCGTCATAAATCTCAAATATCTTCCATACTGACAAGCCAAGAATTGAAGTCGGTAATAAGATTCTATCCACCCCCTCCTCTCCCTAATGTAAAATGATAAGACACTTTATTTCTGGATGGCTTCTACTTCTTTTTTTTTTAATGGCGGCTTCTTGGAGGTCTAATATTAATACGCTTCTAGCGTGGAGGAATTTATTTGGCTGTCTATTCTGCCTTCAGCAAGTACAGCTATAGGATGACAGAACTAGGCATTTACAAATTGCACTGGATTCAAACATACGGAAGCTCCGTTATGGTTTCATCTTAATAGATGACCAATCCAGTTCGAATAAATGTGGTTTACAAAATGAAAGTATTCTTCAGTATATAAGTGCTCGTATGGGGCTTTTTGGAAGACTCCGTGGATCACCACAACTTAAAAGTATTTCCTTTAATTAGCGATATGAAAAAAATATTTTAAGACAATAAGGAGTTTGCAACTTATTGATTGCATCTTTAGAGTCCTGAAAGGATCTAAGTGGTATCTTGGAGAACTGCTTCCCAATATTACCACTGAATATGAATCTCTCTTCTTCGTTTCGTTATGAACAAATTATTAGTTATTTTGCCAGCCTGTGTTAAGCTGCGTTGTATGTATAGCAGGTAAAAGTAAATATCTTATGATAGTGTATTATAACTTCTGAATAGGCTGTTCCAGTCTATTCAGAATCGTGTAGAAATTTTGTAATTGATAAAAATAAAGAATTATAACGAAAATTAACTATCTGGAAAACACGGGGCGAGTTTATTCACAAACTACGTATATATATATATATATATATATATATGTGTGTGTGTGTGTGCGCGCGCGCGCATCGGAATACAGACAAATCAATTCAGAGACCTGACGAATAACAGACCAATTTGGAAAAGAAGTTCTTGACCGGAAACGAATCATGAAATATAAATTGTGTTGGTATCTTAATATCTCGGTAAATACCTTTACAGGAAGTGCCCTGTATGGGTATACAGCAGGAAATTGTGCACGCACACACATGTCGTAGTAAGACAGTGATGTCCTGCTACGGAATGCTTGAATGAAGGCAAAAATTCACTGGGTGACCGAAGAAAGCATTCATTGAGGATCCAATTGTTAATTAGGAATTTCTATACACGAAAAATAATGAAAAAGTAGGTAGTCGCATTCTTGTGTGGTTAACACCATTCAGGATAAAAACAACTGAACCGACAGCCAAAGGCAAAACAATTTGGTTTTATCCAACCCAATTTTGTGATAAAAATCGTACAACTGAAACCAAAACTCAGATGATGCCCAAAATATGTCGAAAAGCCAATTCTAATTAAATATCATTAGAGAGAAATCATTATTATCGCATCGAAATTTTTACCAACAGAAACTGATTTTTATATTAAAAAAGTCTCTTCCATCACATGATAAAAGTGCGTTTGAAAAACAAATAAAAAAATAAATAAATATTGCCCTCGTGAGTAATCTGTGGTCTCTTCCAGTTTTCACAGTTGAAACGCATTAGAGAAATTTCGACATGGTATGTTTACTAAAGGTTTTCTAACAACGATTGTTCATGGGAGCAGTTAGTAATAATAAATAGCACGCGATTTATTAATAATAATAAATTATTAATAAATGTGCTTCGTTCTACAGTTAGAAGCATTGCTAAGTACGTCATGCACCAAATGGTGTGAAAACGATTCACGCTAAGATATACTTCAAACTATACTATACTACTAAGGTAAGTTATAAAAACAAATGAATCACTCAGAAAACAAAAGCTATGGAAATTCAAATGTCATGCAAAAATACTAACGAAATTTTTGATCATTGCAGTTTTTTTTTTTTTTTTTTGCTTAGAGGTGAACCTGAGATTTGCCCAAGGAAACTATATTTTATTTTATTTATGACTTGACTTCACGTTATCGAGAAAAGTTCTCTTTATTGATCTGATATCTTGGAAGCTAAGATATAGGCTTTATGTCTCTGTTATTAAAAACAGAGTCTCCGAGACTTTTACACTACCCAAAGTCGGTGAACTTGGCGAAGTAAGCATCTGTTTCTTCTCTTTTTTACGACATAAGGAATTGACAAACGTTCGTACATAAATTGCGGCAGCTTTCGCAAATCTGCTAACTCACAGGTTCATTAATCAGAGATATCGGCGTTCTTCATGGGTGAAAAATAGGAAGAAAGTTAACCTTGAACTTACCGTGAAGAAGCAGTGAAATGAAAGAAAAAGATGAAAACTAAAAGTGAAGAGCATCAAAGGCCTTCAGATAGTCGAAGGACTATATATAACGAGTTAGACGTTACCCGTGCAATTACAGTACCGCTTTCCTTCGTTGCTATATCATGCGTTGTTCACGCCTCCCTTGGTTGACCCACCACATCAAATCGGCGAGTACCCTCAGCAGGGGTTCAACGTAAGTGCTATACAGAGACAGAATTATAGCTTTGACGATTTATCAGGCATCGTATATTGGAAGTAATACCTATCCCCGCCCTCAACAATCATACCGTATGGTGCATAAACCTAGCAATAGCTAAAAATCAAGTATTAGTAATCAAGTCTGTAAACCCTTTTCGTGCGAACATGTTTAAATCCCCAAGTCTTTCTCTCTCTCTCTTAAACAGTCATAATTCAATGTCCTCTACAAAAATTTCTTTCTTGCACCCAAACAATTTCTTTGGATTGTCTACGTTGGATATGGCTAACAGCAGTGTGAATTTAAATACTCAGAATGACTATTCAAAGAATGGGAATATTCTTCCAACGAACAATTTACCCACTCATTAATAAGGAAATAAAGACAGTTAATAAGAAGGTATAATATTGCTGATTACGTTGTCTTTTTATTTCTTATACATAACTATCTGTAAATTTTAAATGACAGTTAATAACTGATTGATTAATAAGAAAATAAGAATGTACTCGTTGCCATACTGTTGAACGCATGGGTATTGCTATTATTAGCATTAACCTCCGAGCGGTCCAAGAACTCATCGCTGGAGGTAACCCCTGCAACGCACAATCCACCATCTACACTACATTGCACACCATTTCTGTTTGTTAATTATGTGTGTTCTTAGACAGAATTGCTGTTCCTTGCAGACGAAAAACTCTGCTGCTACCTCCTATGAGAGCTAATTAATCTTTAATAGAAAAGCCCATATAGAGATTCATCGCGTCAGGACAATCTAACCTGTATCTTTTCCATTCGAAAGGAGCATGCCCTTCGTCCTTCCAGGTGCGCTATGACAGTCTTGATTGCTGCTCATTGTTCAATTAAAAAATCATTGTTCAATCAAGATAAGAGGGTTGCTAGTCTGACAGATATCTGACCGCTCACGACAGTGATGCATTACTTTTATTTTTTTTTTTCCAACTATCCATGTGGGGAAGTTGTTATATGTGAGAAAACGGTATTATCTTTGTATCTGTATAAATAAAAAGATAAATTAAAAAATGAGTTAACTGAAAAGTGATGCCAGTAGTCGTACAAGCCTAACTTATAAAGTGAGAATCCTGTATTATATCTGTTGACTGTTGGGACCTCAAATAATGAAAGGCAGGATATGTATGTTTCACCTACGTTACCTTTAATTTAGTAAACGATAAAAATTAGTCAATTGTTAGACTTCATACTGCTGCCAATTCTAGACGGAATATATCGAAATGTAAGGTTTGTTTTACGGCTGAAGCAACTAAGTGTATCATGTATATAAATTGCGTTTTTTTTTTTTTTTTTTTTTTAAGGGTTTGCTTGTCTTATGGGATGTAAGAAAAATTAAAACATTCTAGTTTTACAAAAACTCATAAGCAGAAATTTATTCTGTAACTTTCTTCGGAAAAAAATATTTTCTTGAATATCTCCAAAGCAAGCTCGTGAAAAGTCTTAAATACCAAGAATGTGCATAAAGAAAGAAAGCAAAATTTATGTTAAGACAATGAACATGGATGAAATCCTATATTAGATTACATATAGGATAAAATCCTATATTTAATCTAATACAGGATTAGATTGGAAGCAGCCTTGGAAGAGGCCGCTTCCAAGGGCATGTAGGAAATGCATTGAACTGAGGGTGAGAACTTTGATTTCCAGTTAAAACTTCAAATTTTATTTGCATATGAACAAAAAAATTAAAAAAGAAAAAAGTAATTCATGATAAGAACGCAATTTAATTGACTCATGTAATTAAATAATCGAATAGATACAAAATTGTGCACTTAAAAATATAAAAAATATTCCAATGATGATTCGACAAAAAAAAAAAATAAATAAATAAGAAATATAAAAAAAAAAAACGAGTAAATATTCCATTGAAAAAAAAAATCGCAAAGAATTTTGAATTCCCTCAAAGCTTAGGTCCCTGCGGACAAGTGTAACAGGAGTCGCCTTATTATATATACATATATATATAGTACAACATCGCTGCTTAAAACTTGCAATCTCATCTGTTCAGTTGATACTTCACGCCTATCTAGTGTACATTATTTTTGGAGTTTCAGTTTTCAGCAGAGTTGTGTATGATGCGTTAGCGAACCCTTCGTCACCTTGATGAATTGAGTGTACAGCAAAGAGGCATCACTCACAATGCATTCAAGGTTGAAACAAAACAATCCTCTCTTTCTCTCCGGAAAAAAATAAAAAAATAAAAAGGAACGCCAACCTTGGGGAAAGGAAGGAAGAAGCTACAAGTGTCACGCGCAGCGTTCGTGATGTACTGGTAACAGGTATGACAGCCACGGCACGTGGAGAGTGTACAAATAGACGAAATTACAGGGGACGCTCACGGACAATAGCAAAAACACGATAATATTTATGTCCAGGTCGAAGGGCAGTTTCTGTACAGCAAGCGGAACACTTGCAAAAAAGAAAGATCGCCGGTCTGGGTTCAGTTCATGCGGATTTCGTGGTTTGCGGCGTTTCTTCGGTAAAAGGACAATGTCATTTGCTCTTCGCAACATGCGCACTAGTTGTGTAGGAAACATTTCTTTCTCTTCCTCCACACAAAATATACTCGCCAATAAATCAACATGATCTCCTTCGTACACTTCTTGAAATATCCTTTAATTTTGTCCCTTCGTGATTACGCCACAATGACACCGGAAGCTATTCGCATAGCATTTAACTTCAAAGCGAATAAAACCATTTTATTTATTTATTTTTTTGTCAGCTCTCCATCCATCTTCTTCTACTTAACCTTTCAAAACTTTAATTGGAAAAATGTCCTACATGACATCGAAACACCTCTTTTACCTTGTCACCGCATTAAGGTTAAGCAGACGATAAGGTCTTTGAGAGAGCCAAGTAGGCGTGAATACACTTCGATTAGCATCAAGAGAGTGTACTCACCGAAGCGAGGTTGCCGCTAATCCAAGTTCAGTTAGCTTTGTTTATTTTCATTAATATGTTTATAAATTTGCAGTAAAGTTTTCGAGGGAAATTCTTCTTCCCTTATTTCGGTTAACGGAATACTAAAATATAAATTCCTCTCATGTAATAGTATCGAAACTGCTTGGAATGATGTTCCGAAGTGTTTTCTAGTAAACGCATGAAAGAAAGTATTTATTCAGAAACGAATATTACAATTAACCAAACTAAATTTTCTCATAAACTGGTGATTTTCTATAATTACGTAACGCCGTCTTCTATCTTAAAGATTTTCTTGATATCCATTTCTTTCCATTAATTTTCATGACTAGATGCCAGCAAAGTTGGGCGATTGGTAGAGCCTCTGCTACTAATGGTTCAAGCAAAAAGTTAAGCAAGTTTGAGCGCGGTTAGTAGTTGGAAGGGATTCAATCGTTCGATGCTGTTGGCACACTCTCCCTCGATGAGTCTTTGGACTCCCTGGAGGTGTCAAATAATAATAATACATAAAATATTTTTAAGATATTTAACTTCAACAGATCAATGCACTAACTAAAATTGGTCCTACATGAAAAATTATATTCGAAAAATGTTAAAATTGTTCTTATTCAAAATACTGTACTGTGAAAGAACGGTTTAAAGCCGACATTTATGGCACATAATTTATACCAGTAAAGATATAAATTGAGTTGAATTATCTAACCAGGGTTTTGTACAATCCCGATGAAAAAATGGAATTTATACAATTGTAATTTGGGGATTAAGGTTCAAAATTCCTGTTTGTGTGTTCTTTAGAAATTATAAACTAAGAATACGAGTTTATAATTACTACTAACCGACACTCCGTTTTAACCAAAGTGATAAATTCGATTCAATAACAATCTGAATTTGTTACCTGAACACAGAAAACAAGTTTGTTACCTGAGCCATGGATTTGTCTTGAGCGCAGTACTACTGCGCACACAATACGACGAGTGATACTATAACAAATACCAATTACTTTTCTCCTTTTAAATACTAGATCGTATTGCATCGTGCGCACCATTTTGCTTTTGTTTTTGTATTAACCGATATTTTGGTTATTGACCATTTCCCTCCATTTATTTCGTTTAGTTTGTGGTAAAAATTTACTTATGACAATCTTCCCTGTTTGTGGAAACATTTGCATAAATTCAGGAAAATGTTCAGTAAATAACTGTTTTCTTTTTAAATATTAAATGAATGAAAATCAAAGCCATACCTTAAAAAATAAACAGATCCTTAATGAGTAGAAAGAGGAAATCACTTAGGAGCACAAACGAGGAGTAATAACGTTAACTATTAAATGCCATAATTAAATATTAACTAGTTCTGTGTGTCTATACTGGATACAAAATTCTATGCATTTGGACTTTACATAAAATAATTAAAAACTAACGCAAAAATTTTCATACTAATTCCGCATATAATTAGGATACTTAGAAAGTGAGAGCATCGATGTTCTCACTTTCGCCACGATGACAGTCGTTTTTGCATATTAATAATGCATCAAAGAAAAGCTGTTAAACCCTGTTTTCTTTACAGTTACATAATGCTGAAAATCGTCTGATAACTTTCCCCTAGTTTTAATATAAACAAATATTAATCAATTCTAATAACTACTAATTGCTATAAATCCTCAAATATTTATACATATACACATTAATGATTTTAAAATTAATATCTATTTACCTAATACTGATATATTAATGCCTCAGAAAGAAGTCGTCAGCAGACGATTTTCATTTCAATTACGTAACTGAAAATGTACGCCACCTAGGTTTTTTTTTTGTTTGTTTGTTAATATACCGATCAGCTATTAATTGTGCAAACTTTTTTTTACCGTGATGACAGCATTAGAAAACAAAAACACACTTAAATAGCGAACGATGTAATTGCAACAACAAATAAAAGTAGAGACACGATTTTAAATGTTTCACTACTTGGTTAAACAGAACAAAAAAGCCACCTTAAATAGCTTATACACCGCCATACAAACCCCTGTCCGTAATGTGTTAAATCTCAAATGGCCAGTGGGATTCATTTACCCACAAAAAGGTAACCCCTTAATTACTTCTAAAGTTAATCCGTAACTGTTGTGTATTAGCAACACAGAAGTCGCTCTTTCATACTATGGAGCAATTATAGGAAGCTGCACACCCATGTGAGCACTTGTTATGGCTGGTCACACAAAACAGCTCATTTGATTATACAGCGTCTGGCGTCCGGATACCTGGAATCGTCCTAAGAAGTAATTCCACGCTCAGCGTGCCAAGGTCAAAGAAAGATGACCTCATTACATAGGCCAAGAACAAGCTGACTCACAGCTCCTTAGAAATTTGTCTGAAATGTATGCTACAAGTTGTGCGCCAACTGAAGAATAGGGGCTGTTTATTCCAATGTTTTCACTCCACCATATGAATATTAATGTGGACAATACGCGTAAAAAAAAAATTCACATTCAACTTTTTTAATACAAATATAGATTAAAATGTTGGTAATTTTAAAAAATCGTGGAATATTAATTGTATAAGAACTAAGGTTAAAAAATGTGAAAGAATGAAGCTTCGAAATATATATTTAAATGTTAAAATAGTACCATCGATTCAATCAAAGAGGTGATTTTTGTTTCAAAAAAATTAATCTGGTCAAAACTTTTAACTTGTCCAACATGACCCACACATCCTGTTATTAGAAGATTTAATTAAAAGGAAGGATGTCAAGCTACATAATAAAAAATATTCAAGTCCATTATACAAATATAAGTTCAATGTTAGACGTTTTAAGAAAAAAAATAAATTTTCTTAAAAATCAGGGATAATTCGGTGGATTTCGATAAACTGATATCAAAATTCACTAAAATACTTTATGTGATTTCCACCCAAAAAGCTGTAAACCTGTAATACATTAATACAATGAGTGAGGTAAAGGTTTTATCTTATTCATATTTGTTTACATTATTCAGAACCGCCTCTCTAGAGATTAAACTTTGAACTTTTTTAAGACACTTCAGACTCCAATAAGCTGGGTGATAGTATCGCACTGAACAAAGAAAGTTTTCTCCCACAAAGACATATCCATTTCCACAGCGGAATTCGAACAAGCAAAGTGCTGAAAATATAATAATAAATATAACGCTGGTAATCCTACTGAACAATACACCTCGTGCAAACGTCATCGGACGTTACGTTTTAATAAGTTCCTTTCCTGTTTTAAGATTACATGAAGCTGTCAAGGCCATGAGACAAGGGTATTATGTCTGTCAATTGCATGCATTTTTGGTTAGTTTTTCCCCTTTGTGAAAGATAGGAACTAGAGTTTACTGGAAGAAAATACCGCTGTCTTTTAAAAAAATCGTTAGGGGCGGGATTCAACCCAACTTTAATTCTTACCAAACGATTGTTTATGATTTATGGAAGTGCATTCTGTGAGTTCAAGCAGACCGATCTGTATTTGTAGAGTTAAACGATCAGTGCTGATTTCAGATAGAACGGACAAATGCTGGACCTTCTTATATTGTTTCTTTATTCAAGTACTATGATGAACTCCAGCATTCGAATAAAGATGGAACTGATCGTGATTGAAAGTTCTCAAAAGTAGAAGAGCATCGGTGAATTGGAAACATTAAGAGTGCAATAAAGCTTGAAAGAATAAAATACTGATATCGTTTAATAAATATGATTAACTGGCTTAAATGAAATTTCTCGATATGGAAACTTATCAAACCAGCGTTTTTATTCTGGAGGCCGTGGTATGGTAAATCCACAACACTCATGAATGGTCGCTGGAGACATAAAAGAAAGCAGTTGAACGAGAAATTATTATGTATAATATTGTGTGCACATCACGTTCTAACACTGCTTTGAAGTCACACTCGGATGTGATCTGTGACCTTTGAAGACGTAAATCGTACCCTACCCCTACTCAGCGGGTTGTCTCTCCAGAAAGAGAAAAGAAAAAGGTCTACGATCGAAGTACCCAACCCAAAAGTGTGCCGAATGTTACACAACTTGATAATCGTTAAATATGATTCATCGCAAAAAAGGGTAGCTTTTTCGTTTGAGCCGACTCCAACGATTATGACTACATTATATGTACATATAAAACACTCCAAACCAAACTGCGCACATATAAATTACTCTACAAATCACTGCGCGCACATAAATATTATTCGAATAAACTGCGCACGTATAAGCAGCTCGAACGTAGAAGTGCCAATGCAGAATAAGAAAACTCTATATCCGCCACCTGTTGGCCCATCATGTTTTAAATGCAGCCACCATCACCAAGTTAGAGAAGCAAAGATTTTCTTTTGTACTTAGGCGAGATTTTGCACGACGGACTTATAACGCAATTATGCCACTAATTACAATACATCACTCAATAATGGCTGTGTTAATAAAGAAGTCATGCACCGCACGTAACAACACTTGTAAGGTTCATTCTGCAGGGAAGAAAGGGGGAATCAAACTGCACGTAGCAATCATGTTTAGCGATGATTTTTTTTTCCCCTTTGTTTATTGAACGGTCATTTATACCACGTACTTTGGAGAAGAAAAAAAAGTCTTCAGTTATTGCCGCGGTGGTCACTTCCAGGTTAAAATATCCATTTAAAGAAGTTATCTTTTAAAGTATAATGAAGTGATATTTATGCAGTAAAAATTTTATTTGTTATAATGGTGATATCGAGAGGCAGAGGGCGCTCCCTTTATTAAACTTTTAATTACAGCAATCATGTATACCAATGACGTCATAACGAAAGAATACAGAATGATAAGATGGAGATCTCAAAAGCTTATCCTCAAGGGGAAGAATAATTATTATTCATTTTCTGCTGAATTTTTTTGTGTATGTAAATTTAAGAGAATCAAAATTCAATGCATTGCAAATCTCATTAATGTTTTTATTATCATTACAAGTTTTGCAACTGACAATGGTTTCTGTCTTAGCTGGCATTCGATCGACTTTGTAATGCAGTGCGGAAACTTACTTAGGCATCGATGAATTTCAAGGGACTCTAGGCTCGGTGATTATACCTATTAGCTCCATATGTTTACACTCCTAGTCTTATTCTCTATTAAAGATTATATATATATATATATATATATATATATATATATATATATATATATAGGCAAAATCAGTATTAATAAAAGGACTAACTGCCAATTGTGGGTGGAATTTTTGCCAAGTGAGATCGTCAGAAGACAAGATATTCCCCCCTCCCCCTCAAAGTTGGAAAAATCGTATTACAAGCTGACATTTTCACAACCCAGAATAGTATACGAAGACCAAACAAGAGTGCAATGAATGCTAAATTGTATCAATCTCCATAACACGAAACAACCCCCATTCTCTCAAAGGGGCATGAGATGTTTACCTTATAGTTTAAGATTAGTTACTCCGAACATATTAGGCAACTGTTCCATGCTTCAGGAAGGGATATTAGCATAATCATGTGATTCTCCAGCGCCTGTTTACTATCCCTACGCTGCCGATAAGCAATTCGAATATCTGGTAACTCGATTAAGTAATTCGTATCCAAAGGATATCCCATGAATGCATTAAGGTAGTCTTGTTTACTAGCTAAATATGAAGAGAAATTGAATGCTACATGAGATAACCAATCTAGCAGATTGGTTTAAGTTCATTGCACGTATAAAAGATCTAACAGACTGAAGATATGGAGCTTTGATTTGCAACTTTAAATGCATTTTGATATTCATAACATATTTCACAGTTCTTGCTCTAATAGATAACAATATAAATAGTCCAATGCCACTTGCATCCTTTAGAGAATTATAATATCTATGAATAGGATGGAAAGCCGTGGTGATTTTTATTATCATCACAGATATCGAGACCGGAAAATACAACAAAATGGCTGACTTTCCTAAAGCAACTAATAAGTTAATGGCTCCACGACTTAATCTATTTGTACAATAAGAAAAAAAAAATGAAATATGTATTAAAATCTGTATGGGCTTTATTTTAAAATTCCAGCAGCATATTTTCATTTACCGTAATTATTCTGAGTAGATCACGAAAGGCTGCAAATTTTAAACCATGAAATTCTAAACATTGCAGCTTTTATATGGACCTTCAATTCTAATACTTAGTGGGAGGCATCTTCCCACGCCTTAAAATTTAGGGTTTCATCATTCCCCAGATTCTTCGCCACTAAGTGATGATGTGAATATGCATTTCCCACCAACTACTTCGTTAATTTTCTGAGCACGTCCCATTGGCTGCTATCAAGGATAATTTAAGATCGTATATATGCTAAACGGCTAAGAAAAGGTTACCAATGCAAGTATGTATTTCAAATACCATAGTGGAATGACAAGAATAAGAATTTATCGATTTAGATTGAGATCCTAGAAGTAATTTAAGTTTCAAATGAGAACTGATAATTGAATTTATCCCATACTAGAGTGAGGATCTCAAAACAAGAAACCATATCGTTTTTATACGCAGTTAGCTTATATTTTTGATATAACATTTTTAGCTCTGGAAAAACAAAAGCTTCTTGCAATCTTTGCTGAGAATTGCGTTAAAGGAGGTGGCAATGAATATTAGAGGATTTAAAATGTCTGGTACTGTAAATGATTAAAACGAGGGGGGGGGGGGAATGTTCATAAGAAATTTAAAAACACCCGAAACCGCCCAGCAAAACGACAGCTCACGATTCCTTACCATGCAAAAGGTAATATTAAAACGCCGAATCAGCACAAAGGTCATTTCAACATTTCCTTCAACTGGCAGTTTACTTCGTAATTAAGTCACACGGCAGACAGTCAACAGTGAACTTGGTACACCCACACAAAACATAATTTTGAACCAGTCAAGGCCCTAATTAACGAGTGGAACTGGTTGTAATTCCACGATGGTTGAACCAACAATTTTCCCTCCCTCCCAATTTTTGCTTGCTTATGTGAACCACATTTCGCGTGTCTGGTCATACTCCTGTTGCGTTAAATTACCAGGCAGTTTCGCGGCTTAAGTATGCATATTCCACATAAGTGTTTTGCAAAACTAATGTAAAGGAGACACGCACGTAAATATTTGTATTCTTTATCTTTGGTCATGCGTGCTGTTCAACCTATAAGTTTAGGTTCGGATTTTGAATTCCAATTTGCTTGGCAATGGACAGTTAATATAATCAACCAAGTAATAAACCTTAACACACGCACACTAAAAGTATTAAACTTGAGGAGAAACTGATAATCTGCATCCAATTTCTAAGATCAATTGCATCTTTAAGACAGTTATATCAAGTTTCCTTGAATCTCGAATAGCATCCGACTGCACATAAAGACAAACTTGAAAATGTACAGATGTTCTTAATATGAGAAGTTTAATTAAACATTTCTAAAAAATGCCTTCCACATTCTCAGCGAATAAAGAAGAATCTTACAATACTATTTATGATAGGCTTACCTGGTATTTCTCTCTCAAAAACTGACATAAATGATTGTCTACAAATATTTTGGGTTTACAAGCTTTTCTCCTTGTAATATACTCACGCCTAAGGAATAATTCTAAAACAACGAATTACCTGGATGAAATACCTTCCAACATTTTCTAGTCGTTTATGACTTGTAAATTCAAGTGAATTACAGAAAATATGTCAATATGATTATCATCTTCTACCTACCTTCAAATGCTTGAGCAACTATGTGAAAAAAAATGAAGTAAGACTTTTCCAACATAACGACTTCAGCCATCGAAGATGGTTAAAATGGTCGTGTTTGTTCTTGGAAGCATGAAGCTATTATTACAAAGAATAACTCGACGACTTGAAACTATGTCACGGTCAGGAATACATTCATTGTCAAAAGTGCCTGCAGCATTTTAAAAATAACGTGTATTTCCCCACTAATCAAAGGTATATCTGAACATCATATATCATAGCCAGCGTGTTTTACCCCTGACGGTAAAACAAGGTCCTCATATATTATCTGAAATGAATTCTTATTACGTTATTTATTACTACTTATTATCTTAAATATAGCATGAACAAAAATTTCGAATCAGTCTTTCAATATAATTATAAAAGCAGTGACAAACAGGGTGGCGTGTCATATTTCCATGAATATCCTTCATGGATATTTAGAATTACGACTTAAGCAACCAAGACTATTAATGTTCGATATTACTTGTGCGTGTTGTTCTGGCCGTTTTGTCTGTTCTGCAGGATGAAAAAAATCCTGTCATCTCCGTGAGAGATGTTTAGGCATCTTCGGTGAATCAGTAAATGATTCGCCGAAGATGCAAGAAAGACGAATTAGAATTATAAATATGCATTTCTAGATTGATATCCGTGTTATAATTAAGATTTTGAGGTTCCAGGTCCCAACATTAACTGAAACCCAGACCACACCAGGAATATAGAAATAAAACAGCTGACGATAATAAAGTATTCATTTAGATTTAGGATTCTGATGGTTCTGGAGATGTGCTTATTAAGAAGAATAACGCGGATCAGCTGGATAGAAAAGGTTACAAAAAACCGAGTAGTTGAAAGAGCAAACCAAAAATATAACATTACTGAATGAGATCGGGAGGAGGAAAATAAAATTCTTAGGACATGTGCTAAGAGAGGGATTGCTAACCCATATGATCAACACACAGGAAAACCACAGGTAAGAGGCAGACCAAGACACGAAGGACGCTGAACAGGCAAAAGTACCATGCAGATCTTTCAAGATGTACAAGATAGAACAAGTGGAGGGCCATAGCAGCTAACCTACGGATCGAAGACGGCACTTGAATGAATTCATTACATTATCTATGGTTATTGGGTAATTATGGAAATCGAATACTGAAAGAAAAGTTGAATGACCACGGAAACGGTAGAGGGATGGATTGTAATGAACACTGTCACGAAAGGACTAAGATATAAGATGAAAAAGAAGATAAATTATGAGTAGATTTACGCATCTGGAGAGTCTCAGTGACCCAAACTATATGGAAAACGGCGCCTTACTTCTCGAAATCAACTCCATCACTAATTTTTTCTTTTTTTTCTTTTTTTGTAATCATTTTCTGAAATAATCATGTCAGAATTTACACCCGTTGATAACTAGTAAATCTTGTCGTTTATGATAAAACTTATGCATATTCAGGCACTACTTCTTACATTAAATTATTACAGATAGCATAAGATTACAAGACTTGGAAACAAGGGGGAAAAAAAAAAAAAATATATATATATATATATATATATAAAGCACTCAATTTTTCTTCCTATAACAATAAATTATTAATAAGCATTACTTTTTTTTTAAATAAAAACCTTAGAAAGTCATAGTAAAATAAATAATAAAAATAAAGCTGATATCTAAGCACAAACACAAAGCTGCTTTCGTTAATCTCACTGGAACTAAGGGGAAGGAAGGATTAGAGCATGCCGAGGGAATCTGAACTGTTAATTCCCTCCTGGGACCCAGTTTAGATTCTATTGTTCTCAAACTCTATTTTACGGTATTGGGATATCTGTTGCTTGGCATAAAAGTTTTAACTATAAAGAAAGGATATATATATAAAGTATTACCTTCCTTCCAGATAACAGGAAAATCAAAAAAGTCTTAGTTTTATAGCCCACTACTTAATAAAGACACTAGCATTGTCACATATCCCAATGAATGCAACAAAACTGTAATACTGTACTTGTATTTACGACATTGTTTTCGTTGGTCTAAATTTAACCTGTGGCAGTAATAAGAATATTTCAATGCTCAATGATATCACTCTGGCAAAATGGCTGACAAACTAGTTAGACAATTAAAGGAGTTCCTGGTATTATAATGTCTGACCCATACTTTGCCTGTCTATGAAAATATCATTTACTTGACACATCCACCTAAAATTTTTTTCTTTCCTTTTTCTTAAGTTAAAAAAATTGAGGACAATGTTTTCCGAAATCAAACTAATCCTTACTAGGTATAGTATTTTTTTTTCTTATATTTGGGTCATACAAAGATGTTTTCTACAAATACATTACGAAAGCAACTAGAAAACACTGAAATTGTATATGCTAAGGAATAAACTACACAGCTTAAGCACTATCAAGAAAAACAGTTTTTAATGGTAGTGAAAAACCCGAGCCCAATTTAATATAAAATGAACATGAGTACACTGTAACACAGGTTTTTAAATCAAAAATACGCATTCAAATAGTAGTGGTTATATCCGCTACAGTTCTTAGAAAATTTCTTCAAAGAATAAAATAACTAGCTATCCTCAGGACGTTGTTGCAACAGGGAATGCAATAGACAAATATGAAATGAACTTTGACCCCCTGGGCATAAATTTCCTACGAAGAAATCTGATGCTCATACATCAATTGATTAAGTGCGTCGGCTCGAGTAATATAAGAGTTTTATGAAGTCACTTTACAAGGTATCACTTTTTTAAGTAGGCCTAGTTGAGAATTATTGACCTTTGATACTGCGAAAAGAATAAATATTCCTAAGGTATGTATGAGCTGTGCTCCCGCTGTACCGGACATGTTAATCACGCAGTCTCTGAAAAGTTTAAGTACGTTTGCGGAACAGTCAACCTCCTATTTAAAGAAGCAACAGCACAAAAAAGATAATGAAAAACTGGCAAAGCTAAGACATAACAGAAACCTGTAATTCATAAGCATAACATGAATAACACCTCTCTCAACCCCCCCCCCCCCAAATTTTTTTTTAAAGTTTTAAACAAACGACGAGGCTATGCAGCCAAACTTTTACAATCTTGTCCTTTCTCGGTATTAAGTGATAAGTCCGTCTCCCTCTCTCTCAACCTCAATATCCAAGGCAGTTGATAACCGAAACGCGTGGAGAGAGAGAGAACACAACTGGAGCGTGCCGAGACAACCGAAGTCAACGAACATCTTGCCGCCTACCCAGCCGTTCGTCCCGATGGCTACTCAGATTGAGAGGAATAACTGTCCAAGGTCAACTAATACAAATTACAAGGCTGCCCTGGTATGCTCGTATCCCCTTGACCTCGTAGTACCCATCACAAGTGCCGTTCGGTTCTTTGCGGAGTGTATTTGCCAAGAGAAAAAACGACGTCGTACTTACCAGAAAGGAAAAAGCGTCAATCGACGAAATATTGACCAGACGGTTCCCCCGTTCTTGCTAGTAGACGCAGACCATTCCAGCAATGGCAAACACACACGTGCGCTTACTCCACACCCGAACTGGCGGAACACCTAAACGCACCCTCCAGCTTTACAAGCAGCCGTACTTTCTCCGTATGTCTCTCACTCTCACTTGCTTATCTCGCGCGAGAGTCAAGTGAGGCCTCTTTGCCATCTCCCCTCGGGTTATGGTGAGGCTACCCAGCGCCCTGCTGATCTGTGAGTGACGGAGAAAGGTTAACCCATCTCCGCAGGTGTAGGGAGGTTAGCTGAGTTGTTAAGGAAAAGGGGGGGTAGAAGATATCAAGAGGGGGGGGGAGAGAAGAGTTGCAGGTTTTTGATCTGCGCACAGAATGGATCATGCAAAGACGTCAAAAAACAACGAAGAAATATAGTTTTACGGTAATCACTGCGGAATTTGGGAAGCAATTCTTTGAATTTTTTTTCTTTTCTATATCCCGTGATGTCTCTGCTATGACTTAAATGGAGTTGAAAGTGGAAATGTTACTGAGAACTAAGCATGCGATATTTTCTACATTACAATTATCAAATATATAATAATAATGACGAAAAGAAATGCATTAAAAGCACAGGTAGTATGGCAAAAACTTCGTATTTAGGATTAAGTACGGGTTGAAACAGATCTCATAACTGAGGACAGATTCATCTGCCCATTCCGTCGATGCTCCAAGCTGGGGTCAAAGCATGCGTCTCAGACCCACTTCTCGTTTTGAAGATTTCGCTTGGCATATTCTTAGCGATATTTTTCGGTCTAATACTTTTGTTTACTGCAAGAAAACCTCGTTTGGTTCATTACTGTTTTTAATTGTGGCTACAATAAAATTAAATAAATAAAAAATGGGCCACTCCTTCTGTGCACTATCAACCAATGAGCACAATGTAAAGTCAGTGCTAAACGTATATGGAACCATACAGTTCAAGGTTCAGTTAGATGCATACCAGCAGTTCATTTGTACAGGGTCACCGACCCGGAACCTTTTTTTAAAAAAAGTTAAAAGGCTCATAATAAATTCAATATGCATTTCATTTCTTGTTTGGCTAAGCTTGTGTGTAATTTTCCACAAACACGTTTTATGAATTCACTCACCTATTCCTTTTAATTACTGTACAGAAGTTTTACTTCCGTTACATACCGGATGTGTTGGTTTCTAAATTAACCGTGTGTCTTGGAGCTTAACATCAAAACTAACAACAATAAAAAAGTGTCTCTTGTTTGTATTTCTGCAACATTTATACGCTTCGATATAATGATTTTGTAATTATAAAAGACAAAAAATACAATTGAAATATTAAAAATTTTAAAGTATGAAAGCCATCTTAAAAAGAGTGATTTAGGGTAGATTTCAGATGGCTTTTTTTTTTTTTTTTAACGGGATCTCTAAACTTTTCCCTTTCTTTACAAAGTCAAAAATTCAAAATTTTCTAACGAAGCGCTTGGACGTAAAAATGCGATATTATTCTAGATACCTCTCCGTCGCAGTCACATTTTTTTTTTTTTTAAGAAATAAGAATAATCCACCCTAGTTGACCGAACAGTTAGCGTAATCTGCTCTCCAAAACCAACAGCAGAGTGAAAGTTCGAATCACGCCGTGGGCATGGATGTGTGCGCATGCCTTAAAGTTGGGAAATGAAATTCATCGCCCGGTAGGAAACTACCTCTCTGCTTACTGGAGGCCTGAAATGTCTTGAAAGAATACCATATTTGGTATTCGTGCAAGTGAATGCTTTTGATCTTTCCGATCTTAAGAATTTTTTATTATGTTTCTTTAGAATCCCTGATGGTGTCTCTTAATAATAATAATAAGTTTGCAAGATATTGTTATACAGTAAAGGCGACATTTGTAGCTTACTATTCTCTGTGCACTGAAATAAAGTCCGAGGTGGTGTGTGTGGGGGGGGGGGGGTTTAAAGTGCAATTCTCGTACTGAAAACTGCATAAACAAAATCTGGTAGTAGAAATTTGTTTCCAGGACATATAAACAGGCATACCAAACAGCTTCGTTCAATTCAAATTATTTTAACTACTACAGTAATAAACTCTACGCGAATGCACGATCACAGAAGGATTATGGGATTCCAGCAGCTACACTTGCTTTACCGCGCAAATGAAGTTAATCTTGCTTACGTATGAGAAGAAATATGTATTTATTTATTTAGGTTCATACACAAACGGAGAAAACGAAAAACATAATAAGAGAACACAAATGAAAGAACAAAAATAAATTATAGGAAGTACGAGAGGGAGAGTGAATAGTGGACGGGAAGTGGTTGACAGGGTTAGAAAAAGGTCAAGAAAGTGAGAAGTCAGTGACACGAGCGAATGAAACGATGGGAAGGTTACAGTGAGCAGTGCCGCGTGATGATTGAGCACAGAAAGTAATGGTCCCCACCCTCTTTGTCTTAATAAGGGTGTTTCTTTGATTACCTACATAATTTCAAGTCCTGCGAATAGACAAACACCCATCAATCCCTATGGTATGTACGAAGGCTTCCTCCATGCAAACCAAAATAACACGTGATTTCTAATTGGAACGAAAAAGTCCATCTGCATTTGTTTGTACAGTGCACTGTTGGTAAAGGGCGAAAAACTTGGCAATCATACTCGCAAGTGATGGATTTTCTTCCAAAGGTCAGTGTCACAACAGGTTTGATGCTCATCGATCAAACACAACGTCCAAATTCTCGCGTTCCTTCATCGCCCCAACATGCCCCAAGAAAAAAAACTGCATGCTTCCCAAGGGCTTTAATCCTTCGGACATTTTTTTTTCATTTCGTTTTTATAACAAGTTGTCAACTCCACTTCCTAATTTTAACTTCACATCTTGAACATGGATAATAAACGCAACTTGTAGAATGTAAGGAACAGAGCAAAAATGGAGGAATAATAAAATGCGAACCATTGGAGCGCGCACGTGCCTTCACCCTCATATAAGCATTACATATAAAACAGAATACGAGATTGGGATAACTGTATAAACTATACAGGTTAGTGCAAGAGCTGAGACGGGTTATTAAATATATATATATATATATATATATATATATATATTCTGAACAACAGGTGACTGCTTAAGAAATTACTGCAGTTTCTTAATGTAGTGATAATAAGGGCGGGGGGGGGGTAAGACAGTAACTGCAACTAGACATTGAATAACTCGCTCATGTTCATTGCGCAAGCAATTTCAGTTTGCAAGGTTGTTTGCCTATTCTGAGTCACTATTAACAAGGAAAACGTATGAGGGTGGTAATTTTGGAACCTTGTTCTATAGACCAAACATGGAACTTTTTCCAAGCCGCTTTAGATGCCTCCAATAATCAAGGCGGGAGACTTACACTGCGAAATGATTTATACGGTCCGTTATACTCTAATAGTAAATATATGAATATAAACAAGATTCAACTAAGTGTGCCAGTAGTGGTATACACCCACCCTACAATCCCACCTTCGTGAAAAAAAAAAAAAAAAAAGTAATATAGAAATCATGCCTTCTCTTCCTCCTTCCAAAACTCACCTCACTGTTTGCTTTTGCATTGATTCAACCTAATAAGATCGAACTCGTGTTCTAGACCACAAAAAAAAAAAAAAAAGAAAGAAAGAAAGAAAGAAACATCTTTACCATTCGCAAATAATTTCGAGTCGCACATTTGAATTTCGTGGATCGTAGAATATTGGAATTACGGTCAAAGCGCGTGTGGGTTTATTCTGGTAAATTCTGTGAACAAATATTTGCATGCTACTGGTTTCCGCTGAAAAACTGCACGCAAATATTCCACAAAGGTGGACCTTCAAGATTATACGAGGATAGCCTTTTTCAGGTTTTGTTCATTCGTCCTTATATACTATCTAGAAATTACATGACATTCGTAAAGGGGGGGGGGGGGCCCTCGAGAAACATGATTCTTTCTGGGAGGAAGGAAAATATATCTACATTGTCGGTCATATGTTGTTGCTAAAACAATAAAACTCTCCTCTTACCTTTGCTTCTATAATTTGAAATACTGGGGGGGGGGGGGCTCAAGAATATTCATGATTTGGCCATCACGAAAACGCAGCCTCTTCATAAACGTGAACTAAATAACTGTCAAATAGAAAGGTGTAATTACGTTAACTTTATTATACGCTTAAGCTAGAGAAAAAAAAATCTAATTGGAAAGATTAAAAAGAAAACTACGTTCGGTGTATGTACGCGTGTCATTACAGTACGTATGCGTAGGGGATCCTGATGCTGTGTACTAGAGGGATCCAAATATCTGGAATGTGTGACCTCCACGTAACCCAATGCTGGCCAACTGATTAAAGGCTTAACCTCAATATCCGCGAGTTTAAAATTCAAAAGGAAGACAGTGTTAGCCATGACGGAGAAGAGGAATGAAATAAAAACCCTTTTGAGAGTTTCTCTTGAGGAATGCATTCTGAAGATGACGGATATCACTAACTCGTTGGGCTCAGGGCTGTCACCTGCCTCCAACAGAAATCGATAGGAATAATGACCTACCGCACCCTGTGGCAATAAGCAACACATAAAACGCACTATAAAATTATGCTGCAGGATAGCTACAACTTCTCAGCATTTCCAGAATGCGGATGTACCAGTTACTAAGGTGACAATCGCGAGTCGGAGGCATTCACAGCAATAAAGGGGAATGTTGTCAGCAGCGATACTTCAAAGTCGCGATGAGTGTCTTTCGAGAGGTAATTGGCTGCACAATGCTCACGAGGAAAGAATAAAGATTTAAAAAAAAAAATGGACAGAAAGTGATAGGAATAATAATCAATATTAACTAATGGTAACATTTTAAGAGCTGCAATCATTCTATGTGTAATCGGCTTTATCTTAATCACGTATTATATGAAGGAGAGAGAGACACTCCCCCTCCCTTCTCTATTGATAAATGTGTTATCCAACCAATTCAGTTTTCTTTTTTTTTTTTTTTTAAAAAAAAGAAAACTAAACACTGTCCGCTCCTCAAAGTCTATAATGCATTTCTATCTATTTTAAAATTATAGCTGTTAAGAAACCAAATTAAACTGCTAGCTCCTGATCGGAAAGATTCTAGATTATTTTTATAAATAGTCGTTCTCTAGATAGGCACTCGCAATAAATATTACGTCCAAATTACTTGAAGTTTTTTCTTCAATTCTCGAAGCAGGCTCAAATGGTCTTGATTAATAGTTGTATTAGTCATCTGAACTCATAACATGCAGAAACAATAGGAACGTTGTTTTGATACATGCGCACATTTTATACTAGCAAATGATTTGACAGGTTGACGCTTATCTCTCTCTGAGTTTTCTGATTAACTATGTTAGCAGTTGCCTAGTAAAGCGAACTCCGTGGATAACCAATTAAAGAAATGGTACGATTTTGCATATAGAATGCGATCTTCAAAGCGCTAGTTTTGATTATTCTCATGTAACCAACTTACTTTCTCTCTGTCTTAAGAAAGTTTTATTTCAAGCTGATATTGAAAGTGGATGGGGAACAGGCACTTTACTAGCAAGTCAACCTCCATATCCTAATCTTAGCCTCTTACTGCGAAAAGGTCCCAAGCCAGAGATATTTTCTTTTATACGCTTTACTATATCAGTTGCGTCTATTATTCGTTAATCTGCATAGTAAAGCTAGAAAAATATCTAAGACATCCATCCTCAAGGAATAGCATATTATTGGTTGCAGATGTTCTATTTTCTATTAGACACAATAGAGGAAAAATGAGATGTTTCACTTCCTTAAGCCACAGACTGATTGAAAATTGGGGTTTAAGCTTACCCATCCTTAATCTTACACCCAAATTTACCAGTTGAACAAAACATGGATCAATGATTTTGTATACTCTTTCAAATTTTATCTTGTGTATACTTTTAGTAAAAACGTTTTGCATATTTCGTTTGTTTACACAAAGTAGCACACTTTCTTGACTGTTTCATTACAAAAGTTCCATTTTTCGTAGATATAATGTAGTTTAGATGGCTGAGCAGCGGACAGCGTCTCTACTCTCCAGTGACTAACTTTAAACTGAAAGACCACCACCGATCTACTGAAGGTCTGAAGTAGTTCAAAGTTTCGCTTCGAGAGCCAGATTTCTGGAATATACAGTAATCTTGAGGTCGCACAATTTCAGTGTCACATATGGATTACTCCAATGTTCCTTACATCCAATATATTCAGGAAACATCTTCGCACAGGAATCCAGACGAGTCAGGATTCCTGTACCAATTACCCTTATTTGTTAGCATCCATCTCGATATATCAGCAATTCTATGAGTAAATTTTACAACTGTTGCAATGTGTTCATTAAACCGCAGCCTTTAACACCATCACTCACCTTTTAAAGGTTTTGTCAGGGAGGGTTATTTAGGCTTAGGATACATTTTCCCTGTACCAAAACAGACAAACCCATCCCAAGAGTTCATACATAACATGCTCATGGCTACTGCTGCAACACAGTGATCATCCTTCTCACCCCCAATAAAAGTGATTTATGGAAGAGTCGAATTCAATAATATTTGTATTTAACAGGATAATATGTTCCACACGCGTTTTGCTATCAAGAACACACATAACTTTGAATGTGAAGAGTGTTCACACATTTTGGACAACTGACTTGCTATCAAGCATCTTCAGTATCCAATTGCAGGTATTCAATTAGGATTGTTGCTGTTGGAATTATTGTCCAAAAGTATTGCCTAAGGCTACGAGGCCAGTATGTTTGTTAAGGCATGTGTTCTGACCAGTTTGCATGCTTCTCGGGATGACAAACTCGAGTTTCCGTGTGTGTGTGGGAGGGGTCCTAGACGGGATTCGAACACAGGTCTTTTTAACCAAAGGGGGTTGTTAAAATTTACTACGATAGAGTTTCCAATTCGAATTACACCATTATTATTATACAACGCAAGAAAACCTTTTCCGTATTGGTTTCTAAACAATGAGATATTTATAACTTTTTTTTTTTTTTTTGTAATTTAAACATTTTCAACACATTAAATTACAATTCATTTATGTAGCGAAGAGTTACTTTTCTAGGCATCTAATCTCAACTGATATCAGCAAAGGAATAATTTCCGAAAAACATGTACCAAAACTACTGCAGATAATTTGCGATAAGAAAAATAGAACGTCGACGTTAAAATGTTATGTGGGTGTCCTTAGGGTATATGGAAAGCAAGAACAATAAGGCGATTTTGTAATGCTAACCGAATATTATGCAATTCCTTGAAAATGATTTTCTTAGATGGCAACTTAAGTACTGAAATATGATCCATTTGGTTCCATTCTCGACTTCGCACAGTGGTGGCATCTACGCATATAATACTTAGATTGTGTAACGGGGTTTTTAGGGCACCCTACATCTAGATAGTGAATAGTGTTTCAAAGATTGGGTCTCGCAGTAAAAAACGCATTTCTTTTTATCGGGAGAAAGGATGTCACAAAACGGATGATGCCATTCGTCAATTCTAACGTAACCAGTGAACAAACAGCAAGATGAAAATTTAAATATAATTTTTTTTTCCGGCAACTCTTACCTCTCGGATAAAAAGAATTCGAAACGCTTTCCTTCTAATAAATACTATCTCGCTCAGCTTAAAACACTTCTAAGGGTTTTGGCAGTTGATGGCACTGGTAAGAATTCCCATTCTTTTCTTTGCTAATTTCGAGATAGAGATGAGAGCTTCAACACTGAGCTCTAGTTCTGAGAAACTAGTTCGTGATTACAATTATAAGTTCTAGCTTCAGTATTATTAATGTAACTCCGGTTAACGAAACGTTCTCATCACTTGTTTAGTATATGTGCGGACATCATGCGTGAAGCATTGGATGATCTCAGGACAGGAATTAGGATAGGAGGGAGATTGATCAGTAATCTGAGGTACGCTGATGATAGAGTACTCCTTTGTAATGATATGGAAGAACTAGGACTAATTCTTGACAAAGTTAACAAGATCAGTAATAACAGAGGACTTCAACTCAATCCTAGCAAGACAAAGATCATGGTTCTCAAAGGAAAAACAAACAGAGAAGCTCTTGAGAAACAAGTGTACCTTAATTGAGAAAGAATTGAGGAAGTCAGCAAGTTTGAGTACCTGGGATCCATTATTAATGTCAAGAATTGCTGTTCAGAAGATGTCAGAAAAAGGTTAGGAATGGCTAAAACAACAGTCAGAGACCTGTCTAAAATCTGGAAGGATGGATCTATCTCCATGGGAACAAAGTTGAGGATTTTGGATGCAGTTGTTTTTCCAACAGCGACTTATGGATGTGAGACTTGGAACCTAAAGAAGTTAGATAAGAAACGGATATCTGCTTTCGAGATGTGGTGTTACAGAAGGCTGTTGAGAATATCATATACTGAAAGGAGTACAAATGAATGGGTGTTAGAAAGCTCCTTAAGGATATTGACAGAAGAAAGTTAAAATATTTTGGACACACAGAAAGGATGGAAGGGGGACTTCTCAGAACAGTAATAGAAAGTAAAGTTCCTGGGAAAAGAGGCAGGGATAGACCGTCAATAAGATGGATGGATGGATGGCGTGTGTGGAGTGACTGATCTTCAGAGAGTTGAGACCGCCAGAAAAGCAAACAACAAGATTACATAGCGAGGCCTGGTGTGGCACATCACCGAGCATCGGAGTGACGTGAACACAGAGAGAGAGAGTTAACGAAATAAAACCAAATATTTTATTTACTGCAACCAAGGCTGCGGGTTCGAATCCCACAACGGATGTCTATGAATGTCTTGAGGTGAGAGAAGAATTTCATCAGCAGATGTGACACCACCACCACCTCGTTATTTACTGGAGATCTGAAGTTGCTTGAAAAAGTTCCACATGTTTGGTCTATAGAACTGGGTTTCCAGATTATGTAAAAAATAAAATAATCCTTAGCCCACCCACGGTACTAACGCACTATTTTAGGCATGAGTTAGCACAAAAAAAGTCACTCGTCGAGAGAAAGAATATATCAAAACAGACTACTTTGGAGGGGTCTTCTCTCTTACATTGAATCCTTCTCCGAAAGTTTTCGCATTCACAAAATATTGGATGTTGGCGAGCTACTTTGATCCTGATGTCGCCATTTCAGCATTTATGAAACGTCATCACTGTTAGCTGCCAATCAGGAAAGTCTGTGGGAGAGGATATGGAACAGGATAACAGTGATATCGAAACAGTGTTGGCAGAAAGAATTTCAAATATTCTGTCAGAAATTTTATAAATGATTTTGTTTACAATCAGTGGATCCTTAACTACTAACACGTTTTTTTTTTTTTTCGTTCCAAAATTTCAATCCGTGAATATCGTTAGTTAAGTACATCGTGTGATCCGCATGCGTAACACAACTTGAAGCATTCTGAAATCCCGAATTGCAATCAAGTTTTTTTAATTATTTTTAATTAGAAGTCTTATAAAAGAGTGTGATTTAAAGCTCGATGAAATCAGTTAAAAATACACGTCCCAATCATAAGTTTTATTTCTACGTTAATTAGCCTTGTTTAGAGCGGTGGGGGGGGGGATTTCTCTTCTCAACTGATCTTCGCCTTTATTAACAAGTACTTTTATCTTCAAATAACAAAACTATTTTAGGCATTTCGACTTGTTCTTTTGCAGTTCAATGTTTCTTTTTATTTGCTTCCAACTTTTTTTTTTCTATCTTCGGTGTGGATGACGGTGCTTGAGTGATTAGATCTAGTGAGTAGCATATAAATCTTAAAGCATTTATTCGGTCTACGTTTGTACTGTAATTTCTTGCTGCCGGATGCGTTTATCATGTTCATCATTGGCTTTAATTGGTTGCATGTCTTTTAAATGTGGTCATTAATTAGGTCTTGTTTCGGTTTAGTTATGTAATCACTCTTGTACGCATTTAAAATTCATTTCAACCTTGGAGATGAACTTAGTACACAATCAAATGAGAGGAGTTATTCATGCCCTTCGGGTAAAAATATTCGAAACTTGGATATGAATGAAGGTTCTTCAATTGGATTTTCGTAGTCCTAAGCAGGGCAATGATTCTCACTTTTTCCCGCCGTTATACATCTGTACTGCTGATCAACAGTGGTATTCTTAAGAGTTACTGCAAAATTACTTTTTCTTTATTTTGGTAGATAGCTTAACTGAAGTGTTCTACTTTCTTTCTCTTTTGCATTATCAGTTTTAACTTTTTTTCCCCTACAGGCCATGACTAAGGCCATTAAAAACTCAGTTCCATCAGTTGTTAGCGAATCCTAGACACGTCTCAATCAAATAGACCCCCCCCCAAAAAAGTATCGAAATCGCTAATTTGAATATATCTTCTTTTCTAAAGCAGGTGTGCCAATTTGCATAACTTTATGAGATTATGTGAAATGAGCAAACGAATACGAAATGTATTCGTTTGCTCTTTGGGAAGCCTGTTCCTTCCTCTCTCTTCGATTTTTTTGCCTTTGATCACACGCAAGTCTAGGTTATCAAATGACTCAGCAGTAAACACTTCATTTAAATTCCAAAATGACTCTCTACCTCTCTTGTGAAACCGTGAAATTGAAGGCAAACAATCGCTGACAGGAAAAAAAAAAAGCTATCGAGTCTAGTTTGGGTTTAATTATGTGATGAAGAGAGAGAGAGAGAAGCAGAATGGCTTAAAAGAAACAATCTTCTCTTCATTACATGAGTTATGTAATGCAATCTTCCCTCACATTTAAGTAACAACGTTGAGCTCAAAATCCTGAAATCAGATTTTACTGTTGACGTCACCCAATGGTTAAATTCAGCCGAGGCCCGACCCCGGAACTTTTTTATGCACCGGGCTCGGACCTTGAACATTTTTCTGTTTTGTGACTTTTCTCCCTTTATGGTATTTATGCCTACATTATTGTGTTTTTATTCAACAACTGTTTACAGTTTTGAATGCGTATATCAAGTCAATATTAACAGTCGCCTGATTACGAACGCGTGATGAAAGGAACGAGGGAGGTTTGGAGTTTCCCCGGATAGCATCCAAAGATAAATACAATTGTTTAAATTATTTAGATTAAGGAGATATTAAATCCCACATTGTTTTAAAACCGAATAAGAAACTCAAAGATTGGAATCAGAGAGTTTGATACCGAATATAGTAAACTATAAAAGTATCAGCGATTACTAACGTGAGCTAATGCAAGTAGTCCTAGTACGTAGTACAATCTTTTCTAATTTAATATTTAACTTAATATCCCCTAATTTAAATAATGTTTATATCGCCGAAATGAAGCCTATTGGCTCTTTATACTTAAGTAACTTAATGGTTGCACCTTTTGGACAACTCGTATAGCAGAGTATATAAGTTCTTTTCGCTATACACTTTGGTATTATTAATTGGTCTAGCTACTCACTGATGAAGCCTCAAAAAAGGCTGAAACCGGTCTGGGTAGTGACCTTCCACCATAATGTAATAACAGCATACATTTCCTAGGAAATGTGTTTTTACATTATGGAAAATACCAAGAATAGCGATCAGAACTTGACCACCTTTGCTGCGAGTTGCCTGGTATTGTACTACGTACTAGGACTACTTGCATTAGCTCACGCTATAGTAATCGCCGATACTTTTATAGTTTATTATACTATATTCGGCATGAAACTCTCTGATTCCAATCTTTGAGTTTCTTATTCGGTTTTAAAACATGTGGGATTTAATATCCCCTTAATTTAAATAGTGTTTATATCGCCGAAATGAAGCCTATTTGCTCTTTATACTTAAGTAATTGGTTATTTTCTATAGGGCCCCGGAAGTTATTCGTTTAGAATTTAACCACAGACCTCACCGAAATGCTTAATAATAAAATTACACAAAAGGAACTAGAACCTCCACCACAAGAGTACAAAGTATCGAAATTGACCCGAGTTCGTTCAAGAGGAATAGTTTAAGCTCCAAGAGGGCTTTTCAAGTAAAATAAACAGCGTTTGGAGCAGGAACAGAACAGATGTCAATGCAGAATGGAAGTTAAATGTAACTGAATCTTCTGTTTATTACGCCAGTCTCATAAATATGGATTCACTTGAAAAGCAATTGGTAAAAGCAGCAATGAACGTGTGTGTGTGTGTATTTATGGAGAGTTAAGATCTTTTATTATTATGCCAACATCTACTGGAGTCAGGATACTCGTCGAGGGATGATTTTAGGGAGAGTGAAGAATGAATTTTTAAAAGATTCTATAATACAGAGAATTACATATAAATGTACGATTATTTTAATAATAAAGCGTTATTGTCGACTTCTTATTATTAAAATATACAGCCGAAAGGCTTCAGTTTGGCATAATTAAAACCGGCTGCTTCTAAAATATCCTCTGTTTTTAATATCTTGTTGTCAGCCTATAGAAACTTACTGCTGGGCAAAGGCCTCTTCCATGTTATTCCCTTCAGCTCTATTTTGAGCTGTTCTCGACCAAGTTTATCCTACTGTTAGAGTAAGTTCATCTCTACTTCTCTTTCCCTCTCCAGGTATCCAGTAAGTGGTAAGTTTATCCCGTGTGTCATCTTGGTCCTGCCCATTTCCATTTTAGGGATTTTATTGTTCTTATGACGTCAGTGACTTTTGTTTTCTGTATTATTGCTAGGACTCTTTATTTTTTCTATCTTTTTGATGTTTAACATACATTTAAATATTTTTATATCTTAATTATGCCAAATCGAAGACTTTCGGCTCTATAATTTAGCAATGTGTTTCTGCACCTGCCGAAAGTTCACTTACGATGAATTTAACTTTCTGACATGGGATTGCTACGGTATTGGGAGAGTTTTTACTCTCTAGGTTTTTGCTTGATCTCAAAAGGGCTCCTGAGCACAGCCAAGACAACTCCAATGCCGAGGGGTACCTTCTCATAAACTCTCTAGTAAATTTTCCGAACTTAATTTCTTTTGATATTTGGTTATTAATTTTATTTTTGAGCGTTATCTTAAACTATTCACAATAAAATGTATTATGCAAAATAAAGTTTGAAAATTATTTTAAAATATGCATTTGATTCATCGTTTTCTCTCGATATTTGAATAGGGAGAAGTATACAATGCCTAGAGAAAATTAGGTACCTAAAAAAAAAAAATCAGTTCGCACCTTCTTATAAATCTGTAAATCTTAATTATAATGGAATTTTATTCAAACTCCGTATGTATAACAAGGCATTTGTAAAAGTAGAAAGTATTTTACTTTAAAATTTTTTAAATTTACAAAGCATTTGTAAATTTTAAAAAGGAAAAATTCAAACTAATAAAGCAATGTTTAAGAACTGTGAAAACTTGCACTAAAATTGCGAGTATGTGGATCGCAGACTCGTTAACAGGAGAAAGTGGAGTAATATGATAGAGGTCTATAAATTTTAAATGGGTGTTATAGGATATAGTGTGATGAAATCTTTCGTTATATGGAAGATTAGGAGAGAACAATGGGGGGGGGGCATCCATAGAAGGTAAGTTTGTTCACAGTCAAGAATGGGGTAAGAGTTCGGTTTTTCTAGTGAGTGGAATAGTTTGCCTTTAGAGGAAGTGAGTGCATCTAGTGTGGATGAATTTAAGGGAAGGTATGACAGCTAGTTTGGGTGATTTATAGCCTCTCTCGATGAGTCCTAGACTCCATGGAGGTCTTAGATAATAATAATAAAAAATACACACAAGCACACGGGAAAAACTAAAAATTAGAATTACATACAATACATAACGCAGAGGTTCCCAACCGTATGCCCGCGGGCACCATGGCGCCCGTCGACCAATTTGTGTGTGCCCGCCGATGTTCAACTGTGTGCCATATAGTTTGAAATAATCACGCAACTATTCATGGCATGCTATATGACGCCGCATGCGTTAATGACACATGACGAGTATTAAACGCATACAATATAAAGTAGACGCGCATTCGAAGTTCATTCTAGTTTAAGAACTGGAATATCATCATATTCTCCTAATTATGAAGCACTGGCCAATGAAATGCAATGCCAAAGATCACACTAACTTACATATATATTTAAATTTTTATATAATGTAAACTTTTAAGTAATAAAATATTTGATTATAATGTAAACTTTGTATGTATTTATTTAACAAAAGAATTCAAAAAATTTGCTTGAAAAAATAGATGGTGCCCGTCGCCCTACCGGTATTTTAGAATGTGCTCTAGGAAACAAAAAAGTTGGGAACCCCTGACATAACGCGATGTTTGATACCAGACATAAAGACATGTACGCGTGTACATGTCTTTATGCCTGGATAGATTCTCGTCGGATTAAAATCTGTTTTGCGAGCGTAGTCCGGCTCATGGGCCATCCCTGTCGTAGAGGATTAGTGGCAACAATTCACTTGGCATGTGCCAAACATTTCTGGGTATAATCCGTGATCCTCAAAATGGAAATGCAGTTTGGAGTTAAGCTTTCTGTTATTGTTTTGTCAATTTTAATTAAATAATTCAAATGGTATCAGTTTAAATTTCGTGTATAATTTGTAAAATTAGAACTTCATATATATATATATATATATATATATATATATATAAATAAAACTGCTGCCTTGCAACCAGGTAGCGTTACTTTGCCCAATGTCACAGCATGCTCAAAGGTGCTACGAGTTAACACTCGTAGTACCTTTGAATGACCTTTGAGGAAATTCCACTTTCTTGCTGTTTATCTGCAAGCGTAAGAGGTAATATGAAATCTTCACTGCTTGACTACTGAATCTCGTTGCAATCTGACTCGAATAATTCCTTCCTGAAGGCTCAAATGAACAATTAAATATTGTCAAACAGTTTTCTTTATGAGCATTACAACTGAACTGTGATGCTCTATTCTTTCTCTCTGTCAGCCTCAGGCTACTGTTTTCCATATTCGGTTTCTCGTGATTATCAACTTTCGTTTATAAGAAAAGTTCAGCACGTTTCCCAGATGCCATGACTAAACCATGCGGTATCAAATGTAAGCATGAAAAGGGATATTCTACACTAAACTTCAACCGCATTTACCTTTAGTTCTAAGAAAATCTTCGGTGTGTGAGCTTACATAATTATCATAAGTAGTGCAAGTGAAGGATAAGGGAAGATTAATCTTTATTATGTTTATTTAACTCGTCGGATTATGTTCAGTGCCCATAGCAATCAACAATTCCATGAAGAGAATGTCACACATTCTGATAAACAAAATAAAAGAGGACCTGAAAACCTAATCACAAGTGACAACAAACTGGATAGAATTGTTCGGACTCTCCAGTGACAGACAGAAGAGGAAAGAGTTCATCTGGCCTCATCATAATCACATAGATGATGGAAGAGAGAAGGAGGTCGTCACACATCTCTGGTATCCTATATACTGGCTTTCACCATAATACGAGTGCTACCTAGCGGCATTCAACGGGCGATTGTGAAATAAATGGGTGTGGTCATAAAATTTTGACTAGATTGTACATTTCTGAATATAATGTGCTTTCAAGTTGTGGTGCAGCAAGTTAAAGTAGCCACTCAAATATGTTGAGTGAGGGAGACAGAGAAATGAGCGGATAGCTAAATATTCGCAAAATAAGTTGTGGGTTCGAATCCTATTTTGGACATGGATGTTCATGACTATCTTTAGATGAAACTGCAACGAAAGATGAATGGAGACTAAAGTGGCTTGCAAAAAAAGCTTCTATTGTCTTTTGAGAGCAGGAGAACCGATAATTCACGATGCTAATATACTATAGGTTTACAACCTTACGTGAGTGAGATTCACATTTAAAAAAATGAATAAATGAAAGATCAATGAAGACAATTGTTTTTTAGTGGCTGATAAGAATCGTTTTCAAAGATGTACTTTCTCAAACTGTAAGACTAGATTACACGTAAAAGGAAATAAATTTTATTTGCTGAATATTTCAACCTGAATTTTGCAGGCCATCCCCAAGTGGCAGGAAGGATAGTAGTAGTAGTAGTACAAAAACAAACGTCAACAACGGATAACTTAAAAGCAGTAACAACTCCATGATGGTATAAAAGAACAACGCGATATGTGAGTTGTAGTAACAAATTCCACCTTGTACAATTAGCCTTCCAGCCACTGATGATGATGACCTGTAAATTTTAGGTTAAATATTATTTTGTAGGCAAAATGTATTTCTTTGTTTGTACATGTAATCGAGTCTTATTTCTCAAGCCGTTTGTCACACTGAGGTTTCGCTAGCCACAATTTTACATTTCAAAAAAATAAAAATTTATATCAGTTAAAATAAAATATTTAATTACATTTTTTAAAAACCGAAATACGAATCTTCATCTAATATATATATGTAAATAATATCGTTTTATTTATTTATTTATTTAGCATTATTTCTGCTAAACAGAAATAATGCTAAACAGAACATTCCGTGAAAGGAGCTTCCATTAATAAAAAAAATTAAAAAAAATTGCTCGAGTAACCGAATTAATTAAGATGGATCGTCAGCGCATACTTCGGCTAAAAGCGAATTAAATCAAACTATATTCGAAGAATACTGAAATGAATAACTTACTCAAAACGATCATCAATCTTTCCACTCAATCTGTTTTCAAGTACTGAAATCAAAGCTTTCCGATTCCAAGAAACACCCTCTGCCTGTTCAGAGATGCAAACATTTCAGAAAACATTAACAGTAATCCTTAATATTCTAAGAAATCCTCGTAATCCGACACGTGAGATTCGGGAGGGTTTTCAAATATGTGGTCGTTATCGGAGCATTGACACACCGCGAAGTTCAGATGTTAGCTTAAGGTTCTCCGCAGTTACTTTTGGAAGAATTTTATAAGGCAGAAAAGTTTTCACAGTTGACGAAAGGTGGAGCCGAACCGAGCATGACGAACGATTATTTCAGAAAATACAGAGCGTCTAGTACTTCCTGGAAATAGCGAGAAACTTAAGTTTACTCTGTCTAAAGCGATGGTCTTCTCTTTACCAACGCAAGCGTTTCAAGAGCTGAAAAACAGAATCGCCTGTTTCTGTACATTCTTATTTTCATATTAAATTCAATGGCAACGGCCTAGGAAGATGAGATTATTCCCAATCAGTCATAGGCTATTGCAACCTAAGTATGAAAGCGTTCTCTTCGGCAATAGGAATACACACAACGGCTTTCAAATCAAAGCATCCTTCTTCCAAAATAGGAAAGAGAAGATTAGTTTTTTAAGAAAGATGAACTAGTAAAACCTGTCACGAGGTTAATAACTGAAGGAATAAAACTATTCGGAATAAAAGCAATCGAGTCAGGTCAAATCAACGTTCGCCCAACAGCTAGACTTAGAATAAAGACAAGGAACACGGTTTTCGATAGAAAAAAAAAATGTAAAACATTAAAACTGCTCATACAAAACCGAGGACTTTATTCAAAGTTTAACAGTTTCATAAAATGTAGTACCAGCTGATTTCTACACTCTCTTTCAGACATCATTATTACCAGTCCCGTTTCGAGTTTTTTTTCATCGCTTACTAACTAGTGAAAGGAACAAGCAGAAGCCTAACTAGGTGAATGAGTTCATTTGCATTATTTTAACACAGAAGCAGTGACGCTGAGTGCAAAATATGTTAAATAAATATTTGCTTTTCATATCACTCCCATCCTGGTAGTCAAAAATTAGAAGCTACACAGAGGATACGCTTACGCTTCAATTAAGCCTATTGCACGCTAAGACTTCACCCTCCGATGGTGAAATCCTTCTGGATAGTTTGAATCATAACGAACACAATTACAATTTTTTTTTTTCATAATGGTGTTTAATAGGAACCAATCGCCTTTTTGATGAAAGTGCATTTGTGACTGGAAATGATGAGTTGCACACTGCAAGTTTGATCTTTGAGTTGTGCACCAAAAGTGTGGTTCTTGATGGTACGGTTTTGTAAGCGGTTGTTAAAAATATTGTATGACCTTTTGCTGCTTTAGTACTTACAACAAAGAAAGTTATACTTTTGTTTTTCATTTTCGTTTTTCTACACACGCCATTTTGCGTGATTCCCACTTCGAACACGCCCATGAGAAGGCGATTAATGGAAAACCAGAACGATACCGTTCTCACTTAGGTATCGAAAGTGGTCTTTCGCAACTAGACAAACAAGTTTCTTTTAGTGAGTATGTAAATAGTGGTTCAGACTTCCAGAATGATAAATCAGCTGCCTGTTCAGCTTCATCCTTTGTCGTACTTTTCTTTCTTCAGCCAGTAGCAAATCCAGGGGATACGTAATTGCCTTTTCCCTAAAAAAAATCTCTGCATCAGTTAAAGAACTCCCGTATCCATATTGATTTTTTGAATTATAAAAGGACACTCCTATACTTATTACAATTATTAAAAAAGTCAAGATTAGAACCTGTATTGACTACTTTTTTTTTTTTCTCATCCAGTCTACCGACAAAAACCCAATAAACAATTCGACGAACTTAGCATTTCTTGTCCTTTCAATCAAAATATGTTTTTATTATTATTACGTGACACCTCCAAGGAGGTTGTTGCAGGAGGACTTTCCACTGGACGCCACCACCATTTACACACTACGCCACAATCCATCCACTATACACAACGCCGTCTACTGCCATTATTGAGTTTGTCTATAGAAAATGCGTGTCTACTGGGGCCGGTTTGCCTGTATGTAGGATCGAAAACTCCTAATTTCCAGGAGGGAAAAAAAAAAAAATCTCACCTTCAATTGATAATGCCATATAAGGATTCCTCTTGTCAGGAGGCCTGGAATCGAAGTCGAATCTTTTCAAATCAAAAAAGAGCGCAAAATGGATCGTCGGTCTTCCAGTTGCGCTATGGAGGCGTTTAAAACGCATTATTTAAATTAAGGGGATATTAAATCCCACATTGTTTGAAAACCGAATAAGAAACTCAAAGATTGGAATCAGAGTTTCATACCGAATATAGTATAAAAAACTATAAAAGTATCGGCGACCACTAGCGTGAGCTAATGCAAGTGACCCTAGTACGTAGTACAATCTCGGGCAACTCGCAGCAAAGGTGGTAAAGTTCTGATCGCTATTCTTGGTATTTTCCATAATGTAAAAACATTTCCTAGGAAATGTATGCTGTTATTACATTATGGTGGGAGGTCACTACCCAGACCGGTTTCAGCCTTTTTTGAGGCTTCATCAGTGAGTAGCTAGACCAAAGAGATACCAAAGTGTATAGCGAAAAGAACTTATATACTCTGCTATTCGAGTTGTCAAAAAGGTGCACCCATTAAGTTACTTAAATATAAAGAGCTAATAAGCTTCATTACGGCGATATAAACATTATGTGGGATTTAATATCCCCATAATTTAAATAATGTTTATATCGCCGAAATGAAGCTTATTAGCTCTTTATATTTAAGTTTAAAACGCAAATTACGAGACAAGAATAAGCTATGCACACCCACTTCGGATACACAAATCTTATTTCTTTAGTTAATAATAAAAATCGCAAGCAGTTTTCTTTAATGTTTAATTTATCATATTTCCTATACAATCTAATGCTGAGACTGAGCAATCTTCTCTTTATAGACAATGCTCCAAGTCCTATAATATGCTGGCAATGTAATTTGTCACTTCCTGAGAGCGACATCGTTCAGAATCCCAAGAGTCTGAGATCATTCAAATAGGATTTGGAGTATTGTCCATAAAGAGAAGTTTTTATATCATGAAAAAATCGTAAAGCAAATTCTTATCGCAAGCTTTTCGATTTTTTTTATTTTTTTCATCGTCCGGAAGTCATCACATTACCGTATTCGAAATCTTAAACCTACGAAAGATTGTTTGAGACGGCTACTTCTGAAGTTTAGACAATTGTGGCAGAGTCTGTGAGCTCTTAAGCAAATTAATCTAAGGAAAATACGAAAGATTTTCAGTTTAATAGCCGTAGCTTAAATCATCTAGGTAAACTGATGTAAGTCACGGATATGCCAGCCGAGGAGTTCTGATATTCGTAGGGGTCAATATTCAGACTAGGATGACAACTGAGGTCTGAAATGGCTTGAAAACAATTCCCTGTTTGGTCTACAGCAGGGGATGCTGATTATCTAACCTTCAGTCAATACAAGGTGCTACGGTAATATAGATTAAAAAAAAAAAAATTCCAAGAATCAAAGAATACTGCAGTTAATTTTCACCCTAGTTCAGTGATTCCCAAACTTTTTTCGGTTCACGCACCCCCAAAGTCAGAACATGGGCCTACCTAACAGTTGTTGTGCGCAGTTGGTGCGGTTATTTTAGTGAAAATATTGGAATATTTCGCGGCGCACAGTTTGGGAACCACGGCCCTATTTGATGTGAATGGCCGTTACGAAAACTTGTGACAATAAAGATATTTGTTTTGAAGATTCGCTGTAAGCCCAGTGTATCGTCTATTAACTGGACTGTTCTTGTGGTCGATTTGACTGCTTCGCAGGATGAAAAACCTTTCCGCCTTCGTATGAGACCGGATAATTTCCCATCCGATGAAGATTTCCCACAGTGGTTCCTCTCGCATTAACCCAGGTCTTTCTGATCAAAGAGCGTCTTTACCAACCGCATTAAAATTTACGTCGCACTGAGGAACTAACGTCAAAGACAATCCCAATTATTTATTTTGATTGTTCTAGTCAGATCCGCTAATGCTATTAAATAAGATACCTCTGGATATTTTGTTGGCAACTTAAAAGCAGTTATTTCTTTAATATACGAAGTGGAAGAAAACTTTTTTTTTTCTATGTTCTTTATCAAACGTGTCCCCTTCTACAGATGTGCATATTAGTGCAGGTTCTTAGAGTTACCAGAAAATCCCAGACATAAATGACAGGACTCGCAGTGCACAGAAATTCTTAACACACAGGAGAACGTCACCTCGTTCGTTATTTCAATTGAAAATACTATTAAGTGATGAAGGCACAAGAACCTCGTGGAATTACGGGTTCGGGGAAATGGTGGAAGGCGCCTGTGTTTGTTTCATTGAAAAGCCGTTGTTACGAACAACGGTCTTGTTTTTTTTCTTCCCTTAATAATTCCATTTTGGTTAAATGACCGCAGAGCATGCAAGCCATATGCCGCTTCAGACATCTCAACAAAAACATCGCGATGAGGTGACAGAACAAAGAAATTCTGCGAAGTCCGCAGGAGTAGAATTCACCTCTGACCACTCGCCGACGCAAAAGGAAGCCGACAGAGGGCGCAAAAACAGATTCCAGAAGATGATGAATGCCTGTGGCGTCACCCATTTCTTATAATCAAACAACGGAGATACGTCGCCGAATGTGTGTTGGTCCTCTCTCTATATCGGCCTTGGCCGTGAGGTTTACTAACTCCGCATCTACTGCGGTCGCTGGGCGTGACCATTACGTGACCGAGCATGTGCGAAAGGGGTAAACGACGGCAAGTGTGGTTACTATTTAATGGAAACTGGGGGAGAGAATGGCGAACCCCTTCTCGGCTCTGAGTGGTGCCCGAAATGTTTAACGGGGCAGGGAGATCACGTTTCTCTCTCTCTCCTTTTTTTTTAAAGGGTCGGCATCTCTCTGAACGAAGTGATTCAGCAGCATAACCGTTCATTACTTCGTCATACTACTGTCATCTGTAGCGCATGAGAATTAACCGTTTAATCGAAAGAATTTGTCTGTAATTAGATTATTACACGTTCTAATGACATTTGTATTTGGCTATGGAACTGAAACACAGAGAGAGAGCTTTCCTTATAATTATTACTGCACTATTCAGCAAATTTGAAACGTTTCTGCAGTATTTTTCCGGTGGAGAATATAAGAATTACCGTTAGAAGAATTTTGAAGAATGGTGGTTGTGAAGGGAGTAGACGTCAAGCTGAGCTACCATAGCAATCAGCACGTGTTTGCTTTCGTCCGAAAGATATAAATATATGTTTATTATTAAAGTTAGGAAGTAATGAAAATAATAAACGGAGTGGTCAAGAAGAATAGGCGATAGATTGGATGCTGTGAAGGGCTGTTTTAGGACGACATGCGTACCAAAAGAGGTATGCGATGTTGTCGTTTAGTGCTGCATGGATCAGTGCACTCATTAGTCGGCTGAAATATGTACACAATTAGCGATTATTATCACTGACTGTCTGCAACTTCCGTCAAAAATAGTGCAACCTCTGTAATATCATTCAACAAAATGTAAACAAAAGCCTTCAATAATAAAAGTGATGTTTTGTTGTTATTTTGCAAATAAAGTAGGCTTATATTATTAATAATGTTGAAAATAACTACGGACTAAAAAGAACTTCTAATTTTTTTTCTTTCTTTTTACTTGGTTATATATAAACTAAAGATACCAAGAAATTATATTATTGGTTTAATCTTTATTCATAGCTTCCTTTATGTATTATCATCACTGTGAACGAGAAATACTGTATTTGATTTTTACAAAATGAGCCGTGTTCAAGCAGACGACAATTATTCTTTCAGTGACGTCATTCTTTACTGCAGTCATTGCACGTTGAAATATAACCATTTTGCATAACATAACTGAAAATTCCGTTATCATTTTCACATGTTCAGTAAGAGGCTACAAGTGGACAGAAAAGATGACCTCCGTCGTGCTAACAAACCGGGACAAAATGCCCGTCTTGTGTAAGAAATAGAGGTCACAGATTTTCGAGTCTATCCTTCAACGAAAAATTTACGTATCAGCCATTTAACAGAACCCAGAGATGAGGGAAGGGGAAGTACAAGAAGGGAGATTTGTGTTCGGAGTCGAAGTAGAATAAATGAAGAAGACAGCTTGCTTAAATGTGGGGAAGATTAATATATAGTTATTTGTTGAATTATTTGGTTAATTAAAAAAGACTAATTAGGTTTATTTACTCTTTTTTTAATTAACTAAAATGTAAATAATCCAAGCATCGAAATGCACTTCCTTTACGACAAACGCCACTTATTTCTTGCAAGAAGTGACAATTATAACAGCGTATAATAAATCTGTACTAATTTTTGTTCCTTTAACATTATACTTGTTTTTAACTCACCTTAAAATAGGAATGTATTTCCTAGGTAATTCAGAAAAAATCTTCGTCCGATCCACAACACACTTAAACGTTCGCACACACCTCCAATTTGCACTATTGCTCCACCTAGCGGATTTTACATGTTTTTAGCTTCTGCCGTTAGGATTAATTAACGTGATCAATTCTGCAGTGAAATTCTATATGAAATTATAAGAATTATCGAGAAAATATTTATTCAGGACAAATTCATGTAGAGAAAATTCATACAGACTCATGTAGATGAATACTGGCAGAAACATTCATAACTAAATTAATGACAAGGCTAAAAAAAAACATAAGGCCAAAAATGTTGTGAAGATATCAGACAATAATAAAAAATATTACAAACAATGTGAATTGAAAGCCAGATTCCTAGTATGTATTAGTTACAGTTTTATTAATATATTCCAGTTGCTAATATTCGCTTCGAACCCATTGAAGACTGTGCTTACACTTAGGAAGTAAGTGGCTTCTTAAGATTTTCGTTGAGAAAAATTTATTTGTAGCAAAATAAAAAAATAAAAAAAAAAAACGTATATAAAAAGCTTAGGAAGAGTTATGTAGGAACTGAGATGTCCTAAATATGGAGACATTCCTATGTTTTTTTTAAAGCTATCTACCATAATATGCTGATAATATCACTCACATATGTGAAAGCATTAGCACTAACTTCGAAGAGGGCAATAACAGTTGTAAGAGTATCTTGGAAACCCTTTTTTATAATAGGATGACCACCTGTTGTAGGTGTCGACCATACTGAGAATGGTGAAAAAAAAAAAAGTGAAAACATAAGTCAGTGCTCTATTCTGTTGAAGGATCTAAAGGACCATAAAGTGCAATACATGCGTTACAAATTAATCAAATCACTGCTTGGGATGGCATAAAACAGGAGCTGCAATGGTTGGAATTTGAATGTGCACCATGTTTCGGAAACTCCTCTGAAGGTGTATTAGCAGAAGGCAGTTGAAAGCACCTCACTCATTACTCCGTATGACTTATTCATACGGAGTAATGAGTGATACTGTTATTCATGCAGTCGATACTTCCCTTCTGGCTGCATGAATAACAGTCGATACTGTTATTCATGCAGCCAGAAGGGAAGTATTTCATTCATTGTCATTACTCTCTATCTGCAAAAGTAAGAATCTAACACCAAAGTCCATACACAAGACATGATCCAGACGATATATAACCATGTGCCACCCTATGCACTAGGTGGGACACTAGAAGGTCTAAAGGTTGGAAACAGATGATTGGAGATTCAGGACCACAGATATGAAAGTATTGAACGAATAGGTGGAATCAGTGACAACGATATTAAAAAAGTATTTATATATATATCGGGAAAGAATTTTAGCTTATTAACTTTGAAGAATGCGTAAGTAGGGCTATTCTGGCCATTCTAAGGTAGTATGTTCACTTAAACAGATTGGGACAGAAGGTTAGCAAAGGAAGTCCGTGGTATAAAAACAGCAAAAACACCCAGAAGAAGACTAAGATGTTTAAGTATTTAGGATAATTTTAATGTTTATTAAATGCTCTACAGTGCCTCGTATATCATTAATTTTTGTTGTTTTCTTCCTTTAAGTTGGTCCTTATATTCTTCAACTTCTGTCAAGAAATTTCGACACATTCCACTTTACAGAAAATATATACTCTCTCTCTCTCTCTCTCTCTCTCTTGCTACCTTTCTTTCGCTTCTCTTCTGCCTATTATAGAAGATAACCAATGTTCCTTAAATGATTTAGACAAACGACTTAGAAGTTTCCCAGATTGCACCAGGAAAGATGTTTCAACCCAACAAAAGGTATCTGATAACACCAAACATTTTCGCTGACTTGTCTCATAAATCAACCCCCTGGCGTCAAAATGTTCAATGACACAACGTCTATTGTCACATTGTTCGAGAGTTCTGTAAATGTGTTGTCGTTAGAGGCGGGTGGTAAGCAAGCCTTTCAGGGATAACGAGCAATTGTTTGTTCACGACGTCTTTCAGATAAACACAGTAGACGATGCATTCTTTTTTTGTACGTTCGTCGTATTGAAGTAGAGAAAACACAAAACAAATTCCCGAAAGAAAAATGAGGTTTTTGTCAAAGAATCTCCGTGGATTGCTTTTCGTGGGTCTTTCACCATCTTTTCATTGGTTAATAAAAAGGAATTGCCGACGATTCGCATGGCCTAACTTTTGTGAGTTTGTCATTCGGATGATTAGTTTGAATCAAGTACGACCTTGATTCAAAAAGAAGTCTTTATTACCAAGAGTGAAAAGTGAGTCTTTATTATAGAGAATGGAATAAAGGTCAAAGGCCAATAACAGAAGTTTCCTTATTCGATGTTGTTTCATCACATTAGATCTAAATACCTACTACCCTTGCCAGAGCACATGAACTAACAAACTGGAGTCACTATGTTAAGCGTATGAATTGAAAACAATTCCTAGCTAAGGAAATAGTTCATTGATCGAATTTAAAATACACTGAGAAATAAGACATTGAAAACAATTTGCAGATAAAAATCATAAAGTCAGAACTTTGATAAAGAACTTTATCAAAGTCATCATCATCATCATTATTATTATAACGTGACACCTACAAGGAGTCATGTTATAATAATTCTCCATTACTCCATTAGACAACTCACTGTCTCCGCTACTTATCAACCAGCGACACTACTGCCATCATCACACAACGCCATCTACCGCCTATCACTAAACAATACGATATTTTCAAATTTTATTGTTAGAAAGCCTTCGAGACTGATGAAAAAATGCTAGTTTACGGTGATCATAATGTATAAACTTCCGTTAAATAAGTTTCCTTTATTTCTGGATTTTTTCGCCAGCTTGGTTGAGCGAGTGGTACTCACTATACAACATAAAACAATTTCTTTTTAAATAAGGTATTCTGGAAATTTTTATCTGGTATATGTTTAACATCGTGTCTACAACAGATTTTTAATGTAGTACTTTAAAAAAAAAACATATTTATTTGTATATGCAGCTTTCTTGTATATCCACTAAAGAAATAAATAATCACATAATATTCTAGATCAGATATATCGTCCACATGCCGTAGTTCAGTTAATGAGGCCACATGATACGTGTATAGAATACTGGATAACATGTAGCAATTAGGATTAGTTACGACATCAGCATTTGGCGTACAGGATTAGCAGTACAATAAGCGTCTGCTCGTCTGAACTTGACCTAGTCAACTTCAGGGGGGGGGAATAAATAAAAAAAGATAATAGAGAGTGAACAGCCACATGTCCATTGACCCAAATAATTCTTCATTGCAGCTATACCACTGCTCACCAGAAAATGGCCGACAAAAAATAATATATATATATATATATATAAAATAAAAATAAATAAAATAAAATAAAAATAAATGACGCCTCGAAGGAGTTCAGTGACTCATCGCGGATTGAATTTAAGCCATATTCTGAAATAATTGTTGTTTGCACAAATATTATCACAATAAATGAGGAAAATTTACATTTAAACTTTATTTTAAAGCCCCACACCACCAACAACACACACACACACACAAAAAAAGCAGACGAGTGAAAATGTAAAGCCGTCTTCAGCCAGTGAACTGAATACAGAAGAAATTACTCAAATCACGTATATCTCTTTCAGTTTGTTCCACCCCATAAAAATAACTGCGACAAATTTTAATAAGTATCATAAGGACAACAATTTATTATCCTTCGCACACAAATATTTTAACTCTCGACGTTTATGCCGGCAAAGGTTGGTCGATTGGTAGAGCCTCTGCTACTAATGGCTCAGTTAAGTAAGTTTGAGCGCGGTTAGTAGTTGGCACACACACACACACACAAACAAACAAACAAATAAGTTTTACATTAAGTTTTCTAGATATGATACCAGAGATGAATTTTTCCATGTACAGTACTTTCCTATTCGCATAATATTTTGCGAACATATGAAGATAGCACATCGTCTGCTATCTTCATATGTATTCTCACACGCATCGGCTGTTGTATCGCTTCACTAGCAGTAAGTAGTGCATTACAGGAGTAATAATTTCAGCCTATGAAATCCAGATTTCTGTAATTACCACATAGAAAACTGACTATACAATACACAATATGCGATAAAATGATCATGCACAATGTGCGATCAGGTTTTTTTCATTTGCCGGCTCTTAATATCAGAGATTGCGTTTGCTGTTATGTATGAGTAGATGAGAACGCGAACGAAGCACCTTAAAAATTGCGTGAAGTACCGAAGGATCGAAATATGCCGGTTATGCAATATTTGACTATAAAGAGGATGAAAATCCTGTACGTATATTCCTAAGGACGTAGTAAAGGAATTAATGTACAGTGCGTACCGAAAACTATGTGCAGAAAAATTTCAGTATGGAATGCGTCCATTTCGAACTGCGATGCAGCTCGCACAATGTAGTTCCATGCTTAGCACCAGGGCCGACTCTACCGACGGTGCAAGACGTGCATTTGCACGGGGCGACAAGTTTTTTTGGGGCGGCAAAGTTGGCATAAACTATACGAAAAATAAGGAAGAAAGGGCGGCAAAATATGCTACTGCACGGGGCGACAAAATTCCTAAGGGAGGCCCAGCTTAGCACCAAGTGATTCAGGAGTTCTTGAGGCAAAATGGCACACTTCTCCTTCAGAGCAAGGATCATATGAATGAGATTTGAGATTTTACAAGACATCGACGTTTGCAATTTCATTTCTTCAAGAAAAGAGCTTTCTTCGTACACAATTCACTTAACGCAGCCGTTTGGCTTTTATCCTGTTGAGTTCTACCACGTGACCCCTTTGCGCCCGATTCGAAAAATTTAAATATGTGCCCCCTTTCTACTCGAAATCGCCTGTTATACAAATTGGCGCATGCTGATTCATCTGAATTTGCGGTTGTAATCTTCAGAAATAGTGATCGTTCTTAAGTTTTGGACACTAGTGTATATATGTCCTTCCATACTTCAGTAAAATCATGTTTTTTTTTTAAACTTCAAATCGAGATATGTCGTATATTAGATAAAATATAGTAATCAGTAATCGGTAATCACACACCCTTTGGATACACGATGTGGAACATATCCATGAAACATTGGCAGTGCGTTTAATGCTATTTCCTAAGATAGTTTCTGTTTTGCATCAATCACAAGCTGAATGAAGCAACAGAAGTCTCGCTCTTCATCTGATACACTATTAATTTTTTTCTCCATACCGCATTGCCCAAACTGGAGAAGTAAGGTTTTGTACAGGAAGGAATGAGGGCGACAAATTCAGGAGATATCAAGGCATGATTTGAGCTTGTAGACTGATCTGCGTGACCTGTCTCGTGAAAGCATTGATTCATCGATAACTCGAACTCACTATCAATGATGTTTGAAAGGTGGAGTGAGTCGCCAACCGATCTTCATCAAGCTAGCTTTGGGAAAGAAAGCCGTCAGAAAATTTATATATTTAAAAAAAAAATTAATATAGGTATATGTTTACACATTAAAATACAATGCATGCGTATTGATTTACATGTAAATTGAGAAACAAAGCTGGAGTCGCTTTGTTGATTGGTGATTATGAATTGGAACGAATCTAGAAAGATTAAAAAAGGATGGTGTGTGTGTGTGTGTGTGTGTGTGTGTGTGTGTGTGTGTGTGTGTGTGTGTGTGTGTGTGTGTCATAACTGCGACTGCAGGCTTTTATCATCGCTTTCGTCAGAGGATTGTCTGTCCGAAGAGATCTGGTAAATGCACCAATTTCTAGCTGGCACTGGTTTAAAAAAAAAAAAAAAACATAAGAAGAAATTATCGTTTTGTTAGCAACCAGTTCTTTTCTGTGTGGCATGTGATGATGAAGGGTTGGTGAACCCTTCGTGTTCTGTATAGTCAGGTAAACCACCATATGCTAATACCAGCCATCTACTTCCGGAAAACTTATCTGGGAAAGATAATCATGCAAACGACCGTGACCCCTCTTTTAACGGTGAGCAGTCAGAGATATTGCGTGTAAAATTAAGCAGGGGAGAGTGCGATAAGCTGAAGAGAAGGAGAAAGGAAAGAAAAGAAGAGGCGATTTCGAGATAAGTCCCTCTCTCTCTCTCTCTCTCTCTCCGTTCTTTTTATTCTTTAAACATTTCATGAAAATTGAGGAGGAACATGCAACATCCGGGTTTTTACAAGTGTCTCCATTGTGAGACATTCAGAATGAATGCATCTACTTGTTTACTGTCAAAATAGACCCTCCTCCAGAAGGGACGAAAAAAAAGAAGGAACAAATGCCACGTGCAGAAATTTCTACTTCCAGTGATTAGCAATAACCCTGATAAGTGAGAAAATGCAACTTCATTTATCATTTTCTCTCTCTTGCAGGTTCTCTGGAGTGTGTGTACACATTTGGTCCGTCCCTCTGGCTCTTAACACAGACGAGGGTGAACGGAACATTGTCACAAATATAATCCGTAAATAGCCCCAAAAGATGATTATGTGAAGAGAGAGTACAAAGACCTCGTGAACTGTTGTCTCGTCTTTTCCTTTTCTTTAGTATCAACAATAATTTTACAGGTGAATTCATACCGGTCTATTGAGAAGTGTACTGAAGGAAGTCAAAGATCGAGGTATTTTATATTCTCTGTTTCAGCCAAAATGCTAATATTCTTGTATCTATCTATGCATTAAAAAAAAAAAAAAAAAAGAAGAAGAAGAAGAAGAATCGGTAATTGCACTGAAAAAAAAAATTACATCTATTAAAAATAGAGATATAAAATCATATATTTCCTTAAGTTATACAATTCCTCAATACCTCTGTAGTTCGAACAGTGCAGACAATGCCCACTGGTTCGAAAGACCTCGGTTCAAATCCCGGTTAGGACGCAAAGAACCTTTATCACGACTTTTCAGCTGAAGGTGAGTTCTCTGGTCTCATACGAAGGTGGAAGGTTTTCATCCCACAAACAGGTCAAAAGAACACACGCATACACCCATAATTAACAATGCAGATAGGATTAAGCACTCTATCATAAGCAGAATTTAGGTTTCTGCAAAGTTACTTGGTCATGACAGGCCAATGAGTTTAACACGAAAGCGAAGATGAAATAATGCTTCGTATAATAAGAGTTACTCGTTCTAAACACAGCAGAGATGGTCCATATATTTAGCGACTCATTAAGTCAAAGCAACCCAATCTATTCGTTTCAGTTATATGCAAGTCGGACTACTGGCACAAGCAAAATATGGCAAAAACCTTTCAAATAGAGTGACAAAATGAGGCAAAGCAAAATTATATATGTATTAGTGCGCATGCGAAAAACACGCTGCAAATTCAATGGTTATGATAATGAATAGTGCATGAATGTACAAAAATGCTCATACAGAACTGTCTTTTTTTTTTTTTTTTTTAGGATTGTGTGCATTATTTCCGTACTTGTTTATGCACTTACATCACGTGATTGTGGAATGGCTCAAGATCGAAGAATCACATAAAAAGCTAAACATATCTATGATTTCGAAATAATTATGCAATACTGTTAAATAAGGAGTTTCTTTTAATTACAGGTTAAAACAGGCATGTCAAACTCGTTTACCTCCAAGGGCCAAATTAAGAATTATACATCAAGTCGCGGGCCGCAACAGAAAAAAAATCTCGAAATAAAGAGGAAACAGATTTTTTAATATTAACATTAGACTATATAAGTACAAAATACAACCATGTTACAAAAATACATATAAAATATAAAGTTTACATATTTAATTATAATTATACATATAATTTTTTTTTCATCAACGAAATCTTCAAAATTTGGTTGAATTTGTTAAGCTGTAGTTATTTTCAATATTGCTTGCACATGCTGGTCTGTTAATCTTGATCTTTCCGCAGTTTAATTATTCTTTGAAGTTGAAAATAGTTGTTGGCATAAATATGTGCTACCGAACATAGATAAAATACGCCTAATTGCACATAACACATTGGGGTATCGATCGACTCATAAACAATTATAGAACTTTGGACTTCCAACATCCATATATTTTTATTTGAGCACGGAATCCCACTGAATTTCGATTTATTCCAAATGTAAATTGTCATCAACAGTTTCAACATCAATCGATAGAGGAGAAGTATATAAGTGAAACTGATTTTCATATTTCTTAAAATCTAAAAATCTTCTTTCGAAATCATTTTCTAATAACTTCATTTGTTGACTAAGGTGACTTGTAATGTCAACTGAAAAAGCCAGGTCCTAACCATTGATCATTTTATAAAATTTCACATTCATAATTCTTAGATTCTAAAAAAAATTCTAATTCCTGTATAATAAGGTAGATCGCTATACAGTATTCACTCTCTATATTTTCTAGAAAATTACTAAATTGGCGATGATTAAGCCCACGTGCACGAATATAATTTACAATTTTAGTGACATTTTTTAGGACATGTCCAATATTTAAAACTTTGGAGCATAGTGTTTGCTGATGAATAATGCAACGAAAATGTTGATAATTATTATTACCTTGTTCTTTGCATTTTTCTTTTAAATTTGTAACAACCCCAGTCATGGCAGGAGCACATCAGTTGCAAGACAAACTAGTTTTTTTAACGGTAAATTGTATTCATTCAAAACTTTCATAAGGGCGTCAAAAATATCAACTCCAGTGGTTGTATCGTGCATAGGAATAATTTCTAGAAGTTCTTCACTTACTTTTAAGTTCATATCACCTCCACGAATAAAAACAGCCAGCTGAGCGATATCCCCCCCCCGTACATCTGTACTTTCGTCAATTGCAAGGGAATAGGTCTCTTATGTTGGAATTATTGATTTTAGTTGATTCCTTAAGTTCTCGACTATATCATCAATTCTGCTAGCAATGGTATTTCGAGATAAGCTTATAGTTTTAAATTTATTTAATTGATCAGACACAACACTTCAACTGCTTTAATAATACATTTACGAATAAATTCCCCTTCAGTGGATGGTTTCGACTTGCTTGCAATTAAATGCGATAACAATAACATTTAATTGCAAATAATCGTTTTTTTACTCATACTGGTTGAAGGTTTAGACATTATTTTTATAAATTCTTTATTAATTATAAAGAAAACTACACTTTCTTAAGACTTGAAAATTGCTAACGGCTAGCCTCCGATTGCTGTGGTCAGCGGATGTAGCCGCGTACGTAGACTTGCTCGTTAAAATTCGATATTTATGCAGTGTAACAAGATTTTTTGAAATGATAAATAGAACATTATTTCCTTTAAAAATTATAGAGTAGTTTGGTGTATAAAATAATCTTAAGTGGAAGTGTTAATTTTTTTAAATATATTTATTTAAATCGGTGTTATCAAAAGTTAAATAATAATATTGGATACAAAGTTTGGCTGGCCGCATGTTACTTCTCGGTGGGCCTCATGCATACTGTAAGCCGCATGTTTGACATGCCTGGGTTAAAAGAAGAATTACATAGGAAAATGAATACAACTTCATACATCAAAAGAATTCCTATTTGGTTCAGAGCCTCGTTATGAAATTTAAAAAATTAATAACATTTCATTTGAGATTTTAGGATGTCCTATGAATATATTTAATTTTGAATTTAACTTTGAATATACAGGGTGGTCATAAATTAACTTTCCTCTTTGGAAGTATCTGCAGTTAAAACCAATAACCGAATGAGACCAAATTTTATATTGAGACTTTGAAGGCGATCATTTCCGCGAAAAAAAGATTTAGTACAAAAAGTTGCCGACAGGGGAAAGTTTGGCGCTGGCGGAGCCGATCTTTATTGGATTACATTAAAGGCAGATAAAATGGAATAAGGCAAGGTAGGACGCATATTAAGCACAATTCGTTCAGTCATTCGAATAACTGTCTGAACATTCCCAGTCCCTTTTTAAGTGGAATTAGTGGCGCTGCTGTCACGTATGCACAGTAAAATTTGCATAATCCTTTTACCTGTGTTTACTGCAAATCTTCGACTGCTTTCGGCTCCTCCAAAATTTCCCCTATCGACGACTTTTAGTACTAAATATCTTTTTCACTGAAATCATCTCCCCATGGCTTCAAAGGTCTGAATATAAAATTTGGTCTCATTCCGTTTATTGGTTTTAGCTACAGATGCCTCCAAAGACGGAAAGTTTTATGGCCACCCTGTATATATAACATTTACTTAAAAACAAAAAGGCATAAAATCAAATAATAGTATTATCTCTGAAAACTGCATACATACGCCAATAGATGGCGCCACAATTATTTCCATCTGAAGTACTCTTTCCGCGTATTGATCGTTTGAAAGATAAGATCGAAATGATGTTCTCAGCAAACTTTTGATCTCCTTTTTATATAGGCTCGTTTCTACATTTTACGAGGCCCTGTGCGAAATGTAAAAGCGGGGCCCCTGAAAGTTAGTAACATTTATGGAAATTTTAAACGGAAGAATATCTTGTTAATTAATTAAATCAAATATGAAAAATATTTATGCACATAAATAAACAAGCATGCTCTTTAGCATCAATTTAAATAAAGGGAAAAAATTAGTTAAAAAATAAATGTGTTTGTATGTACATGATATATTTTATTATGTAAGTACACATTATCATATAAATACGCCAGAACAATGATTTATTTAATAATATAAATAATAATATAAAAATATGACAAAAATATCCATTTTTACTATAAAGAATGAAATAATGTACAACAACTTATATAAGTTTTAAAAGAAATCTTAATATATTAAATTTTATTTAACTTAATGCGCTTATCAATAAAATCATTTATAACGCTATTAAAATTCAAATTTTTTGCAATTTCATGCTCTATAGATATTATTGCCAGGGACGACAAACGTTCTTGAGACATAAAAGCTCGCAAATAGGTTTTTATTAATTTTAATTTGGAAAATGACCTTTCCGCTGATGCGACCGTAACTGGACTGGTCAATAATATTTTAAATGTAATATTTAAATATCCAACAAATTATTTGCAATTATGAATTTTAAAATATTAATGGGTGCATCTTCTGGAACAATATTTCTAAAAATAATTAATTCATTGTAAAATTCAGATTCATCAATATCTGTATTTAATTTTTGATAGCTGTTTGCAGCAAAATTTTAATTCATTTTCTGTCATTTTTCTTATTCATTTCATACCATAAAGAAATCCAAATGATTTTTCGTGAACTTCATACAATTCAAATCTTTTTTTGACGGATTGTAGAGCAGTATCTAAAATTACAAAAAAGAAATTTATCCTAAAAGTATCTTTGTTATCACCTATGTGTGATTCATCAGGCGTTTCATAATCAAAAAATACTTTTCTTCGACGTACTCGACTTTCTTTAAATTAAATTTCTATTTCTAATAGATTTGAGAGTTCCTTAGCAATCTCAAAACAGCTATCAAATCCTGATATTCTCTGCTCTTCAAAGTACTGCATTAACTCTTTAATATGCTTAGTTGCTACGTCTATGGGAATTTTTGCATTTTGTAATACTTTACTTACTAAATTAACTTTTGACAAAAGCTCGGACCAAATTATAAGGCTTAGTATAAACTCAAATGAATCTATTTGTTCATACATTGAAACCACTTCTACTTTGATAGTATTATCTGATGCAGTTTTAGATAGTTCTTTTAGTGCATTTAAAAATTCTGGAATTTGAAAACGTACAGCTCTAACTGATTCTAGTCTACATTCCCATCTTCTATCATATTACGGTTTTGGAGTTAATTGTTTAACAAATTTCTTTAATATGTCCCAACGTGAAGTTGAGGCAGCAAATAATACATATATTTTTTGTATAACATTAAAAAAATTTATTGCTATAATTGATGATTTTGCGACATCCCCTAAAATCAAATTTAAATTGTGACAGGTGCAAGGAGTATAAAATGCCTTTCGTTTTCATTTAAAATGTAAGCACGGACTCCCTTATATACTCCTTTCACATTCGCTCCATTATCATACCCTTGCCCTCTACAATCTGACAAGTTAAGTTTTAATTCATTCAAAAGTGATTTTATATTTTCATATATACCTTTACCAGTAGTGTCATTAGTTGTTAAAAACGTCAAAAAGTGTTCACGAATTTCAATATCTGCTTGAAATATATGTAAAAATCTAAACATTACTGAAATTTGCTCCTGATGACTGACATCAGGAGTACAATCGAGAATTATTGAATAGTACTTTGCCTGTCGTATCATATTTACAATATTTTGTTGAATTTTGGTTCCCATATCAACAATTAATCCTTTTTGCACAATGGGTGATAGATACGAATTTTGTTTCTTACCTAATTTAACTTTTTTTACGAACATCGCATTGAATGATCTTTTAAAAGTGGATCAAATTCTGCAATTAATTCTATGATTCCAAAAAAATTACCATTATGGCCTGTGTACAAAGTATCAAAATTACCTCTAAAAGCTAAATTATGTTTAATAAATAAAGAATTGCTGCTATTATTCGTCTTAAAACATTTCTTAATTATTCTGCTTCAAATTTTATGACATTTTGATTTGCCTGATCAATTGTATTGTAATATTTTAAATTACATTCCATTTGTGTCCATGAATACACGCATTTCATGTGCACTGGATTTCGTTCGTGCAACCTTAATCTTTCACTTACATGTCGCCAATCAGAAAAGCCATTATTAGATAAAAAATTATCATCAGAAGAAAATAATTTTCAACAAAAATAAAAAATAGAGATGGAAGAGTTTGAATATACAAGCCATCTTCTGTTTTGCTTCTCTCCGTTTGCAATTGTCCTAACATAGTGAGCTGTGGAAAAACACCTCTTGTTGTCATCTTTTGAAAAATCATTTTCAGTCGGAGGAGACGGTGGACCACGTTGTACAATTTGTGTTAGTGTTGCGTTGTTCAAAATTTTGGGCCATGTTGCTGGATCATCAATAGTAAATAGTTCATCTCCCTCTGGTGTCTCAGTTTTATGATCTTCAATACTCATTGTTTGACCAAACGCGTCATGTTCTCCGCTTCCTTTGAGTATTTCAGAACTCTCATTATTAATTAATGTTGAAGCCGAAGAACTGTTTGTAGTTATTTTAGAACTCTCGTTATCTACTGATATATCTCAACAAATATATGAGTTCAACTTCATAAATTTAAACAGTGAATTTCTTTGACGTTCCTCAGCCGCTTCTTTTTCTTGTTTTCGCTTTCGTTTTTCATGCCCACTTGGGTATTTTCTTTCATAATAATCTCTCTCTCTCTCACGACTAGTCATACTCTAGAATTAAATATGATAGATTTAATTATAAAATAAGTTAATAAATTAAAACAAAATTACTTACTTGATAAATAAAATATATCTAAAATAGTTAATATTAGAAAATAAATAAATCTAATATAGATTGAAAACTGCTATTGAAGAAAAATTCTGATGTCGGATAACCTGAAACCAGCTTACAAAATATATTTTTAAGATGTTTTGCAAATAATGTCCCGTAAAAAAATTGCCATGGTAGTACGTGTATATACTTACTTGTTCATAAAATCATAAACTAAAATCAAAAACCTCCTTAAAATTATTAAAAACACCTGTTTTATAATGCACTTTTCCCTATTTAACACTATGCTGTACGATATTGTTATATATCTTAGAGTAGTTTCAAATACTACCGCTCTAGCGCTACAATCTTATTTTGCTTACTATAACAACAATAGTTGGTTGTAAAATTATATACATATATTTTTCTATATAATAATTTTTTTATATAATAATTACAATATTAATTTATATAATAATTAAAAAAACTTAATTGATTTTATTTTTTTCAATTTTTTGCGCTTTGCGGGCCCTGTGCCACCGCACAGTTCGCACAACCATGAATACGGCCTTACCTTTATACACCTCAAAATTTGCGAGTGGAAGAAAGCGGTTTTGAGCTACAAGCTGTTTGACCACTAACTTGATTATAACACTGATTCATTCGTTTCAGCTTGTAGTCTTCTAGTGTTATGTTTGTAGGAAGAAACAGTAAGTCAAAAAGTCCGTATTTTAAAATTGTCATTTTCAGTCAATACTTTGATTCATTTTGTCAGCTGCGTTATTTTCTCGCTCTGCTAATAATTATGTCACTCACTGCTAGGATTTACTATAATTAGTAGGGGTAGTAGCGAAAGATAGTTAAACACAATTCAACGTCCAGAATTCCATCTTATTTTGTATAATAATTTTTGGTAACAAGTATTGCATCGATAAAAATAACATCTCCTGTAATATTTGGCACTGCTCCAGATTATCAAAGCTGAATTGAACGCATCGCTGGCAATAAATTTAAGACATATTCAAGATCAAAGTAATTTGAGAAACTGATGGTCCTTAGGTAATGCGAATGGGGAGAAGAAATCGGTTTTCTTCACATGACCTCACTTTCATGGCTTCTGCGTTTTTAGTCGCGTGTGCATAACCAACATAATCTTAGGATGATTCGCGAATACGCTTTTCCATTCGGCTAATCAGCCCGGGTTGGACTAGTGGCCAATCAGGAGGCCAGCCTACTCAATAAATAAACGAATAAATTATGAAATATATATGAAAGTCAGCGTTCCTATCTTTGTCCACTCTATGAATTTGCAACACTGGCTCTACAGTCATCACATTTTGCACTGCTTCCAAATTCGAACAATAGGGAATCGTTGGGGCATGTTCTAGACATAAAATTTTTACGTCGTGCGAGGGTTAAGATCTGTTATTATAGCTTTAACTGTTGTGAGAACTTCATTTTCTTTCGACAGGAGAAAGCACAACAAAGAAGCGTGACTGAAATCGTTATTTATTCGTTACGATTTAATATTAGACCGTAGAATATATATTCAGAAAAAATAATAATAATGAATCACAGAGAGCGACCTCTTTGATTACAGAACTAATTTCAGGACTGTAATACACTTTTTATTAGTCTTGAAATAAAAAGCGTTAACTGATTTTTTTTTTTATTTTTTTAAATCAGTTTTAAAATGTAGAGACTAAACTAAAAGTTTAGTTTCTACAGTAGGTTTTTCCAGATTATGAATAAAATATAAATAAATCCGCTAAGGACTTTTATTTCTCAAAGGAATAGAAGTCATTTATTCCTAATTTTTGAAAGCTGTGGAAAGAAAGCTATTCCTTAACTTGTAGCTAATCACAGACAGCTGTCTTACGACTACAAATGATTTCAATTGGTACCTGGAGACGAGAATATAGCAGACAACTGCCGCCATCTCATAGTCCATGGATTTAAAACGAATTTCTGGGAAGAAAAATCATACGAGTCCGTGCCAGAGATCGACTAATTCTGGAACGGGTCTAAGGAAAAAAGACTAATTGACTTTTTTTTTCTTGTGGCCTAATACTATGGATGCAAAAGCCATTTTAACAAAACTACATAGGCAGTCGGTTTCCGTATTACATGAAAAAAATAAATACATAATTTAAAAAAAAAATTAAAAATGATTATACTTTCGGATTTTTTGGATGAGAGTCATATTAAAAAACTGCACATTTTCAAAATTAGAGACAATCCTTTAGCGTCCAATTATTAGCAAAGTAAATAATTTTTAAGAGGGAGAAACAAAAATCGGTTTAGATATGCTGTCAGGACTTTGATTCGTGCAAAGTAATTTTCCATTTTTTATATACATAACATTTTCATAATAATAAATACACTTTTTTAGAATTACATAATGGTTGCAAGTAGCAGATAGCAAATAACATCTTGGATTCTTTTACTCTTATCTTGTATAAAAAGCTATCAGAAATGTATTCAGTTCTTTTGACTATTTTTCTCTGTATGTTATTGTTATTCAATGGTAGCAACGCACGTTAGTGTAATAGATTATTCGCTGTAAAGTGTTGGCCATCTGTCTTCTCCTTTAAGCACGAGGCATGATGAAGCTCTCTTTTCTTATACCGGATATCCGTATCTTGGAGGAGGCGAAGTAGTGATACATGGAACCTGCCAGACCGTCACATTTTTAACCGTCTTCTTTAGATACGGAAGGCTCAGTCATGTGATGATGATCGCTTGGAGATAACTACAAGGAAGACCGCCAACCACAAAGGTTACCAGGTGGAGGAAAGGTCGCTGTACTTGTGCGCGCACCGTCCTATGGATGCCATTTGTCCAAATTGCCTCTCAGATTACTACGTGATATAAAGCGATGTAGTTCTTACCCAACTGCATGCTTTCTGCGTTCTCTTTCTACGAAGGACGGGTGTGTTCGGGGCCATGGTTGTACGGAGGTTAAGGGTCGGCAGTGGACTCATTGTGGGCGTTTCGCTATCTCATCCATCTCCTGCTCCTTAGTGCTGGGCATCTCCCGGATGTAAGAAATTGCGGTAGTTATTCGTTCGTGTTCTTCCCTCCTACTTCTCCCTCCGTGTACCCTTATGCACTATTCGACCGCTGAACTCAAAGAAGGTTTGCTCTGTTTTTGTTTGTGTATCTAGTAGAACAAAAGAAGCTGAGCGAACAAGGCAGTGTTTGGAATTAGGAGAAACGGAAATGTTGCTCTGTGTATGTTCAGTACAATGAAGGCTGATTGTATTTCACGCTTCCTTGGTTGTAATTAACTCATCTAACAGGCTTAAATTAAGGCAACTGTTTCAGAATGAGGCTTCCTTCATGGATTTTTTTCCAAAAAAAGAAAACAGAAATGAGGCTAAAAATAAAATAAATAATATTAACACCGGTTGACCTTGAACTACAATTTCGCCTCGATTTGTTTTGTTCCTTCTCATTCTAAAGCGTTCACAAGACGCAGATCTTTCATTTATTCGGAACTGAACTCAAGAATTATTGATAGACAATAAATCGCCTCTGATTGCATACTATACTTATGGTAAAAGTATTTTTGCTCACACACTGAAAGATGAATTTTTTTATTATTATTATTACGTGACATCTCCGAGGACTCATCGTGGGAGGGTACACTGTTCCACTGCAACTTACCTTCCCTCTTATTTAACTTTTACTTTGAAGTCATTTACAACTTCTCTTTAAAGTTATCTTAAACAGAATTTCAATTCAATGAAATGTAGTTAAATGTTGCACAGAGCATGGATTTTTTTTTTTTTTTTTAAACTGTGAAATAAAAATAGAATATCTACCATCTTCTACAAAGCATGTTTCACTGAAAGTGTAAGATCAGTGACTCCTTTTCACTGGAAAAAGTCCATCCTAATTTAAAACTACCAAGTTTAAATCACAAATTTTGAAAAAATTTCCTAATTGGGTTTGAAATTAAATTTAGATGCAACACGTAGAGTTTTTATGAAAAGTTGGTAAAGAGATCATGTCGTATAGAGTGGAGCCTCCTTATACATTTTGCCAACATTTTTATCCATTTTACTAGTAATACAGAAAAAATTAGTAAAAAAAATGAAAAAAAAAAAAAAAAAGATGGCCACCAGAAAAAACACCGTTATAGGTGAAATTTCTAATCTCCGAATGGAGAAACTTATTTTTCAAGGCTTTTTTTTTTTTCCCCAATACGTTCTCGAGTTAGTTTTTAGTGCAAGTCAAAGAGCGAACAATTCCAGGTACATATGATTTCTCCGGGCGAAAAACTCTGGTTTTGGTTTCTGTCGCCCAATTCAGAAAAATCTACAAAAAAATTCACACTATTTTAGACAATAATATGAGTTAGTGGTTAGGATAATGAGATGGCGGTAAATGTCTGCGTACATACTCAAGCCCCGATGCCTTTAAGGTCATCGATTGCCATGCCTTAGCTATTAGGGACAACTAAGAGTGGAGACCATGTTAACAGAACACATGCTCAAGTTGAAACATTGAAAATAAAATAGGCGTATAATGTTCGTTCATTTTTATGTGCCTTTCACGCATAAATAGAAACTCTGCTCTACAAACCAAACATGGAACTATCTGAAGCCACTTCAGACCTCTAATTAAGCAATTGGGAGATGAAATTCATCTCAAATTGAGAGATATTCAGAAAAATCGATGCTGGTAGTATCTGACCTATTCGCTGGAGAGGGAGATACTATCTACTCAGTCAGCCAGGCCAAATCTGATATAAGAACCGACCCATTCTCACATGAATACACATGTCAAAAAGAAAATTCTCCGTCGATGCCGGTAGTAATTATGGGACGTTTTCGTTTAATTTTCAAGCATTTCTAGATGTTGGATTCTCATCTTGTAGGAGAACGATATTGTTAAATAAATACAATTTGTTATGTCAGTACCAGGATCTAATTAATACTAATTTTTATGAACTCTCCTACTTGTTAGCATGCCAAAACCTGTCTGTCCCCCTTGCTTTGTCCCTTTTTCCAACTTTCTCAATTCAATCCTTTGGACCTCTCTATCTTTTGGGCAGAGATGTGCTGCGAACACCGCTGCATTCGACCTTTCCATTTGAGTTAAACTGGATGTGTTTAATAAAGTAGAAACAGTTCAGGATATGTGTATTGTAACTAGTACAAAAACTACTATTCTCCAATCTCGCTCCGTAGCAAAATCCCGATATTCACTCTAGGGTCTGTTTCCATTCTTTCATGTTGACTTTCTATCAAGACCGCTAGTCCCATGTCCTAAAAGCTCACGATAATTAGGCTGCTTATAAACCTATTCTGACTATACGAAGTTTGTTCTGCTCTCCTTAAGACCATGAACTCTTTCTACAAACATCCTGGATTATGTAGAATTCTATGCTTTTGAGGCATTCCATATTTCGCCAGAGTTCGGAAATAAGACAGACAGAAAGAACACATTGAAAACGTTGTCAATAACAGAGAACACAACTTCGGCTTAGCTTACGCCTCCCCACACCCACCCACCCACCCATCATGGCATTCAGTGGAATAAGAGCTCTATGCCTTACATAGAAGACATGGTTCGCAAGATAAAAAAAATTACTACGTCAACTTTTCACACCGCACGCTTAATAGGAGTCAAACAATGATCCTGTGTTACATTTGGATATCATTTGTCAGATCCTTTCATACGCTAACCATCTACAAACAGCGCTGAACAAAGCTGACTGATGTTCTGCGTCTTTCTGTCTTTTATATCGAAGGTTCCCAACTTTGGAACTTTGGTGAGACTAGCAGACCATTTACGACCATTAAAAAAAAAAAAAAATGCACCCACACAATGACAAAGTCTCTTCATCTCCAAAGTTTATTCGAGTTGTATGGATAGGGCTATAACGACAATTATTTTACCATACTGTCAACAGTTCTTAGGGGATTAGCCACGTTCAAATGAAAGTATTAACGCAGCATTACAATGCAAACTTGTAAGTACTAACCTCAGGGAAAGGGGAGGCAGTGCCGGATTTATGTATAAGCTACAGCTTAGGGCCTCGCAATCTGGCGGGACCTCAAATAAAAAACTAAAAAGACCAGCTGATGTATTTTAAAACAGTAGGGGGGGCCTCTGGGTTTTGTATAGTTTAGGGTCTCAGCAAGTCTAAATCCGGCCCTGAGGGGGAGGTCTCACCCAAAAACGTGCTTTGACATGCTATCTGATTACATGACGGTGTGGTTTATGGACATTGGATAACTGTAATAATACATGCACATAACATTACTATAAGGAACGAAGAAAACTAACATCCAGTAATCACTATGACACACGCCGTTACTAGATATCCATTTGGATGCTGGTTGATAGGCTTGATTTAGCTCACCAAGCTGTATTCTGTATTTGCCGAAATTACACATTATGATGGTACAGCACAATCGGATATTGTGGCGTCCCTTGCAGTTTTCGTTGTTGAACAAGGACAAACGGTAGAAAGTCAGCTGGAAAAACCGACTTTCTACCGTTTGAAGATGGTACACTACCAGTTTCTACTGGCATTGAAGATGGTAGTGTGTAAACGTAAAAATGGGTAAAGATGGACAAAAAAGGGAGAAATAACATAGAAACTAAAAAACTACCCTGTAGACATAACTGGTGTTTACTGAACAAGAGAGATTCTTCTACCTAAAAAGTACAAAATAGTTTATTCGGTTGTTAGGGATTTAGGAATAAGGGAACATCTATAGTATTAAAATTAAATATGAAGATAACTCCTAAAATGGAACGATTTTCAATTAGTGACTTGCAAACATTTCAGAGGAAGCCAGAAAATGTGACTTATTTGTCTCATGATCCAAATGAGGGAGAGGCAGCAAAGCATAAGTAGAGGAATTTTACAAGTCATTAGAAAGGACAGAAGCTTTTCTGGTTCAAGACCAAAGCGAAAATATTTTAAGAAAATCTGGAGAAAGAGTAAAACTAAAAATGATAAGCATCATAATAGATTTCAGTTCAGGATGGGACTAGTCATTACTACAATTAATTTATATGGAGAGAAAACACCAAACTGTATGCTCTTTTATCGAAAATAAAAAGAGTATTATTCGAAAATATCAAGGGGAAGGGAAAGGAATCAACCAGAAACATATATCAATCTTGAATCAGAAAGAGCTGTCCGAAACCTGAAAATGATGAGCTGGTGTAGATGATATTCGAAAAGAAATGCTCATTTATGGAGGTATAAAAGTTACAACGCATTTAGAGATGAAATACAGACGTGGAAAAATATTTAATGGGTATAAAATTTAACATCGGATGCAACTTCAGTACAAGTAACGGAATACAATTAAAATACACGTAACAGAATGATTTTAAAAAGCGCCATCATAGCTAAGTAAGACAACCAATCAATAAAATTCCTAATTAATTAATAACATAAGTATAAATATATATACTTTACTAGAAAATTAGCAATTATTAAAATGATACAATAATATTTCCCACAAGGGAAAAATCAAAGGCCAGCAGATCTGTTCAAATTTGGATGATGTAAAAAAAAGGTTTCAACTTTCTTTATATTAACGTTCCATAATGAATCTACTACTCTTATGTAAGTTTCGTTTTCTTCCAGAAGACGCCTTGCTTAGTAGAGATGGCATATTCAATCAAGTCAGATTACTGAAGTTCATAGCAGATACACCAGTGGTGGCCGGCGAAACTTTTAAGTGGGGGTGCTCATATACAAAATAAAATAAAAAATTAATAATAAATTATTTTATTCCTAATCAGCAACCAATTTATTAATAAATAAATTTGCATATTAAAAAATTGCTTTATTAAAAATATTTCACCCTCACTACGAACAAACACCAATAATAAAAGTTTCGTATCCCACAGAAACAACGCACAAGCATACAATACACTGCCCAACCAGGCAGTGTCGGAATGACCTTGTAACGTGCAATCACAAGCGCAAACGCTTATCGGCGAGTCTGGCTGCATTTCGTCAAACGCAATAATTCCGACACTGCATCAGATCGCAGTGTATTAGTTTCGTGTAACGTTAATTGAGAAAATATAATTCTTTTCATATTTTCAACAGTGACATTCGTCATAATTCAGCCTTGTATCTATAATAAATAAATAATTATATGTTATTTTAACAGAATAAAATAAGATTTGCAAAAAAATAGTTCACTCTCACCACGAACACACACCAATAATAAAAGTTTTGTATCGCACAGAAATAACGCGCGCAAGCAACGTGCAATCACAAGCGCAAACGAATATCGGCGAGACTGGTTGCAATTGGTCGAAAGTGATATCAACACTGTGTTAGATCGCAGTGTATTTGATTCGTAATCTAAAGCGTTAATCAAACAATTCAATCACTGTCGAAACATAAGATGTAACCTTTAACATGTTGTATTGCATTTATATAATGTTGTAAGCATTGTTATTATTTATAAACATAAAATTTAAATTTTTCATTTTTTCCTTGGGGGTGCTGCAGTGATTATGCACAGGCTGCCACTGAGATATACCTGACTGAACAAGGGTTCAAAATAAGACAAGAAATTTGGCAGATACCTGGAAATCTAAGTAGAGGAAGTTTGTCCTTGGGTGAAAAAAGGAAAGTCGAAATTTTTCTGTGAGGACGTGAAGATGTTGACAGGACTCAGAATTGTAATACCTGATAACATTTACTTTCCCTACCTCCGTGTCTCGGGAAGAAATCTCTCGGATTCATCATGTTAAAGGATTCTGAGGTGTAAACATTTTAGTCGCAAAACTACTATATAACAAAAAAAAAAAAAAATCAGCTAATGCCTTTTATACCCTAATAGGGAGTAGGCAAGGCCTTTATACCCTATCTAGCTTTTGGAGACTGAGTGAGCAGTTCAATCTCCATCAGTAGCCAATCAGAGATAGCTGGCCCATGTCTATCGCTAATTATAGGCAGCTACTGATGATGTGACTAGCAACCAAGTGCTGTCATCTCTTGGTTCCTAATCCTAACAGGATATGTTATTGTCTGAAATAATGTGGGTACTATGGTCGATTTTCTTCAGTTTACGGGACGAAAAACCCGAGCTTCCGGGAGAAAAAACCTGCTTGCCCATGTCAGAGATCGACTGACTCAGGAACCGGTCAAAGATAGGCTTATAAAAAATTCCTCCAGTCGGCGATTAGACTTGAATCTTTGTCTAACTTCGAGCGGCCAAGTGCAACAGTGAAGATTTATTCACAAAGTCAAATTCCGGATTACTGGAACAGAGATCACGTCACACCGAGTTATAGTAATGAAGCGGAATTTCTTTACTGTGTTCTAGGAGATAAAAAGCGTAGAAGAAAAGCTGAGGAGATTGGTGAAGAAAAAAGAAAAGCTTGAATTTGGCAAGACCTAATTTTTTATGATTACAAGTTAAAAAATTGTAACACTAAGAATCATATTTAAGATTTGCTGATTTCAAAAAAGCTCCAAGTTCCATGAGAAAAACTGTCCAAAATTATATACATCTCATAAGATGTAAAGGGGAAAAATACTTAAGCTTGCAGTTATAACTGAAGGATATACAGGAAGATGGTTAAATGTTAAATAATTTATAAAGCAGGCTTGAATTTTATTTCGTTATTCGTATTCTGTTTTTATTCATTCTAGCTCCAAGGAAATAATACTTGCATCTATACTACTAGGCTGCCCAAAAAATAGATCGTTTTTAAGTTCAATTCTAGTTGACGATTACAGGAATTTTTTCTGTCTTTTTGAGACCGGTGCAGGAGCTAGCCAAGCTCTGGTAAACTGCTTTTCTTTTTCAGGAAACTTTGATTTTTTCATCTATTCGAGAAAATCGACTGTAGAACTAATTGCAGGCAAGGGGACCAACAGATGGCGGTAGTTTCCTGCCACACTCTCTTCTACCTGGATGCCAATCAAAATACTGATAATCGTGGACAGGCTGTTCTATGATTGGCTAAGGGTGGAGGCTAACTTCTCACTGGTACTCCCTTTGGAGAATAAAAGATATAAGATAAATCTGCACATACGAAGTGTGACAACCACTAGTACTTTTTATAAATTTTTAAGTGTTTCGGTACGTTCACCAATAGATGTAGTACTTTCTCCCTTCAAAATCCTGACATAATTCAAATATGAGAGTTAAACATGAGTTTAATATTTTTCTCTTCTCCCACCTCTTCATATGTCACATTCAGTGACACAAAAGCATGATCTCTTTTTCCCACCCCATCTCACTGTTCACTTTGTCCTTCTCTCCCCCCCCCCTCCCCAAACTCCCTTGATGAATTGGACTCATTTTGACAAAAGAAAAATTGAAACATTCATTAGCTACAGATTTTACCTATTTCTGAAGAGTTAATTTAGCAAAATCTGCTAAAAATTCTTGCATTAAATTTAGGAATAACATCTACATTAATGCAGATGTTAAGTGCTAGAGTTACAATTCTGTTATGATGATTGACAACTGCAGCTCTTGGACTCATGACTAGTGAGGCGAGTTTTGACTTTTTTCATGTCATACTGTGTTAATTTAGCAGTTTTACATCGAGTTCATCTATGATAAGGTAGTAATAGCGTAAAATGCCCTAAATAGAGTGAAACGAAAGTAAATAAACATTTACTTTTTTTTTTTAGATTTAGTACCTTTTTTCTGCATAAGTTGACACAAAATATCTTTGCTGGGTGGTCACCCTGCACATACGAAAGATAACACAACAGCGCCACCTGTGGAATCTATTGATGTTTCTCGAAGAGGAAATTGTAGCCACTGGAGAAAACAGTATGGGGAAGGCTGTTTTAAAGAAGAGAGATAGATGGAATGAAAGTGGGTGAGAAGTTGGTTTAAAGGAAAGTGAAGGAAGGACGGTGGAGCAGCACCCATTAAAAATATTTACTTATAAAGACAACATATCAGCTTAGAGAGGATTATCTTTAAGAAGAGTACTGTCTTCTGACAGTATTGGGTATTCTTAGAGTATCAGCCCTGATGTGAGAACATTTTTTTAAGGTTGGACAGATTTAGGAATTAGTGTGAAGTGGAGCGAGGAGCGGTACTGTTTTAAACAAAACAGGTAGCATGTTTTTGGATTTCAAGCAGACTCCAAATGAAATGCCAGATGTGAAAATCTACTCAAAAAATAAACCTAAATCTTAATCAGAGATGTATACAGTGGTGAGCTATAAGGGGCTCGCGTGAGCCCTTTGTTAAATTTTTATCAAATTTGCGAGCCCCTTGTTCTTTACTTTTTCAAAAAATAATTTTTTTTTAAACATATTAAGCGACAAACTCATACAGTAACCTAACAAAAATTAGTCTATTCGGCAGTGTATAGATTATTTGGAATTATTGTTTCAACTTCTCTATAACGAATGCGCCTAAGTTTTAAATTAAATAAGTACATGCGCTATTTTTACCCTTCTCCATTTTTTTTTGCTCGACGATGCGAGCCCTTTGTCAAAATTTCCATAGCTCACCACAGGATGTATACAATTGAAATTTCAGGGGAGAGGGAAGTGGAGTAAAACCTGACCATATCAAAGGATATTCAAATACATACTTCTATGCAGATGACACAATCCTCTTGAATAAATCTACTCCAAATCCTCAAGTCATTTACCCCCCCCCCCCACACCTCTTTTGAAAGGATCATGACCTATAATACATTTTGTGCAGTGGATAGGCTCTAAGGGAATAAATCTGGGAATTTCTCCTAATCTCTTATTTTTTATGTAAATCCTAACCAAGAAAAAAAAAGGAATCTACACTAACCTATAATAGTACTAAAAGCAAAGCTAAGAACTAGATAATTGAGAAATTTTAGAGACCAAATACGGCACCTTTTCAAGCCATTTCCATCCCAACGTACAAGACACAGGAATTAGTCATAATACAATGCAATGAATTAAATTCACCTACCACTTCAACAACCCAGCCATGCTTAGTGAAAACTTGACATGCTGGTCCCAAGCCCAGATAAATGGAGAGGGTTGAGTGCAGAGCTAGCAACCCAGTCTCAGAAAAAAAAATCTTTGCTAAGCAAACTGAAACCTTCCAAAATGTGATACTGGATGAAGAAAATAGAACACGAGGCACCTCTGTGAAAGCTCTTCTGGGGAAGCAGAGGTGCAGAAGAAAGTGACAGACACTTTATCAAAACACAAGCTTAGACTGGGATGTTGGAATGTTAGAACCGTGTTTGAAACTGGGAAGACATACCAAGTCTCGAGAGTTTTAGAAAAATACAGATTAGAGATAATGGGGTTAAGCAAAACGAGGTGGATAGGAACTGGAAAAATCAAATTAAACTCTGGTCACTGCTTAATCTACTCTGGAAACCAAAATATGAATGAACACACAAAGGGAGTTGCACTAATGATGACAAAGAAAGCTCATGGTGCACTAATGGAGCGGAACTCAATATCCGAAAGGATACTAAATGCTAGTTTTTAAAGCCGGCAAGCAAACAATACAATAACTGCTATATATGCACCAACAAATGATGCAATCCAGGAAGAAAAGGATAATTTTTATAACATGCTACAGAGAAGCATAGAAACAACAAATAAAAAGATATGCAACTTATAATTGGAGAATTTAATGCTAAGGTATCTTTATTAGTATGATAATACTAATAAAGAAACTGTTATGGGAAAGTATGCAGAAGGAGAAATAAATGAAAATGGAGAGTTACTTATAGACTTTTGTATGTTCAGTCAGCTTGTAATGGGAGAGAGTCTCTTCCAATATCAAAAAATACACAAGTGGACATGGAGCACCAGACAGAAAGACAAAGAACCAAATAGACCATGTACTTATATCAAGGAAATCACCCCTGGATGTCAGAGTTAAAAGAGCCGAGGCATATTCAGATCACTTTCTTCTAACAGCTACCATGAAAGTAAAAATATTTAAAAATAAACGAACAGTGCACAATAGGAAGAGGTTTAGAGTTGAAAACTCAAAAACAAAGAGATTAGAAATAAATTTTTAACAACTCTACAGGATAAACTCAAAAAAAAAAAGAGGAGATAACATAGAGGGGAAAATGGACTAAGATTAAAGACATATTAATAAGCACATCAGAAAAGATATTGGGATTTCAAACTAATACAGACAAGGAATGGATATCAGAAAACACCAAATTAAAAATAGAGGAGAGAGAGAGAGAATAAAAGAGAAACTGTTACAGATTGGCAAAAATGTTGAACAAGAACAAACAGAAAGATGTAGAGCAATTAAAGAAATAAAAAGAAGTGCAAGAAATGATAAAGGAAAATACAGAGAATCTAGCACAAGAGGCAGAGGATGCTGCATATATAAATGATACCAGAAATTTGTATGATATTGCAAGGAAATTAAGTGGAAAAAGAAACAAACGGATAGTTCCTATATACAATAAAGGAAAACTTTGATTTTGATTATTAAATGAAAAAGAACAGATAAAATAGATGGGTGGAATTCTTCTCAGAGAAATTTCAAGAAATGACTGATGGTGACCAGAGCCTAGAATTAAATGAACAAAATGCATCATTAGATATACAGGGTGTTCGGGATAAATTTGACAGTTTCGTAAGGAAAAAGAAAATCTTCTTTGTATCTATTAAATTTAATGAATTGACAAAAAAACATTACAGGCAGAGTTAATTACAATACTATCAACAAGATTTACTCAAAATAACCACCATTAGCATCGATCACAGCTTCAATTCTGCTTCGGAACCTCGAACAAGCTGATGCTACAGTCTCCCTGGGAAGGGCCGCAAAAACTGTTTTAATTTTATCCATTAACTGGGCTTTTGTATTACTGGAAGTGCGATTGGTGTCTTTTTCAACTGCGCCCCATACAAAATAATCCATGGGGTTAAGGTCTGGGGAGTTTGGAGGCCAAACATTTGGACTGGTGAAGTCGTAGAAATTTTCAGACAACCATTTTTGACTTTTCCCAGAGGTGTGGCAAGGGGCCGAATCCTGCTGCCATACATACGGCCTACCATTGGCTACCCTTGTTATCCAGGGCTTGACTACAGTTAGCAACTCCACGAACAAAGCCCGAATTCCAATGCCAGGGTTCTTCAACACCTGTTCCTGCAGATTTGCGAGGAATTCTGCTGTACGAACGCAATCAGATCGTCTGCTAGGAATCTTTCTTCTTGCTACATCCTCGTAGTCACCATTGCAAGTCTCTAGTTCATGCCTGATTGTTTTTACTGTATTCAGGGAGCATTGGGCAGCAGTCGTAATATCCTTATTTTGATGGCGGGCACGAATCATCATGATACAAGTTATTCTCTTCCATGATTCAGGTGGGTTCCAGCTATCCATCCTTTCTGACATCTTGTATATGAATGAAGAAGGGTCCAAACTTTTAAATGAAGAGAAGTGTGTGTTAATACATGTAACTTACGGAAAAATATAATTAATTATAAATATGTCAAATTTATCCCGAACACCCTGTAAATTTGAATGAAATAACAAAAGCAATAACTCAGATCAAAACAGGTAAAGCATCAGGAGCAGACAACATACAAGGCGATATACTAAAAGCAAATCCAAAACTTATAGCAGAGATATTATATCCCTTACTAAATGAGATATGGCAGAAAGAAGAGTGGCCTAAGGAATGGTATACTGGATTACTGGTTAAACTACCCAAAAAAGGGAACCTATCTGAATGCAAAAATTGGAGAGGTATAACATTGCTGAGTGTTATAAGTAAAATACTAGCAAGGATAATACTAGAAAGAATCAAAATAGAAATAGAAAAACAACTAAGACCAGAACAGGCAGGATTTAGAGCCAATAGATCATGCACCGACCACATTGCTACTTTATGAATTATCATAGAACAATCATTGGAATGGTAGGCAAGCTTATATTTAAATTTTATTGATTTTGAACAAGCTTTCGATAGTATAAACAGATCTTTCCTATGGAAATTACTTAGAAATTATGGACTCCCAGAAAAAATAAGAATAATTAAAAAAATGTATGAAGATTTTAAAATTAAAGTAATACATGGAAATACCCTCTCAGAACCATTTAAAACAAAGACAGAAGTAAGGCAAGGTTGTATACTCTCCCCTACTATGTTTTTAAATGTTGTAGACTGGGTGACGAGAAAAGTATCTCATGGAAATACAGGATTACAATTGTTACTTCAAAACCAACTCCAAGATCTAGATTTTGCAGATATCTGCTTACTTTCACAGAAGCACCAACATATAGAACAAAAAACAACACTTGTAGAAACAGCCAAAAAAGTTGATCTTAGGATAAATAAAAATAAATGCAAAACAAAATAAACAAATAGAAGAAATACCGCTTAAAGAAGTAGAACAATTCATATACTTTGGTTCAATAGTATCAATAAAAGGAGGAACTACTGAATATATAAATAGAAGGAAACAGCTGGCTTATTCAACTTTCAACCAACTTAGAAATATTTGGAAAAACAAGAATTTGTCTATAAAAACTAAAATGAGAATATTTAACTCAAATGTAAAGGCAATACTAATGTATGGATCAGAAACTTGGATGTTAAACAAAAAGATAGTTAACAGTGCCCAGGTCTTCCTAAACAAGTGTTTAAGAATGATACTGGGAATATATTGGCCACAACAAATATCAAATGAAGAACTATGGCAGAGAACAAACCAGAAACGCATGTTGCAACAGATACGTGAAAGGAAATGGAGATGGTTGGGGCATGTGTTGAGGAAAGAAGATAAAATAATAGTAAAACAGGCTCTAGATTGGAACCCACAAGGTTTAAATGAAGATGAGGAAGGCCAAGAGAAACATGGAAAAGAGCAATACTGAAAGAATTAGCAAATATTAATAAAAACTGGAACTAAATAAAAGAAGAAGCAAAAAACAGAGTCCAGTGGAAGACCTATGCTCCCAGGTGGAGTGAAGAGGAAGTAAGTAACCACTTCAACATTTATCCAAGTCACCTTTAGAGATGATCATGAAACTTCTACAGAAAAAAAAAATCCTCTACCTTTTATTCCCGAAGGGGAGTAGGTAGAGTGCCTTTAGTCATAATTTTTTTTAAATCTATAGACGTCTCCACTCTTAGCAATCAATGATGGCTGGTCTCATATCTAATGATTTTAAAATGCTGTGGTAATAGTACAGCAGACAGTGCTCCAACACTTAGTGATCCTAATTGAATTTGCTAAATTGGAATAGGTTCATTACTCCAAGTTGCAGTGTTAAGCACCAGAAGAAAAACTACACCAAAAAGTGAGTAAGTCTGGAATGAGTAGAGGGAAAAAATAAATAAAGTAACACTTCACAACAAGAACTGAAACGTATCAGTTTCTATGAAGTGTCCACTTCATTAATTTGTCAAATCTTGGGACAAGAAGAACATGCACTATTATCTACAGACAGTTCATATTTTCTTTTAATCAACAAAGTTTAATAAAACCTATCTTTTACAAATTGTGAAAGGCTCAGTAGTAGTTTCTCCTGTACTGTAATTCAGATGAATGTTTCTTTATTACAACTACCATATCAAAATAAATGGTTTATTATACATACTGACCTGCAATTTTCATTTACTGCAGTATAGTAATATCAGACTTCAACATCCTTAGTTATATATTAATTTTGCATCCAGTTTCTTTCCTGATTTTTTGTGTTGATCGGTTCTGAATAAATGTAGCTCTCAGGTTTGTTTTATTGTATCATAGTATATGATATATATATTTAAACCAGGAACTGAAGGTCTGCAACTGAGATAAATGAATACATTGTGCTATTTATATAATTTGCTAACCTAGTTGGTTGAGTGTTTAGTGTATCTGCTATCCACCGATGAGCATGGATGTTTGGCATTGTCTTGAGGTGGTAGATGAATTTCATTACTCACTGTGAGACCACTGTCCTTCCACTTATTGCAGGTCTGAATTGGCTTGAAAAGGTTACTTTGGCCTCTAGAGCAGAGTTTCTGGACTGTATCAGCTCACTCATGGTACAAATGTACTATAAGTTTATAAATAAACCTTTTGTGGTTGGGAGTCCCATAAAAAAACATTCCATGAGGGAAGTAGTATACATCTGCAAAGTAGGAATTTTGTCCTCGATATGTTTGTGTTGGGATTGCAGAATAATGCCCCTCTATCAATTTGATGTATCCATCAAAATATGCAAAACAGCATTGTGATATTTGTATTTATCTGAAATATTCTAAAAAAGTACTCTTTGTACACTGAAAGTACTGTAAAAGTATACTGCTGTTTTCCAAATTTTTACTTCTGAGTATATGTTTGAACAAACCACAAAACAAAGAAAGTAGTGCTCAAAAACACCATTTTTTATTATAAAAATAAATTTAAAATAGAATTGTAGATTTTGAATATTTTCACTGGGTTTTGATTTTTCAACCAAAATTACAAACATTAACATTTTTCATTAAAATCAATGTTGTTTACAGCAATAAAAGAATCACATTACTCTTGATAGTTTTACATGATTTACAATAAATGAATAAAACTGGCAGAACAAAGTGTGCTATAAGGTTGCATTACTTAAATGAAAACTGTACATAAAGTGTTACAACACAAATTAAAAACATGTTATAACAGTGATAACCCATATATTCAAAATCAGAGGATTTATTATAATATTCACATGCTTTAATAAAGTTCATTTCAAAATACTTGAAAAAAGTATTTTGAAATGAAGCAGTAATTTTCCCTGTTTTGTAAACAGATCTAAAATTAAAAACTAGCTGTTTAACAATATTTAGTGATGATAATTTGAGTAATTTATTTACAGCAAGTCAACCCCTGTTATCCAGCCACCCTTCTCTTCTTTTTCAAGAGATGGATACCTGGGTATTTAGATAATTGGTACCAGTAAAAAAAAAACCTATAAGGTGCATTTATTCTATACTTAGAAGTGGTAACAATCACAATACAATTATGTAAAGTTATGAATATTAATTTTACATTGTTTATTATAATACAGTCATTGAAATTTTTGATTAAGGTCACTTGTATTAAAAAAAAACAAAGCTTTTGGATCAGTAATATAACACAATTGTTTATTAAGTAAACACAACAGATTTTATATCTTAAAGAATATATTAAAATATGGATGAAAAAAAGAATATAATTTCTTGTCAAGTATAAGATACTTGTTATATCTGCATTACAAAATGATATCACTTACATGAATGAGTTATAGGTACTTTTTTTTTAAAACAAAAAACTAGAAAACAACGCAAATAGAATCAACCACAATCAAAATCAGTTGTAAGCGCAGAACAATTCGTATGGATTAAATTAATGAATTTAATTAAACAGAATATGAAAAAAATGGCTACTAGAGATATAGCACAATGACATTATTAAATTCCTTAATTTAATGAAAATGGTTATGTAATAATCATAGTACTGAGATAAAAAATTATTTTATTCTTTTTGAAAGTAGCATTTAGGTAGTGTTGCTTTCAATAAGAATAAGAACATTATGGTTAAAACATGCACCTGATTACCGAGTTTTACCAGAGCATGTTCCATTTTAGCACTACTAACTGGTAAATCTACTATAAGCATCTTGTCCACTGCAAAGGTTATCATTCCTTTTTTTTATCATTTTTTATAATTCATAAAGTGAATTAGATGCAAATTATCAAGATAGAGCAACAAGAAAAAGCCTAGCAGTGATCAATGACGAATTTTAGAAATGTCTGATATATTTCAGTGGTAATAGACCTTGTTTGGTTTGCAAATAACTGGGAATCAATCTTAAATTTTACTACAAACAGAAATGAGATAAACTATTTCATTTCCAAATTCCTCTAACCTCATCATCCCTTAAAACAGAAGGGTTCTTTAGTGAACTATTTTTGATTTGCAACATTAACACACTTCAACACATTTTCAAACAAAAAATACTGGAATATTACAAGGTTTATTATCAATGACCCAGATTAACTGCATACATGCATCTTTTTTATATTTTTTACAGTATAAAAAATGCATATAATTTAAATGCTTTTTTTTCCCCGAATACAATTGCTACCATGCACAACCCCGAACAGATGCAACTCAAACAGCCACAAAGGCCAAATGCATCTAAGATCACTGATTTGAGGGGATAGACAATCTGTTTAGCTATCCAAATGGTATAGAAATCTGATAAGAAGCAACTTACTGCACTTTAAGTATCTTAAAAATAATTATTCTAAAAACTCCAGTTAATTTTTTAAAATGCATTGTAATAATTTAACATAACTGTTAATTTAACACACACACACACACACACACACACACACACACACACACACACACACACACACACACACACAATTATAGAAAAGTTGGAAATTCCAAAATATAATTATTTAACTGAACCATTAATCATCTTAATTGGAACTGTTCAAATATTATATATTTCCACATGCTTAATTTAGCTAATGGTGCATTCAGAGAATGAAAATGTTAATATTTTTTCTTAATATTATCCTTAAAGGTACCGTTTTTTTCTCTGTGGAAATATATTTTTTTCTTTTGTTGTTGTTTATTTTTAAAATAGCTCGTTACATTTCTATATACTACAAGAAAAAAGGATTGGATCTTTTCATCTCAGAGTATAATCTGAAATTTTATGCCACTATAGTGGCAAATTAAGAACATTATTAATCACAGAAATCAAATACTTGCTTTTGCACCAGGACAAAATATTTATTAATATAATGTCATTGCTATTTTTTTGGCAATATAATAATAATAACTAATATTAAATGTAATTATATACAATAAGTCACATGGTATTTGCCCACACACTTTCAAGTTTGTTGTATAGCACTGAAAAATGAATGGCTATATAGCTTGTGACATATACACAAGTTCACAGTAAGAATCTTAAATTGTCACATTTTAAATTCAAGAGAGTTATTAAAAGAAAACAGAAAGAATACTTATCCCTTTGTAAAAATTGAAGGAAAAAAAACTGAACATGCTACTATTTGTTGTAATAGCAATCTTTGATATAAGAAAATTTATACAAAAAACATTTTATTAAAAATCCATGCCAGAAATTAAGATCCTTCTTTTTGATTTTTCTATTTATATGTATCTCACACATCATCTTATTCTCTAATTGTGCAAATATCTTTTTAAAGTATCTGCAGTGAAAATAAATCTTTATCAATACTATTAAACCTCTTGACTGATTATAGAATCCCACCCCCCAAATGTATATTGTAGTTCAAAAAACAAAGTTTTTTTTTTGTAATTCTCAGTTAGCAGTAGAAATAGTTATAGAAGCATTTCCCAAGTTGTCAATATGAACTACAAAAAAAAGTTTCAAATGATTTAAACTTTGTTTTCACTTAAAAATGCTATTACAGATACTTAACTCATTAAGTATTACACAAATCACTTGCCTATCCTAAGCACAGTTTATCAAAATATTAATGAAATATATGCTATTGAAAGATCTCATCAGGATGACATGAGGGGGGGGGGGGAATGGTGAAGTGAAGTAACGAGTGATAAGACATTGAGCTGTTATGTTGCAACAAACACCCAGTATATACACAATCTTCTAATACATCTTAAGTGCTAATTAAAATGTCTAGTATCATAATCAGCAGACTTACAAACTCAATATCTGAAATAATAAAGTAAGATAATAGAATACAGTGAGAAATAGATGAGCAAATTAAAACCTCCTAATATCACAGAGAACAGAGGTTCTTGTAATGATGAATAACAGTTAATGGGAAGGATAAAAAACAAACTAACAACAAAAGATAGACTGAGATTTACACAGAAAGCTAAAGACAAAAATAAATTTGTGTCCAAAATGATAAGCTGCCATGTAATGCATATTTAATGCAACCCCTTACTCCAATCCCTCCACTACTAAACTGGTTATATCACTAGATCAAAATCAGAATGAAATGACAAAGCAAGTGATTCAAAAAATAATTCTTATGTATATCATTTTTCAATCACACATTTTATGGCAGCACATTGGAACAAACAATTTAAAATACACATTCAAACATAGTTAAGAATTAACACGTTATTAATTACTGATAATTTTATTTATCAATGAAATTATCAGTAGAGACAACCATATACAAATTATATCATTCTCACATTCACAACTCACATATACATTATGGGAGAAAAATTATCCCACCCATTAAAAGCATTTTGAAATACATAAAATACTATGACGAACATGATTCTTATACACTCACAAAACATGACCCAGGTATACTCCTCAATATTAGAATCATTTAGCAGTACTTTTAACTATTTACATATACATTCATTCATGAAAACACACACAGCAAAACACATGCATTAGCACCATTACAATATTCAACTAGTCAACTCAAGTTGTACCAGTTATTAACATTACAATAAACTTTTCTACAAAAGTTATTACAGTTGACAGTGTTAATTAGTAATGATGCTCACTTTTTTAATTACATTATCAAACTGGTCTCTGAAGACTAGAGAATTTCTGTAACTTGATTTCTACACTTTCAACTATTACAAAAACTACAAAAGAAAAAACTTGCACTCAAAACACCTGAGAGCAAAAAGAAAAGAAAAGAAAAATTTCTATCACAGTGTTAGAAATGTACTTCATAATTATTTGTATTTAGAAGTTAAAATCACTTATCAGTACTTTCAAAAATACTCTTCAGAGTACTTTGAAACTATGTTTCATCTTTTAATTAGCAGTAATGCTCTTTTAAAAGACATGTTAATTTACATTTTTAATAGTGCAACTTGTTAGAATTATGCACTTGTAGGTACAATGATAAATATTTAAACACTTAAAACATTTGTACTTTCTTGCACATTTCATCTTTTCCACTGATTATCAAGAATTTCAGAGATGTGACAGTATCAATGCTAAAAATAAGACATTACAAAAAGCAGCTATACTGAATGTATGCTTTCTTAAATTATTCAGAATAATTAAATAATTTTTCTGCCAAGCTGGGCAGAAGAGTGACTTACAGAATTAGTTACATTAATTATATAAGTCACCGGTCACATTTTCCTAGTCATTACTTTTTTTTTATTCTTTTTCTGCATACAATTTGAAGGCTGATTGGCAAAGTTTTGATCCCTATATTAATGTTATGAAGAATAATTTCTTCTTTAACTACACTTAAGTAGTTTACAAAACAAGGACTCACATAAATTATTGCTTAAACACTGAGCCAGCGATAGTCCAAATCATACCTGCTTGCTAAATGCAGGAAAGCTTACTTGAAGTGCAGGAAAAAGTGAGAAAATTTGGCACATGCACTTCCAACCAACCCTTCCACCCTCTCTACCTATGTACTGCAGCTATTTATACTACTGAAATAGAAAGAGAAACCTGACTGCAATTGCTTTGAATATTGTAACCCTACATATCTAAGGTTACAGATAAAGTAGAAAGATTCTCTTCTCTCTCTCTCTCATCATGGAAGGACAAGTATGAAGGAAATAAGTTGCTAACTAGCCAGATATATACTATTTTGTATATTAGATATTTAATACTATGGTGTATACAGAAGCAGGACAAATTTCATTTGTATTTATACATATCTAACTGTACAAAAAGCACTGCTTTAATGCTTAAAAAATTAGAAAACATGGCATTTTACTCGAGGAACAGTGCAAAAATATTTACCTTCAACATTACATTATAATACATGAACACATGACTTCTTACATACAGAGCAGTAATACTTCCAAGGTATAAAGATCAGTTTAGGATATGTAGCTTTAAATACATTACTAAGCTACTCTGATTACCAAAGTATAACTGTACATTCGAGAATAAAATTCAAGACTTTTTTTTGGTATTTTTAGTACTGCATTTGATATAGTTTTAAGGAAATAGCTGAAAACTTGCAACTTAAAGCAGTTATTACTATGACAGTACACAATTTCTGACAGCATACAAGTGTAACACTGGGACATCACGCATAAAACAGCTTTAAGTCGATTTTAAAACAAATTATACTACCAGAATTCTATAAAAATGACAGTATACATAAAAAAAAAAAAAATCTGATGAAGCTTTTTCTCTATCACACAGGCATATAATTTAAACTGTTATGGTGCGTGCAAGTGGGAAGATGAGAAATCAATTGGTGAAAAAGCATATGTGAATTATGCATATAATGCTTTCATAAGAATAAACATTACAATTTTTCAGAATATTAACAGTGTGGCAAACTCTTCACTCCTTAGGGCCAGACTCATTTTTTTAAGTACTTTTTGTCTACAGTGCATATTTAAAAGCCATAAAAGAATGTTTAAGAAAAAATGTAATAGTTCAAATCATTATTTTTATAAGATGCATTTAAAAATGCAAAACTATTATACATCTGAAATGGAAAACTGTTCTTTCATGGAAGTTATGAAATTATTTAAGAGCTCTAAAGAGTAATTTAACTCTGCTTACTAAATTCAAGCATATCTGAACAATTTAAAAGTGTATAAAATGAAATGGAAACTTGTTGTCGGACAGCTTCGTGTGAATGCTAAATAAGCGATAACTTGATTAAAAATTAAATTTAACATAACTGATATGTCAAAGTTGTCCTTATCAATACACACTATCTGTACACAACTAGTGTTAATTCTCAAACAGGAGCAAAGACTATACACAAAGACTGAACAGTTTATATGGAGTACCACAACAAAGGAACAACTTCAGTATCTATGAACAAATTGTTGTGGTGATGAGAACAATGATACTGTCAAATCATATAGCCATTCAGACGGCTCTTCAAACTTGTAATATAGCACTCGTGGATTCTTGATAAAAATTCATCATCATTCTAGAAAGAAATAAAAACAACAAAATTATGTGAAAGCATATCTTCATAAAATGAATGTGCTACAGATTAGAAAATTCTCTAATAGCTAAATCTTATTGCACATATATATATATATATTCTGGTCAGAAAGGGTATTTTGAATAACCAAATAAGTAAAATAAAAATATTGGAATGCCATTACTAACACGCCATCCAGTTTCATAACCGAATTCTTGTTTCTGCAAACATTGAACTACATGCAGGCAATGACCATCTTTTCATATATATCACAACACAGGTCTTTAAGATTACCCCTCCACAAATGACACACGTAAAAGATCACAAAACCTATAAACATAACAGTGCTATGAATGGTAAGGAGATATGTGATTAAGGAGAAAGAAGTAATCTAATAATTTTCTTAAAGAACCGAGGATTGTACTATGTGGAAAATCAGTACAGGGAGATTGTTCCAAAGAACAGGGATGAATGGATGGAAGGAAGGAAGATGATGAGAAGTTCACTCGGTATGTCTGGAGTTGGATAGTGTATGGGTATTGACCAGTGGCCATGAAAGTACCTATAGAAAAGGCATAGTGTTGAAACAGAGCACCTGTGGGAAGGTGACCGAAGGGTACCATTTCATGGTTGGTGAGATCTGAGGCTCAAAGGGTTAGGAGTTGAGTTGAAGAAAAGTAACGTTTTGAACAAAAAAGAACACGTTTTTAAGATAGGCTGAGAAAGCTATTGATGTAATATGTTTTTTGCCAGGATAAGCTGGACGTGACAGTTAGTCCAAGAAGAAAAAACTGATCTTCAAAGGATGTCGGAAGATTATCAAAAGTAAGTGGTAGTGAAATCAGATTTTTCTTGTGGGTAATAAGACAGGTCTGAGTTTTAATAGCACCAAAATTCACTAAGTTATCTTCTTCTGAGTGATGAGGAGACCAGTCATTGGTTATGAAAAAACCTTGAGGCTTCAATCACTTGGATACTATGCTGTTTCTTGAATGAAAAGAGGGAGGATGGAGAGTAGTGTCATCAGCAAAACTATAAATAGGATTTGAAGTTGGAGAGAGAAGGTCATTGATGTAAAGGAGAGGTACTCCAGCACTGATAAAGAAACTGAACAATTGTTGTAACAAGTATGGTATGAAAAATCAACAATCAAAAGATGTTGGAAGTTTATTTTCCACTTGGTTTGACTATAATAAATTTAGTTTAATCCTTTATCCAAGTATAAACAAACAAGGTTTGCACCTGAAGTATCTTCAGGACTGAGGCAACTCGTAGTAAAGGTTGACCAAGCTCTCATCACTCCTTGTCTCAGTATCTCAATAAAGGTTGAAACCCTGAAACAAGACCTCAATAAAGGTTTCAACCTTTATTGAGGTCTTGTCAGTGGGAGCCAGACCCAGAAGTGGTGATACTAAGGCAGAAGCAATTGAGAGGTCATATTTACCTATAAGAGTTGCCAAAAGGTGTACCACCTTATTATTAAAGAACTTCGGATTTAGAGAAAGATGTTGGAAGTTTATTTTCCACTTGGTTAGACTATAATAAATTTAGTTTAATCCTTTATCCAAGTGTAAGCAAACAAGGTTTGCACCTGAAGTATCTTCAGGACTGAAGTAACTCATAGTAAAGGTGGTCTTCAGGCGCAAACCTTGTTTGCTTACACTTGGATAAAGGTTTAAACTAAATTTATTACAACAATCAAAAGAAACTATAAAAACATCACCTGTATTCTCAATGAAGAACCTGCAGAAAAATTAAAAGATTTTGGTTATTTAAGTAAATATTTAGTGAAGAGAGCAAATTAAATTTGGAAACAAAGCAGAATAAACCAAGTTAGCATTAAGCCCAAGTGGCATCAAATCTGAAGATGTTCATCTGTTTCCTTTCTTTATACAAATAATGTTATACTTTTAAATAAATCAGTATAAATCCAGTCTAGGATTCTTTAACTGAATAACTGCTGCAACAAATTTGGAATGAAAATCAGCATTAAACAAGCAAAATTGAAGATAGGTAGGAACACTGACATCAGCTGCATCCTGAATGAGAACATACAGAACAAGTCAAGCATTTCAGCTATATTGGCTGGTTGGTAAAGCAATTAACATACCAACTCTCAAATCAACAACCGGTTAGTTCAAATCTCACCACATAAGGTACATAAAATTTAATTGCTTGGTGTAAGCCCTGCTTATTGCAGTCCTGAAGTGGCTTGAAAAAAGTTCCATGTTGGGTCTGCAGAATAGGGTTTCTGGATTATGTAAAAAAATAAATATAAAACTGATAAGATATCCTCAGCCCACCCATAATACTCATGTATTATAGGTTTAACCTTTTGTGGGTGAGAGAGAAAAAAAAATTTGGGCATAATTTTTTAGTGAAGATGGTAAAGTAAATAATATGCAAATAGACAACGAAATAAGCAAAAGTGGTATATGGTTAGGAGTCAAATACATTTATACAGAATAAAACAGAAAGCAATCAAAACACCAAATTAGCTTTATAGAACTTGTGAGCAGAGTCGATCTATGGTGTTATGATCACTTAGACAGAATGGGATGTTTAACAAAACAAGTGTTTGATGCAATCAGAAAAGCTTTGAAGACTGGAATATAAGATGTGACAATAGTGGAGTCCCGAGAGTGACAGATTAACTTGGAGGAAAATTGTACTAAAATTCCTGAGCAAGATGTGCCACAGGAGTGTGCATATCATGAATTTGATGACAAAGGTGGTATGGCAAGGAGTTGGTTGAATAAATTTATATGAAATAAGAGAAATTAGCCAAAACACTACACTAGCGGTATATCAGAGTTAGGTAAAAAAAAATACAAGAATTAAAAGAAAAATCAGGAGTGTACAGATGATATCAATGGCAGAATCATATCCAAATTGAAGATAACAGAAAGGAACTTAACATTCCAGAATGTATAAGCATAGCTAATCTAAGAAAGTACAGTCAGGATCCTTGCAAGATAAATTTATATCTATTTTCTGTCATTCACAATAAAATAGATCTGATAATTTAAAAACTGAATCTGTGGCATGTATTTCATAATTGCTGTGAGCTTTATTCTTTCTATCCTTCATGTTAAACTCTACTCAATAAATCGATTTGGATGTATTGCAAAATATGAAACATCTGAAAAGTGTCATACCAGACACTTTTCAATTAGATATGAGTGGATAAGGCATGTTTACTATCAGTTTACAAATACTGTCAAATGATCTGTCAGATTTAAAGCAAGATAAACTATGCTACCTGTATTAATATTAATATAAAAAAAGTAAAACTGCATTATTCATGTAGTACCACATCTTTATTAATAAAATACAAATATTGAACTTGATATCTTTGACTTAGAGTGTGGTTGTAAGCAGTTCCATTCCTCACATTTAAACACATTTATTCTGTATTAGTTCTTTCTTGAAAAATTTGCTTTTTCAATAAACTATATGAGTTTTTCTATAGCTCAAAAGACAGAAACAAACTCATACGAATTAAATGTATCACCGACATCCTCACACAATAACAATAATGGAAAATAAAATAAAATAATCAATTTTAAAAAGTGCCACGACAGCACCAATAGGATAACAGATGGCTAGTAAATTCCCAATTATTAAAAGAAACAAAAATACAATAATATAATCATGTGGAATTTGCAAAAAAAAAAAAAAAAAAATGATATAGTAATATTTCCCATTAACCACCTTCCCGGCCATTATGGATCAAATACGCATCCTCGTATGCTTCGTATCCATCATATATTTCAATGTAATATCAATGGTATTACAATTTTAACATGCACTTCACATCCATGATAACCTTGACGTCTATAGATGTCTTGGCTGGTAGCGTGGTTAAGGGAAATATTACTATACCATTATATCAATATATTATATATTGCTATATATAATATATCAAAGGCCTCACAGCTCTCCTTATATAACTGCTCTATAAGAAATCAATTTTTATGTAAAAGTTTAGTTTTCTTACAAAAGACTATGTTTAGTCAAGATAGCATGTTCTGCTAGGCCAGACTACTAAGATTCATGAATCCAAATTAAACAGTTCTTTTGAAAGAAAACTAAACTTTTACATAAACATAGATTTCTTTTAGGGCAGTTACACAGAATGGCCCATAAGTCACAAAGGAGCTTAAACATTTAATAACTTTATCTGGAAAACGCTGAAATTGAATGCCAAATTTCAAAATAAAATTGCACAATTTTGGTTTGTTGTTGGGTTGTGAACTTTTCCATGATTAATTTACCAAATGTTTCTTAGAATACCTGAAAAAACAATCAAAAAATTATTCACATTTTTAAATAGCTTCATGACTTATAGGCGACCCTGTATAAGGAGAGCTCTGAGGCCTTTCTACACTGACTAAACAGATCTGATGGTCTTTGGTTATCTCCCTTATGGGAAATATTACTATATCATTTTTATACAAATTCTTGATTATCATAATTTTTTTTTCTTTTTAATAATTGGGAAGTCACTAACCATCTGTTGTTCTATTGAAACTGTAGTGCCGCTTTTTAAAATTGATTCCTTTATTGTAATTTTGTGTTTCATTCTTCTTCTTTCCCAGATTCCATCCAGAACAGCAGGGGGGAGGGGGTTGTAAATGCTTTCCGTCAGTTCCTTCAATACCAAGAAATCCACCTGATTTCTTCATTTATCCAATTTGAAAACAATATTTATATGAGATATTTGCAGATTGTTAGCCCATAGAGTTCCTATTCTGATAGTAGGACTGCCTACCTCAGCATCCAGACATGCATTTTACGCACAAGCATTTACTCTTGTGCAGATGTTTCAGTTATACCGCTGATACCCAGTCACCAGAGCCTCATTTGTGATAACAGGTTCTACCACGAGAAGGCAGCGGTAGTATTTGAGTGGGAGGAGCTATATGTTATATATCAGTGGTGTTCAACCCGTTGATCATGATCTCTTGTTTATTCCTCCTTACTTACAAATTTAATTAAAACTGAAAACATAATATTTTATTTATCATTATTTTGTATTATTTTTTAATTCTCTTTAAGTGTATCGCTATTGTTTATTTATTTTTCGTTAAAATTGTCAAAACAGTAATTTTCTTATAAGTCCGGATAAATGAATTAATTTGGATCAGTGGAAGTCAAACAGCGAGCCGAGTGAATACGATTATAAGCAAAGCACATCGTATGCATTTTGTTTATAATCGTGTTTACTCGTAACTACATCACACACTTCCCACTAACCAATGTTAGAATTTCAGTTTAGTTTCAGTTGCTCTAAATTTATCGTTGGATTTACCATTATTTTGTTCACTAATTGATAAGTTATAAACATTTTTTATTTTAATAAAATATTTAAAAGTTTTTTTTTTTTTTTAAATTTGAGAATAATCATGAGTGTATCAAAGAAATCGAAGATGTATCATTTTCACAAGGAATGGGAAATGGATTATTTCTTTACAATCTTAAATGGTAAGTGTTGTTGTTTGATTTGTAATTCATCTGTAGCAATTCCAAAAAAAGGTAATATTGAGAGACATTTTCGATAGCTACATGCAAAATATGAAGATTTCCCCCCCAATTCCGAAATACGTGAATCAAAAATTATAAATTTAAAGGCAGGACTTTCTGGACAACAAAATATGATTTCGAAAGTAATAAATAAACAAATATCAGCCACTAGTGCATTTTTGAAAGTGTGTCATTTATTAGCAAAAGCTAAAAAGCCTTTTACTGATGGAGAGTTAATAAAAGAATCGTTTTTTGCTGCAGCAGAATCTTTATTTTCTGATTTTAAAAATAAAATCATTTCGAATATTAAAGATTTACAACTTTCCAGAACAACAGTTATGAGAAGAGTTAAATTTTAAGTGCCGATCTGAATACTCAGTTAATGTCAGACATTCACCAGTGTGTTGCGTTTTCATTACAATTTGATGAATCAAACGACTTCACTGATACTGCTCAGTTAATGGTATTTATTTGCATGGTATTTCAAGATTATTCAAATAAAGAAGAACTTTTGAAAATTATACCATTATTGGGAAGGACTATGGGAGAAGACATTTTTTCTGCATTTGATGAATTCGTGAAACACAAACTTCTGCTTTTTAAACTTGTGTCTATTACTACTGATGGTTCTCCTGCAATGATAGGTAATAAATCAGTCTTCATTTCATTATGTAAAAATGATGAAAAATATCCAGATATTTTAACGTACCACTGTATTATCCACCAACAAGTACTGTGTAGCAAAAGATTAAACACAAAAGATGTTTTGGATATTACATTTAAAATTGTAAATTCTGTTTGAGGAAAAGCCCTGCAATGGTGGTTATTTAAATTATAGGCAGATGATGATGATAGGGAACTTCTGTTGTACAATAATGTTCACTGGCTCAGCAGAAGTAAATTTTTAGAAAGATTTCTTGTATTAATTAACAATATAAAAATTTTTCTTGATGAAAAAGGAGATATTTATCCACAATTGAGTGATAAAACATGGTTGTTACACTTATCATTTTTAGTAGATTTCTGTACGAAATTAAGCAATTTAAATTTAGAGTTACAAGGCAGAGATAAAAATTTAATTGACATGTTAAGTTCAATAAAGTTTCCAACAATACTTACTTTTATTAAAGAAAAATATAAATGACCGCGAATTTAGACATCTCCCATATTCATTAAAATTTTTTGAACAAAATCAAGAAATGCTTCGCTGTGATTTAAAAGAATTTATTCATGAAATAGAATTAGTTGAGGAAGAAATAAATTCAAGATTTAAAGATTTTAATAAAACTGAAATGATTGCATCTTTTATCAATAATCCATTTCAAGAAAACTTGAACATCATAGAAATTTCAAATAAAAATTATTTGTGGGCTGTTTGATATAAACCAAGCTGAAGTAGAACTTGAGATAATAAACAATGAAGTCATTTGGAAGTATGCACATGAAAAATTCCCAATATTAACTGATATTGCGCGAAAAATTCTGCCATGTTTCAGATCGACATACTTGTCAGAATCCGCTTTTTCAAATATGAACATCATAAAAAAAAAAATTAAGAAACCAAATTACAAACGATCATTTGGATGATTGTCTGCGATTGGCCACTTCTTCATATCAACCTGACTAAGAAAATATTGCGAGGTCCAAACAATGCCAAATTTCACATTAACTTTTTTTTTTAATCAACCAGCATTTCCTGTAACTTGTGAGTTTGTAACCAATCTGTTGTTTTTTCTAACTTTCATTTTCCAAAATAGAGAAATATTTTATTCCAATATATTTGTTTTATTTGATGTATTAAAATAATTAAAAGTGATAAATAAATTTATGAATACACAAATAAAGTTTTTAGGGCTGGGAGAGTGGATCCTCTGAAGTGAGTGAGCACATTTAACTGCATATTTGTGTGTAATCAGATAACAGGTTGGGGGAACGTGATCTATATAAGAGTAGATTGCCGAATAGCTTAGTATAGAAAAGTAGCTCGCATAGTAAAAAAGGTTGAACACCACTGTTATATATCATAAAGTCAAGGATTTCATAATATTATGTAATCATCATCCCTTAGAACCCTGTGTGTTCCATTGTTGTTACTATACTGAGGATGTCTATGATACTTAGGCAAAATTTTTCAGCTAATAAATTTATTTCAAGTAAGAATTTAAGTTTTCATCTTTAATTTTATAATTGTGTTATCTAACCCATTTCCCAAAAAATGTGGGAGCTGAGATAATGGAAATGTCTCCACGATTTTGATGGATTTTGCAAAGGCATTTCACAAGGATACTGCACAGCACTTATTACATATTAGAACAAATAGGGATAGATATGAAATTGGTTTTGTATATAAGAGGATAATTGATGGAGGGACACTACAGAGCAGCACATTGTTAAATCTGGAATGCAAGGCTTAATTTATTCTTGAGCATTTCATTCAGGATTTAACTGAGTTGCAAAATTTCAAAAGAAAAAAAAAATGCTTGTAAACAGACAAGAATAGTAATTGTAAATATGCTAATAATAATTTTGGTAATTTTCTATGTATTATTTCATAAATGGTCCTATAAACAGCTGACAGGAAACAAAACATTGTTTAGATTATGTTGTATCACGAAAGTCAGAACAAAGTATAGATAAATGTAACCGAATTGTAAACATAACCCCAGGCAGTCGGCATGCGAAGTTGGGACACATGCATTATACCCACGTGGGGACGCCATCGAAGGGAGAAGGTGCTGTGTGCAGAAAAGGCTTAGGAGACGTAATAGGGAGAGCAGATGCGGGGAGTATAAAAGGAAGTGGCAGCACGAGCAGGGCTCTCTCTATCTCTCTCTCTAGTTTTGTTTGTTCGTGTTCGAGTGTGGGTCGTAGAGTGGGCGAAAGTGGTCAGCAGACGATACGGTCTAGTAGCGGTTTCGTCCGAGCATTTTCTTCAATGCAAAGAGATAACCAACGAATGCCAAAGTTCGTGGAGCTCCAGCCATATGGCTCCGTTAGAAGAGTTCCAAGCACAAGAGGTTTAAGTTAATCGTGAATGTATTCACAGGAAAGTCGAAATGGAGGACTATCGATCTCAAGACAAGCAAGGCACCTACTCGAAGAAAGCCTGAAATAGGATCAGATAAAGAAGAATCTCTTGAATGGCTAAGCCGGTTGGTAATGTTAAGCTTTTATATCCTTGTATTGTATTCTTAGACCACTGTGAATGAAAGTACCGAATTTCTATTAAATCGGACCTGTTAATATATCATAGGACTTAAGAGATTAATCCTCCAGTAAGGAATTGTGTTAGTTCTAGAAGTAAGTTGTTCCAGCTATGTTTAATAGTCTAATTTAGAGTGTCGTATTTTAACATCTAAGAGGAGAGAAAGATAATAATCTAGAAAGTTGTGTTAAGTGAATGGGAATAAGATTGCTTGTCTCTGCTAATGTCTTTCAACGTGATATGCTGATTGTAAAATAGACTGTCTGCTTGTGTAGTATTGCAATTTTGGGACCTAGCATTTAGTTTGATTAACATGTATCATGTCTTAGTGAGAATAAACATTCCTGTTTTATTTACCAAAAATATGTGTCTGATATTTCAAGTCAATGCACCTCTTGCTTAAATTTAGAACCTGAATAAATTGAAGCATGGGAGTTTAAGATAGGAAACGGTTATGACTGCAATCTAGTCTGAAATGAGTATAGTAAGAATTTATTTATATTGTTAGATTTTGAATTCGTGATAGTCTGTAAGTCAACTCTCTGGCAAGATTAATTTTCTTGTATAGGAATTAAGATCGTGCAGCAAAACAAATACATTTTCTTAATTCCGAAAAGGATTTGACTTCAGATTCTCAATCTGGGAGAATTTGGCTCTACCCTGAGACACTTCTCTTTGTTTGAAAGATTTGTGCACGTTTTCGAATTGAAGGAGAGGCCCCCTCAAGTCATACCATAGGCACAGCAGATAAGATTCTAATTGGAGTATTAAATAAGAAAGGATTTAATCTTTAAAGAATTTAAACAAGTAACAATTAATGAAATATAAACAAAGAAAATAATGACTTAACAACATATGGTAGAGTTGAATCAAGGAGAAGGCAGATGGCGATTTGGATACCACATGGCTCTGCACTTGGACCACTACTGTTTTGTACACATGAAACATGCAAATGAAAATGCTAAATTAGGAAGAGCTGAAGAGCTGTAGCTAATAAAAGTGATGTAGAAATTCTGTAGGATGATCTATACAGATTTTAGTTTGCACTAAAATAGTGGGTAGTTCTGTGGCAAAAGTTCAGTGGACATATTGCAAAATTGGTAAAAACAGTTCCAAAGATCACCTGGAATTAAGAAACACGTTGGTAAGCAGGGATATAATAATAATAATGATTTTGTTTATATTAATATTTAACAAAAGAACTACCATTAATCTCTGCATAATTTTGGCTGAAAGGGTGCCATTACTAACCCTTTCATATACATTATCCTACAATAGGTAAAGGGACATCCTTAATGGATGGCCTACAGTAGAGATCAGCAGTTCACTTGAAAAAAGTCACTATGATCTTGGATGCTGAATGAATATTAGTAAAAAAAAAAAAACACCATTCCAGAGGAGAAATAATAAGATGTCATTGGAGATGGATGGATGTTTGTACTGCACAGACATTAAGCATTCCCAAATCCATATCTGACTCTGAGCTCAAGACAAAAAGAGGTGTGCCAAAAATACTGAAAATGAGAGTCAAAGCTCCTTGAGAAGATCAGTTACTTCATCTTGCTGTCAGGACAGAGATTATTATGAAATGACTAACAGACAGCATAAATAAAACAGATTTATTTATATTTTATTCATGTTACAAGGACACTGTCAGTAGAGAATAAAGGTTTGTAAAACACTCAGGACTGAACATGTAGCACGTCCACTACTTGTCTCAGTCCATGCTCAATGAACATACTATTAGAATTTGAAAGAAACAATGGTCAGTGATGGTAATTTGATACAAAAGTTATATAAATTATTCCTAAAAATAAATAAATACCCTAATGTCTTTTATTCCTCAAAGAGAATAAACAGAGCTCTCTTAGTCCTAACTAACTTTTTTGAAGGCAAGCAGGCAGCCTAACTCTAACACTCATAATTGTTTGTAACAGTGCAATTTACATGGTCAATTTTTGAGATGCAAGATTAAAAATCCAAATTTCTAGGAGGAAAAAACTCCACTGCTCATGTGGAGTTTTTGAACCTGATTGAACTAACTTGAAATATGGACAAAGAAACATTTACACTATGAATCATTTACACTAGTTGTAGACTAGAAGTAAACCACTAACAGCCTTTCTTTAGCTGACCTAGTACTATGGGTGCAAATGCCATTTCCATAGACAGATACCTATAAATTATGAAAAAAATAAATAAAAAAATAACTGTTATTACTTCCCAAACTTTGAGATGAGCATGCAAATAAAGTGACTGAGATTTGGACATCATTGTAAAATTTAATGTTTTGTGAAAAAAAAAATGAATTTAAATCCACTTGAGTGCAGCTGAACAGAGGACTTTAATTCAATCCTAACAAGATGAAGATCATGGTTCTCAAAGGAAATATATACATGGAAGCTTCTGAAAACAAGTGTATCTTAACAAAGAAAGATCTGAGGAAGTCAGCAAGTCTTGAGATTCATGCAAAGGACTGCTGTTCAGAAGACACCAGAAGAAGATTAGGAAGGGCTAAATCAGCCAGATTTGTCTAAAATCTGGAAGGATGGATCTATCTTCACAGAAACAAAGTTGAGTATTCTGGACACAGCAGTTTTTCCAATAGCAACTTATGGATGTGAGACCTGGAACCTAAAGAAATCTGATAGGAAAAGGATAGCTACTTTTGAGATGCTGTATTACAGAAGTCAAATGAATATATCATATACTGAAAGGTGGACAAATAAATGGGTGATTGAAAGGATAAGTAAAATATTGACAGAAGAAAGCTGAAATACTTTGGACACAATGAATGGATGAAAGGACTTCTCAAAACAGACATAAGGTAATGTTCCTGGGAAAAGAGGAAGGGATAGACCCTCAATTAGATGGATGAATGGTGTGTCTGGAGTGACTGATCTTAGACATGAAGCCTCCAGAAAACATACAACAGGACCACCTTAACAAAGGTGGTCCTGGTGTGGCATGTCACCAAGGAATGTAGTGCAGCTTCTTGAATTGATTCCAGAGAAATTTGTGACTAATGTCAATGTATCATAAGCAATGACTGACTCATTGCCTTCCAAGAAACTGATGTTGTAGTGATGGCGTTCCTGGATTCTAATCTCGGAAGAATAGCTCACCTATCCAAAATAAAAAAGTTGACAAGGACTAAGGGCAGTGTTAATTTATTGTGGTGGATCGTAGAAAGAAAGACATTTTCTGAAATGGCTTGAAGGTGGTGTGCAGATTAAACTTATAAAGAAACCATTTTATTTGTCCTGATGTTCTAAGGCAGGATATAGCAATTCTTAACATGTGAATGTTGTTACGGTTGAGGAATAATATTCTGGACAAGTTCTTATCCAAAGCTGTATAACTGAGAGGAGACCTCCACATAGCCTTTAAAGGAATGCTGAGAACTGACCAGGGCTTCTGACCTAATGTCCAATCCTCACCTTCTCATGGTGCATCCTGTTGGGTATCTACCTGGATACTGAACGAACGAGGATGGGCTGACAATTTGGGATTTAGCCGACCAAATTGTATTCCTATTGGTTAAACTAAAATACAAAATGATGGTACAACATGACAAAATTTCATGCCGGCTGAGGCATCGCCCAGTTAAACAAGGCCCCCTTTGTTTTCGCCAGGGAACCAGGGCGAACAGCGAAAAGTCAGCTACTGGAACAAATCTCAAAACACCCCAACTCAACATCACCAGAGTTAAAGATCGGTACTATCAACATAAGAAGCCTGAATGGCAAAGAAATGGATCTAGTGGAGGAATTCGTTAGGTACCAGATCGACATAATAGGGGTGACTGAAACAAAAAAGACAAAAACTGGTGAGATCTTTCTGAGCAATAAATACAAAATGTTATATTCAGGCAATGACAATCAAGGAAAAGAATGGGTAGCCATAGTATTCAACACAAAATACGAGGCTCATCTTCTTGAATGGCAGGCAGTGTCGAGTAGAGTGATTTGGGTAAATATCAGAATGGGGAACTGGACAATGAGACTTATTTGTGCCTATGGTCCCACAGAAGGCTCTACTAAGGTAGAAGTGGAGGAATTTTTTGCGTCTCTAGAGAAAGCTATTGATACAATGAAAAAGGAAAAGTTGGTCCTCGTTGGGGATCTAAATACCAGAGTAGGAAGTGATTGTCAGACATACAAAAATGTTTTGGGAAAATTTGGAGAAAAGAGCAAAGCTAATAATAATGGCAAATACCTGTTGGATTTCTGCTCAGGACATGGACTGTTTATTACTAATACCATGTTCCAACATAAAAATGTGCACAAATTCACATGGAGAGAAGAGGCAAGGAATAAGAAAAGTCTCATTGACTATGTTATTGTTGATAATGATGTTTTCTCTCTGGTGCAGGACACCAGAGTGTACAGAGGATCTGAAATTGGAAGTGATCACTATTTAGTCTTGAGCAGGATAAAATTGAATTTCATATTAAAAAGAATGACATGTAAGAAAGTTTTAAAGCGAATAAAAGTTGAGGAGCTCTCAGATGTGAACTGTAGACTAAAATACACAAAGATTATTGAAGGAAAAATGAAAGAGTTTGAGAACAAGAATCAAACCTTGGAGATTCAGTGGCAAGCCTTGAAGAAAACCCTGATTGATTCAGCTAGAGAGGCATGTAGTGAAGTTGTCTGCAAGGATAGAAAAATTAGAACTCCATGGTGGACACAGGATGTTAAAGAGGCAGTGAAGGAAAAGAAGAAAGCATATCAAAAGTTCCTGGCAAATAAGTCAGCTTGTGCTCTTAGAGAATACAGAACAAATGTATTCTCTAAAAAGAAAGCTAAACAGTGTGTAAAACTAGCTAAACAAAAGTCATGGGAGGACTTTGGCAAGAACATAGAAAATAAATATCAAGAAGGTGGCAAAATATGGAGTTTGTTGAAGAAGCTTAGGAATAAAGGAAAGAGTGCAGTAAAAGGAGTTAGAGATGATAAAGGTGAAATGAAAACAGGAGAAAAAGATATCCTTGAAGTATGGAGTAATTACTTTGAAAATTTGCTAAATGAAACAAGCAGTGATGACAGCACAGTGATAAAAAACACTGACCAGGCATGCAGTCAGGAATATATATCCATACTTGAAGTAGAAAAAGCCATCAAAGGCTTGAAATGTGGAAAGGCAGCAGGAGTAGATGATATTCAACCAGAAATGCTGAAGTATGGTGGTATAAAAGTCTTACAGTGGCTGCACTGCATAGTTCAGAATGCCTGGACAAAAGGGACGAATTCCCGATGGTTGGAGTGGAGCTCTCATAGTACCCATATATAAAAAGGGAAATAAAACTGAATGTGAGAATTACAGAGATATTTCTCTACTGAGTGTCCTGGCAAGATCTATGTAAGTATACTTGAGAAACAGTTGAGAAGAAATGTGGAAGAAAAGCTTGGTGAAGAACAAGCTGGATTCAGGTCAAAAGAGGTTGTCAGGATCAGATACTCACTTTACGACAAATAGTGGAGAAATCATGGGAATATAACAAAGATCTGTATTAAAGTTTTGTCGATTTGGAAAAGGCATATGACAAGGTGCCAGAAGAGAAGCTATTCAATACGTTACAGTTATATGGTGTCAATGGGGCATTGTTTCAAACGATACATAGTCTTTATTTGAGTTGTAAGTCAGCAGTTAGAATTGAAGGAAGTGCAGGAAGATGGTTTAATGTTAAATCTGGTGCGAGATAAGGATGTACATTATCACCTCTGTTATTCATTATCTATATGGATCACATTATGAAGGAAAGTGGTATTAAACATGATATCAGAATTGGAGATGTTAATGTCAGTTCTTTGCTTTATGTGGACGATGTTATACCTTCTAAATAAATACGCTACAAGTTTACAAGATTCCCTGACTAAATTGAATAACTGTTATAATAGATATGGTATGAAGGTCAGCATTAAAAAGACAAAGACAATGAAAATAGGCAGAAACATTGAAAATGTCAACTGTGTTGTGAATGGAGAACCTGTGGAACAAGTAAAACATTTCAGCTATTTAGGCACGATTTTTAGTGGAGATGGTAAATTAAATATGGAAATAGACAACAGAATCAACAAAGTTGGTATGGTAGGAAGTCAATTAAATAAATTCATATGGAATAAGAGAGAAATTAGTCAGAACACTAAATTAGCTGTATACAAGACAGTGTTCAAACCAGTTTTAACTTATGGATCTGAGAGCTGGGTCAGAAGTAAAACACTTGACCAAAGACTAGAGACCACAGATATGAGAGTCCTGAGAAAGATTAGTGGCGTGAACAAATGGCATCAATGGCAATATCATATTAAAAATGAGCATATTAGGAAAGAACTTGACATTGTCAGCATCCAGGAATGCGTTAGCAGAGCTAATCTCAGGTGGTATGGTCACTTAAACAAAATGGGCGAGGAAAGATTAGCAAAACAAGTGTTCTCTGCCAGGTTGGCAGGAAAATGACCAAGATATAGGTGGATTGATACAGTACAAAGTGCCTTAGACGACAGAAATATAAGATCTGGTAATGTTGGAGTCTTGACAAGTAACAGACTGATTTGGAGGAAAATTGTAGATAGGAAGTTGGTAATGATGTATATTTTCATGTAGTACTATCATATCCTATACATCCCTTGAGGGTAATGGCAGGAATTTGATGATGATCATGTGATTTTTTTTTTACTTTTATTCTTATAGTTCTTCCAGAAGAAAATAATTAGTAGTGAGTTCTCCTATCCACTTACCTATGACTAAGATGAGAATAGCAAACATATGCTACAAGACGAATGCCAATTAATTTTTTTTTTTTTAAATGTTCTCTTTTATTACCTCCTTCACAATGGCTTTATAACTAAGATGAAATACACAAGAGCCAATAAATTATGTTACTAACTCTTATTCATTTCACAAGAATGTCTACTCATATTTAAGAAACATGTGGTGTTCTCTTAAAGTGACATCACTTCTGCATCTGTTTCCATGAAACTTTGAAAATTACATGCCATGAATTTTCATGGAAGAGCTACAATGCACTTTTCAAAGTGGAGTATAGAGCAACTGAAGCAATGGTGAATCACACTACACATTTTCAATTTGATGGATGTGTTGGGTATGCCTGGAGAATGCTTGTTATCTGAGTACGATATTAGCACAAATAAAGTTTAGAGGTGGTAGCATAAAAATGTAGAGTTGTTTCTTATGATATGAATTAGGTCTACTGGTCACAATGCATGCCCTTACACAATGGCAATTTTATGGTACTGCCTCATGTCTTCTAACTAAACAATATTTTACGTGATTCTTCACTTTCCATCTCGAAGTAATAACCCTAAACATGTGCTTGAAGAGAATAACAGTTAAACACTCTAGTGGCCAACAAAGTCAAGTGAATCCAATCTACAGTCAACTCCCAATATAGCAAACATTGCCATAAAACAAACTCATACACTATAATGCTGTTCTAAAATCTTGGAATTCAAAAGCAATTAATTATAGCAGACCACCTGTTATAACAAAATTATTCCTATGGTTCCTACTAGTTTCTATATCTGATCTCTTTTAAATTACCTGATTTATTTTCCAGGGTGCTTAAGGGTCAAAGATGTATAACTGAGAGGAGACCTCCACATAGCCTTTAAAAGAATGTAGAGAACTGACCAGGGCTCCTGACCTAATGCCCAATCCTCACCTTCTTGTGGTGCACCCTGTTAGGTATCTACCTGGATACTGAACGAAAGATGGGCTGGCAATTTGGGATTTAACCGACCAAATTGTATTCTTATTGGCTTAAACCCAATATTAAATGATGGTACAACATGATAGAATTTCATGCTGGGCTGGGGTGTTGCCCGGCTAAACAAGGCTCCTGTTGTTTTCGCCAGGGAACCAGGGCGAACAGCGAAAAGTCAGCTACTGGAACAAATCCTAAAACACACCCCAACTCAATATCACCAGAATTGAAGATCTGGTACTATCAACATAAGAAAGCTGAATGGCAAAGAAATGGAGCTAGCCAAGGAATCAGATAAGTACCAGATCAACATAATAGGGGTGACTGAAACAAAAAAGACCAAAACTGGTGAGCTCTTTCTGAGCAATAAATACAAAATGTTATATTCAGTCAATGACAATCAAGGAAAACTAAATACGAGGCTAATCTTCTTGAATGGCAGGCAATGTCAAGTAGAGTGATATGGGCAAATATCAGAATGGGGAACTGGACAATGAGACTTATTTTTGCCTATGGTCATACAGCAGGTTCTCCTAAGGTAGAAGTGGAAGAATTTTATGAGGCTTTAGAAAAAGCAATGGACACAATGAAAAAGTGGTCCTTGTTGGGAATCTAAATAGCAGAGTAGGAAATGATTGTCAGATATACAAAAATATTTTGGGAAAATTTGGAGAAAAGAGCAAAGCTAATAATAATGGCAAATACCTGTTGGATTTCTGCTCAGGATATGGACTGGTTATTACTAACACCATGTTCCAACATAAAAATGTGCACAAATTCACATGGAGAGAAGAGGCAAGGAATATGAAAAGTCTCATTGACTATATTATTGTTGATAGTGATGTTTTCTCTCTGGTGCAGGATACTAGAGGGTACAGAGGATTTGAAATTGGAAGTGATCATCATTTAGTCTTAAGCAGGATAAAATTGAATTTCTTATTGAAAAGAAGAAATATAAGAAACTTTTAAAATGAACAAAAGTTGAGTAGTTCTCAGATGTGAACCGTAGACTAAAATATACAAACATTATTCAAGAAAAAATGAAAGAGTTTGAGAACAGTAATCAAACATTGAAGATTCAATGGGAAGCTCTGAAGAAAACGTTGATTGATTCTGAGAGGCATGTGGTGAGGTTGTCTGCAAGGATAGAAAAATCACAACTCCCTGGTGGACACAGGAAGTTAAAGAGGCAGTGAAGGAAAAGAAGAAAGCATATCAAAAGTTCCTGGCAAATAAGCCAGCTTGTGCTCTTAGAGAATACAGAGACAAATGTAAGAAAGCTAAACAGTGTGTAAAACTAGCTAAACAAGTCATGGGAAGACATTGCTAAGAACATAGAAAATAAATATCAAGAAGGTGGCAAGATATTCTGGAGGTTGTTGAAGAAGCTCAAAAATGGAGGAAAGAGTGCTATAAAAGGAATTAGAGATGATAAAGGTGATATGAAAACTGGAGAAAAAGATATCCTTGAAGTATGGAGTAATTACTTCGAAAAATTGCTAAATGAAACAATCAGTGCACAGTGATAAAAAACACTGACCAGGCACGCAATCAGGAATACATATCCATGCTTGAAGTAGAAAAAGCCATCAAAGGTCTGAAATGTGGAAAGGCAGCTGGAATAGATGATATCAGACCAGAAATGCTCAAGTATGGAGGTATAAAAGTTTTACAGTGGCTATACTGCATAGTTCAGAGGGCCTGGACAGAAGGACGAATTCCAGATGATTGGAGTAGAGCTCTCATAGCAGCCATATATAAAAAGGGAAATAAAACTGATTACGAGAATTACAGAGGTATTTCCCTACTGAGTGTTCCTAGTACGATTTATGCAAGTATACTTGAGAAACGGTTGAGAAGGATTGTGGAAGGAAAGATTGGTGAGGAACAAGCTGGATTCAGGCCAAATAGAGGCTGTCAGGATAAGATATTCACTTTAAGACAAATAGCTGAAAAGTCATGGGAATATAACAAAAATCTCTATTTAAGTTTTGTAGATCTGAAAAAAGCATATGACAAGGTACCAAGAGAGAAGCTATTCAAAACGCTACAGTTGTATGGTGTCAGTGGATCATTATATCAAGCAATACTTAGTCTTTATTTGAGTTGTAAGTCAGCAGTTAGAATTGAAGGAAGTACAGGGAGATGGTTTAATGTTAAATCTGGTGTCAGACAAGGATGTACATTATCACCTCTGTTATTCATTATCTATATGGATTACATTATGAAGGAAAGTGATATTAAACCTGATATCAACATTGGAGATGTTAATGTCAGCTCTTTGCTTTATGCAGACGATGTTATACTTCTAAATAAATCTGCTACAAGCCTGCAAGATTCCCTGACTAAATTGAATAACTGTTGTGATAGATATGGTATGAAGGTCAGCAATAACAAGACAAAGATAATGAAAATAGGCAGAAGCATTGAAAATATCAGCTGCACTGTGAATGGAGAACCTATTGAACAAGTAAAACATTTCAGCTACTTAGGCACGATTTTTAGTGAAGATGGTAAATTAAATATGGAAATAGACAACAGAATCAACAAGGCTGGTATGGTAGAAAGTCAACTGAATAAATGTATATGGAATAAGAGAGAAATTAGTCAGAACACTAAATTAGCTGTATACAAGACAGTGTTCAAACCAATTTTAACTTATGGATCTGAGAGCTGTGTTAGAAGAAAAACACTTCACCAAAGACTAGAGGCCGCAGATATGAGAGTCCTGAGAAAGATTAGGGGCATGAACAGATGGCATCAATGGCAATATCATATTAAAAACGAGGATATCAGGAAAGAACTTGACATCGTCAGCATCCAGGAATGTGTTAGCAGAGCTAATCTCAGTTGGTATGGTCACTTGAACAGAATGGGTGAGGAAAGATTAGCCAAATAAGTGGTCTCTGCCAGGTTGGCAGGAAAAAAAGACCCAGAGGAAGACCAAGATATATGTGGATTGATACGTTAAAAAGTGCCTTAGAAGATAGATATATAAATATAAGATCTGACAATGTTGTAGCTTTGACAGGTAACAGATTGATTTGGCAGAAAATTGTAGGTAGGAAGTTAGTAATGATGAATATTTTTCATGTAGCACTATCATATCCTGTACACCCCCTTGAGGTGTACAAACCTAACGAAACCTAGGTTCTACGAGTACTTCAAGCGCAAAATGCAGTGTATCCCATTTGATCTCTAAACTACTTTATATCTACTTCATACTGAAGCTTACAAAAACTGTTTTGATAAAACCAAATCAATTTCTGAAAGACAAAATGCAGACAGCTCACCTTATATTCGAAGAGTGATTTGCCTTCTGATACTATTCCAAAGCCTTATATGGAGGCGGCAATGTTTTTCATCCCCAAAGAGGGACAAACTGGTCAGAAAAAATGCACACAAAGACAATAAAAGGACATCACAGTCTTAATTTCAGTTGTAATTCCAATAACCCAATTCATCTTTTGCCAAGACTGATGATTGCAATTGTTATCCTACCATGCCTGTCTCATTTTGATGATACTATAACATAAAAGTCAACTTACTGGAATTATTTTTTCAAGAGGGAAACAAAAGTCTACCTTTTGCTTATAATGCCAGTTGCTTCAATTCTTTTTCAAAAATGGAAAAACTATCTTCTTCACCACTTGGAAACACTAGTTTATCAACAATTACAACCGACTGTTATTCTTTCAATCTGCCAAGAGATCTGCATAAACCACACTTCTGGTCATGGGTACAGAAACCAATTACAACCGAAACTATGAGGTCATTGCATTGTCTCTGTGTGCATTTTTCTGACCAGTTTGTCCCTCTTTTGGACAAACCATGAAGAAATGAAGAAGTTCAATAATGAGGCATAAGCAATTTGACACATCCAAGGTACAAAATTGTACGATTTCTCTTCTTGGACTGACTTACCCCCCCCCCCCCCCAACACACACGAAATGCTACAAAGGATAATACGTTAAAACTGCCATTTGTCAGCTGACACATGAATCTGAACAAAAATATTCAGAACCGAGGCTCTTAACATGGATAATAATTTCCAAGGTAGGACTGCTATGTGCAAGCCCCACATTATCCAAACCAACATGCAGTGTCATCTTCAGCAGAGCAAAGGGTCATGGAAGTTGCAAGAGTATGTTATGGAGTGATGTATCATACTACCAAGCAGATGGAGGAGGGGGGGGGAATGTCTCTTATCAGCGCATGTAACCCCATATGAAATTTTGGCAGTGTGGTGATATAGTCCTTAGTCCTATTTTTCCTGGTTTGGCCTTGTACCTCTGTTTGTGCCATGAACACTGAACTCCGAGATGTATCTGAGCATTCTGGACAATGCAATGCTTTTTATTTTGCATTTCTGCGGAACTAACCATTGTCTCTTTCAGCAAGACAATGTACTGTGTCATAAGGCTGCTGCTGCAACTGCATGACTTGTGGACATGAACATCACCAGACTGGCCTCCAGAATATCACAATCTCAACCCTATTGAACATCTGTGGACTAAACTTGAGTGTCAGGTAAGATCAAGTCCACCCCACAACAGTCCAGGATCCCATTACATGTCTCCAGGAAGAATGGTCCAAAATTCTCATGGATAACTATCATATGCTTGTGGAAAGTATGCTTCACAGGACTGCTGCAATCATAGGAGTGAAAGGAGGTCCTACATCTTATTAATAGACACACCATAGCTGTTTGTTCCTCACACTATGGTGTCCATTGACTTCTTTCCAAGCTGTGTATGATTATGTTTACTAATCACGTTCTAATAAAAAATGCCAACAAAACATTAATAACCTTTCACATAGCAAGGATTTTGCAATGCTACATTCAAAGCAGGTGTAGTCTATTTATTTTGTAGTGCACAATTCAAAAAATTGGATCCCCTTCCTCCATCCCCAGTACATAAGCTTGTTTAAGTCTTATTCATTCACTTCCATCTTTCCTTTCATGTTAAGCTGAATGGCCTGTCACAGCTAAGTAACTTGGCTTCTCAGAAACCTAATACTGCTTATAATAGGATGGCTCCATAATTCCATCTGCTGTGTCTGTAAACTGCATGTGTTCTTCTGGCCAGTTTTCCAGGATGAAAATTTTTACCATCTCCATATGAGATTGGCTAACTTGTCTTCATTTGTAAAGTCCTAATAAAGGCACATCCCAGAGATGAGAGTTAAACCCAGGTATTTTCAACCAAAGGACACTGTCAATATCGACTGGGCTAAGGAGGCACAAGTATTACAATGATTAAAAAAAAAAGAGAGAAAATTATATTTAGCAAGCATCATGCACATCTCTTTGCTAATAAGATACAAAACATCCCATTTTCACCAAAGCATTCAGGTAAGTGGTTCAGATGAGTGAAGGAAGTGAATTTGTAGCAATATACTGAGCCAGCCACCATCTTCTAGTACTCTGTTATAAATTGATTAACTAGTTCTGCATAATTTTCATCCCTGCTACCCCAAACCTTTCAATATCTCACTATGACTCTTAACCATGCTACCGGCCAAGACGTCTATATAGACATCACGGTTATCATGGATGCAAAGTGCATATTAAAATTGTAATACCATTGATATTATATTGAAATATATGATGGATACGAAGCGTATGAGGATGCGTATTTGATCCATAATGGCCGGTTAGGTGGTTAATTCTAGACTACCAGTTTATTTTAGTTAGACTCAAATTCATTTTAATATGTCTCTAATATCAGGTATAAATATAAACTTCTTTAAGCCTGGTCTTTTAAATATTTGAAAATTTTGCGGCTAGGTTGGAATGCAGGTCTATTTTTGTGCAATTATTTAACAATGTTCCTAACAGGAACCAGTTCAATAAGACATTCTTTAAGTCAATGTGGTTTCTTTGTTCCTTCTTTCCATTGTAAAAATTTTTAGCAAGAATTTAGAAAGACTTCCATGCCATTAAATATGACTTTTAAGCTTGTTTTGACAGAGTCCACAAAGAAGCACAAATCTTTCAGCCCATGAACATATTCCTTTCTCTAAACAAATCATTCATTCATGCAAGTATTTCATTTTTATTTAAAAAAAAAAAAAAAAAAAAAAAAAGGAAATTCGTTGTGTAGTTAATAAGGTACACTCTTGATGAAGTGATCCAAGCAGCTTGGGCTGCTGTTTAGACATATCGTGTAGGTGTTGGAAGATAAAAAGTGAGGTTCTGATCTCATGGCATCTGACAAAACTTTCAGCCAGTCTCTTGTATCATAAAGATGGTTTCAGTGTTTGAAATAGAATATCAAATCACCTACCTTTAGCATGAATGCAAGTGCTTCTTGTAGCTGCTCTTTAGTTAATGGTGTTACACCAGATATACAGTTTGCAGGAAAAACTTCATTCACAACATTCTGCAAGAGTGACTGCTGTGGAAAATCCACTTTTGTCATAATACCTATCAACAGATCAAATTTATTTCATATCAGATTACTACTATCACAGCCTTTCTAGTAGTGAATCTTTCTATGAATTGAAGTCAACATTAATTTGACAAATATGACAAAAACTTATAATAATAGAAAATAACAATAATATACTAATGAAAAAGTACATTATAACTTTATCATCCATAATCATAAGATGTGAACAGTGCACATATGATTATATACATTTTATACTGCAGCCCTTGTCCATAAGGGCTGCAGTATAAAATGAAAGTTCCTGTTTTATCATCGGCATTCTTAAATTTTTATATATTTATCTAAAAACCATCATTTTCTTGTTTGTAATATAATACCGCTCAATAGTGTTTTATATAATTCATTTTGCAATAATCAATGTGCTGTGTGGGCTAGGGCTAGTATACTCGATGCTGTAGCTGCATTCAATGCAGACCACACCAAACATTCATACAAATTGAAATACATCATCAAATCTTTCGAAAATGGTATAGATCTTTCATAACTGCACAGACAGTTGAATTGTATCGGCCTTTCGGAAACATTCGCGATTTCATCACAGGAAGTCTCAAATGTTCTGGAAATGTTTCCGCGAGTATAAATAAGGCTTGAAATGGCAAGATGGCAGTAACACTGCAACAGTGAGAAGTCTATAGTCGGCATTATTTTACTCCTATTCACAATGACTGTGAACACATGGTATAAAAACAATCTTTCCTACTGTAGAAAAATGGATAAATTTTTAATTGGACGTAAGCAGGCATCTGACAACTGTGGAGTGTCAACGTCAACAAATTCAGGTTTACAGAATATCACTCTGAAAGTAAAAGATGAAGAAAGACCACTGTGTGTTATTTGTTTGAAAATTTTGGCAGCTGATAGCATGAAACAGAATAAACTTAAAAAGACATTTGGAAACACTTCATAAGGAGTATGTTAACAAACCTCGAGAGGTCTTTGCTGCCAAAGTTTTGAAAAGCAAACATCTAGCATTAAAAAAGCTTTGTCTGGAAATGAAAAAGCTTTAATAGCTTCTTACAAAGTTGTATATAAAATATGCTAGGTGCAAAAAGACCCACACTATTGGAGAAGACATAATACTTATCAGCTGTGACTTACATTGTGGAAACTATGCTTGGAGAAAGTTTTACTAAACAACTATAGTGCATACCTCTATCAAATGATACTGTTGTTGGTGAAATATATGAAGATATGCAGAAACAACTTTTGTTGAAGCTTCGTGACCAATTATTCTCAATTCAGTTCGATGAGGCAACAGATAGCAACAACGATTGCCTTTTAATTGCTTACGTTCGATTTTGCGAAGGATTATCTGCAGTTGAAGAGTTATTGTTTTGTAAACCAATAGAAAGAAGAGCCACAGCACCTGAATTGTTCAAAATATTTGACGATTTTATATGAAAGACAAACATACAGTGGAAAAATTGTGTTGGAATTTACACTGATGGTGTTTGAGTCATGTTTGGAAGGTTTAAAAGTTTACAAGCCCATGTGGCTGAAAAATCCCCACGATGTATTTGGACACATTGCATGATTCATAGAAAAGCACTTGTTGCAAAGGAAATGAGTCCTGGTCTAAACATGGTGTTAATAACAAGTTGTAACCGTGTCGAATTATAGAAAAATGAGACTCTTAAAATCAGGACTTGTTTTCTGAACTTTTTTACTGCAAGACAAGATGGTTATCACAGGGAAAATGTTTACAACGTGATTACGAATTAAGAGACAAAATACCAATCTTCTTGGAAGAGGAAAAAAATCATAAAGAAGCAGAGAAGTTTAGAGACCACTTATATGATGAAATTGAGCTACTTGGACATATTCGAGAAACGGAATATATTAAACCTGCAACTTCAAGGAAAAAATATGGATGAATTTATCAAAATCTACAAGGCAGAAGAGCAACACAAAGTTTTATTTGTAACTACTGACGAAGAATTTTAGAAACTATTTTATAACCGACGACAACATAACGGAAATGTACGAGTGGGTTAGAAACCCATTTCAAATTACAGACTTCACATCAAGCGGTGAAATCAGAAGACAATTTGCATCTAAATTGCTGTTTGAATTTTGGGCCGGTGTTGATGAATTTTCTGCATTAAAGAGCTTTTCGTGAACTTTTGCCATTTTCAACATCTTATCTTTCTGAAATTGGGTTTTCTGCAGTGGCTGCCTTAAAAACAAAACACAGATCTCAGTTAAATATAGAAAGAGAAGTAAGAGTGTAAATTTCCAATGTATCACCATCACGTGAAAAGCATTGCTCGCAATACCCAAGGAAGCCATTAATTTTTAGATTTATTGTTATTGCTTAGTTTTAATTAGTTGCTTGGTATATTTTGTAATATATTCATCCCTTGGCTTATGTCGGGGTTCCATCCCATCTGGCAGGATGTAAGTCGATACATTAAATCAACAGAGTTATAGGGGTTAGGATCTTGCCCTTCATTTGTAGTCATAATCAGTTACTGCTTTCTCCTTCAACATGTTGAAGTGACTTAGTGGTTATGGTCGTAGTGCTAAGAGGTATGCGCTTTTGGTTCAGGTCCTCTTTTTCCTCTTCTGCAAGATGTTGTTCCTCCAGTTTGACCAATTCTTTGTTGGTCAACTCTTCGGAGACACTTCCTATGAGTTGAACTATGTCATCATCATTCACTTCGAAATTCAGGTTATTTGTTAGGCCCACTATTTCTTCACTTAATTTACCAAGGTCATAATTTTTTTTCAAAACTTCCAAAATTATGCACAAACCTTTTTAATGTCTTTTCCATATGCCACTCATACATTGAGAGATCACTTCGTCCCAAACTACAGCAATATTTTTAATAGCATGATAAATACTGAATGCGTTCCAGAATTGTACGAGTCTGGTCATTTCCTTCAGTAGCAGGAATGGCTTGTGAAAAAGTTCTCTGTAGATAATAAGCCTTAAACACTACAAGAACTCCCTGATCCATCAGTTGGATCAATGAAATAGTGTTTGGAGGGAGAAACATGACCTTGAACTTGGTGAAGATCACCAATACAAGACAGATGACCTGGAGTATTATCTAGAATTAATAACATTTTAAATTCTACATTTTCTTTCACACAACAGCTTTCCATTTTACTCGCATTATTGATTAAGGCACCCGCAAACAATTTTTGAGTCATCCACAGCTTCTTATATCTCCGCTAATGAAATGGAAGAGTATGCTTCCTAAAGTTTTTTTGTTGTAACGTTCCACTTAACTGACTGTTCTATTTTTGTTGGTTTGTTAATCTTATCTTTACCTCTTTAAATTCCGTTTTTATTCATTAGTTGTTGATTGATGCTCATCTGAATATAAAGAAATTTATATTATACTGCACTAAGAGTGTAAATTTCCAATGTATCACCATCACATGATTGCTCGCAATACCCAAGGAAGCCATTACTTTTTAGATTTATTGTTATTGCTTAGTTTTAATTAGTTGCTCGGTATATTTTGTAATATATTCATCCCTTGACTTATGTCGGGGTTCCATCCCATCTGGCAGGATGTAAGTCGATACATTAAATCAACAGAGTTATAGGGGTTAGGATCTTGCCCTTCATTTGTAGTCATAATCGGTTACTGCTTTCTCCTTCATACCGAATATAGGGTGGTGCACCCTATATTCAGATTAGTCTAAATAATAGAGAGGAATCAATCATCAACTATACTTATATTATCACTTTATCTTCAGGTCGAGGTTATTAATAGCTTTTAATGCTTCTGCAAAGGTCCGATTAATTTTATGAGCGGTGCAATGAAAGAAAATCAGGCAAACACCAAGTTTAACTCAACAAAAGAAAACATTTAATGTGGAATAGTACAACATATACATTCAAGTATAACTATCTGCAAAAGGTTATCAAATTGAACAATTACAAAAATTCATATTCAGATATTAGTAACTTCTTATTTAGATTTGAGGATTATGGTTGACGCTTCTTAATTCTTAAAGCATCAGTACTTCTTTCACATAGTTCTCTCTACCCAATTAGATGAATTAAATCATAAATATATTAGCTCAGTTTAAAGTATTCAAAATAATTACAATCCATTAACTATCAAACATTCATTTTTCAGTTTTATATGCTCAGTGAATCAAGTTGAGAATAGTTCTTAAAAGTTTAACCTTCCAAATGTTACAATAACTAATCTTATGACAGGCTACACTATACTGTCAGCTAACACTTAATAGATCAACATAACACTTATTATTTCGAGGGGAAAGTACTGCAGTACATCTAACATTCGACCATTAATTGACATAACATCACAGCTAAGATCAAAATACATTCGACGGAGTTAACTGTTATAGCTACACAGGTTATAGAAAGGACAACTCTTACCGGATTACTGCTTCTACACATCGAATTCGCATAGGCACATTTGAAATTCTGGTTGACTTTTACTTTATGGCAACACAATTCAAAGAAATCTTCCACTAATATAACTGAATTATAGACACAGAAATACACAAGCCTTGATGCACTTGGTTTAAGTTATCTACTAATTCCTTATTTTCGTCTATGTATTAACTTCAGTTCTGCACTATTCTTCCAAACCATTTGGAATTTATCGTAGTATTAGAACTCCCATAGAAATAATTCGAAATGCCTATTAATTCCCGGTCCTTCGTAGTCAATTTACGGCATATATAAATTTCCCCTCTGCCACTCGTTACTGCACTCTATGCTCTCTCTAGGGCTTCTTCCTTTATCTTACTTTCGTTTTTGAATTAACTCTGTTCTCCTCTTTCCTGTCAAAATCCGGTTCTGACCAGTTCAGCTCATAACTCGCTTCTCCCCCTTGTATACAGTACTGTTGTGTCGGAAAAAAAATGATGAGTCGTCTTTTTTCCACCCAACATCAAGTTATCCCAGAAGGAGTGGATAAGGACACGCTTATGCCTCCGGATGGGAAATGTACCGACTAATGTCCCAAGAACATGTAAATATCCAAGCGTGTAAGCTCTGAACAGTGTTAAAATAACCCATGAGTTTAATAGAGAATAGTTGTAAATGAATTAGAATATAAAATCACGTATAAATCGCCAAGTAAATATGTATAAGCTAGAGCATGTTTTAAGCCATGTAAAAACAGTCCGTGGCCACGGCGTCCAATCGGCAGTCGCCGTATGCGTGACGACACCGCTGAGTGAGGGAGCTGTTTCGAGGTATAAAGGTTTCGGTGGGGATTCGAATCATTCTCTTGTCTCTTATCTCCGGGTTTCGTCGGCACCTAGTTTCCTGTCGGAGAGCTGTGTAGAGCTTGCCACCACGTGTAGCAAGAATCCCCCCCTTGCTATGTATGCGACGTGGGCCAAGGCTGCAACTACAATGTATTCAGATCCATAAGAAGAAAGAGCCACTGATGAGATCAACGTCAGTGTTCAAATCTGTGTATGAGTGTTTTCGGTTCATATGGAAACAAAGGAATAGCAAGGCAGCCATCAGTGAAGACACTGTAAGCAGACCAGAATATCCAGTTCAAGGCAAGAACGGTAAGCATAAGATTTTCTTACGTTAAATGTTGGATTAAAGTAACCGTGGGGTAAGGAAGCAGAAGTTAAGGAAACATGCTATTTCCGTGTGGTGCTATAAGGAGAGTCTGCGATTTGGACACTTTTGTCTGCGGTTGAGAAGAAAGCATATTAGGCTCCAGGCGAACAGGACGCCGAGGCCCGAGCTGTTTGTGTGATTTAGGAACAGTAATATTATATGATCAGAACGTAATAAAATGTTAGCTAAAAATTTTGGAGGGAGGATTAAGTAAGAATAAGAAGTATTACCCTAGAGAAGTTCATGTCAGAATTATTGAGTTGTCTTGTGTATATGTGCAATATTACATGTGTGATAATATTAGGTAACTTAGTTATAAGAGTCTGAGAATAGATGTACGTAAAGAAGTGAGAAATGTATGTCAAGTAAGGGACTATAACATAGAAGTTTTGGATGTGATTAATTAAGTAAATGGGAACCCAGACTCTTTTAAGATTAAGGATTTGATTAATATGTATACTTGTTTTTGTGCCATAATAAATGTGTTTCTTTATATACAATCAAATGAGTTTGTCATCTTTTCTGCAGATTGAGCTACCGTTTGAAAACTTACGTACCGTGCATTAAGGGGGAAACCAATAGTGGTATAAGAATTGGGACCACGACTGCATGCCTCATGATCCCCACATTTTCTTTAAGTATTCTTGGATAATGTATCAGAGTTTAGTTGCTGGCTGGCGCAGTCTTTAATCAATACAAATTTGTCGGCAAACGAATATCTGATATTAAGTGATACAAAAAATTTATGTTAAATGTAAAGTTAAAGTAAAGACAGTTAAGGATATAACAGTACTCACGCTCTAATCATGCCCTACCTAAAAATAACTCCGTTTCCTTGACGGCGACCAATCAAATCTCATTAGCAGAATTGCTTAAGTTTACTTTCTCTTTCATTTACAATAATAAAAAACATATATCACAGTTCATTTAGGATATATTTACAAGTTATATAAAGAATTTATACAGAATAAATAACTAAAAAAAAATACAATTATTATTTCAATAAAAATTTAACAGTAAGTGTTTAATTTACAATTTACATAGGAGCAAACTTAGCCCAGGAAATACAATGTATGTTAAATCATGAATGGAGTATTAATAAATCATAAAATTCTTCATTCACAATTTAACAGCAGCTTTCCATTTTACTCGCATTATTGATTAAGGCGCCCGCAAACAATTTTTGAGTCATCCACGGCTTCTTATATCTCTGCTAATGAACTGGAAGAGTATGCTTCCTAAAGTTTTTGAAAGCTTGTGGATTCTCACTGTGCCATATCACAAATGATTTCAGTTTATATCCAGCCACATTACCCCCCCCCCCCCAACAGAATCGTAACACGGTCTTTAAGAGCTTTGAAACCAGGCATAGATTTTAGCTTTTTGTGGATGAATTGTCTGCGCGGGCATTTTTTTCTGAAACAAGGAAGTCTCATCCATATTAAATATTTGCTGTGGCAAATAATTTTCCTCCATAATAATTTTATCCAGTTTCTTCAGAAACTCCTTGGCAGCATTCTCATTGGAACTTGCAAATCCACCATACATTTTCACATTATGCAGTGCAAAATGCTGCTTGAATCTCATGAACCAACTGGAAGAAGCACTGAATTTGTAGTCATAATCTGTTACTGCTTTTTCCTTCAACATGTTGAAGAGTCTTAGTGCCTTAGCGGTTATGGTCATAGTGCTAAGAGTTATGCGCTTTTGGTTCAGGTCCTCTATGCATGATGGAAGTAGCTTTTCCAATCACCGATAGGACCTTGTCTTTTCTTCGTCACTATCGTTGAACTTGCATTTCAAGATCAATTGCTAGCCTCTTTTTCTGTGATTCTTCACTACGTTTCTTAATTGGGCATGTAGGGGCCATGTTGTACAAATTATTGCAAAATATTTAACAATAAATGCACAAATAACCTTATTTTTTAAACACAAAATCAACAGAGGAACTGTTGAAGCCAAGTGCCAACTGCATTATTGAAATAAAAACCTTTTTACTTTATGCTCGCATGCGTCTTATTCGAAAATGTTATTTATTCCATTATGGGATTACGGACATATCTTCAAACGGATGTAAGTCGAGGGAAGACTGTACTGATATGTTCCCATAAGCATAACTAGTTTATTCAATACAGTTGATTTTATACATTTTATTATTTTATTTTCAGAATGTATTTTATGTTTTTGTGTCAATAAATAGTTTCATTAAATGCTGTTGTTCAATATAGTTTTTCCTTTGATTTCCACTTTCTTCACACCTCCCAAAGGGGGCGCACACCATAGGTTGAGAAACACTGACGTAAACTAAGACAGTTCAAGCCAATCAACATGCTGATATTCATTAGATGGTTAGCAAAGTTTGCAAGTGATGTAGAAAGCTCAGACCAATACCCTGATTAGTAATGAGCAGTCTAATATTTAATTCTGTTTACAGTTCAAGTGAGCCTCACTTACATGTAATACTGTAATCACTGTTTAAGTTGGATTTCTTTCTTAGTGTTGAAAGAGAGAAAGAGCCCACTCACCAGAAGTGAAGTCAAAAGAATGATCGATTTGACAAGATATTACAGGAATTTAGGCAAATTGCACGCGTAGTTTTGGTTCTGCTCTGCAAAAAATCAACTAGATGGATGTTCAAGAGCATAACACAATGGGGAATGTAAAGCCATACTATCATGGCAATCAGTTGCAGTAGATGCCAATGCATACTACACATGAATGCCGTATTTTGCTGTTTAAGAGATTCCAGGTCTGATGTAAAGTACACACTAATCTTGTGTTGACTGATCCTGCTCTTGCTTTTATTGAGGTTTGATTGGAATTTTGATCAAGATGATATGTGTCAACTACATCTGTTCATTAGCTGTTTGTCTGTTTTGCAGGTGTAAACCCTTTCTACTTTTACCTGACATTGGCTAATTAATTATACACCTTCATAAAAGGTTATGAGTCTCCGTAGCTCAGTCCGTATAGACGAAGCCCTTTGGTCAGAAAGACCTGGTTCAATTCCCATCAGTGATGTGAGGGACCTTTATGTGGTCTCTTTTGATGAAAGGCGAGTTAGCTGGCTTCATATGGAGGTAGGGGATTTTATCACCTGGAAACACTGTTTTTTTTTGCCCCTCCCCCAGAACAGGCCAACTGTCCCCGTAAACACACAGATTACAGTCATGAATATGCCCGCCCCCCATTTTATCCCGGCTCAGCACCCAGATAAAATTGGTGGAGGGTTTGGGGAAAGCAGCAGCGAACTACCCTGTAAAAAATTCACCAGGAACACTTTGTGGGTAATGCCTACAAAATCACTTAGGGTTGGAAATGACTGAAAGGGAAAAACCACCACCATCATTAAAAGGTTACACACACACACACACACTAGATCAGTGACAGCGAACCTATGACACACGTGTCAGCACTGACACACTTGAGGGTTTCAGGTGACACACCTTGGATGGCGAAAGATATTGGTATTCTGATGAAATCTCAGTTAAAGTGAAGGTAGGTTTTGGTTCAATGAAAGAATTATATTTTATAGTTAGCCTATTTCTATTTTATTTTGTAGTTAGCTTATTTCTATTTTATTTTGTAACTAGCCTATAAACAACGAGCGTTTTAAGTTTAAGTTTTCTTTCTTAATCATTACAATTTCTGCATAGTCATGTATTATAAAAACTTATAAAAATTATTATCAATATTATATGATACAAACTTATAAATACGTGCTTTATATATTATAAACTTAAAGTTTTCATTTGACTTTTATGTGAAATTTGTTCATGCATGCATTCCAAGTCTGTCGACTGAGTAATACAAGTTCTAAACATATTTAAAACCACTTTAACAGAAAATATAATTCGCAGCATTAAATACTGAATTTATCTGAGTAAATAATGAAAACATTTTTATAGTTGCAATAAATTCAGTAAATTTTGTTAAATAATGCAAATAGTAACAACTTACAATGACGTCACAACAAAACCTACTAAATAGCTGCTATTTAGTAGCATGATAGAGAGTAAAATGTAACAAGGTTGCTAAGAACGTACCGGTAATAAATCTGGCAACCCTGATGAAAGAAGTAGTGGTAGTCTTGCATGGTTTGCCATTTAAATAATTTGACTTGCTGGTGTACAATTCATTTCCAGTAATTGTTAGTTCTTATTAATTATTACTGCTGTATATAATTGTGCTTTTTTTAAATTGTGAACCCTTTTACAATGGCAGCCAGCAATAATAAAAAACTAAAATTATTACAGAAAGGAAGTGGAAGAAATTTCCAAGATGCCTGGACTGAACAATATGGTGTTATTGATAGAGGCGATAAAGTTCTCTGTAAATTGTGTGGTGAGCTATCTGTGAGTAGAACTTGGAATGTAAGAAGACATTTTGAAACTAAGCACTAATGGCTCCTGGAAAAAACTTTTGAAGAACGCAAAGATTACATATTGCAACATCTAAAACTGGCAGAATCACAATCAGGGACTTTAATTAAATTTGTTTCAGGACCTTCAAATTTAGTAGCCGCAAGTTACAGTATTTCACATACTATTGTTGAACATGGGAAACCACTTAGTGATAGTGATTATATTAAAGAAGCTTTCGTAAAGTGTGCACCATTTTTATTTGAGGACTTTCATAATAAGGAAGCTATTGTAATGCGCATGAAAGAGTTACCATTAAGTAGGAATACTATTAAAGACAGAGTTATATCAATGAATGCTAGTATAGAAAATCAAATACAACAAGACTTGAACTCATGCCATTGTTTTTCCATTTGTCTCGACTAAACTACAGATATTACTTCATCAGCTCGATTGGCTATTATTGCAAGGTATGTTCATGGTGATTCTATGCACGAGGAATTGATAGTTAGAAAATTTACCTCAAAACAGGACATATGCGACTGTGTTGTTAAAGTGTTCCATGAGAAACAGATAGATTTATCGAAAATATTTTCGATCACAACTGATGGCGCGCCTAATATGGTTTGCCGTAATGTCGTTTTTATCAAAGAATTTACAGAATATGTTGGTCATCCCCTGGTTTGTTTCCATTGTATTATACATCAGGAGACACTGTGCGTGAAATCAGGCTTAAAGGATTTGGATGATGTGATGAGAATTGTGACAAAGGTAACTAATTTTATTGCTGCCAGGGCTTTAAACAAACGAGAATTTAATTCACTTTTAAGCGAAGTTGAATCAGTGTACAATGGTCTATTAATGTACAATAATATTCGATGGTTGAATCGTGGCCAAGTACTTGAATGGTTTGTTGAATGTTTAAATGAAATTAAATTATATTTAAATACGAAGGGCATGGAGCACGAATTTTCTCAGTTGAATGATTCTGCTTGGCTCAGTAAGCTGATGTTTTTCACAAATTTTTCATTGCACCTGAATGAACTTAATATACAATTGCAAGGTTTAGGAAAATCTGTCGATGTTATGTTCGGCACGATCAAGAGCTTTGAGAATAAACTCAAAATATTTCAACGTGATTTAGAAAGTAACAATTTTAAGTATTTCCCGAGTGAAAATTTTTTTTTAATGAAACCAGCCCCAAAAATCGTGAACAACACATCAATCAATCTATTGAAGTTCTAAAGTCAGTAACTGAGCAGTTTTATTCTAGATTTGAGCAATTTCGAATGTTGGAACAAACAATTTAATTCATAAAGTATCCTGATGAAATTCATGGATCTTAAATTAGATGGCTTTGAGTGGTTGGATTTAAAAGATCTAGAAATGCAACTAGCCGACTTCCAGTGTAATCCTATCTGGAAAAGAAATTAGAAGAACTTGAGCAGGAACGTCTGCATGATATCGCATGTAAAATAGCCTTCCCAAAAACTTTCATGCTCTTAAAATCTTTGCTAAAGTTCATCTAACAATTTCTCTTCTACATACTCCTGTGAAACTATATTTTCTGCCTTAAATAATATCAAATCGAAATGTAATCATTAAATGTAATGTAAGTTTATATGCGTGAATAGGCTCGTGTTCGTCAGACATGTTATGATAGGTTTCACGGTATAGAAGAACACAGATGGTTAAACCATCTGTGTAATGCAAGTTTGTAATTTCACTTTATTAAATTAATTGTATAAGTCACCATCTATGATTATGTAGTTAAATTTATAATGCATGTATGCAAGTGGCACATCAACAACGTCAATATTTAAAAAAAAAAGATGTTTGACACACCTGGGTAATGTTGGAACGTCCTTCTTGGCTCTATGGTTCGCCATCTTGTTGTAATGTTGTTCTTAATAAAATCAATTAATTGCTGGTTGATTACTAATCAAAATGTAGGGAAATTTATATTTATACTGCGCCACCCTATACTTAGATTAGTCTATGTAAAATAGTAGAATCAATCTTCAATTAACTTAGCAGTCTCCTTATTCATACAGGCCGAATTTAATATTTTTCACTTAGGGCTCCTGCAAGGTTCGAACTTTTTATGAACGGTGCAATGAAAAAGAATCAGGCACACACAATATTGAAATCAACAAAACAAAACATTTAATACAAGGTTATATGACAAATACATAAATTTAACTCCGAAAATAAGATAATACAATTAACTTAGTTCTTCAGGTCAAACATTCATATTAAATTAGACTTCAAATCTCCAGATACAAAATTCACAGTTCTCTCAATAACAAAGATTGTTCACGCTGATCAATAGTACAGAATTTATTCCTAAATAAATCTGCTCGTGTCACTCAGTTACAATCTATATTTAACACTTAGCAAGCACTTATAACATTATTAATCATGGCAGTTATTGCTTCAAGGGGAATTTCTTTCAACTTCTAACTTCGGCAAAATTCAGTGAAACGCCACAGTAAATGTTAGGATATTCGAGATGGAACTATCATTTAAACCTTCACACTTAAATAAAATAAAATAGGACTGTTCTTACCGGGATTAATCCTTAGCACATCAGATTCAATGTGAGCACATTTCAAACTATATTCACTTGTTACTCCGATGGAACACTATTCAAAAGAATTCTTCAAGGAGATAACTGAATTATTATTTATCGCGCTACACAATTCTTCACGGGCTTACTATAGGGCAGAATAATTATTCCATGTTTACTACTGTATAACAAATTGAGCTTTGTACAATCCTTCTTTAAAGCGATATAGGAATACGTAGTAATTCTAAAACTTAGTGGATTTATTCTGAATCTTCTATTAATCTTCCGGTCTTTTATTTATCTCATTACGGCACTAAATTCCTATTACTGCCACTGCTGACTTTACTCTCAGCTGTCTATAAGTTTTCTCCTCGTCTCCGTACACTTCTGAATGCTACTCCCTTGAATTCCCTGCCCTTTAGTCTTCTTGTTTACTTTTACACCTCTCGCTTATATGCCTTCCTTCTTTACCCCGACCAACTCATTAATTTCTCTTCTCCCCTTTTATCGAAGCTCGCGCGTTCTATTTTATTTCTATCTCCATGGCAACGATCAAAACAGAACATAAGTGTTACATAAGGTTATACCTTTACACTGAGTAATGAAAAATAATGATAAAATTATTATAGTTACTTAATTTCTCTTTCATTTCATTTACTAATAATAATAATAATAATAAAATATATGTTACAGTTTATATAAGGCACATAGAATTCCTCATAATATTATTGAAGGAATAACGTAATAAGATAAATGTTATTTACTACAGAGTCCTTTCAATAGTATAATATACATTAAAATTATATAATTAAATAATAGCTGATAAAATTCAAGGATAATACATGAATAATAAACCTCAAGCAAGGGACTAACAAATAATATTTAAACAAATCTTGCTTAGTATATGGTAGATTATGTTAAATGTGAATAAAGAATAAAAACATACAAAACAATTTCATTCACAGTTTAACAGTAAAAAGGTTCGTCATCACTGCACTAAATGGAAGATGTATCTATGTTAATTGAAGAGTAAACGATGCATGTCATTATGAATGCACCATAAATGTATTGTTGAGCTAAAAGAATGCTGTTACCGTCATCAGGTAATATTTTTCAGAAAACATTGAGGGCATAACTGTTAAGAAGTTGAGGTTGTCATTTTCTCTCAAACTAGAGACCACTGAGGTGTGTACCTCAGTGATGAGTGTATATAACAATTTCCTTAGACTCGACTATGCGCCGCTCCACCTCGTCACAGCATATATGAAGGTTTGAGGTTGTTGTCCAGTTTATCTCATGTTGACGGCCTTCATCATTTGTGTTTACTGAAAACAGTACATGGCTTAACAGGACACTTGCTCTAGTTCTTTTGTAGGCAATGTCTCTCTGGTGTTCTTCTAGACATAGGAGGATGGATTTTTCAGTTTGGCCATAGTATTGCTTCCTGCAGTCACATGTGATTTTGTACGCTCCTGGGAATTGTAGATGGTTGTGAGCTTGTTTGTATTTGCTTAAAATCGATCTTAGTTTAGGAAGAGTAGAGAAACAGGTTTTTATGTTGAACTTTCTTAAAATTCTTCTTAGTTTCGTGGAGAGCGAGCTGATATATGGTAAGGAGATATAACCTTTTGGATTGTCTTGTGTTTCTGAGTTGTTTTGATGGCAGTAGTATAGATGCTTATTAATAGTTTTCGACGAGTAGCCGTTACTTGTGAAGGTTCTTTGTAGATTTTGTAGTTCATTCTTTAGATCTTCATCATCTGACAGTATAGATCTAGCATGATGTGCTAGGGTTGAGATGATACCCACTTTCTGTGCAGGATAGTGATGTGAGGACGAATGCAGGTATCTATCTGTGTGTATAGATTTTCTAAAGATTGATATTTTAATAGAATCAGATGACTTAGTAAGTCTTACGTCCAGGAAGGGAAGAGATCCATTTTCTTCAACCTCCATTGTTAACTCGATATCTTGGTGGAAGTTGTTTAAATGATTTAAAAAAGACTGAAGATTATCAGTGCCATGGTCCCAGATAAGAAATATGTCATCTACAAATTTTAGCCAAATTTTTGGTTTAAGAGTAGCTGAGGAGATTGCCCTTTGTTAATAGTTTTCGACGAGTAGCCATTACTTGTGAAAGTTCTTTGTAGATGTTGTAGTTCATTTTTTAGATCTTCATCATCTGACAGTATAGATCTAGCATGATGTGCTAGGGTTGAGATGATACCCACTTTCTGTGCAGGATAGTATCTATACCACCGCCATCAAAACAACTCAGAAACACAAGACAATCCAAAAGGTTATATCTCCTTACCATATATCAGCTCGCTCTCCACGAAACTAAGAAGAATTTTAAGAAAGTTCAACATAAAAACCTGTTTCTCTACTCTTCCTAAACTAAGATCGATTTTAAGCAAATACATACAAGCTCACAACCATCTACAATTCCCAGGAAGCATCTGCTATCCGATATTGGCACATGCGCGAAATCAGGCACACGCAGCTACTTAACAATAGAACTTCAACACGGACTGTAGCTACAGTTCAAAGCTAACTGATTTTATAATAGTCGTTTTATAGTGATACGATGTTACTTGCTTTCTATGTTCCCATGCCTGAAGAAGTAGGACAATCCGATGAAACATGTTGCACTTTGAATAAATTTAATTGTTATTCTAGTCTCGGTTATAGTCAGTATATATAAATATGAACATATCCCAGTACCGAGTTAATACTACAAATTGCTATATATATATATATATATATATATATATATATATATATATATATATATATATATATTTTTTTTTTTTTTTCGGAATTCATTTTTACTCGGTTGGAATATTATGAAAAAGCTTTAATGACTGATATCAAGAGATAAAAAGATGACATATATTGAAAAGATACTACTAGAACACTAGTTTTGTTGAATTGTTCAACATCTTCAAGTATTACAATCAAAGAAGTATATAAAGAATTACAGAGACTTAAAATTGTAATAACAGAACAAGTACAAAAAGACAGTAGCATGTTTGAAAACAAAATGCGAGCTTGAGTTCCAAACAAACGTATACTATGCGCTGTCGCGAGTGCGCCAGTACTGAACAGAGGCAAGGTGTGCATCAGAGAGATTGAAACTCAGGCTGTTGTTGATATGAGAGGAATCTAGAGAAATTTCCCTAGATTCGACAATCTTTCTCTAGAGTTCATCATAGCACACATGGATGTTAGAAGTTTGAGTCCAGGTTCACAACGTGTTGGCAGCCTTCGTCTGAGTTAGCTGAAAAGAGAACGTAGCTAGAGAGAGCGCAAGCTCTAGTCCTGTTATAGGAGCTATCTCTATGGTGTTCTTCCAAACGTAGAAGGATGGATTTAGCAGTCTGGCCATAGTATGGCTTTCCACAATCACATAAAATCTTGTACACTGCTGAAAACTGAGTTGGAAGATGTTTTTCTTTAGGTTTGCTAAGTATTGAATGAAGTTTCAATACATACAGTTTCAAGCTTGCATTTTGTTTTCAAACACGCTACTGTCTTTTTGTACTTGTTCTGTTATTACAATTTTAAGTCTCTGTAATTCTTTATATACTTCTTTGAATGTGATACCTGAAGATGTTGAACAATTCAACAAAACTAGTGTACTAGTAGTATCTTTTCAAATATATCATGTCATCTTTTTATCTCTCGGTATCAGTCATTAAAGCTTTTTCATATATACATAAATACGATTCTCTTGTGTGTGTGTATACATATATATATACACATACAAGAGAATCATCGAAAGATTCCTTCTTAATCCTCCTAGACATCACTCAGAAGTAACAAATAGATTCAAAGGCAATATATCTATTCCTTACATAAGTACAGTTTTATATAAATTAGCAAAAGTTCTAAGAAAAATACAATATCAGAACCTTGGTCACTCCACTTCCAAAGATCCATTTCTTAATAAGCCACCCAAAACCTTGTCATCATCAACTCAAATACCTTGGTGTATATAAAATATTGTGTGATTGTGATATTCCTTATTTTGGGCAGACAGACAAATCTTTCGAATTGCGTATGGAAGAACACATGAGGGACATTACTTACAAGAGACAGCGAGCCAGTGCATTATCAAGCCATATCCTTTTCTCGGCTAATCCTAATGATGAAAACCAAAGTCACAAAGTCTGCTGGGAAAAATCTACTAACATCTTCCATTGCAATGATGAACTAGAGAGAAAAATCATCTTCAATCCTGTTCATCTAAATAATAACTTGAGCTACAGCCTCCCAGATTGTCATTCAGCTGTAATCATGTACTGGCATTCACGAGATGCTACTAGCACGCACTTTCCCAACAATACAACTAACGAAAGAACTTTAAATACAACCACAACGATTTAAAGTCAGTTATGTACAGAGACTCTCTATGATGTTCATAGTTTATTTAAGCTTAAGTGTTTTAGTGTTTTTTCTTTCTTTTATAATGTCACCCGATGAAGGCTGTTACAAGCCGAAACTAGTCGTGTTTTTATATTAAAACCTTTTTACTTAAATCTCGGTTCTAGTCATTCAATTCTTTCACACACACATTTTTTTTAAAATAAGATTTAATGACTAAAACCGAGAATAATAATAAGGCTTTATTGAAATAAAAACATAACTAGTTTTGGCTTTTGACAGCCTTCTTCAGGTGTCTTCTAAGAATAGGAAACAGTAACAAAAACACTGAAGTTTAAAACTGTGAAGCACAGGAAAATTGCACTACATAATTGACATGAAAAAATGTTGTATTTACATTTAAGTTGCTCTTACAAACGTGGCATTGTTTGTTGAGTGGGTGCTTGCAGACAACAGCAGAGTGACTATCAGGGATGTTGTAGCTCAAATTGTTATTTAAATGTTCACAATTAAGGATATCTCTGGACTCCACAATTTTTCTCTCAAACTCATCATGGCAACGAAAGATGTTTTTGGATCTATCCCAGCAAACTGAATGACCCTGGTTTTCATCATCAGGATTGTTTGAGAAAAGAACATGACTAGACAAGGCACTGGCATGTGTTCTTTTGTAAGAGATGCCTCTCTTGTGTTCCTCCATACATAATTCAATAGATTGATTTGTTTGACCAAAATAAGGGATATTACAATCACATCATATCTTATATATATGCCAGGATACTTCAGATTATGATGACGAGGCTTTGGATGGCTTACTAGTGAGCAGATTTTTGGAAGTGTAGTGAATAAGGTCCTGATGTTATACTAATTAAGAACTTTGGCTAATTTTTAGGAAACTGAACTGATGTATGGGATGGACATCATGACCCTTATTTTGGTCAAACAAATAAATCTATTGAATTACGTATGGAGGAACATAAGAGAGACATCTCTTACAAAAAAACACATGCCAGTGCCTTGTCTAGTCATGTTCTTTTCTCGAACAATCCTGATGATGAACACCAGGGTCATTTAGTCTGCTGGGATAGATCCGAAAACATCTTTCGTTGCCATGATGAGTTTGAGAGAAAAATTGGAGTCCAGAGAAATCATTCTTAATTGTGAACATTTAAATAACAATTTGAGCTACAACATCCATTATAGTCACTCTGCTGTTGTTCGGTACTGGTGTTCGCAAGTCTGCAAGCACGCACTCAACAAACAATACCACCTTTGTAAGAACAACTTAAATGTAAATACAACATTTTTTTCATGTCAATTATGTAGTGCAATTTTCCTGTGCTTCACAGTTTTAAACTTCAGTGTCTTTATTACTGTTTCCTATTCTTAGAAGACACCTGAAGAAGGCTGTCAAAAGCCGAAACTAGTTGTATTTTAGGATGAAAAGGGGATAAAAATCCCTTATTGTTTTTCAGCCAGTATGCGAAACTAAGATCGAAAACTACGATCTAAACGTTTCATGCCGACGAATCCAAGCGTAAGTGACCACTTGGTAGTGCCACACCAAGGCAACTCGATGCAAAGGTGGAGCAAGCTCCCTCACTATCCTTGATATTTTCTCATAATGTAAAAACACACAGCTCCTAGGAGTTGTAGAACTGCTTTACATTATGAGGAGAGGTCACTACCCAGACCGGTTTCAACTTTTTTTGAGGTCTCATCAGTGAGTAGCTAGACAGAGATAATATCAAAGTTTAAGTGAAAAGAACTTGTATACCTTCGCTATACGAATGCCAGAAAGGTGTGCCACTATAATATATTATAACATATTATAACTAAGATGAAAAGCCAAATGGCTATTTTTATAGTGGCACACCTTTCTGGCATTCGTATAGCGAAGGTATGCAAGTTGTTTTCACTTAAACTTTGATATTATCCAGGTCTAGCTACTCACTGATGAGACCTCTCCTCATAATGTAAAGCAGTTCCACAACTCCTAGGAGCTGTGTGTTTTTACATTATGAGAAAATATCAAGGATAGTGAGGGAGCTTGCTCCACCTTTGCATCGAGTTGCCTTGGTGTGGCACTACCAAGTGGTCACTTACGCTTGGATTCGCTGACAGTTCGTCGGCATGAAACGTTTAGATCGTAGTTTTCAATCTTAGTTTCGCATACTGGCTGAAAAACAATAAGGGATTTTTATCCCCTTTACTTAGTTGTATTTTAATTTCAATAAAGTCTTACTATTATTCTCGGTTTTAGTAATTAAATCTAGTAATTTTTAGTAATTAAAATGTATCATAACAATCGAGTCAATGTTCCTGAAAGCATATATATATATATATATATATATATATATATACAGGGCAGCTGCAAAGTCACAAAGGAGTTTAAAATGTGAAAAACTCATAACTAGTAAAAAAAATCTTCAGGTTCTGTATTTCATTAAAGTTATTAAATGTTTAAATCCCTTCATGACTTATGGGCCACTGTGTGTGTAAACTTTAAGTTTCGAAAACTGACCAGAGAACTTATGAGAATACAGTCTTTGCCTTTTACTGGTTCTTTTGATTAAGTACTAACCTGACAGCTGTCTCAAACTGTTGGTTCTCATTGGAGATCAGGTAGAAACCTTAATATGACAATCGTCATTCAATACTCAAGTAATTATTCTTCAGTGAACTTTATTTTTCATAAATGAACAGCAGTCGGCACTTAACAGTAATTATCAAAGAACAGCCTAAATGCATTCATTTAGGCATTGTAAAATAAACAGATCAATGCATATTTGATGCATTACTTAAGAAACTTGGAAAGTTTCTTAAGTAGTGCAAGCTAAGGCAACTCTGATGCCAAGGATTGTATCCACATAAGCTCTCTTCTTTAATTCAACTTTCTCATAGGTTTCTATATGTATGTACCACAGGCAAATATTCCAGGTGTGCTAGGTGCTCATCCACGAAATATCACTATCATCCTTATTATATTTTTGCATTTATTCCCCGTTAAAGATTTCCCCAATTGTTTGCAGACTTCGCGTGATTCCTAAAATTGAACACGATATACTGTACTAATGCTTCATTGTCCTCTTCACGAGGGTAATAAAGCATTAGTGCTTCATGAAGAAGGCACTTTTCAGCACGTAAACATTACGTCACATTCGCGTTAATAGCCCGGGTGTGCTTTCGAAATGCATCCACCTTTGCGTCCTTTGAAAAGATGTAAAGAGGGTGCAGCTGGTCAAATTCCCAGCTTTCTAATATTTTTAAACTGCTGAGTAGGCAGGGCTGGGCAAACTAAAATTTTGAGCTCACCCAGCACCTGTGATTGGTTTTTGTGTCAACCAATCTGATTGAATGTTGTCACTTGTCATGAGTTGAACGATTACAATATCCAATGGCTTTATTACAAACAGCTGTTACACATGTTTTCTGGAACTGAAAATTTTAAAGTGGATGTTAAGAGAAAAAAACTAAATGTTTCTCTTGCTGTGCAGTATAACATCTGTCGAGGTTGCAAAGTTTTTTTAACGGTATAGAGACATTTTTATTCTAGTCTTTGGAAACAACAGACATAAAAAAATATCTATTCCTGAATAAAAATGAATATTCCATGTATTATAAGACATTGTTGATCTACAACGAAATACCTGCATATGTGAGATTGATAAGACAGAAGAACCGCTGATACTAAAAAAAAACCTGATGAATGTAGGATTCTCGAAAGTGTGGATAATTCCGATAATGATCAGATGTTATGTATAATGAGTCTCAGTAAACAAAAGAATTTCTTGGAAAACGGAGCAAAATATACACAAACCAGAGAAATACACATAACATGGGCAACAAATTTTACGAGATGATTTGCTGCTCCATCAAATGATATTTATTCCTGCCATTCACTGTCTCCTCATAAGTTTTTTTTAATTATGCCATCATAAATTCACTTATTCACGTCTAGACTTTACAGGATCGTGCTATTTGCTCTACCCAGAAACTTATAGGACACACATATCACAAATGTTAATTATTAATAATTCGTTTACCATTAAGGTTATTGGTACTTCTACTCATGCTTATTCTTTCTTTTCATTTCCTATTCTAATGTCTTATAAATGATGGTTCACATATTTTCATCTGAGTATTTCAAATATACCAACCAACTATAGCATTCTCCTTCATTGTTGTTTTCTAATAAATCTTAAAACAAACATTGTTCCCAACTCTATGCAGAAGTATTCAAAGTTATCCTGCAATTAATTGCATTGGACCAATTAAGAAGAGCGCTGATGTGCTATGCACTCAAAACTTTCATACATTGATAAAAATGCAATCATACAGTCATGGGCATCTGCAGAGGGAGGGGGAGAAAAACAGGGAACTCCCCCAGACTTGAGTAAAAAATTCCACAAATTATAATCGTAAAAGTGACTGAGATATGCAACCTTATGTCTTATAACCTATATGTAAGCTTTGTCTGTCTTAAAATTTTATTATGAGTTGGCCTGTTTTGGCCCATGGTAGCCATAGAATACATGTTTTATTGCAGCAAAAAAAAAACATGTCTTCCTGTTTTTGGTTCATCTTTTTTCTGATTCGTGAACAGCGAGACTAGTTCGTTTGCCCTCTGTGTCTAGTGAGTCACTGAGTGAAGCGTAAATTGTAAATTTATAGTGAAACAAATGTAAACAGAAAAATACATTTTTAAAAGGTAGGTTGCATTGTAATTTAATATTATTTTACTTGTTAATTTTATGATTTTTTTTTGCTTTTAAACTGAAATAATTTATTAGGATTTTGGGATTAATTAGTTGTTTTTTAATAAAATATGTCGGTCAATTTTTTTATATATGAAATTGTGCTAAAACTATTAATTCTGAATACTTTTTTCCCCCAAGAATTAAAGATTATTAAAAAAAAAAAAAAAAAATCAATGTAAAATAAAAATAATGTACTGTATTTATAGTTTACATCGATAAATAATTACATCAAAAATGCTAAAAGACGTTTATTGATGTAATTATTTAATTAAATCAATAATTATAAAAATTTATTGATGTAATTATTTGTCTCCAAGCTTTCATCCCCTTCTTGACTGCATTCATTCTCAAACTCTATGGATTCCATCTATAGCTATGCTGTATGAACAATTTCAGAAGTATGAATGGCTCAAACACAGCAATGATAATAATAATTATTATACAGGTATTTACACAGAGTTCAAAGAATCATCGGGTGAGATCCATTTATTCACACAATATCTATCATACTTCTCCTTAAACTCATTCACTGATGAAGCATGCACAACTGCCTTTGGCAACCCATTCCTCCAATTGCTTATCTTCCAAGCAAAAAGCATAGTAATGGTAGGAGTCAAACCCATAGCAGTTAGCTGGATACCATATGGAAGAATATAATACATTTCTGTCTACATTCTTCCCAAAAGATAATTATTATTATACAAGTATTTCCATGGAGTCCAAGAATATGGTTAACACCCTTGTTCTCTCCCTTCTTGTTATGTACTAAAAGTCTTCAGTGTCCCTCCTATAAAACCCCCAATAATAAATTAAATGTTTCTATCAGGTCTTCTCTTTTTCGTTTATCAGCTCATTTTAAAGCCTACAGACTGTCAATTTATTCTCATAGGGAGTACTCCACAGACCTGCTGCAATCTTTGTCACTTGCCTCTGGATCCTCTCCCCAACTACATTGCTGCAGAATCCAGGAGTGGCTTTATATAGGGGAACAATAACCTTTCTCTCTATCTCTGCTTGCTTGCATGCTCTTCAACAACCACATAATCTGATGTGCTGTTTTGGTTACATTATCTTTGCAATATGCCCTTTAAACTTCAGCTCCCTATCCACAATCCCACCACCAGTTCATGGCCTCATCAGTTTCCTGCAATATAGTACACCGCTTCTGATATCTTTCAAAAGTACAATACTTTACACTTGGCCACATTAAACACAGCCATTTACCTATGCCCATACTGCTAGTCTGTTTAAGCAGGATTTCTGCATCACCTTCATTTCCACTGCTCTTCCCAGTTCAGCATCATAAACAAACAACTGAATAATTTCCTGTCAAATCATTTCCTATATTGCTGATATACAAATTAAACAACAGAGGACGAAGTACTGAGTCATGTGGTACACCACTGGTTACTTGGATTCATCTCCATCATAAATCACTCTTTAATATCCACCCACTAATCAAATCACCCAATTTATATGCATCCCCATTTGCTCCACTTTACGTACTAGAGTTCTACGTAGAATCTTGTGAAATGCTTTTGCAAAGTCTAAGCAATATCACTGATAGCCATTTCCCTCATCCAACTCCACTGTCACTTGATTATTAAAAAAAAAAAAAGCAAACCCTACCCTTCACAAAACCATGTTGTCCCTTATAGAGTATCATATTTCTATCCACCTAGTCCTGAATTGTCTTTCACCAATACCTCAACTGCCACTCCTGAAATGCTGACTGACATATAATTTGCTACTTCTGTCTTGGGAGACTCCTTTATGCAATGTGATAATTTTGCTCTCTTTCAACTCCAATGGCACCTTTGTCTCTACTGAGGCTTAAATTAAATGGTTTGGTCAGAGGAGATGACAATTCCCTCACACATTCTTGTAATACCTGGGCTGATATGCCATCTAATCCCATGGCTGGGTTCGTATTAAGGTTCTGCAATATTTTAGGCACCTCCATTTTGCCAATCTCTATTCTCCTATGTCACATCCGTCATTGCAGTGTCACCACCTAGATGGTACACCCCTGCAAAATGCTCGCTCGGTAATTCAGCTATTTGATTTGGTCCTGTTACCTCTCAACTACTAGAACTTTTTTAAGTCATCATTCCATAGTCATTTCTTCTTTTACTGCTTATGGGCATACTAATCACTTTTTCTTCAACTATTCATTCATCTAACTCCTACCCGATTTATCCTTCTGACTCTAGGTCTACATTCAAATACCACTTTCTTCAAACACACCTTGACCACCTCCCATGCATCAACATCTCTCCCCTCCAAATTCTTCTGCCATTGCTCTGCTGAAAGCTGTCTTCTCAGCTTGTCACACTCACCTGCTTTGCAATTCCACATGTGACAATCACCCAAGTCAAGACTACATGATCTTTTTCCAAGTAGAGGCAGTGCAGCTAGATTGGCTAATGTTAAGTTCAGATCCAGCACTCTTGAACCTCGTGTCCCCTCCATTACATGTTGCCTCATGTAACTATCTCAGCAGCTGTATAAATTCCATTTCTTTCTCTGCCTGTGACTATTCCTCCTTCCAATCTATGTCATCATAATAATTACTTGACCTGTACTTATTATGCTAATTTGCAAGTGCACATTATTCCTGTATTATAACAGCAGTCAAACAATTTATCCCAGGGGGAAGGGATTCCCTCTGAACCCCCCCCATGTACTTTTTGGCTTTAATTCCATTATTATCATTTGCAAAATCCCTACTCCCTGTCCTGTTCCTTTTGCCCTCTCTGAAGACACTATCACTATTCCCTTGCATTCTATTCCTATGACCATATCATCCTTCGTGAACCACATCTCATTAATGTCTATAACTTCTAAACCTTATTTTGACTACTTCTGGCATTAATATACATAAACTGCAATAATCCCTTCATCCCACAACCTTGCTTACACCTTGTGTTACTTAGCCAACTAAAGTTAACATGGAATGCTACATTTTGCATCATGTGATCACTCTTCCACTTATTAGCCTCTAGGTTGCCTGGATTCACACTCACCTGCATCCCTACTAAACATTATAATTTCCCTAGCTTTGTACTTCCAAACTCTCACTGAACAACACTTTCTCAAGACTCATGACACCAAATCTGTTTAGATGCAAGCCATCCACCTCAAATTCTTTCTTCCATCAAACTCATTTCATAAGTCCACTAACTCCACACCATTCCTCTTGCACAATCTGCATCCTGACTCATTTGCAATCATAGCTCTCTGTTTCAGCTTGCCTCTATCATACTGTGGCAACAGACTTACAACTTTAACATAAAGAGTTACACAAGCAACTCTTTATGTCTTCTCACATACCACACTTGTTGCTTACTAAATCATCTGTACCTGCCAAAATAAGCATCTCTTTCACCTTAACTCTCTGCATCCTTACAGCATCATTGACATCCTTGATCTTAGCTCCAGAAAAACACGATTTCATCACACTCTCCCTCAAGAACTCCTCATATCAATGAATCATCATACAAAATTCAATCCTTATTTTCACATGTTCGTTCTTTCATACTCTGCTTTCTCTCCCCTTTATTTTGCTTCTTGTCATACCATCCACCAAGTATTTTCCAAACATCAAATCTTACGTTTTGTTCTGTGAAGAACTCTATGTAAGTGCACTATCTTTTCCATTACTATCTGATAATTTTTCTACTGCATTATTTGTAGTCACTCATACTGTTTGCAACATTAACTACACCAATCGCATTATCAAGCATTTCATCTTTCAACTCACTGCAACCACTCTATTTGCACTCTTCACATTTATGACATTCGCTCACAAAACAATTTTGACAAACACGTCCCACAATTACATTCTCCCTCCAAAAATCTTCTGCTCTGTGAAAACCATACATTTCCCATGCTGCAGTGAACTTAATTATGCATGTTAAAATTGCCCACCATTGTTTCGCACATCAGTGGCATGATGCACAATACAGTGTACAATAAAACAAATATTATACCTTTAAAAATAAAGAAATTAAGCACACTACCCTTACAGTTAATCAAGCACTCATAAATATGATGCAAAAAGAATGACTTAATTGCCACTAAAAACTTCCAAAAAGAACTTATCTTTCAGCACCGATATTCACCACTTGTGCTATCTTTCACCCTCTTGTGGTGAGCTTAATAGTATTAAGCATCATTGAACACAGGAAATTTGTTTCCTTTCTGCAAAGTTCTATTTCATTCTAAATTTTAGTGGATATTTAACTGCAATAGTTCCATTCAACTTTCTTTCCTTTCATTTGTTAAGGTTGGTTCAAAATTACATTATATTTCCAATCTGGCTTCTAACCGACACCCAGACTCTGGAAATCTTCTGTTTAGAGGCAGACAATGCTTCAGCTTCATAGTTTTTTTCATCTCTTTACTGGCCTTCCCAGATTGATTTCAATTTTGGATTAATTTTGTACATCTTGTAAGCACTTCAGTTCAGTATGTATTTTGATAATCTCTCCTTTCCCCCCCTTTTTTTTCTTGGCTTTGGCATATGTGGACAGTTTTCTAAATGTCTAAACAAACTGATTTCTCTTTCATCCATAGTCAATCCTGTAGCCCACAACACTCCTCATAAGAATGAAAGTATGGCTAAATATGGTGAGGAAATGTGATACTGGATGTCAATACCAAAGTATGGTATGTACACACTGAAGAATTGTTTTCATTAGTGTAATGTTAAAAATTTAAATATAATAATTTTAAAGTTTAAAAACTGATTGACAATGTTGGTACTGTTCGTATATACACAGTCCAGTCAAAATATTATGACCAACAAAGTTATTTCACAATTGGCCATTTCATCCCATTTTCAAAATTGTTCCTAAATAGCATAAATATTTTACTTGTTTTTAGCTTGCGTATTAAAATATACAACTGATGTTTTCCATGTTCTTGCCTATTTTCACATTTTCCTGCCTTTTATGCTAAATTTATTACAGTATGCATCCAACTTATTTAGATGACTTGTAGTAATAGATTAATTTAAGAGTATAACATTAATCACCCATACCAATTCTCATACTTTCTCTTAAAGTCATTCACACTAAATGCACTCACTACTTCGAGAGCCTCCGTAGCTCAGTCAGTATAGACAAAGCCCTTTGGTTGGAAAAACCTGGGTTCGATTCCTGCCAGTGAGGAACCTTTATCTGGTCTCTTTTGACTAAAGGTGAGTTAGCCAGTCTCATACAGAAGTAGAGGGTTTTTTCTCCTGGACACTCAGGTTTTTCGTCCGTCAAAACAGACACTATAACACATGCAATTTACATACAAGAATAATTAGAGGCATAGGGGTAACTACCTTATCCTCGTATTATGGTTGGGGAGTCCAAGGATACTTGGAAGGCTATGGGCACTTAAGTGCATGTTAAAGCCACTGATGGATGGATGGACTTCAACAGGCAAACTGTTCAACTCAATCACAGCTCTATGAGAGCAAAATCAAGCTGTTACCCTTTTCTTAACTGCACACAAACTTAACTTCCATGGATGCTACTTGTCCTCTATCTATCATGTATAACAAAAATTGTCATCAGTTGATAACCTATAACACCCTATCCGAAATCTACAGATTTCTATTATATCACTACTCTTTCTCTTGTTTTCCAGTGACTGCAGTTCACATACCACATCATAATATCATCTTTGTTACTCTTCTTTGTACCCTTTCCACAGCTTCTTTATTCCCTCTGAACCCAGAGACCAAATCTGTACACAGTAGTCAAGATGCAGTCATATCAAGAACTTGTATATAGAGGCAAAATGACTTTCTTATCCTTTCATGTTAATGTTCATGTCAACATCATAATTATCCTCTGAGTTGCATTTACAATTTTTGCAATGTGACATTTCAACTTCAATTTCCTAATCACCGTAACTCCAAGACTCTTAACCATTTGAAATCTCATTATATGGGAATATTATTCAATGTTAATAAGTGAAAAGTTATCACTTTTCACTTATTAATATTAAATTCACAACCATTCTCATTTGTCCACATTTCCAGGTATTCAAGTCATTCTTTAAGTGCTGTATATCAGTAGCATTTCTGATTGCCCTATCTTTACATCATCAGCAAACAATCGGACATCTTGTGTCAGGCACTTCCAAATATCATTAATGTATAGATTGAATGGCAATAGTCTAAGAGCTGGGGTACATATTACTGGGCACCTTAAATCTGGTAGATTCATACTTTCCATATACCACCTACCTATCTGTCAGCCATCCACTTATCCAAGTCAATATTTTATATTCCAATTCCATATTCTCCAGTTTATGTGGTATCCTATCATATTCTTTAAAAAAGTCCAATAGTATCATAGTGTATCCATTCCTCTTTATCTAACTCAGCCATTACATTATTATAAATAATGTTATGGCTGAGGCAATCAGGGATGCTTCTGATATCCAGCACTTACAAAATGATTTGAATAGACTGGAAATTTGGGCAAATGAAAATGGCTGTCAATTTAATATTTGTAAGTGTAAAGTTATGTACTTTGGCATGATGAGATTTCCAGCAGCATATTATACTAGCAGGGTTATGGTACAAGAAACTGAGAGGCTAGGCGTAACGGTGGATAGGAATTTGAAGTTCAAAGGTCGCATAGCAAAAGTTGCAAATACAACTCAGAGGATAATTGTGATGTTAAAGCAAGCCTTGACATGTAAGGAAGTCATTTTGTCTCTTTATAAAGCTTTGATAAGACCACACTTGAATTATTGTGCTCAGATTTGGTCTCTCAGGTTCCAAGGGGATAAAGAAGCCATGAAAAGGGTGCAAAGAAGAGTTACAAATTATGGGATTTAGATTATGAGGACAGATGCCAGTATGTGGATTCAGACTCTGGTTAACTGGAGAAAGAGGAGTGATATGATAGAAGTCTATAAACTTCTGAATGGGTGTTATAGGACACTGTCTTGAACATTTTTATTATATGGAAGGGGGGAGGGGGAGGAGGAGAAGAACATAGGGGCATCCATCGAAATTAAGTTTGTTCGCAGTCAAGAAAAGGGTAAGAGTTAGGTTCTGCTTTCACAGAACAGTGAGTAGAATAGTTTGCCTTTAGGGGTAGTGAGTGCATCTAGTGTGAACGCATTTAAGGGAAGATATGACAGCTGGTTTCGGAGATTTATAGCTTCTCTCGATGAGTCCTTGACTCCACATGGAGATCTCAGATTATAATAATAATAACAAAATATGAACAAAACGGCTAAAACATGCCCTCCCTTTAGTAAACTCATTTCTGTACGCGAGTTCTTACCAATTTCTTTAAAATATTCACCACAACTCCAGTGATACTGATAGGTGATATGTCGGTAATTAGACACAGGTTTTTGAAGCACCTTTGTACACTGGAACTATATATTCTTTCCATTCCCATGGGATCTTTCCTGAGCTGAGACTTAAATTATGCAAACATGTCAAGGACTATTCGGCTAACCATTACTTTGATATCCCATCTGGTGAATCGATATCCAGGTAATGTAACAGCCCTTGAACCTCATTCTCATGTACACGATATTACATACACCTGGTTGATAGATCTCAGAGAAGCAATCACTCGTTATATGAACACTCTCATCTCATCCGTTTGACACAAGGGTCTGCATTCAAGTTATTCTCTCACATTCAACCCCCCACCCCTTGCACTACTTGTGGCATGGTGATAATGTTCTTCTTAGTCGCTTTTAGCCTGCACAGCCAATTTCTCATCATACTTCAAGTTAGCTTTCACAGACAATATTTTTCTGGCCTGCATTTTATATATTTCATAATTTCTCTCACTAAAGGGACACATTCAGATAATGCCTCATTTTAGATCTTTTCAAACTTACAATTCATGGCTGATATCCTTCCCATTCAATAATTGATATCATGAAACCAAAGATAGTATTTTCCTGAGCTCGTCATAATTGGAACATCCATATAGTTAGCTACTTCTTAGGACAGTATAGCATGATCGCTGTCATCAATTGGTTACAAACAAAACACATTCTTAATTGAGACACCTTTTGATACTATGATCAAATCCAGGGCTGGATTAACCATTAAGCAAAATAAGCACGTTCTTAGGGCATCATGGAAAGGGGGACACCACAGAATTGCTGCTTTAGTTAGATGACGAATTTAATTTAAATTAACTTTTAATTAGTTTTTCATTGTTTTTATCTTTTCTTACTGTTACCTACTTTGTTTCAATAAATAATGATGTGTAGAAGGCCCAATAAAATTCTAACCACATGCATGACAGGTCGTTTACACCGTATTATCGCTCACGACGCTTTCTGACACTACCATTGCGTCAAATGAGGTAATTTTTTATAATTAACGTAACGATTTTATTTTTTAGGTCTTGTTTTAATAAATCATGTCTTATAAAAGGCTCCAGAAGCAAATATAAAACAAATCACGTGGTTGTCTCAGAAACGCGCCTCCGGTAAAAGGCCTAGCTGTCGCAGAAATGCGACTCCGGTAAAATAAGAGTTAATTAAAGCACAAGATTCAGCTGCAAGCCGAAAATTAAATTGTTCGTATGATTTTGCCTGTGATATGTGTAACTGTGTTGATTGCCACCTAATATTCAACAAAATAATCTTTTTATTTCTGTATTTAACAGATCCCAAGAACCAAGATGAAATGTGTTAAGTGGTGCACAAAAGCGAAAACTATTAAAAAAGAAACAAGAGGAGACTTTGGAATTAGATTCCAAGACTGCAAAGCTGACTGATTTCTTCACACAAGTTCCACAACATTATATACCAATTCCTGATCAGAGCCAATCTCCATCATCAGAAGTGGACACAAATACCACTTTGATCACTTCAAAATCAAAATGATGATGTCGGAATCATCAAGGTGCCACAAGCAGGTTCATCTAACACGTCTCACTACTGACCTCACTTTGTCTGTAAATTCTCTTGATATCTCTACTGCAAATGGTGATGCAAGTTGCTTTAGAAAACATTCTGAGGTTGAAATAATTGCTAAAAATGAAAGTTTAGTGGGCCAATGGTGATGGTGGTGAAATGATTCAGTCTGCAAAAGATGAAGTAAATATAGCAAAAGATCCAGGGTTGTGGCTTATTGGACTGCTTGTGGACCCAGTGACTGTCAACACCAACAATGGGCCATTTGACAAGTCTTACCGACATTTCAATAGTGACAAACCAGTAAGATACTGTTCGTAGAAACTTTTTGTTGGGACAAAAGTCAATGGTGAGGAATACAAGAGAGAGTGGTTATTGTATTCACCATCAACAGGATCAGTTTATTGTTTGTTTGTAAACTGTTTGCTCCTAAAAATTTAGGAGCATGGATCATGGCTGACCAATTGTGTACTTCACGAAATGAATTTGAAAGATATGAAGCAGCTACAAAGGAAGTGCTACCAGATGTTGATTACAAGGCAGCTCAAACTTGCAAACGTATCAGAAAGAAGGTACCCAATGACAGAGATGCTCCAGAAGTATATCTGAATGCCAGAGATGAATTTCGTATCACCACCTTTTACACAATTGTTGACAAACTTGAAACTGAGATGAGAAGAAGAAGAGGAGAGATATACAAAGAAATATCAGAGAGATTTTCTTTTCTAAGTGATGTGCCACATAATGCTACTTCAGTGTTGTCAAAAACTGATTGATGTTTACCCAGAGGAATTGAACACTAATTTCTCAGCTGAGTTCAGCAGTTTCACTCACATGTGCGTCATAAGTTCAGTGCAACAAAAAATGTAAAAACAAGATTCAGTCATGCTGAACTTCATAAAATAATTGTAGAAGACAATATTGAGTGTGCCTTTCCAAATATAGACATTGCCTTTTGTATATTTTTAACATTAATGGTCACAAATTGCTCAGCTGAGCGTTCATTTTCTCAGTTGAAGTATATTAAAAATCCCATCAGAACAACTATGCAACAAGGCATAGTTGTTCTGATGGGATTTTTAATATCATTATAATAATAAGGTTGAATGCCTTATCTCTACTAAGTATAGAAGCAGATGTGTTACGTAAGATTAATTTTGAGGATCTGATCAAAGACTTTGCAATTAAAAAAAGTAGGAGAAAACTTTTCAAATCTAAATAAAGCTGAAGTATACAAAAATAAACATTATTTTCCATCTTACTATAAGTTTTGTTTCATTTTGAAAAATAAAAATTTATTTTATGGTTTATTATTGTTTATATTTTGAATTACATATATATGGGGCACCAAAATCTTTTAAGTGCTTAGGGCCTCTATGGGTCTTAATCCAGCCCTAATCAAATCTAATTCTCTTCAACCTAAGTTCTTTCTATCACATGATTCTTGAGAAAGTTGCCTCACAACAGTTCAATAAATTGTCCTTTATTCTTATGAGATTTCTCTTCTACCCAATCAATGTTTGGATAGTTTAAGTGAACAAGTTTTGATAAATATGGTTCTACTTCAAATCCTTCGTGATTATCACAACTTTCCAGCACACCCTCATATTTCATCACTGCTAGCAGCCAAACCACCAGGTCTGTAGAAACAACCCACCATATATTTCACCCTGTTACTCCCTGTTTCACACCAGATAGCCGTAAGCTTACTGTCTGCATGGGATATTATTACTGTTATTGTTTTTGCAAATTTCTACCCATAACTAGACATAAATCATCTGATATCATTAGTTAGCATCCTCCCTTCTCTCTATCTCTTTTGGACTTCCTAGAAATACCGTACCACCCTTCACACTCTATTCCAATTACTACATATCAGACTATAGCCAGGTGTCACTAATGCCAATAATCTTAGGCCACAATATATTCACCAAGGCAACTAACTCTACCCCTCTCTTTCTGATGCTTCTGGCATTTTTGTATAAATATCAAAAGTTACATTCTGACTTTCATACACTCATATCTACAGTTTAGTTTGTTTCTCTTTTCCATCCATAGGCACACTCAAAGTCTGAATACACAATGTACATTTCCATCCCTTCACCAGATTCATAACCATGCTCGATGACATTCATATCATTGTCACAATTACATATCATAGCCGAACTTACATTCTAACTGTTCATACCATGATGATCTAATTTCCCTGACTTTCTCTGCATTAGGATCTAAACCCAGTTAATAATTTTTCCAGACTCCTGATGACAAATCCATTCAATTGCAGGTCATCCATCTTATACAAGTCTTTTCCACAATCAAACTCCATAAAGTAAACAGATGAGTTGAATATTTCCAATTCTGATACTAATGCCAATTGCCTTTATAATGCGATTCACATAATGAATAATAGTGGGAACAGCATGCATCCTTGCCTTACAAATGAATTTTATGTTGAACAATCTTCCTGTATATATCTCAATTCTAAGAGCTGACTTACGAGTACTAGGATAGTATATTGCTCTGTACAATATTCCATTTACACCACATAATTGTAACATTCTGAGTAGCTTTTCTTTTGGTACCTTGTCAGATGCCTTTTGCAGATCTACCAAACTTATAATTGTTGTCATATTTCCATGATTTTTCAACTACCTGTCTTAAAATAAAAATCTTGCATAACAACTTCTATTTAGCCCAAGTCCAGTTTGTTCTTCAAAAAGTTTCTTTTCCATAATTTTCGTTAGCTTCTTACAAGTATGCTAGTTATGTGGAATCTGACTTTCCAGCTTATATAACGAAGAAGCATGATCCTACATATGAATGGTATTTCACTAGTGTAGAACCATTATACCTTATGTGTTTTTTGAGTGTATTTTCAGAGGCACTTATGTCATATTAATAAATATTTTTGACATGCAAACATAAGAAATGTTAAGTAACACTTTATTTACAAATTTTCTGGCTTGGAACTAACAAGCCATCTTCAGCATAGGAAAGGTTATACAAGGTAGAAGATAACAGTAGATTATTTAAAACTACATTAACAGCATGTACTTGTGACAACATTGAGATATGATTATGGTATTACAAAATAAAATAAATATAAGAAAAAAACTAGTGATGACTAAGAGAATGAGATAATGAGAATGGCAAATATATACATACAATTGTTCTGATTTAAGTTCAGACATTGTATTAAGGCTTCAGCACTGTCCTTAAACATTTGTATTTCAAGAAACAGTAATCTCAAGAGGAAATAATCAGGTTCTTGACTAGAAGATTTTATGTTGGATATCTACACCATGCTGTGCTAAGTCAGACTTCTCAGTTTATTATAAGCAATATAAGACTGATGCTCCTGTATTCTTTTCTCACAGAATGCCCAATTCCCTTCAAGGCTACAAAGTAAAACTGCCTGACTTTGTAATTCACTCTGGCTACTCCAGTTACAAAAATAAACTCCTCAAACAAACAGAAGGAACTCCAATGGGCCTTTTCATAAAAAGCATAAATAGTTTAAATCCTCAAATAAAATTCATCATGGAAGTTGAAAAAGAGGATAAACTGACCAATTTGACAGTTTGCGTTCACATTCTCCTTTTGGTGAATTTACTACTACCACATATTGTAAACCAATCTTCACTGGATGATACATAATACATAATTTAGCTCACCATCATCCTTCTCAAATGATAGGTTATAAAGAATCTACTAAACTCTGTGCTGTTGTTTGTTCCAATCCTCATCAGCTATAAGAAACAGTACAGAATTCCAAATCCATAAAACTTCAGGCATTTCTGAATCTGTTTCATGAATCTTAAAGAAATAAGTTAATACAGACATTCTTTCCAGTCAAAGAAATCTTGGCTACCTTCTTCCAAAGAAGTTGGCCTATTACCCTTCCAGGTGTTTACCAAGAGTTTCATGTGATTGTAATTGTTTTTATTTTGGATAAAAACCTGTCATTCTGTGGAAAAAATAATACAGGAGCATCTGTCTCACATCACTAATAATAAACCTGAAACGGCTTGCTTAGCACAGCATGGTGTAGATATAAAACAAAATCTTCTGGCCCATTTACTTCATTGTTATCACTTTAAAATACAAGCATTTATTTAAGAAAAGTGTTGAAGCATTAATTTGAAATATCTGTAAATAAAGTATTATTTAAAGTGATCAGATATCAAGGTTATAAAACACATAAACAGTATGACAACTGTTTATGTGTTTTATAACCTTGATATCTGATCACTTAGAATATAATATATACCACATCTGAATTTACATGTTTTGGGTTTCTGGTAAGGAAGTTTTTATACCTAATGTATTAGTATGTATACTCCTCAACACATTCCTCCTAGATATTTTATGTTGTTGTTCTATCACTGATTATTTCATTTAATAATTTTTTGAAATAATTATTCAAGATATCAGGAATATCATCAAGTTTTTATGTACCTCTTTAAATTTTGTTGTGACAACTGTTTCAGTTCTGCCTGATTAAGTCATCTGTTTAAATCCTTTTACTGATTATGTCATGGAATGGACACAATCAGTAAAAGGATTTAAACAGATGACTTAATCAGGGCAGAATTGAAACAGTTGTAACTTTCATGAAAAACTAATAGAGTATCCCTTGCCTATGATGATATACATACACTTTGATAATTAAATGCCTGAAGACCTGTTTAGTTAAAAAGAGAGGAAAATTGATTTTCTAAAAGATTATGAAAAGACTACATTTTTTTGTTTTTTTTACAAAATCTACAAAATGTTTCTCTCTCTCTCTCTATCAGAAATGTTTTTAAAGCAGCAGTCTTTTAGAAAATCAATTTTCCTCTCTTTTTAACTTAACAGGTCTCCAGGCATTTAATTATCAGAGTGTGTATATATCATCATATGCGAGGGATGCTATGTTAGTTCTACATGAAAGTTTTGATTATTTTTAACTTTGTATCGACAATCTTCCTCCGAATTAGTATGTTATTAGCCAAGACTGCAATACTATCAGATTTTATATTTTGCTCATGTAATATCTTCATTTTTAATATGATTCTGTCACTGACACCAACTGTTCACTCCTGTAATTTTTCTCAGAACTGTTATCTATGGTTTCCATAAGTAAGTGTTATGATATGGAGAACTATAGAATAAGCAAAATGATTCATCTTGTTTTAGGCACTGAAGATGGCAAATTAGATTCATAACTTAAAATTAAACACCGTATTCTATATCGCTACTTTAGTGTTGTGATTAATCTCTCTCTCTTATTCCATATAAATTTATTGAAGTGACTCACTACCATACCAGCTTTGTCAATATCTAATTTGCCATCTTCAGTGCCTAAGTAGCTGAATCATTTTACTTTTCTATAGTTCCACATTCCAGATAAAGCTGATGTTTTCAATATTCCTGCTTATGTTCACTGTCTTTGTATTGCTCATTTTCATAAATTTAAGGAATTCTGCAGAAATGCACCATATTTACTATGGGCATAACATCATCTGCATAAAGTAACAGGCTGAGATAACATCTCCGAATTTGATAACGTGAGGTGGAGTCAGTATGCATTTTTGTCCCACATCTGAGTTTATATCAAATCATCTTCCTGCACCTCCTTCAATTCTAACTGTTACCTTACAACTCAAATACAGGCTATGTATTACATGACATAATATTCCATTTACACTATATAATTATATCATTTTAAAAAGCTTCTCTGTTAGCACCTTGTCACATGCCTTTTTCAGATATCCAAAACTTAAAATATGATTCCTTGTTATTCTTGCGATTCCTCAACTATTTGCCTTATGGTGAAAATTTGACCTTGATCATTTCTACTGGGCTGAAACCCAACTCGCTCTTATCCAAATTTCCCTTCCTTTCAAGTATGCTCATAAATCTTACCCAGAACACTCAGTAGGAAAATTCCTCTATAATTCTCTCATTAAGTTTTATTTTCCTTTTTTTTTTTTTTTTTTTTTTTTTTAATAAATGAGATCTATAAGAGCTCTATCTCAATCAAATGGAATTTGTTCTAAATTATGCATTGCAGCCTAAATATCTCCATAGTGAAGCATTTTTGGTCAGATATCATCTTCACCAGCTGCTTTTCCACATTTCAGGTTTTTGATAGCTGTTTCTTCTAAAGTATTGATATATATACCTTATTCCATTTCTCTTGAATATTTTCTACCACCATTGTGTCACTTCTTGTTTCATTTAATAATCCTTCAAAGTAATTACTTCACACATTTAGAATATGTTCAGTTTTCATATCACCTTTATCATCTCCAATTGCTTTTACAGTAATCTTATTAAAATTTCATAAAATAATGGGTCAAGTCTTTTCTAATATTTGTAAGTTATCTGTAGAGGCAAATGAAGTTAATCTTTAATCCATGAACTTCAAAAATGACATGTTTTCCAAAACAATTCTTGAGCAATGTGAATTATACGAGGATTCCCAGATGTAACAGAAAACAGCAGCTGCTATGTTCTTGAAAATCCATGTATTTACTTTTAAAGGAATTCTTAACGATTCTCCCAAACCACATTCCTTTTCTCACTTCCAACTTTCTCTTTTCTTCAGTTCTTATTTTCTACTTAACATAGAAAATAGGAACTGAGTTTGTGCCATTCCCATTTTCATAAAACAAACTCTGTATTTTCAATCATGGAAGACAAGCTATGTTTATTAGTGGTCATTCCAAAAATAGTTATAGCAAATATCTTAACAATATGCATAAAAAAAATGCAATTTCATTAAATAACTATTAATTATCTGAATACTAGGTAAGCATATAAAGAAATTACTGAATATTACAAATTTCTAAATGTACTGCATTCATATGTCATTGTTTATAGAGGTGCTGGTATACTATCCCAAAAAGAAAACCCTGTTGTGTGTGTGTATTTGAAAATAAAAGAAAAGAAGTCATGCTATGAGAATAACACAAAAGTTATTCTATATTTGGAAGAAGGGATAAAGGAGCCAAGCTCATATTACATGTATTGCTTTGGCTGCAATAGTGATACTTCACATGACTCACATCCTACTCCAAATCTTGATAAGCATGAGTTAGCTGCTCTATGAGGAAGGGGCTGAAAAGTTCTGATAAACACCTAGAACAAAAATGATATTAAAGCAACTGATATAAACAAAAGAAAGAACATATCTTAAACCCTTTAACTCCCATGTTTCATCAATTTGTAATAATTTGTTCTTTTTCTTTTAGGATATATAAGACATGCCAGGGCTTTTTCAGAAATTCAAAGACACAGAGGTGCAGGCAGTCATAAGTTTTTCGTTCTGCAAGAAAAGTCAGCAATGAAGATTCACAAAACTGTGTATAGACTTTAGGGGGACTGTGCCCCAGCATATCCAACAGTTGCCAGATGGGTGGCCAAGTTTAAAACTGGGCATCCTGAGATAACAGCTATACTCAAGATCAAAAGCAGACTCATGCCATAGTTGAAGGTTGGATGTTATGCAACTCATTGCACTGAATATAGCTTGTAAATTATTTTCATTTTATTAGAATACTGATAGAACTTACCTGACGTAGATTTATTGTTTTCTGGTGGAAGAATATTAGATTGGGGAGAGCTGCCTAATTGTGGTGAGTGATGACCATTACTGATATTAGAAGAAAATGTAAAAGCCATAGGTGACAGAAGTGGAAGAGTGGAAGGCTGTGGATGATTTCCAGGCTATACAAAAATGAGAAAAATGTCTGATAAATAACTTGACAAATATGTTAAATTATTACACTAGTCCAAAGCTCAAAAAAAGAAAAACAATGAAAAGTAAAAAAAAAAAAAAAATTACTAATATTTTTTACTTCATAGTGTGATAATGTTTTTGGAATAGGAACAGCAAACTAAGTATACAAAGAAATAAGTAAAATGTACATGATCATTTTTAATGAAAGTTTTATTTAGCAATTATCTTTACATATCAATTATGAAAATGCACATTTCATTAGATAGACTAAGGTTATTTGCATAATGGAATTTGCTTAATGGAAGATATTCACTCTTCAGATTTTTCTATTAATGCAAGTGCTCTGTTATTTTATTCAGTCATCTCTTCCTCATATACATAAATGACATACTCCCACTGACCTAAAATCCTATTCACAGTTTTGTTGATGACAGCATTCTCCACACCATCTTGCAATGGGACAATAACAACCTAGACCCTCAGTGTTTCCAAAACAAGGTGTTGTCCTTTAAAAAAACAACAACAACCTAGTTCTGCTCCTGCCCCTGATTTTTTGAGACCACTCAAAAGTCAAGATCATATCCCTCTTCTCAGACTGACTCTTACTCTTTCCTTATATAATCCCATCATTTTACATCATCCTAAGGCTGCAGAAAACTTGGCATCTTTTTTTGCATAAAATACTACTCTTCATCTAACCAGTTACTCTGTACAAATCTCAAATCCACACAACCTTGGAATACTGCTCTTGCATTTAGGGTGGCACACCTAAATCTCTAAAAATTCTTGCTTAGAAGAGGTGTTTCGTTGGTAAACTCCTCTCTTCAGCCACTTTCTCAGGGTTTCCACATTGTATCTCTTCTACAGATATTTCCATAGGTGCCATTCAGTAATACTAGCCTATTATGCTTCCCACTCCATTTCTTTTAAACCTAAGGAAACATGAGCAACAGTTGCTCAACATCATTTTACAGTTGAATTACTGACTCACCCAAATCAGCTACTTGCAATCATCTTCATTCCATCTAACTCAGCTCTGTGTCACAGATTCTCCATGAAGTATTTTCTCAAGACTACAACCTCCAGTTCTTTAAGAGGAATATCAACCAATTACTTTGCAATTGATCTCAGTCTACAAATGTTTATTTGCTATAGGTCTTGCAGCCTATGATCTCATTTTACAATTGTATTCAAGCTATCCAAAGCCATAAATAAAAGCAGCAATTTATTTGTTTCTGATACTAAAGAAGTACATTCATCAACATGAAAAATAAATTGCTAATATTGCTGTGTCAATATTAGCAATTTATCAAAATATAAGATTACCTTAATTAAGTATGAGCTGAACCTTGAAACTGTTTACACAAAATCTCAGTTATTGTACAAAAAATTATAAATAACCATAATATAATTTTTAACGTTCGGATTTCACATCATTTGAGTGATTCTTTATTCCAATAAAAATTTTTAATACTACATTTTGTACTCCAGACCAATAAATTTCCCACTACAATTCACATGTTGTAAGGCAGCGCTTCCCAAACTGTGGGCCACATCCCCCTTGGGGGGCCATGAAATAATGAAAACAAATTTAAAATGTTTTAAGACTAAGTAGATTTTTTTTTTATTTTAAAAGAAACGTATTTAGCTTTTATTATTTATTATTTCTTATATTTTAATGGAAAAATTCACACATTGGTGTTGGTTCACAAACTTTGCTTCCTGCGTATTTCGGCGTTTAATGAATATTAGTAAATATTGCTTATTCATGTTTCATTTCAAAGCAGTGGTTAATTGTATTTACTTAGAATGCTCTCCAGGGAAGCTCCAAATCTTCCTGTCCCTTTCATCATGCGTTCATAATCAGGGACTGTTGATATTGACTTTATATACATATCAAAACTCGTTTTATATTATCACTGTCATCCGAGCTAGTTTTCTGTTACCAATAAAAGTTTCACATATACTTCACACATGAAAAAAGCTTAAACAAGTTGATGTGGGGAGATAGTAACTCGCTTGCAGTGGTAAACAACATGCCCTCCCTAACAGCCACTATACTGCAGAGGTAATAAAAACAAGTACTTTTATTATGCCAGTGAATAAGGTATGAGGAGTCTGTGTAATATATTTCACAACAAATAGTGCAATTAGAGACAACTGGGATAAAAATACACTAATTAATGAATCACATGTCCCCTTATACAGAAACTATGCTGTATAGACTGAAACAAAACCATATGTTACATGGGCAAACACAGTATCTAACTAAAAACTATTGTTATTAATTAGATGTGTGTGAGTTCGATTTCCCAAGGCAGCAATAAAATTCAACCAGACGTGTTAAAATTCGTAAAAGTGTTAAAACTAAGTAATATATATATATAATGAATGTTATGGCAGTTTCACATATGGAATTCGGTTGAAGAGAGTTTGCATTTCAACTCAATTGTCAGCTATGCTTTTATCTTTCGGTTGCGCGATCTTTTGTTAATACCGCACCAATCATATGCACATTTTAATAACCTGCCTTTGCTGTCTGTTTTGCGTTAGGCTTAATTACCTTAAAAGGAGAAAAGTCACAAAAGAGAAAAATGTTCCTGGTCCAGGGATTCCCTTATTCAGGTAATATTCACTAATTTCATGTTATCAGTCTGTGGTGTGCCAGTATCGGTAAGTGGTGATATTATTTGATCTATTCTACGTTAAAAAATAAAAAAAAATTCCCGCGAACAATCAAAAGAAGCAGAAAGACAAAAAAAAAAAAAAAAAAAGACAGTATTTCATATTTTACCAGAAAACAGCCTGCGTCTTCAGAACCAAACGGTAAGAGGCAAAAAATGTAATATATGCATTTGATTTTTGCAATATTCGCTGTGTATGTTTTGTATTGAATATAAATACAATAAATATAATAATAATATATCTCTATTACGATTTTTTTTCGAGGGGGTGGGTGAAATATTTTAATTTTTGCAAAGAGGGCCCTAACATCCAGAAGTTTGGGAAGCACTGTTGTAAGGCAATGTCACAGAATATTGTCATGATACATAACTGTAACCTTTTAGGATCTCTCCAATAATTACAATTACACAGTTGTATTTTTCACATATGAAAAATACAACCCAGTCAACTGAATAACTATAGACTTTTAAACTCTTCTTTAATATTAGAATAAGATTACACCGTTTTTTTTTTTTTTTTTTTTTTTATGGACCAATGAATTTAATGATAAATTATGCCTATAAGTTTCACCAACTGGGCTGTTTGTCTATTTCAGGGCATAACAAAACAGTAAAGACAACTCGAAATCGCTAGTACATAGAATAAACGCATAACATATAATAAATTATATGCACACTCTGTACTTTGCAGCGAAATTAAATTCTGGCAAGCATAGTGATCTTATTACAGTTTTCCATATGTCAGGCAGGATCATTCCTTCATTTCTGTTTAGGCTGCTTTCAGAATGGAGAACCATTGTGGCTTCTTAGAAATTGCAACACCAGAAATCTATTTCTAGATAAGGCATGAAACTTTTTGCACTTCAATACATATTGAAGTGCATGGCTAATCCGGAACTATCTATTCTGCTGTTTTTAACATCCCTGATGTTTTCCTTTTATCTTATTTCAAGACTTCTTGATGTCTGACCAACGTAGTTTAACCCACAAGAGCAAGGGATGTTGTTTACTCCAGCATATTTGAAGAAGGCATTGCTGTTGGTGACCTTAATATGTTTCAGATTGCCTTGAAAGTTACTCTAATTTCAAAAGGTTTGAAGAGTGTTGCAATCTTTTTTGACACTGTTCCTGGACAAGGGATGGCAAATGAGGATTTATATTGAGTCTTGGCAGATTGTTGTTGTGTGGGATTGCTATGAAGTATCTTTTTAATTAAATTTCTTGGATATCAGGATGTTGGTGAATAAAGATACCATGTCCAGGCTGGCAAGAATATCTGTTTCGAAAATAGACATGTTTTTCAATTTAGCAATGAAGTGCTTTGAATTCTTTATGTAAGTATCAGAGTTTCGAATATGATCCTTTAAGAGACAGGCAAGATGTTTAGACAATAGGTAGGTTGGAGAATTTCTTCCATCCACTATGGGACATAGAGGGACTCCACTTTTGTGAACTTTAGGAGAACCGTATAATAGCAGTGTCACTGGGTGCAACGACTTCAATCTCCATTGTAGATCTGTAGACCAACTGTTCATATTTCGTAATAAATTATTTGTGCCCTCATGGTTTTTCCATGTAGGGTCTGAATCTAATATCCGATAAGTTGATGTATCTGAGAGTAACTCTGTGATCTTAGCTGTGTAGTCTTTGGTGTTAAGGACAACCGTCGAGTTTCCTTTGTCTGCCTTTAAAATGATGATTTGTTTGTCCTTCAAGTTGGAGAGAGCTCTTTTCTGAAGGTGTTATATTTTGGTTTAGTGGTCTTGACGACGAATGGATAACAGCACTCTTTAATCTAAGATCATTGGCTATTGTTTCAGACAAAGACGAGAGTGCTGTCTCTATGTTGCAAATAATATCAACCTTTAGAATATGGTTAGGTGTGATAGCAAAATTAAATCATTTTTTAAGTATGCTGACTTCCGGTTGTGTTAAGGAATGATCAGAGAGGTTAATGATTAATTTGTCCTCAGGCAGGCTGGGATTAGAGTTATGACTTCTTTCATGTAATGTATTAAATTTTTTAATTTCACTTTTTTTGCTGATAAGAAAAGCCTTGTTGAAACTGTTATGTACCATGTTATCTAGAAGTGTCCATAAGTCTGTTTCTATGTTGTTCGAAATGTCTTCATAAAGTCAGAAGCCTGTTAGATCTATTTTGCTAAGTTCGTATCTGATATTTTGTATTCTATCACATAATAGCGTCAGGGACATTGAAATATATTCATTTAGTCTTTCTTTAGTCAAAAAAGGATTTAAATTTGCTATCGCACCTAACCATATTCCAAAGGTTGATATTTGCAACATATAGACAGTACTCTCGTCTTTGTCTGAAACAATAGCCAATGCTCTTAGATTAAAGAGCGCTGTTATCCTTTCGTCGTCAAGACCACAAACCAAAATATAACACCTTCAGAAAAGAGAGCTCTCTTCAACTTGAAGGACAAACAAATCATTTTAAAGGCAGAAAGGAAACTCGATGGTTATCCTTAACACCAAAGACTACACAGCTAAGATTACAGAGTTACTCTCAGATACATCAACCTGTCGGATATTAGATTCAGACCCTACATGGAAAAACCACGAGGTCACAATAATTTATTATAAAATATGAACAGTTGGTCTACAGATCTACAACGGAGATTGAAGTCGTTGCACCCAGTGACACCGCGATTATACAGTTCTCCTAAAGTTCACAAAAGTTGAGTCCCTCTACGTCCCATAGTGGATGGAAGAAATTCTCCAACCTACCTATTGTCTACACATCTTACCCGTCTCCTAAAGGATCATATTCAAAACTCTGATACATACATAAAGAATTCAAAGCACCTCATTGCTAAATTGAAAAACATGTCTATTTTTGAAACAGATATTCTTGCTAGCCTAGACGAGGTATCTTTATTCACCAACATCCTGGTAGAGGTTAAACATTTTACACAATCTGTATCCTCAAGATACTGCTAACCTCTTCAGTCATTGCCTCAAATCTAACTTCTTTAAATGGAATGACACTATATACGAACAGCTAATTGGCTTGGCTATGGGCAGTCCCATATCTCCTACGTGCACAGATCTATTCAAGAGAAACTAGAAAATGACATCCTTTCCCAATTAGACCCTAAGCCATTAGTATAGTGGAGGTATGTTGATAATATTTTTATAATTTGGTGAAACAGTAAAACAGCGCTTTTTGACTTTCTAAAAAAGATTAATTCTTTCCATCAGAAAATCAAATTCACCTTGGAACTGGAGAAGGATAGACAACTACCATTTTTAGATACCCTAATCAAAAAATGGACATATGGGCATATCAACCTTAAAGTCTATTGTAAACCAACCTATACTGGACGTTATTTTCACTTCTCGTCTACTCACCACATTTCTCAAAATCTTAGCATCATACACATGCTCAAAAATAGAGCCACCAGCATAATATCAGAAGAAAAAGACCTCCAGGATGAATTAACTCATATCACAGACTCTGGCAAACAATGGCTATCCAAGAAATTTAATTAAAAAGATACTTCATAGCAAACCCACACAACAACAATCTGCCAAGACTCGATATAAATCCTCAATTGCCATCCCTTACGCAGGAACAGTGTCAAAAAAGATTGCAACACTCTTCAAACCTTTTGAAATTAGAGTATCAAGACAATCCAAAAAATATTAAGGTCACCAAAAGACAGCAATGCCTTCTTCAAATACGCTGGAGTATACAACATCCCTTGCTCTTGTGGGTTTAACTACATAGACATCAAAAAGTCTTGAAATAAGAAAAAAGGAACATGTCAGGAATGTTAAAAACAACAGAATATATAGTTCTGGATTAGCCATGAACTTCAACACAAGCAGCACCATTGAATGGGACAAAAGTTCCATACTTTATCTAGAAGATTTCCAGTGTTGCTATTTCAAAGAAGCCATAGTGGTTCTCCATTCTGAAAGCAGCCTAAACAGAAATCAAGGAATGATCCTGCCTGACATATGGAAAACCCTAATAAGATCACTAAGCTTGCCAGAATTTAATTTTGTTGCAAACTACAGAGCGTGAACACACAATACCTAATGAAACATACACTCCATGCATGATGGTACGTGTCTTTTTAATTTATGTTATATTTTATACATTCGTTCTATGTACTAGGGACTTTGAGTTGTCTTTACCATTTTGTATGCCCTGAAGAAGCCAAACAGTCCAGTTAGTAGTGAAATTTATTGACATAATTTATCATTAAATTCATTGGTCCATGAAGAAACCCAGTGTAATCTTATTCTAAAATTAAGTTAGTGGCCAAAATAATATACTCACAATGAACAGAGTCTTCTTTAATAATTACAATTACACAATGACCAACAGTTCGCTTATGAAAAATGCAACTCTGATGTAGGATTGCATGTTTATGGTGCACCTAAAACCTCCCTAAAAATTCTTGATGTGTCCAGAGGAGAGCAAGTCAGATGACTCCTTTCCCAATGACTCACTTTAACCATTAATCACAGTACTGTTTCAGTTTCATGCCTTTCTACAGATACTTCTATGGACGACTGCTCCAATGAACTCGCATCCAACATTCTCCTTGCTTTCTGTTAGGCCTTATTAAAACATATTAGTGTCAGTATTGTCCAACAGTGAAATTATTTCCCTTTTACTTCTACCCCCCCCCCCCCACCTCTGGAAAAGCCATGAAGTATTTCCCAAAGGCTACGACATCCAAAACTCATCAAGAAAGAAAAAAAAAGTCAATAGATTTATTGGATTTATATGTAACAGATCTATTTCTATTTATGTCTATTCTTTTCTCCTTCAACATGCCAATCATATACATCTTATAAATATAGAATTTCTCTAATTATTGGTTACTTACTATATACTGAAACCAAGATTTTTTTTTTCTCTACACAGCACTGATTTTGTCCATGCCTGACACAAACATGTTAATATTCAATGGCAATTTTCAATGCTTCACACATTGATGCTTTTACAGCACATATGCATGAGATTATATAACAAAATTAATATTATACTATAGTCCTCCCCATGCACTAGCACCATGTCACACATTAGTTATGTGAGGTGTTAGGTGGTTTGCATGTCCTAATGACCCAGAGCACATTGATAATGGCAGGAGCTTAAGCTCCTGCCATTATCACTTTTTGATACATAGACAACAGAGTGGTCTATGCATCAACAAGCTCTTACAGTGATACCGAGTTGTACAGCAAAGTAGACATTTTGATAAATGAAGGCAATCACGCTCAATTAGTGGTTATGAGGGAAATTCAATGTCACAGTAGGCAAGAGTCATCAATTAGATGGTATAGCTTCTGATTTCAAAATCCCAAGGGGACAACATTTGCACTAAATAAATACTTGAAAGTGACAATTTCCTTCTTCAAGAGGGATACAAAAAGAGCATGGACATGGTGTTTGTCCGGATAATACAACAGCTTAATAATAATAATTATTATTAGAGACCTCCAGGGAGTCAGGAACTTATTAAGGTAGGCCATACTAATTAACATAACAAAGCTCTATATATTGCTGTAATCAACTAATAACTTTTGCTTAAATAGCTTGAATTAGTTTGGAAAATGCTAAAAATATCAAACTAACTGAAAAAATTCAGTTAGTTTGATATTTTACCATGTACACTAATATTAACTAAAATAAATATAACACTTCCAATATTTTGTCAGAGTCAAATTGCCATCGCCAGGAAAAAAATATATTAGATACATGCATGAAGGCACTACATTAAGTAATGAAGATGAAGCATGTCAACTGAGAGTAGGCCTAAAGTCCTAAATAAATGCCCCCCTTGTGGACTAAATTCTGCATCCTTGGCTGTTGGGCTGAAGGACAGAGGATGAGTTTCCCAAATTAGGGACAGTGTCATGCAACCAAATTTGTCAAGGTTAGGATAGAAGGCAGAAGATTTGTCCTACCTGTTTGGCCATAGTAGGATACTTTACAACTACAAGGGACCTGATTAACACCTGGCAGGTTCAGGACTGTGGTTGATTTTTGGTGGAAGCTGGTATGTAATTAAAGTGTCTAGTAAAAGGAGACTGTTACAGTTTTCTTTTTCTAATGTGAACTGGAACCTGGGATGTTGATTGTTTATTTGTGTTAAAAATATGCTGAGAGCATGCAGCCAAACAGAGTATACATTATCAACAAAGCCTACCCAAACAGCATGGAGGCAGAGTATAAAGCTTTCTCTTCCGATATATATATTTTTTTGGGGGGGGGGGGGAGTGGAGAGGCCATGCCTGTCCTCTTTATTTATTTGTAGAATTTTCCTTGACAAAGAAAATAGATTTCAATAGTGAACTTAAACAAGCCAGAAATATCAGGAGAAACTTCAGTCTGAATAAGATCTAAAGTGTCTTTAAGTGGAACAATGGTGAATAGAGAGGAGACATTGACTGCCTATAATGTCAATGTGTTGGAGAGTGAGGCATTCTATACTGGCTTTAAAGTGGACTGAGTTTTTTGCAGAAAGTAACACCATGTTCCAACATAAAAATGTGCACAAATTCACATGGAGAGAAGAGGCAAGAAATAAGAAAGTCTCATTGACTATGTTATTATTGATAGTGATGTCCTCTCCCTGGTGCAGGACACCAGAGTGTACAGAGGATTTGAAATTGGAAGTGATCATCATTTAGTCTTGAGCAGAATAAAATTGAATTTCATATTGAAAAGAAGAACATGTAAGAAAGTTTTAGAGTGAATAAAAGTTGAGCAGTGCTCAGATGTGAACTGTAGACTAAAATACACAAACATTATTCAAGAAAAATAAAAGAGTTTGAGTACAGGAATCAAACCTTGGAGATTCGGTGGCAAATCCTGAAGAAAACATTGATTGATTCAGCCAGAGAGGCATGTGGTGAGGTTGTTTGCAAGGATAGAAAAATCAGAACTCCATGGTGGACTTAGGAAGTTAAAAAGGCAGTGAAGGTAAAGAAGAAAGCATATCAAAACTTCCTGGCAAATAAATCAGCTCGTGCTCTTAGAAAATACAGAGACAAATGTAAGAAAGCTAAACGCTGTGTTAAAACTAGCTAAATAAAAGTCATGGGAAGACTTTGGTAAGAACATAGAAAATAAATATCAAGAAGGTGGCAACATAATCTGGAGGTTCTTGAAGAAGCTCAGAAATGGAGGAAAGAGTGCTGTAAAAAGAATTAGAGATGATAAAGGTGACAATGAAAACTGGAGAAAAAGATATCCTTGAAGTATGGAGTAATTACTTTGAAAAATTGATAAAGGAAACAAGCAGTGTGATGACAGCACAGTAGTAAAAAAACACTCAACGGGCATGCAATCAAGAATATATATATATATATATATATATATATATATATATCCATACTTGAAGTAGAAAAAGCCATCAAAAGCCTGAAATGTGGAAAGGCAGTGGGAGTAGATGATATTCAACCAGAAATGTTCAAGTATGGAGGTATAAGTTATACAGTAGTTGCACTGCATAGTTCAGAAGGCCTGGACAGAAGGACAAATTCCAGATGATTGGAGTAGAGCTCTCATAGTACTCATATATAAAAAGGGAAATAAAACTGAATGTGAGAATTACAGAGGTATTTCTCTACTGAGTGTTCCTGGTAAGATTTATGCCATACATGAAAAATGGTTGAGAAGGATTGTGGAAGAGAAGCTTGATGAAGAATAAGCTGGATTCAGGTCAAATAGAGGCTGTCAGGAGCAGAATTTCACTTTACAACAAACAGTTGAGAAATCATGGGAATATAACAAAGATCTGTATTTAAGTTTTGTAGATCTGACAAAGACATATGACAAGGTGCCAAGAGAAAAGCTATTCAAAACACTACAGTTGTATGGTGTCAATGGGGCATTATGTCAAGCAATACCTAGTCTTTATTTGAGTTCTAAACTAGCAGCTAGAATTGAAGGAAGTACAAGTAGATGGTTTAATGTTAAATCTGGCGTCAGACAAGGATGTATATTATTCCCCTCTGTTATTCATTATCTATATGGATAATGAAGGAAAATTGTATTAAACCTGATATCAAATTGGAAATGTTAATCTCAGCTCTTTATTATATGCAGATGATGTTATACTTCTAAATAAATCCGCTACCAGTCTGCAAGATTCCCTGACTAAATTCAATAATTGTTGTAATAGATTTGGTATGAACGCGCCAGCAATAACAAGACAAAGACAATGAAAATAGGCAGAAGAATTGAAAACATCAACTTCACTGTGAATGGAGAACTTATAGAACAAGTAAAACATTTCAGCTACCTAGGCATGATTTTTAGTGTAGATGGTAAATTAAATATGAAAATAGACAACAGAATCAACAAAACTGATCTGGTAGGAAGTCAACTGAATAAATTCATATGGAATAAGAGAGAAATTGGTCAAAACACTAAATTAGCTGTATACAAGACAGTGTTCAAACCAATTTTAACTTATGGATCTGAGAGCTGGGTGAGAAGTAAAACACTTGACCAAAGACAAGAGACCACAGATATGAGAGTCCTGAGAAAGATTAGGAGGGCATGAACAAAGGAAGAACTTGATATTGTCAGCATCCAGTAATGCGTATGCAGAGCTAATCTCAGGTGGTATGGGTCACTTAAACAGAATGGGTAAGGAAAGATTAGCAAAACACGTGTTCTCTGCCAGGTTGGCAAGAAAAAGAACCAGAGGAAGACCAAGATAGAACTGGATTGATACATACAAAAGTGCCTTAGAAGATAGAAATATAAGATCTGATAATGTTGGAGTTTTGACAGGTAACAGACTGATTTGGAGGAAAATTGTAGAAAGGAAGTTAGTAATGATGTAAATATTTCATGTAGTACTATCATAACCTGTGCATCCCTTGAGGATATATGCCAGGAAGTTGATGACGATGAGTTCTTTGCATGTGAAGGAGAGGTGTTACTATATTGTGAGATCACTTTGGTTAAATGTTTGGCAAATTTGTGTGTAGGTGAATCAATGGCATATACAATATGACCCATTCTGTTTATGAATTTTAGGCAGTACATATATATGGTGGAGGGGGTCTAAAATTATATGGTTTTAGATTATAGAAACTTCAAAAGGTCAGCAGGTGATCTTTTTAAAAAGTCTGAGAATTGATCTGATCTGTGTATTAGTATAGTCATAGTCTAAGGGTGAGCGATCTAAGTAAAGAAGAAAGCTTTAATGTGTAATCATAGTAATTTAGAACTACTGTAGCATTCCCCTTATCAGATTTAGTAATTACAATTATCCTTTTTGATTTGCAATAGTGCTTCATATTGTTTATAGGAGAGGTTCATTTTTGGAGGTTTTGCTTGAATTAGTACATTAGTACAATAATATCCACTCTGATATTGTTGGCAATATGGATAGGAAGGCTGAGAATCCCACGTTCAATCTGAATCATAATTTTTTCAGTAGGAATGTTTATAGGTGCAAGAGCGTAGCTGTGATGAAGAGATAGTGCACTAATGGCTTCCAGTTTGAAAGTGAAAGAGGACAAGTTTACAGTGCATACACTCTCTCTCTCTCGTGCACACACACACACACACACACACACACACACACACACACACACACACACACACACACACACACACACACACACACACACATTATGATCAGTTTTGATGTCTCTCTCTATTCACCCATGTCCCACTTAAAGACACTTTATTCAAACTGAATTTCCTCCTAATACAAGGGTGGTCTGAAAAGTTCTTGGCCTAATAATGAAAAAACGAATTTATAACTTCAAAATTATTTTTATTTTTCAACATAATCTCCCTTAAGACTAATACATTTATTCCAGCGATGCTCCAGCACCATTATCCTATCCCTGCAGTGGTTCTCAGTAAGAACTGCAAAATATCCTCTAGAGCTGCAATCACCTCTTGATTCGAAGAAAAATGCTCACCAGCGAGGAAGAGTTTTAGTTTTGGGAAAAGACAGAAGTCAGAAGGAGCCAAATCTGGGGAATAGGGTGGATGTTCCAACAATTCATAGTGCAGATCCCTTAATTTTCCCATTGCCAAAACGCCTTTGTGGGCAGGTGTGCATTGTCCTGATGAAAGATGATTTTTTCTTCTGCAAACTGGGTCTTTTCTCACGAATTTTTTCGTCTAGTCTGGTTAAAAGATCGGAATAATATTCCACAGTTATTGTTTTACTCTTTCCAAGATAATTAATAAATTATCTTTTGACTGCTGTTTGGATTCTGGTGTGTAATGGTGAATCTAAGTCTCGTCCATAGTAATAAATTGATGCACAAAATCAGTTTTATTCTTGTTAAAACTCTCCAAGCACTGTTCAGAGATTTTCATGCGAGTGCATTTTTGATCTGCTGTGAACAAGCGTGGCATCCATCTTGCACAAAACTTTTTCATTTGCAATTCTTCATGCAAAATATATCCTACACTGTCTTTTGAAATGCCTATAGTCTCAGCAATTTCATGCACTTTGATTTTCCGGCCATCCAATACCATATCGTGCACTTGATTAATGATTTCTGGTGTTATTACACTTTTTGGATATCCTTCACGTGGATCATCTTCAAGGCTGGTATGGCCGCTTTTGGCAGCACATTTCTTAATTGTCGAAAATGAAGGAGAAGAGTGCCCATAAACTTTTATGAACTTTGAATGAATTTCTTTTGGCGTTAAACCTTCTTTTAGAAAGAATTTTATAATGGCAAGATACTCAATTTTATCCATTTCAAGAGATACAGACAACACTTTTGCTTCAGACAGCTATAAAAAAAACTACTTGATAGAATGACTTGCAATTTCAGATTGATGCTTATGACAGATGTACCAACTTAGAAGGGAAAAAAAAAAAAATCACTATGAAACTCTGGCTATTTCATTTGGTAAGAAAAATTCTACAAACAAATAGAGAGGACAGCTATGGGTTCGGCTTCCCTCCCCCACTACCCCAGCTCATTTCTTTATGGAAACATTTAAAGAGAAAGCTCTGAACTCTTCTCCATATAGATTTGCTGTTTGGCCTATGCTTTGTTGAGAATGTTCTCTATTTGGCTGCATGCTCTCAACATTTTTAATATACAAAATAAACAATCAACACACCAGGATCCAGTTCACATTAGAAATAGAAAATTATAACAGCCTCCCCTTCCTTGACATTTTAATTACATGCCAGCCTCATGAATCTGTGGCATTCTCTGTTTATAGAAAACCCACTCACCCATACAATGGTAGATATAGTATGGAATTATTAAAAGTGTGCAACAGGACTGAATTAATTAGTTCAGATAAAAGTGTCCTCCCACTGAACTTTACCACCTTCACGAAACCATCTTTGCCAATGGCTACAATTCTTACCATATCCAAAAAATATTAAAATCCCAAACCTACACACACCCTACCCTCTCCAGAACAGTGACTACACCAAGCTATCACTATTTCATATATCCAAGGCACATTTGAAAAACTAAGAAAAATCTTTAAAAAAATACACTTATAGATCACATAAAAAAATCAGCATCCCTTACTTGTTCTACCAAAGATCAACCACAGTCCCTGCACCTGCCAGGTGTTAATCAGGTCCCTTGTAGTTGTAAACTATCCTACTATGGCCAAACAGGCAGGACATCCAACATTAAATTGCCAAACTTAAGGACTATATCAGTTTCCATCACTACAGCCACTTGGGTCTTGCTAACCATGCTTTGGATACCTGCCATAGAATATGCTAGAAGGAACCACTTTACTTTATCATAGCAAATAATATTAATATGAAAGACTTTTCCTTGAATCTGTTTCTACATTAAGAAACTACCCTAACCTCAACAAACTTGTGAAATTTTCATCCTCCATACTTCAGTCTAAAAATATAGCCCACTGGGGGCACTATTTAGGACTACTCTCAGCTGACATGCTTCACCATTACTTAGTGTAATGCCTGCATGCATGTATCTTATTATATTTTGTTCCCCCTGATGATGGCAATTTCACTTGGCCAAAATACAGGAAGTATTAATTAAATTCATTTTAGTTAATATTAGTGTATGTTGTAATTTCCTTAAAAAAATACAATTATGAATAACCAACATATAAAGTTTACCACCACCAGACATACCAAACTATTGTAATTCAACATTTTCTGTAAATTCAATATTTACAGGAAAAGTCAAGCAGCTGTTTGCACATGAAGAGAGAGATGGGTTACTTTTCAATCAATAGAAGTGTTAAACAGGGTAACCTGAGGGAAACTTCCTCAGAGTTTTTTTGCAACTACACCTGTGCATCTGTTCAAAGAGTTTAGTTCCTTTCCTAATGGAAAAAACAGTTTCTTTTTAAATCCTCCAGAAGAGTTTCTGGCACCTGTTAAAATCATTTACCTAATAAGCAACCATATTTTAGTTTCTAGTTCAACATTTAACAAAATACTGTAATTAATATTAACAAGTACTTCTAACAGTACCATTCACAACAAAAATACATGCTAAACCATTGGGACATTTGGGACTTCCCCAAAGTCCCCCATTCATTCTTATCTTGAGCCTTTCTATGTCAATGAATTTCTGCCATCTCACCATCTTTTTTAGCATTTCTGTAGGTCTCTTTCCATCTCTAGAATACCATTCTGATATCAACTTTGTCCTTTTTTGACTGTTCATTGCCATTTGGATCTTTTAATGGTTGTTATAATGACTCTTAACCTAGTCTGAGCTCTGATTCAAGTATTTCACTTTCTATCTAGAAGAATAATACCAAGTAATAATCTTTCCATTTTTCTCTGGGTAATCCTCAACTTGTTGGTCAATTTTTTAGTGAAAGTCTATATTCCACTTCCATATGTCATGACTGGACGTATACAACTGTCAAATTTTTTCTTTTGAGACAGATTGGGATGTTTCCTTTGAGCTTCATGGTATTTTCCAAAAGGTCATCCTACTAAGTTGAATTTTATATATAATTTCTTCTTTACAGTAATACTATACTGTGATGTTCTGTCCTAGGTAAACATAGGAGGTTACTATATCAATTTCCTGATGTTCCATTTGTACTGGCTTTTTGGTAATGTATTTATTATACATTATTTTTGTTTTTTCCTTGTTTATATTTAATTCAGTGATCATTTGTTGAAGTTATTCTGCAGTTTCCTAAAAGGACAATGCCATCAGGAAATCATAGGTGATTTAGTTCTTTCCGATTTATTTACCATAATTTCTCTAATTTTACAATCCAGGTTTTTAAAAATTTCTTCTAGGGCTGCTGTAAATAATTTACGTGAAATGACATCTCCCTGCCTAACTCTCATTTCTTTATAGGAAATTTCATATCTGTTCCTGATTTTAAAGACAGTTGAATTTTTATATGTATGACTAAGTATATCAATGTAAGTTTTAAAAAGGTCCATGTTTCAATTCCATATGTCATGACCAGAAATATACAACTGTCAAATATTTTTATATATAACCAGCTATATATGTAAACAAATTAGCTGACTATTACTATAACAAACACCATCATTCTACTGAATTCATTCATTCATTCTACTGAAAAGTCCCAACTGAATACTATTCTAAAAGAAATTCACTACAGCAAATTATCCAGTGTAATACTCTATTGTGGTCCCCATGAGTTCTCTGTTGGATGAATGAAATGTATATTTTATGACAATCTTTTAAAACACGATAAAATGCTACTGAAAATTAACTTACCAGAACTACAGGAACGGAAGCACTGGTGTCACTAGCTTGCAAAGGTTGCCTGAGTCCTGAAGGCTGTTGTGCAAGCGAATAGGATGAAATTTGTTCAAACATGGCAGGTGTTAACATTAGATGATCATCACTCAATGGGCTTTTACATTTTTGTTGACTAGTTTTAGCATCATTGATGATGGCAGTGACTAACTCCAAACCACGTTTTTTAGTATCTGTCCCAGTTTTGGGAAGCAAATTTAATCTCTCTTTTAAATCCTGCTCCAAACTTTGTACAGATGGCAGGTCAGATGTCAAAAGAGAAGAGTTTTCTGATGACTGGTTCACAGAAGAAAGACCCATGCCTGCAGTACATGTTGCTGATCGTGTTCTAGGAACTGAATCATATATACCTTCATTCCTTTGTAATTTCTCAATATGTTCTACAGTATGTGCTGGATTAGAGAGAAGTCTCTGTAATATGGTTCCTGCATCACTGTTGGTATGAGTTTTTGACACAGATGAATCTGTAGTAGATGACCTAATATGAAAAGTAGAATCACACTGATTACTACTTTGAGATGATCCAACTGGCAGATGGCACTGATTGTCTCCAGCATGAGCAAACAGTGTATCCACAGTAACTGAAAGTCCTGAGGAAGTCTGGACCACATCACCAGCTCTCACAGGAGTCGGGCGGATTATATCACCAGTCTTGCGATCACATTTAATCACAGGCTTTGTTTTTGCATCTGACTTTGTACCCAGCCTCTGAAACAGGAATGAATTAATAAGTAAAGAACTAATAATTATAATCTCAAATAAACAAACATCTTGGCATTCTCAGTTCTTCTTGTCACTATTAATACACTGGTGTCCAAAACCCAAGGACAAACACTATTTTGGAAATTACAACTGCAAATTTAGACGAATCAAGTTCTGGCAATTTGTACAACTGACGACTTAGAGTAGAAAGCGGGTACACATTCAAATTTTCAAATAGTGCAGAAAGAGGTCACGTGGTAACACTCAGCAGGATAAAAGGCAAAAGGCTGAGCTAAGCAAATTGTGTTTGAAGGAAGTTCTTTTCATGAAGGAATAAACTTGCAAATTTGGATGTCTTGTAATGTTTTAAAGACATCATCTAGATGTCTTTAAGACATTACAAGACATTTTTATCACATGAGGAAGAATTAGTGGAAAGCTTGAAGAAGGCTGCACAATCACTGTATTGCCAGAGTTTGGAATCTCATATAGCACTGTATCCAGGCTCTGGGCAGCATTTCAAACCAATAGAACATGTTCCAGACATTTCGTAAGAGATCGCTTTCACTCTACCACAGAGCACGAAGACAGATTTTTGGTTAGAACAGTAAAACATAACTGACACACTACGGCAAGTCAGCCTGCAAGTTGGCTCCATTCAAGCAGAGGTATGCATATATCTTGACAAACTGTAGCAAGACGTCTGTGACAAGTAGGTCTATATGCCTGAAGGCCTACAGCCTGCATCCCTTTATCCACACCTCTTCATAGAGCACGTTTTCAGTGTGGAGGTGTATCCATAAAAACTAGATAAGACATCAATGGGCTAATGTATTCTTTACAGACGAGTCATTTTAGTCTTTCCTCTGATTCTAGATGACACTTGATCTGGCATCAAAGTGGTACTGCTTACCTTTGTGAGAATATTTTGAAAGGGATAGATATAGTAGAGGAATTATGCTTAATAGACCCACTGAACTGCAAGTGCTGGAAAAAGGGACTATGAATGGTGAACAATATTGCAACGAAGTTCTTCAATGTTATGTTTGATTATTCCATGGTGCTGTAGGCAAAGAATTCACTTTTATAGATGACAATGTCACCCCACACTGTACTCAAGCAGTGGAGATACTTCTAGAGACAGAGGATATTAATCGAATTGAGTGGCCAGCACACTCCACAAATCTCAACCCCATAGAACATGTTTGGGACGCAATAGGGAGATGCATTGCTACTCGAAATTTCCCTCCAGAAAACAAACAAGGCTTTATCCTTGCTCTGAAGGAGTGGGCCAGTTTGTCTCAAGAACTCCTTGAATCACTTGGTATTCCATACTGAAATGTCTCTCCTCATAATTTTTCTGTAAGCACTGTACATTAATTCCTTAACTATGTTCTTAGGAAAATGATAACTTTTACCAAAAAAAAGTATTACAATTTAATCTGTATGAAATTTATAACATTGTTTATGTAATATAATTTATTAGTATGGTAGCAATAAATTTATACCCACATTTAGCTGTAGTCATGAAAATTTTTTCATATATAGGTAAAAATGTAGTTCGTCCTTTGCATTTGGACACCAGTGCATAAGTTTATAACATGATTATGGCAGTATTAATCAAAACAACATACAGGAAAAAATTTATCAACATTCAAGGTCATCCAACATTTTGGCTGTAGAGAAGGCCTGCTGTTTGTAATAAATGGATTATGATGAAAGTTGACAACAGCAAAACTTAATAATAGAAGATAGAACAAAGTCCTAGTTAAGCAGTATAAAGTCATGTAATATACCATATTTTGAAATTGTCAAGGAAATATCATTATCAAAATGAAATTTCTAGGAGAAGAAATATTAAATGCTCATTCCAGTGATCAAGCAACATACTGCAGGTTTTGCAGTCATGCAAATAATAATGTAAGATTATTATACAAGGGTGTGCTGAAAAGTTGTGATAAATCACCATGAGATAGAACTATGCAACTTAGACATTATTCTACATGTTCCCCACAAATTGTTATACACTTGTTACAAATGCTGCTGCATCATTTGCAATCCTCTGAGAAAAAAAGTCTATTGTTGCACACACACCAGTCATTTTTGTTTCAGCTCCCCTCATATAATGTAATAAATGTAAAATAACATTTAATTTTACTAACATTACTCACATCTCTTGATCAAATTGATATCATCTGAAGTGCAGAAATTCTACATGTAGTGATGATGGACATATCCTTTGTGGAGGTGGAATACATTGTTACAATTAAAGTGATAAGATATAGAACCAAAGCTTTATTATTTTTTGGTCTCTTGCCATGGAGAGAGTTTCTCAAATTCTTGCAGAGATGGTCATTGTTTACTGAATCCTAATTTCCTCAAAGCACATGTAATCTCTGAACCTAATAGCATTTCTTTCTTTGTGGTCAAATTACAACCATCCTTAACTGCAAAGGATGCTATGTATAATCTCCTGGATAGGATTTTAAACTATCCTGCTTAGGTACATACATGTGCAACTCTGAAAGAAGATTATCTGTAATTGCTATCTGATGAGGAGGCATTAACCATTATAGCTGACTCACTACTGCAGCAAACACCACTATAACAAACTAATGAAAAGTCCCAACCAAAGTCTCACAGGCACCATGCTATGATAAACGATATCAATACAAATTCTTCCTGTGATCACTATGAATTTGCTATAGTAAGAATTGACTATCTACAGCATGCCTGGGTTTGAAATTTTATGCAAATTAAAATATTGTAATTCTGGAAATAAGTGTTTTAAATTGCCATGGTTTTTGTGTAAAGTGGCAGTGAAAATTGGTGTTCTGATCCTTATCAATGAAACAGGATCAAGTACTGTCAGAAACTTAATACTTTTTTTTTTTTTTTAAATCAAAAATTTCAAGAATATCTTATCCTGGGCTGGTCAGAGGAAACTAAATAATAACCATGCTGATTTCAACCACTGATCTATAAACACGTACTCAAATTTTTTGGAATACATCAGATGTTACAGCCTTTCTCCCATATTACTTAGCAACAACTTCCCATCCAACTTCTGCTAATCCCTATGAAGGAAAAGCCATCCTACCCTAAATTAGGAGTAAGGTAAAATTTCTGTGTCTTCAATATATGAAGACCAGACAGAAATTAAAAGAAAAGTTAAACTAAGAAAGGATATCCTTCTATAAAGAGATAAGTGTAAAGTTTATTGTAGTCATTAATCCATATAGGATTTATTTCAGTTAAAGGTGAAAAGGAATTTATTGCTTGCCAGCTCATATAGAAATGGGCCCAGTTTTAGTAAGGATTTTCAGTCAGATAAGTGATTTCTAACAGTTGATATAGTTTTAGTTACTTCTTTAGAAGCTTTCATATACAGAAGGCAAATTTGTTCTGAAGTGTTAAAACTGGTAATCCGAGGGTTATTTGAAAAGTTTGGTACATTTCCAATAGACAGCGACACAACTCGTTCATTCATACCAGTGTCGACATGTATCATCTTTTTCATGACCCCAGGCAAAATTTTAGCCATGTGTGAAGCATAGTTCTTGATTGGCAAACATTTAAAATGACATATTCACATTTTTCATAAAAATGAAGAAAAATGAGTTTCATGCAGTGATAAAACACTTTTATTTGAAGAAGTGGATGGCCGTGCAGATCAAAACCAAGTTAGACGCCGTTCATGGGAGACTCTGCACCAGCATTAAAGACTATTTATTTTTGGATAAATGAGTTTAAAAGTGGTCGTAAGTCCATCGAAGATGAAGCATGCTCCGGATGCCCAACTGAGGTCACTAAAGGAAATGATTGACAAAATCCATGGTATCGTTATGGAAGATTGCCAAATGAAAGTGCGTTGCTGAGATTGTAGGTGTCTCAACTGAACGGCTGTATAATATCCTGCATGAAAAATTGCACATGAAAAAGCTGTGCGCAATGGGTGCCGCGATTGCTGACTCTTGATCAAAAATGCATGTGAAAAGACATTTCAATACAGTGTTTGTTTAAAACTATACGCTGTTTAATCACAATTCGCAGGATTTTTTGTGTCAATTCGTGACTGTAGACGAAACTTGGATCCGCCACTACACACCTGAGTCCAAGCAGCAGTCTAAACAGTGGATAATGCCTGGTGAAAGAGCACTGAAAAAAGCAAAGTTTTTGTCAGCTGGGAGAGTGATGACCACTGTTTTTTTGGGATTCCCAAGGAATTATCATGATAGACTATTTGGAAAAGGGTAAGACAATAACAGGAGTATATTATGCTTCACTGTTGGACCGTAAAAAAAAAAAAAAAAAAAGCCAACATTGGCACACAAAAAAGTGCTCTTTCATCAAGACAATGCACCATCCCACACATTGGCAAAATTGCACGAATTGGTTCCACATCCACTATATTCACTGATCTTGGCGACATGTGACTACTTCTTGTTCCCAAACTTAAAAATTTGGCTTGGTGGGAAAAAATTTTCTTCGAATGAGGATGTCTTCAAGGCTGTCAATGACTGTTTTGCACAATTTCACAAATCCTGCTTTTTAGATGGAATAAAAAAATTGAAAACTTTGACCAAATGTGTAGACCTCAATGGAGACTATGTTGAGAAATAAAGGTCATTTTTTCCAAAATCATGCGCTTAACTTATTTTTTTTACCCAACTTTTCAAACAACCCTCGTAATATTTTAAGAAGAATGTTGAGGCTTTCATTAGAAAGTTAATTCATTTTAAAGTGATGATATGGTTAGTTTAATCCATATAGGATAACTGTTGGCTTATTTAATTGAAAGGAAGGTGTAGTAAGAGTGTTTTTCATGTTGTTTGAAGTTCTGTTTTTTTTTTTTTAATTAAAGATTTTTATTTTGTTTACAAGCATGTAAAGACCTAATCTTTTAATTAGGTTTAATGAGTTAATAGGATAATTAGAAGTTTTTGTTTTCTTTTTGTTTTGAATTTAAGAGTTTCAAACCACTCAGTGTGTGTGTGTGTGTGTGTGTGTGTGTGTGTGTGTGTGTGTGTGTGTGTGTGTGTGTGTGTGTATGCACGCGTGAGAGAGAGAAAGGTAAAATAAATACCCCCCCCTCACCTCACACAGTATGTGAGTACTATTACTTAGGAGTAAGCTAAAGTTTCTTCTGCAGATGGTTTACAATCTGTCATGAAATTCCTTGATAGTACTATATGAAAAGTTTACGTTACCAACTACTTTGTATTAACAATTCTCCTCCAAATCAGTCTATTATCTGGCAGGACTCCAATATTGTCAGATCTTATATTTTGATCATCTAAGGCACTTCTAACTACATCAATCCATCTAGAACTTGGTCTTTCTCTGGCTCATTTTACCTGTCATCCTGAAAACAAACATCAGAGAGGGTTTGTTAACCTTTTCTCTCTTATGCTAATTAAGTTAAAACACCAACTGAGATTAACTCAGTTAACACATTCCTGAATGCGAAGAACATCAAGTTCCTTCCTAAATATCTTCATTTTTAATATAATTCTGCCATTGATGGCAAATTGAAATTACGCTTTCCCATATTTTGAAAGAGAACGCCCATCACTGATTAACATCTAAGTGTAGGCTCGCTTTCATTCCACCACAAGCGACTAATGGAGTCCTCTTTGAATAAATGTTCACTTATGAAAGATTCTTTAATGAATTAATTTGGAATTGCCCAAAAATCTGACCATTGTAAATTCCATACCTTGCCAAATCAGATTTATATCATTTTATAAGACTAATAGTACTAATTTTCAGTGATCTACTATTCGGCTGAATGACCATTTGTGAGCAGAGAACTGAAAAAGACTACATAGGTAGAGAGACAAGGGAGCCAGTTTAAGAGAAGAAAATAATTAGATTTCATTGATGGGTTTGAAAGGGACAGTTTGATGAAACTTTGAGAATTATGACAACCTGTTCAGCAGTACCAAGTAACTTGTCCATGAGAAATTCCTTATTTTCCTATTTTTGGCAAATAACTACATTAACTGCTTCCTGGGTTGAGTTAGTTCCAGTCTTTTTCTATTACATTTGTATCCTTGACTAATCAGTGATTAATACAGTCATCCATTGTCTACCACGTATTTTAATCTTCTCGTTAAATATAATTGAGTGTTAGTACAGCAAATACTGCTGTAACAAAATTATTCATAATTATAATGCTATGTTAAAATCAATTCACTATAGCAAACTACTCACTTAAAAATGTTCTGTGGTCCTTCCAAGTTTGCTACTGTGAGAATTGACTGTACACAGTGAATAATGAGAGATTTATTTCTTTTTTTTATTTTTTATGGCTCTACCTGTAAATTGGGGCAAAACAGCATATCATTTTAACTCCTAGAATGTACTCTTTACAACAAAACATGCACACTCTGACAGGTTCATTAGTTTAATAGCATCTTGCCTTTCCAATAATTCAAAATTAAAACAATGAGTGATAAAATTTTTATTTCAGACAGATCACATCTGCCTCAGAAACATTTGAAGATCTTAAGGTGTATGGGGATGAGTGCCTATCACACCATGAGTTTTTGAGTAGTGTACACAATTTTGAGATGGTAGAAATAAACAGAAGATTATCTATATGACCAGGAAGGCTCAACTCGGTTTGGACAGATAAAAATGTGAAAAAAGTTTGTGAGTTCAACAGTGATTGTTGAATCACCACACAGATGACTGCACAGGAAAAGGAAACAACCTGTGAAATTTTGTTGGAAAAGTTAATGAAAAGAAAGATTAGTTTGGAATTCATACCATATTCTCTGAACTGAGCAGAGAGAGAGAGAAAGCATCATGTTGCTTGCCGTGAATATTTCGCTGAAATGGTTGACCAAGATCATACCATTTTAGATAGAATCATGAGTGGTGATGAATTATGATGCCGCTAATGTGATCTAGAAACAACATAGCTAAGCATAGAATGATGATCACAATGTCTCCAAGACAATAAAGGGGTTTGAATGCAAAAGTGTTGAGTAAAAACAATGTTGATTGTTTGACATTATCAAAACTATTCATAAGAAATTTGTTCCAGAAGACCGAATAGCTAACAGTCAGTACTACCTGTATCATGCAGCATTTCAATCAATGCACAAGATGAGTGCGAGGAGGTATGAATTACCAAACAACGGCTGGAAGTTTTACAACAATGGGCCTGCATGCTATGCATTAAATGTGAAACAGTTTCTCACTTCCAATTCCACTAAAGTGCTCAACCTTTTGCCTTATTCACCTGATTTGGTAAGACAGACTTTTGTTTCCAAAACTGAAAACAAAATTCAAAAGATGTTAGTTTGATTCAGTGGAGGGCATCCAGAGGAGTGTAACCACCAAGCTCAACTCTATACACTTTTTTTTTATATTACTTCCACACATGAAAAACGGAAGAGCCTAAAGCAATTAAATGTCACATGTGGGCAAGATGGTGTTTTACAAATTTATATGAACATAAACTGTGTATTCAGCTAAGAAAAAATTATATTAAAGATAAATAAATGATTACTCTTCATGTGGTTGCTCTTTATTTTTGCAGGAATTATGTTTTATTATTTAACAAGTGCACTGTGTAAGTTAATAAAACTTAAAACACAGAGCAAAGATATGCTTTGCTATCTTGTTAAAATACAGGTATCTATCCCTCGATTAACGCAGTTTGTGTTATCTTTAATCCCTCAATGTTACCGCATATATCAAAATGACATTAATCAAATCTAATAATCAATGGTAAAAATTACAATTCGTCCATGATCGATTACTGTATTAATAATTGGTTTTATATGGTACTCTTTTAGGAAAGATAAAAAAATGAATGCAAAGTAAATGTTTAATAAATGCTTGTATGCATATTATTTACTACAATTTTTTTATCAAAAGAAGTTATCAAGAGTTGTTTGAACAGTTTTAGTTTTTTTTCTCATCTGCATAAATTCTATGATAACAAGCAAAATGACTCTCCATACTTCGGCAAACAAGCAATAAAACAAAGAAAAAAACACTGCAAATATAATACATGATGGTAAAAATTAAGTGGATATTGAATCCAACAATATTTCAAAGCCGAATAGAGAAACTACTAGAATTTCGTGCTGAATATATAGAAACTAAAAGTTTCAGTGGATGCAAGCATAAATAACCTTATGGGCAACTCGTAGTAAAGGCGGAGTGAGCTCCAGATCACTTTCCTTAGTTTCCATAAATGTAAAGCACATCTCCTAGAGGAGATGTATGATAAATAGCACATCTCCTAGAGGACATGTATGATAAACAAGTCTTTGGCTCTCTATTGTAATACAAGATGGTTTATTTATTTTCAGTTACAATCTTACATTATTGAACAAAGAATAAAAAAAAAAAAAAATAAACAAATAAACGATACTATACTGACATCGGAGGTCATGGTATCTCTCAGATACGGTTTACTGACAAATATCACAAACCTTTACATAACACGTGTTAAACCAAACTGACAGCAAAAAACAGTGTGGAATATCACTCATAACATGTGAATGCACAGCTACTCATAGCCTCCAAGCTATACACTGAATTGTGTAAGAATATTTATATTAAACATTTTGCTTGTCAGATCAGCTGCGTGCTCCTCAGGGTTAAAGGTGCATTAATCAAAACTCTTGCCGTGTATATCAAAGGATTGCCGCAATTAATTTCGCCACGATAATCAAATCGGCATTAAGCAAAACTGCGCTAAGCAAGGGATACCTCCACTTTATTCATTTTTGGTATTTCTTATTCCTTTTGTGATGTTCTATCAGTAGCTTGCAGAACTGTATGCTGTCTTCTATACTCCCAAGTTTTCTATTTTTCCTAAATTCTGTAACTGCACATTCTAAATTATTTGCCAATAACATTCCATATAATTTTTCCTGGACTGTTTCTTTAATTCCTTGAGTTTCAAGGACTTCTTTCATTGTAAAACAACTTCCTATGTTTTTTACATTAAGTTATTTTACTACTCAGTGTCTAGTTTAGTTCTTGTTTCTAAATATGTCCCTTTTCTCCAAAATTCTTTGTATAGCGAGTGTGTGTGTGTGTGTGTGTGTGTGTATTCATATATCCAAATGATAATAAATTGATTCTCTTATTCAGAAACTAACTGCTCCCTATTTCAAATTATCTGTACACTCAATCTGACAATAGGACCATCAAAAATAACATTCTCTATACGACTGTTTTTTGTGTATTCTTGCAAGGTGAATTTATGAATTTTCATTTCAATGAGATGGAATGTGGTAGATGTACAGGAAGTATTTACATTATTATTGCTGCTTTATTTTCTAAGTTTTATAAAAATTAGAACAGCGAAATGCATGAATGGATTTCTGTGCCAGCATAACTGTATAGCAACATCTGCAATTCCATGTGAAACTAACAAAAGAAACTTTTAAGTGCTCCTGATTTATTCAATCTTCAGTGCAGTTATATCCACCAAGGTTTTTCCTCCAAGAAACTTACGATTCCCCCAGGAACTTATGGAAAAACCAATCATGGGACTTCAAAATTTCATACAATATGAGTCTAGGAGCACAAGACAATGGAAGTTGCCTTGTATACTCTCATCCTGAAGTCTTCAGAATCACTGATAGCTACGAACTCAACTATTGATGACAACTAAGGGTGGAGACTGGCTGCCTACTAATTTTCCAAAAGCAAGAACAATAGCCAGATTCCCCATCCACACACAATAATTATTTTTTGAAATGATTAAAAAAAAAAAACTTCTCAATCTTTGCTACTGATACATTCAGTGATGTCATGAGCATGAATGGAATGTCCAATTCTAATTTGAAATTTGCCTGCAGTCATTTTAAAAAAGTTCATATATTATAAGTGTTTTAAAGCATATAAAAAAATATGATGTATGCTGTACCTTATCATATTCATCTTGTGCTCGAGTCAGCAAAGATATAATATCACTATCTCTGGCTGGAGTAGTTACAGATCCCTGTTTTGCTGGGTGGTCACTTTCAGAAGCACACCTTTGCCTCTGCAAAACTGGCTTCTCTTTCTTAGTTGCAGCCATTCTTGACATCCTGAAAAAGAAAACAAATAACATTAGTTAGCTGGAATAGAAATTTTGACAAATAGTTTTAGAAAAACTCATGAAAGGCTACCATAAGCACATGTATAACTGATGTAACTTTCGTGAACAGTCATCCTTACAATACAGAGGACTAAGTGTTTTATTTATCATCGGGTAACTAAAGGCATAATTGATTTACATTTAATATTGCTATCAAACACTGAATAATGCATCACAATTTCTAGCCAACAGATGTACTACTAAACTTGCTAATTAGTTTTCTTTGTGGCACATATTAGAAAACTGGAGAGTAACTTCGGTAATTATATATCACAGACAAAATAAAAAATAAATAATAAATAATAATCCTTAGCCCACTCACTGTACTAATGCAGGTTTACCTTTCATGAGTGGAATTCCTAAAAAAAAAAAAAACTCATTAAAGTCCAGATTGCATAGCAGCTAAAAATTAATAAATCCTCAAATCAATGTTAAATTTCATTAAGTGGAAAAACTTTCCAGCAGTGATTTTCAAGTTAAATTTTCACTTGACTTGTAGAAAACACCAAATGTGCATATCACTAGTCCAGATAAAAAAAAAAAATAAAAATAAAAAAAAAAAAAATTAAATGCAAGTTACACATGGCTAAATTTTTTATCTGATGCAAAGTTAGGTTGAAATTTTCCAATAGTCCAGATGAAGACTGAGTTATACTAGCCTGAAACAGCAACATCTATTTGGGAGTACTAATTTTAGAGTTAGTCAACTTAAAATGAATACCCCTACCTTCTGCCAATCTTATAGTACTAACACTGACATTATATATGTATGAAGTTTGAATAATCTGGAACTCTTATTTTCTACATTGTACAATGTAGACAATGGTTCAGAACTTGTTAACATGAACTAAAATCTATGAAAATGCACTCCCTCCTTCCTGAAAACCCTTGCTGGAAAAATCCTGATGACCTTCATTTCATCCTTTCTTACATGTCAAAAAGTTTCTCATCCTAGAAGAATCATTTTACCAAATGTCATATTTGTTTTGTTAATTGAGAAACTTTTAAACCAACAATTAAACTATCATTAGATAGTATGTTCCCAATATCATTACAATTATTTGCCCCTATCTTATAGATAAAACACCTCATTGAAATACAAGTCATGTCACTGTCATACATACATACATTTCTCCCCTCCACCCCACATGCTTTCTTTTTGCTCTGTTGCTATCTTAATAATTCAATTATTTTTATTCTAGTTGTGCTATATATTCAAATGAGATACTTGCCAGCAAAGGCAATGATCATACAGGTAAGTAGATAATGTTGCTGGGTCTTTCTACAAAAAAAAAAGTAGCAATGTTCCATAGAGAACAGTGGAATGCCAATTAGGTACTACAGATTTTAAAGCAAAGATGAGCAGCCCCCCCCCCCCCCCCCCGAATACACAATGCTGTGTGTACATCAATCAAAAAATCGTAATAAAAAAATCAAAGCAACATGCGTAATATTTTGCTTTTCCACCTTTTGGTTGCTTTAATGTATATAAGTTTCTGTGCTTTAGCAGTTCTATAGATAGCTTCTGATATTTAGTCCACATGTTTAATAAAATATAACCCTACAAGTTTGTAAGTCGTCAGACTTGCATGTCAGGGGTATTAGTAAAAGTTGAATAGAAAAGACTAGAAACAATTAATTACACATATCAGATGTTATCAGAACTTCACAATTCATACATAATAAATAAATAACTAGAATAAAAAAGTTAAATTAATATCTCTATGCATGTTGGTGCTGTTATATTTTGTAGCATCAGGAGTATCGCATCCTAGGTCTACAGCAATTAGATTTTTAAGGAAAGCAAATCAAACTAGGTATAGGATTAAGCCTTGATTTTTGTTACACTGTGTAGGGATCTGCAGTATTTCAGAGGCTGCCTTGAACTACACTGTAAAACAATGATTTATGCTGTCTTCTTTATGGACTAGACATTACTAACACTTTTCCACATAAGGATGTACACAAATTTATGTGGAAAGAAGACACAAGAAATAAGAAAAGCCTCATTGACTATGTTATTGTTGATAGTGATCTTCATGCTGGTTAAGGATAAAAGACTGTATAGAGAGGATATGAAATTGAAAGTGACATTACTTAGTACTAAGCAGGATAAAAAGGACATCACATTGAAAAGAACTGTATATAAGTTTTAAAAAAAATTAAAGTTGAGCAGCTTTTATATAGGAAAAATGTAGACTCAACTATGCAAACATCACTGAAGGAAAAATGAAACAGTTCAAAATCAAGAAACAAACTTTGGAGTCTCAGTGGCAAATTCCAAAGAAAACAATGATTGATTAAGATAGCTAGATATGCAGTGAAGTTATCTGCAAGGATAGAAATAATACCAATGCCACGGTGGATAAGTTAAAGAAGTATTCCTGGAAAAGAAGAAAGCATACTGAAAGTTCCTAGCAAATAAGTTGGCAGATGCCCTAAAAGAATACAGAGAAAAAACGTAAGAGGGCTGAGCTATGTGTGAAAGTAGCCAAACAAGTAATGGGAAGACTTCAGTAAGAATATAGAAGATTAATATCAGGAAGGTGGCAAACTGTTCTGGAGGCTATTGAGTTCTGGGCATTTCTATTGATATAGAAATGAGAAGAGAGTACTGTAAAAGGAGTCAAAGATGATAAAGGTGTCATGAAAACTGAGGGATATCTTAGATGTTTGCAAGTGATTACTGTGAAAGACTTAAATGAAACAAGCAGTGACAGAACCATTGTAGAAGATTTTCAAGAGAAATGCAAACAGGAGTACAAAACTGAAGCCTTCCCATGACTTAAAGTAGAAAACACCAACAAAAACTTGAAATGTGGAAAGGCAGCTGGAGTAGATGATATTTGACCAGAAATGCTCAAACATGGAGGTATAAAAGTTTTGAGGTGCTACACTGCATAATTCAGAGGGCCTGGTAAGAAGGTCAAATTCCAGATGTCTGGAGTAGAGCTCTCATAGTTCCCATCTATAAAAAAAAAAAGGAATAAAGCTTAATGTGAGAATTAAGGAATTTCTCTACTAAGTGTTCCAGGTAAGATTTATGCAAGCACAATTGAAAAGAGGCTGAGAAAAATTGTGGAAGAGAATCTGGGAGAAGAACAAGCTGGATTCAGCCCAAACAGTTGAGAAATAATGAGAATACGACAAGTAACTGTACTTCAGTTTTATAGATTTGGAAAATGTATAAAAGGTACCCAGGGAAAAGCTTTTCAAAACACTACAGTTATTATACAGAGTAAATGGAAATGGAACATTATACAGGAAAATACAGTCTGTGTTTAAATCAGCAGTTAGAATTGAAGGAAATACAGGAAGATGGTTTGATGTAAAATCAGGTGTGAGACAAGGTTGCACATTATCTCTGCTCTTATTCATCATCTATGTGGATCACATTATGAAAGAATGCAGCATTATATCTAATTTCAAAATTGGAGATATGAAACTTGGGTCATTGCTTTATGCAGATGATGTACTCCTAAATATATGCAGTGCAAATCTCCAGGATTCTCTAACTAAATTGAATAACAGCTATAACAAATATGGCATGAAAACCAGCAATAAAAATACCAAAACTATGAAAACAGGCAGGAACAGAGAAAACTCCAGCTGCATTCTCAACATAGAACCTATAGGACAAGTAATATATTTCAACTAATAATGCACAGTTTTAGTGAAGATGGCAGGTAAAATCTGGAAATTAACAGAATAAGCAAAACTGCATGATGGGAAAGATGAATAAATTTATACAGAATAAGAGAGTTTATTTGATATTTTATAGTGCAAAGACATCAAGGGTCATACCACGCCAGGACACATGTCACAGCCATACGAATGGTAACTGGTTAATAGGACAATTGCAAACATCCATGCCTTTGCAGAATTCAAACCTGAAACCTGTTGGCTGGAGAGCAGATATGCTACCCACTCAGCCAACCAGACTGGCAAATAAGAGAGAAATTAGCCAAAACACTAAACTAGCAATATACAAGACATTGTTTAAAAACAGCTTTAAGTTACAGATCTGAGAGTTGGGCTAGAAATAAAGCACTTGGTCAAATATTAGAGACCACACATGTGAGTTCCGAGAAAACTGTGGACCTGAACAGATGGCATTGGCGGCAGAATCATGCTGGAAGAAAAAAGGTTAGAAAACAAATATTTGATGTCAAGATGACAGAAAAAAAGATCCAGAGGAAGAACAAGGTCTAGGTGGACTGATTCAGTCCTTTAGAAGATTGAAATGTTAGATATGACAATATTGCAATGCTGACAAGTAACAGACTAATTTTCAGGAAAATGGTTGAGAGATTATTAATAATGTAAACTTGATCATGCAGTGCTGTCCTAGTAGCCTGAACACCTCTTGAGGATACATATCAAGAAGTGATGATGCTGATGAGTAAGTATGACTGTTCAAATTACTCTCCCCCAACTATTTTCTCCTGCTGTTTTTACTTTATTATATCACTTAGTACATATTAATAATTACATGTGTATGTGTGTGTGTTATGTTCCATTGGGTCATTTCCGACTCCATGAACATACACTTTCCATTCCGATCTCTCCTGACCATGTCTTTCAGAACCTCCAAGTGCACTCCAGTTGCTTCTTTAACTCCATCTACCCATCTAATTCTTGGTCTTCCTCTTCTCCTGCTTCCATTAACTTTAGCAAGCATCATTATCTTCTCCAGACTGTCATTTGCTCGCATAATATGTCCGAAGTATGACAATTTTTGCTTGATGATCCTAGCTTCGAGGGAGCAATCTGGCTTTATTCTGTGTATCACTGATTTATTGGTTTGCTTTGCAGTCCATGGTATTCTTATTCTTAGTAAGCGTCTCCAAACCCATAATTCAAATGCATCTATCTTCCTTCTTTCACTCTTGTTCAGAGTCCAACTTTCACATCCATACAGTACCACAGGGAATACCATTGTTTACACGATTCTGATTTTTGTTGCAAGGCTAATATCTTTATCTTTAAAGATCTTGCTTAAATTTGTCATTGCTTTCTTTGCGAGTAATAATCTTCTTCTTCAGTACAATAACCATCTTTATCAATTCGGGATCCTAGGAGCACAAAATTGTTAACTGCTTCCATTTTCTCCACATCTACTTCAAAATCATTAAGTTCACATGTTGCCATAACTTTTGTCTTTTTTTTGAGGTTAAGTTTAAGACCATATTTAGCACTTTCTTCCTTAACTTTCATAATAAGTTCCTCCAAATCTTCTTTGCATTCTGCTAGCAAGGTGGTATCATCTGCATACCTCAAATTATTAATATTTTTTTCATCAATTTTAATTCCAACTGAAGACTCCTCCAGCCCTGCCATTCTTAAAATGTATTTGCTGTACAAGTTAAATAGGTAAGGAGATAAAATACATCCTTGTTGCACCCCTTTACCTATTGTGAGATACTCAGTTTCTCCAGGGTCTGTTCGGACAGTAGCTTCTTGTTCATAATAAAGATTCCTTAGAAGGATAATGAAATGCTCTGGGACTCCCATTGTTCTTAACGCATTCCACAGTTTCACATGATCTACAGAGTCAAAAGCCTTGCTATAATCAAGGAAACAAAGGTAGACATTCTTGTGATATTCCTGTACTCTTTCTATTATTCATCTCACAATGGCGATTTGATCTCTTGTTCCTCTGCCTTTTTGAAATCCTGCCTGTTCATCTGGCATTTCTCTCTTCATGAATGGTTCCAGTCTTTTCTAAATGATCTTAAGTAAGACTTTACTTGCATGAGAAATCAATGCTATAGTTCTGTAATTTTCGCACTCTCTTGCATCGCCTTTCTTCAATAAAGGTATATAAACTGATTTTTTCCATTCCCTAGGTCAGCGATTTTCAACCAGTGTGCCGCGAGATTTATGAAAACAAATTAATTGAAAGAAATAATGTCGTAATATGCACATTTATTTATTAGTGTCTGGTCTTCCTTCTTCTTGTGTATGTAAATCAATCAAAGTTATGCCTATTTTTTGCCAGATCATCAAAAAAATTAAAAGAATATATTTTTAGTGTGCTGCAGAATTTTAATAATTAGTCTAGGTTTGCCGTATCATGGAAAAGGTTGAAAATCACTGCCCTAGGCCATGTACTTGTGATCCAAATTTGCCGACAGAGCCGTTAAAATTTTAACTGTCTCTTCTCCCAGGGCTTTCAGCAGCTCAATGGGTATTCCATCTCCTCCTGGTGCTTTCTTACTGGATATCTGCTGCAGTGCCCACCTCACTTCATTCTCCAGTGGTATTGGCTCCTGTGTATAATCCTGCTCTTCAAATTTCTCAGTAATTTTGGAGTCCTTTCTGTAAAGGGCTTCTGTATACTCTTTCCATCTTTCTTTGATGCCTGCAGCTTCTGTAAGATATCCTTTGTGTTTACTTTTCAATATTGTCACCTTGGCACTAAACTTCCCTGTTAGTTCTCTGATCTTTTTGAAAAGATCTCTTGCTTTGGTCTTCTATTTGTTGGCATTCCTGGTTAAAGTATTTTTCCTCGTCACTTCTGGCTTGTCGTTGAAACTCTACATTCAAATGCCGTACTTCCTGCAAATTTCCTGTGGCCTTCATTTCCTCCTTTCCTGAGCAGTTTTGATGGCATCTTCTGACAGCCATTTGGACTTCTTCTTCTTCTTCTTACAAACTGTTGGAATATTCTTCTTTGCTTCTGTTTTAATTATATCTTTAATCTCTTCCCATAGTTCATCTGGTTCTCTTTCACACAAATTGAGTGTGTTGAATCTGTTCCATATGCTAATATTGTATTCAGCTGGTATTTTTCAAAGATCATATCTGATAGACATTTGTGTTGTTTTCAGTTTCCATAGTTTCACATGTATCACAGCCACTAATAACTCATGGTCTGTTCCACAGTCTGCACCTGGAAAAGTCTTGACAGACTGAATTGCACTTCTCCATCTTCTTTGTCCACGTATATAGTCAATTTGATTTCTGTGTTCATCAGGTGATACCCATGTGTACAATCTTCTTTAGTGCTGTTTAAAAATTTCTTCATAGCAAGCTAATGATTTTTTTTTATTCCTTGCCTTGTGGCTACAATTCGTTCCTCGCTAGAATCTATGTCCTCCAAAATCTGTAAACCTTTCTTTTATGATTGTTTTTACTGTGGAGTCCCGTAGATCGAACTTCTTTGCTAGCTCACAAATTTTCATTCTGCCTTCAAAATCCTTAATAATGTTGCGTTTTGTTTCCAAAGTCAATATTTTTCTTTTCTTGCTAGCTGTAGAAAAACTGAACTTGATTCTTTTGGACGACATTATTTTTTATGTGATAAAATTTTTTATCAAAAACATAACATTAAACAATCGCAAGGTTTGTAGACTATAAAAATCGTGCATGAATGGAGACTGCGCGAAACACATCAGTGCTTGTTCACAGCATGTGCGACACTGGTGAATGCAGCTGGCACTGGAAAGATACGACTAGTGGTGAGGTGTGAAGTGGGATGGGAATACGTACATATAAGAAACCGCGTAAGTCAGGGCATGACTGTACTTTCATATCCTGTACACCCTCTTGAGGATACATCTCAGGAATTTGATTATGATGAACAAATTTGGGTGCATGAGACTGCCGAAATTTTAGGAAAGCATTCATCCTAAGATCTTTAGCCCAACAGCCAGTACTACCCAATTTAGTCTGCTATGGAGTGCTGTTTAGGTCTCTAGGCCCAACTTTTGGTTGCCTTTCTTCAGCCTCATCTGTATAGTGTTAGTGCCTGCATGCACATTGTTTTTGTGTGATCCCTGATGAAAGTACAACCTTACGACCACATCAGAAATTGGCATCTCTTGTCCACTCCAGCAAAGATCACCCACCTTCCCCAGACCTACCAGGAAATAACGATGGATCTAATATCCACTATTACTTATACAGATCTGTTATATGCCTATGATTTCTCAATTTGTCTTAAAGCGAAAATCTAATCCTGACAACTTTCATTTGGCCTGAATCAAGCATGTTCTTTCCAAAGCTAATCTTCCACAACTTTTCTTAGTCTTTTCTCAAATATATTTTCTCATTGAGTTATTCAGTTTTAAACAGGAAAATCCTCTAATTCTCACATTGTTTTTTTCCCTTTTTATACAGGGGCATGAGAGCTCTACTCCAATCAGCTGGAATTCAATAACTGGACCAGACTTACTGAATTATGCAATGTAAACTACTTTTATATCTATGTATATGAGCATTTCTAGTTGAATATTATCTATTCCATCTGTCTTGCCATATTTCAGGTTTTTGATGGCTTTTTTCTATATCAAGTATTGATATATATATATATACACACTCATGATTGCATTGTTCGAGTGTTTTCTAACACTGTGCTGTCACTGCTTAGTAGTCTTTCAAAATAATTACTCCAGACAACTAGAATTTCTTTATTTTTGATTTTCGTGTCACCATTATCACCTGTATTTCCTTTTACAGTACTCTTTTATTCATTTCTAAGCCTTTACACAATTGTTCCCAAGTATATTCAAGTGTAAGTCACCTTTCTGATAATTATTTTTCATGTTCTTACCAATTGTCTTTCACTGACTCTTGTTTTACATATAATTTTGCTTTTTAAAATTTTTCTGTATTCGTTCAGAGCACATGCTTATTTACTTGCCAAGAACTTTTGATACATTTTCTTCTCTTCCTTGACTGCCTCTAATTTCTTCAGTCCACTATGGAATTCTGATTTTTATATTCTTGCAGACCATCTTATCACATGCCTCTGGCTAAATCAATTTTTTATTCAGGACCTGCAAAATGAATCTGCAAGACTACATGATTTAGTTTTTGTTTTCTTCTTGAATAATGTTTGTGTATTTGAGTCTACAGTTCGCTTCTAATGCTTGCACTTTTCTCCAAAGTTTTCCAATACTATATTCCAATTTTATATGCCTGATATTTATTTCCTACTCTGCTACCTTCTTCAATAATTCAAAAAATTCTTCCACTTTATCTTCAGTAAGAATCGTGTGGGATTACAGGAACAAACAAGTCTCATTTCCAACTACCCATTCTGATATTTGTCACCATCACTACTTGATATTGCCTGCCATTCAGGAATATTATCCTCATATTTATTGTTGAACACAACTTGTATGTGTTGCTTAGAAAGATCTCATCTATTTTTATCTTCTTTGATCCAGTAGCACTGATTTCAATCTGCTAACTGCCCAATTCTTCTGCTAGTTCCATTTCTTGAACTCTGTCGATGTTGAATTGGGATTATTTCAGTAGCTGACTTTCAATGTTCACCCTTGATGAAAACTGGAGCATTGTTTAACTAGGTGATGCCCCAGCTAGCATGAAATGCTGTCATGTTGTATCACCATGTTATTTTGGTTTAAGCCAAGAAGAATATAATTTGGTCAACTAATTTCCAAAGTGTCAGCTCATCCTTGTTAATTTGGTATCCAAGCAGATATCTACTAACTTGTTGCAGCAAGGTGAGGAATGGACATTAAGTCAGAAGCTCTGGTTGGTTTTTCTGCATTCCTTAGAAGGCTATATGGAGGTTTCCTGCTAGTTATCCATTTAACTCTGGATGCACTTTCTTTACCACGACTACACTTACCTGAGTCCACCCAGTTGTATTCACCCAGACAACTCCATCACATGTCTCTATGGCTAACCTAGAGAGGTCTTATTTAGTCTGCTATTGAGTCTCCAAGGTTTAGTTCTTTAGTCTTCATGCTCATTTTTTTTTTTTTTTAAACTATCTTTTCTTTTAACTATGATATTCAATTTCATCCTGCTTGTAGTTTTAATACATCAGTATCGACAATAACATAAGTCAATGAGGCTTTTCTTATTTCTTGTCCTTCTCTCCATTGAAATTTGTGCATGTATTTATGGTGGAACATAGTGTTAGCAATGACTAGTCTGTGTCCTGAACAGAAATATAACAGGCACTTACCATTATTATTAGCTCTGCTCTTTTTTCTAAATATTCTCAATACACTATTATATGTCAGTTATTCATTTCTTATTCTACTGTTAAGATCTCCAACATGGAACTACTTTCCTTTTATGTCAGCTACCTTCTTCAATGACGCAAAACATTTCTCCACTTTATTTCTCAGTAGAAGTTTCTGTGAGACAACAAGAACAAATAAGTCTCATTGTTCGACTTCCCATTTTAATGTTTGCCCACACTCTACTTGATATTTCTGCTTCCCTTCTGTGATCACCACTGCTTGAAAATAACATCTTATACTCTTTATTTAGAAGAACCTCACCTGTTTCTGCTTTCTTGATTTTAGTAACATCAATTACATCATTGTGATACTCCTGTAATTGTTCTGCCAGTTCCACTTCTTTCTCCATTGATGGCACCAGTCTTGAATTCTGCTTAGGGAGAGTTGGAGTTTGTTCCAGCAGCTGATTTTTTGCTGTTCACAATGTCTCCTCAAAAAAAAAAAAAAAACACTGGTGACATTGTTTAACCAGGAGACCTGCACACTCTCTCTCACACACACTCCCACACTCCAGCTGCCATGCATTTCATCTTGTGGTATGATCAATGTCTTTTGGTTTAAACTAATACAGAATACATTTGATTGGCTAAATTCAAAACTGAAAGTCCATCCTCATTCATTCAGTACCAAGCTGGAGAAGGGAAATTGGCAAGAAAAAAATATCTGACCTTCTGATTAGGCATTATGAATTATGCAGTATACTGAAAACTTTTTTCAAATACCTCCATATTTGAGCATTTCAGAAAAATATAACATTTGCTATTTTATCTTTAAATGTGGTGGTAATTCTGTGTTTTATTAACCCACTCTTGACAAATTACACATGGATTGTACCATATATTTATGTATACAAATAGAAAAGCAATCATCAGTATAACAGGTATGCTACATCCAAGTTTATAAGCATTTAGAGTGATCCAAATATATATAAAATTTTGTAATCTTAAATTTTTATTCCTAATTAAAAACTTTAGAAATATTTACCTTGATAAAAGATGACTAATTCTTGTACAGTTTTCTTTTTCATAGAACCATATTCCATAAATAAGGCCTGTAAAAAAGTACACAAGCTATTTTACTTTCAGAGAAATATATTCATAAGTGTCAGTTACTTTTAGATTGAACATGGACATCATTATAGGTGCTACATATTTTGTAAAAATATGTAGCACCTATAATGACTGCTCTGGCTATCTTTATAACAGTGTGTTGAGAGTTATAGCATTATAACAGTGTTGACAGAGATTTTGATAGTCTAGTAAAGAATCACTACTAAAATTTTATCAACCAAACTCACTTTGGTTTAAATGAAACAATTACACAAAACCATATTGATGTCAGCAATATAGTTGGTATGCTTGCACTGGTTGCATACCAAAGCCAGTGATTCCATCTATTCACTTTATTCTCACATCTCGAAATTTGTGATCTACAGTATCATTCTGAATCTACACCTTTGGTGTAAAATCATGCTACACAAAGGTGACAAAGATTCGTTGCTCCAGAGGATAATATTTTTACATATTATCCTCTGCAGCACATTATGGTCATGTTCGGTAAGTGCGGTGAATTGTCAACTGTGAGTGGCAATGGCAGTTAACTCCCTGTGCTTCCATCACAGTATGGTATCGCTGATTTTGATCTGGGATTGTCCAATTTGTCAACAATTTGCCAAACACATAGGCCTGCAACATGGCATCCTATCATAACACCTCTTTTAAACTCCTCCAGTTCCTTTCTCACAGCCATTTCACCCTGATACAGTTGCACTGACTTGAGAACATCATATTCCTCCAATTTATACCAGCCACGATTCATCATTACCATGAGGGGAAGGGGTCTGCTGACTTCTTTCCAAACAGTATGTCTGTGTATAAGTAGCAAAATCTTATATTTGGGAAAAAATTATTGTTTACAGCAAGTGAGTGAGGATTGATTCTCGTTGAATGGCAAATGTGAAGAGATGGGCGGAAGAGATGTACAATTTCAAGCAAAATACATAACCTCAGTATTAATATTCTCTCCTTGTGGCAGTTTTGCATTCTGAGTCCTCAAGCACTAATATTTTTCAGCTTTAAGAAGCACATGTCACTAATAAATTAATATCTATACTGTATATAAAAAGGGTTACCAACCATTCTGCTTTTTATAATTTTGTCCATCTCACTTTATACATGAATTTTTTTTAAAGAAAAAAAAAATGACAGTTTGATATATTCTAGACAATAGGGATCACCAATTAGTAGCCTATATATATATATATATGAAAACTATTTTACCATGATCCACATGCTTGAAATTAATAAATCTCACCATTATAATGTAAACTTTGTGCAAACTTGCATGGAAAATAATACGTGGCATGCACACATACAACTTAAATCCCTACTCTTTATTCGTTGCATCTTTACTCAGATCCATATAGATGAACACGGAAAAATAAATCCGCAATCACTATCATGGTCAGCATGTTCTTGCAGAGCATGCACTGGATCTTATTCATAGGATCATCTGGAAAAAAAAAAAAAAAAAAAAAAACCCATACTCCATCACAGTAAATTTAGATGACTGTTTTTCAAATCTGCAGCTGCCCTCAGAAATCAACCGAATTTAAATAAATACGGATGCAAGAAATTTACCAATATGGGAAACATCAATCCTCAGAAATCCCAAGTTACAAACAAGGTTTTCTACAGATGCCCGTAGAAGGAGTCTCACCCAGATAGGACTCTAGTATTATATTCATATGTCATTTAGTAACGTGTTGCCTTTGTATTTGCATGTGTTACAAGTGTTCGTTTTTAATCCTTGAAGATATCTCACTGACTGAGACAAATACTCTTTTTAATCCTTTCAAGTGCTGTACATACTTCATGTTGGAGGCGTAATGGAATGTATACAGCACCCAAAAAGGATTAAAACAGACTTTAATATTCACTGAGATATCTTCAGGGATTACAAAAAAACAACTAATGTAACATAAATCAAATACCACACAATACTAAACTAACCACGTGGGTGACTAAAGTCCTATCTAGGTGGTGCACCCTCTATGGGAGATTGTAGATGGCCTAGAATGTAAGGTGGGATTTCTGATGATTAATGTTTCCCAAATTTTTGGAAGTTTAATGCAACCGTATTTATTTAAATTTGGTTGATTTCTGAGAGCTGCTGCAGATTCTAAAAATAGTGTCTCTTTTTTGAATTTATTGTGGTGGAGCATGGTGGTTTTTTCCCAAGAGATCCTGTGGGTTATATCCAAAACATGGTCTGCCAGGCCTGACTGACCATAGTTGTGGTTGCAGATGTATGACTTGTGTTCTTCTAAGCAGATGGTTGCTGATCTACCTGTCGGTCCAAAGTATGCAATCTTACGGGAACAGGGTACTTTATAAACTCCAGGCACTGAGAGAGGAGGGAGTTGATCTTTGGTAGAATGGATAAGGGTAGCAAGTTTGCAATGGGGCTTAAATACTGTGTGAAGGTTGTACTTTTTTTAAGGTCTTGACTATTTTTTTTCGGATGTGCCATGGATACAGGGTATGGTGATGGCATTTCTGAACTCCTTCTGAAGAGAAGGCGGGGGATTGGGGAAGGAACTAATTATTTTTTTAATACTATAATTGCTGTAGCCATTGGAGAGGAAGGTGTTGTGTATGTGTTGAGTTCAGTTGAAAGGGTGGTGGTTCCACTGGAACAAAGATTGTGGGCTCTCTTGGTTAGAGTTTTAATAATGCCATATTGTTGAGTTGGGTGGTGGTGGGAGAGTTTATGAATGTATCTGCCTGTATTAAAGTGTTTTAATCCTTTCCGAGTGCTGTATACATTCCATTAAGCTTCCAACATGATGTCCTCACAGCACTTCAGCCTCAACACATGGATGCTATACATGCTCTATTAAACTACCAACATGTTGACTCATGGAAGGAATTATTAGACAATAAGAAGCTAGAAAATGCATTTGATAAAAAAAAAAAAAAAATAAGTAACATAAGAACACAAACGTTAAGATAAGAAATGTGAAAAATTATAATAAAAATCTGTATAAAATTTCACTACAAAATTGGTCTTTGAGTGAGAAAGAAAATTTGTGCTCTTGACTCTGAGGTAAGAGAGGTCCACATGGAAGTGTTACCATGAGAATATATTAAACACTGCTTAAAATAAATATCTGCTCTTTGCTAGGGTAACAATGAATATTTCTTTACAATACTAGAAATGAAAAGCAGAATGTTTATAATAACAGAAATAATTTTAGCATCAACAGTTAAAGCAAGAAAAGTGACCAAAGTGAAAGAAATACAATATATATTAATATTATAGTACAAACTAATTTATTTAAAAACACTATATAATCTGATAACTTAAAAGTCAATCAACTGCACCCTACAAAAGCAAAGTTTATTTCATACATAGATTTAAATTTACAAGGAGAGAATGATTGACTTTTTATCCTAAAAACACTAATCTACAGAGCTAGAGCAATTTGCTCCAATGGCATTGATCTCATTGCTGAACTCACATACTTACATCATACCTTCTTGGCCAATGGCTATAATTCCCATAATATAGACAAAATACTCCCCAGAAACCCCCCCCCCCCACAATCAACCAGAGAAGACTGTCAAAACTGTCACCATCCAATAGATTAAAGGCACATCTGAAAAGATAACTAGAGTGCTTAATAAACATCAACTACAGCACCGTATTTAAACCCTATATGAAATTGGCAACTCTCTCACCTGTTCACCCAAGGACAGAATCTGTCCTTTATCGCACCCAGGAGTCTTTGAAGTGCTCTGTTCATGTGATCGAGCTTACTACGGACCGACAGGAAGAACTGCGGACATCCACCTCAATCAACATAAAAAATACATCCAGCATTACACTATGGCAAGTCAGGTCTAGCAGACCATGCTCCAGATACCCCTACACACAGGATTGATTGGAAAAAAACAAAAGTGCTACACAGAAGCCTTGAAACATACTAAAACCTCAATAAGTATGGCTGTATAAATTTGCCAAATTTATACAGGGATCTGCAAGTTGTCCAACTTTATACAGGGAAGATCAGGGATCTGCAAGTTGTCCAACTGTCATGCAGACTACAGACAGGAGTATACAAAAGAACATGCAGGTAACTTATGTCTGTACATGAATGCTAGGAGTATCAGAAACAAATGGGCAGTTTGTTGGCTTCAATATGTTGGGACCTCAGATTGTAGGCATTGGTGAGAACTGGATATCAGAATCAGACATACTAACTGGTATTGAGTGTAAAGAGTAGAGTATTTTTAGGAAGAATAGACAGGATAGGGGAGAGAGAGAGAGGGGGGGGTGCGCTGCTAATGATATCGGGTGGATATTAAAAACCTAACTATTCTGCCTCTGGTTGGTGATCATGTGACAGTGATCATGCAGTACTAACTTGGAATGTGGCTAAGTTCATGTATGTTCAATTCAGGAGCTACAAAGCAGGAAATTATGGCCAATTATTGCAACTATACAGGATTCAGCACAATGGTATTAGTTGCTGGATGGGAAGAATACTAACAAAGCATGGGAAGCATTTAAAAAAATACTTAAATGATGCAATATCAGAATGTGTCCTGAGAGTTCAAAGAATAAATAAGGTGGGCTCAAATGGATGTCTAATCTTATCAAGCAAGAGAAAGAAAAAGACACAAGGAATAGCATGCATAAGGATGATGTCAATTATGAAAATCATAAGCAGCAGACTAGAAGAGTCACACTGCTATACAGAATGCTAAGTCTGAGTATGAAAAGAAACTGGCTCTGCAAGCTAAAGTTAACCCCCCAGAGAATTCTATCAATATGCTGCAAGTAAAAGAATTAATGAATATGAATGAACTCTACTGAACGCAGATAGTGTGAGGGTGACGGATGCAGAAGAGGTTGTTCTGTGTTCAGTAAGTGCCCATTTTGCTAAAAGCTATCAACCTGGTGTATGCAACATCGAATTCATTGCCACCTCTTCAATGGATGAAGAAACTCAGGTATATGAAGAGGTGGTATTGGAGCTTTCGCACAAACTGAATAAGAATTCAGCAATAGGGACTGATGATAGGTGCTAAAAGAGCACTCGGCTGAACTGCCTATTCCTTTAACTAGGCTATATAATTTGAGTCTCAGAACATGGAAGATTCCATAGGAGTGGAAAAAATGTATGGTAATCCCATTGCACAAAGGTAGTGCAAAGACAGATGTATCCAATTACTGACCAATCAGTATCTCAGGAGTGGTGGTGGTGAAGATTCTGGAAAATTTGGTTAGGGCTCACATTCAGAAATGACAGAGAATCTCTACTTTGCAAAGAACAACATGGATTTACTAAGGAAAGGTTATGTTTTAACAACTTGCTCACATTCTATAATAATGTTAATATTGAACTAGACAAGGAGAATGGATACACCATGATACCTTTGGATTTTGCTAAGGCTTATGACAGAATACAGCATGGAAGACTTGTGTAAATGGGAGAATATGGGGTTTGGATTATAAAATATTAGTGTGGATAAGGCAATGGCCGACTGACATATCAAAATGTGGTATACGGGGGGATGTGAGTGCAAAATTAAACAGTCGACCAAGGATCAGTCCTTGGTTCACTGTATTAGGCTAGGGATCGTGGAGTGTTGTTAGTATAGAAGTTGAAGTTCAGGGGCCATATAGCAGAGACTGCAAATACAATTCAAAAGATAATTACAATGCTGAAATGAACTTTGACATGTAAAGATAAGGATGTCATTTTGCCTCTTTACAAGGCCTTAAAATAAAACCTCACTTGGACTATTGTGCATAAGTCTGGCCTCCTGGTTTCAATTGTAATTCTTATACAGTAGAGAGAGTGCAAAGAAGAGTGTTAAAAATGTTATCGGGATTGTGGAATACTGATTATGAAGACGGATTGAGAATTTGTAGAGTGCAGACACTAGCAAACAAGAGAAAGAGGGGTGATATGATTGAGACTTACAAATCCTGAAAAGTTCATACAGGATTTCAATATATGATAGAATTTTTTTATTTTATGGAGGGTGGGGAAAGGACAAAAGGGCATCCTTGGAAGCTGAGAATAATTGCCAGTAAGAAGGGGGTGAAATTTAGATTTTTCTCTATTGAATCCATTTCCAGTGGAAATGGATTGCCACTGGATGTTGTGTGTGCAAGTGGTGTGAATGAATTCAAGAACACGTATGACAGCTGGTACATGTGGCCTCCCTTGATGAATCCCTAACTCCCTGGAGTTCTCTTAACACGTTCATTGCCAAGCTGAAAATTGGAATTTCGTGGGGTGGCCAAATTTTTTTTACTTGATAGCGACGTCCATGTGATAACGCGTGAGTGGCCCAACGGTGAGAACTTGCATCACGCGACATCGCGTGATTGGCAATGAACGTGTTAATGATATAAAAAATATTTTACTGATATTCTGTTATTAAAGTGAAAAAGAGAAGCAGTTTGCTAGTGAGCAAGAGCAGTTATGTATGTTATGTGCTTAAAAATTTTCTATGCCAAAGCATACAAAATTACTGGTTAAGCACATATCCCAAAAAGTAATAACTAGGAAATATTAAACATAAGAACCATTCCCAGTCTGATTTTAGTAGAAAAAATTACAATCTATGTGTAGCATTTTGGTTTGCTGCTACAATACACGTTTGGTTTTAGCTATATGTTTTTCCACTCCTGATTTGTGTTTTCCTTTGTTCTTTATGTCCTTGTTTGGACTGGCATATTTTTTCCAACCTGCCTGCCCTATGTAGTCAAACCACACAAGTACAGCTGATCTTGTAGATATCAGGATTATTAAAATGTTGATGGGGAGGTTTTGGCAGTTTCAAGAGATTAGAGATCTTGTTGAGGGGTAGAAAGCGACCTTTATATTTTATTGACACCTATGACTGATTGCACAGAAGAGAGAATCACTGTTCTTCTGAACTCGTTTTTCCTGTTAATTTGACTTCCTAAGAGAGTGATGTGATTTGATGTATACCAAAGTGAGACACTTTGGCATACTGTTTCTAGATACAGTTGTCCTATGATTTCCTTCCAGCAGTCTTTCCTTCACTGTTTACCATAAGCCTATACACACACACTGGCCAATATATACAGGGTGTTCGGGATAAATTTGACAGTTTCGTAAGGAAAAAGAAAATCTTCTTTGTATCTATTAAATTTAATGAATTGACAAAAAAACATTACAGGCAGAGTTAATTACAATACTATCAACAAGATTTACTCAAAATAACCACCATTAGCATCGATCACAGCTTCAATTCTGCTTCGGAACCTCGAACAAGCTGATGCTACAGTCTCCCTGGGAAGGGCCGCAAAAACTGTTTTAATTTTATCCATTAACTGGGCTTTTGTATTACTGGAAGTGCGATTGGTGTCTTTTTCAACTGCGCCCCATACAAAATAATCCATGGGGTTAAGGTCTGGGGAGTTTGGAGGCCAAACATTTGGACTGGTGAAGTCGTAGAAAATTTCAGACAACCATTTTTGACTTTTCCCAGAGGTGTGGCAAGGGGCCGAATCCTGCTGCCATACATACGGCCTACCATTGGCTACCCTTGTTATCCAGGGCTTGACTACAGTTAGCAACTCCACGAACAAAGCCCGAATTCCAATGCCAGGGTTCTTCAACACCTGTTCCTGCAGATTTGCGAGGAATTCTGCTGTACGAACGCAATCAGATCGTCTGCTAGGGATCTTTCTTCTTGCTACATCCTCGTAGTCACCATTGCAAGTCTCTAGTTCATGCCTGATTGTTTTTACTGTATTCAGGGAGCATTGGGCAGCAGTCGTAATATCCTTATTTTGATGGCGGGCACGAATCATCATGATACAAGTTATTCTCTTCCATGATTCAGGTGGGTTCCAGCTATCCATCCTTTCTGACATCTTGTATATGAATGAAGAAGGGTCCAAACTTTTAAATGAAGAGAAGTGTGTGTTAATACATGTAACTTACGGAAAAATATAATTAATTATAAATATGTCAAATTTATCCCGAACACCCTGTATACATAAACTCTTACCACCACCCAATACAAAAACTAGATATCATTAAAAAACTAAAATAAATAAATAAAAAAAAAAAAGCAGGGCTTTGAATATTTGAACAAGCACTTAAACATGAATTAAAAGTTATCAGCAATAACTTCCTGAAAAATGGCTACAGCAAAAATATACTAGATTACAATAAAACTGCAGCCATTCCATACATAAGGAATATCAGATAAAACAAAAAGAATACTACAGAAATACAACCTTAATGCCACCTTTAAACCTGTTGCAAAATTAAAGAACTTATTCGACTCGTCCAAGGATCAACTTCCTCCATTGACTCACCCTGGAGTATACTGTATTCACTGCACATGTAATTTGCTTTATATATATATAGGCGAAACAAGATGTACAATTCCTATCTGAAAAAAGGAACATTAATGGCACATTAAATTTAATAACTATGGTAAATTTGTCCTTTCTGATCATGTCCTGAGTACTCTACATAGAACTGACTGGAAAGGCACCTGTTGTTTACACTAAAATGTGGTATGAGCATAAATTTCAGGAGGCCTGTGAACTTCCTAACAACCACCGTAATTTTAACCATGGTGGTCTAAAAATCCCAATATGGATGGCACATATTCTATCTACATAACCTTTTGGTCTAAGAGTTAATTATAATTAGGACTAAGTAATCTAGGATCTTAACTTTAATATAACAACAGGCTAAATTATGGTTTAGGCCACCACTTTTGCTGTATTAAAACTATATGAATTTGTTTTCTGATGATGTTATTAATAGAATGTAGCTTTGATGTTTAAATTTTTTTTTAATTTGCACTAGAGGTCAGGCCAGTAGAATAATGATTGATCAAATCATTGTCACTTATTACATTTCAAACATTGTTTGAAATGTAATAAGTGACAATGACAATATATATGTGTATGTCTATATCCAGATGATGACCTTAATATGAAGGTTGAAACATTTGGAAATTAAAGTAATTATTCCTAACCCAGTTATAATCTCCATAATTTTACTGAAATGAATGCAGATTACCATGCAACACTAAAGGAAAGGACTTCCTTCTGTTCAAAATATTCTTGGCATTTGAAGAAATCTATGGTGTCCAGTGGAAACAGATCTTGTAGTAGATGTAAGGTTTCTATTCTTAGAATGTTGGTGAGCAGATTAACAATGCTCAGGCTTACGAGCAGATCAGTAGGTTCTATTCTGGCGTTTTCAGTGCGTTCTGCGAAATATATCGCATTCTTTATAAGAGCTTGTTTTGACAATATAGAACTTACCAGGTTTGCCAAATATCTGGAAATAGGATTAATAGTAATAATAGAATTATAGCATGGCTTTATAACTTGACCTTTCTTCAAAGCTAGATTAAGCTTTCGTGAAGACAGTGGGATTATTGTTTAAAGCAATAAAGTTAGAGAATACCATGCATCAATCAATTAGAGATTCAGCTCTTTTTTTTTTTTAAATCTAATCATAATGAAAATGACCTGTTGGGTCATGATTTGTATTTGTATCATTCAGTAACATTTTCAGAAGCATTTTTTCAATGGTTCTACTGAATTTATTAAAAGCATGCAGAGCCAATCATTTTATTTTGTAATATTACTGTGGTTTCACTCAAATATGGAGGCTGTTTAGATGCAAAGATCTGATACATCTTAAGAACTTTGTTTTTGAAGGCTTTTTTCCCACACTGACCACGATATAAAAATTTTAGAATCTTACTTGGCAATACTGCAGATACCCATGCAAGGATGTTGAGTTCAGAATCAGATAATGTACATGAAGACTTTTAATGACCATTTTTTTTATGGGGTAATCTGTCATTAAGAATGTTTTTTTTTTCCAATGATTAGTTTTTTGTCATTTTTCTCCACTCTCTCTCTTTGCTGACTGAATATGTACTCCATTTTTTCATAGGCAAGTCTATCTAAATTTTTCCAAATATTCATTGGTAGGGAGGAAGATAATTCTTACCATCAATACCAAGAAAGCTAAAACCTCATAATTTATACATTTAGTAAAACAACTTGCATACAAAGGGAAATTCTTACAGCATGCTTAGTGAACTTCTGGCATAACCTTAAAAATCAAGTAATAACACCGTTATCATTGCATTTTAAAAGAAATGTTAATCTCTTATGACATTCTGCTTTTGTTTAATCCTTAGTTTTTTCAAATTTATTGACTTTTGACTCACTGATGAGTAGAATGAAAGGAAAAACAAATCGGAACTGGCAACAAACCAAAATGGTCCACATAGATTACTATTTTCTCAAGAGCATTCAAGGAATCAGCTAAAACGATCAAACATCCTCAACAGTGCAACTTAAAACATGGGATGATTCCATATAGAGTCTAGTCTTCTCTAATTCAACGTGACATGCATACAGTTACCAGTAGTTCACGGCAGACCATGAACCAACTTCATAGCCAATGCATGCTTTCTATTGTTATTCCTATTTTTTATTAAGTGTATTCGTGGATTTCTTCTGATAATGCAAAGCAATTTTCACAAAACTAGGGCAATGAATAATTATTCTATCCCATCTAGTTCCTTTATGTGGAATAATACTGGCAAAAACATTGATCAGCCTTCATATCAGGACATGAGCAAATCCAGATGTAACAGCTTCCTTTCACTCTCAAAGACTGAAATCTGAAGAGAGATGACCATGGAAAGAGTTCACAAGGTATTAAAAAATCAATATGAAGAGAAACTTTTTATTGTGTATTACTAGAAGCAAATAACTATGCAAGGGAGATTAGACAACTACTGAGTATTCTGCCCACTGAGATACTGAACTGTGCTGCTGTATGTCTGTTAGTGTTTTATGCTGGATTTTTTAATGTGGTTCCCACCTACAAAAAGGTCTAGAATTGATATGCAGTTATTTTGTGAGGTTTATACTGTATGTCATATATTTAGTCAATGTTGTATATTTCACTAATAAAATTTCATACTTTCATATATGGAACATGCATATAGTATTTAGTTTCTTGACGATGACAAGGCCTGTAAAGTAAAATACCACATTACAAATACACGTCCCTTTGTATAAATTATACTTATATTTCTAAGGCAAAGAGAACCGGGGGCTTTATTTTTCTTCAGACGCACTTGACTAACAGAGCAAATTAGAAGTTTTAGCAGTGATGGTTTGTAAAATAAATTGAAAATCACAGACCGAAATCTAACAGTTTTAATTCAATAAAAAAATAGCTAAAGCTGCAAAAAAAAAAAAAAGTAGGAGAGAGAGAACTATTTGGGATAAATAAAGATGTTTTAATTAAATATTTAATTTCAACTTCTAAGAAAAAAAATATTGCATATTTATTTGAATATAATTCACCCTCGTGAGTATCTCACACCCCTAATTTTACTTTACAAAAAAAAAAAAATTAAAAAGTTTTGCACATACCTCCCACACGAAATAAGTTTCAAACTTATTTCGTGTGGGAGGTATAATAATTAGGTAGCGATTGTTATTATGGAGTTTCAGATATTTTGGAACTCGGTTGAATAGAATCAGCATTTCCATTCAACATTCATCAGCTTGCCTTTGTTGAGTCGCGATCATTTGTTAATGTTGCACCAATCACATGCGAGATCTGTAGTAGCAATAGCAAATAGTAGATTCTTGGTAAGTCAGAGCCATTTTCAGTTTATTTTTAAATCATGGTGACCTTATGATTCCTATATGATAAAAGGACAGACAATAATGAAACTGTTTGGTGTTTAATTTAATTACAGAAGTATCGTCGTTAACACATTCATTGCCAATCACGCGATATCGCATGACCTCACCAAACGGCCGATCACGCGTTATCGCGTGGACATCGCTATCAAGTAAAAAACATTTGGCCACCACACGAAATTCCAATTTTCAGCTTGGCAATGAATATTTTAAAGATTCAAATGTGTTGTGTGACAAAGATGAGCGACCAATCGCGTAAATAACATTAATTAAAATTTAAATGCATTCCTTTTATAAATAATATGAGCAATTATAAATTATGAATACCGAGATTTTAATTATAAACGTTAATGTTTTCCTGAAAAACTTTAGTTTCCGAAAATCCTCACGCCACAGTTTTTTAACTTTAATTTTGGGGAAAAAAAGTGCAAGTTATATTTCAGTAAATACGGTAATCCTTTCCATTAACACGTTCACACCAGGCAGTGTCTGCACGTGCAGACACTGCCTGCAGGAACTTGCTTTATCACATGTATGTCATTTTTACATTGGGCAGGCATCTTTTTCATACAGTTTATATGGGCATACTAATTATATATTTGGTTTTATCCAAGTATAAACAAAGTTTGTGCCTAAAGTACTTTCAGGACTTGGGCAACTTGTGGTAAAGGTTGGCTATGCCACTAATTATATATTTTGTTTTATCCTTTATCCAAGTGAAAGCAAACAACTTTGTGCCTGAAGTACTTTCAGGACTGGGGCAAATATACAATTAGTAACATAGCCAAGTTAAAAAAATTTCCATAAACTTATCTCTAATCCAGAGAAATTTAATAGGGTATGACACCCTTTGACAACTCGTACAGGTAAATATGACTTCTCCATTACTTCCACCTTAGTATCATTTTTACATTGGGCAGGCATCTTTTTCATACAGTTTATATGGGCATACTAATTATATATTTGGTTTTATCCAAGTATAAACAAAGTTTGTGCCTAAAGTACTTTCAGGACTTGGGCAACTCGTGGTAAAGGTTGGCTATGCTACTAATTATATATTTTGTTTTATCCTTTATCCAAGTGAAAGCAAACAACTTTGCGCCTGACGTACTTTCAGGACTGGGGCAAATATACAATTAGTAACATAGCCAAGTTAAAAAAATTTCCATAAACTTATCTCTAATCCAGAGAAATTTAATAGGGTATGACACCCTTTGACAACTCATACAGGTAAATATGACTTCTCCATTACTTCCACCTTAGTATCACCACCTCTGGGTCTGGCTCCCACTGATGAGACCTCAATGAAAGTCTAAACTGGTCTGGGTAGTGACCCTTCCCTTAATGCATAGCATTATATTTGCATTATGGGATACTAAGGCAAGTGATGAGAACTTATACTACCTTTACGAGTTGCCCCAGTCCTGAAAGTACTCCAGGCGTAAACTTCGTTTGCTTACACTTGGATAAAGGATAAAACCAAATATATAATTAGTAGCAGAGCCAAGTGAAAACACTTCCATAAACTTATATGGGCATGTTAGTTGCAACTTTTTTGGTATAATTTTATTCATAAAATTAGCATTTGTGAACTGATTTCAAGTTATATCTCAAGTTTAATGTATGCATAAAGATCTTTATTTGCTTCATACAAATTGTTTGCTTTGTCCACATAACGACCACATTATTAACAGCTAATTGTCATCTATTTCCTGCAATGAAAATTCAGAGGATGTTCAAACAAATGTATTTAGTTAGATACTAATTTTGGTGCTACAATAAACTTGTTTTGCTTGCATATGTAGCATAATGTTTGTATGATGGGAGCTTTTTTCATTATGAAGTGTCATCCGAGTTTTCTCTAATTACACTAACTGCTGTTAAATCTAGCATTGTATTTAGTGATGCAATAAAACTACTTATTTTTCTTGCTTCTGCAGTATAATGTCTGTTGAGGATCCACAGGAATATTTTCATCTCCATCTTTTTGGAAAGAACAGACATTGCAGGTAAAAATGAATCTACTCCTGAATAAAAATGAATCCTACATATATTATAAGATGTGAACTGCATTTGTCGATCAACAAAATACTACCATATGCAAAACATTACTGATAGGACAGAAAAGCTCTTGACAAAAAATAAAAAAAAAAAAAACCTCATGTAATGAATGCAGGAGATTTATGAAAGGGCAGATAATTCTGATGACCAGAAATTATTTATATATTACTAAATAAAAAGTGTATACAGATCATCGGTGAATAAAAGAAAAATTCGTAGAAGACCAAGCAAGATATAAATAAAACAGAAATAAACACACATCTGTCTGTCTGTGATCACTGGGCATCTACAGATGCCGTATAGTCACTCCGCTGCTCGATGATGTTCCACACTAGGCCTCGCCATGTAGTCCTGTTGTTTGCCCTTCTGGCAGCCTCAACTCTCTGAAGATCAGTCACTCCACACACGCCATCCATCCATCTCATCGATGGTCTACCCCTGCCTCTTTTTCCAGGAACTTTACCTTCTATTACTGTTCTGAGAAGTCCTCCTTCCATCCTTTCTATGTGTCCAAAAATATTTTAATTTTCTTCTGTCAATATCCTTAAGGAGCCTTAAAGTTCTACTAATCTTTTCTAACACCCATTCATTTGTATGCCTTTCAGTGTATATCCTCAACAGCCTTCTGTAACACCACATCTCAAAAGCAGATACCGTTTCTTATCTGACTTCTTTAGGTTCCAAGTCTCACATCCATAAGTTGCTGTTGGAAAAACAACTGCATCCAAAATCCTCAACTTTGTTCCCATGGAGATAGATCCATCCTTCCAGATTTTAGACAGGTCTCTGTTGTTTTAGCCATTCCTAACCTTTTTCTGACATCTTCTGAACAGCAATTCTTCACATTAATAATGGATCCCAGGTACTCAAACTTGCTGACTTCCTCAATTCTTTCTCCATTAAGATACATTTGTTTCTCAAGAGCTTCTGTTTGTTTTTCCTTTGAGAACCATGATCTTTGTCTTGCTAGAATTGAGTTGAAGTCCTCTGTTATTACTGATCTTGTTAACTTTGTCAAGAATTAGTCCTAGTTCTTCCATGTCATTACAAAGGAGTACTGTATCATCAGCGTACCTCAGATTACCGATCAATCTACCTCCTATCGTAATTCCTGTCTTGAGCTCATCCAATGCTTCACGCATGATGTCCACTGCATATATACTAAACAAGTGAGGAGAAAATAAACATCCTTGCCTAACTCCTTTTCCAACTTGAAGCCAGTCAGTCAATCCAACATATGTTCTTACTGTGGCTTCTTGCTCCAAATACACCTAAGCAGAACAAATTGTACAAGATGATCTGCTGCTTCATCAACCCACACAAATTCCTACCACCTAGATAAATCACCCAATCAATATTAGTTCACTAATTAAGCCCTCCCTATAGTTATTTGCTTAACTATCAAATGTATACAGCCAATGGTGAATATTGGTTAGTTATTTATATTTTGCAAACAAATTCCATTCCTCTTAATTTTTTTTTGTTTTCAATGCTCATCATAAATGTAAATATGCATGTCTACAAGTTGTTTATAGGATTACATGTTATTTGTCTTCACACATCATCACAAATGTAAATTAATACTTCATTTCTCAGTAATGCAAGTATTTCTATTCACACCGTTCTTTCTCTCCTTTATATTTACCATTCCTGTACGCACCATTAATGATGGTTCACGTATTTACACCTTTTGCCAGTTCAAATATACCAACCAAGTAGAGTATCTTCCTTGTTTTCTAACATATCCTAAAACAAACATTTGTTTCAGGATATGTTAGAAATCCCCCCCCCCCCCACCGCATAGATTTCATTACAATTGAAGAACCCATCATATGTGGTGTGTCCACCAATATGCAAAATTGTGGCAGTGAAGTGTGTTCTCCCCCACCAGGAGTGGCAAGAGATTTTCAATTGTTCCAACATGAATATGTTAAAAAAAAATTGTGCAAGAAACTTTCATGACACCTTACACACAAAGTGGAAGGAAAATTTTTTTTTTTTTGCTGCACATAAATAATCAGTGATTAGTTGCTGCTTTAAGGTAACTTTTAAAATACCATTTTCAATGTTCACAATCATATTTAAATTATGTTTGATACAATCTTGATTTTCAAAGAATTTTCTCAAGATGTTAGCAGCATCTATAGCTATCGTTCATGGACAAGCTAAGTGCATAGCATCAATAATGTATTCTTTTAAATTCAGAAGTATTTTTCTGTAACATGTCTTGAATGCTTTGATGAGCAATGCAATTCTGTGGGTAGTTTTCAGTATTAAGACCACATTATGATGTAAATAAAGAGTTTAATAAAATTATGCAATTAAAATCCAACAAGTTTCAGCCTTATTGCTAAAATCTAAATTACCACACAGAAACATACCAAAATTGGAGTTAATAACCCTTAAAGAATTAAGACAAGATAAAAACACAGTGATAGTCAAGGCAGACAAAGGAAATAACAACAGTGGTTATGAATTCAGACGAACATGCAAGAAAAATTTACAAACCAAAATACACAAAAAGGATATTCTATTACGGCCACTTGCAGATGGGAGAGATTCTCCAACCTCAAACTTAGCAAAATATATCAAACCTGATATCACCACAGGACAAACAGAATCATTTGTAAAAAATACTTTACATTTTATTGAAAAGGTCAAGGATATAAATATAGAACCCTCAGACTTAGCAAGTTTAGATGTAGTCTCTTCAACCAATGGTACTCAGAAATGACACAATGGATCTACTTGGAAATCTTTTCCCATCAGACACTGCAGGATTATTCAAACACTGTATGGAAAACAGTTTTTTCCATATTTCAAGACAAATATTGGGAACAAAATGTATTTGCAATGGTTTTCCCCTTTTGAGTTAGTCAACCTGTTTATGGAAAATTTCGAAACAGATGCATTAAAAAACTTCATTAAAACTTTACAAGATAGGGCATACGATATATCAAGCACATCAATTAAAAGGAATACAGAACTGCACTACCTGAAATATAACCTCACACTCAATGGTTATGAACTGAACATGATGAGAAAAATTTTTAATACATCTCCTATTGCAGACTTACATCAAGCTGCCTTAGAATACATCTTAATACATCAAGAATGGCTGCATTGCCCTGCGAGTACAGTGTAAAAGTGGCTTCTTTACCTTTACAAAAAAATCTCAAGATTCCTACATCTATCAAAACCTCCACATCACCCCCATGAAAAAAACAGGCGTTTATGAGATTCATTCATTGGCTCTTGTTATGTAGGCCAGACAGGAAGGTCGAGAAAGAGATCGCATGCCTGAACACATAAAAGACACTGAAAAAAAAAAAAAACATAAATCAGGCTTGGCATTCCACAACTACTACATGCCATCAAGTACTTTGGCAACAAACAAATATGTCATATTGATCGTAACTGTTTTGCAAGAAAATTTAAAGCAGTCTGGCAAATGATTAGGATCTCTACACAATACAATAAAAAGCAAGGCTTAATTTTACATCAAGTATGGCTTTCATCAAAATTTAACTGCCACAGACCTAGGATATAACACGTGTGGCACCACAGAATGTGATAGCAACAACTAGCAATGTTTCAACATGCATACAGTAACGAATTTACCGTTTGTATTCTGGTTTATCAATTATATGTAACAGTTGTAAAGTTATCAACACATCTAATATATAATTAATTGTTAATAGGCTTGTGTTGTGTAAGCATTTTCTGTACCAGTATCCCTGATGATGTAAGCCTTATGAAACTTGGTGGGTTTGAATTGCTTATTTTTATTCAACTCTTAATTTACATCATAATATTATCTCAATACTGAAAATTATTCACAAAACTGCTAAACCACAGAAACTTACAATTGTCCACAAGGAGCAAAATTTTCTGTTCTTTCCTGATCATCTCATTCTCCAGCTCTGTCTGCTGTCATCCAAGTCCACTCTAGAACAGAGTTTTCAGATTATGTAAAAAAAAAAAAAACTAGCCTACAAATGGTGTTATTTTGTACTAAAAATTACAATATTTCATGGAAGTCACAAAAAAAAAAAAGCTTTTGCATTTGCCTTATACTTGGTCGGCAGTGTTTTAATGATCATGTTTGCAGCTAGCTAAATTGTAGTTCTTTATTTTGCTATTTTACCATCATTAAGTTCTCCAGAAAATACAATCATTCTGTTGGGAAGCATCTTGTAGAATAGTTTCATTGCACTGATCACACCAGACAATACAAATTCAATGCTCTCCTATGGGATGGGATGCAATAAATCATTGTGCGTACTTTCTATAGAAACCAAAATTATGTTACAGAGAAGATTTTTTTTTCTTCTGGTTATATAGTTCACCAATGGTTAAGAAAAACTGTATTGTTGTATTTTTAAATTTCTAAGGATGTAGAGATACACACTATGAAGGCATTTCATAAATATTAATTTTACATGAAAATTCTACTGAAAAAAAACTTGGTCATATCATGCGCGCACATGCACACATACTGCCAAATATGTAGAAATGTGCCTGCCTGAAGTTACAAAGTCAAGTGAGCTCCCACGAGATGCATGACACATGCAAAACATAGCTTGGAGCGGGGGTGTTAAACACCTCCTTCTTTGGAAAAAACTGTTTTTCAAGTATTCACAGTGTCAGAATCTATTGAGGCACTTTTGCCACACATCCTTTTTGAAAGCTAGTCCATGACAGGTTTTAAAGCACCCATCCAGACCAAGATAAAGCATAATTGTTTCAGTTGTGTTTTCCAAACTGCTATCCACAATCACATTCTTACTTCAAGCAAACTTCACTCAAGTCAGTAAGGCATTGTCAAGTACTAGACACTTTACTGGAATAGTCTGTTTTTGCTTAAGAAACAGTGGAGCACATTTAATTCTGACACTGTTATTGATAATCATTGAAAGATTACTATTTTAGAATGGTATATGCTTTTTTTATCCACACTTTAAACCTTGATAGCTTTCATGTCTCAACCTCCTTTAAAGCTTTTAGTTTCATTTCAGTGGTCAAAGATATTTATTAAGAGGATATGCCACATCTATAAAGCCCTAATGTAGAAATAATGTTGAACAGGATATAATTTTTGCATTTGTCACTGTGCTTTCATTCCAAAGCAAAACCAAAAGTGGTTATACATGCATATACACTGTAAAGAGAGATTTAACCCTCCCCCAACTATTGACAATCTAATAATTAAGGATAGCTGATTGAAACTAACATTACTATATTAATAAAAACAGACATATGATGGTGAGTGATCTGCTTTTGCAAATAAAATCCTTTGGCTGGTGTCAACCAGGTGTCCTTGATTACTGGTTTATCATTAGTTGGGTGGGGGAAGAGAGCTTCTCACTTTACAATACATGTGTTTATTATGTAGGTATCATACATATTGTATGTAGCATATAAATGCTCCTGGTTTATTCTAAAAGGAAATAACAGTGATAAAAACAATAATGAACACTATGCCCTAATTAACATTATTTCAGAAATTAATGCTGAAATCATTCAGTATTAAATTCATTTCAAGTTGTGATTAATTTAATTTGGAATAACAAATATAACTAGCAAGCAGCAGCTCTTTCTGTAACAGAAAATGATAGTCATTCTTGATGTAGTAAACAATGACTAATAGTTCTGCAATTTCTTTTATTGCACACATAAAAGATCAAGTGAAATTATAATGCTCCAGTCTGTATTTCAATAATTACTCTGAAACTCTTGGGAAGTTCTTTCTATTATTCAGAAAAAAAAAAAAAAAAAAATGTACAGCTTTAATTTTTTTTTTTTGTACTACGAAAACTCCTAGTTTCCTATACTGTGCCGATCACATGTACACGTTTACTGGAAATCAACTGAAAACAGACAACTGCCTATTTTGCTACATGCAGTATTTCAACTATACCATAATATAGCAAATCGGATTATTATTATTATTATTTTTTTTTTTTTTTTGTAGATGTACATAAACATGTCAGATACACAAAAGAAAAAGATAAAATTGCCGTGTTTACAAATAACTGTAGTATTAACCAGTACAGCACTAAAAGCTTCATCTGTTTTTAATAACTATAATGACAGTAGAGTGAAGTAAGTTTAGCCAACTGCCTATTTTGCAGCTATCTCAGTGTTCAATACACCATTGTTTCCAGTGAAAAGAAGACTTGTAAACCTGTCACATACTAAGAATAAAATTATTAAATTTAGCGATGGTGTATTTGAACACTGAGATAGCCACAAGTTAAACACACTTCACACTACTGTCATTATAGTTATTAAAAACAGAGATAAAAATCTTTGAATTTTATCTCCCATTATTAACAATAAAGCAATATTATCAAGTTTATAATTCACAGCAAAACACCAAAATACAGATGTAGCAAGTAATGACACTGTAAACAAACAGCCATGAAAACTATGCATTGGTTGATTCACAAAAGTGTTAAAACTGTTGCATGGGCAAATCATCATGAAATGAAGTGCAGTAAGGTTGAGTATTACTGTATACCAGACATTCCATCTATAAACTTATGCACACACATTGTATTTCAGTTAGTTTCTAATATCTGAAATCAAAAATATCTACTTCTATATTTAGTGACATGGAGAGTTTGACCTACCATCAATGCTTTCATATTTTGTAAATGGGTAATTAGGCATGAAAAAGGACCATATATTATACACAAAATCACGCACGTACACACATACTCTTTGGAGCACTTAAATGGGATAAATTTTGTTATGGTATAGTGAAAGTGAATTATTATTATTATAATATGATTTCCAAAAGGAATGGTATGTTTTGTTTTTAACACTTTCATTGGGAGCTAGAAGTGCCAAAAGCTACAATTATAATATAAAAATTGAGAAGTTAAATTTGATATATACTACCCATCATATAAAAACATTCTTAATGCAGTAAAGCATTGCATTTATATTGAGGAAACTAACAGTGTAAGTAATGTTCTGAAAACGAAATCTTAATTCGTTGTGTCTATGAGGGTTAAAAAATGCAGTCATGACTTCCCATCAAATAGGCAAACCAGTCAGAAGAATAATGTTCAATTAACATACATAATGCACTTGGCTCACACATTAACCTCAGTTGATTCTGCCATAATTCTAAATACAGTTCACCTTTGAATGCGGGGGTTAGGTGTACCCCCCTCCTCCGCATTGTTCGAAAATCTGTGTATAACTTTTGATTCCCGAAAAACTTAACTAATTGCCTACTGTTGACATGAAGCCTTACCGATAACATAAACAATCAATTAACAAATATTTTATACGGTATGTATGTGTGTATATACGTTGGTGGTCGGAAAAGTTCTCAGTCTTGACCATAAATGGCAACACTATTGGCAAGATTTTTTTTTTAAGTTGGTATTTCTGTCTAAAGCATCCGTGTGAAATTGAAAGTGATTCTACAAGTAGTTTTTTTTTATATAAATGTATTAGTCTTATACAGCTGTCGGAAGCCAAAGTGTTGTCTGTATCCCTTAAAATTGAGTATCGTGCGGTTATAAAATTCTATGTAAAAGATGGTTTAATGCCAAAAGAATTCATTTGAAGTTCATAAAAGTTCATGGGCCTCCTTCGTTTTTGACAATTAAGAAATGGGCTGCTGAGTTTAAACACGGCCGTCCCAGCCTTGAAGATGATCTACGTGAAGGACGTCCAAAAAGTGTAACAACACCAGAAATCATTGATCAGTGCACAATATGGTATTGGATGACTGGCGAATCGAAGTACGTGAAATTGCAGAGACTATAGTCGTTTCAAAAGAACATGTAGGATATATTTTGCACGAAGAATTGCAAATGAAAAAGCTTTGTGCAATATGGATGCTGCGCTTGCTCACAGCAGATCAAAAATGCTCTCACATGAAAATATCTAAACAGTGCTTGGAGCATTTGATTTTGTGCATCGATTTATTACTATGGATGAGATTTGGATTCACCAGTACACACCAGAATTCAAACTAGACAGAAGCCGGTTGTTCAGCGCCAAAGAAGACAAGGTCATGGCAGCAGTGTTTTGGGATGTTTAAAGGCATTTTGTTTATTAATTATCTTGAACATGGTAAACAAATAACCAGGGAATATTATTCCGATCTTTTAACCAGACAAGACGAAAAAATTCGTGAGAAAAGACCCGGTTTGCAGAAGAAAAAATCATCTTTCATCAATAAAATGCACCTGCCCACAAAGGTGTTTTGGCAATGGGAAAATTAAGGGATCTGCACTATGAATTGTTGGAACATCCACCCTATTCCCCAGATTTGGCTCTCTCTGACTTCTATCTCTTCCCAAAACTAAAAGTCTTCCTTGCTGTTCAGTGCTTTTCTTCAAATCAAGAGCAGTTGCAGAGGAGTATTTTGCAGATCTAACTGAGAACCACTACAAGGACGAGATAATGGTGCTGGATCATCACTGGAATAAATGTACAGCAATCCCTCGATTAATGTGTTCTTTAAAGCAGGCGCATTAATCGAAAATGAGAAAAAGTATAATCCGTTCCACACTTTGAATAGTCGATTCATGCTGAAAGGGAGAAAGAAATGAAGGACGTACGAATTGGTCACCAACACGCGAAATCACATACTTTATAGATAAAATTTCCCAACTGTTATACAAGCAAAATAGCTACCACTTTAAAAACTACAATGATCATAAAAGAAGTTAATTTTCCGACATGTAATAATAAACAACTCATCCCAGAAGACAGATTGATTACCCAATTATCGGAATGGATTCTCCTTTTTATGACATGCGCAGAAGTGTCTCGAATCTGTGAGTACTATAGCAGACGACATAATTTTTGGAGTAAAAATTTGGAACATAGTATACATAGTGTACATGGAAGTAGTGTAGTATGCCATTAAAAATAACTTTGTAAAATGTTTTAAATCGGTAACTAAATTATTTCATTCTGGCGAGTGATTTTTTTAAAAATAGTTAGCCATAAAAATGTATAGATGGAAAATTTTTAAATTCTGTAACATTTATTTTTAAGATGTATATAGGCACACTAATCAAGGAATTACTGTATTAGTCTTAAGTGACATTATGCTGAAAACTAAAAATAATTTTGAAATTATACATTCGTTTTTTCATTGTTAGGACGAGATCTTATCAGACCACCCACGTATATTTAACTATATTCTTACAATAAAGTAAACTAAAGAAAAAAATATTATTAAAGAAAATCATAAGGAAGCAAAAATACACAGTACTGTATTACATTGTATTTATCAATACTGTAGGTTTACATAGTCTGTTTACAAGATGAATCGTTCTGTCAGTACTTACATCAATACAGTAATCCTTCGATTACTGCGTCGTTTTTTTTCGATACCCAAATTCGATTAGTGCGCCTATATACATCTTAAAAATAAATGTTAAAACATTTTACAAAGTTATTTTTAATGGCATACCACACTACGTTCCAAATTTTTACCCCCAAAATTTATGTCGTCTGCTAAAGTACTAAAGTGATATTTTTACTGCCAAATACAACTTCTCATACAACCTATGGACCAGGGGATTATTGCAACCTTTAAGGCATACTATCTGAGAAGAACATTTAAACAGGCAATAGAAGCAACACCTAGTGAGAATTCTAGAAGAAATTTAATGTTAAATCTGCTATTGAAAATATTCATCAATCTTGGAATGAAATTACTGCTAGCAATATGCAAGCCATTTGGAAGCACATTCTTCCACATTGTGCAAAAGATTTTGGAAGCTTTTCAAATGAAATGGATAATGTTTTTGAGGAAATTGCCAATATCGAGCGTCAACTGGATTTTGATGAGATTGACAATGATAACGTCCAAGTTAATTAAATCTCATCCTAAAGAATTGAGTGATTGCGACCTGTTAAATTTAGATGCACAGCAGGAAGATCCTGAAGAATATGAAGAAAATTTAACCACTGATAGTCAGCCAAAAGAGATTTCACAGAAACAATTTGAAAATATTTTTTGTACAATCGAAGTTTTTAAGTATAGTTCGCCCACCATTTGTAGGTCTCTCCTTGGCATTTTGCCAAGAATAGTCGATTCATGCTGAAGGGGAGAAAGAAATGAAGGATGTATGAATTGTTCGCCAACATGCGAAATCACGTGCTTTCTTGTCTGTTGCTGTACTAGCTTGATTTATGTTGTCGCTTTTTTTGCATTTTTTTTTATTATTAATTTGTATGATGGATCCAGTACAGTCAACAAGTTCTGTTGTTAAACGTTTCAGTAGCTCTTGCAAAAGAATATTGAATAATGTGCTGACATTCTGCGAAAAACAATCATCAGAAGGCTGTCTCCTTGTTTCCCTTTCTCAAGTCATAAAACATGCAAGTGCAACTGCGGGCTTATCGGGGTCGACATTTAAAAGAATTTGTAGGGAATCAAAAGGTGATGGTAAGCCAAAATTTAAATCTCCTAAAAAAAAAGTGCCAGAGAAAGAAAACCATCGAAACTGTAGCTTTGAATGATTTTGATGTAGACGTTATAAGAAGAACTATTAACGAATTTTACATGGTTGAGAAAAGAGTGCCAACTGTTCCGAAATTGATTCCTGTGCTTAAAGAAAAAATTAATTTTCCTTGGAAAAGAGAAACTATAAGGAAAATACTTCATGAAATCGGATTGTGTTTTAAAAAGTCCCAGAATAAAAGGAAACTTATCATGGAGCGAAGTGGCATTGTGTTATCTAGAACGCAGTATTTGAGAGCAATAAAATGTTTCAGGGAGGAGAAAAGATCGACTGTGTATCTAGATGAAACTTGGATTGATAGTAATTTAAGTTATGGAAAATGTTGGCAGTCTAAAGAAGAATATGGAGTGCTACAAACCGGAAATGCCTTGCGATGCATAATAATTTTGTGCGGAGAAATGGGTTTTTTACCGAATTCAAACTTACTATACAAAGCCAATTCAACTACTGGAGATTACCACGGGCAAATGAATTCTTCGATCTTCGAAAAGTGGGCAGAAGAAAAACTGATTCTAAACCGTCCTAAAAATGCTGTTGTTATAATTGATATCACTCTATTCGATTAAACAAAGTTCCAAATTGGACTAATAAGAAGCAAGTTCTTATGGATTGGCTCTCTACAAATAACATTTCTCATTCCCCAGATATGCGAAAAATTGAATTGCTTAATTTGGTCAAAAGAAACTCGCCCACAATTAAACTATTTAAATTTGACAAGATGCTCAAAGAGCATGGATTTCTAGCTTTGAGGCAACCACCATATCATTGCGATATTAATGCTATTGAGTATGTCTGGGCAGAAGTGAAAAGTTTCATTCGTCATCGCAACGTAACTGGAGATATTAACATGTCAAAACTTTTTAAGCTTTCAGAACAGGCGATTGAAAGTATTACAGTTCAAAACTGGGGAAAATATTGCTCTCATGCCACCTCATCGGAAAATATGTATTGGGACAGAGACGGAATTATCGAAGAATTATGCAAACCTTTGGTGATCAGTTTAAGTGAAAGTGATGCCGATTCGGACACCGATTCAGATGGACTCTGAAGATTAAAAGGATTTGATAATGGTATTTTTTTCCAACATTTTTTTTTGCATGGGTTTGTTAAAAGAGTCACAACAAGACATAAATAATTAATTGGTTTAGGACATTAAAGTGTCTCAGTTCTTTCAACTGTAAGTTTAGATTTCTGTATAATTATTTTTATTTTATAGAAAACTTTCTTAAAAATAAACTTAGTTAAATTTTTGTTTTATGCTATATCTTTTTAAATTGTGTTAATACTCTACATACATTTTTCCAACTGTTATACAAAATAGTTACACTTTAAAAACAGCAATGTTCGTAAAAGAAAAGCTAAATTTTCCGACCTGTAATAATAAACAAATTCATCCCAGAAGACTCATTGATTACCCTATTATCGGAATGGATTCTCCTTTTTCTGACATGTGCAGATATGTCGAGGGATCTCTAATCGGTGGGCAAACTATTGCAATGCTTAGAGGCTGACCCTGATGAAGAGAGAAGCAGTAAATTTTGCAGAAGAGGCAATAGGGCCATACCGTTGGTTGTATGAAAAAAAAGAAACAAAATGCCTGCCAAACTATGTTAGCTCAATTCTTTGTTAAGTAGAATAATAAAATTTATATTCTGCATATGTTTTATTGTCTTCCAGCTTCGTGGTTTTCCTTTAACTAGGCCCTGAGACATACCTTAATTCTTTTATAAAAAAATTAAGGTTCAAAAAAGAAATTTGAGGAACGAATTATACTTTTCCCCCCATAGGTTATTATATTCGATGAGTGCGCCTGTTTTAAAGAACGCATTAGACACATTAATCGAGGGATTGCTGTATTGTCTTATATGATACAAAATACTACATGTTATATGTATTAATAACACTAGACATCTAAAATGAAAAGAACGTAAAGAAATTATTCATATTTATTTACAGGTATGATGATTCATGCATTGATAATAAAGAACAGCAACAAGATTGCTTTATGGTAGCCTAGTGCAATTGATGACTGCTTTGCAGTAGCCTAGCCTATACACTAATAAATGCTACTTTTAACTAATTAATAGCAGTTAATTTTATGTGTTATGATTTAATACTGTTTCTTTACATTTCTCACGACTGAGAATGGTGCCATATACAGTCTAAGTGTTTGTGTGCAATTTAACTTTTTATAATAGATTTGTGTATATTTTATGGTAGAAAATGATAAAATAGATTAGTATCTACATATATTTTATGCATTCATGACATACCTAATTTTTTCGATATTTCTCATCTATGCAGTTCGTCTTTTGAGATGTGGTGTTACAGAATGCTGTTGAGGATATCATACACTGAAAGGCGTACAAATGAATGGGTGTTAGAAAAGATTAGTAGAACTTTAAGGATATTGACAGAAGAAAGTTAAAATATTTTGGACACATTGAAAGGATGGAAGGAAGGACTTCTCAGAACAGTAATAGAAGGTCAAGTTCCTGGAAAAAGAGGCAGGGGGGTAGACCATCAATGAGATGGATAGATGGCGTGTGTGGAGTGACCGATCTTCAGAGTTGAGACTGCCAGAAGGGCAAACAACAGGACTACATGGCGAGGCCTAGTGTGGAACATCATCGAGCATCGGAGTGACCATATGGCATCTGCAGATGCCCAGTGAACACAGACAGACAGACATGCAGTTCGTCTGAGAGTTTTTTCAAATCGCCGCAAATCTCCAAAAAATTTTCCAATATATTTGTTCAAAAAAAAAAAAAAAAAAAAAAGTGCATAAATGTCCCCACGCAGTTCAAACCAGTGTTCTTCAAAGGTCAACTGTAATGTAATCCAATAATCCAACCCAATGTTAACAACTTTGTATTCCTTGACTGCTACATATAGGATTGATACTGACCTATACCAATAAGGTCCTAATAGACTGACTTGCTTTCCCAAGAGAGGCAAGTTCCAAATATTATGTAACCAAGCTGAGATATAAAAGAGAATGAATTCTCTCTCCCCGACTTCAATAATTAAATGAAGTGCACACTATAAAAGCCAAACAAGTTTTATGTTTCTTATCAATGAGTCAAATTCAGATCATTTTCTATAATTTGTGAGATGCAAAACTATTTTTGATGTACAAATGAATGTGAAGGAGACAGAAATTTCACATGGTAATAACAGAAAACACAACCTAAGTCATCCATACATGATTTCAAAAAAAAAATGTGTGCAGTAATACTCTTTTGTAACAGCAGGCTAGAAGTTCATTCTACTCTTTGGCACTTTTCTGGCAGAATTAAATGAATGTCATTGGTGTAAGTTAGAACTATTTTACTGTGGTATAGTATATGACAATAAACATTTTCACTGTTATAAAAGCAATGGTATTCAAATTTTTTTGCATATTATTTCATATTTGATTCGTTGTGCAACTATTACTGTTTTCAGATAAATGATACAATACTGTATTTTCAGTTCAGTGAGCAGATATTTACGGCGTTTTAAACTATTTCATCAAGACGTGGAATCAATTAGTTTGCAATATTTCTTTCTTGGTCATACCTAATAATAACTAAGTTATTATTAGGTACGTTTGAAATTGACCCAAAAGTGGGCTTCAAATTCATTTTTTAAGTTAACCATTTGTCAGGACAACATACTGTAAAATAAGTACAATATACTTGTATATATAAATGAAGCAAACTAAGGTAGTGGATAACTAAAGTTATGGATCTGAGAGCTGGGTCAGAAGTAAAACACTTGACCAAAGACTAGAGACCACAGATATGAGAGTCCTGAGAAAGATTATAGGCATGAACAGATGGCATCAATGGCAATATCATATTAAAAACGAGGATATTAGGAAAGAACTTGACATTGTCAGCATCCAGGAATGTGTTAGCAGAGCTAATTTCAGTGGTATGGTCACTTAAACAGAATGGGCGAGGAAAGATTAGCAAAACAAGTGTTCTCTGCCAGGTTGGCAGCAAAACGACCCAGAGGAAGACCAAGATATAGGTGGATTGATACGGTACAAAGTGCTTTAGACGATAGAAATATAAGATCTGATAATGTTGGAGTCTTGACAAGTAACAGACTGATTTGGAGGAAAATTGTAGACAGGAAATTAATAATGATGTAATTTTTTTCATGTAGTACTATCATATCCTGTACACCCCTTGAGGGTACATGGCAGGAATTTGATGATGATGATGAACTAAGGTAGTAATGACAAATTTCATCAATGCTGTTTTTTTAATATCTTCAGAATATTCCATTCTGATTTTGTATGATTATTCAGTTATAGTTGCTTACAAAATTGTCAGTACTTGAAGCAAAGATAATCAAGGAAACCAACTAAAATTTTTGATGTGGATTTTTTTTCTTTTTAATGCAAGGTTGCTAGTGTAAACAATTTATAGTATGTATGTCCATCTTTTAGGCATCTTATCAGATAAATGCTTTCCAATTAACTTCTCAATGCTGAATGCTAATTGGATATCTGCAACCTTTGCATTTTACGAGTTCCAGTTACTTGAACAATATTATTTGAGTTCGTTGGTTGGTTCAAGGAGAGCAAAGACATACTGCACATGCATTACACAAAGTAATACATTATTAAGATTACTGGCAAAGCAATTAAGGCTATACTGCTCATATATTATGTGTTGACTGTATGTATTCTTCTGACTGGTTTATCTGTTTTGCAAGATGAAAAACTATACCAAACCCCACAAACTGGCTAACTCACCTTAAGTAGTAATTTAAAACGGTTTTCTCTAAAAGAAATTGATTCCCCCACCCTTTCTGGAGAATTTCATTTTAGTTTTAAAACTACAGCACACTTTAAACAGCCTCAACAGAACTTTCATTGAAATTTTATATTAACATTTTAGTTAACTGTATTTAAGTTTTTTTATTTAATATTCCAGTGTCTAATCATCATCTCTTACCCCAAGGGGTGTTTAAGCTATTATGATAATACTACGACAAGTTTACATTAACAATCTCCTATCAACAATTTTCCTCTGAAACTAGTCTATTACTTGTCAAGGCCATAATACTGTCATATCTAATATTTTGTTCTTCTAAGGTACTTCTGATCGAATCAATCCACCTACGCCTTGATTTTCCTCGGGATCTTTTCCTGGCATCTTGGCAGCGCACACACACACACACCTGTTTTGCTAACCTTTCATCTCCCATTCTATTTAAGTGACTACACCACCTTGGAGTAGCCCTGCTCACACATTATTGCTAACCTTTAATCTCTCATTCTATGTAAGTGACCAACACCTTATAGTCCTGCTCACACATTCTTGAATGCAAACAATATCAAGTTCCAGCTCAATGTCTTTATTTTTAATATGATTCTGACATTGATGCTATTTATTCAGTTGCCTAATGTTTCTCATGACTCTCATATCTGTGGTTGCTAATCTTTGATTAAGTGCTTTATTTCTAACCGCTAGTTTAGTGTTTTGGCTAATTTCGCTCTTATTCCATATAAATTTATTCAACTAGCTTCCACCATACCAGCTTTACTTATTTTGCTGCCTATCTCCAAATTTAACTTGACATCTTCACTAAAAGCTATGCCTTAATAGCTGAAGTATTTATATTAACATTTTAGTTATTTGTTCTTGTTATTGAACTTGTTCTATAGGTTCTCCAGTAAGAATGCTGAAGTTCTCTATGTTCCGCTTACTTCATAGCTTTGGTTTTTTTTTTTTTTTTATTGCTGATTTTCATGCCAAATTTATTATAACTGTAATTTAATTTAGTTAGAGAATACTGCAGACTTGAAGTCCCCCCACCCCCCCCCCCCCCCACCCCCCCCCCCCCCCACCCCCCCCCCCCCCCACCCCCCCCCCCCCCCACCCCCCCCCCCCCCCACCCCCCCCCCCCCCCACCCCCCCCCCCCCCCACCCCCCCCCCCCCCCACCCCCCCCCCCCCCCACCCCCCCCCCCCCCCACCCCCCCCCCCCCCCACCCCCCCCCCCCCCCACCCCCCCCCCCCCCCACCCCCCCCCCCCCCCACCCCCCCCCCCCCCCACCCCCCCCCCCCCCCACCCCCCCCCCCCCCCACCCCCCCCCCCCCCCACCCCCCCCCCCCCCCACCCCCCCCCCCCCCCACCCCCCCCCCCCCCCACCCCCCCCCCCCCCCACCCCCCCCCCCCCCCACCCCCCCCCCCCCCCACCCCCCCCCCCCCCCACCCCCCCCCCCCCCCACCCCCCCCCCCCCCCACCCCCCCCCCCCCCCACCCCCCCCCCCCCCCACCCCCCCCCCCCCCCACCCCCCCCCCCCAATGACAATCACCCTGTTTAGCATCAAAAGAATTCCCCTCACCCCCAAGAATGGTAATGTGCATTTTGCAATGATGTTAACAGGTTAATGGAGAGAGGGAGAAAAACACAATTCACATGAATGTAATTTGTTTACGGATGAATCAAAGTTTAGTTTGAAGGCTGTCTTCATACACATTGGAAATAAATATTCCTCTATTTCAATAGCACATGAAAGAATCTAATGAGAATATAACTTATTACATGCTTGTTAAAAAGAATGGCCAAACCAACTAAGGCTATGAAACCCATATATCATCTGTCGAGTGTTCTTCTGGCCTATTTGCCTGTTTCATGGGATGAAAAACTCAAGTTTTGTTTCTGTGAGGAAAAATCCTAGCACCTCCATATGATCCAGTGAACTCACCTTCAGCTTAAAAGCCTTCATACAGGTTCTTCACATCCTAGACAGGATTTTACATCTTTCCAACCTAAGCCATTGCCAATACCAATTGAGATTTCTTAGGTGAATATAGGTGGAATGTTTGCAATTACCTCAATAGGAAAGCACTTTTAATGGGCATGCAGCTAGGCTGTTTTTTATGCAAGTGGGACAGTTGAGCTAAAGACCACCATTAAAGGAATAATAACAATAAAAATAAAAAAGCCAATTCCACAGATTTCAAGCAGGGAAAAAAAGAATTTCACATCTTTCACATTTGTAAAGCCTGGAAAAATTTCTTACCACTGCTCCATGTGAAAATGCTGTTTGACAAAAAATTTTTATTATCACTTGAAATAAGAATGGCAATGGTTTTCAGTATTTAAAGGACAAGTCCTCAAGAATCAGTGATGTCAAAATTAAAGATGGAATTTTTTAACATCCCATAAATTCAATCATTTTTAGACAGTTCAATATCAATGAATTTCTCCTCACTTTTCAAACTTTCAGGTATTTACAGACACTATTGGCAGATTATTAGTCCAATAATATGTTGGAATTCCCCCTGCATTTACACTATAGTAAAAGAGATAAATGCTGTGATTAATCATGTTAATCTGTGTATGTTATCAGACTGTGCTAATTACTGCATTAGTGTTTGAAATAGAAGTAAATCACTATTAACTATTTAATAAAATTCTCAGTAATTATTTTTTTAATGTGAATCCCACCCACAAGAAAGGAAATTTATATTACAGTGGTGCCATGGATGGACTATGGTGAAAATAACCTTGAAGCTTGCTCTAGAGACAAAACATGGAACTTCAAACTACATTAGACCTCCAAATAACTAGGATTGTGGTCTGACACCAAGTGATAAAGAGCATATATCACTAAATGTATTTATAAACATTCATGTCAGAGGGATCTGAACTACAAAACTGGTAGGGTGTAGACAGGGAAAGATGCTATCCACTTGACTTACTGGACTGACTGAAAAGAAAAATTTTTAAATACATCACATCTTAAAATTACTTTTGTAAGTACTTACTAAATAACTTAAGGAAATTACAACTTACAATAGAATATACATTAAAATAAACTTTAATATATTTCCAATATTTCGACGTCACGTTGCCACCTTCAAAAGGAACTTACCACAAATACATGTGCACGCAGGCACTACACACAGTAAATGAGAACGAAGCAAGGAAGCTATGCTTTACCCAAAAGTCTTGATGGTGCCCCCCCCCTAGCGGGCTATGTAGGTATTCTTGGCCATGGGCTGAAAGTTTCCTGATGCAAGCCTCCCAAATTTGGGCAGTCTCATGCAACCAAACTTGTTGAGGTTTGGCATGTTTCTTAGGGCTGAGGCTGATTCCATGAATAGTCTTCCATGTTTGAATTTGCTACAGTGTATTATGGAAGCTATGGTTTACCTGAGGCTGATTCCATGAATAATCTTTCATATTTGAATTTGCTACCGGTGTATTATAGAAGCTATGGTTTACCTAAAAGTCTTGATGGTCCCCCCCCCCCACCCCCAGCAGGTTATGTAGGTATTCTTGGCCATGGGCTGAACGTGTCATGATGCAAGCCTCCCAAATTTGGACAGTCTCATGCAACCAAACTTGTTGAGGTTTGGCATGTTTTTTAGGGCTGAGGCTGATTCCATGAATAGTCTTTCATATTTGAATTTGCTATGGTGTATTATTGTGGCTTTCTTCCACCATATTCTGTCGCATGGTTTGCAAGACCAGAGTGGCTGTACTGGTGAAACCGGATGTAGTCCTTGTGTTCTGAAATTCTGATATTTGCTGTCCTGCCTGTTTGGCCAAAGTAGGACAACTTGCAGCTGCAAGGGTCTAGGGAAAGTGGTTGGTCTTAATGGAGTCTAGGGGAAGTGGTTAGTCTTTAGTGAAGCAGATAAGGGTTGCCAATTTTCTATATGGTCTGTAACAAGGTCGTCATGTTTTTTTTTAAGATTTTGGAAATTTTTTCCGAGGTGCCCTCGGATGTAAGAAATGGTGATGGATTTAGAGTAATCCTTGTTGTGAAGGGAGTGTGTGTGTGGTGGTGGGGGGGTTGTGGTTTACTGGTTACAATATTTTTTGGATATATATATATATATATTTTTTTTTGGGGGGGGGGGGAGGGGTTGGTGAATGTATCTGCCTGTATGGGTGGGTTTTCTATAAACCGAGAAAACCAAGGTTCCATCAGACTGGTGGGTGACTAATGTGTCTAGGAAAGGGAGGCTGTTGTTTTTCTCATTTTCCAGGGTATACTTGATTCTGGGGTGTTGGTTGTTTAAGTGTGTTAAGAAGGAGAGGAGTATATTGGAGCCATGTGGACAAATAGCGAACACATCATCTATGTAGCGAAGCCATATGGTTGGTTTTTGTGCGGCAGAGTTTAAGGCTTTCTCTTCAAGGGTCTCCATAAAGAAGTTGGCAAAGGGTGGGGAGAGGAGAGTGGTTAACCCATGGCTGTCCCCTCTATTTGTTTGTAGAATTTCCCTGCCAAACGAAATAGCCCGAGTTCATTGTGAACTGAAATAGGGCTGAGATATCAGGAGGAAATTTAGCTTGGATTAGTTCTAAGGTTTCTTTGAGTGGGACATTTGTGAATAAGGAGAAGAAGTCAAAACTGACCATTATGTCAGTATGTTGGAGTGTAAGGTTTTCTATACTGGCTTTGAAGTAGGCTGAGTTTTTTTTATGTGTGATGGTGTGTTGCCAGTATATTGTTTAACTAATTTGTATGTGAGGCACTTGGGACGTAATGGCAAATTTTCTTTATGTATTTTTTGGAGTCCATAAATTAGGGGGGGGGGGGGGACATAGAGTTATGTGGTTTTAATTTGTTAGTAACTTCTACAGGCCAAGAAGTGACCTTCTTAAGGAGCCTGTGGAGTTTTCTAATTTGTGAGTTGGTGGGATTGTATTCAATTAGGAGGTAAGTAGCCCGATTTAATAACAGAGCCTTAAGTTTACCCATGTAATCCGTTTGGTTGAATACTACAGTGGCATTTCCTTTATCCGCTTTGGTGATTATTATTTCTTTGTTCTTCCTCATTTCCTGCAGAGCTTTATATTCCTTATTGGATATGTTGATTTTTAGAGGTCTTGCTTTGGAGAGAACACAAGCTACAACCAGTCTCATATTATTGGTGATGTGGTTTAGAAGGTGGCAGATCCCGCATTCGATCTGGATCATTATATCCTCGGTCGGTATTTCCTTAAGTTATTTAGTAAGCATGTATAACCAACGTCTAAGTCATTCTATGAGAAGGACTTTTGTAATTAATGATTTTTTATTTTATTTTATAGTTTTGTCAGATTAATATGAATTTAATAATAAGGATGTGTTACACAAGTTTACATAATACTCAGTAAGTTGACTAATGACATTATCTCATTTTATGATTAGGGAAAGATGTTACTTTATATAATGGAAAAGCTACCAGTGAATTATTATTTTTTTTTTTGTGTAAGTGGATTTCATATTTGCACTGAATTTTTAGATAATTTTTTTTTAAATTATCACCAAAAACAAAATACTAAGAAATGAGTAGAACCCAAGAGAAACTATGTGAGTATTAACTAACACTACTATTCCCAGCCCTCTATCTTCCACTTATAAACCTCTCAATCCATCAGTGGGGAGGGGGAAAGCAACTAACTCTTTCCCTTCCAAAAGTACAAATTCATCGTAATAAAGAAGGTATAAACATCATGATCCTGATATTACTAATCAAGAAAATCTAAAAATTAAAAAAAAATATATTCAAAAATCAACTAATGAACAGAAAACACTGCCTTAACAGAAAAGTTGCAGAGAAATTCTTGGGTGTTGGCTTCAAGTTATTGGTCATATAATGCATTATTAAGATTATGGTTTTTTTTTACTAAAAAAAAATGCTGACAATGTTTAAACTACAAAAGTATATAAGCCAAATTATTTTTATACTTTTGATCAAGATGATTAAAAACACTACTTCTAGCTATTGAAATATATCAAACCCTTACTGTCTTATAATAAGTGAGAAGCACAGAATACCTATGATGAAGTCTTCTACAATTGATTAACAAATGGAAAGTAAAAAAAAAAATTGACAACCATCCAGGATTTAAAGTATTTGCTTGATGAAGGATTATATCTGCTGAAGCGGTCAAAACTGCAGATTACTTATGGAAGAATTGAAAATTGATAGAGAAAAATACAAACTTACCTTTACCATTTCGATACAAAAGAAATGGAATCTGAAGTTGAAAATCTAAATCTTGTGTAATGGGTTCCACCAGATTAGTGGTGTTCAGCCTATTCATTACTATAAAGCCATGCTGAGGCAGCTGTGACCTAAAATAATGTATTAAATGTATACTAAATATACTATTGTACCAAGTGTTATTGAAATATGAATTACATTTCAGTAACACTTAGTAAGCAGCTATGCTAATAAACTATAATATAATTCACTAAAATTTTTAAGTGGTGACAAAACTTTGTAGAATTTTTGAAAGGATGCAACATATAACCCTGTTAAGTGTGTTAACAGGGATATATGTTGGTATAATGATATAACAGGGTTAATTACTAAATTTATTTAGCTAAAAAATTATTAATCTAATATTATTTTGCATTTGTCACCAAGGCATCTTCATGGGCACAAAGAAATGCAACTCAGCACATGCATGCATGCTGGCCAACTAACAGGAAGGCAAACAGACTGGGTAAAAAATGCAGGATCCTAAGACATAATTGACACCCACTCTCTATAGATGAAGTGACAAAAACCTGTTGAAGGTCTCAAGATAATGGTCTCCCATATTTTAGGTCAAGTGAGGTAGCTGAATTTGTTCAGATTTGGCAAATGTAATGAATACATAAAATGAGGGAGACATCCTGAGACCATGAGGTCTTTTCATCACCACACCCATAGACAGCAGAATGTCAGTTTGACTTAGGATCTTGCCTTTCCTAATCAAGTCTGTGTTTGCCTTACTGCTAGTGTGCCTACATGCACATGCTTATGAAGATGCTTTGATGACAAAGGCAATTGGCTTCATAATTTATTAGCTAAATAAATTTAGTAATTTTATCTCTAGACATGTTTTCTTCACTAAACATCACACTGAGTAATGATGTCCAAGCAACCATACCAAATAGACAATCATCACACATAGCATGCTAATTTGTGAATAAAATTGAGGTTATTTGATAAAAGGTAAATGGCATTTGAAATGCATTGTGTTATTCACCTTTTCTGATCATGCAAAGTACTTTCGTTCAAGTGCTATCTCCAATCAGGAGGTTCACAGCCATGGTTTTCTGCTTCTACATTGCATATCTCTAAAGATTTGGATGGCTTTTGCCTGTTCAGTGCTCTATAATGATTTTGATCAGTTTTACTTCCTCTTCCTTTACATCTCAATGCTTCATATGGCCTTTATCACCTATTCTTTATCATCTATTCACTAAACTGTATGGAGGAAAGCTCATAAAACCAGATCCCCAAAAAAAGGTGATACGTGTCTACTTTCAACCCATTGCTCTCACCTCAATTTTGTCTAAAGTAATGGAGATTATCAACAGTAAACAATTCAACAATTGGGGAACTGCCATCTAATCAGTAACCAATATGGATTTCACAAATCTAGATCCACAGATCTCTTGGCCTACACCACATACCAGTGCACCCATTCCATGGAAAGGTTTAGAGAAAGATATGCCATTGCTATTGACACCTCCAAGGCTTTTGTTAGGGTCTGGCATTGAAGGCTTCTCAACACATTACCATCATTTGGACTGCCTTGCAACTGGATTGCAAGGTCTCTCTCGGATCGATCTTTACATGAAATAGATGGTGTGCTCTTTTCAGAGTTTCCTCTAATGCCAGTGTCACTCAGGGTTCTCATTTCACCAACCCTCTTCCTGACTTATGCATAATCACCAAACCTGCTACTCCCAGTCATCTTTCATTCCATCCCTCAATCCCGTGGAACAATCTTCCTCATGAAGCATTTCCAAAGGACTACAATAAATTTAGTTTAATCCTTTATCCAAGTGTGTGCAAACAAAGTTTGCACCTGAAAGTATCTTCAGGACTGGCGTAAACTGCTACAACACCGGGCAACTCCTTGCAAAGGTGGAGCAAGCTACCAACATTCCTATCTCGGTATCTCCCATAATGCAAAACACATCTCCTTGTGGATATGTATAATGTTATGCATTAAAGAAGGAACACTACCCAGACTAGTTTCGACCTTTATTGAGGTCTCTTCAGTGGGAGCCAGGCCCAAGTAGTGGCCCTTCTCTTAATGCATAACATTATACATATCCACAAGGGGATGTGTTTTGCATTATGGGAGATACCGAGATAGGAATGTTGGTAGCTTGCTCCACCTTTGCAAGGAGTTGCCCGGTGTTGTACCACTTTACCCCAGTCCTGAAGATACTTTCAGGTGCAAACTTTGTTTGCACACACTTGGATAAAAGATTAAACTAAATTTATTATAGTTCAAGAAGAATATCAATAGATTACTCTATTCCTCCTGACCCTCAGAGGCATCCGTTTGCTATAGGCTGTCTTTCATGTGTGGGAGTTATATATAAATATATAAGCCTATTTTTTCTTGCTTGTAGTTTGTGATGATTACACTGATTACTCTCTTCCTTCATTATATGTCCTAAGGGTTGTTTTTTTTTCCCTAATCTCATTCAGCAAACTAATTTTTGGTTTTAACCTTCAAGATACTTATGTTTTAAAACCTTTTCTATTGAGTTAACTGAATGTCATTCTCCTTACTAAGCATGCAACCAGAGTCAGTCTTTTATTCCATTTCTTTTCCAGTAATATGTTTCTGAAGTGAACATTAATGTAGAATGAAGATAGCAAGTGATCAATCACACATTAAAACAAAAAAAAATCTTCAAATCTGCTTGATTGTGATCTGCCAAGGCACAGGAATTATTATTCTCCATCCCATTCCCTAGCTGAAACAGATGCAAATTCAACTGCACATTAGCAACAAGTATGAACTTTGGAATAAAGTAGTGAACCCACAAAAGATGCCATGTCAAAAAATATTAAAACAGAAATGGGCACAATGTATTTTGCTTCTGTGGCCTCTGTAGATGGAGAATATGTTAGACCTTTAAGTCCGATATAACACAGACTGTTTGTTGACAAATTTTGAATTTAAACCTCTAGTTTCGCATATATATTGCAATGCATTTCATCAAGAAAGTGAAATTAAACAAGACTGAGTTAAACAACAAGCAAGTTAATGGAAACAGAAACACAGAGCATTTGAGGAAAAAAAAAAAAAAAAAAAAAAGACTAACAATGATAAAGGAATGTGTGATTTATGTTGTATTATGATGGCTATCTAGATGAGAAGAATGCCAGACATCTATGCGCATTGGATTGTGCATGTAGATATCAGAACCTAAAACCTCCCCATTCATGACTCGAAAAAAAACCAGGAGTATCCAAGATCACTTGAAGACTTGAGATCTTGTTTAGAAGAGAGAAAGCAACTTCTACTCCTTGCTGATGCAATATCTCTTACTATCTTGTCCATGGCAGATAGCAGGGATATTGCATCCACGATTCCATGCTCACATGGTTTGGCCTACATAGGATAGACAAGCCATGAATTTCAGTTGAGAAAGAAGGAACATGATGCAGATTTTTAAGGGCTTATCAAGTAGTTAACATTGAGATCGAATCTAATACCTTTTCAAAAATCAATAAATGCCAGACTTAAGGGTTTTTGGTATTCATTTATCTTTTCAATTATGTGTCTTACATATATGATCAACAGTACTGTAGTTTTTTCTGAATCCTGCTTGTTCTGGGGAATGGCAAAAATTTAATTTTTGTATTCTGTTGCTAATGATTTTTGTAAAAATTTTGTAATTGTTGAAAGGAGACAGTAATAATTTTAAACAGTCTCTCTCCCTTTTTAAAAAAACTATAAGGACAGTATTATTCCAACTCTTTGATATTCTGTTTCAGGAACGATGGATAAATTTTACTTAAAATAGTCATGACTGTCTGCCACCTGCTTTCAGAACTTCTATTGGTAACTTATCTTCACTTGATATCATTCCACTATTAATGCTAGCCATAGCATACTGAACCTCTTTTAAAACATCATGGCACATTTCTTTCTGTTCGAGGTATTACATCTTTTTCATACTGGTTGTTTAAGTCTTGAGAATCACCATACAATTTGGCATAGAATTATTCTATCCTTCTTATGATCTGTTCTTTGTTTTCAATTAGTCTCCATTTTCGACTTTAAGGGCTATTCATTTATTTTGTTTTATGGGCAACTCTCTTCTCACTCCTTTTAGACTCACTGTTTTCTACTGTAATTCTGATTTTCCTTATTGTTTTATATAGCTCAGACAATTCTATTCTACATCTCCTGTCTAGATCTCTTTCTGAGAAGATTCAGGGTTTCTTCAGACAACTTTTTTTCATCCTTCTTTAGGTTGATTCAACCAATCTCTGGCATTATTTAAGTTCATATAATTGAGCTCCATTCTCAACACATTTCTCTTATGGTATGTTTCAGCTTATCAGGTTTGATTCCAAATGTCTCTTCATCCCTATTTTCTAAAAATTAACAACTAGGTATGTTTTTCTAGCTATCCATCAAGGTAATTAAAACGTTACATTAGATATAATTTTGCCTATGGTTGGAGAGCAGGGTGGCTATCACCCAATAAGCTTAGCTATTTTTATTTATTTTTAATTCAAGAGCAACTTTGTATCAGGAAAAAGTATTATTATATACACTTTTCTTCAGTATTTTCTTGATCCATGCACTAAGGAAATTAGTTTTGGTTTCATAACTGTTCTGCCATATGTTAACAACATAAGTTAGTCCACTGTCAATTACATAATACTGTAATACTCTAAATATTTCCATATGCCTTCACGATACTGGCCACTTTTACATCAATATTTTACAGCACAAATATACATCACAATAAAATATTTACAAATAATTAAATGTTTTATTATTTATTTTTATTATTATATACAGTCATCCCTCGACTTATGTCCAGGTTCCATTCCATCCAGCAGGACATAAGTCGATACATTAAATCAAAAGAGTTATAGGGGTTAGGGACTTGACCATAATAAATATACAGTCATTTTAATTTTTAAACCTTATTATAAAACTGTACTATGCATTACTGCCACTATAAAACAGGAGAATAATCACCCAAATCTTCCCCCACAATCACACCTTCCCTATGTGAAGGACCATGGCTGCAGCTCTTCTGGTGTAACCTTTGTTTTTTTGATGAAAATGTCCAATGTGTTTTGCTTATTCCTCTTCTTCTTTTCATCATAAATTTGTTTATAACAAACAAAAGCATCATTTACTTTCCTTTCTACTAATCAGTAGTGTTCAACATTGGGGTCCATGTCTTCAGCCATACATCAGTGACATCGCTAACTTCAAAGAGCATTTCTGCAGGACCCTACACTGTGAATTGTTTTACTACTACTTTCTGTTTCTCTTTTTCCTCTTTGTTTTCTCGTTCTTCCTTTTCTGTAACACGTTGTGCCTCCAGTTCAACCAATTCTTCATTGGTTAACTCTTCAGGGGCACTTTCTATGAGTTGAACTATGTCGCCATCATTCACTTCAAGATTCAGATTGTTTGCTAGGTCCACTATTTCTTCATGCAATTTACAAAGGCCTTCATTTTTTTTTTTTTTTTTTTTTCTTCAAAACTTCCAAAATCATGCACAAATCTTTTTAATGTCTTCTTGCATATGTCACTTCGTCCCAAGCCACAGCAATATTTTAAATAGCATGATAAATATTGCATGTTCTGCAGAATTGTATGCGAGTCTGATCATTTCCTTCAGTGGCAGAAATGGCTTGTGAAAAAGTTCTCCATAGATAATAAGCTGTAAACACTGAAAGAACAACCCCCTGAACCATTGGGTGGATCAATGAAGTAGCGTTTAGAGGAAGAAACATGACCTTGATCTTGGTGTGAAGATCACTGATGTAAGGTGGATGACCAGCAGCATTATTTAGAATTAATAAAATTTTAAATTCTACATTTTCTTTCACACAATAGCTTTCCATATCACTCGCATAACAGTTGTTTAAGGCATCCTCAAATAATTTTTGAGTATACACGACTTCTTATTGCTCCGATAATGAAACTGAAAGAGTATGCTTCCTAATGTTTTTTGAAGGCATGTGGATTCTCACTGTGTCATATCACATATGGTTTCAGTTTATATCAAGCCACATTACCCTCTAACAGAATCGTAATATGGTCTTTAAGAGCTTTTAAATTAGGCATAGATTTCAGCTTTTGGTGGATGAATGTCCACTCGGGCATTTTTTTCCAAAAGAAGGAGGTCTTATCCATATTAAATATTTGCTGTCACAAATAATTTTCCCCGGTGATAATTTTATCCAATTTCTCCACAAATTCCTTGGCAGGCTTCTCATTGATGCTTGCAGATTCACCATACATTTTCACATTATGCAGTGCAAAACAAAACTCTGCTTGAATCTCGTGAACCAATCAGAAGAAGCGCTGAATTCGTATTCAAAATTAGGCTCTCCTTCAACATGTTTAAGAGACTTAGTGATTATGGTCATGTGCTAAGGGGGGGGGGAGATGCGCTTTTTGTTCAGGTCCTCTATCCATGATGCAAGTAGTTTTTCCATATCACCTATAGCAAGTTGTCATTGCTTCGTCGCTATTGTCAATTCAAAGGAAGCAGATCCTTTCACAGTCTTTACAATTTTATCCTTATTTTTCAAAAAGGCCATCATTGTAGAATGAGACCATCCAAAATCATGTGCAATCACATTGATGAGCTTACCAACTTCACTTTGCTTTAACTTGCAACTTTGTTTCAAGATCAACTGGTCGCCTCTTTTTCGATTCTTCATTAAGTTTTTTGATTGGTTGTGTAGGGGGCCATACTGCACAAAATTTCATGAAATATTTAACAATAAACACACAAATAACCTATTGCTCAAACACAAAATCAACAGAGGAACTGTTGAAGACACTTGCCGATTGCTGACTGAAGTTGCCGCTGAATGAGCTGTTGTCACTGCGCATGATGCATTGTTGCTGGGATCACAGACGTATCTTTGAATGGATGTAAGTTCAGGGATGACTGTACTTGAATTATTCAAGAAATGCATGCAAATGTTTGTTTTATCATCGTAATTATCTTCTGAATTGTACTATAATCTTTGCTATATGGCCCCCGAACTTCAGCTTGCTATCTACTCAAACTTTCTCCTAGGATAATCCCAATAACATAATACACCACTATACATCTCATCACCTTAAAATGCATAACATTACATTTACTAACACTGAACTGAATCATTTTCACATGCCCACTATTCCAGCTTACTCAAGTTATTTTGAAAATACTGTATTCCAAATTATCCTGCTTATCTTTGCATCATCAATAAACTCTTGTCAAATCCTTCCAATGTCATTAATGTCAAGAAGGAATAACAATATATCATGCACTGATTCTTAGGGTACATGCCATTGGTCACCTTAAATCTTGCAGCCTCAAGTGCAACATTCACTTCTTTTTCATGTCAGTCACACAAGCAAAGTCCAAAAGTACAAATTATCAAAATATTCATGAACACTCCACTGATAATTTGATAGTCAGAACACTAGTCTCTGCACTATCAATCTGAAATAGGATTATCATAATTTCTTTTATTCTGCAGAATCTTCCCTGTGCTGAGACTCAAATCCACACATCTAGATCAAATGGCAAGCATCCACACTGATATCCCATTAGCCACTATGCCAAGTTCTTGTTCAGTTTATGCAACAGCCCTAGTACCACTCCCTCATTTCAGTTTCTTTATCCAGTATAGCAGTAGCACTGAGCTCCATGATGCATACATCAGGTTGATAGCTTTTAGGAAAATGATAGCTCATTAATTGAATAATCACCTGTACCCATATTCCGTTCTCATTTGATAGCATTAATCTTTACTACAATAAAGAGCCAAGAGGCTATTTTTTCGGCAACGTAAATTAAGTTAAGGGGATAATAAATCCCTCATTATTTTTAAAGCCGAATAAGAAACTTGAAGATCGAGATCTAAGAGTTTCATGCCAAAGAACTTCCGGCGAGTCCAAGTGTAAGTCATCACTTGGTAGTATAACACCAGGGCAACTTGGAGCAAAGGTGGACAAAGATCCGATCACTATCCTTAATATTTTCTCATAATGTAAAACTCAGCTCCTAGGAGATGTATTACTGTTTTACATTATGAGGAAGGTCACTATCCAGACCAGTTTCAACCTTTATTGAGGTCTCATCAGTGAGTAGGTAGACCTAGATATAATACCAAGGTTTAAGTGAATCGAACTTACATACTTTACTATACGAATTGCCAGAAAGGTGTACCCATGTATATCATTACTACCATGACAAGCCAAGAGGCTATTTTTTTTGGCGATGTAAATTTGTATTCGTAGATCTCGATCTTTGAGTTTCTTATTCGGCTTTAAAAATAATGAGGGATTCATTATCCCCTTAACTTAAGCATTAATCTTTCTCATTCAGACTTAGCTTTCTCTACAATATCTACAACACTTCTGGACTGTGCCTTATTACGTAGCATTTTAAGTATTTTTTTAAGGCTTTTCATGAACTGCTGATTTCCTTCCAATCTAGCAACTTGATCTACTATTCTCCTCAGCTGTCATAATTTTCTGCTTTACAGCTCAGCAAGTAACCCTTTCTGAATGAAACATCCATATACGTAGCCGCTTCCATAGTCAGTCCAGAACAATTACTGTCACCACCTAGAGGCAGAACAGTAATGCCCTCAACTGAAACCCCACCTGACACCATGATTGGTGTCAGATGGGGTTAACATTCAACCTCAAGTTTCTTCTGTCATACAGTGCTTAAGGAAGTTATCTAACAATAGCTCAATAAATTCAGCTTCATTTTTCCATCAATGTTCAAATAGTCACCACGATAATTACTTGTTTAGTACAGTGTTCATTTGGCAATGCATTTCATCACCAGCAACTGATCCACTGGCTCTGCAAAAACACTCCACATGTATTTCACCTTGTGAGAACAACTTCATACCAAATAGCTTCAAACTCAAAGCTACATGGAAAACTGTCATTAATATTGTAATTAGTGCTTCAACATAAATGAATCCTTTGCCGACAACACCAACAAACTGTGCAATTCATTGCATCAAGGGTACATAATTATTCAAGGCAGAAAATAAGGTTAATGCAGTCATTCTCAACTTTCACAAAGAAACTGAAATCAAGTTAGTTGTAAAAGTAACTTTAATGAGAAAAGAAACATCAGATGCCACTGCTTTGGACCCACAAACAAAAGGAAAGATAGAATGAACTTTATGACTTGAAAATTTATCTGTGACAAACCTTGGAACATCTGATTTTTAATGTCAGGAGTGAACAACAAGTTCTAAGGCACTTCCTCTGATTCTGTGTATACATTACTGAATTTTGTTTCTCCTCTGGGTATTCACACCACAATCAAGTACATCTCTTCTCCAATGGAACAATACTTGGACAGTCATTCTCAATCAGGTTTTCTGCATGATAACAATGCCAAGCCAACTTCTATGTCTTGTTTCCTTAGACCACTGTATTCACCATTCCGGTCCAAATACACACACGGGCGCGCGCGAGAGTGGTCTGAAAAGTTCTCGGCCTAACAATAAAAACACGAATTTATAATTTCAAAATTATTTTTATTTTTCAACATAATCTCCCTTAAGACTAATACATTTATTCCAGTGTATTAGTCTTAAGTAGTAGTATTGAATATTGAATGTAGTAGTGATGCTCCAGTGACATTATCCCATCCCTGTAGTGGTTCTCAGTGAGATATGCAAAATACCCCTCTACAGCTGCAATCAGCTCTTGATTCAAAGAAAAATGCTGATCAGCAAGGAAAAGTTTAGTTTTGGGAAGAGATAGAAGTCAGAGAGAGCCAAATCTGGGGAACAGGATGGATGTTCCAACAATTCATAGTGCAGATCCCTTAATTTTCCCATTGCCAAAACACCTTCGTGGGCAGGTGCATTGTCCTGATGAAAGATGATTTTTTTTTCTTCTGCAAACTGGGTCTTTTTTCAAGAATTTTTTTCTCTAGTCTGGTTAAAAAATCGAATAATATTCCCTGGTTATTGTTTTACCCTTTTCAAGATAATAAACAAAATGCCTTTAATATCCCAAAACACCGATGCCATGACCTTTCCTGCTGATGGAACCGACTTTGTCTTCTTTGGCACTGAACAACCGGCTTCTGTCCACTGTTTTGACTGCTGTTTGGATTCTGGTATATAATATAATGGTGAATACAAGTCTCATCCATAGTAATAAATTGATGCATAAAATCAGTTTTCTTCTTGTTAAAACTCTCCAAGCACTGTTAGATTTTCATGCAAGTGCGTTTCTTATCTGCTGTGAGCAAGTGGCACCCATCTTGTGCAAAGCCTTTTCATTTGCAATTCTTCATGCAAAATATATCCTATAAGTTCTTTTGAAATGCCTATAGTCTCAGCAATTTTACATACTTTGACTCGCTGGTCATACAATACCATATAGTGCACTTGATCAATGATTTCTAGTGTTGTTACACTTTTTGGACATCCTTCACATGGATTGTCTTCAAGGCTAGTACCACCACGTTTAAACTCGGCAGCCCATTTCTTCGTTGTTGAAAATGAAGGAGAAGAGTGCCCATAAACTTTTATGAACTTCGAATGAATTTCTTTTTTCATTAAACCTTCTTTTACAAAGAATTTTATAACCGCAATACTCAATTTTATTCATTTTAAGGAATACAGACACACTTTTGCTTTAGACAGCTGTATAAAACAAACAAACTACTCGATATAATGACTTGCAATTTCACATGGATACCTATGACAGATGTACCAACTTTGAAAAATAAAATCTTGCTGAGTGTTGCCATCTATGGTCGAGGCCGAGAACTATTCAGACCACCCTCGTATATAAATGCATCACTGAAGTAATCTTTAGTAGTATTGAAACATTTCCTACTGCAATCTAAACTGCTGACCCCTATCCACGTCTTCATTCTTCAATAAGTGTGCCAAACCTGTACAAAACTGAGCATACTGCAAAGTGGCATTCACCAAGCTTATACCAAAATCCAAAACTGCTGCTAGAAAATATCAATACATTTGAAGTGAATTGTGAAAGAACAAAAGCAGGAAAATTTGCATTATGTTCAGATGGTAAATGAGCATTCAATTCTCTTACTGAAACGATTGGTCATAACTTTTATCCAATACTTCTCCCACCTCTGTTGCATCCAGATAGCTTTTATTGTGTCATTATCCCCAGAAAACTAACCTCCTGGCTTCAATACTTTTCCTCATATTTTAGTTGGAATAAAGGTTAGATAATCCAAAAACTTTTCTCTAGAGACCACAAAACATTTTTCAAACCACATCATGCTACAAACAGGGTCACCTAAAGACATTCACAAAAATTCATGCTGTCAGTAGGATTCAAATCCACAGTCCACTGGTTGGAAAGCAAAAGCATTATCAATTAGTGATGCAGGCTGATGAAATGCTTTCCCAGTAAGGTACATTTATGCAGCAGCCTAGCTGGGGGCAGTCTGCCCCAGGCGGCACTGTTTTTGGCGTTTAAGAAATCCTGCTATACTGTCTATAACACAGAAACTAAGTGATGAAATTGACAATTTTGCTTACAGAAAAGCAAGAAAAATAACATTTTAGAATGTTGGAATTAAAATTTTACTTCAAAAATAAACATAGTGTTTTTAATTTATTTCCCTATACCTCCTTTTGACTTTTTGTAGTATTTTTGGTATGCATTGAGAGGGGTGACAAAAGCTCTAGCTACAACACTGCATTTATGAATGCCAAAATTATTAGGAATAAGCGAGAAGAGTTTCTGGAGTTGATTGTTAGCTGGATTCATTCATGTTGACATATTAGAAGAGAACATAGATGGCTAATTGTTTTCAGCAAAATTAGAAAAGAAAGATGAAAGGAAGATTGGGGAAGTGTACTTTTAATGATAAAGTGACTGCTTTCTGTCCTAGTGTGATTCAGGAATACAACACTGACAACAGCCTTGAAGATTAGGAAATCATTTGGGTGGAAAACACTAGTTGCAATGTGCACACTGCAGGTAAGCGCCCAATTCTAGATTTCCCTCCTCCCACACACACACACTTGGTTATACTATAAATTAAAGATACCAAGAAATTATATTCCTGGTTTCATCCTTTATCCAAGTGTAAACAAAGAAAGTTTGTGTGAAGTCATTAAGCTATTGTAATATAGAGGCTAATGACTTCGCACCAGTTACCTTAGTATATTATCCCATAATGCACAGAATTATACATGTCCATAAGGATATGCATTGCATTATGGGACTAAAACAATTGATGTGAAGTCAATAGCCTCTACATACAAGTAGCCCAGTTGTGAAGCAATTTCACACACAAACTTCGTTTGCTTACACTTAGATAAAGGATGAAACCAAAAACATAATTTTTTAGCATGTTTAATTTATAGTGTAACCAAGTGGAAAACTTTCAACATCTCTAATCCAAAGTATTTTAATAACAAGGTGTGACGCTTTTTGACTACTTGCATATGGAAATATGACTTCTGCATTACTTCAACTTTGGTATCACTTCTGGGTCTGGCTCCTGCTATGCGACCTCAATAAAGGTTGAAACAGGTGTGGGTAGTGGCCCTTCCCATAATGCATAGCATTATACATGTCAGTAAGGATATGTATATTTCATTATGAGATACTAAGGCAACTCATATGAAGTGACACATGCAAACTTTGTTTGCTTGCACTTGGATAAAGGATGAAACCAAGAATATAATTTCTTGTCATCTTTAATTTCTAGATTCCCTTGTGAGATACCTGCCTAACTATTTAAGATGTTGATATTAAAGATGACAAGAAATTATATTCTTGGTTTCATCTTTTATCCAAGTGCAAGCAAACAAAGTTTGCACGCCACTTCACATCAGTTGCCTTAGTATCCCATGATGAAATATACATATCCTTACCGACATGTATAATGCTATGCATTATGGGAATGGCCACTACCCACACCAGTTTCAACCTTTATTGAGGTCTCATAGCAGGAGCCAGACCCAGAAGTGATACCAAAGTTGAAGTAATGCAGAAGTCATATTTCCATATGCAAGTAGTCAAAAGGCTGATAAAATGCTTTCCCAGTAAGGTACATTTATGCAACGGTGTAGCTGGAGGAGGGGCAGGGTTGTCCGCCTCGGGCGCCACTGTTTTTGGCATTTAAGAAATCCTGCTATACTGTCTATAACACAGAAAACTAAGTGATGAAATCGACAATTTTGTTAACAGAAAAGCAAGAAAAATAACATTTCAGAATGTTGGAATTAAAGTTTTACTTCAAAAATAAACTGATAATCATCATCATTTATGATGATTATCAGGGATCTTGTTTCAGGTTTGTTTCTAATTTTAGATCATAACAAAAAAGTTTGCTTATGAACATTCACCAATACAGTCAACTACCATTACAGTAAACAGGGAGCACAAGTATGGTTTTGTTATAGCAACATTTGCTAAGAGTCAACTGCATGATTAAAAAAAAAATAATAATAAAAAAAAGTAAGTATATACGTTTGTAACTAATTGTTAAAAAGAATTATGAGATGGATTTCAAGTGAAAAATAAGTGGAAGTTAACAATTCAGGAGCTAGCTGATACATGTTTGACACATGAATGTTTAACAATTATGTACAACCCATGATTAAGTGTCTGAAGGAATGAGACATGGATGCTCATGTCACCAATGGTTTTTCTATAACAGATGATTTTAAAACCATTTTCTGAATGCATTTTTAAGGGATGGATGAAATTTGTTAGCAAGCCATACTCAACCTAAAAGATAGCTTAGACATTCCTGATTTAACACAAAACAACTTTTTTTTTATTATATTAACAAAAATTAATTACCTTTGATAAACAAATAAAGTACCCTCAATCTCAGTTTTTTCCTAAAAAAAAAAAAAAAAATTACATCAATGAACTGTTTTTAAAAATTGTACACTATACATATGCATAAAAAGAAATTTTCAATATACTGTAACTCTATGGTACACATGCAATTTCACAGAATATATTTGGTATTTAGTATTGACAAAAACTGGATTACTAATCAATGTCCATAGGTCCAATAGAGTCATGATTATTTTGGTGGCTCAACTCTTGAATACTCTTTCCATACCAATAGTAATTAAGCCATCCATTTTATCAAACATCAATATTTTGAGCTTTCTGCTGTTATCCAGCCTGCAGATATGTCCAAAAAGGTTTTCTAATTATTGCTGCATTAAATTCACTTTCCAATTTACTCTTCTTTCTATAAAGTTTAGGCTTAAATTTATTTTTCACTTTCAAAAACTTCATGCAAATACCTGACAGGAACCAGTGGCTTGCAAGCTGCATCTGAATGGCTATGGTTCTATATTATGAAGAGTAGATAGATATGATCAGTATTTTACAAGAGCTATCAACAAATCCAAATTTGATACTCAAATGCAATCTGGTCCCTCATCAATGCCACTGGGCACAACTTTTGCCCATCCATGGAAACATGGATGGGCAAAAGAGCCTGTGTAGCTCAGTGGATGTGGCGTTTGCACACCACCGCGCTAGGCCGCACGAAGGAAGTCTTGGTTTCGAGTCTAGTCGGCGACTAGAGGAAATTTTTCTAAGCCTTTTTTCGACCAGTTCCCGAGTTAGTCGATCTCTGGCACGGGCAAGCAGGTTTTTCCTCCCGGAAACTCGGGTTTTTCGTCCTGTAAACTCAAGAAAATCGACCGTAGAACCCACATTATTTCAGACATTAAAATATATTGTGTTAGGGTTAGAGACCACGAGATGGCGGCACATTTGAGCCGTCTCTCTTCACTGCGTACCGCTTAATTAGTGATAGCCTTGGGCCATCTGTCTCTGATTGGGTACCAGTGGAGATTGAACTGCCCACTCAGTCTCCAAAAGTTAGATAGGGCTAAATGGCCTCGCCTACTCCCGTATATACGGGAATAAAAAGGCGTTAGCTGATTTTTTTTTTTTTTGATGTTTCCACCTCTCACATCAATATGGTAATATTCAAACCTCACCCAAAGACAAGGCTGCTTTACTGACAATTTTCTTCCAATTCCTGCATCGATGATAAAGAAAAGTCCTCCACCTTTTCAAGAAATTACTGCATACTTCCCCTAATCATACATCATAAGAATCCCAAACATCAAAGAATGTAGTCATTTGTTGCAAATGACATCACTCTTCCTATTGTGCTAAAAACTTGTATTCCACAATCAATACTATACTGTATAATTTTTTCAATTTTTCCTACTCAAATGACCTTCCTTTGATCACATGTTATTTGGACCACTATTCCTGTTATTGGATGCATACATCCTTCCAGACAATACAACAAAGAGCCGAGTCCACGGTAAGAGAAACAGCTGTAGACATTATGCTTCCAAACTTATCCATTTATGACCCTGGTAAATGACTATCATCCCAAATCAGCTGTAGACAACATTATATCAGCAAATAGAAATGTTAAGGTGCCATCTCAGCCAGGAATTGTACAGGAAGTTACCAAGGGATCAATTCACCGAGTACTTTGGAAGTGAACTGTTTTGCATTACATTCAGTGCATCCAAGACTGAGACAGATTATTATATCTGTGAATTGCATGTGCACGAGGAAAAAAAAATCTCCAGCTATGTATGACTAATGCTCGAAGTCTGTAAATATCAATCTAAAATGAATACATAGGTTTGGGTTAGTAGTAGTGCATTAAGTAAATAGATGCACACACTTGGTTTCATCAGAAGAGCAGCTGTATATAATCCAAACATTGTGTAATCAACAGCACAAACTACACTAGTGTAAAGAGCATGTATAGCATTTGTGACATTAAATTACATATTGCACTATATCCTTTTCTAGTTAGATATGCCAGTGTTATATGGCAGAGAATGCCTTATATATAACTTCCTGTACAATTCCTGGCTGAGATGGCACCTTAACATTTCTATTTGCTGATATAATGTTGTCTACAGCTGATTTGGGATGATAATCATTTACCAGGGTCATAAATGGATAGGTCACCATCCTATGATAACCTTTTTTCAAGTCTTGTCATTCTTTTCCATATACAGACAGCATAGCAATGTAGTGTCATATCATGTTTCCCCTCGTATAACAGTGCAGACCATGTGCAATAACATACATATCAGCTGTTTCATTATAAAACAGGAATATCCCAATATTTACTTCAGCAGTTTGTAGTTACTAAATAAATAATTACCACTTCCTGTTTTCAGCTAGTACATTTTATCTGAGATGGCTAATTTAGCTGAATAGTATATTTCCAATATTAAATTTATTTGAGTTAATATATTAGTCTACGTTGTAATTTCCTTAAAAACTTAATATATTTCCAAGGCTTAAAAATAGGACCTGTTTGCTAATCTGTGAATTCAAGAGAATTTTTGTTAATAAAATTTTTAAATCAGTTTTATTTTATGCTGAATCTATGACTTTTTTTAATGTTACATTTTTTTAAAAAAATATATTTTTTTACATTGTTTATCGCAACAACAATTTGATTATTACAAATGCTTATTTTTGTTATCAAGGAATATGAAAAATAAATAAGACAGGATTCTCCTGCATCGTTTTATCTCTAGAAAGTACTCAGACAAACCATGAAGTAGCTAGCCAATTGCAACACAGCTTCCTAAAACAGATGCACAGCAAACAGCAGTAATTGGCTTATTTAATAAAAAGTGATGGAATATGCAGAATTTTAACCATTAGTAGTGTGTAAGCAAACTTGAGAGTTGAGAAAGAATTTTTTTTTTTTAAATTTTTCTAAATGTTTTTTTTTTTTTTACTTACCACCACTTCATGATAAAATGATATCTCATCTCATCCACTTGATAACGGGTTGAGTCCACTAAGAAGAAAGGTTCTCCAGGGGACATTCTCTGAATATGACCAAACCATCTCAGTTTGATGCTTAATGATTGTATCTACTATATTATCTGGGAAGTTTAAATCTATTCTGACTTGATCATTAATCTTGTGTTGCATCCAGTGGGTGTTATTAATTTTTCTGAGGCATTTCATTTCAAATGCTTGAAGTTTCTTGATTGGTTGTTGAGTTAATCTCCAGGCTTCTGAAGCATAAGTAGCCGTTGGGATAATAATTGTTTTATATAATTTTAGACTTGTTGGAATTTTTTTATTTTTCCATATTTTGTTTAGTTTATTCATGTTGTCCAACCTAGGTTTAGCCTGTGTTTTACTGTTTCCATATTGTTGAGGTTACTAGATATAAGACTGCCAAGATAAACATATTTATTAACTTGTTCCAGTAGGTGATTTTCGAGATTTATAGAATTATTTTCTTCTTTTCTATCTATCTTCATTATTTTTGTTTTATGATGATTTATTTTCATAAGTTTTACAAGAGTCATTTAAAATATTAATAGTTTTTTCTAGCCGTGGTTTAGAATCTGCTAAAATAATGCTATCATCTGCGTATTTTATGTGATTAATGTTGGTACCATTGATTTTTACACCTGGTTCATCAGCTATGGTTTTACAGACTTCTTCTAGGAAAATGTAGAGTTGAGGTGAGAGAGGGCATCCCTACATTACACCTTTCTAGACTCTGAAATCAACGGTTTTAATGTTGTTCGTTTTAACAAAAGCTTTGGTGTCTCCATAATAATTTGTAATAAATGTTAAAATATCAGAATCCATTTTTACGTTTTTTTTTAGGATAGTGATCAATTTGTTTCTATTAACTGAATCAAAGGCTTGCTTAAAATCTATAAAACAACAGTATATGGGCAGGTTGTATTCCCAATATTTTTCTGCTATATTATTAATGGTGAAGATATAGTCTATAGGGGATCTATGTGGCCTGAATCCTGCTTGGTTTTCCTCTATAATTTTTTCTGTAAGCACCTGTGTTCTCTTTTGTATAATTTGAATGAATAGGTTATGACTTAAGAGTGTTATGGGGCTATAATTTTCACATATTCTTTTGTCTCCTTTTTTGAGTTGATATCATAATTCCTGTTTTCCAGTCAGTTGGAATTACTCCAGTATAAAGAATTTGATTAAATAAATTCATTAAGAAATTAATAGCTTCCTTGCCACCATATTTCTACAGATATTTCATCTTTACCCGTAGCTTTTGAAAGTTTCATTTGGTTTATTTCATTTATACTTTCTGCTGGAGTTATGGGTGGTGCCTTTTCACATATCTTTTCTGTTATACTTTCCTCCTGCTGTTCTTTTTAAAATAATGTTTGTTAGTAGTCCTTCCAAATTATTTTAATATTTTGTATTGACCCAGTTTCTAGATTGTTTTTACCTTTCATTGTTAATGGTTTATCTTTATAGATCTTAGTTAATTCTTTGATAATTTTGTATACCGTTTTATTATCATTTCTTTTATTAGCTTCTTCGCACAGTTTTGCTTTTTCTTCCAACCAGTTATTTTTGGCAGATATGCACATTTTATCAATTTTGTTTTTAAGATTCTTATGTTATTTATTTTCTTCTGTATTTTTTATATTTAATATATGCATTGCTGCTCTTTTTTCTTCTAAAGTATTTCATGATTTGGTCTTGATGTTGTACCAAGTACGTTTCTTGCAGTACTTGCAATAATTTTTTTTTTACCTTCATTCCATGTATTTTCTATATTGTCATAGGATAATCTTCTAAACTCATTTCCTATTAGTGTCTGATAGTTATCTTGCATAGATTTCTCTTTCAGTTTTGACAGGTCATAGGAGCTCGTGATTTACGATACTTGAATTTTAGTTTAATTTTTGCTGCAAGCAGTTCATGGTCAGTGTTGAAGTCTGGAGTTTTTAAAGTTTTAATATTTTGCACTGATGATTTCCAATTGCATTTGATTAGAATGTAATCAATACAGTTCTTTACTGTACCATCTGGTGAGGTCCATGTGTATTTGTGGGAAGGTCTATGGAAAAGGGTATTAAAGATAAATAGATTATTTGCTTTACAAAATTCTAATATTCTTTCTCCTCTTTCATTTCTGTTATCAACTCCGAACTTGCCCATCGCATCCTCCATGCCTGGGGTGAACTTCCCAATTTTGGCATTAAAATCTCTCATCACTATTAATATATCTTTCTTATTGGTCAAAAAGGATAAAATGATAACCAAGAAAAAATATGAAATAAGATTTCTCAGTAAATCTGTTTATTGCTTAGTCAGGTGTCACTGAAAATGGCTTCATTGATTTGTCAGACTGATAAATATACAAGTAGTTAGCATTTTTGCTTCAACAAAGATAGTCATAGCATTAACCCTCCCACCGGAAGAGGTGGATGAAATAGCCAGACCACCCCAGTATTTTTCATGGATCAAAACTTCATCGGTATTCTACCTTTTATCAAGTATTTACCCTCCTCTGCCGTTAAGGGATTAACGCCGATTTTAGAGCCATTAGTGGATTAACTGCGGTGGAGCGACTTTTGTCACTTGTCTTTACATGTACTGCGTTACTTGGAATTTCCTTTACTGTACTAGTATGTGTCTCTTTCCAACAACAAAAACGAGTTTCCCATCTGCCAAAATAAATAATCAATCCTGAAATGACCATAGATCAGCCTTTGCAATGAATATATTTTAGTAATAGTAAATTTCCTTCACTTTATTGACAATATAGATTTTTTTCGAGAATTTTCACATTTGATTACATTTAAAATATTTTGTCAAATATTTATATTTTTGAATAACATTTAGTGAAATAAATTGACATTTTGCTTTCTTTCTTTGCAAAATACCGTTATATGGATAGTCACATTTCAATTTTAGGAACTTTTTTTTTTTTTTAATGAACAACAATTGATCATAAACTGCATTACTTGGTTTCCGATTGTGTCTTTTTTAGTATCAAAAATTAATATCAATGGTATTTTATCAGACTCTTTGCCTTCTTCTTTTGCTTAAAATTGCAAGATTTTTATTATTATTTTTTTTTTTTTGTAGGATGTACATTACTATAATATCCAGTGCTTGACCACTATAGATATGTTGAAAATATAATAGGAAGGATATATATCCTGCATGGAATGATTCAAAATTTATGCTCATTTTTAAGATTTTTTTCTGCAACCCCCCCCCAGCTCTCCTCTCCTGGAACTCAGTTACATAACTACTTTAAATTTCTACTGGTTTGAAAACTTTCAGACCATATTCAAAATCTCTTATTTCAGTTTACCATTTTGACAAAAGAAATAAAGCAATAATATTGTTGTATATTCGAAGCTTCTAATTCTGTACTATTTCTTTGCATCTGAAATCAGCTGTTCAGATGGTCTGCTGAAATTATTCTAAGATTTAGAAATACTATGCTATACTTTCAATATGTAAAACTGTTTATGCATACCACACAAAAGAAAGTTCAGTTGTGTTATTTTTGTTTTTGTTTAAAAAAAAAAAAATTCTAAATATTACTACTTCTACTACTGCTGACGTCTTAGAAATGCTCGACAATAATTCTCTTAGCTGGAGGAAAAGCTAAAATCTTAGATTACTCTTACTGCTTTTGAGAAACACAAGAGAGAAAGTTTCAAAGAAGTCGCACTAAATTGCCTCAAGCAAGAATGTCTTGTTTCGTTCTCAGTTGTTCAGACATCCTAACACAAAAAAAACTGACATTTCTTTTACAGACTGATGAAGTGTAATATGTGTGTTGCTATTACTTATTTATAAAGCCTGCTTGGTTACTGTGCCTTTGAAATACCATAATTCTAATTAGCAGTGCGCGCTTTCTCTCTCGTAACCTTTCTTGCTCATTCTATTGCGTGTTATGTTTATCTACCTTTTGCACTACGAGTCTTATGCCTATAGATACTAGAAAATTTATTTTTTATTGAGACTGCGCCACTAATATCTTTTAATTGGCATAAAACTCAGTAACACGGCTGCTCGATTTTTCTCTCTCTTTTTCTAACACAAATTCCTTCATTAAAACTTTACACAAACAGTCGTGGTCTATTTGCACTTAACTATACGCTTCGGCTATTTCACTTGGTTTCCCACTCACAAGTCCGATAAGTTTTTTAGGAACAGTGCATAGTAAAATAAACAATCAGGTGGCACTCTATTGACATAATTAAAACACATTTATTACATTAAAATAAAGTACATTAAATAAGCGATAGGGAGGTTACTCTTCTCTACCTATCCTTTTGGTATAAAGAAACAAACTTTCTCTTTTCAATATTAAATGACTAAACAATATATTTACTCTGTTACTTCTCTAAGAAAACCAAATTGCCATGACTAATTTACTCATAAAGAGATTAGCTAGTTATGGCAAGTTATCTTACTATTAATATTCCAGTTAACAACAAATCAGAGGCCTCTCTTATAGATATTTCTTATTACTATTTCTTATCAGTCCATCTATGACATCTCTCCTAGATTACAAAAAAGAATGTATATTAGAGATTGGACACATTACGGAGGCTCTTTGTCAAGACACCTTCCATAGGTTCTTCAAAGTCACTATGCTTTTTCTATCTTCACAGGCCTTAGGTTTCCATCCAGATAGTCTTGTTTCAGGGGACACTTCGTCGGAATATTCGGCAGGTCTTGAACTGCAATCTTCGCAGTTCTCAAAAGTTCAGGCAAGAAGTTTCAGCATTCAGACTTGAAGATCGTTCTGCAGCTTTTGACTTCCCGCAGCACTAGGACATCCGACCGGCACGTGGCATCGGCTGTTCTCCCAAGTTTTCTCTGGCTCTCTTTGGTAACAGCACTCTGCCTCTACTGTCTCTACAACTAGATCTTGACTCTCCTCTGTCAGCAACTGGACCTGGATTCTCCTCACGATGATCGGCTCAGTCCCTTTTCATTTTCCCTTCTCTGCACCTTGCACCAAGGTTGTAAACCCCGAAGAAATTGGCAGTTCTCCTTGATCCTTTTGTTAAAGCTGGCCCGTTCTTTTTTTCTCCCCCGTGCGCTCTTTTTTCCTTGTCTTGTCAGGCAGCGGAAACTTCTCTGAAACTAGCGGATCTCTTTGATACAAACTCCGAAGATATTTATGCTCAGAGCCCGCAACCACCTCTCGCACACACACACCCTTTATCGAAAACAACTTTCTTGTGCTCTTTATACGTAGCTGTTACACAAGGTTCTGATGGCAAAGCACTGCCTTTGTTTTTGACATTCTAGAAACTTCAGTTAAAGGAGTAAATACAATTAATTCCCATAGGGTTACTTACAAAAATACCTAGCATATAAAACATAGAAACAAAAAAGGTTATTTACAGTTCTCATGGGACTTGACCTCTGTAAAAATCGATGTAAAAGTGCTTTGGTATTTCTAAGCTACATCAAATTTTTACAGCAGTATTTATGACAAAAATGATTTCTTTATTTATACTGATCAGTTTCACTTTTATTTTATTCTAAATTAATTGATACAATTATCTTGAAAAGAGAATTTTAATTTTTTAAGAGAAAAGGCACATATGTGTTATGTAATCATTTATTTTTTGGGTTGGGGGAGGAGGTGGGTTATAGACCTATTCAATCTATAGGCAATTGTTACAAATGTAATAAATTTAGTTTACAAATGTAAATCAATTCGGGAACATGCTCACCAGTTTAGTGTAAAATAGTAGCAAAAGTTTAACTACTTCAATAATGTCACATATCTAAACTAGAAGAAGATGTCATTATATCTGCTGATGTTAGAACTCTTACATAAATATTTTTTTGGCATGAATTCTCTATCTGCTATAATATAATCACAATTTACAGAATTTTGCACTCTTGTATTGACAAAAGAAATATGTGCAGTAATTTCTTCTTTCAACTACAAGAAAAAAACAGATAATAACAGAAGAAAAATATGTAGCATTTTATTTTTCATTGAGTAAATTTACAATGTTCTTTCTTTGTGTTTTGAAATGAAAGTGCAAATGATTATTTTTTTTTTACAATTTTTGCCAATAGAAAATCTGCTATAATTATATGAGTGACATTTTACCATTTTTCTCCCACAGGAGAAAAGAAATAAGGCAATAATATTGTTCAATCTGTCAAATTTTACTGTAGTAGAAATTTTTATTATCAAACTTTGCTGTTTTGTAATAAAAAAAACATTATTTGTGCTACTTGAAAATTTCCAATCTGTGGCACACACACTGCTATGAAAATTTAATAGATAAAGTTTCGGCAAACTGTATTCTTATTTACAAAAAAAACAATCTTATAATAGGCATATCTGAAAAATAGTTGCATTAGGCAGGATTGTGGTACACAGGATGTTTCAAAAATTAAAAAATAAAACATCTCAGAGAATGATTTACCCTACTATTCAGAATTGTTTGGAATATAATTAAGGTATTATATATATATTCTAATATTCCTTTCTGCCCAGTAATAAGCTGTAATCTAACGGAGATTACTGACCCCCCCCCCACACACACACTGGGAATCAGATCAAAAGAACATGCCCATCAGACAGCACACTAAAGTGCCTCATGCAATAACTGCATATTTTACAGGCAGAAATTCCTTGTTTTGTTTTTCCATCTTTCTGACTGATTAGCAGACATTTGAAACATATTATTCTGACACTGCATTGCATTTGTAGGATGACAGTGTTTTTAAATATTAATTTCCCTTATTACCCAATATCACATAACTTCCTAACTTATAATAATTAGGGAATAATATGTATATTTTCTGATTTATAATTTGCTAATTTATAATAATCAAAACCTAGTTTCTGTGTCGAAAAATTAAACGTTATGTGGAACAATTACTATGGAAAATAATGAATTAAATAACTGTACTGTTTCATTACAGTTTTCGGGTTGTTGTAGTTATGCAGGGGGAGGGGGGGGGTATAAAACTATCAAAATCGAAATAAAGTTGAATTCTATTGTGAAAATATGAAATTTCACATGCATGCACATACATATTTTGTATAAGAGAATATACACAAAAGTATCGCTTACTTTAAAATTTGAGCAAAATATAGAAACTAGCAGAAAATATATACATATCAGTTTAAATAATAACCATTTATTTCATTTTGTAAAGACCAATTATACAGGGAAACCAACAAGGTGAAAGTGCAAAGAACATTAGATTACGATATTTTGAAAAAAAATTAGTGATATGATTAAAGAATTGCATATTATTCTCTATAAAGCAAAGTCGAAGAATAATTCACAGATTTCCTGAAGGAAATCTGTGAATTATTCTTCGAAATATAATTTTGAACAAAGATAACATAATCTAAAATGTCAGCAGCCGGGTTTTTTTTAAAATAATATTTCATATAATTAACATGAATTAATTTCTTCGAAAACAAAGAAAATATTCTGTCGAGTAAGCTATTAGACAAAATTAGAACAAAAACATTAAACACTGATTCTCCAAGGTAATGCAATATTTAAGCGAAGAAAGTATTATTATTATGTGACACCTCCGGGAGTGTGCCAACAGCCTCGAACAGTTGGACTCCATTTCAACTACTAACCGCGCTCAAACTTGCTTAACTTTTTGCAAGCCATTAGTAGCAGAGGCTCTACCAATCGACCAACCTTTGCTGGCTATTGCAAGGATTTATATTCTGTCCTGGAATTTAAAACTGTATAATAAAAAGAGAAAATAAAAATAATTTCTATATTTTTAGTCTCTCTAATATAACTAAGAGTCCAGTTACTCAGCATAAAACAAAGAGAGAACTGAGACTCAGCTTGGCGAGATAATCTGGTTAAGTATTCTCTACAGCATGAAGGATTATCGCACCTTCTAAAGGACAGAACAGCAAAACTGCACTTATCCATGTTCTTTCAACAGGTGTACTGAATCATATCCAGATTTAACTGGACGTATATATATATACACACACACATACGTCCTGGCCGGTTGTAGGGTTAAAAAAGGATTTTATAAACTGACCAAGTCTTGGTATACATGATGATATGTATATACAACCAAATCAGCCAGAGAACACACATGCAATAAACAGACAAAAAAACCTATTAATTAGTAGCAGATGGTACATTAAAGTATTACAGATGAATTATGTGATGTAGAGTAGCATTTCCTCAACTATGAGAATTCAGAGCTCGACATTAAAACCATTTCTTTTTGCAGTATTCCCATATAAAAAATTATTGAATGAATGGCTACGTGCAAAATATTACAAATAATAAAGTAACAACTCCTCTGGAAATAACCTGATAAATAAATAACCATTCACAACAAACTTTGCTGAGAAATATGAGATTGCATCAAATGGCATAGGTTATCAATGTCTGATTTAATATTTGCTAAAGATGGTCTTAAAGAAGACAATGAGTTCCCATTTGGATGTTTCAATGCAATGGCTGATGAGAAGCCTAAATGTTTTTAAACTTGAAGTCCTATATTCACTATGATTTTTATCCAAAATTTATCATGTGATAAACAGTTAAAATTTAGATGCCTATGGAAAGATAAACATATCCTCTTCCTTCATAGACAGAAGATCTGTTACACCACTGAAACTGAAAGAATTTAAAACACTCAAAAAATCACTGTTCCTTGAAGAGAAATTCTTTCAAAAGTTTATCATACTACTCCTTAAACTCACTATCTGCAATGACCATTCTCAGGCATTTCATTCCATACCCCTACATGCAAAAAACTTTCTTACCATCATACTCACTATTTCCTTTTTAAAATTCTAGGGTGCCTCTTGTCATTGTTTCTTTAATCTTATTCTATTACTTGAAAAATCTCTCTAGTATTAATCAAATAAATGTCTCAATTACATTAACTTTTAATTTCCTTTTCACCAAACTCCACAGATCAACACATCCAATGTTCTGCAATCCTAATATTATTTGTTATCCACCTCTGCACATTTTCTTCAGTTAATTCATCCCTTCAAATCCCAATGACCAAAACTGGGAGGTTCCATCCTGATGTGGTCTGATCAAGGCTTTTATAGAATGGAACTACCACAATCATCTCTGCTGGTCAATACTTAGATTTCTGTGGTCTATAGCTCCACTCAGCACACATGCAGCCCTCCCATGTGTAGATCCCAAATTTCAAAACTTCACATTCAGCTGTATTCAAGTGACTGCCCCTATTCATCCGCCCAACTTTCCAGCTTAACCAAATCCTCCTAAAGAGCCATAACATCAGCACCATTAACTAATAATCCTCCCAAGGTTCAAGTCATCATCTGTAAACAACTGATTATCTCCCTGTAATCCAGTGCCAATATCATTGACAAAGGCTGAACCTTGTGGAACTCCTACCTGTAACCTTCCTACTACTTGATGCTGCAAAGCATACACATCCTTTTGGGTATATATAATACTATGCATTATGGGAAGGGCCACTAACCAGACCAATTTTGACCTTTACTGCACAGCATTATACACACCCAGAAGGGTGCATGCTTTGCCTTATACAATACTAAGGCAATTAATGCAAAGTCATTAGCCTCTATATACAAGTAGCCTAGTCATGAAGAACCTTTGCTTACACTTGTATAAAGGATTAAACAAGAATATAATTTCTTGTCATTTTTAATTTAATTTATAACCAAGTGAAACAACTTTCTACAGTCAAACCTCTGTCCAGTTCTGTATATGGGTTCTTAAAAATTTTTTATACCTCCAATCTACTATAACCCTTATACAATGGCACTATCTTACCTCCTTCCATTTCTTAGGAACCTGGCTTGTTGCCAAGCTTATTAAACAGCCAGGTCAATGAAACAGTCAGTTCCTTAGCAAAACTCCTTAAAACAAAATTCCATCTAGTCCCACCACCTCAGTGACATGCTCAGTATTCAAGAATACACCCTCTTCATTCACTTTTAATTTCAACTCTCCTTGTCTCTCCCTCTCTCTCTACTATATCATCTGCAGTGGTCACCTGATCTTCCTTCCACCAAAGCCATTCATCTATAATCATTTCTCTCATCACACAGCAAAAAAAATTCCCCATGAATTCTTCTTGGTTCACAGCATTACTCTTCTTTTTTATTCTATTTTTTCTCTCTTTATTACATTAGTTACATTCCTATGTTGAGCCTTACGTTCGTAATACAATTGTACTGCACCTCTCTGTATTCATTAACTTCTTCACATCATCTACAATTCCTGCTATTTCCTTAGTCATCTGTTTTACTCCAAACTGCTTTATCATTTTTCACTTGAGTTATGCAATCTGCCAATGCTAATAAATACTTTTTAACTAACTCTCTTGCATTGGTGACCTCTCTTCCTTTAAATTCTTCCATTCACAGTACTGTCCACCAGGCTCATTTTTAAATACATTATAATTCCACACAAATTCCTTCCTTCTTGATACTTCTGCCTATTTCCCTACCAACTTAGGACTGCATGGCGACACCTACCAGCTGGGAAGAAGTATGACATCTCAGTCAATGAGATCCTCTAATGCTATGACTAAATCTAAAAGTTAAATCTTGTGTTCCCTCCACCCTATGCTCCTAAGACATTTGTCCCTCAAGAAATCCAGAAATTAATTTGCTTTATTCTATGTTCACTGGGCATCCACAGATGCCATAAGGTCACTCCGATGCTTGGTGATGTGCCACACCAGGTCTCGCCAAATAGTCCTGTTTGCTTTTCTGGAGGCCTCAACTCTCTGAAGATCAGTCACTCCACACACACACCATCTATCCATCTCACTGATGGTCTATCCCTTCCTCTTTTTCCAGGAACTTTACCTTCTATTACTGTCCTGAGACCTTTCCCCTTCCATCCTTTTAATGTGTCTAAAATATTTTAACTTTCTTCTGTCAATATCCTTAAGAGGCATTAAAGTTCTACTGATCTTTTCTAACACCCATTCATTTGTATGCCTTTCAGTATATGATATCCTCAACAGTATTCTGTAACACCACATCTCAAAAGCAGATATCCGTTTCTTATCTGATTTCTTTAGGTTCCAAATCTCACATCCATAAGTCACGGTTGGAAAAACAACTGCATCCAAAATCTTCAACTTTGTTCTTCCCATGGAGATAGATCCATCCTTCCAGATTTTAGACAAGTTTGACTGTCATTTTAGCCATTCCTAACCTTCTTCTGAACAGCAATTCTTCACATTAATAATGGATCCTAGGTACTCAAACTTGCTGACTTCCTCAATTCTTTCTCCATTAAGGTACACTTGTTTCTCAAGAGCTTCCCTGTTTGTATTTAAGAACCATAATCTTTGTCTTGCTAGGATTGAGTTGAAGTCCTCTGTTATTACTGATCTTGGTAACTTCGTCAAAAATTAGTCCTAGTTCTTCTGTCATTACAAAGGAGTACTGTATCATCAGCAAACCTCAGATTACTGATCAATCTACCTCATATCCCAATTCCTGTCTTGAGCTCATCCAATGCTTCATGCATGATGTCCTCCACATATATCCTAAACAAGTAAAGAAAGTAAATCCTTGTCTAACTCCTTTTCCAACTTGAAGCCAGTCAGTCAATCCAACACCTGTTCTTACCATGGCTTCTTGCTCCATGTACAAGTTATCAACCTGATAGTGTGTCGAGTGAAATCCATTCTTTTCATTACTTCCCATAGTTTCACATGCTGAACACAGTCAAAAGCTTTAGAGTAGTCTAAGAAACACATTACCAGAGGGAGTCTGAATTCTTTATATTTTTCTATGATCTGTCTAAGATAAAGGATCTGATCTCTGGTGCCCTTACCTTTCCTAAAACCTGCTTGTTCCTCTGGCATCTGTCTCAAGTTTGGCCTCGATCCTATTTAGCATGATCTTCGATAAAATTTTGCTTGCATGAGATATTAAACTAATAGTTCTTGTATGCCTTCATATCACCTTTCTTATGAAGTGGTACGAAAACCGACTTCTTCCAGTCACTAGGCCATGATCCTGTCTCCCATATCCTTGTAATCAATCTATGAAACACATTTATCCCTCCATCCCCTGTAGCCTTAATTAACTCTGCTGGGATTGCATCTGCACCTGGGGCCTTATTGTTGCTAAGCTGCTTAACTGCTCTTTCAACTTCATGCCTAAGTGGAGAAGATTCCAAATCAAAATTTTCCTGGTGAGAGAGGCTCCACATTTTCTTTATCCACTCTGCTGTACAGTTCCTCACAGTATTCTTCCAATCTGTTTTTGATTTCCAACTCTTCTGTTAGTAACACTCCATTCCTGTCTTTGATGACATTTGATTTGGGCTTAAACTTATGCTTTAAGTGACGAACTAAATAAATTTGCTTTATTACCAAATGCTTTTTACTCTGCCCAGTTTATACGTTCATCTAGTTTAAACATATAGATACATATCTATATGCATCTATATATGTGTAGATATAGAGCGAGTACACTGGAAAAACTGTTGCTAGATAAAAGTGCAGTGTGTATGTGATGCCAGCAAGAGATCAGAAGTAACAGATGAAGTGAAAGATCAGGAGAGAGCGATACTGACGAGACAGAAGTGCTTGATAATGGAAACAGAAGTAGTGTGAGATATGAGGAGAGAACAGGAATGAAAGAGGGGAGCTGGAGTGGACAGGGAGATATAGCATAGGGAGAGTGGATGCTGGAAGTAGCAGTAAATGTATGTATGGGGATCAACATAGAAAAGATCAGAATGTGAGTGGGGAAGTTAAGACTGAGCAGATATGTGGTAAGCAGTGATAAAGATGATTGGGCAAGGACAGGACAGGTGTAGTGGGGAAATCCACAACCAACAAGTGTCTCTTGGTTAGGAATGGTTATAGACCTAAAAGTGAACTGCTGTTTATTTACAAATGCCAGAATTATCAGATATGGGAGATGAAATGGTTTCCCTTAGTGTATTCACCCCAAAATTGTTGAAATATGGTTGAATGAAGATGATATTCCTGTTAGGATACAAATAGAAGTATACAGTGTTTTCCACAAGGACAGAAAGGGATGGGGAATGCTGATGACAGAAGGAGAATTATGTCCACATAAGGTAGATATGAAAGAGGAAAATGGTAACGATGGTTTTGAGACAATGTGGTGTGAGGTGATTGGGCAAGGACAGGACAGGTGTAGTGGGGAAATCCACAACCAACAAGTGTCTCTTGGTTAGGAATGGTTATAGACCTAAAAGTGAACTGCTGTTTATTTACAAATGCCAGAATTATCAGATATGGGAGATGAAATGGTTTCCCTTAGTGTATTCACCCCAAAATTGTTGAAATATGGTTGAATGAAGATGATATTCCTGTTAGGATACAAATAGAAGTATACAGTGTTTTCCACAAGGACAGAAAGGGATGGGGAATGCTGATGACAGAAGGAGAATTATGTCCACATAAGGTAGATATGAAAGAGGAAAATGGTAACGATGGTTTTGAGACAATGTGGTGTGAGGTGGAGATTGTCATGAAGACATATTTAGTTGGATGATACTATAGACCAGGGAATGTGGAAGGTGATGATGAAGAAATGTATAAACAACTTGGGTTAGTGAACAAAGGAAGGATAATTATCATGGACAATTTGAATTATGGCAACATAGATTGGAATGAAGAGACAGCATTTGGGAATAAGAAAAATTAATTTGAGTTCTTGAGAGACAACTATCTCAGGCACCATGCAAAGGGGGACATGCGAGGATCAAGAGTTTTAGATCTAATCATGCCATCAGAGGATGTAATTGTGAGTGAGATCATGAGGTGATCCCCTAAGTTATGGCTAGCCATATACAGACTTCTGTGGGCAAAGGACATGTGGAAGTACAAGGCTGGTAATTATGACAAGCTTAGAAGACAGCTTGGAGATATAACATGGAATGAGGAGTTGAGCAGTAAGGAAGAAGAGGACAACACTTTGGAGGCAGTACAAGATAAATAATTGTAATAATCATGAAAATGTTTTTGAAGTTACATAAAAAACAAGCCAGAAGAGCGACTCAGTTAAAAGGCAACAAAATTGCAGTATGAGCTAAAATTAGGAAATCAGGCAAGGAAAACCACGGGAAGTTTATTAGATATGTGGCAAGTAGAAGGAAGAATGATTATGGTAAGATCATGGCAACAGATGAAAATGGTAGAATGTTAACTGCTGCAGAAGACATTGAGGTATTTTGTGATCAATTTATAAGGGTGTTTCATCCTGATCAAGGCGGAATCATGAAGAATCAATAAGATGATAGGATTTGATGACATATCACTGTTCAACTTAAGTGAATGTTCAAGGGAACTGTCAGTAGCATTAGCATGCCTGTTTAATAAGTCTTATAATAACACAGGTTCCAAAGGATTGGAAAGAGGATAAAATTGTTCTACTGCATAAAGGTGGTAATAAGGATGTAGATTCAAATTATAGGCCAATCTATATCTAGAGTTGTGAAGGCAGAAAGAGTGGTGAGAAGGATAGAGAAATGGATTGATAACAGGAGTATTCTCTGTGGTTATCAGCCTGGGTTTGTTGAAGGGAGATCATGTTTTACTAACTTATGTACTATAACAAGGTTATTACAAATAACTTGAACAGGGGAAAATGTATATATAGTGGTGTACTTGGATTTTGCAAAAGCTTTTAATAGACTGCCACATGACAAACTGTTAAATAAACTGAAACAGATGGGATTGGATAACAGACTTCTGAGTTGGATCAGTGACTGGCTGTCATATAGGTATCAGAAAGCCATATATATGGGAGTGCAGTATCCCAAAAGAGGAAGGTCACTAATGGTGTACCGTGTACTGTAGGGGTCAGTTTGGTAAATACTGTTGCTCAATTTGTATGTTAATGATATTGGGATGGGTTTAACTAGTGATATGTAGCTTTTGCAGATGACGCAAAATTGGGGAGAGCAATGTAGAGTCAAGCAAATGTTATGGCCTTATAGAAGGACTTCAAAAGATTGCATATACTAGTAGTGGTGGTGGGTGGTAGATGGCGGTGTAGTTGGTGGATTGAGAGTGGTGGAGACAGAGCTGTGGAGTAGGTGTCCTCCCTCGATGAGTCTTTGGACTCCCTGGAGGCATTATGTAATAATAATAATAAATGGGCAGGTAAGTGGAACTGTGATTTCAATGTTGCAAAGTGTAAGGTTTTGACATTTGGTAAGCAATGATGGAATGCAAAGCACACACTTGGTGGGAAAGCTTTACAGGAAGTAGAGATGAGAGATCTATAAGTGATGGTGGACAAGGACCCGAAATTCAGGGGCCACAATGCACAAGTTGTGAAGCCGTCACATCAGATAATGGCAACAACGCAGAGGACCCTGACATACAGAGACAGAGTTTACAAAGACATTATTTAAGGCTTTGATTAGGCCTCATATGAATTATTGTACACATATTTGGTTGCCAGATTTTTATGGTGACAAAGACATGTGGGAAAGGGTCTAGAGAAGATTCGCAAAGGTGATCAGTGGTCTTGGAATGTGGAGATTGAAGAATGAAGTTGCAAAGCCTCGTGAATAGGAGGAAGGGGGGGGCATATAAGCTAGTCAGGAGTTATCTGGTTTACATGGAAGAGAATTTTCATAGAATGGGAGAGGGGGAAGAACAAGAGGCCATCATTTGAAATTGTATAATGAGGGTGTAAGCAAAGGAGCGAAGAGTAGGTTCTTTGCACGGAGAGTACTTGGTGAGTGGAATGCATTGCCTGAGTGTGTTGTGAATGTGGGATGGTAGGATAAGCATTGTGTGCAATAGTGAGTATCTACCAGGATGTCCCTGACTCCATGGAGGTATCATGATAATGATAATAAACAAATTAAAATGTCTACTAATGGCTCAAACAGATATGCTGACGTTTAAATATAGTTCTAATGTATTAAAATATATAATTGTTTTTATAATTATTAAAACAAAAACAAATTTTCTCTAATTTCTATAGTTGCAGGTCAATGATTTTTTGGATATGCAAACGATTTCAAACTTATACAAAAACTATATTTTAAAATGTATTTATGCTTTAATGTGAATTTGTATATTAATAAGTAATACGACATTTGTCAATTAAGTCGTTTCCATATCCTTCAAATAAATAAAATCGAAATACATGCTTTAGAAATGAATTCTATACACTTCATTACATATCTCATACAAATAACCTTTGGTGTAAACACCACCCAGGAGTAACCAGATACATGAACAAAAACTTTTTTTTATTTTAGTTATCTTAAAATAATATTAACGAACACATACAAACGCTTGAGCGTATATTGAAATTATGATTCGATATTTTTCAACAATACATAATCAAAAATTGCTTAACGAAAAACACATAAATCTGGCATGCTGTATTATCTTGAAATTAACTGATAAATACAATACCCATTCATTTGCTTTAGGACTAAACTGATAAAGAGCAACTTGACTGGCATTATCCAAAATGATCACAATATGTGAATCTAGCCTTTGCAACGCAGTCAAGTTCATACGATTACCATCTTTATCCGCCATCTTGACAGTATGACCTATGACTAGGATTAACCTCGCATCTCATTATATAACTATCGCGACACAGAGCACTAGAAAAACAACAAACTTGATCTAAATTATTATTACTTTCAAATTTATACATTTCAAAATATTCTTCTGCTAAGGAACAAATATTATTTAAAACAAATCTGATTCACTTATATTTAATATAATCGGACATAAACAAAAGCGATTTAATATATTTCATACAAGCAATCTTTAATATAGATTTTTGGAATGTACGCTATATTTTATTTACGCCATAATTCGAGTTTGATTAAACCCGAGTTCCCTTTGATGAGGTTTCTATAAACTACTCAATGAAGAGATTTTATGCATGAATTCCGTTAATTTTACTTATCCCATAATAGTGGGTGTCAGATTATCATTAGTGAAACACAGAATATAGCGAGATCCTGTAAGTGGAAGGAGAAAGTTTATTATTATCATCATTATGGGTATCTCCACAGTGACTAGATTTGAATCCAGGTCTTCCTTCGGCAGATCAAGAGTCGAGGAGTGCAAACGCCACTTTCACTGAGCTATACAGGCTGGCTCATCATAATATAATATAATAATAATTATTATTACGTGACACCTCCAGGAAGTCCAAAGACTCACTGATGGAGGGCATCTACTTTACAACTCTGTCTCCACCACTCAATCCACCAACGAACTGCAACTACACCAACGCCATCTACCGCCCTCTAAAATAACTACTATTTTCACAATCACAAACATCCATGCCCACAGCGGGATTCGAACCTGCAGCCTTTTGACTGGAGAGTGAATACACTAACCACTCGCTAAACAAGGGCGGCCATAATAATAATATAATATATTATAAATATCCGGTCTCTGGGCTGTCACGGCGAATTAGGGGGTCCCCTCAGTGGTGGATGAGGGGGGATGATCGGTAGCACTACATTGTAGGCCTCCCGGCTAGGTCCATGGGACCCGCTAACCAACGACAGCTGCGATCCTCCATTCATATTGGGGGTTGGATGGTTCTGGCGGCCCATTCCGTAAAAAATGCTGCTATGTAAAGCATCATGTCTACACAGAAAAGAATTAAAGCCCAGGTAGACTCAATATGCCAAGATCGGTGGTGATATAGCAGGTCCTGCGGTATCACCCTGACACCACAGGGCCTGATGACTGTGATTGCTATAAAGAAATTCGACGCAGAAATTGCTTGAATATTGCTACTTGGAATGTAAGAGGATTGAATAAATGTGGAAAAGTGGCTAATGTGATGAGAGAGATGAAGAAATTGAATATTAGTATCCTAGGAATAAGTGAAAATTTTTGGAAAGGATCATCAGATTTTGAGTCAAAACTTCCAAATGGCAAGATATATGAAATACATACGTCAGGTGGTGAAATATCAAGAAGAGGTGTAGCGTTTATTGTAGAGAAGAAAACTAATAAAAACATTATCCATATAATCAAAAAAATCAGATAGAGTAATGGCAATTCTAGTGAAATATAAACCTAAAGATATGCTGATCATTCAAGTATATTCTCCTACAGACAGAATGAGGAAGCAGAAATAGATATCATGTATGATGAAATAGAATGGTATATAAAGGAAGTTGGAGGTAAGAAAGATCGAGTTATTTGAGCTATGGGTGACTGGAATGCAAAAGTTGGATCAGAGAGAACATCTACACGAGCGATCCATTTGGACTAGGAATTTGAATGAGAGAGGACAAAAGCTGATTGATTTCTGTAACAAGCACAGTCTCATGATAACTAATACTTATTTTGAGCAAAAACCAACAGCACGTTACGCATGGGACAGTTTGGATGGAAGATACAAAAATCAATTAGACTGTATTGCAGTCAGTAAATTACGTATTGGAATACGGAAATCAAAGGTGTTGCCAAGTGTAGTGTTGATTGTGGATCTGATCACACACTGGTCTTAATGAAGATGATTATTCGCCTGAAAACAATAAAATTTAAAAGAAGTCAACCCCTAAAATGGGATCTGCAAATGGTACAAAATCCAATAATAAAATCAAACATTCAATGAAAATATTTCAGAACTGCTGTCTGCACAGTTGCAAAACGAAAACGAACCCTCTCAGTGGAATAGAGCTATCATAACATCTGCTAAAAACCACATCAATAAACAAGAAGAAAGAAAGAAAAAACCATGGATAACTCTAGAGGTAATCAACCTTATTGATAAAAGAAGAGCATGGAAAAGAAAAGCAAGATATAAAACTTTGGATAAAAGAATCAAACAGTTATGTAAAAGATTGAAAGAAAAATGGATAAACAAGCAGTGTACTGAGATAGAAGAATTACAAAATAGGAACAAAACCAGAGAAGCGTTCTTGAAAATGAAAGAACTTAATGGAAAAGCAAAACGCACACAGTCTAATAACATCAAGAACAAAGATGGAAACATACACATTGATTAGGAAAAGATAAATGGAAGATGGGTGGAGTACTTATCAGACCTCTACGATGATGATGATAATGGTAACATGTTAGATGATTCACAACACCTTAAGTTAAACGTAACAACAGATACCACTCTACCCACAAGAAAGGAGGTAGAACACGCAATCAAGAATCTTCCTAATAATAAATCCCCTGGGTGTGATAATATTCCGGCTGAGCTGTTAAAAGCTTTGACTGGCAATAATAACAACTATTTAGTGGAATTCATTCAGGAAATCTATAAAACAATACAATTACCTGAAGTTTTTTTAACATCAATCTGCATACCAATTCCAAAGAAACATGATGCACAAAATTGTGAGGATTACAGAACTATGAGCCTAATATCCCATGCATCTAAAATTATTTTAACCATCGTTAACAAACAAATCGAAAGAGCCATAAACGGTGAATTGAGTGAACAACAGAAAGGCTTCAGACGAGGAATGGGAACCATTAATGCTATCCTGGAATTAAAAATACTAATAGAAAGATCACTTGAAAGATATAGGAACATTTACATATGCTTCATAGACTTTCAGAAAGCTTTTGACCGGGTAAAACATAATAAAATGTTCAATATATTAGATCAATTAGACATAGAAGATCATGTACTTAAGATTATAAAATGGATTTACACCAAACAGAAAATGCAGCTGTTTAACAATGAGACTTCTGTAGTGAAAATGAAAAGAGGAGTTAGACAAGGTTGTATCCTTTCACCAAATCTATTTAATATCTATAAGTGAGACAGTGATAAAAAAGATTGAAAAACAAAAAATAGGAATTAGTATTAGTGGTATAAAATATAACAATCTTAGATATGTTGATGATATCATTCTAATAGCAGACAACAGAAACAAATTAATCAAATTACTGCAGCTACTTATTGAAGAAGGTAAAGGATTTGGATTAAATAAAAAAAATCAGATAACGCCTTTTTATTCCCGTATATAGGAAGTAGGCGAGGTCATTTTTAGCCCTATCTAACTTTTGGAGACTGAGTGGGCAGTTCAATCTCCACTGATATCCAATCAGAGATAGCTGGCCCAAAGCTATCACTAGTTAAGTTGCACACAGTGAATGTGCAACACATTTTTCCGGGAGAAAAAACCCGCTTGCCCATACCAGAGATCGACTAACTCGGGAACCGGTAGAAAAAAGGCAAATATTTAGGGCACCTACTTTACTGCAGATGGAAAGCATGATAAAGAAATAAAAATAAGAACAGCCATAGCTAAAGATGCATTCTGAAAAATAAAGATCTGCTCAGAAGTTCTGTGAATATCGAGACAAAGAAAAGAAAAGAATGATAAGAATATTACTGTGGCCAATTTTCACATATTATTATTATTATTATTTGACACCTCCAGGGAGTCAAAAGACTCCTCGAGGGAGGGCACCTGCTCTACAACTCTGTCTCCACCACTCACCACTACCAACAACTGACCGCAACTACACCAACGCCATCTACCGCTGACTACCACCACTAGTATTTCCACACACAATCACAAACATCCATATCATGGGCAGGATTATGGATAGGAACACATGGCTATTCAGAAACAAAAAGGAAAGCCACCAACAGAGAGAACTGGAAGGACATGGTGCTGCACCTTCTCACTGAGACAGCTTCATGAAGAAGAAGGATTATAAATATAAATCAGCTAATGCCTCTTATTCCCTAATAGGGAGTAGGCGAGGCGTTTATACCCTATCTAGCTTTCGGAGCCTGAGGGGGGCACTTCAAACTCTGCCTATAATTAGTGATAGATATGGGCCAGCTATCTCTGATTGGCTACAAGTGGAGTTGAAGTGCCCACCAAGAGATGGCAAACAAGAGCTACCATCTCTTGGTGTCTAACCCTAACAGAATATGATACTGTCTGAAATAATGTGGATACTACGTTTTTCTTGAGTTTACAGGACTAAAAATCCGAGTTTCCGGGAGGAAAAACTCGTTTGCCCGAGAGATCGACTAACTCGGGAACCGGTCGAAGATAGGCTTAGAGAAAGTTCCTTCAGTCAGCGACTAGACTTGAACCTAGGACTAACTTCGAGCGGCCAAGCTCGAAGTGGAAGTGACGCAAGTGCCACTTCCACTGAGCTACACAGGCTTGTAATAATATGTATTATTAAAATACTGAAGTATCATTATTATATACTGAGTATTACACAAATTACTTGTTATATTTTTGATAGTCTTGCAAATTTTGGGAAATCCGAGGATAATAAATGAAGTAAAGTTTATTCAACAACAAAAATAATCCTTATTCCGAACTTATTCTGAAGTGAATGTGGAAAGACAATTTAGCTTTGGGTCATGCTAAGAGGTAAAAGTTGAGTAAACAAGGAACTAATTTATAAGAAGATATAATAAAAGGACAGCACATAAGAGGGGAAAAATCAAGAAAGCAGTTTGAAATGGTTTGGGTTTGTTGCGAGAATTCAATCAGACATTAAAAATTATAGATATTAACGAAATAGCTGGTATCACAAATGAAGACCATTTGTATAAGGTTGAAATGGGCTGACACTTTATTATCACTAAGCATGCTATTCTGACAGAAATTCATTAGAATCTATCTTTACTGAATCAGCTGAAAAAAGAGGAAGTAACCTCTTCAGTTGTCGAAGACGTTTAACAGACCCGCTGACGATGATGATAATAGTCGTGAATCTTCATTCTTTAGATATTCTGCATCTGCTAAACAAATCGTTTCTAAGTAATATTCTTCAGAACTGTGGCAAATGTTTCAACCAGTTCGTTTATAGACGCTACTGTAATCCCTATCATACTTCAAAATTTCAACAAAATAACTTCTATAACTCTCTTTTTGTTCTACAAAAGGGAATTGGCGCAACTCATTGGTTTCAAACTTTTGGAAATCGCTAGGTAGCTGAGATCGACAATTCGTAATTGCTGTTAGATGAGTGATATGTACGCCCATAATGGATAAATGGAAAGGTGAAGTATCAATATTTAATGCGTAGAGATCCAAGGGGCCTTAGAAACATTTCAGAATTAATTATTTTGTTGTAATATGGAGTGCCGTATTTGATGAATATATACAAAAGAAAAAATATTTTCGTGTCAACAAAACAATATTTTGTAAATATTAAAGAATTTCTGCAATGACGCGACAGTTTTATTTTGATAAAATGCAATGCTTTTAATAAACACTAAAATATTGAAGTAGGCACAACGAAGGAAATGCTTTACTCAGTAGTAACTGAAGTCAGTGGTGGTGATGATTCTTTAAGTATATTTGGATTTTTTCATGATAGCACAATTGCTACTAATATTTCTTTTGCAAATTATTATTATTATTTATTAGTATTGCATGGTACCTCCATGCTGTCAATGGGGAGGGCCCGAACATCAACACCATATCTATCATACTTATTCTTGAAACCATTAACAGACAAAGCACATACAGCTTACTCCAGCAAAATATCTGCAGAAATAAGTACTTGGAGAGTGAGAATGAAGCACTGTGGAAAACTAGAAAATTTAATGGTGGCAATGAGATTATTGATTTTTGACATTCTTGGAATTAATGAAGTAAAATGGCCTGAGAGTGGAGATTTATGGAGTGGATATAACAGATTGATCTTCTCTAGCTCACCAAGTAACATATCAGATGTTGGATTCCTGGTAAATAAAAATTAGTTTATACGTTTAAACCATTTAAGAATATAATGAAATGATAATCTTATTAAGATACAAGCAGAACGATAGACCTAGACCTTATATAAGTAAACAGTGCCAACAACAAGATATCCTGAAGAGAAAATTGAAGAGATTTAATAAACAGAATGAAGAAGTACTGATGAGAGTAAATGATTAAGAAAACAAGATCATTATGGGATTGCAATGCACTTGCTCCAGTGGGAAAGGATGATTGTTAAATTCTGACTTGATATACGGAATGACAGAAGAGACAAATCATCGAATTTTGCAAAAGTCATGACCAAACCATAACAAATACACTATCTGAACATCCAAAAAGAAGATTCTGGTGAATTGCACCAGGCAACACGGAGCGATATTAATTATACTACGTAATCATTCGAAAAAATATCGTATCCAGAAGAAAATATGTAAAAGTTACCCCTGGATCAAATTTGGAAACAGATCATATTTCAAACATCATCACAAGTCATTTAAGATTCATAAAATCATCCATAAATAAGCGATACAAAAATGGAATATATCTAAAAATTATCTAAATTCCCCACGACTTTAGAAAAGAAACAGACAAATCAATAAATTTCCAGAAGCTACATTAATGAAAAATAGGAGTCTATAAAAGATAGAAATAAATAAATCCGCAGAAAAACTTTTTGGAAAAGAAGATATCAACCATGGATCACTCTAGAAATCTTAGAGATATCTATACAAAGGAGAAAATGAAGAGGAGTATTGAAAAATACAGAAACATGTTGAAGAGAGAAGTCATGAATTCAAAACTAAAATAGATTACACAAAAATGCAGAGAAGTCGATAAAAACATGAGCAGCTGTAACACAGAAAGAGCAGACAACGATATCAAAAAACAGTTAATAGAAGGATAAAGACAATGATCATGATCAAGAGTAAAGATGGAAACTGCTAACTGAAGAGGATGAAATTACATAGAGATTCTGCAATACACCGAAGAAATCTATAGAAGAAAGAAATTAGATAAATCGCTGGTCTTGAAAGAAAACTGTGTGGAGGAAAATAAAAAAAAAGGACTACTTCTCTTAAAGTCAGTATTTGATAAGGCTCTTAAAAACCTGAAATAATCTAAACCACCAGAAATAGCCAAAAATATCAGGAGAAATTCTTCAATCACTCGGCGAAGCTAAATGTGAATTAAATAAAATTATCAATGACATCTCAACAAACTGGAGAAATCCCAACAGATTTCGAGCAAAGCATTATGTTATCAATTCAAAAAAGCACTAGTACAAGCATGAGAAGATTACCGAATGTTAAGTTTATTATCCCACAGTCTTAAAATTCAAACTCGAATTACCTGTTACCCTAATGAAAGAAAAATATAACATTTACCTGATGACTACTTGTCTTCAGAAGAGAAAGAAGGACAACAGAAGCTATGTCTACTCTCCGACTGATCAGACAAAAAGCACTTAGAATAAACACGTTTTGCCTTTGACTGAATGAAATATAATGTTAAAAGTCATTAAAATTATGACGATAATGGTTACAATGGGAGAAGTCTAATTTAACATCTACACAAAAATCAATCCGCAGTTATAGGATAACAAGGGATGGAAGCTAAAATAAAGAATGACGTTAGACAAGAGTATGGACTCTCGCCACTAGTTTTTAATATTTAAATCGAAGAGGCTCTGAGGGAATTCAAAGAAAAAAATCAATAGTGGAATATAGATCTTAAAGAATTGCAAATGGCATAGCCTTAATAATAGAATATGACAAGAATAACTAACAGAGATGAAGAAACTCCAAAATGAAATATGCAAAAAATAAAACCAACAAGGAAAAGAACAAAAGTAATGAAATTGACCAAGGATGAAGATCAAATGATAAATCTCATAAGAGATGTAAAACTGTTAATGCAAGTAAAATAATTTACTTACCTAGGATACCAAGAGCCTGTGTAGCTCAGTGGATGTGGCGTTTGCACACCACCGCGCTTGGCCGCACGAAGGAAGTCTTGGTTTCGAGTCTAGTCGGCGACTAGAGGAAATTTTTCTAAGCCTTTTTTCGACCGGTTTCCGAGTTAGTCGATCTCTAGCACGGGCAAGCTGGTTTTTCCTCCCGGAAACTCGGGTTTTTCGTCCTGTAAACTCAAGAAAATCGACCGTAGAACCCACATTATTTCAGACATTAAATATATTGTGTTAGGGTTAGGAACCACGAGATGGCGGCACATTTGAGCCGTCTCTCTTCACTGCGTACCGCTTAATTAGTGATAGCCTTGGGCCATCTGTCCCTGATTGGGTACCAGTGGAGATTGAACTGCCCACTCAGTCTCCAAAAGTTAGATAGGGTTAAATGGCCTCGCCTACTCCCGTATATACGGGAATAAAAAGGCGTTAGCTGATTTTTTTTTTTGACCTAGGATACCTAATAACATCATATGGGAGAATCGGAAAAGATTTTAGAATAACAGTAGCATAAGGGAAAAAAGCATTTAGCAAGCTATTAACATCGAACAATATGTGACTGAGAACAATCTAATACTCCTTGGCATTACAGTCCATTCAGAACCTGGACCTGTCTCAGGATAGCCTTCCAACCTACACGATTCTGTGAAGGTTGTTTCTCCAGTTCTTAACTCTCATTTTCTTTAAATCATCATCTACATCGACAAGTCATCTCCTATATGGTCATTCTCTGCGCCTAGATCCACCCAGTCCAGATATAAAGACCTTCTTTACGGCTCTGTCATCTCCTATTCGCAGAACCTATCCTAGTCATCTCAGTCTTCTCACCTTTATTTCAGTAATAATATCCACTTCACTAAATTTCTCTATTATTTCTTTGTTATTCTTCACTCTCCAAAGTCCATTCTTGTTGATTGGGCCAAAGATCATTCCTGATACCTTCCCTTCCCATACTGTATTTGTAATTAGTTTTGATCTCTTTGGATCATTGTTCATGTTTCACAGCCGTACAAAAGTACAGGTGTGAGGATTAGTTCATATAGCTGGATTCTACTTTTTATCGAAATCAAATTATATTTTAATACTCGTTGAATACTATGATAAGTTCTATTTGCCGCAGCTATTCTATAGGTAATTTCAACTGACAGACCATTGCTTTCTGTTATTACTCAACCAAAATATGTGAACTGCTGGACTAGTTCAAAGGTTTCTTCATTTACCGTGAAATTTTGAATGTTTCCAAACATTTATTTATCTCAGGCAACAATTAAGTATTTTGTTTTAGTTTCATTTATTTGTAGTCCCATTTTCTTTGCATCCTCCCTATTTTGTCTATAACCTTCTCTGAGGCTTCACTCAGTCCTTCCAATTCCGTCCACATCATCCGCAAAAGACAAAAGCTGTAGACTTGTATTCGTAATAGTTCTACTTCTGTTTATGATTACATTTCGTATTACACATTCAAGGCATTGGTTGAAAAGTATTGCTGATAGTTGATCTCCTTGTCGTTATTCTTTGGTAATCCTGCACTCTGCTGTGAATTCACCCGGTATTATCACTCAAACATGGTATTTCGTAGTGTCATTTTAACTAATCTGATCAATTTGGGAGGAATTTGAAATTCCCCAAGACTTTGAGTAGCTTATATCTGTTAAAGTTACCATAGACTTGTTGAAAGCCACAGAAAAATGGTGCAGATTGATATTGAAGTCGTAGGATTTCTCCATTATAGTTCCTACTGTAAAAATTTGGTCTTGTTGATCTACCATATCTAAAGCCACATTCATAATCAGCCAGCGTTTCTTCTACGAAGGATTGCAATCTAGTTGCCAGTATCCTTGCAAATATTTTGTAAATTACTGCTAACAGTTATATTCCTCTATAATTTTGGCATAGAAAATTGTAATGTTTCATATGGATAGGAAACATAATAGAAGTATTCCATTCAGTAGGACTCAAGTTCCAATACCTCTGATAAGCACTCATGGGTTTTTGATGAATAGCGATTGCCTCGCTTTATTATTTTCATTCTCTTTAGGGCTAATTCCACCTGGTGTAATTCTGATACTTCGTCTGTCACAGCTTTTCCCATACCTTCCAGGGGTTCGTTAAACTCATCTTCTTCTGGGACGTTATTTTCCAAGCTTGTTTTGTTCTGAAGGAGATCCTCAAAATATTCTGCCCACCTTCTCAAAATGTCCTCCTTTCTGCCGAGAAAGTTTGCCCTCACCGTCTCTGCAGAAAGTTGTTCTGGGTTTAAATCCGCCTTTAATTTCCTTTATCTTATTATACAATTTCTTAATTTGTCCTGTATTCTTCAAAATCTCAATTTTATTTAGCCTTGTCTTTTCCCATTCACGCTTCTTTCTTCCACATATCTTTTGGCTTGTTTTCGTTTTTCTCTATATTCATTCTCATTTGCTGGAATTTTCCGTTAAAGCATTTTTAGAAGAGCTGTATTTCTGTTTTCAACGCATTTTCTACATTCCAAATCATAGCATTTATTTCCTTTATCATTGTTTCTGAATGCCAGGACTTCTTCAGCCACTTTGTTAATTTTATTCTTGATCTTTTCCCATTTTTTATTTATAGTCATATCATTTGTATATTCGTCTCTTCTTTTTCTTCATTTATTTATTCTCTCAGTCTTTCAACATATTTTTGTCCGATCTTTCCATTTTTTCATTTTTGGATGTCATAACTTGGTGTTCTCCTTCCTCTATCTACCTTATTAATTTTCATCCTTTTTTTATATTTAATTCTTAACCAGTAATGATCCGTATCACAATCTTCTCCTCTAAAACTTCTTACATCAACGATATCTGTCGCATGTCGTGTATCGATCATCACATGATCTATCTGATTTTCCGTTATTCCCTCTTCCGATAACTTTATGCTCTTTTTTTGTCTAAAAAAACAGGTTTTACATAATGATCATATTTTTGCCCCTTGCAAAGTCAATTAGTCTCGTGCCATTTTCATTACTTTCTTCATGTACACTATCTCTTCCAATTGTTGGTCAGAAGGGCTCTTGCTTTCCTATTTTGGCATTCATGTCCCCCAGAACCATTTTAGCGTCATGTTTCGGTTACCGATAATATATCCTCTCCATTGATTCATAGAAATTGATCGTCTTCTGCACAAAAATTGTTGGTTGGTGCTTGCGCACATATAAGTGAAATATTGAACATCTTAAACTTTATTCTCATTACACAAAGTCGTTCATTAACTGGTCTAAAAGCAAGAACCAAGTGTTTCCATTTTCTCTATATTCAACCAAGAATGCCGTATCAAAGTCTTTTTGATCTGCTCCACTGTAAAAAACACAGTATGTGTTCTGGTATCAAATATGCCACTTCATTTCCATTGCACCTCCTGCAATGTTGTTATCCTTACTCCATATCTTTCTAGTTCATAACACACCACACTCTCTTCAATGCTCCTGGTCTGTTCAGGCTCATGACATTCCAGCTTCCAAACCAATATTCCTAATCCTTTTTCCCGTTGTCCAGGTCGTTCCGTGAAGTCTGTCTGGCTAATTGTCCTTTTGACTTTGTTAACAAGTTGAGGTTTTATAGGGTAGTGTTGTTATCCCTACGCCCGACTGAGAACAAAGAAGCACTTTAAACCTTTGTCTGGAATGGAGCCCTGTACAGATCAGAGACTGACTCTCAAAAACGAGAGAGAGAGAGAGAGAGAGAGAGAGAGAGAGAGAGAGAGAGAGAGAGAGAGAGAGAGAGAGAATCGAGACTTTTAGTTAGTATTCGAGATCTGCTTTTGGGACCCAATGCTGGACAGGAAGAGTTACAAATGGCTCAGTATTAAAAACAAGAAGAAGAAAATAGAGTCATATACTTAGGTCAGAAAAAAAAAGAAAGAAATAACGTGATAGGATATGTAATGAGACACTTATACTGGACTAAAAATTCGATTGAGGGAATGATGGGAGGAAAATCTTATATAGGGGACGAAGAAGCGAATTGATCAGTGACATCAGAAATGGACGATGCTACAGAATAGTGCAAGTAACAGCGCAAAACAGAGGACCACTATCAACAGCGTATGCTACATACCAACAAGAGGTCGAGGAGAGAAAAAGAAATTTTTCCACATTAAATTGACATCCATTATGTTTTCCCATGTTGTCAATCATTCAAATCCTGCAAGGTTATTGCATCACCTTGATTAACTGTTGCACTACCCAATTTTGCATCACCGAAAGAGAACTGAATATTTCTCTTCAAATTATTTCCTATATCATTTATGTACAAAATAAACATCAGTTGTCCAAACATATATCTATTTGCAAAATATTAGTAACCTGCCTTCTGCTAGCTGTTATACTACACTTGGGTATCTCTTCATCAGCCGTGCTTTTATCCATATCACCAGTTTCATATTACCCCCCCCCATGTGTGACAGTCTGCATACCAGAGCTCCATGTGGTATCCTGCCAAACGCTTGTAAAATCCAGCAATATCATTTTGTAGCCATTTCCCAAATTAGCTGTCATACTATCATACAAAGTTAGTAGATTATAAGGCATATCTGACCCTTTACAAAGCAGTGCTTCCCCCCACGAGTATCATATTCTCATACACCCAGTCCTGTATTCTCTTTTTGACCAACTTTTCTATTACTTTTACCTCCCATTCTTCAGATACTGATTGGTCTATAATTCGATACCACACACTTAGATCCTCCTTAATGAAAAGGAATTATTTTGCCCTACTTGAACTCTCATGGCGTTTGCCAGAGCTTATACTTAAAGCAAACGAGACTGTCAAAGGCCTCACTAGTTTACCAGCACCTTTCAGTAAAATGCAAGCCGATATGCCAAACAATTATACAGCTGTATTTAAATTCAGGTTCTGCACAATCCTAAGTGCCTCCAATTCATCAACTTCTATTCTCACATCAGTTTCAATCACCTCTGCTATAACAATATCTTCACTTGAATGATATACCCTTGCAAAGTGATCACTCAGAAGCTGAAAAATTTCGTCTGCCTCTGTCACCTCTCTGCCATCTGAAGTCATTTAAATTATCCTTCCATAGTCATTCTCCCTCCTGTTTGCCACATAACGAAAAAACTCTTCGGAATTTCCTTTTGTCTAATCTGCTAATTTCTTTTCTTAATCTGCTTTTGCCTACTTACCAAGCTGGTCACCTTTCTCATATATACTTTACAACATTTTTTTTTTGTTTTTTGCAGCTCATGCTCAATGATACTACTAATCTATTTAATTCCAACTCGATTTGCTCTCCTGACCTTGGGTATACAGTGTGATGTTTCTTCCTCAGATACCTGTTGGCTATCCCACATACACTCTGAACATCCTTTCTTTGCAGATCTTTATTTCATGGTACTGCTTCAAGCTGCCTACTAAGTGTATCATAATCACCTGTCTTGTAGTTCCACATAAATCCCTTCTTAATTCGAATTTTTACATGATTTGCTACTTCCCAAATCAAGACTACATGATCACTTACTCCAAAAGAAGTAAATGTTGCCAGCTGGGCTATGGACAGATATTCTGATTCGATAACAAGACCCAACACTCTCGAACTACAATTCCTTCCTCTGTCATATTTTACTTCAAGTAATTAACTCTTAGTAAGTGTATAAATTCCATTTCCTTCCTGCCACTTGAACTTTCCTTCTTCGAGTCTGTTTATCTGAAGTCGAATTCCCGCTTACTAATTTCTTCAATTGCACTAATTGTACTAACCTGCTGATGAATGTTTCCACATTATCCCTCGCACCTACTGGCCCATAAGTAATAATAATCACCTAATGCCTTTTCTTGGTATCCAACAATAAGTGGATGTGTTGCTGTCTGAAATTATATATCGATTGTCCTACGTTTAAAGGACAAAAAATCGAGTTTTCTGAAAAAAAAACCTCTTGCTCATGACAGAGATCTACTAACTCGGAAACCGGTTGCAAAAAGGCTTAGAAAAAGTTCCTCCAGACGGCGACTAGACTTGAACCTATGTATAGGTTTGGCCGAAATAGCGCAGAGGCTTCAAGCGCACTAAGCTGCACAGGCCTTGCTGGCCTATAGCATCAACGAATATTATATTTTGTTCTATTGGACTCAACCTCGCATTAGATTGACTCAAAAGAACTGCCATCTACTTGCCTGACCTCTACTCATGTTGGTTGCAATTCATCTGCTATCATCATCATCAGTACCCCACCCCTGTTCTTTCTGCTCAACGGAGTCCATATCACACGCGATCGTACCATCTCTTAAATTTATCCACACCACCTGCACTCCGTACGTTCAATGGAAGCCATTTTCCAATAATGAACCACTCGACGAGAGAAAAATCTAGCACTAATACGTATCTGGACGCCTTTAATCCTGTAACAACGGGGATGCTCTTTTTTTCTCTTTTCGCCATTTCTTAAAATGAAACACTCCATCTAGATGTGTCCTGTTTGACCGTTACAAAACTTGAAGGTCGATATAATATCGTTGATCTTTTTCCTGTTTTATTTCCTATCCTCAAATTTCTTCATAAGGTATATTCCCCGGCTCCTGATAGTACCTCCTTTGCATTACACTTTTCAAAGTGTAACTAGATCACTTTGAAAACACTCAAAATAAACTCATTTTCTTTATATATCAATAATCCTTTCAGCATTTTTTTAAAGATCGTTTGAGTGTTATTAACACTATTTGCTATTTGGCCAATGAACTTGAATTTTTCACCAACTAAAAATCCAAGATGACTAGCCTATTCGGTTTCTTCGATCTAATATACTCGACCAATATAATACACAAGTGGATATCTCATCATATCTATATGCATATACTCAGGGCCTCGCCAACCCAAGGGTACAAGGGGTGCACCACACCCGGGCGGAAACATTGACAGGGCGGTATTTTATGTAGCTAATATCTAATTTGGATTATACAATGCAGATTAGGGACGGCCGATAAAAGTTTGCAGCCGGGCGGCAAATACCCTTTGCTTTTCCATGCATATACTTGGTGATCAAAATTAAAGTATCTCAGTTTAAAGTCTTGTGGAGCACCATCCAGTTCACCAAATCCTGCGAAACTTTGCAAGAATACATTGCCCGTCATGCAGACGCGATATCTGAGATTAAAAAGCTATCTCTGAATTTCTACCAGTGGGAATGAAGTGCCCACTCACTCTCCAAAAGTCAGGTAGGACTAAAATGGCCTTGCCACTCCCTATAAGGGTATAGTGGCGCTACCTGATATTTTCAAAATACACTGTGTATATACTACTTGTTACAAGTTCAAATCCTACAATTTCTTACGTAATTAACTAATAAACCAAATTATTATTATTATTATTATTATTATTATTATTATTATTATTATTATTATTATTATTATTATTATTATTATTATTATTATTATTATTATTATTATTATTATTATTATACCAAATGCCACACTTCCAACAACACAAACACTGCAGACAAACAAAACGAGGCGGTGGTATAATAATATTTACCAAACATAAACTAGAAGTAACAGAAATAAACTATAAATCAGAATACGCAGAAAACATATGCATCGAAATTAAAAACATCAAACAAGAAAACTCCCTGATATTAAACGCAATATACAGACCACCCAACTTAAGCACCACAAAATTCCTAGAAGAACAAAACAGATGGCTTTCAGCCACGAAAGTAGGCACCTCAAAATACTTGATAATAATAGGAGACATTAATATAAACATTAGGAACATAAATAACAACACAGAACAATACCTAGACCTATTATCGGCATATAACATAACCCCATCCATACAGTCGTATACACTAGAAGAGATAGTCGGAAACACAACAACCTCAACCTGCATCCACCCCCCCCCCCCCCCACCCCCCCCCCCCCCCACCCCCCCCCCCCCCCACCCCCCCCCCCCCCCACCCCCCCCCCCCCCCACCCCCCCCCCCCCCCACCCCCCCCCCCCCCCACCCCCCCCCCCCCCCACCCCCCCCCCCCCCCACCCCCCCCCCCCCCCACCCCCCCCCCCCCCCACCCCCCCCCCCCCCCACCCCCCCCCCCCCCCACCCCCCCCCCCCCCCACCCCCCCCCCCCCCCACCCCCCCCCCCCCCCACCCCCCCCCCCCCCCACCCCCCCCCCCCCCCACCCCCCCCCCCCCCCACCCCCCCCCCCCCCCACCCCCCCCCCCCCCCACCCCCCCCCCCCCCCACCCCCCCCCCCCCCCACCCCCCCCCCCCCCCACCCCCCCCCCCCCCCACCCCCCCCCCCCCCCACCCCCCCCCCCCCCCACCCCCCCCCCCCCCCACCCCCCCCCCCCCCCACCCCCCCCCCCCCCCACCCCCCCCCCCCCCCAAATAACTTCATAATTACTTAATAATTCATAATAAATTCTTCATCTATTTTTAATTAATTCTAAATAAATCCTTAGTTAATTCTTAATACATTTTTAATAAATCCTTAAGAAATAAAATTAACAAGTATCTCTATCAGGTATTAAATCTGTAAAAATCTCAAATCTGTCTGAACGTTGCTTTCAAATTTGGAGTGGTGCACAACAAATCTCTCTATAAATACATAAAGCTCTCCTGGAGAGAGCATTTCAGGTGATCGATGATCCATCTTTCACAGAGTCTATCCACCCGCTCTCGTTGACAGATGGTCAGTGTTCGCATTATCTCATGTGCAGATATTTCCATGGGTAGTGTTCAGCAGGACTAGGTTCTTTATTTTTTCCTCTAGTTCTGCTAAACCTGCACTAACACGAGCCTTAGCTTCCCAACATTCTTATTGTGTGTTGTTGTGTGATGAATGGCATTCTTCGGTAAAAACTGGGATCTGTAAATTAATTTAATACAAGTAGTCCTAGAACGTAGTACTAACGCGGGCAACTCGTTGCAAAGGTGGTGGAAGTTCTGATCCCTATTCTTTGGTATTTACCATAATGTAAAAACACATTTCCTAGGAAATTTATGCTGTTATTACATTATGGTAAGGAGGTCACTACCCAGACCGGTTTCAGCCTTTTTTGAGGCTTCATCATGAGTAGCTAGACCAAATTAATACCAAAAGGTATAGCGAAAAGAACTTATATACTCTGCTATACGAGTTGTCCAAAAGGTGCATCCTCTCTGATTCCAATCCTTGAGTTTCTTATTCGGTTTTAAAACAGTGTGGGATCTAATATCCCCTTAATTTAATTAATGTTTAAATCGCCGAAATGAAGCCCGTTGGCGCTTTATATTTAAGTAACTTAATGGGTGCACCTTTTGGACAACTCGTAGAAGAGTATATAAGTTCTTTCGCTATACCTTTTGGTATTAATTTGGTCTAGCTACTCACTGATGAAGCCTCAAAAAAGGCTGAAACCGGTCTGGGTAGTGACCTCCCTACCATAATATAATAACAGCATACATTTCCTAGGAAATGTGTTTTTACATTATGGTAAATACCAAAGAATAGTGAATAGAACTTTCCCCACCTTTGCAACGAGTTGCCCGCGTTTGTACTACGTTCTAGGACTACTTACATTCAGCTCACGCTAGTATTCGCCGATACTTTTATAGTTTTTTATACTATATTCGGCATAAAACTCTCTGATTCCAATCCTTGAGTTTTTTATTCGGTTTTAAAAAAATGTGGGATCTAATATCCCCTTAATTTAAGTAATTTAATAGTCTAATGAAGTGTTTATTTTTTATAACTTTGATGATGGAGATTCACTCAACAACAATAATAATAGTTGTATGTTTGGAGGGCGCTTGTGGTTGGTTTGTTGGTTGTATTCCCTGGGTGATGGGATGTTCGAAGGTTGTTGTGTTAATAGCTCTTGCTAATACCGAGAATAGAATAATAGTGCCCTTGCGGTTTTTTTATGTAATTTTTGTAAACGTTTTCAGAAAAGTAATTTTTATAAATTGAATTGGTATTCCTATAATTCAACAGAAAGTTTTAGTATCAGGATGAGTATTCTACTGAAGAAGCTACGGACTAAAAAGGAAGTTGACAATGCAATTTTGACAACTCGAGAGAAAGTTTTAGTGTTGAGGTTTGGTAAGGATAACGAACTAGCGTGTATGCAAGTTGATGAAATTGTAAGCTTGATTAATGCATATTTTTAGTTGCATAAAATTATATTTCACTTGAATTTTCTGTTTATTTTTAATGGGGAAGGGTTGATTGGTGATATTACCCATTAGCAAATGACACTGCATTTGCTAATTGGTAATATCATACAATGGTCATACATAGCTTATGGCAAAAACATTATGTTAAAAAAGAGAATCATGATGTCATTATATATTAATAGAATTGAAGAATTTAAAATATTTTAAGTTAAAACTTTGAAGGAAAACACAGATCTAATCCAAGAAGTTGGAAAATTAAAATAAGAGTTGAAAGTAAGAGTCTTAATATGTTATGATAAGGAAAAGAAACATATATATCATTATAAATTCAGATCTAAGTTTGTAATCCAGGTCACAGCTTCAGGAGCCGCTTGTAAAAAGTCATTTCAGTCATTCTGATAAGCACGGAAGATGCATTCTGTTACAATATGTTGCATAGTCTGTCATGGAGCACTACAGTCACATTCTGGAGATGTTTGTCTGTTCCATTTATAGAGAGCATCTCCACATAGGCCATGATTTGTCCGAATTCTATTTAGTACTATCCATGTTTTGCGAGGTAGATCTGATCCTGTGATGATTTGATCACCTTTAAAGATGCTATGCAAATGTTCTTTCATATTTTCCTTCCATGTTTCTTCCCACTTTGATAAAGGATTAAAATTATTTAGCACTAGGTCTTCTGCTGCTCGTAGTGATGGATGGCGAGATTTCAATCTATTAACGTTAAGAGTTGGGAGATCCTGATGAATAGGTAGGTTCGAATTACCAGCAATTTTTTGGAATTCACGGACTAAAGAATTCAATCTACGTAGTTCTGTAGGAATAATGCCTGCTAAAAGAGGTAACCAATATGTTGGGGTCGATCTAATAGAGCCTGTAATTAATCTTAAGGTATTGTTCAATTGAGAATCCTTGTGTGAGGGCTATTTAGTCACACAGGAGCACTCAGGTAGTGCCACAGAGTCTCTGTAGGATATTATTACGTGTCCTTAGTTTATATGTCAAGTTTGAAAGATGTTGCCGGAAAGTGAGAGAATGGTCGAGTGTGACTCTCAAGTACCTAGGGAATGTATTATATGGAAATATAGTGTTGTTCAATTCAATTTTTAGTTTCACATTTGCCAAGTTATTATTTAAATGAAAACAAGATATTACCATTTTGCTCCTATTTAAAGTCTCCATCTTTTAAAATATTCATCCAGAATAGTTAAGTCAGCTTTTAGAATTTCTATTAAAGAGCATAAAGCAATGGACAGGCAAAATACCATCAGATCTTTTGAGACAACAAATCAGGAAGATGTTAAACTCTGACTGCTATCCTGAAGATCAGATTGCACAAGAATGATGGTGACTTTTAAAATATCTTTTAAAATATTCATCCAGAATAGTTAAGTCAGCTTTTAGAATTTCTATTAAAGAGCATAAAGCAATGGACAGGCAAAATACCATCAGATCTTTTGAGACAACAAATCAGGAAGATGTTAAACTCTGACTGCCATCCTGAAGATCAGATTGCACAAGAATGATGGTGACGCTGCTAAACGCAAGTCTTCTCCACAGTTAGACATTTGCCCTTCCATCTGATGAATGCCAAAGAGTGTTAATAGATTTAACTGAACTTTAATATTGCTATTAGTTTTGCCACTTTATTAATTGTCAATTATAATTTATAAGCACTCTGTAGGGCAGTTGGATAGTAAATGCACCTTTCAGCTGGAAAAAGGCAGAGTTATATTCTATTCTGATGAGAGAAATTTTGTTTCTCATGTGGGGTAGCAGGGTTCCATATACAGGCAAATCAACCAGAGTACACATGGAATAAACAGACAAAAATACTTTTATTGTTGGTGGATGGTGTTGTGTGTAGATGGAGGATTAAGTGGTGTGTAGGCTGTGAATTGTGTGGAATGGAGTGTCATCCTATGATGAACCTTGGGGTATCACATTGATAGTGAGCTATGCCGTGTAAACTAATGTAATCCACTCTGTGTATGCTAGCATTGTTGTATTTAGTTAAATCATAACTGAGTAACAATCTGATAGGTTACAAATATGGTTTACATTGAAATAGTTAGTTCAGCATGAATCTCTTTTAAGTGTTTCCCCCTGATGTGTTCTTCTGTTTGCTATTGAATGGAATTTTCTGTTTTCATAATGTGGAACATTGCAATTGCACCAGACTAAACATCTGACAACCTCATGGGAGGGACATGTTTTACTTCACTTTTTAAAGCAAGGGACTTCTTGGTTAGTATTGTGAATGTGATTCTGACTTATAAATTTCTGAGAGTTTTTGTTACTTTTAATATTTTTTTTTAATTATCTCACAAAAGAGAGGTACAAGAACCTATAGCACATATAAGGGTCAAGAAAGAAGAAACCTATTGACATTCTTCTGAAAGTTATAGGTTGACCTATAGGGAAACGCATCATAGGAAAGGCTGTTCCAGAGGACACAGGTAGATTGAATAAATGAGAAAGAGAAGCAGGTTTGGTGAGTTTGCAGTTGTACTGTCAAGGGATGTTGGACAGCTGCTGCTCTTGTTTTAACACGCTTAAGTGGAGAAATGATGTTTGCCAACTCAGCAGTAGTAGTGACCATGGAACTAAACCTGTAGAAGAGAGAGAGCTGAAACACTGCATCTGTGAGATAGAAGTTGAAGTGAGCCTGTGAGGGAAGGATCATCTGAGTTGAATTGCTCTCCTCTGGACAGCATCAAGAATTTTTAAGGATGAACAGTATTCTAAGGATGGGTGGTTTTGTGTAGGATTAGTATCTGGTGGGTATAAAATAGCCTTCTTGAGCAGAAAAGAATGCAGAGTTTTTTAGCTTAGGAAGTTGTCGATGCAATGTGTTTGTGCCAAGAGAGGTTGGAGGTACATATCAGTCCAAGGAGATAGTTTATCCTGTGGTGATGATGTGTATGTTACTGAGGATGAATGAAGCTAAATTGAGATCCCTTTTGCAAAAGGTAGAACTGCATTTTGGTGGCATTGAAGGTCATTAGGTTATCCTTTCCCCACTGAGGGATGGTATGTAGATCAGTGTTTAAGGTACTGGTTACACATAATGTTTGGGAACTACATAGTTTGTCAAAGGAGTAGGATGAATGAAGAGTGCTGTTGTCTGCAAAGCTATGGAGAGGATCTGTAGTGATTGAGAGTAAGTAATTTATGTGTGAGAGCCCTGAGGCACTCCTGCATTAGCAGCAAAGCTAGAAAAGAGGGTACCATCTACCATGACACACAGTGATTGACCATAGAGGAAGCTTGCTATCCAGTTACAGAGAGTAGCATGTAGACTGAAGGAAGGCAGTTTGCAAAGCAGGCCTTGAAGCCAAACATGATTGAAAGCCTTGGAAATGTCAAGAGTTATAGCACATATTTCTCCAAACCATTCTATGACACATATTCAGTGGTGAGTGATGTAGGCTAAGATATCAGCCATAGATCTGGATTGGCAGAATCCATACTGTGGTCACTGATTAATTGGTGAAGAACTTGACCATTGATAACTCTCGCAGTATTTTGGAGAGGAAATTGAACTGATATGTATGTGTGACCTTTCATTTTATGCTTATCTGTTTTGTGGTATACCTTTGGATGAAATAGAAATCTGGTAAATTTTTACATAGATATAAAATCCCAGACATTGTTTTGGAATGTGGCATCAAGGAATTTTAGTTCTTTTAATTCTTCATTTTCCATTAATGAGATGGGGAGGCTAAAGTTTATCATGTTGATGGGAGGTCGATAATGGTGGCCTGAGTTTCCTGTATATAATTTTTAGCTTATCTGAAAAACAAAAGTAGATGAGTAGAAAGAAGCGTGAACCATTCCTTTTCAGTTTCACCGTAAACTTGATTTTGTTATGTTTGAATTATTTAAAAGTACACTGGATGGCTTCACATTGCCATAAGCATTACAGACTTATTCTCCAATTCAAAACTAAAAAGTAGGTCCCAGTAAACAGGTTTAAAAACACTGCATTTCTGTGATATAGTTATTTGCAGCAGTGCAAAAGTAGGCAAACCAGATTGGCACCACAATCCATTAAATCACATGATTGTAAACAATCAGAATGACATGTATGGTATGCCTGGAGCTGTGTTCATTCTAATATAGATTTGTCCAAAGCAAGTGACAGTTACTATTTATTTCAATGTTTCTAAGTTACATGGTGGTGTTCTGCAACAGAGTTCATTTTTGCTTTATTGGCTGATATGTGTTTTTATTGTGGACATGTAAATGCAAATGATGTAACTGGTTTTTTCATCGCGATTTTTCCTGGTTGTCAAATTTCATGCTCTCAAACATTCAATCATCTTCACTGCTTTTGTGAGCATGCAGTTTGTTTCTGACTACAAAATAAAGTGATATGAAGAATTATGAGAATCATGAGAACATTCTACATTTAGTGGCCCTCCATATGGGTCATGTTCGTGTGTTGAGAGAACCTTCCAGCAATGTTACGTCCTTTCATGTTTCCTCTTTATATACTTTCTTCCTCTATTCTTTGCTCTACTTCTGATTTTTATTTTATTTTTTAAATCTTCTGTCTTTTGAAACCACTCATTTGGATTCAATGCCCTGCTGTCATTTTGCCACGTAGCGTGACTGATGGGCATCTGGAAAGGAGGGGGGGGGGACAGATCTTGTTAGTTTTGCATTACTTTGGTTCCTACTTTTGGCAAGATGAGTAATCCTGAATGGCCCTGACTAGAATCAGTAGGCTTGGTAAGGTTCCTTCTCAGTGTTAAGAGTACAGAATCCAAAGGCTTGCTGAAGTGTTGACATGGCATCCAGGGTAACTAACATTCCACTTCCAGATGTGGAATGCTTGCCATTCACACACAGATTCTTCTAATAGGGACCACGTGTGGCCCTGTGGTTGTTTGGGATCTCTGACAACAAGCCAAAAAATCCTTATAGCATGAATCCTTAATCATAAAAATTTTTTAGGGGTTCTCACAAGACCCATTTGTAGATGCCTAACTGAAACTGTAGATATAGCTACTAGGTCTTTGTTTAAATAATGAAATACTTTGAATAGGGATATTTAAATAATTATGATACCAAATAAAAACTCACGTAATATTTTATTAGTGTAGAATTTTCGCCCAAAGTCATCTTCAGTATACAAAAACACATAAAGGCAACTGAACATTGACAGACAATTCTAATATATATATCTCAGTGGTGTCGAGTGTCCATTTTGGTTGGGCATGCTGTTTGCAACCCACACTAAAATTTGCATCAGCTTGACCGTATGATTGCATTTTTATCAATGTATGAAAGTTTTAAGAGTGTATACACATCAGTGCTCATCTTAATTGACTTAATGTAATTAATTGTACGATAACTGTGAATACTTTATCAATTAATTGTAACCAAATCTGCCCAGATTGGGGGACAATGTGTTTGTTTTAAGATACTTATATATTAGAAAGCAATAATGATGGAGAATGCTATATTTGGTTGGTATATTTGAATTACTCAAAGGTGTAAAATTTGGAAGAGGAGGCTTACCTCCTTCAACCACAATACTGTTTTCCATTGTAAATATGGGCAAAAAAGTTATAAATTTATTGAAAATTATATATTAAAAACTTGTCTATATTGTATATAAAAATTTGCCTACAATGTCAGTTCACATTTCACACATGCAAAACAGATGAAACTCAAAAAAAAAAAAACAAAAACAGCAACTCATTACAAATGACAACGTTCAATTGGATTGGTTGACATAATGACCATTCACAGCTTCCAGGTGCTGTTGTCTCAGAGTTCACCCTGCCTTGTCTTCTGAGCAGTTTAAAATAGGGGATAGCCTATAGAACGCTACTAGAACACTAAGAATTTGACCTGCTGCGCCATCTGTACATCTTTTCAAAGGACTCAAAGGTGTATGTATTTTGAACACCCGAGCTATTAATGCAAATGTGATGCAATGTTTACACATCGAAAAGTGTCTTCTTCATGAAGTACAGTGGTGCCTCGTATTTCAAACGCTTCTAACTTCGAACGTTCCAGATTTCAAATGCTTGAGAATGCAAGACATTTGATCCGCAGTTCGAACGGCATTTCTAAGTTCGAACTATAGTTCAGGAACTTAGAGTCGTATTGCAGTGGTGTTCAACCTTTCTTACTACGCGAGCTACTTTTCTATAATAAGTTATTCAGCGATCTAATCTCTTATATATAGATCTCACGTTCCCCCAACCTGATATCTGATTAAGCACAAATAAACAACTAAAAACTTTGTGTATTTAAAATTTTATTTATTACTTAATTATTTTAATACAACAAAAAAAAAAAAATATATTGGAATAAAATATTTATTTTTCTATTTTGGAAAACCAAAGTTAGAAAAAACAACAGATTGATTACAAACTCACAAGTTACAGGAAATGCTGGTTGATTAAAAAAAAAAAAAAAAAAAAAAAAAAAAAAAAAAAAAATTAATGTGAAATATGGCATTGTTTGGACCTCACAATATTTTCATAGTCAAGTTGATATGAAGAAGTGGCCAATCTCAGACAATCATCCAAATGATCATTTGTGATTTGGTTTCTTAATTGATTTTTTATGAACGTCATATTTGAAAAAGCGGATTCTGACAAGTATGTCGATTCGAAACACCACAGAATTTTTCACGCAATATCAGTTAATATTGGGAATATTTCATGTGCATACTTCCAAATGACTTCATTGTTTATTGATTTTAAATGTAAACTATTCTGAATGTTTATTACTATAGAACTTAACTCAAGTTCTACTTCAGCTTGGTTTATATCAAACAGCCCACTAATTTTATTTGAAATTTCTGTGATGTTCAAGTTTTCTTGAAATGGATTATTGATAAAAGATGCAAACATTTCAGTTTTATTAAAATCTTTAAATCTTGAATTTATTTCTTCCTCAACTAATTCTATTTCACGAATAAATTCTTTTAAATCACAGCAAAGCATTTCTTGATTTTGTTCAAAAAATTTTAATGAATATGGGAGATGTCTAAATTCGCAGTCATTTATATTTTTCTTTAATAAAAGTAAGTATTGTTGGAAAGTTTTTATTGAACTTAACATGTCAATTAAATTTTTATCTCTACCTTGTAACTTTAAATTTAAATTGCTTAATTTCGTACAGAAATCTACTAAAAATGATAAGTGTAACAATCATCTTCACTCAATTGTGGATAAATATCTCCTTTTTCATCAAGAACATTTTTTATATCCTTAATTAATACAAGAAATCTTTCTAAAAATTGACTAATACTGAGCCAGCGAACATTATTGTACAACAGAAGTTCCCTATCATCATCTGCCTGTACTTTAAATAACCGCCATTGCAGGGCTTTTCCTCGAACAGAATTTACAATTTCAAATGTTATATCCAAAACATCTTTTGTGTTTAATCTTTTACTACACAGTACTTTTTTGGTGAATAATACATTGGTACGTTAAAAAATTTGGATATTTGTCATCGTTTTTACATAATGAAATGAAGCCTGATTTATTACCTATCATTGCAAAAGCACCATCAGTAGTAATAGACACAAGTTTAAAAAGCTGAAGTTTGTGTTGTTTCACAAATTCATCAAATGCTGAAAAAATGTCTTCTCCCCTAGTCCTTCCCAATGGTATAATTTTCAAAAGTTCTTCTTTACTTGAATAATCTTGAAATACCATTAACTGAGCAATATCAGTGAAGTCGTTTGATTCATCAAATTGTAATGAAAACGCAACACACTGGTGAATGCCTGACATTAACCTGGCCTGGAAACTTTTCTCCGGCAATTTGGAACTCTTCCTTTCGGCAATTTGGAACTTTGTCTGCAGCCTAGAAGTAGTTTTGAACCGAGAAGCTCCTTTCTGGAAGCAGGAAACTCCTCTCTCAAGCAACGTGGATCTGGGCAGCCTCTCTGATGGGGACTCCGGACTGGGCGGTCTACTCTCTGACAGCAATTCTGGAACCGGGATCCCTTCTGCTTGCTTCAGTCCCTTTTTATTAGGCCTCTGAGACCTCGCATAAAGTTTGGCAACCCCCAAAGAATCGGTATGAGTCTTTCATCTTCAGTTTCAAGTTCGGCACACCTTTGGTTCTCCTCCGCTTTCTTTTGATTGTTAGTTGCCGGCCATTGGAAAGTTGTTTGAACTCTTTCTGACTGACTTCGGAGATGTTTACACTTAGAGCCTGCAAGCCTTTCTCATACATACAAGTTTCCATAACAATCTTTCTAACTGCCATGTACAGCTTTGGCGACAAAAACATTGCCTTTGTTTTTAACACTCTAACATATTCTTATTAAAGCAGTATATACAGTTAACTTCAAAAGTGTTATCTACAAAAACATCTAATATTAAACAAAAACATCTATAGCGAGACAAACAAAGTTTATTTTTTTACAATATTCACATGGGACTTAACCTAAGTAAAAAATCGATGTAATGTGCTTTGGAATATTTAATATTTAAGCTACAATTGAGTTTTTAAACTTTGCTTATACACTTTCATTCGGCTTGCTGTTTGACTTCCACTGAACCAAATTAATTCATTTATCTGAATTTATAAGAAAATTACTGATTTGACAATTTAACAAAAAATAAATAAACAATAGCAATACACTTAAAGCGAATTAAAAATAATACAAAATAATGATAAATAAAATATTTTGTTTTCAGTTTTAATTAAATTTGTAAGTAAGGAGGAATACACAAGAGATGGACCAAAAATCGCTCTATGATCGACGGGTTGAACACCCGTCATATAGCATTAGACTGTTTCGGCACGGCATTGGGCTTCTCTCCCACTAATTTCCATCACTCACTTCCCCATACCTGTGCAGTGTGTGTGTGTGTCAGTCCGCTGTGCATTGTCCCTTACTTTCCACAGCCTAGTCATTGTGTGTTACGTTTGTGTAGAGAATTTTTAACTGTTTTTGGCATTTTTTTTATTGCCCATGGCATCCAAGACTCTTAAAAACTGACTCTTAAAGAATTTTGGAAAGAGCATTACAACATTCTTCATTGTTTAAGGATCGTTGATAAGGCATGGAAAGAAGTTTCTATTAAAACAATGATTTCTTCTTGGAAAAAAACTCTGGCCAGATTGTATTTCATTCAGTGAAGTAGTAAGCTGTGAAGAAGAGTCTGTTGTAAATGAAATTGTGTCTTTGGGTAAAGCTATGGGATTAGAGATGAGTAATGAGGATTTAATAGATGATCATAAAACCGAACTCAGCACAAAAGAACTTCAACATCTTCACGATCGACAACAAAAAGAAGTGGAAAAAGAAATTTTTATGGAAGAAAAGGATGCCAAAGGATGCATTTCCAGTGCTGACCTTCAAGAATTGTTCTCTGTTTGGGTTAGAACACAAGCTATTGTGGAAAAATGCACCCTAATAAGACAGTAGTGACCAGGAATATAAACTTATTCGATGACAACATGATGGGTTATTTTAAAAATATCAAAGAAAATCGTCAGCGCCAAATAACATCAGATAGATTCTTCTCTGCAGAAAAAAGAGAACATGAATCAGCATTATCAACTCCAGCTAAGAAGCAGAAAGAAGACGCTTAACAACGGGAGCATTATTTTTATCTTTGTGATTTTTATATTAAAAGAATATTCTTCTGTTATTTTTATGTTGTAATAATTAAAATTAATAAAATAAATATAAGATTATTTTGTTTAATATTTTCTAAGTTATTATCATTAAAAAACCTAAAATAGATTAAAAAAAAAAAATGAAAATTTTTGGATAAGGGAACGAATTATTTCGCTTTCCATTATTTCTTATGTAAAATCTTGATTCGGACTTTGAACGATTCATAGTTTGAACGGGTATCTGGAACGAATTCAATACGAACTACGAGGCACCACTGTATTAGCATATTGTGTTTAAATTTAGGATCGTGTGAAGTCTGAAAACAGTTATGGGAGTCTTTAATGGGAATAAATGCAAAAATATAATATCGGTGATATTGCTATTCAGTGGATGAGCTATTCACTACACACCCAGCATACCCGGAATATTTGCCCCCTGATTAAATCAGCTAATCTTTCTTATCTCCCACAAAGGGGATAGCTGTAGACCATCAGATCTGTTTAAGTTAGGAGAGGAAGTAAAGTTTCACATGATTCTTTATAAAGCTGTTCCATGAGGAACTAACTTTTATGAAGAACTCTTGTCTTGTTCCAAAGAACCCTGTTTTAGTGGTGATAGATGCTCTGCAAATTTAGCCTGTTCAGACTCAAGGTATTGAATATAAGACTTGTGTTCTTCTACCCAAATAAAAGCAAATCAAAAATCATTCTGTTTGTCTGAAATAAGATAACCCACAAGAGCAAGGAATCGTAGCTGCCTGGATGATTGATATGTTGAAGCTTGTCCTTTGAAGAAGCAAGAAAGGTGGAGATTTTTCTGAAGAGGTGAAAGGCAACAAAAATGTTCAGTGGTTTTAAAACTTTTGCTATGCATTCACTAATGCCTTGCACCTAAGAATAAGAGTTTTTTTTGTATTTAAAGAGGTAGAGATACCATAACTGTTAAAAGCTCTTTCGATGAAAGAATTCTTAGAACCATTAAATAAAAAGGTGGAATTAATATGTTATAATTCTTTCTGTAACAGTTCAACTGAAGAACATAAGGAGTGGGCCTGATTAACCAATGTTTTAATAGTTCCAGCCTTTTGACTGGGATGGTGATGTATCAGTCTTTAGAATCAGAAGCCTGTTTCAATCTTCTTCTGAAAAACTAAGAAATTATTATTATTATTCGGGCACCTCCATGCAGTTCGAAAACTCACCGCAGGAGATCCACTCTATCCACACAATCTATCATACTTCTCCTTGAATCCATTAACAGACAAAGCACTCACTAAGCAAGATTCTGTAGCGCAATTGGAAGAATAACAGTACATTGCATCCTTTGATTGGAAAAAGCCTAAGTTTGATTCTCGTCCTGATGAGAGGAATCTTCATATAGTTTTTTTTCGACTGAAGGTGAATGAGCCAGTCTCATGTGAAGGTATCAGGGATTTTTCTCTTGGAAACTCGGGTTTTTCATCTTGCAGAGAAACAAATTGGTCCTATGGAGCACACGCAATTTTCACACAAAAAATACTAGTGGTGGTGGTGGGGGGGAGTAGATGGTGGTAGCGTAGATGATGATTGCTTTGCTATAATTGGTAGATTAAGTACTGGAGATGGACAGTTGTAAAGTAGGTACCCCCCTCCCCCTTGATGAGTCTTTAGACTCCTTGGAAGTGTCACAAGGTAGGATCAGATGTGAGGGACCTGTAAGTTTGAATAGTCTCCAAGTAGTACATTTTTCTTTCATATTCTTTTTTATTTTGAACAAGAACAGCCTTTCCCTTATCAGCCTTCATAATAAATTATTATTATTCAATAAATTCAGTGCTTTAAATTCAGAGAGAGAGAGATTAGGACGCAGTGGCTTGGCATTAAAAAGAATTTTTGCACATTCAAAAAGAATCCTGTTAGCTTTTTTTTTTTCAGAATATGGATCAAAGACTTCTATCTATGTTATGAAAAAAGTCTATAAGGAGTATCTTATAGGGAGAGATGGCAAAAATCATGTCCTTTTGATAAAACGAAAAGTTCATCCTCTATTAGTGGATGGTCAGAAATATTGATGACTAGTCAATCAATATTTCCATCAATCCGTATTACAGACATTGAGTACTAGTTCTAGAGTAGCTTACAAGTGAATCAAACTTATCCTTTAGCTATTCACGAGAAGAATTAAAATCTCTATCCCTCTTAAATAGAAAAAGAGTTTATATCAAGAACACCTTTAGAATCTGTATTAGTAGCTGAAACTTTTAACACTATTTTGTGCATATAATTGACCTCATATCTAAATGTTTTTAATGCTTTTTAGATCTTTTAATTCTTTGTCAACCAGATAGTAGCCTACATTTCTCAGTGTTTTTGTAAGAAGACTCATACAGGCCTAGGGATCCCAGACGTTCCGTAAAATACGGGATCATCCTGTTTTTGGCTAATGCGTCCCGTTTCATTCTGAAAAATGAAAAGGGATGCATTCTTTCTTCAGAATTCATTCTTCAGAAAAGTAGTGCAAGAGTGAGCAAGACTGATTGATTAATAAGAATATTGTAAGGTGAGAAGAGCATTACTGCATTAACAATCTATTTTGTAAGTAAACAAAACTTGAAGCCAACTTAAAGTGGCTTAATGAAAATATGCAGCCTAACAATTGGATTTACTATTTGTTTACTTATACTTAGTATAGTGTGTGCATAGTAAACCTTACGACGCACATACTTGGAAAGTTAGAATCATTTTGTAAGACTGGCATATGTGATGGAGGCGCATACTAAACTTTCACCCTCAGTCATAGTGTCCCGTATTTTTTCCAATGTATCTGGGATCCCTATATAGGCCATTATATTCATTCTGCATCTCATCACCATCCCAATCAAAAGGCTGGAACTATTAAAACATTGGTTCATTGGGCTCACTCCTTATGTTCTTCAGATGAACCGTTACAGAATGAATTGCAACATATTAATTCCAACTTTTTATTTAATGGTTTTAAGAATTCTTTCATCAGAAGAGCTTTTAACAGTTATGGTATCTCTACGTTTTCAAATACAGAAGCTCTGAAATTTGCATTCTTTAGTTATGCCTTCACTAGTGAAGGCATTAGTAAATGCATAGCAAAAGTTTTAAAACTGCTGAATATTTTTGTTGCCTTTCACCCCATTAGAAAAATCTCCACCTTTCTCGCTTCTCCTAAGGACAAGTTTCAACATGGTTACAGTTTTATTGTAACCCACTTAAAAACAAAAATAAACTAGATTACAATAAAACTGTAACCATTCTATATATTAAAGGGATATCAGACAAAATAAACAGAATATTACAGAAATACAACTTTTATGCCACCTTTAAACCTCCTGCAAAATTAAAGAACTTATTCAACTCATCTGAGGATCCACTTCTTCTGTTAGCCCATCCTGGAGTATACCACATTCATTGCACCTGTAATTTTCCCTATATAGGTGAATCAGGATGCACAATTCCTGTCCGAAAAAAGGAACATAAACAGTCCATTAAATATAATAACTATGGTAAATCCAGCCTTTCTGATCATATCCTGAATATTCTACATAGAATTGACTGGAAAGGCACCTATTGTTTACATCACACCAAAATGTGGTATGAACGTAAATTTAAGGAGGCCTGCTAAATTCTTATCAGCCACCTGATCTTAACAATAATGATGGTCTAAAAATCTCAAGAATATGGAAAACACTATTCTACCCATATAACCTTTTTGTCTAAGAGTTAATTATAAATAGGACTAAGTAATCCTGGATCTTACCTCAAATATAACAACTTTCATGTTAAATTAGGACACCACTTTTACTGTAATAAAACTATTTGTATGAATTTGTTCTTTGATGTTATAAATCAAATATAGCTTTGATGTAGGTTTTTTTTTTTCATTTTTTTCCCCTCCAAGGTCAGGCCAGTAGAATAACGGTTTGATCAAATCATTGTCTCTTTGACATACTGTTTGAAATGTAATCTCTCTCTCTGTGTGTGTGTGCGCTCCAAATGATGACCTTAATATGAATGTTGAAATTTTGGGAAATTAAAGTAATTAATTCTAACATGGTTGTAATCTCCATAATTTCCTGGAAATGAAAACAAAGCTTTTCAGAAGTTCAAAGATGACAATTGTTTTATAATCAGAGAATGACATGAAAAAAAAAAAAAAAGGCTTTTGTTTTCAGATATGAAGATTTGGACATATTAGGAAAATAGAAAAAGCCTGACTTGACTTTATGCATGAGTTGGGAGAGAATAATGGAATCAAGAAAATGGTATTCGTTAATCAAGAATAGAAGTAATGAGAAAAAATTTTTTTTTTAATGAATGGAGATGGAAATCTTGTGACTACTGGAAAGAAGATTTAAGATAATATAGCAGCATTATTTTAGGGATGTTTAAAGAAAGCCCTAGTGAAATAAACTGGAGTAAATATAGAGATGAAAGTGACATTATAGGGAAATAGTTCTGCCAGATGTTGAAGAAGCATTAAAGAAGATGAAGAATGGAATATTCCCTTAGATAGATGATTTGTTTGTTGAATGGAGCAGAGCTTCATGTAGTTGAGGATTGAAATGGTGTTGGTGTGCATTTTTAGACTGATCTGGAGAAAGGCGATGCCTGATGATTAGACCAAGGGGTTACTGTTTTGTATGTAATGTAGGCTCAAGAATCGAGTGTAGTAACTATAGAGAAATAACATTGTCACTGTGTAAAAACTTATGAAAGGATAACAGCAAAAAGGGCTGAACTAGAGGAACGTCTAAGAGAGGAGCACAAGTCTCCTCTCTCACAGAATGCCCTTCCTTCAACCACTCCTGACCTCACTTCCTCTGGCACCACAAAGGAGCCAATCGGGATGACCTCCAGAATCTGCTGATCATTTCCTTGATCTAACTATTGTTTCCACTCATCTCACCCTAACATCAGCTGTGAACAAGTCACAGAAATTATTCTCAGTGGTATATGAAGGCTTTCATTCCCCCATTCAGCCCATAATCCAAATCCACTTTCCAAGCTCTGGTTCAACTAAAATTGTGTCAAAGCAGTCAAAAAAAAAAAAAAAAATTTAGCATATCACATGTGGCTCACATCAAGAACTCTAGCCTCACACTCTGCCTATACCAAAGCATGCAACATATGCAATCAGTAGATCCAAATCCAGTTTCATGAAGGCAACCAGCAGAAAACTTGATTCCTGTCCAAATGGAAGCCATGCCTTTTGGTCATTTGCTAAGGCCACTGGATGCAACTCCTGCACTTCCACCTCTGTCTTATCCTGATGGCACCACTGTTACTTCACCAAAACATCAAGCTCATCTCCTGGCATCACTTTTTTCTTAAACTCCTGCATAGATGACCAAAGGAAATCACCTCTTACCATACTGGAATCCAAGCACCGTATGCCTCCTATAGTTTTTCAACAAAAAATCATCAGAAAACTACAAAGTAACTTGGATACTAAAAAGTCTTCTGGTCCTGATTGCATTTTCCAAGTTGTTCTCAAACATTGTGCTCCAGAGCTAATACCTGTCCTGCATCATCTCTATAATTTATTATACATATCTGGTACTTATCCTATTGCATGGAAGCAATCTCGTATCCATCCTATTCCAAAAAAGGTTGATACAAGTTTACCATGAAGCTACCAACCAGTGGTTATCACCTCTATCCTCCCCAAAATAATGGAAAACGACATTAATAACCAACTCCTCCACTACTTATAAGTCCATGAATTAATCAGCTACCACCAGTACGGATCTCCCATTCAAGACCTGCAGCTGACCTTGTAGCTTATATCACTATCACCCATCAGTGATAGTGATATATACCACACGGTTCATCAAATGAGTAGGATGAGTGGAGAGTACCATCATCAGCAAAGCTGTGAATGGGATTAGTGGTTATTTATATACAGGAGAAAGAGTAGGTGATAAGGCACAGCCTTGGGACACTTCAGTTGGTGGTGAAGCTTGAAGAAAGGGAGCTATCTACCATGATTTGCAAAGAATGACCAAAGAAAAAGCTGACTACCCAATTACAGAGGACAGTAGGGAGACCGAAGGATGGCAATTTGTTTAGTAGGCCTACTAAAACTGTAGCTTATATCACTATCACCCATCAGTGGACACTTACCTGGAAAGGTTCAGAGAAACTTGTGCTTCACACTTGACATTTCCAAAGTTTTTGGCTGTGTCTGGCATCAAGGCCTACTAAACAAATCGCCATCCTTCGGTCTCCCAATGTCCTCTGTAATAATTGGGTAGTCAGCTTTTTCTTTGGTCATTCTTTGCAAATCATGGTAGATGGCTCCCTTTCTTCAAGCTTCACCACCAATGCTGAAGTGTCCCAAGGCTGTGCCTTATCACCTACTCTTTCTCCTGTATATAAATAACCACTAATCCCATTCACAGCTTTGCTGATGATGGTACTCTCCACTCATCCTACTCATTTGATGAACCGTGTGGTATGCTGACATCCCAGCCTACAAGATCATCCACAACTAGTGCCTTAAACATTGATATACATACTATCCTCCAATCTGATGAGGACAGTGTTGGTATTTCACTGCTACTAAAACAGTTTTGCCTTTTCTTGCACAAAGAGATCCCAGCTCACCTATACCCTTACCCTCATGTTGGAGGTTTAATAGAATATTTACAGCACTAGGAAAGGATTAAATACTAATTTTAATACTTCAAATATTCCATCTCAGTCATTGAGATATCTTTAGGGATTATAAATAATTGTAACACACACACACTCAAATACAACGCAATACTAAGTGAAACACGTGACTGACTCTAAAGCCCTATTCTAGATGGTGTGCCCACTATGGGCGTTTGGCGCATAATGTTTCCCAAATTTTGAGAGTTTTCATGCAACCGTATTTATTTAAATTTGGTTGATTTCTGAGTGGCGCCACAGATTCTAAACACAGGAAAAGTAAATTCAAAATGGAAAATTCTTTCCTTTTTTGAATTGACTATGGTGGAGAATGGTGGTTTTCTTCCAGGAGATCCTGTGGGTTTTAGCCAGTATATGTTCTGCAAGGCCAGATTAACCATAGTTGTAATTGCAGATGTATGATTTATGTTCTTCTAACTGGATTTGTTGCTGATCTACCTGTCTGTCTAAAGTAAGCTAGCTTGCAGGAACAGGGTAATATTCCAGGCACTGAGAGAGGAGGGAGCTGATCTTTGGTAGAACGGATAAGGGCAGCAAGTTTATGGTGGGGCTTAACAGCTGTGTAAAGGTTGTACTTTTTTTTTAAGGACCTGGCTATTTTTTTCTGATATGCCACAGATGTAGGGGATGGTGATGGCATTTCTGAAATCCTTCTGAAGAGATGACTGGAGAACGGAGGAGGAACTGATTATTTTTTTTAATTCTGTAATTGCTATAGCCATTGGAAAGGAATGTGTTGTGTGTGTGTGTGTGTGGTTGTTGTGGAGTTTGGTTGAAAGGGAGGTTCCAATGGAACCTCCCTTTCAACGCAATAGAGCCCACAAAGATTGTGGGCTCTATTGGTTCGAGTTTTAATAATGCCATAATGTTGAGAGTGGTGGTGGGAGAGTTTGTGAAAAGCCCAGTCTTTGTTACTGTGGAACCTCCCTTTCAACTGAACTCAACCACACTCAACACCTTCTTTTCCAATGGTTACAATGATTACAGAATTTAAAAAATAATAATTTCTCTTCCCCCATTCCCCAGCCATCTCTTCAGAAGGATTTCAGAAATTACATCACCATTCCCTACATCCGTAGCACATCAGAAAAAAATAGCTAGGTCCTTAAAAAAAAGTACAACCTCTACACAGCTTTTTAAGTCTTACTGTAAACTCACTACCTTATCCATTCTTAAAGAGATCAGCTCCCTCCTCTTTCAGTGCCTGGAGTATATAAAGTACCCTGTTCCTGCAAGCTGGCTTACTTTGGACAGATAGGTAGATCAGCAACCATCCATTTAGAACAACACAAATCATATCTCTGCGATCATGACTATGGTCAATCTGGCCTTGTAGACCATGTTTTGGATACAACTTACAACATCTCCTGGAGAAAAAACCACTATGCTCCACCATAGTAAAAAAAAAGAGACTGTTTTTAGAATTGCAGCGGCCCTCAGAAATCAACCAAATTTAAATAAATATGGTTGCATGAAACATCCCAAAATTTGGGAAACATTAATTATCGGAGGTTCCACTTTACATTCTAGACGACCTACAAACACTCATAGAGGGCACACCATCTAGATAGATCTTTATAGTCACCCGTGTCTTTCACTTAGTATTGTGTTGTATTTGAGTGTGTGTTACAAGAGTTATTTCTAATCCCTGAAGATGTCTCAGTAACTGAGATGAAATATTGGAAGCATTAAAATTAGTTTTTAATCCTTTCCTAGTGCTGTAAATATTCCATTAAACCTCCAACATGATGTCTTTCCAGCACTTAAGCCTCAACACATAGATCCTTACTCTCAGCAATACACAAATTGCTAGAAAAGATTAGATCTTTTTCATTTTAAAAATTTTATGGAATTTACAACCGTGTTAAAAAAACTTTTTATTATCCCGACGTTTTGATCTTCACATCAAGATCATCATCTGGAGCGTACATAAATATACAGGACAAGCTGAGTTACATCATTAACTGTAAGCTAGAGAAACAATGATTTGATCACGTTATTCTACTGGCATGACCTCTGGTGAAAAAATAAAAAAATAAAATAAAATAAAAAATAAATTTTTACATCAAGCTAAATTCTATTTTACAATGACAGGAATAAACATTCTTTTAGATGGTTTTCTTTCAGAAACAATTGGTGTCCTATTTTTAGTATTACAATTCTTATTTTTGATTTACAATACTGGATTTTCTACAGTCCTGTTTATAGTTGTTCTTGGTGAGGAAGTCGAATATATACCTTCCATATGTTTGGGATTTTTAGACCATCATTGTTGTTCAGATTGAGATGGTTGATAATAATCTCGCAGGCTTCCTTGAATTTCCGTTCGTACCATGTTCTAGTGTGATGTAGACAGCTGGTGGTTTTCCAATCAATTCTGTGTAAGGTATTCAGGGCATGATCAGAAAGGCCAGCATCACCATAATTATTATATTTAATGTGTCGTTTATGTTTTTTTTGTCTAATAGGAATAGTGCATCCTGTTTCTCCTATATATGGTATGTTGCAAGTACAATAAATCCGGTGTACTCCAGGGTGAGCTAGTGGAGGGAGTGGGTCTTTGGATGAGTTGAGTAAGCTTTTTAATTTTGCAGGAGATTTAAAGGTGGCTTTCAGGTTGTACTTTTGTAGTACTCTGTTTATTTTGTCTGATATTCCTTTAATGTAGGGAATGGTTATAGTTGTACTGTAGTCTGGTTTGCGATTGATTTTTATTGTGGTTTTGTAGAGAATTTTGTTAATGGTGTTTTGGCTGTATCTGTTTTTTTGTAAGTTATTACTGATAATTTTAAATTCGTCGTTCAGTGCCTGTTCACTGGAACAGATAGTCTGAGCTCTGTTTTTTAGTGTGTTGTTTTTGTGTTGGGTGGTGGTAGAAGTTTATGTGTATATATTGTCCCGTATGTGTCGGTTTTCGGTAAACAGTGAAGGAAAGATTGCCCGAGGGAAGATGTGTGACAAGTGTATCTAGAAATGGAAGTGTGTTGTGTTTTTCAATTTTAATTGTGAACTGTATGCATTTGTGTTGTTTGTTTAGGTGGCTAAGGAATGTGTCTAATGTCTGGCGGCCATGGGACCAGATCACGAAAACATCGTCATCTAAGCCAGACATCTCATCTAAGCCAGGGTTTTAGAGGGGAGGAATCTAGGGCAAGTTGCTCAAAATGTTCCATGTAAAAGTTAGCAATGGGGGGGGGGATAATGGCGAGCCCATGGCTGTGCCTTCTTTTTGTAAGTAGAAGGCGTTTTGTCATACAAAATAACCCGACCGTAATACATGTGCAAAAAGCGCCATGATATCTGGAGGGAATTTGTTCTGTAGGAGAAGGATTGTGTCATTGATTGGGACATTTGTAAAGAGGGTAGAGATGTCAAAAACTGACTAATAAATCATCTTTTTCTAATGTAATGTCTTTGATGATGATTATCAAGTGTTGTGTTTTTTTGATATAGGAGGGGGAATGACCTACCAACTCCTTGAGTGTTGGCGCTAATTTTTTGGCTAAGTGATATGTCGGGCTATCAATTCCTTCAATGATAGGTCTTAGCGGGGTGTTTTCTGATCATGCCCTGAATACCTTACGCAGAATTGATTGGAAAACCACCAGCTGTCTACATCACACCAGAACATGGTACGAACGGAAATTGAAGGCAGCCTGCAAGATTATTATCAACCACCCCAATCTGAACAACAACGATGGTCTAAAAATCCCAAACATATGGAAGGTATGTATTCGACCTTCCTCACCAAGAACAACTATAAACAGGACTGTAGAAAATCCAGTATTGTAAATCAAAAATAAGAATTGTAATACTAAAAATAGGACACCAATTGTTTCTGAAAGAAAACCATCTAAAAGAATGTTTATTCCTGTCATTGTAAAATAGAATTTAGCTCGATGTAAACATTTATTTTTTATTTTATTTTATTTTTTATTTTTTTCACCAGAGGTCACGCCAGTAGAATAACATGTGATCAAATCATTGTTTCTCTAGCTTACAGTTAATGATGTAATTCAGCTTGTCCTGTATATTTATGTACGCTCCAGATGATCTTGATGTGAAGATTCAACGTCGGGAAAATAAAAAAAGTTTAACATGGTTGTAAATTCCATAAAATTTTTAAACTGAATGCTGATCACCGTGTAACCCTAAAAGAAAGGATTAGAACTTTTTGCTTGGACTAGTGTTTGCCTCCAGTCTTTCATGGCATAAACACATCCCATCAAGAGACCCCTCAGCATCCAAGAAACTTGGCATTCTCTTTTGTTCAGGAGATTATTGTACACCTAAAATTTTCCATAAAATCCTGGATGCCATACAGAGGCATGCAGTTAGGCTCATAGATGATCCATCTCTTACAGACTCACTTCACCCTCTATCTCACATGCACAGTGTTTCAGGAGTGTGTATTCTACAGGTACTTCTGTGGTCACTGCTCTAGTGAAATTGCAACCATCATTCCTCCACTTTCTGTTGCACCTGTTAATATAAGCGCTGTAACTGTCCAGCACATCTCTTTACTGTGCAACTTCAAACACTGAACCTGCTTCTATTCATCCTCTTTTATTCCATCCATCCATGTCCTCTACAACAGCCTTCCTTAAGAAGTATTCCCAAACAGTTACAACCTGCAACTCTTCAAAAAAAAAAAAAAAGTAAACTTTTATCTTAGTCCTCAACTGCACCCCACACATGGCACTGATGTCCATATAGGTCTCTTGGCCTCTTGTGTATGGGATATATGTGTGTGTATATATATATATATATATAAACAAACAAACAAATAAACATAAACTTAGACCACTAAGCCATGAGCATTTTAAAATAGAAGACATATACTTCTTTAAAATTTTTTCTTACTCCCACCATTTGAAAGAAAAGTGGTAATTTGAACATATACAAGTTGGTTATAGATGTTTATTAATTAAATTTTGTTTAAATGCTACAGAAAATATGCCTGAAACTAAAAAATAGTATTAAAAGGCAGATATGCACTCCTTTGGATTATCTTTTAAATAGACAACTCAAATATCATTCAAGTTTCACATGCTATAAATATTTTATGAAATTACCATCTTGCTTTTTAGGAACATGTTTATTCCAAGTCTTCCACTTGGTGAATAGGTCCTCCATAGTTTTTGTTAAATTTTAAAATATTTCAAGCGCATAATCACTAAATATTACTGTATTTTCCTAACATAAACCTGTTAACAGTTACTAACAAAACATAGTTTTTCATTAAAAAAAAATGTTGATGTAAGAATGCCAGCTTATTTGTTGAGTGGAAATATACAGATGGCTGGAGTTGTTGAGTTGTAGATAATCGGATTCAAAGCCCTGCATTTTTTTGTGTCCTTCCCCTAATACATTGAAAGTTTATTTTTCACTTGGTTAGACTATAATAAATTTAGTTTAATCCTTTATCCAAGTGTGAGCAAACAAAGTTTGCGCCTGAAAGTATCTTCAGGACTGGAGTAAGGTGGTACAACACCGGGCAACTCGTTGCAAAGGTGGAGCAAGATAACATCACTCCTATCTCAGTATCTCGAATAATGCAAAACACATCTCCTTGCGGATATGTATAATGTTATGCATTAAGGGAAGGGCCACTACCCAGACTAGTTTCAACCTTTATTGAGGTCTCTTCAGTGGGAGCCAGGCCCAAGTGGAGATACCAGGCAGAAGCATTAGCAAGGTCATCTCTACCTATAGGAGTTGCCAAACGGTGTGCCACCTTTTTATTAAATTACTCTGGATTTAGAGAAAGATGTTGAAAGTTTATTTTTCACTTGGTTAGACTATAATAAATTTAGTTTAATCCTTTATCCAAGTGTGAGCAAACAAAGTTAGCGCCTGAAAGTATCTTCAGGACTGGGGTAAGGTGTCGTTGCAATGGTGGAGCAAGCTAGCATCACTCCTATCTCAGTATCTCCCATAATGCAAAACACATCTCCTTGCAGAGATGTATAATGTTATGCATTAAGGGAAGGGCCACTACCCAGACTAGTTTCAACCTTTATTGAGGTCTCTTCAGTGGGAGCCAGGCCCAAGTGGAGATACCAGGCAGAAGCATTAGCAAGGTCATCTCTACCTATAGGAGTTGCCAAACGGTGTGCCACCTTTTTATTAAATTACTCTGGATTTAGAGAAAGATGTTGAAAGTTTATTTTTCACTTGGTTAGACTATAATAAATTTAGTTTAATCCTTTATCCAAGTGTGAGCAAACACTTGGATAAAGATACTGAGATACGAGTGATGTTAGCTTGCTCCACCTTACCACAGTCCTGAAGATACTTTCAGGTGCAAATTTTGTTTGCTCACACTTGGATAAAGGATTAAACTAAATTTATTATAGTCTAGTAATGATAACTCAATTATAGATCTTGTTCTTCTGCCATTCCAAGTATATTTATTTATATTCTTTTTTTGAGAAAAAAGTATTACCGGTAGTTATTTTAAAATTAAAGTATTGAAGTCTAGTAGTTCTTGACTTCATTTGTAATTCATGCAAATCATTTCCAACTCTAGTATTAAGATCTACTATTAATATATAGTCATTTTTATTACGTTTATTTAACTGATTTTGCAGTTCCTCATAAAACTGTTTGGAATCATCTTTCCTGCTTTCTTCAGGGGCATATACTCCTATGAAATTTAAGTAGCTTCTGTTTGTTTTAACTGTTATAATCAGATCATTTCGTATTTTATTTTTCCATTTATTATTGATTAAAATGGCCACATCACTAGAAGCTCTGATATATTGGTTCACTCCACTATAACACACTGTATCTACAATCTTTAATGGGTGAGACTTAAATAAAAATAAATCATGTTATGTATTGATATATAATTTGTATTTGCATGTTCTTTACAAATCTGTATACTTACAGCTTGCCAAAACATCACCACTCTTGGCTCTAATGGCTGACATCTATATAGCTGATGTTCAGGAAGTCCCTGTTTACACACACTATTTTGATATTACGTTCATTCCTGCAATAGTCTTCTTCTTTAATGGTCAGCATATAAAAGTAGATTATGGGTGAGTAGTTTTGTAAACAAATATACATTAATTTTAATATTGATTAAATGTTCTTTTATGTGTAGGAGATTCCTGTTATGTCTTTCTACATGTCTGTAAAGTTGGATGCATATCAGAAATTATATTAAGAAAGACAAGCTTTATACTGGATGTGTTGATTGGGAAAGAGTGAGAAGTGCATTTGCGAAAAATTTGCACTCTTGAACAACTCTTTCTAAAGGGTGTAATCTGCCTTTAAATAAAATTTTTTTTTTATTGCAGTATATTGTATGAAACATGCATGTATGAATATTATTGCTTGATTATATTTAATTAATAGCAGTATTCATTGATCTATTTTCAATATTTTAATAATGAATTTTGGAGATTCAGACCTGGATGTGTCTCACTGGACAACAGCTTACAAATTTGATAAAATATGGGCAGCTCTCATGTACCTTAATTGTTATGAAATGTAGCTGCATCTTGTTCGGATTTTTTTTTTAAAGCTACCACCTATGCACATGACATGTCTAGGGACCTATAATGCAGCAATTCATGTTTGGACAAATGATTAGAGAGAGAGAGAGAAAGAGAGAGATGAAAGGAATCCGTTCATGTGTTTCTTGAAGAGTTGGAGATCATATGCATTAGAAAAAATGGTATAAAGGAAGAGGATGTTATGTTTATATATGATTAGAAGAAAGCAGAGGAATAGCAGTGTCCAGCTCAGTGGAGTATCATCCATGGAAATACCTATAGAAAAGACAATGCAGAAACAGAGCACCTATGGGAAAGTGATTGGAGGTAGTCATTGAGAGAAAGATCATCTATGAAGTGAATAGCTCTTTTGGATATATGGTCTAGCATTCTTAGGGAGGCTTGGTGCACCCAGAATGTGAAAACAATATTCTAGTATTGGGCAGATTTGAGATTTATGAAGTTTAAAAAAATTTTTTTTGTCATGTTGTACCATCATTTTTTATTTTGGTTTAACCAGTAAGAATACAATTTGGTCGGCTAAATCCCAAATTGCCAGCCCATCCTCGTTCGTTCAGTATCCAAGTAGATACCCAACAGGGTGCACCACGAGAAGGTGAGGATTGGACATTAGGTCAGAAGCCCTGGTCGGTTCTCCGCATTCCTTTAAAGGCTATGTGGAGGTCTCCTCTCAGTTATACAGCTTTGACCCTTAAGCACCCCTTATAATATCAGATCCTTGAAATATAAGATCTGATAATGTTGGAGTCTTGACAAGTAACAGACTGATTTGGAGGAAAATTGTAGATAGGAAGTTAGTAATGATGTAATTTTTTTTCATGTAGTACTATCATATCCTGTACACCCCTTAAGGGTACATGGCAGGAATTTGATGATGATGAAGTTTTAAAAATTGAGAAGCGTTGTTCAGAATAAAAAAAAAGTAATGTTATGCCAGGACAGGCTAGATGGGAAAGTCAGCCAAAAAAGAAAACTGATCTTGGTTGGTGAATAGAGTGTTATCAAAATTAAAGTTGGGCATTCTTTCTTCTGGAACATAAGACAAGATTAAATGTAACCTGAAAAAGGATAACATTAAAGCAGGAAGACAAGTTTGAAAACTCACTTAACAGAGTTAAGTTTTTGTACTGTTATTGAAGCTTTATATTTAGTTACATTTAGTTAAAATTGAGATGCCCACATTAATGTTTCCAGAAAATGAATATATATATATAATAAACAGCAGTAGTAAAGTGCTATAATTACATTTAAGAAAGCATTGTTATCCTATTGCATTCCACCTCACATCTTGGTCCTGTCAAGTTTTCTGAACACATACTCAAGTGTAGCTATAAAGAATTTAGGGACTATTGGATCATCATCTTTTTTGACACATTTATTGACTAGAAAGTCTATTCTGTACAAACAGCTGTTTTTTTTTTTTTTGCTATAAATAGCTTTTGACATTTATGTTTCATTTGAGCTTCTCAAAAGAGCAGCACAGACTGATGAATCAAATGTGTTGTAATGCTTGGTAATGTATAGAAATCTTTCAATTTTGATATATTATATGCAAATGATCTATTGTGGAAATTTTTCCTAAATTCTGCACTTATGTGGCTTTTTTTTTCCTCCTCTTTTCCTCAGTTGGCATGATAGTTTCAAATAACTAATGAACTTGTAGTTATAGGCAGTAAGATTGATTGATTGGTCTAGTTATTTTCTTATATAAAAGGATTATCTTTGATTTTAGTCACCCATATCCCATATCTATGAGATGGTCTCTTCGTATTTGAGAAATTCTGCAAGTCTGACGTATATAAAAGAATGGAATTCGATAAATATAAATGCTCAGATGTTTATAGAAAGGCTTATGTCTTTTGGAGACTGAAGGAAACTACTTATGATTTTGATGGGCTTATAGGCACCTCTGATATTATGACAGAGAATTTGGAGAGATTTCCAGTGTATAGGATGGGAAATGAAGAGAGAGAGACAGAAAATCTATAATGAATTTTGCTGTGGAAAAGGATTAGAATATCTTTTGGACAGTGTTTACCATTAAGGATGAACTGGCTAAGCAGAAATGAATGTTTTGATGTGTGTGTACAAGAGATGTACATTGCTCATTTTGAAGTTGTGAATTATGTCTTTATTTTGTGATGGGGATGAAGATAAGCATCCAGCTACCCAGACTTTTGGTAAATGAAATTCTTTTTCCTGATGTTTTTGAAAACAGAATACTAGAAAAAATTAGTTTGCTTGAATGAATGAAATTGAGAGAATTTAGAAAGTCATTTAAAATACCATGTCTCCAAGTATTAAAATAAAAAAATCCAGTGTATCTCTACCATTTGGTGGAGGCAGGTTCTAGGTTGCTAAAGAAAATGTTTCTCTGAATTGATCTGCAGAAGGGGGGGGGGTAGATAAGGGATTTCTCCATGGTCAGACCAAAAAGTTGTTTGTACCATTCAAAGTAATTGGACTTGAAGGCAGGACATCCAGATTTCAATTATGTCAGACAATAAAATGGAAATATTTTGATATTTTCGGAACAAAACTGGGTGAGTTCTCAAATGGATCAGTGTCTGATGTGGCTATTCAATAATGCTGCAGGATATTTAGATAAGAGGCGAGCTTATACCATCAACTATGGGTCTCAGATAAATGTCAGTCTTGTGAACTTTGGGCAAGAGGGTAAAGAGACTGAGGTTTTGTTTCATGTAAATTGGCTAGTTTGGCATGTTACAAAGAATTACTATTGGTTTGTCTGAGTTCCTAGGATCCTTGTGTGGAGTAAGTTGAAAAATCTAAGAGAATCTACAGTATTTATGACAACCATCACATCTCCTTTGTCAGCTTGATTGCTTTTTTTCTTGTTAAATTTGAGTAGACTTGCTTTTCTAAATTGATTTTGCTTTTTGGTATGCAAGATGATGAAAGAAGTGCAGGAGCTTTGGACTTTAATATTTGTGGTGTTCACTGGATGAAGGGCCTTTTCTGCACACAAAATGTTTTTAAGGGGAAAAAAAAATTGCTGTCATACCTCTGTATCAAGGTTATCAAATGACCACCTTTTCATTTGGGTAAGGAAATTTTTCTTCTATTGTAAAAATACTAGAATTGTATTTTTTCTCTCTTCTTTCTAGATGTTAAGACTTTCCACACACTGCCTTTAGTCTAATTTCTTTAAATGGAACAAACAGCTTTTTGTCCCAGCCAGAGGAAGTCTCCCATCTTTCGACATAACTGGGTTCACCTTTTCAAACATTCAACTTGAAACAATCCTAGAAGACAAGTGTAGTATATCATATGTTACTCATTTCTCGTTCTTTAACAATGTTTATATGAGAGGGATTTTTAAAATTTGTATTTAACTTGTAATTGTTACCTAATCTACCATCCTGAAGAACTCATTAATCCAGTAGTAAAACTAGTGAATACACTTTATTATTATTTAATGATGGATGAACCCAGTCTTATAACTGAACTCATTACGATAAAGAGGCTAGTTTTTCCAGCGGCGTAAATTGAGTTAAGGGGATAATAAATCCCTCATTATTTTCAAGCCGGATGCAAAACTCGGAGATCTAAGAGTTTCATGCCGAAGAACTATCGGCAAGTCCAAGTGTAAGTCATCACTTGGGTAGTACAACACTATGGCAACTCATGTCAAAGATGGAGCAAGCTTTGTCACTATCCTTAATATTTTCTCATAATGTAAAACACAGCTCCTAGGAGATGTATTACTGTTTTACATTATGGGGAGAGGTCACTACCCAGACCGGTTTCGACCTTTATTGAGGTCTCATCAGTGAGTAAGATAGTTCTTCGGCATGAAACTCTTAGATTTAGATCTCCGAGTTTCGCATCCAGCTTGAAAATAATGAGGGATTTATTATCCCCTTAACTTAAACTGAAATCATTGTTGTAAAGTTCCATTGTTAAATATGTTCAAATCTGACTTCATGTAGGCCCACAGCAGGAAAACTTGCCGCTGTTACAGCACTCAAAGATCAAGCTAATTTTGCTCTTTTCCTCCAATTCCTGCATAGGTGACCAAAGAAAATCACTTCCTATCATATTAGTAACTAAGTACTGTATGCCCTGTGGTTTTTTGGCAAAAAAGACATCAGAAGTATCAGAATACTAAATAACTTGGACATTAGTCTTTTGGCCCTGATGGCATCTTTCCAATTGTACTCAAACATTGTGCTTGGGTAAACACCCATGTTATATTGTCTCTGAAGTGTTTTATACTTAGCTGGTACTTATCCCAACAGATGGAAGCAATGTCCAACCTGTTTCCAAAAAAGGGGAGATAAAAGTTACCATTGAACCCCACAGACTAAATGCTGTCACCTCAGTCTTTTCCAAAATAATGGAGAAAGTAATCAGTAGTAAACTTCTCCTCTACCTAGAGGCTCACTAATATGGATTTATTTCATCATTCCAGGTCCTCGGTTTGAAGTCTTAGCCTACATCATGTGCTATGGAAAGGTTTCGAGAAAAGTGCTGTTGCGCTTGATATTTCCAGAGCTTTTGGTTGCATTGAGGCCTGCCAAGCAAATTGCATGCTTTGGTCTACTTAACATCCTCTGTAAATGGGTAGCCACCTTTCTCTCAGGTCATGGACAAACTGTTCCCTCTCTTCAAGCTTTGCAACTACTGCAGGAGTGCCTAAGGACTTACCTCCTATACATAAATGACCTAATCTCAACAGCCACTAATCCTATTGACAGTGATCTCCATTCATCCTCATTTGGAGATGAATGGAGATTGCTCTCAAATTTGACAAACCATATAGTGATTGGGCATATTGCTTCAAGATGACGTTTAAACATTGATATCACCTTTTTTTTTTATCCCATCTATCCCTGTTTTCTGGAACAGACTTTATCAAGAAGTATTCCCAAACAACTTTCATCTGCAACTTTAAACAAACTTCTTTCTCAATCCTTAAATGGGACAAGGATAATCTGGTCATCTTCAATGCCCCCAACTGCATAAATAAAACCTCTAAAAATTTTTGCTATACCTACCTCAACCTCTTATCACATGGATGCAATGTTTTAGCAGGGTTACTGCTTCACCAAATTAGCAATCTTTTCTCTTTTTTCTGTTTGCCTGTTAAAATGAGCTGCAGCTGCTAAGCACCCCTTTTCAGTGCAAATGCAAACACATTTTGCATTTGCTTCTCATCTAATCTCTCTCTCTCTCTCTGAAGCAGCCTTCCTTAAGAAGTATTCCCAAACTACTACAACCTGCAACTCATGAATTGTCAAACTTCTTTCTCAGTCTTCATCTACATCCCACTAGTGGTACTAACATACTTATAGGTTCTTTGACCTCTTGTGTATGGAGTCATAAAAGTTAAGCTTCATAAAATTGGGAAATCTGTTTTCCAGTCTTATTATAAAAGCACCCTTCATTGTTGTGCTCCTGGGTGCTGTTGCAGAATATGTGGTGGAAACTTAGATTATAGGATTTTAATGACCTTTTATGATTATATATTATATTGCAAACCTTAAGTAAAAGTTGATTTTATTTTATATGTCCATTATTGATTTTCCAGAAGTGCAGACCATACCAAGTTTGTTGGACCTTTCCAAGACAAACAAGACTTCATTGATCTTATTGAAGTGATATATAGAGGAGCTATGAGGGGTAAAGTCATGGTAACCTCTCCAATCGATTCATCTCGAGTGCCCAAATATGATCTCATCTATAGAAACATTTAACATAAAAGCTGCATTGCATTCTGTGTATTTTAATTGTGTAAATAATTGTAAATATACTTCTTAAAAAGTATATTGAATTAAGTGGTTTCAGTTATGCTTGACTGCTATAATCAGAATCAACTGTATTAGGAAGTAATGATATTACTAATCTTAAAACGTCAAATACTCAATATGGGGGAGAGAAAAAAAAGAGAAATCCCTTGCTTTAAACAGGTAATGTATCCTGTGAAAATGGCATGCAACTGAAAACATGTTAATTGAATATAATATTAAAAGACTGTAGTAGTAATAATGTTCTTTAAAATTAAATGTAAATAAAATTATTTGAGTTAAATGAATGAGCTTTCAGAAATTTATTAATATACTTTGAAATACATTTTCTCTTAAAAGGGTTGCTGAACTTCATTATATACTCAGCTGCTTTAAATGATCGTTTTGAAAAAAATTCATAATTAAACTTTAAAATAATTATTCCATATGACCAAATACTAGAATAAGTTATATGTAACTACAATCAGTTTAGTCATTACAATTTCCATGGAAGCATTGGTAATTGCAGTAATTTACACTACCAGAACATGACCATCCTTATCCAGAGCTGAATTTGCTCACTTTATTGCAATACGAGGATGGTCTGAAAAGTTCTCTGCCTAACAATGAAAAATGAATTTATAATTTAAAAATATTATTTTTGAACATAATTTCCCCTTAAGACCAATACATTCATTCCAGCGATGCTCCAGTGCCATTATCCCATCCCTGTAGTAGTTCTCAGTAAGATCTGCAAAATACCCCTCTACAGCTGCAATCACCTCTTGATTCGAAGTAAAACGCTAACCAGTGAGGAAGAGTTTTAGTTTTGGGAAGAGATAGAAGTCAGACAGAGCCAACTCTTGGGAATAGGGTGGATGTTCCAACAATTCATAGTGCGGATTCCTTAATTTTCCCATTGCCAAAACACTTTTGTGGGCAAGTGCATTATCTTGATGAAAGACCAGGGTCTTTTCTCATTAATTTTTTCGTCTAGTCTGGTTAAAAGATCGGAATAATATTCCACGTTTATTGTTTTACCCTTTTCAAGATAATTAATAAACAAAATGCCTTTAGCATCCCAAATTACTGATGTCGTGACCTTTCCTGCCGACGGAATCAAATTTGGCTTCTGTCCACTGTTTTGACTGCTGTTTGGATTCTGGTGGGTAATGTTGAATCCAAGTCTCATCCATAGTAATAAATCGACACAAAATCAGTTTTATTCTTGTTAAACTGCTCCAAGCACTGTTCAGAGATTTTCATGCAAGTGCGTTTTTGATCTGCTGTGAGCGAGTGTAGCACCCATCTTGCACAAAGTTTTTTCATTTGCAATTCTTCATGCAGAATATATCTTACACGTTCTTTTGAAATGAAGCAATGTATAGTCTCAGCAATTTCATGCACTTTGACTCGCCGGTCATCCAATATCGTGCACTTGATCAATGATTTCTGGTGCTGTTGTCAAGGTTGGTACGGCCATGTTTAAACTCGGCAGCCCATTTCTTAATTGTTGAAAACAAATCCATAAACTTTTATGAATTTCTTTTGGTGTTAAACCTTCTTTTACAAAGCATTTTATAACTGCACAATACCAAACAGGTAAATTCACTTTTTGCTGATAAAACAGTTAATGGCCTTAGTGATCAGAGGAGTTAGTTGACATATATATGGGAAATATAGTATAGGAAACACAGGAGCAATATCCCATACAGATCTGCTTGGCTTCCACTTTTGTTTATACTGGTTACCAGAGCTGAATGCTCACAAGATACTTCAAATATCTTTTGTAAACAGCATCTGTGATGTTTATTGCATACTGCTAGACATTAGAGAATGGTTAAAAATATATATAGTTGTGGTTTTTGTTATTCTCTATGCAACTAGTGGCTACGCATATATTCATAGACCAGACTTTATCTGTTTCTCAGGTTGGTTTCATTGTATGTAGCTTTTGCTGGTCAGAATAATATCCACATTGGATACTCCAACCTATGCTCAGCTTATAGTTCATTATATTTGTTCTGAGATGGAGACTTCCAGGATACTAATGCATATGTCACTAGGCTCATTCTGTGAGGAAATGGGTTGAGGAATAGTACACCACCCATCTCAAATGGCTAGCAGGCATTCTGGATCTTGAACACTTGTGATGCAAGATCTGGAATGCCTTGCAGACACCAACTACAGATCTACTTTCATTGCTTTCAGTGAAATCATTTCCACAATGGTTCACTTTATTCTCTCTCTTGATAAATATACGAGACAGACCTTGAAACAGTTTGGATTAGCATTATATGTTTGGTTCATTAGGTATTAAAGCAGAAATTTTGTAATTCATGGTGCATTAAGGAAATTTATATTGTTACATCTTTAAAGTTGGCATTGTGTGTGGGGAACAAACAGCCATGCCACCCACCTTAATAAGATGTAGGACTTCCTTTTGCTATGATGACTGCAGCAATCCTATGGAGCATACTTTCCACAGGTGTACAGTAGTGATCAGTGGGATAGACCCCCCCTCCAAAAGGGGGGGGGGTCTATCACTCCCCTCCAAAAAAAATTAACCATACCATTAAACTATCCTCCCACTCTCAATACACAGTGGAGCTCCTTGCTAACCTCATCCACTTTTGAACACAAGACAGGAAAAATTTGGAGAAACTAAGTCACTTTCAAAATTTTCAAGATATTCAATCACATCTGGCATAATGGATTACATACTAAATTAACCTGTTTTATTAATGTATCACAACTGGACTTCCAATTTCCTGTAGGTCATGCACCTGTTTTAATATCTTCATTTCAAAAGATTTCGAACTTATGAAAAGAAGCCATCTTCTCTCACCATTATATTGAGGTTGGAAGTTTGTCATTTGCCAAACCTAGTATAATGTCTAACTTTGGTATCATTGTCAATAATTCATCCTTTATTTTAATTAACTTGGTATCTTGTCATGCCTGAATGATATCTCAATGGGCATGGCAAAGGAGATATTGTTTAGCTGATGCACTAAAGTCTCCCAGATTTGTGATAGCAAGAGAATGTTTTTCAAGTCTGTCACAGCTCAGCAACATCCATGGAGAGCTTGTTTTGAAATTGTATTCATAAGAGGTTTAGCTCTCTAGAAAACCTGGACAACAAAACCTTGGATGGTTTATTTTCTATATCTACCATAATTTTTATGTATGGTATACTGAGAAGATAAGTATTTTATTAAGGGATGCTAATTTTACTTAAATAGTCATCCTGCATAAATAGTTTACATTTATAACCCATTTTTTTTTTACAGTGAACATGCTTTTCTCCAACAGTCATCTGTATGTGTATTTGCACATGAAGCAAATTACACTAAGCTATGAATATACCTTGCTCAAACCTACAATCTTGTTTTCTTTAGAGCACAACAGTAATACTGTCATCTCCAGAACTGATAAATGCAATCCTCCCCATTCATAAACTGATTCTCACTGTTTTACTCAAAGGTTGATCTACTTAGTGTAATCAGCAAGGATTCTACTCCAAAACCAAGTGCAATCATGGAATACATCCAGTATTCATAAATTACAAGTTCATCATGTTTGTCTTCCTCAAGGTGTGCATGAAGTTATACATTACTTCTAAGAGTGATAGTCTTGCTAAACATCTGATAGTCTCCTTCAAAATTTTAGGCTGCTGTAATTTTTATAATAAAAACAGCATTGATTTCAGAGATTCCCCCCCCCCCATAAAAAAATGTCAAAGAAATTGTAATTTGCCTATTCAAGAAACTGATTCTTATAAGCTGATTTCTTCAGGGAAATAAGCTTGTAAACTTGTATAAAGTTCACCATCAATGCAGGCTATTTTACCTGGCAGAATAAGTAGCAGTAGTTTCTAGATATATATCCTAAAGCAGTGGTTCCCAACCTTTTTCCACTTGTGTACCCCTTTTAAACCCATTTCTATAAATTGTACCCTTGATTTTAAAATAGCTGTTTTTAAATACTGACACTTTTGTTCAGTGTCTCAAAAGACGAAAGATACAGTCGTAAATCCGTTTCTATGATTATTTTCCATGTACTGAACGGCCCAGCACGGACCCAGGGGTATGCATACACCGGTTGGGAACCAATGTCCTAAAGCAATGTTTCTCAAACTTCAGATATCCGTGTACCCCCTTCTTAAATTTTCATTATCACAAAGTACTCCCTTATCAAAATAATAATAATAGATAAAATAAATAAAAAGTATATTTCATTGTAAATGTGTATTTTATTTGAATTTAGATGTACATGTAAACAAATATTTTTAATAGAACAAAATGTATAAAGAAACTATAAATTTTTACTTATTTTAAATAGTTTATCATCAATGAAAGGAGTGAAATTGCTTATGGTGGAATAAAATTTCAGCAAAATGCGACTCTATAGTTAATTTCAATCTCAGATGTTGTTTGAATGTATAATGCAGTTCCCCTTCTTCGTCTTAATATCTACAAGGGCCGAAAATTCAAATTCGCACAGATATGAACTTGCAAATGGAAGAATTAACTTTAGAGCTTCAACTGTTAATTCAGGAAATTCATCCTGCATTTGTAGCCAAATTGACGATAACGTATTCTCCTTGTATTTAATTTTTAGGAAGCAATCACAAGCTAGTTCTAAAAGTTGTTCTTCTATTGGTGACAGACCCTTTGACATAGATTTGTTGATATTGAAAGGGTATCTTATCCACTCAATATTAATGTCCACTTCAGGGAAATACTTTCCTAGATTCATTTGTAAGATTTGTAAATGCTGCATGACAGTAATTTTCACATCATGATCAATTTCTTCATTTAACTTGCAATTCATGAAGAGATGGAAACTCGTCAAATTCTCCATTACCAACCCACTACTGCAATAACTTCATCTTTGCCAATGTGATATTCACTTTATCTTGGACATGAAATATAGAAATTTCCTTGCCTTGTAAAGATAAATTAAGATTATTTAAATCAGTAAATATATCTGCCAGGTATGCTAATTAACTGAGCCATTTCCAATTATATAAATGCTTTTTCAGTTCAAAATTTTCATCAAGAAAAACTCGTAGTTCAGACCTGGAAAGTAGCCAGTTAACACGAGAAAGCCAACGAACATCGGTATGGAAAAGAAGTTGTGTATGATTACTTCCCATTTCTGTGCAAAGTTGAGAGAAAAGTCTGGCCTTGGATATAATTTGATTTTTACAATTCAGAACTTTTCTTAGGTCTGCAGATATATTGTAGTCAAAGCCTCCCTGTGTATGCAGCATGTGTCGACTTTGCATCTGGTGCAACAGCTTGAATCCTTGAAACAAGATCAGACCTGTTTTAGGTCTGACCATAGATTTTGTTCCGTCCGTACTTATTCCAACACAACTTTTCCAATAAATTTAGTTTAATCCTTTATCCAAGTGTGAGCAAAGTTTGCACCTGAAGTTTCTTCAGGACTGAGGCAACTCGTAGCAAAGGTAGACCAAGCTTTCATCACTCCTTGTCTCAGTATCTCCCATAATGCAAAGCACATCTCCTTCCAGACATGTATAATGCTATGCATTAAAGGAAGGGCCACTCTTCTGGGTCTGGCCCCCACTGACGAGACCTCAATAAAGGTCGAAACTGGTCTGGGTAGTGGCTCTTCCCTAAATGCATAGCATTATACATGCCTGCAAGGAGATGTGCTTTGCATTGTGGGAGATACTGAGACAAGGAGTGATGAGAGCTTGGTCCACCTTTGCTACGAGTTGCCTCAATCCTGAAGATACTTCAGGCGCAAACTTTGTTTGCTCACACTTGGATAAAGGATTAAACTAAATTTATTATAGCCTAACCAAGTGGAAAATAAACTTCCAACAAGCTTGTTTTGATGCATTAAATATATTTATATTGTTGAATATTTCTTTTGTATGTTCTGGTAAGGTTTGGCAAAATAAAAGGTCATGAAGTTTTTGATTTTTTTCATATCTAACAACCACTAGAAGATTTTAAATGTGTAATGTCTGTGGATTCATCGACCTGCAATGCATAATATCAACTATTAAGTATATCGGATAACAATGTTTGTTTTATATTTTCAGCCATTTCATTGATTCTTCGATGAAAAATACTATTTGAAAGGCAAATGCGATCAAAAGACTTTTTTTGCATTATCTCCGATCATAATTGCTATTATTTTTGCTGCAGGCGTAACCAAAGTGTCACCAATTGTTTTTGCTGCACCACTTTTTGCTATTAATAGCAACACACGATATGAAGTTTCTAAATCCTTCATATTCTCACCTCCTGACACGATCGACATCATTCTTTGAGATTCTTTTAAATTTTTTAGTTTATTTTGAAAAAAATTCTACAGGTTTGTCCTTGTATGTTTTGATTCAAAATGATGATTTAAATTAGCCTTTCCGTCCTTGAAAATCCAAATTTCAAGTAATTCATATCATACGAACTTTTTTTCATCTTCTTCCTAGTTGGTTCTTTAGAGATGTCAGACGACACACCTTTATCAATTTCATTTGATCCAAATACAATATCAACATTTTCTTTTTGCTTACAGCTACTTGTATCTGCTATATTGCTCTTTTGTGTGTTTTATAAATCCGGTCTTCAACCAATGATCCATATTTAAGAATTTCAAAGCTAAAAAAATTACATTTATTATAACTTTTGTACTTTACTAAAGTGATTATATAACTGTAAAAGTAGTACAAACCTATTAATTGTTATTTTAACTAACAAATTTGTATTATGATCAAATAATGAAGCACATTGATTAATATCTGCTTAACTGTTTTAATTACATATACTAATGATTCACATAATTACTTTTTATCAGTATCTTATGCTCTTCACATTGTTGCAGGCTTGTAATGTACGTTCAAACGACGAAGCTGAACGAACAGTCATGAGTGATTGCCCGCGAATTTGCAAACTGTTCAAAGGAAGCAGTTATCACAATTTGAGGAGGAGAATTCATAATATATAATTTGAGAAATATACGTTTGAAATAATTCTTTTTTTTTCTTAATGATTCCATGCGTTAATGATGTATAGCCAAAAATTGTCACGTACCCTTGAAGACCTTGTGGTACGCATACCACACTTTGAGAAACACTGTCCTAAAGGATTACATAGAATATTATGGCACTACATGTTTAAGTTTCTAGTATTACTCCTCCTATAAACAATTTTTCTACAAATTAGTATCATCACTTGAGAGCACTGTCATTTCCAGTCTTTGATCAAATGCTTAATTTCTAATCTAAATCTCATATCCATGTTAAAATTGGTTTGAATACCGTCTTGTATACTACTAGTTCAGTGTTTTGGCTAAGTACCTCAATGAGCCATGCCCATCAAGATACCATTCAGGAATAACGAGAGTCTGGTGATGACATGGCAAAATATCAGTTTAATAAATTATTAATTATTAAACTCTTAATTGTAAATGATTAACAATTGGGCTGCTAAAGATCAAAGTGGTATAATTGGAAGGAGACCTCCATAGCCTTTAAAGGAATGCAGAAAACCAACAACTGAGGCTTCTGACCTAATGTCCATTCCTCACCTTCTTCTGATGCATCCTGTTAGGTACTGGTTACCAAACAAACAAGGTTTGACTGGCAAATTTGGATTTAGCTGACCAAATTGTACCGTTATTGTTTAAACCACAATGTAAAACGATGGTTTAACAAGGCTCCCATTGTTTTCGTCAGGAAAACAGAGCAAATAGCAAAAAGTCAGCTGCTGACACAAGTCCCAGAACACGTCCCAAACCCACATCAGCAGAGTTCAAGTCTGGTACTATCAACATAAGCATTTATAGAACTAGCAGAGGAATTGGATAAGTACTAGATCTACATAATAGGCGTGACTGAAATGAAGACAAAAATAGATGAGATCTAAGTGACAAATACAAAATATAAGGATAATCTTCTTGAATGAGAGGTATTATCTAGTACAGTGATGTGAATAAATATCAGAATGGGAAACTGGACGATGAGACTTATTTGTGACTTGGTACAACCTCCAGAATGATTCTATTAAGGAAGAAATGGAGGAATTTTGTGAGGCATTAGAGCTGGCTCAATGAAAAAGGAAAAGTTGGTCCTTGTTGGAGATCTAAACAGAGTAGGAAATGATTACCAGACATAGAAATTTTGGAAGAATTTGGAGAAAGTGCAAAGCTAATAATAATGGTAAATGTCTGACAGATTTCTATTCAGGACATGGATTAGTTCTTACTAACACCATGTTCCAACATAAAAATGTGCACAAATTCACATGGAGAGAAGTCTCAGTAACTATGTTATAGGTCCTGAACCAGTAGAAAAGCAGTGCTTTTCTACTGGTTCAGGACACAAGAGTATATAGAGGATTTGAAATAGGAAGTTATCACTATTATTGAGAAAGATAAAATTTCATATCGAAAAGAAGAGCATGTAGGAAAATTCTAAAACAAATCAAAGTTGAGCAGCTTTCAGAGGTGAATTGTATAGATTCAAATATACAAACGTCATTCAAGAAAAAAAATTAAACAATTTGAAAACAAGAACCAAGACTTGGAAATTCAATGGCAATTCCTGAAGGAAGATTGATTCAGCTAGAGAAGCATGTGGCGAGGTTCCTGGCAAGTTAACCAGCTTATGCTCTTAGAGATCACAGAAAAATGTAACAGAGCATAATACTGTGTAAAACAACTGAAAAAGTCATTGGAAGACTAGGAATGGAGGACAAATATGTAAAAGGAATAAGAGATGATAAAGATCACATGAAAACAGAAGATGAAATTCTAGATGTCTGGAGTAATTACTGTGAAAGACTGCGAAATGAAACATTTATATGGAATAAAGAAATTAGACAAAACACTAAATTAGCTATATACAAGATATGGGTTAGAAATAAAACACTTTGAGTCCTGAGAAAGATTAGTGGAGTGAACAGATGGCATCAATGACAGTATCACATCAAAAATGATATTAGGAAATAACTTGTCATTGTTAGCATTCAGGAATGTTTTAGTAGATCTAATCTCAGGTGGTATGGTCACTTAAAAATAGAATGGGAGAGGAAGGATTAGCAAAACAAGTGTTCTTTGCCAGGAAAAAATGCTCAAAGGAAGATCAAGATGCAGATGGGATTGATACAGTAAAAAGTGCCTTAAAAGACAAGAAATTTAAGAACTGATATTGGAGTCTTGACAGATAACAGATTAATTTGGAAGAAAATTGATTGGAAGTTAGTAATGGCGATTTAATATAGTACTTTTTAATTTTTTAATGTAGTACTATCAATCATCCTGTACACCCCTTGATGGTACATATCAGGAATTTGATGAATTATAATTAAATGTTAATTAAAATAAAAAATAAATTACTGAAATGATACCAGAGTGCTCTCATCACATCAAACCATCTATTCCTTTTGTCCAGAATTCAACATCTGATGAGGCCTGAATTATGTACAACATGGTCACATCTTATTTGACTATGTTGGAATGCTGTGTGTTATAGGTAATTCAGACTGCATCATCAAACACTTATTTTGATAATCTTTCTTCTCTTATGCTGTTCAAGTCACCATACCACTTTAGATTAGATCTGTTGATATTCTTGAATGCTAACAGCATCAAGTTCTTTCCCAATATCCTAATTTTTTTAAAAAAAAAACAAGATTTTACCACTGATGTCATATGTTCACTAATTTTTCTCAGAACTATCATATTTGTCGTCTCCAGTCTTTGATCAAGTGCTTAATTTCTAATCGAAATCTCATATCCATTTTAAAACTGGTTTGAACAACATCTTATCTTGTATACTACTATTTCAGTGTTCTAATTTCTCTTATTCCATATAAATTTATTCAACTGGTTCCCTAACATACCAGTTTTTTATTTATTCATAGAAATAAACATACAGATCCTTGTTACATTCCCATTGCTTCTCAATGAGAATGTATTGACATAATGTGATCCATATAGATGATGAATAAGAGTGGAGATATACACTCTTGTCTTGCACCTGATTTCACATCAGTCTTTCTATACCTTCAGTTCTAACCTGCTGACTTGTACTGCTTGATATTATGTTCCATTTACTCTATATAACTAGCATTTCAGAAGGCTTTTTTATTAGCACTTTGTCATGTTTTTCCAGATCTACAAAATTTATGTAAGATCCTTGTTACATTCCCATTGCTTCTCAACTACTTGTAGTTTGCTCTATTTAATGAAAATCTGATTCCAAACAATCCCTATCTGGTGCAGACCCAACTTGTTCAAGTTTTTTTCCCACAATTTTTCTCAACTTCTAAAGAGAGTATGTTTGTACAACTTTTACTTGAAACTAGTAAAGAAATACCTAATTCTCACATTGTTTTACTTTCCTTTTTTTAGTTCCATCTTATAGGAACTATAAGAGCTGTTCTTTTTGTCCAGAATTCAACCATCTGATTAAGCCTTCTGAATTGTGTACACATCTGCTGTAAAACTTGTATATCCATATACCTATAACAGAACGAAGGGTATTGCTATGTTCTATTTATTCTATACAGGGGTGGGGTCAGGAAAGTTCTGATAAACACCTAGAACAAAAATGATATTAAAGTAACTGATACAATCACAAGAAAGAATGAGGATATAAGAACAAGTTACCTTCATAACTCTGCTACTAGTATGTTCTTTCTTGTGGTTATATCACTTGCTTTAATATCATTTTTGTTTTAGATGTTTATCAGAACTTTCCACACACACCCTCGTATAACTAGCATTTTGAAAAGTTTTTTGTACATTTTCTTGGTACTGCAATGGGCAGTTCCATCTCACCATCCTTGGTAGAATATTGCATGGAACATCTGGAAAGTAATCTTAAGTATAATTTTTCCTCAATTTGTAGATGACATATTTGCAGTTTGGTCATATTCAGCCCAGTCCTGAATTATAATTTCTATGTAAAATAAACAGTGTACTTCATACTGAAGTTCATTAATAATCCAACTCTACAGACAGTATTCAATTTATCAAAAATTTCTTTTACTAACAGATACATCCATCCTGTCTCAACATCAATCCGAGAATTATCAGAACCTAAACAAAGCTCCCATCTTTGACCATTTCCTTTTATTGGAAGAATTAACAACAACAAAAAAAAAACTTCATAACTACTAATGAACATAACCAGGTTTTGATTCAAAGAATTATCAATAAATACCACCCACTGATCAGACTACAATTAAATGGCAAGTCTCCATACCCTACTTGATAAAAACACCAGAGCAGTGCAGGGTGGTTCATAAATTCAGTTCTTTGCAAGCTAAATTTATGTACCACCTTCAAAGCCATTTCAGACACTTTCTACAATTACTACTTCTATCTTCAATAGGTGATTATTATATCTAACGTTAGAAAGGAACATCAAATTCTCAAAATCTGATAAATTGAGCACTTCTCACTATTCTATAATACTATCTACACAATTCATTGGAATCAAAACAAGATTATGCATTCAAATGGATTTACATAAATTCAATGCGTGAAACTTTAACACTATCAATCTTAACTGTTCTGACTGAATGCGTCAAAATTTCAGATAGTACTCACAATTAACTGTTCAAAATTTATTTTTATTGATTCATGTTACCTTAGAATGAATTACAAAAACTAACTATTGTTTCTTTTGAATTCATGTTCTCGTTTACTTAGTTGACACACGAGTAGCAAATGCTTGTGTGACTTGTCAGTTTTGAATGTTGTTAACAAATCTTTTATTTCCCTTATGATGACCTTGTAATGAGGAAGAATTATATAAATATTATAAATTGTATATAATTTTATTTACATTTGCCTATTATTTAATTCATAAAACCTGCTATAACAAATATCCAAAGAAGTCCCAATGGAAGCTATTCTAAAGAAAATTCACTATAACAAACTTTCTATAGGTCTTTGCCAGAGTAAAAGTTGACTGAATAATAAAATCACTTGCTATAATAAAGTTCCAACTGAAGAACCACAGCATCAGTGACATGCCAAAAGAAATTTTTTATAGCAAGAGTTATAGCAATACTGCATTTCAAAATATGCTTATTTTATTACCTCTAAAGACATGAGATTTTAGCACTTTATTCAAAAGGGTTTATTTTTTATTTAATTATTTCTAGAGATGCCATTTATTCAACATTGTGGAAATACAATTAAATTAGTTACCAACATAAGTTCCACCCATTTCTAGATCTTTATCCTTTGATAACAGCAACTGGGCGTAGCTTAATGCATTTTTTACTTATACCAGCGGCATGACAGGTATTGACAACATCAGTGACATTTTTATAAGACTCTGGTGCTTCTTCCATGACTAGTTTAGGGGATGCAACACGAATTGAGATTCCCATTTCAGCAAGCTTCTCTAAAACATCTTGATAATCTAAATTCCGACGTGATTTGGCTCTTGATAAAGCACGGCCTGCCCCATGACAGGTAGTTCCAAATGTTTCCTGCATTCCTTTTTCTGTACCAGTTAGAACATAGCTGCAAGTTCCCATAGTGCCACCAATTAATACAGGCTGGCCTGTCAGCTAAAAATAAAGTGTAGAACTTCATTGAATGTTTGTTTTAACTTATATACTGAAAAGTCAACAACATATAAGCACAATGATATTCTAAAACTATTCCCATGAACCTTGCAAATTCTCTATACTGACAGCCCACTGTAATAGTGCTGCATTTTATTTTTAAGAACCTCAGACTAAAGATAAAAAGTTAACAGATTGGGCAGCGATTGATAATTTTATATATGTTTATTAATTTAATTTAAATGACTTAACACCAAGATAATAAATAAGGTTTAATGAGGACACTACTAGTTTCGTTGGTAATCCAACTTCTTCAGGTGTCAAAATACAAAGAAATATATAAAAATATTTCTTTGTACTTTGTGAACGGAGAATCTGTGGAACAAGTGAAACATTTCAGCTACTTAGGCATGATTTTTAGTGAAGATGGTAAATTAAATATGGAAATAGACAACAGGATCAACAAAACTGATATGGTAGGAAGTCAACTGAATAAATTTATATGGAATAACAGAGAAATTAGTCAAAACACTAAATTAGCTGTATGCAGGAGTGTTCATCAAACCACTTCTAACCCACTCTTCAACAAGATTATGGCATGAACAGATGGCATCAATGGCAATATCACATTAAAAACGAGGATATTAGGAAAGAACTTGAAATTGTTAGCATCCAGGAATATGTTAGCAGAGCTAATCTCAGGTGGTATGGTCACTTAAACAGAATGGGAGAGGAAAGATTAGCAAAACAAGTGTTCTCTGCCAGGCTGGCAGAAAAAATACACAGAGGAATATAGGTGGATTGATAAGTAAAAAGTGCCTTAGAAGATAGAAATATAAGATCTGACAATGTTAAAGCCTTGACAGGTAATAGATTGATTTGGAGGAAGTAAATTTTCATGTTGGTCAGGTATTTGATGATGATGAAAATGTGGATTAACCACATTTTTCAATTATCCAGGCTCTAGCATACCACAATTACCATGAATAATTGATGTTTTACTGCATATTAAACAAATGACATGAAGTGCAACCCAAAAAAAATGTTCTCAGTGTAGCTCCCAGTTTGACTTGTTTCCTCAGCTGCTACTATAAGTTAATCTGTAAAGTGTTGCTGTTATAGCTCTGCATTTTTGAAATGAATATGAAAGAACCAAGAATTTGCATTAAGTAGTGAGTGAAGCAAGTAGGTAAAATCTGAAAATGTGTCTTTTGTGCCACATTCTGCTTAGTGATAAACGGAAGCAAAACCACACGGTATTGTATTAGAAACAACACATTTCTCCAAATCTAGAATAATAAGGGATGATAATTGAGTTAGGATACTATTCAAATAGCAGTCTTTTCAGTAAAAAAACAAACAAACTAACCTTCAAAGTTATGTGAAAAAAATGAAAACCCTTCTAGAACCAAATGAGCACCACTTTCCAAGATTCTTTAGCTTCATCAATGGGAAGAAGTTGCCTGTTTGGTGCTATTCTACATACACATTAATCACTATGGCCTGTGAGCTACCAACAAACTACCATTCCATATCTGATATGGTGGCATCTGATAATTTTTTCCTGCTCCATGATACCACAAATGCAAATTTATCGCCCTGGTTTGCATAACCATACATCCAGCTACATTATGCTAGTGTAAAATGCATATACCTTCATGCAGTACATGCTCCCTTTCTGATAAGCATGGAATAACTGAATGTCATGTCAGTGTGAGTTAAGCCTACACTGATTTTTCAGCTAATCCAGAAATTTTAGGAAGCACTTTGTAATTAATTTTTTTTCTTCATACTGAATCTACACATTCATCTATGATACCAATACACCGAGATGGAAACATAGCAGTATATTCCACAATTCACACCATATTGCATCTTAACTGATTCTCTTAACTCTACACTCACTAAACCTCATATCTAACAGATAAGTTACATATGTCACTGAATGATAATCTTCTCTGGACTAGACTCATTAATAAAATACTTTAATACTTAAATATAAAGAGCCAACAGGCTTCATTTTGGCAATATAAACATTAATTAAATTAAGGGGATATTAGATCCCACATTGTTTTAAAACCGAATAAGAAACTCAAAGATTGGAATCAGAGAGTTTATAGTTTTTTATACTATATTCGGCATGAAACTCTCTGATTCCAATCTTTTGAGTTTCTTATTTGGTTTTAAAACAATGTGGGATCAAATATCCCCTTAATTTAATTAATACTTTAATACAGCTTTTAATCATAATGCACAACAGTCACGACTGCATTTCAGTGAAAATTTTCACTAACTGGAATTTTTTCCAGGTATCAAGAATAGAATACAGATGTTTCATTACTTATCATTGATTTTTTTTTTTTTTTTTTTTAAGCAGGTAAGCATGAAAAGATGCAATATATGCACTATTAAGAAGAGGACAGAACCATGTGTTTGTGTCATGTGCATTATATCAGCTTTCATTTCACAGACTGCAGTGATTGTTAGAATAGTTAAGGTCTGAGGCAGTGGAAGAAATGATTAGTGATTTCTTTATGTGGGTAAAATTAGTTCCATATGAGCAAATAATTGCACTAGATGCTATGAAAAGTATGCTCAGAAGTTTTCTACTAAAAAGTCATTGTAACTGTGGACCAGGATGAAATGGTTGATGGATGTGACATGCAGTTAAACTCAGGTTTAACTGAAGACTGCAGTGATTGTTAGAATAGTTATCAGTATATTATCTATGTTGTGTGCAGCCTTGAAGCAATGACTTACTGCAATCAGCCACTGTAAATTGTCAGTGTGCAGATGATGTATTGATGTACTGTGCTGAATTCACTATGCACTCCTTTTCCTGTTTTCTAATGGCAAATATTTTATTATTAATATGTTACACCTTCAAGGAGTCCAAAGACTCATCGAGGGAGGGCACCTACTACAACTCTGTCTCCACTACTCAATTCACCAACTACAGCAAACTGCATCATCTACACCAGTACTATCTACTGCCCACCACAAGTATTTTCATAGACAATCACAAACATCCATGCCCAAGGCAGGATTCGAACCCGCAGCCTTTTTTGGCTGGAGAGTAGGTATGCTAACTACTCAGCCAACCAGGCTGGAAAATGTGCCAATATCATGCATGTTTATAGATTTTGCATAGTGTTGGTGCTAAATACTAGTGACACTTTCCAAATCAAAGTATTTCAGGATGAGTTTAGGAATGTTTTCCCAAAAATACTAGAGTGCAAGAAATTCTGTAGCATTCTTTTTTTCACTTGAGCAGGCTGCTGATGGGAAAATGTAGACTGTTCAATCTCTATACCTAGGGATTGTTCCCAATGACTTGAATACTCAGCCTGTTTGGCACCAGGTGGATACATCTTTGCTCTTTAAATATTAGACTATGGGATTGAAGTACATTGTGGCATACATGTTTGTTTGTGCCTTTGGTGAGATCACTAGCATGATTATTGGAGACCTGGAAAAAAAAAAATTGGTCTCTAGAGAGGGGAAAAGAAATCATCTAATCCTTATTCAAGTGACAATACTGAACTATCTGATCAAGAAGCTGTGGGTTCATATGAAACTCATGACAAGAATGGCATGGGTTTCATATGAACCCATAGATGGCAGACAATTTGCATCAGAGAGTCAAGATTACCATCCTTGAAAATATTTATGTGTGGTCTAAAGAGATATCCAGATTATTGGATCCTTAACTTACCCATGGTAAAGGTTACCAGCTTTTTGTGAATGGGAGTGAACATAAAAAAAAAAATCGAAATGCTAATTATTTACTGATACATCTTATTCTGTGATAAAGCTCAATTTACTAATGATAATGTCAACAGCACTTGCATTTCAATGTATGATTAGAAAGGAATCCTCAAGCTACTATAGCAGTGGTTTAGTATTGCTTCAGAATTAATCATATATTCTCCCTGATTAGTTCACTTATCTGTATATTTTAACAGGTGATATTTATCTAAGATTTTGGCAAGATAAATTGCTGCTACTTTTAGGCGTTTACATAATACATTATGTACTTTTAATACTATGGAACTCTTCCACATTTTATTTGTGCAGTGATGGTGCACCTTTTTTGGTGGAAGGGCTTGTATGTCTTAATGACTAGGAGTGCTATTCCAGCAGTAACAATTATCTGTAGGATCTCCATGCAGAACTGGTCAAAGAGTAATGTCAGACTTAGACATCCTGGTCTTCCAGGTTGGGAGTAATGACTGACTACTCATCTAATGAGCCATGTTATAAAATTACTACCTCAAATTATATCAGAAAGAATACAATCAAAATCAGCACATGAAATAAAGGATGTCCAAAATGGATTTATGAGAAACAGGAACGAGAGAGAGAGAGGTGTCTTCAATATCAGAATAATACTCTAAACTTGGAAATGTAGAAAGATGTTTATCTTTGTTTTACAGATTATAATAAAGCATTTGATAGTATTCACCATAAGAAATTAATAGAAACATTAAATAAAGAAATATTAATAATCACATATATTGGAACCAAACAGCAAACAAAAACCAACAGTGAACTGTCAGACGCTTTCCAGATACAAAAGTGTTATGCAAGGAATGTGTACTTTCTATTCTTCCATTCAATTTCTACAGTGAAGAAAATTTTAGAAGTATAGAAGAACTTGAAGTAAAAATAGGAGGGGAAAATATAAATAACCTTCATTATGCAGATGATGCCATATTAAGTGCTGCAAGAGAGCAAGCTTTGTGGTAGTTAATAATAATAATAATTCATAATAGCCTGTCTTCTGAACAAATAAATACAGAGTAAAAACATGGCCTTAAATTTCAAAAAAAAAAAAAAAAAAAAGTTATGACAGCAAGCAGAGAAAAATATACCCCAAAATTAAAAATCAGAGTAGAAAACCAAATAATAGAACGAGTCAAATATTATACCTTAGAACAAAGGATGGAAAATGCAAAACAAAGGATTAGGAAGAGAACAGAAATTGCAAAATCAGTTTTTAACAGAATGAAGAATATACTTACATCAAGAGAGAGATAAGCAAAAAACTAGATTAAAAATGATTAAATGCTTCATTTGGTCTACTCTTCTCTGATTGAGAATCTTATAGATCCAGAAGAGAAATGACCTAATAAAGAATACAAAAAAGGCTTCAAAAAGATTTATTAGAGAGAAGAATTGAAGGCAAGTAAAAGAAAGACATTGACACACACTGTTCCTCATATAGGTCTTCTTGATAAAATTTTTTCCTGTTTGACTAACACACACTTCAAAAACAAAGGGCTGGCTGGACCCGTACCATGCATAGAGCATGAGAACAGCTAAAGACAAATATATGGAGATTCATAATAGCCTATCTTCTGGAGAGAGATAACCTGACAGGAACTGTCTACAGTAAACCCATGAGACAAAAACCATGCAACTAGGTTTACTAACTGACAATGACAATTTATCTAGAACTGACTTCAAGTTGGCATATAGGATCTAAAATCTTTGTTTAAGTCTAGGTATCTTCAATGTGTTATTTATGAATATCAATTACAATGTTCAGCAGTCAACTATACAAAATGACTAGATGGTCAAGTCACATGATTGACTTTTATCTATATTTCTGGGTGTATTTGATGTTGTGATTGTTAACAATTATGCACTAACTGAAGATAAGAATGATTATGTCAAAGATAAATTGTGTGGAGAACTAGAAAGGATATATGATTCTTTACTTGAGAATGGCATAAAATTAGTTATGGGTAACTTCAATGCTAAAGTGGGAAAAGAAACAAGATGTACACACCAACAAATGGCCCACTAGTCTGTATGAGATTAGATCTATTAACTCTGTATCCTCTAGAGGACTTAGTAGCATATACTTTCCCAGAAGAAATATCCATGAACAAACTTGTTTCTCCCTCAGATGGAATAGTACACAACCAAGTGGACTGTGCAATAAGCATAAGACATTCATGTTAAGTTTAATAGAATGAAAGAGCACTAGGAAAAGATCACAAATAGTATTTCATTCTTCCAATATTTCATTTCAGAGACATTGTCAGGGAGTACAAAATGAGACTTGTAATGTGCACGCATGCGCATGCACACACACACAATGCTATTTCATTATTTGACTATGGCAGAAAGTAAGAAGATTCTCATTTATTATTTAAATGCTATTTTTAAATCTTTTCCCAGTGCTGTTTCACTCCGTTAAATATTTAACATGAGTTTTTCAAGCCTGATACATGAAAAAGTATAAGGCAAGTATAAAAAATATCCACACTTAACAGGAGCTGATACAAATACCATTCGCTACCTAGTAATAGCCCATTTCAAGCTAAAACAGTTAAAAAAAAAAAAAAAAAAAAAAAAAAAAGACATTAATAGAAATAAATCAATATAATAGTATCAGTAAGCAGCTATGAAATGCTCTCAATTTAAAATTTTTTTTAAAAATGGTTAACTGCAAATTTATGTTAATTTTAGTTGTCATGTATTTTATCAACTACCATACAAGATGATATAACTGATAATTGTGTGCCCCTTATAGCATCCAAACAGTGTATGAAAAAATCTCCAAACCGGACTGCCAAGAGTTGCCATAACCTTCTGACCTACATACAAGGTGAGTAAGTAGAACAAAGAGATAGGGGATTAACTTACTGCTAATCTTAGGAAATGCCGATACACTGTAAAATATGCAAAGAAATACCTGATACTTTGCAGCGGCTGTAACAAGACAATTATAAAGTGTATAAACTAAATGTAACAACTATCAATTTTTACTGTGCAGGACTGAGTGAAAGTAAGAACAAAAAATTATTAAAAGACAGAAAGCAGAACTGGAAATATGTTTCACGCAAATTTAGGAAGCAACCAAGCTCACAGCGGTCAGCACTGGAATGCATACTGCTTTGGAACAAAGCAATATGCATTCCAGTGCTGACCAATGCTTGCAGGCAGATGAGTCACTCAACCTCAACACCAGTGCAACTAAGGCCATGGTTAACCTAACAAGCATGACCTGCAACTTAAAAGAGGTAAGTGAACTAAAAAAGTTCTGAATAGGCATCTGCCAAAATAGACAAGTTTCTATACACTATAGTTCGGCTAACAGAAGAAATAAAAGAACTTAAATCTAAAAATACAGAACTCGAAAATTCCAATTTACAGTTATGGCATAAACTTTAATAATTAATCAAATTGTTGATGATCTCAGTCAATAAGCCATAAACAGAAATATGAAAATAGTAGGTGTCCCTCAAGAGCCAAAAGAAAGTGTGTATGAGATAATACAAAAGATTTTACATATAATTTAAATGGATTTTAATGAAAAGGACATTGAAGCAGCCCACAAAGACTCCATAATGCACAAACAAACAAAGCAAAAACATATTGTAAAATTCAGGTCTAAGGAGACGCAGGATATATGGCTACAAGGACACAAGAATATAAAATACAAAATTGGTACTAGAGATAAGTGGTAATTTTAAAGATGGCAAAATATACTTGAAGATTTACCAAAAATATTTCACCCACACCATGAAACACACCAATAATAAAAGTTTTGTATCTCACAGAAATAATACGTGCAAGCATACAATTTATCTGTAGTGAAAATTGTATCCAAATGAATCCGACACTGCTCGTTGAGCAGTGTCGGATTCATTTGTTATGTGTAGTGACAAGTGCAAACGAATATCGGTGAGTCTAGCTGCAACTGACCGAAAGTGATAATTCCGACTGCATTAGATCGCAGTGTATTTGTTTCATAATCTAAAGCATTAATCAAACAATTCCAATTATTAACTATTCAATCAATGTCGAAACATAAGCTGTAACCTTTAATATGTTACACTGCATTTATATAATGTTGTAAGCATTGTTATTATTTATAAACACAAACAAAATTTAATTTTTTTGTTTTTTCCTTGGGGATGCTGTAGTGTCGCAGTGCTTATGTATAAGATGTCACTGGTATTCGGCAAAAAATATATATATAAACAGGATAAACACCTCTAGATCAAGGACAGTAAACTTTGAGAAAAGATAACACTTCGCATATATGGAGGATAAATTGTGAAGACTTCCAAAAACTTTTAAAATAACCAAAGAATTCCTGATTACTCTATGATGAATAACCAGAATATGGATATTAGTATAACTGCTTTTGATAATTGTATAATTTGCAATGATACAACAGAATTAGGAAGATTTTTACATTTCAATAATGAACCTAGGGGTGCTTAAGGGTCAAAGCTGTATAACTGAGAGGAGACTTCCACATAGCCTTTAAAGGAATACGGAGAACCGACCAGGGCTTCTGACCTAATGTCCAATCCTCACCTTCTCGTGGTGCACCCTGTTGGGTATCTACTTTGACTGAACGAACGAGGATGGGCTGGCAATTTGGGATTTAGCCGACCAAATTGTATTTGTACTGGTTAAACCAAAATAAAAATGATGGTACAACATGAAAAATTTCATACCGGCTGAGGCGTCGCCCGGTTAAACAAGGCCCCCGTTGTTTTCGCCAGGGAACCAGGGCGAACAGCGAAAAGTCAGCTACTGGAACAAATCTGAAAACAAACCCCAACTCAACATCAACAGAGTTAAAGATCAGTACTATCAACATAAGAAGCCTGAATGGCAAAGAAAGGGAGCTAGCTGAGGAATTAGGTAAGTACCAGATCGACATAATAGGGGTGACTGAAACAAAAAAGACCAAAACTGGTGAGATCTTTCTGAGCAATAAATACAAAATGTTATATTCAGGCAATGACAATCAAGGAAAAGAAGGAGTAGCCATAGTATTCAACACAAAATACGAGGCTAATCTTCTTGAATGGCAGTCAGTCTCGAGTAGAGTAATGTGGGCAAATATGAGAATGGAGAACTGGACAATGAGACTTATTTGTGCCTATGGTCCCACAGAAGGTTCTACTAAGGTAGAAGTGGAGGAATTTTTTGAGGCTTTAGAAAAAGCAACTGACACAATGAAAAAGGAAAAGTTGTCCTTGCTGGGGATCTAAATAGCAGAGTAGGAAATGATTGTGAGACATACAAAAATATTTTGGAAAAAGTGGGAGAAAAGATCAAAGCTAATAATAATGGCAAATACCTGTTGGATTTCTGCTCAGGACATGGACTGGTTATTACTAACACCATGTTCCAACATAAAAATGTGCACAAATTCACATGGAGAGAAGAGGCTAGGAATAAGAAAAGTCTCCTTGACTATGTTATTGTTGATAGTGATGTTTTCTCCCTGGTGCAGGACACCAGAGTGTACAGAGGATTTGAAATTGGAAGCGATCACTATTTAGTCTTGAGCAGGATAAAATTGAATTTCGTACTGAAAAGAATAACATGTAAGAAAGTTTTAAAGCCAATAAAAGTTGAGCAGCTCTCAGATGTGAACTACTATAGACTAAAATACAGAAAGATTATTGAAAAGAAAATGAAAGAGTTTGAGAACAGGAATCAAACCTTGGAGATTCAGTGGCAAACTCTGAAGAAAACATTGATTGATTCTGCCAGAGAGGCATGTGGTGAGGTTGTGTGCAAGGATAAAAAAATCAGAACTCCCTGGTGGACACAGGAAGTTAAAGAGGCAGTGAAGGAAAAGAAGAAAGCATATCAAAAGTTCCTGGCAAATAAGTCAGCTAAACAGTGTGTAAAACTAGCTAAACAAAAGTCATGGGAGGACTTTGGCAAGAATATAGAAAATAAATATCAAGAAGGTGGCAAAATATTCTGGAGGTTGTTGAAGAAGCTTAGGAATGGAGGAAAGAGTGCTGTAAAAGGAGTTAGAGATGATAAAGCCGACATGAAAACAGGAGAAAAAGATATCCTTGAAGTATGGAGTAATTACTTTGAAAAACTGCTAAATGAAACAAGCAGTGATGACAGCATAGTGGTAAAAAACACTGACCAGGCATGCACTCAGGAATACATATCCATACTTGAAGTAGAGAAAGCCATCAAAGGCTTGAAATGTGGAAAGGCAGCAGGAGTAGATGATATTCGACCAGAAATGCTGAAGTATGGTGGTATAAAAGTCTTACAGTGGCTGCACTGCATAGTTCAGAAAGCCTGGACAGAGGGAAGAATTCCCGATGATTGGAGTAGAGCTCTAATAGTACCCATATATAAAAAGGGAAATAAAACTGAATGTGAGAATTACAGAGGTATTTCCCTACTGAGTGTTCCTGGCAAGATCTATGCAAGTATACTTGAGAAACAGTTGAGAAGAATTGTGGAAGAAAAGCTTGGTGAAGAACAAGATGGATTCAGGCCAAATAGAGGCTGTCAGGATCAGATCTTCACTTTACGACAAATAGTCGAGAAAGCATGGGAATATAACAAAGATCTGTATTTAAGTTTTGTCGATTTGGAAAAGGCATATGATATGGTGCCAAGAGAGAAGCTATTCAATACGCTGCAGTTGTATGGTGTCAATGGGGCATTATATCAAGCAATACTTAGTCTTTATTTGAGTTGTAAGTCAGCAGTAAGAATTGAAGGAAGTACAAGAAGATGGTTTAAAGTTAAATCTGGCGTGAGACAAGGATGTACATTATCCCCTCTGTTATTCATTATCTATATGGATCACATTATGAAGGAAAGTGGTATTAAACATGATATCAAAATTGGAGATGTTAATGTCAGCTCTTTGCTTTATGCGGATGATGTTATACTTCTAAATAAATCCGCTACAAGTCTGCAAGATTCTCTGACTAAATTGAATAGCTGTTGTGATAGATATGGTATGAAGGTCAGCAATAAAAAGACAAAGACAATGAAAATAGGCAGAATCATTGAAAATTTCAACTGTGTTGTGAATGGAGAACCTGTGGAACAAGTAAAACATTTCAGCTACTTAGGCACAATTTTTACTGAAGATGGTAAATTAAATATAGAAATAGACAACAGAATCAGCAAAGCTGGTATGGTGGGAAGTCAATTGAATAAATTCATATGGAATAAGAGAGAAATTAGTCAGAACACTAAATTAGCTGTATACAAGACAGTGTTCAAACCAGTTTTAACTTATGGATCTAAGAGTTGGTTCAGAAATAAAACACTTGACCAAAGACTAGAGACCGCAGATATGAGATTCCTGAGAAAGATTAGAGGCGTGAACAGATGGCATCAATGGCAATATCATATTAAAAATGTGGATATTAGGAAAGAACTTGACATTGTCAGCATCTAGGAATGTGTTAGCAGAGCTAATCTCAGGTGGTATGGTCACTTAAATAGAATGGGAGAGGAAAGATTAGCAAAACAAGTGTTCTCTGCCAGGTTGGCAGGAAAACAACCCAAAGGAAGACCAAGATAATAGGTGGATTGATACAGTACAAAGTGCCTTAGACGATAGAAATATAAGATCTGATAATATTGGAGTCTTGACAAGTAACAGACTGATTTGGAGGAAAATTGTAGATAGGAAGTTAGTAACGATGTAAATTTTTCATGTAGTACTATCATATCCTGTATACTCCTTGAGGGTACATGACAGGAATATGATGATGATGAATAATGAACCTACTCTAAAATTGTTGCATTTAAATATTAGAAGTATAAGAGATAAAATAGGACATCTAGAAATAATATTAAATAACGTAGATAATAATATAGATATTTTAACTAACTGAAATATGGATAAAGGAGCATGAAACTGGCCTATACTATTTAGAAGATTTAAAAAAAATACCATCACTAAGAATTATAACAGATCTGGAGAATAGTGGGTTTTGCTCGAAGATATTTAACTATTAAACACTTTAGTAGTATAATAATGGAAACAGATGAGAATGTTGATATTTTCTTAGAAAAACAGATTTAATAATTATTTTGTAACTGCCAATGAAAAACTTGTAAATAGCCCTAAAACTCCAATAAATTGCACACTTAAAAGAAATGAGAACCCAATGTACTTTTTTCCTACTTTGAGAATGAAATCAAAAATATAAAAACTCTTCTGCTCTGGTCACGGTAGTATTAACGTCAGCATTGTGCAGGAGTGCCAGAAATATCTGGCAGCTCCTTTGATGGCTATCTTCAATTTATCAGATGACTGGTGTGTTTCCGAAAGAATTTAATAATTCTATGGTAATACCAATACATAAAAAAGTATGCAAATATGATCGTAAAAACTACAGGACAATCTCCCAACTCCCAGTTTGCTCCAAATGTTAAAGAAATTAGTAAAAAATAGATTAACTTTTTTTAAGAAAAAAAAACTTCCCTAAGAACCAGTATGGGTTTAGACAGAAACTAAACAAACTGTGGGCCGCTGCCCCCTTGGGGGCCTTCGGTTTTGTTAAGGGGGGCCGTGAAATAATGAAAATAAATGTAACATGTTTTAAGACTAAGTAGATTTTTTTTTATTTTAAAAGAAACGTATTTAACTTTTATTATTTATTATTTCTTTTTTTGTTATTTTTTATATTTTAATGGAAAAATTCACACATTGGTGTTGGTTCCCAAATTTTGCTTCCTGTGTATTTCGGCGCTTAATGAATATTAGTAAATATTGCTTATTCATATGTTTCATTTCAAAGCAGTGGTTAATTGTATTTACTTCGAATGCTCTCAGGGAAGCTCCAAATCTTCCTGTCCCTTTCATCACGCGTTCGTAATCAGGGACTATTGATATTGACTTTATATACATATCAAAACTCGTTTTATATTATCACTGTCATCCGAGCTAGTTTTCTGTTACCAATAAAAGTTTCGCATATACTTCACACATGAAAAAAAGCTTAAGCAGGTTCATGTAGGGAGATAGTAACTTGCTTGCAGTGGTAAACAACATGCCCTCCCTAGCAGTAGAGGCAATAAAACAAGTACTTTTATTATGCAAGTGAATAAAGTATTAGGAGTCTGTGTAATATATTTCTCAACAAATAATGGAATTAGAGACAACTGGGATAAAAACACTAATTAATGAATCACATGTCCCCCTCATACAGAAACTATGCTGTATAGACTGAAACAAAACCATATGTTGCATGGGCAAACACAGAGTCTAACTAAAAACTATTGTTATTAATTAGATGTGTGTGAGTTCGATTTCCCAAGGCAGCAATAAAATTCAACCGAACGTGTTAAAATTCGTAAAAGTGTTAAAACTAAGTACTATATATATATAATGAATGTTATGGCAGTTTTACATATGGAATTCGGTTAAAGAGAGTTAGCATTTCAACTCAATTGTCAGCTATGCTTTTATCTTTCGGTTGCGCGATCTTTTGTTAATACCGCACGAATCATATGCACGTTTTAATAACCTGCCTTTGCTGTCTGTTTCGTGTTAGGCTTAATTACCGTAAAGGGAGAAGAGTCACAAAAGAGAAAACTGTTCCTGCTCTGGGGATTCCCTTATTTAGGTAATATTCACTAATTTCATGTTATCAGTCTGTGGTGTGCCAGGATCGGTAAGTGGTGATATTATTTGATCTACTCTACTTTAAAAAATTTAACCCTGAGATGGATAAGTGGCTGATAAAAAAAAAGAATCCCGCAAACAATCAGAAGAAGCAGAAACAGACTCAAAAAAAAAAAAAAGGACAGTATTTCATATTTTACCAGAACAGCCTGCATTGTCTTCAGAACCAAAGGGTAAGAGGCAAAAAATGTAATATAAGCATTTGATTTTTGCAATCGCTGTGTATGTTTTGTATTGAATATAAATACAATAAATATTATAATAATATATCTCTCTATTACGATTTTTTTCGAGGGGGTCCGTGAAATATTTTAATTTTTGCAAAGGGGGGCCCTGATATCCAGAAGTTTGGGAAGCACTGGTCTAAGGCACTTTGTACCGTATCAATCCACCTATATCTTGGTCTTCCCCTGAGTCGTTTTCCTGCCAACCTGGAAGAGAACACTTGTTTTGCTAATCTTTCCTCTCCCATTCTATTTAAGTGACCATACCACCTGAGATTAGCTCTGCTAACACATTCCTGGATGCTGACAATATCAAGTTCTTTCCTAATATCCTCATTTTTAATATGATATTGCCATTGGTACCATCTGTTCACGCCTCTAATCTTTCTCAGGACTCTCATACATGTGGTCTCTAGTCTTTGGTCAAGTGTTTTACTTCTGACCCAGCTCTCAGATCCATAAGTTAAAACTGGTTTGAATACTTGTATACAGCTAATTTAGTGTTCCGACTAATTTCTCTCTTATTCCATATGAATTTATTCAATTGACTTCCCACCATACCAGCTTTGCTGATTCTGTTGTTTATTTCTATATTTAATTTACCATCTTCAGTAAAAATCGTGCCTAAGTAACTGAAATGTTTTACTTATTCCACAGCTTCTCCATTCACAACACAGTTGACATTTTCAATGATTCTGCCTATTTTCATTGTCTTTGTCTTTTTATTGCTGACCTTCATACCATACCTATTACAACAGCTATTCAATTTTAGTCAGAGAATCTTGCAGACTTGTAGCGGATTTATTTAGAAGTATAACATCATCCGCATAAAGCAAAGAGCTGACATTAACATCTCCAATTTGATATCAGGTTTAATACCACTTTCCTTCATAATGTGATCCATATAGATAATGAATAACAGAGGGGATAATGTACATCCTTGTCTCACACCAGATTTAACATTAAACCATCTTCCTGTACTTCCTTCAATTCTAACTGCTGACTTACAACTCAAATAAAGACTAAGTATTGCTTGATATAATGCCTCATCGACACCATATAACTGCAGTGTATTGAATAGCTTCTCTCTTGGCACCTTGTCATATGCCTTTTCCAGATCGACAAAACTTAAATACAGATCTTTGTTACATTCCCATGCTTTCTCGACTATTTGTCGTAAAGTGAAGATCTGATCCTGACAGCCTCTATTTGGCCTGAATCCAGCTTGTTCTTCACCAAGCTTTTCTTCCACAATTCTTCTCAACCGTTTCTCAAGTATACTTGCATAGATCTTGCCAGGAACACTCAGTAGGGAAATACCTCTGTAATTCTCACATTCAGTTTTATTTCCCTTTTTATATATGGGTACTATGAGAGTTCTACTCCAATCATCGGGAATTCGTCCCTCTGTCCAGGCTTTCTGAACTATGCAGTGCAGCCACTTTAAGACTTTTATACCACCATACTTCAGCATTTCTGGTCGAATATCATCTACTCCTGCTGCCTTTCCACATTTCAAGCCTTTGATGGCTTTTTCTACTTCAAGTATGGATATGTATTCCTGACTGCATGCCTGGTCAGTGTTTTTTATCACTATGCTGTCATCACTGCTTGTTTCATTTAGCAGTTTTTCAAAGTAATTACTCCATACTTCAAGGATATCTTTTTCTCCTGTTTTCATGTCACCTTTATCATCTCTAACTCCTTTTAGAGCACTCTTTCCTCCATTCCTAAGCTTCTTCAACAACCTCCAGAATATTTTGCCACCTTCTTGATATTTATTTTCTATATTCTTGCCAAAGTCCTCCCATGTCTTTTGTTTAGCTAGTTTTACACAGTGTTTAGCTTTCTTACATTTGTCTCTGTATTCTGTAAGAGTAAAAGCTGACTTATTTGCCAGGAACTTTTGATATGCTTTCTTCTTTTCCTTCGCTGCCTCTTTAACTTTCTGTGTCCACCAGGGAGTTCTGATTTTTTTATCCTTGCACACAACCTCACCACATGCCTCTTTGGCAGAATCAATCAATGTTTTCTTCAGAGTTTGCCACTGAATCTCCAAGGTTTGATTCCTGTTCTCAAACTCTTTCATTTTCTTTTCAATAATCTTTCTGTATTTTAGTCTACAGTTCACATCTGAGAGCTGCTCAACTTTTATTTGCTTTAAAACTTTCTTACATGTTATTCTTTTCAATATGAAATTCAATTTTATCCTGCTCAAGACTAAATAGTGATCACTTCCAATTTCACATCCTCTGTACGCTCTGGTGTCCTGCACCAGGGAGAAAACATCACTATCAACAATAACATAGTCAATGAGACTTTTCTTATTCCTAGCCTCTTCTCTGGTATCTATTTATGAAATAAAATTCTTTTATTTCATAAATAAAATGAAATGAAAAAAAAAAAAAAATGAAATAATCAATTTATGAAAGAAAATCTGGACCTCATTAAGAAGATGCTCTCACCCATGCTGTTCGACCTAGCATTGGAAAAAATCATTAAAGACTTAAATGAACAAAGGAGAATTCAAATGAGACTAAGAATATCCTATTGGCTTATGTTGATGACATTGCTATCCTTAGAGATGCTCATCTGTCTGTTATATCAACTGCTTCTAATTAAAGAAAGTAAACAAGCAAAAGAGACACACACACACACACACACACATGCACTTCAAGGAACCATCAAAATCAATCTGACTTCCTTATTCATAATCATATATTTGAGCAAGTGGATAATTTTAAACATCTAGGATTCAATATTAATAGCTACAATGTATATACATCAATAGATAGAGAAAACTGAGGCCAATTATGGATATTCTGCAATCTTACAGCTTCTGAAATCAAGCAAATTCAGAGGAATACTCTGAGTTAGCTATGCCTGATGTTAACCTACAATTATAAAACTTGATCAACAATAAAGTGAGAACAGAAAATTTATTACATTTTACAAGAAGATTTTCTGGATCATATGACAATTAAGATATTGGACTATAAATGAAAACATACTGAACTATGAAACGAATTTCAAATACTCAACAGTCTATCATTTATGAGAAATATGAGGATAGTGGTTTGGCTATGTTTTGAGGATAGATGCTTACAAATAAAACTAACATGAAAAGATCTGCAGGAAAACCAAGCATGATGGATGGATGTGGTAATGAAAGACCTCAGACAACTGAGGTCTTTCATTTCAACCGATGAACTTCATGCCAGATGTATCTATGATGTCAGCATTAGGTCCTAAATGGTCTATTATGCTGAGTGAAAGTTTAATGGACCATTAAGCTGTCACTAAATGAGCTTCAAATGACTATATTCCTGCCAACACATAAGTTGCAGTGATCAACAAAATCAGCCAATTTTCCAGATTTAAATCCTTTAAATTTTTGTTGGAGCACAGGAAAGGGGGGGGGGGATTAGAATTGGGCAAAGTACTGTAGAAAAATACTTGCATTGCTTGGTTGCATTTTGGATGCTGTGGCCCATTACATACATAAACAAGAGCCACATTATGGAGATCAATGTAGTATCTAATATTTGGGTTACATATTTTTCATATAAAAATTTTTGATCACTGTTTTGATAAATTCAACTGGCTCACTTTACAAAATGAACATTTTTTTTTTTTTTTAAAGCAATGTTTCTTTGACTTTTTTTTACTCTCATTTCATTCTTATTTTGGAAAAAAAGTTTACAAAAACATGTTTTTATAAAGTAAAAAAATGTCAACATATTGCATCTTCAGAATATATTTGTTACTGATTAACAATAATATGCAAAAAATAGCATACCTGATAATCTACAGGAATCAGAGGATGATGAGGAGGAAATGCTCTAGTTGAGCCTTTTCTGTGAACCAGTAAGGTACGTTGTTTACCATCAATAATATGTTGTTCAACTTTGGCAATATTATGGGAAACATCATAGATTACATGCATGTCTAAATCATCTGGAGTTGTATTAAATGCTTTCGCAAAAGCCTGAAAATGTTAGTAGTATCTTATTAAGATGTTATTTGCATTAAATAACAAATGTACACAAGGTAATTAACTTGTCAACCACAACAATAAATAATTTGTGCAACAGCTACCAACATCTGTTTGCCTGTGAAATTTCATGAATGTGGTGTATATGGAGGAGGGGGGAAATTACTAAAATTTATCAGATTTAACTTTGCTCACACTTGATATATACCTTACATCAAAGCTAAAAAATTTATGATAACTATGTTTTTAGTATTATATGTAACTTGTTTATAAATAATGAACACAAAACAAGTAAAATTGATTGGTGAGCCTATCATGGTAACTCAGATAGTGAAAGCTACTATACTATTGCTTAGTTACTGCATGTTATGTTCTGGATAATCCTGTATATGTTCAATTTATTCTTTATCCCCCCCCCCCTCTTTTTGTCTTTTAAAATCACATCTTATTCCAACAACTAATGATTACTTAGTGGCTCAAAATAAAATTTTATACAGTATAGTCAAGGATAATTAAATCAAGACATCTGAGTTGTGATAATTTTTTTTGATTTATGGTTTGAAATTACTTTTTAGCAACATAATGGTTCACAAAACACAACTAAAGCCATACAATGTAAAAGTACCCAACTTCCAAGAGAAATATGTTTAAAAAAATGAATATTATATTTAAAAATAAATTTGAATCTTTAGTTATATAGTAAAATCAATGCATCTATATATTTCTTGAAGCATACTTATGTGTCTATGTAAACCATTTTCAGTGTCCAAATTTTTCAGACGAAAAACACCTCAGTATTTCATACCATTTGCCAATATGCAATAACTTACAAGCTTGCCAAAAAGATTAGTTAAAGCAAACCATACTTGTAATTTGAGAAGTATGGATGCCACTGATATATACTACTAATAATATACTATTTGCACTACACTATTCGAGTTTTAAATAATTTGTCAATTATTTAAAACTTGAATAGTGTGCTGCAAATGGGAATCACTGAAACCAACCAGTATGCATCTGCTTTGCATCCTAGTTGGCAAAGTGGTTGACACACTGCAACTGTTATCTAACCAACATGCTGCAGGTTCAAATCCTCCATGGGTATGGATGTATACAATTGCTTTTAGGTGGGAGATGAACTTTATTGGGCTGGTGTGAAGCCACAATGCTAAATAGAGGCCAGAAATGGCTTGAAAAAAGTTCTGTCTGATTTTGGAGCAGTGTTTCCAGACAATATAAAGAAAATAATTTTTTTTTTTTTTAAATTCCTTACCACACCCACAGTACTGATGTATTATAGCTTTACAACCTTTCGTGAATGGGAGACAAAAAAAAAACTAGGTGTAGTGAAAAAAAAGCGTACAAACAAGTCCAGCAAGAATAAGTGCACATGGTAAATAAAAGTAAACTCATTCTACTATATGTAGAATGGACCTGTCACCATGTTCGGTTTACAGAGTATATCTTAGAGCTAAAGTCCTCATGTTGTTCTTTGTTGAGATCTATAACTAGAAAAGAGGTGGTATACTCAGTATTGTGGCAAACGTTTCTCCACTACTCTACCAAACATCTTAAATCCTAAAGTACTTCTGCAGCTTTAATGAGTTTCCCTTGAAATTAAGGGACATTTCCAAGGAAAGCATTATTCTTAAAGGATAATGAATAAGTAGTGACCCATATCTTTTTCTTTTTTCCCCACCCCTCAGTTATTTCAGAATAACTCCATTTAATAAGAACATTTTGGCATTACTTAAACTAACTGCTATCCTGTTTTGAAATGCATAAAGTACAAAAAATTGGAGAATTTAAGTCTTTGCAGTAAGGCTGACTATTCTCTATTTTCTTGTGATGGAACTAATGTAATTTTTAAGCTTGATTTTTTTTGAATCCAATGGTCTGAAAAGTTCTTGGCCTAACAATGGGAAAACGAATTTATAATTTCCAAATTACTTTTATTTTTCAACATAATCTCCCTCAAGACTAATACATTTATTCCAGTGATGCTCCAGTGCCATCATCCCATCCTTGTAGTGGTTCTCAGCAAGATCTGCAATACAGCTGCAATCGCCTCTTGATTCGAAGAAAAATGCCGAGCAGTGAGGAAGAGTTTTAGTTTTGGGAAGAGATAGAAGTCAGAGGGAGCCAAATCTGGGGAATAGGATGGATGTTCCAACAAGTCATAGTGCAGATCCCTTAATTTTCCCATTGCCAAAACACCTTTGTGGGCAGGTGCATTGTCCTGATAAAAGATCGGAATAATATTCCCTGGTTATTGTTTTACCCTTTTCAAGATAATTAATAAACAAAATGCCTTTAGCATCCCAAAATACCGATGCCATGACCTTTCCTGCTGATGGGACCAACTTTGTCTTCTTTGGTGCTGAACAACCGACTTCTGCCCACTGTTTTGACTGCTGTTTGGATTCTGGTGTATAATGATGAATCCAAGTCTCATCCATAGTAATAACTCGACACACAAAATCAGTTTTATTCTTGTTAAAATGCTCCAAGCACTGTTCAGAGATTTTCATGTGAGTGCGTTTTTGATCTGCTATGAGCAAGCACGGCATCCATCTTGCACAATGTTTTTCATTAGCAATTCTTCATGCAAAATATATCCTATATGTTCTTTTGAAATGTCTATAGTCTCAGCAATTTCACTCATTCTGACCTGGTCATCCACTACCATATCATGCACTTGATCAATGATTTCTGGCGTTGTTACACTTTTTGGACATCCTTCACGTGGATCATCTTCAAGGCTGGTATGGCCACGTTTAAACTCTGCAGCTCATTTCTTAATTGTCAAAAATGAAGGAGAAGATTGCCCATAAACTTTTTATGAACTTCAAATGAATTTCTTTTGGTGTTAAACCTTCTTTTAACCTTATTTTTATCCTACTTATCACCTAGTAATTAGCAGGATAAAAACTAGTATCCCAAAGAAAATAACGTGTACTAACATTGTAAGAACAACTCAGATGCAAATTGAAGTCATATACAAATATTGGAAAAAATAAAATTTAAAAACAACTTCAGGAAATGAGTAGCAATCTCTGAAGAAACATTGACTCAGTCAGGGAAATGTGTTGGTGTTATGTGCAAGATAGAAAAATCAGAATTCACTGGTGGAAGAAGCAGTCCACATTTTAAAATAATGCAAGAAAGTTAAATGCAGACAAATGGATGGATGCTAAGAAAGATTGGTATAACTTTACAACTCCTTAATGGTACTGACAGAAGAAAGCTGATATACTTTGGACACAGTGAAAGAATGGAAGGAGAACTTCTCAAAACAGTAATACAAAGTCAAGTTCTTGAAAAAAGAGCAAATGGTAGATCCTTGATGAGATAGATGGTGTCTTTCAAGTGACTGCTATTTAAAGAGTTAGAACCTCCAGAAAAGCATACAACAGACCCACATGGTAAGGACTGGTGGGAGCCCATTACCAAGGAGTGAAGTGCCCATATGGTATCTGATGTCCAATCAACAGATAGAAACGAGATTTGACAATATTCCATCATTTTAATTCAGTTAATGTGTTTTTCATTTTTTTTTAAAACTCCTGTTATATTGTGACTTCAAGCACTTGTTTTGCAACTTTCCCCCTCTCCAGTTCTAAAAGTGACCACACCACCATAGCATGCTAACAATGGTAAGTTCCTTCCTGATATCTTCAATTTCATTTAATGAATCTGCCACTGATGACATCAGTTCACTCCTCAAATTCTGATCAGAACTTTCATATCAATGGGCTCCAGTCTTTGATAACTGTTTATTCCTAACTCAGCTTTCAGATCCATAAGTTAAAATTGATTTCACACGCAGTCTTGTATACTGCTAGTAAGGTGAAACGTTTTAATTGTTCTATAGGGATACAACTGATGTTTCCAATGTTCCTGACTATTTTCATAGTCTCTTTAGTCACTGTATTTCATGACAAATTCCTAACAGCAGTTACTCAATTTACTTAAAGAACCTCTGCACTGAATTTATTTCAGCTACTTTTAATGACTTGGAAATCTCCCACAGTAGGACTACAAACACAAACAAGTCTCATCACCAACTTCTCCATTTTGATGTTCACCCACATCACTACTTGAAATAATCTGCACTTCAAGAATATTGATCTCCATCTACTCTTTTCCTTGGTCTGAATATTGCTTCTGCCCATCTGACATTGCTGTGAATGAGTCAAATTATTCTTACTGGCACGAAGGCCTTCATCTCCCATAATCCTCATCTGCTTTCCAAGCCCTGGTTCAACTGCAAGTGTATCAAAACAGTTGGAAAAAAAAAAAAAAAACTCCAGCTTCATACTCTGCTTATACCAAAGTATGCAACATATGCAATTCAGTTATTAGCAGACCTACCGTATATTTTCGCGTATAATGCGAACTAAAAATTTTGTTTGAAAACTAGCCCTAAAATGTCATGTCCACATATAATGTGATCTGTTAATTTTGTTCCATAACATTATAAATAATACAATACGAATTAACAAAAGAAATATTTATTTTAAAACAAAATGTTAAAATCCTTTAAATTCTTCTTCATCTTTTGAATCATCAAACATTTCATTTATAAATTCATCTATAGGGATTGCATCATCAGTGTAGCAGTTGTCGTCATCGTCTTCATGCTCTCCATTTTGTTGTGCATCACCCTCACTTTCGTATATGACTTGATCTTCAGATCCATCCATTGAATTACTTATTCCACATTCAAGAAATGAGTGCTGAATCATTTCAGATGGTATCGAATCCCATGCTTCTTTAACACAGCTGGTGACTAGGATGATCTCAGGCTTCTGAAAATTCCCACCCTTTGTCATCTTCACCAAACCAGATGACATTGTTAGATTGTGATAGAGTGGAAATTTATGTATTCCTATCTTATCACAGTCTAACATGCTTTTCAAAACAAAAGAATGAGATAAATACAATAAATTGCCTCTAAGTGTAGAATAAGTATTATGTACATATAAATCAAGTAAGTTCTTTAATGAAAGGGTATTTTGTGCCATTCGCGAACGTGGTTAATTTAGTATTGAAAATGTAAAACATTACCAGAGCTTTAGAAATTAACCTGTGTAAAAGAAGTATAAAATGTAAGCACAAATTCAACAGTTGGGGGGGGAGTCAAGTCCAAAGGTTACTGATTGTAACGTGAGAAAGCGGCTCGCTCAAGTAAACAATGTGACATCAGCGTACGTGCGATTAGCGGCGGAGATGATGGACGCTGTGACGTAGTAGTTCGCTGGACATCGAAAGGGGCGAGAAATGCCGAGAAAAAGGAGGGTAATATAAGGGTCATGCGACCCTGTAGCAAGGCTTTTTTTGTCCTTGGATCTCCTGTGGTTCCCCTCGTGGCGAGGAAGGGTGCCAGTGCCCAGTACCGGCAGTTGCGGGTTTCGGCGACAGTATCTCCGTGGAAAAGTCCGGCTGTCCACAGAAGGCCAGTTTCCTGTGAACTTATGATGCCATAAAGAGCCATAAAGGAAGATAAGTAGACTTTGTTTGTGTTTCACTCAATATGAATGAAAGATTTGTGCCACGTTAACATGTTATAAAAGGGAACATTAATGATATAGGATAAGGTTGTACTGCTAGGACTTTAGAAGGATATTGAATTTATGTTTATTATCTGTCGTTGTGTTAAAGTTCGCCATTATATTGAATGAAATCAAGGATATGTTTAGAGTAAAGAATTGGCATAATATTAAGAGATTGTGAAAAATATGAATGTTATCTTGTGTAGTCTGACAGAGCTATGGAGTCTTAGATTGATTGTGATAATAGTACATGATTAATGCATTAGCGAAGGTTAATATAATTCTTACTTTAGGAAGCTACTGTATAATATTTTATAAGTGTAATAGTAATGTTTGAATTTTATATACCTTGTCTGAAACTCCCTTAAGATGGGATTTGATTTAGTGTTATTATGTGTATCAATTTTTGAGTATAATAAACCTTGCTTTTGATTCTAACAAAGAGTTTCTGTAATTTCTGGAATCCGATGCACCGCTTATAAAATATTAATGCGAACCTATGCGGGATATTAAAAGGGATATTTGAAAAGGGTATATTTTGGCCACGTCTGCAGAGTTGATAGGTATCATTAAGTACTGTCCAGAGATTACCTCTTGGTTGTTAATGTTTAATAATCTAATAGCACTAAGTGGCGCAGCGAAACAAATAAATTTCTTGGCATTTTTACGAGAGGTAAATCTTAGACACTGATACTCTGGTACAGCCTCTATCTCGAGGAAATTCCATTGTCACTCAGAGGTACCACGTGCTACCCGATTGTGTATTACAGAGATAAAACAACAAAGGTTTAAAATGAGTGTGAATAAGAAGAAGCGACACAACATAAATGGCGCAGCGGTAGGATAGTTATAATAAGGAAGAAAAGGTTACAACATAAATAGCGCAGCCGATAAGGTTAATATAGAAGGAGGTTTAGGTAGAAAAGATTGAATAAAAAAAATTACAACCGTTGTACAATAAAAGACAAAGAAACGTTACAACATAAATGGCGCAGCCGACAGGATGTGGGTTATATAACTGAAATAAGTGCCTTATATAAAACACAGTAAGCAAGTTTCAGATTCCTAACAGAATTTCTTAACAAAGGCAAAGGTTGATTTTATATTTGTGTAAACTTAGAGGCAAATATGTCTAACCCTACGAGTAGCTCAATAATGGAGGACAACGAGTTTTTTAGATGTATTAACCCCCAACAAGTGTTCCCCCAGTTCTCAGGCGAAGACTCTGATGATGTCATTTCGTTTTTCTCATACATAGAAGAACTAAGAAAAGTTGGAAGATGGACTAACTTTCAGTTACTGGTCTTGCTCCGAAGTAAACTGATAGGGAAGGCAAAAACCTTCCTATACTCCTCTCCCATTCTAAGAGAAACCCTGGAGTATTCAAAGTTTAAAACAGTCCTAATTTCCCAATTCTCTAAACTAGGAAGTTTGGGACCTAATTTATGGAAACTCCAGAGGTGCACTCAGAAGGACAGGGAGAGTGTATCTGATTTTCAGAACAGATTACTAACAGTGGCCAGTACCCTGAGTGTCCAGAATGAAGAGAAACCTCATTTGGACTGGGCCATTTTCCAACAATTCAGGCAAGGCGTAAGATAAGACTTTAAGGAAACTGCCTTCGATAAAAAGGTGACTAACTTGGATGAATGCTACAATGCAGTCAGAGAAAAGGAGCAGATACTTGGAGACATACATCCCACGTCTGCTGCCGGTCTGGTAAACTTGGTAGAGCAAGAATGCTGCCCAATAATGAACCAAGACAAGAAAAGGAAACGAGGGCAATAACAGTGAGACAGTAAATAAGTTAACTGAAATCCCCCCCTGAGACTTGTAAGATCACTGACATAATAAAACAGGAAGTGGAACTGCTCCAGAAACCTGTCATGGAGCGAATGAATGATGTCATGAAAAGATTAGAATCATTATCAGTGAAGGCCCCAGAACCAAATATCTGTGAGGCGGTCGAAACTAAGTGTTTAATTAGAGAGGAGGTCGAGAGACTACAAAGGCCCCTTCTTGACCGACTGGACGAGGTAATGGAAACCTTTTCAGCTATTACCTCCCAAGAAAAGTTTGTAATACCATCAGAGCATAGGGTCAATGAGCAAGGAAATGGAAGAGAACTCCCCAGATGTTATAGGTGCGATAGAATTGGGCACATCGCTCGCAATTGTTTTAAAGGCAGGGGACGTTTTAATAGAGGTCATGATGACAAACCTAGATCGCATACTTATGCTAATAGGACTTGGAAGAAGGGACAAGGAATAAGAGGGCAGTCATATGAAATGATAGTGAAGACCACTGTGTTTAGAGAGCATTGCAATGCCCTACTTGACACTGGAGCGCAAACCTCCATCATTTCTGGAGACTATTTTAAAAGGTTAGAACCCTATATTAAGGACAAGATTATTTACCTCAAGAAATCCGTGAGAGTATTGGGGTGTAGCCTCAGCATCTCATGCTTCTAAATCAGTAAATCTTAAAGTATATCTGCCTGAGTTCAGAATGTGTGTTTGGCAAGAGTTTCTGGTCTTGTCAGGATCTTCTCTCCCACACATAAAGCTGATTCTGGGCAATGATTTCTTAATGAGATACAACTTTAAGTGTGATTATGCGAGGAAAGAAGTATATCTCCTTGGAAGAAGGCAAAACATAAGCAAAGGAATTCAGTCAGAAATGCAAAATAACAAATGCAACTTATCAAGAATCTAAGCTTTCAAGGGGAGCCTTAAAACCCAAGTGAATAAGTCTAAGGGTGAACTAGCAGGTGACTACTCAAGCATGAAGGAGCTCACTTTGTCAACAGAGACAAGCCCTCATGTGAACCAGGTATCCTTGGTAGCACAAACTTTACAGGGAAATTCAATTGGCACTGGGAGCCCAGAAGTAGACAAGTTTAAGCCTAATGTCCCAAGAGTAAGTCACGTTAGAGCTAGGAAGAAGAAACGGAGGAAAATAGGAAAGCCTAGTCCCAATCATGATAAAGAACTTAGCAGGACTAGTTGCCTCCAATTTACAAGGCAATATTTTGACAAGCAGAACAGCTCCAAAGGGTTGAAAGAGGATGGAACACAGATAGTAGTGAGTGAGAAAGAGGAAACTGAGAAAAATAAGACAATAAGTGAGATGCAAACTATCACAGGGGCACACGATATTTCAGGAGTAGACGAAACCCACATCATGAAAGTATGAGATGACATTAAGGAGGAACACTTGAGAAGAAGAAAAATTTTGGAAAAATTTTTATTGGAAGGGGAGGCCTATGTTAGATTGTGATAGAGTGGAAATTTATGTATTCCTATCTTATCACAGTCTAACATGCTTTTCCAAACAAAAGAATGAGATAAATACAATAAATTGCCTCTAAGTGTAGAATAAGTATTATGTTCATATAAATCAAGTAAGTTCTTTAATGAAAGGGTATTTTGTGCCATTCGCGAACGTGGTTAATTTAGTATTGAAAATGTAAAACATTACCAGAGCTTTAGAAATTAACCTGCGTAAAAGAAGTATAAAATGTAAGCACAAATTCAACAGTTGGGGGGGAAGTCAAGTCCAAAGGTTACGGATTGTAACGTGAGAAAGCGGCTCGCCCAAGTAAATAACGTGACGTCAGCGTACGTGCGATTAGCGGCGGAGACGATGGACGCTGTGACGTAGTAGTTCGCTGGACATCGAAAGGGGCGAGAAACGCCGAGAAAAAGGAGGGTAATATAAGGGTCATGCAACCCTGTAGCAAGGCTTTTTTGTCCTTGGATCTCCTGTGGTTCCCCTCGTGGAGAGGAAGGGTGCCAGTGCCCGGTACTGGCAGTCGCGGGTTTCGGCGACAGTATCTCCGTGGAAAAGTCCGGCTGTCCACAGAAGGCCAGTTTCCTGTGTTTCTGGTATGACTGCTAGGTTTGTACGTAGCTCACGTGCTATCTCTTTGCTTGCCTCCATTAAATGTGCCCGGAACATATCACAAACTAGCATGCTTTGTTGACGTAACAAGCTACCTGACGTATGTTCCATACTTGATCCAGCCACAATTGTACACCTTCTTCATCCATCCAACCTTTCTGATTGGTGCGAACAATTACACCTGGTGGAAATTTCATATGCTTCGCAATTTTCTTCCTTTTAAATATCACTGTCGGCTTTAATTTGGTTCTGTCTGCTATGCATGCTAGAACAACGGTAAAATTAGTTTTTTCATGTCTCGTTGTTTTTATGAAGACACCCTTTTCACCAACTGAGTTTACTGTTCGATTCCCAGGCATATCAAAGTACATGGGCATCTCATCCATATTGCCAATTTGGGAAAGTTCATATCCGTGACACTTCCGTAATTTCATGATAAATTAATGGAAGGACTGCACTTTTTCTTCAAGCTGCTTTGGTAACTTCTGCGCAATTTTTGTTCGGTGTCGTAATGTTAATGCTTTGCATTCCATAAATCTATTGCACCACCCAGGTGAAGCAAGAAAAGATGAAATACCTGGTGTGTCCTTGAATTGACCATTCTTGAGTTGTAGAGCTTGAAAACGAATTGCATTTCTTGTTACTATAATGCCATCTTGTCGTTGCGTCAAAATCCATTCACTTAGCTCTTCTTCAAGTTCTGGAAAGGATGCTACATCTCCACAATGGGCACGTTTTGTTTTGGGGATTTTTTCAAGACTGTCTTTTTGCTTACACCAAAGTCTAATATAACTCTCTGCTACACCAAATTCTCTTATAGTAACACTGTTATTGCTCTTCTGCAAACTGCACGACACGCAATTTAAATCCTGCTTCAAAAGATGAATACTTACGTTTCTGTTCGCTCATTTTCAGGCTAGGTTTGTTTAACATGTAATATTTAAAATGAACTGTGGTTAAACCGATATACCTAACTGTGCTCTATCTATCTCACTGTGCTCTATCATTAGCACTACTTACATTACTGGCTTTATGCGCAGATACGATGTGTGCTTGGTCGCCGAATGCGAGTGGGTCTAATAGATTTCGTTGCATAGGCATTAGGTAGTATATATTGTGTGTGCAAGTCTAATAAGATGTTATATTTTTTAGGATCCGCATATAATGCGAATCCCTAACTTTAAGTAGTATTTGTTACCATAAATTTTTTGCATTATATGCGATAATATACAGTAAATCTGGTTTCATAAAGAGCAACAGTAGAAAAGTTGCTCCTGTCCAAATTAAAGCTGTGCCTTCTGATCCCTTGCTAAGGCCACTGGACATAACTTCTGCTATCCTGCACTTCCACCTTTTTCATCTTGATGGCAATACTGTTACTTATTCCCAAAGATAAAGCTGACCTCCTGGCATTACTCTTTTCTTCAAACTACTGCATAGATGAGCAAGGAAAATCACCTATCATACTGAAATCCAAAAACCTTATGCTTTTTTTAAAACATCAGAAAACTTGGAATAACTTAGAACACTAAAAGGTCTTTTGGTCCTGATGGCATCTCACCAATTGTTCTCAAACACTGTGCTCCAGAGCCAATACCCATCCTGTATAATCTCTGCAAATCTACAGTGATTCTAAATTATATAGGCATTTCCATGGCCTATAATTTTCAAACCAGAAACAAAATAAAACTGCTTCAGAAAAAGAAAGTGTAACTCAGAAAGTTTTATTACCCGTAGAATACATAATGCAGAATGCTAAACAACTTCAACATGTGTGCCTTTCATGGCATGTAAGATGTCCAAGCGATAATCAATTTCCTTCCAAGAGTTCATCATTTGTGGTGTAACTGTTTCCGCAGTTATGACAATTTATCCTCCCTGATATGCAAAATGTTGCTTCATCACTAAACATCCATTCTTGAAGGTAATTTTCACTAGCTTCAACTTTTGACAAAATGTCTTAGACAAACTGGAAATAGTGAGGTTTACCATCCAGTAAAGCCTGCAAAAGCTACAGTTTGCAGGGACGGGGTTGAAGGTGGTTATGAACAACCCTCCAAATAGTTGTTTGCAGGATACCTAACTACAAAGAAGTTTGTCTAGTTGATTTTTGTGGGCTTCGATTTTTGGTACTGAATGCTACCAGTCTCTTGAAATTGCTTTAACCAACATTGGATAGCATTATCTGAAGGTGAATGTTTTCCATACTGAGTTCTGTAATAACAGACTTTGTTTCTAAAAATCAAAGTACGAACATTGCTTTCTCTTAAACAGGTACCATTTTGAAATATGACATCATATCTCCCAGTCATCAATGCGGCAAGTAAAGCATTGCCAAAAAACTTTTTTGGGTTACACTTTCGTATTCTGTAAGGAGTCTTATTTTGTTTACGATTTGAAAATTATCGGCCATGGAAACTCAAACAATATTTTAGAATCACCCTGTATTATACTTATCCCAATGCATGGAAGAAATCCCTTGTCCATCCTATTCAAAAAAATAATAAAAATAAAAAAAGGTGATAGAAGTCTACAAACTCAAACTAAAAACAAATTGCCATCACCTGTCCTCTCTAAAATAATGGAGAAAGTTATCACTAGCCAACTCCTCCACTACTTAAGAGCCCCCCCCCCCCCCCCCCCCCAATTAATCAGCAACCACCAGATCCACATACCTCATAGCTTACATCACCCAACACAGGAGATGTACCATGAAAAATTTCAGATAAACTTGCACTGTCGCCCTTAACATTTCCAAAGTTTGACCGTGTGTGACATCAAGGTCTGCTAAACAAATATTGTCATCTTCTGGTCTCCCTGTCACTCTCAGCAACTGAATAGCTAGCTTTCTCTCTTCAAGCTTCCCCACCAATGCTGGAGTGCCTCAAGGTTCTGTCCTACCACCTATTCTTTCTCCTGTACATAAATTACCTATTCACTAATCCTATCCACAGCTTTGCAGACAACAGTACTTCCCACTCATCCTACTTATTTAACAAATCATGCAGTACTCTGACATCCTAGGCTATGAAAGATCTACAACTAGTGCCTTAAACATTGATCCACTTACTATCCTTCAACGAGGTGAGGACAATCATGTTCCATGTCACCAACACACACAGTATTGCATTTTCTCTCGCAAAAGAGATCTTAGCTCACCTACCCTTACCCTCAGTAATACATAAATCACCAGGCAGATCAGATCTCTCTGCCTAGACCAACGATTACCTCCAATCTTTCCTGGCACATACACATCACATCAATAGCTTCTCAGCACCCAAAAAAACTAGGCACTCTTTCGTTCAAGAGGCTACTTTATATCCAACAAACTCTTTACAAATCCCAAATCTGTCCATGTTTGAGGTGGTACACCTAAAACTCCTCAAAATCCTTGAAGCCGTTCAAGAAGTGAGCAACTAGGCTCACATATGATTCCTCTTTAACAGATTCACTTCAACCTTGATATCACAGAGTGTTTCAGCACTGTCTGTTCTAGAGGTACTTGCAGAGTCACTGCTCCGGTGAATTGGAAACCACCATTCCTCTATTTTTTGTTGTACCTGTAATACAAGAGAAGCTGCTACTGTGCAAACACACTGAACCTGCTTCTACTCCTTTTACTTTTATTCCCATCCATTTCTGTCATCTGGAATATCCTCAGGAAGTTGAATATTCCAGAGTAGTTGTATCCCAAACAACTACAGCTGTTAAAAAAAAAAAACCTTCAGTCCTCATTCTGTACCCCACACATGGCACTGATGTGTTTATAGGTTGCTTGACTTCTCATGTAAGATGAGTATAAAACTTTTTTTTTTAAAAAAATAAAAAATAAAAATCATATTTCTCCAGAAGTAAGTTTGGTTACATGGGCACAATTTAAATCGAGAAATATCAGAAATGAAAAATTAATCACACACTTCATAAACTGGAACGAACTACCAATTTTCTCCTGGAGTTGAGACACAAATGAATAGAACAATGCAAAAATCTGTTCTCAATCCTCCATATTTCAACACTGTATATTATATAACTATACAATCAGTTTGGAAACAAATGGTATAACAGAATTTTTTGATGTGTTTATAGGTTGCTTGACTTCTCATGTAAGATGAGTATAAAACTTTTTTTTTAAAAAAAATAAAAAATAAAAATCATATTTCTCCAGAAATAAGTTTGGTTACATGGGCACAATTTAAATCGAGAAATATCAGAAATGAAAAATTAATCACACACTTCATAAACTGGAATGAACTACCAATTTTCTCCTGGAGTTGAGACACAAATGAATAGAACAATGCAAAAATCTGTTCTCAATCCTCCATATTTCAACACTGTATATTATATAACTATACAATCAGTTTGGAAACAAATGGTATAACAGAATTTACTTAGTGTTTTTAATTTAATTAAAAAACTCATTATAACAGCATTAAACTAGACAATGAGACTTATTTGTGCCTATGGTCCCACAAAAGTTTCTACTAAAATACAAGTACAGGAATTTTTTTAGGCTTTAGAGAAAGCAACTGACACAACGAAAAAGGAAAAGTTAGTCCTTGTTGGGAATCTAAATAGCAGAGAAGCAAATGATTGTGAGACATACAAAACTATTGTGGGAAAATTTGAAGAAAAGAGCAAAGCTAATAATAACGGTAAATACCTGTTGGATTTCTGCCAGGACATGGACTTATTACTAACACCATGTTCCAACTTAAAAATGTGCATAAATTTATTTGGAGAGAAGAAGCATGGAATAAGAAAGTCTCATTGACTATGTTATTGTTGATAGTGATGTTTTCTCTCTGGTGCAGGACATTAGAGTGTACAGAAGATTCGAAATTGGGTAGTGATCATCGTTTAGTATTGAGCAGAATAAAATTGAATTTTATATTAAAGAGGAATATGTAAGAAAGTTTTACAGCAAATTAAGTTGAGCAGCTCTCAGATGTGAGCTACACTCTAAAATACACAAACATTATTCAAGAAAAAAATGAACGAGTTTGAGTACAGGAACCAAACCTTAGAGATTCAATGGCAAATCCTGAAGAAAACATTGATTGATTCAGCCAGAGAGGCATGTGATGAGGTTGTTTGCAAGGATAGAAAAATCAGAACTCCATGGTAGACACAGGAAGTGAAAGAGGCAGTGAACGAAAAGAAGGAAGTATATCAAAAGTTCCTGGCAAATAAGTCAACTTGTGCTCTTAGAGATAGAGACAAATGTAAGAAAGCTAAACACTGTAAAACTAGCTAAACAAAAGTCATGGGAAGACTTTGGTAAGAACATAGAAAATAAATATCAAGAAGATGGCAAAATATTCTGGAGACTGTTGAAAAAGCTCAGAAATGGAGGAAAGAGTGCTGTAAAAGGAATTAGAGATGATAAAGGTGATGGCATGAAAACTGTAGAAAACGATATCCTTGATATATAGAGTAATTATTTGAAAAATTGCTAAATGAAACAAACAGTGACAGCACAGTGGTAAAAAAAAAAAAAACAGGCATGCAATCAGGAATACATATCCATACTTGAAGTAGAAAAACCATCAAAAGCCTGAAATGTGGAAAGGCAGCTGAAGTAGATGATATTCGAGCAAAAATGCTCAAGTATGGAGGTATAAAAGTCTTACAGTGGCTGCACTGCATAGTTCAGAAGGCCTGGACAAAGGGATGAATTCCAGATGTTTGGAGTAGAGCTCTCATAGTACCCATACAGAAAAAAGGAAATAAAACTGAATGTGAGAATTACAGAGGTATTTCCCTACTGAGTGTTTCTGGTAAGATTTATGCAAGTATACTTGAGAAAAAGTTGGGAAGTATTGTGGAAGGGAAGCTTAGTGAAGAACAAGCTGGATTCAGGGCAAATAGAGGCTGTCAGGATCAGATTTTCACTTTATGACAAATAGGTGAGAAATCATGGCAATATAACAAAGATCTGTATTTAAGTTTTGTTGATGAAAAGGCATATGACAAGGTACCAAGAGAAAAGCTATTCAAAACGCTACAGTTGTATGGTGTCAATGGGGCATTATATATCAAGCAATGCTTAGTCTTTATTTGAGTTGTTAGTCAATTCAGCATTTAGAATTGAAGTACACAAAGATGGTTTTATGTTAAATCTGGTGTCACACAAGGATGTACATTATCCCCTCTATTATCTATATCCATCATGTTGTGAAGGAAAGTGGTATTACACCTGATATCAGAATTGAAGATGTTAATATCAGCTCTTTACTTTATGCAATTGATGTTATACTTCTAAATAAATTCAGTACAAGTCCACAAGATTCCCTGACTAAATTCAATAACTGTTGTAATAGATTTGGTATGAAGGGCAGGAATAACAAGACAGAGACATTGAAAATAGTCAGAAGCATTAATAATATCAACTACACTGTGAATGGAGAATCTACAGAACAAGTAAAATATTTCAGCTACTTAGGCACGATTTTTAGTGAAAATGGTAAATTAAATATGGAAATAGACAATAGTATCAATAAAGCTGGTTTGGTAGGAAGTCAACTGAATAAATTTATATGGAATAAGAGAGAAATTAGTCAAAACACTAAATTAGTTGTATACAAGACAGTGTTCACACCAATTTTAACTTATGAATCTGAGAGCTGAGTTAGGAATAAAATACTTTACCAAAGACTAGAGACCACAGATATGAGAGTCCTGAGAAAGATTAAAGGCATGAACAGATGGCATCAGTGGCAATATCATATTAAAAACTAGTATATTAGAAAAGAACTTGACATTGTAGCATCCAGGAATGTGTTAGCAGAGCTAATCTCAGGTGGAATGGTCTTAAACAGAATGGGAGAGGAAAGAAGATTAGCAAAACAAGTCTTCTCTTCCAGATTGGCAGGAAAAAAGACCCAGAGTTAGACCAAGATATAGGTGGATTGATAGAGTAATAAGTGCCTTAGAAGATAGAAATGTCATTAAAATTGTAGATAGGAAGTTAGTCATTATGTGTTTTTCATGTAGGACTATCATATCCTATATACCTCTTGAGGGTACATATCAGGAATTTGATGATGACAGCATTATCACTTAATATGATCTAATAATGACAGAAGTGAAAGATTGAGATAAAATGAACATTTATTCAGGTATTTAAAAAAAGAAAAATTGAGGCAATTTAGTCTACATTCCTGAAAGCTGCAAAAGACTGTTGTTTATAAAGGATATACTTCTTTGTGCCCACTTCAGTAAGATGCTCCCCCCCCCCCTTTTTTTTTTATAGCAATGATATACATGATTACTTAGGTTCCAAAAGAGGAACATAAGCATACATGTTAGGCAAGGGAAGGTGAGCTGAGATCTTTTTTACGAGAGAAAATAATTAAGCATACATATGTTCCAAAGAAGAATAACAGCAGACAATTGCTATAGCAAATCCCTAGGAACTAAAGGCAGTTTGTTATAATGCAAGATTCACCATAGCGAATTTAGAATAAAAATACTAAATCCTGCGCTCCACTCCCATGAAACCAACATAATCAGGCCAGAAGTTGCACAAAATAAAATAAATCATAGGAAATAACAAAACAAATTCTGAAAACAAATTTCATTTATGTTTATTTATCAAAAAAATAAAAATAAAAAATTCAAGAAACAGAACAAGGGAAATGGCCAGAAATTGTACATTGATAGCAGAACACACAGAATTGGCAAGAACCAACCATAAAGTAGACAAAACAACAATATGAAAAGTACAAATGTAAACAATGGGAGACAAAGGAAAGAATTAGCAGTTATGAAATCAAAAAGAAAAAGCAAGAATTAATGTTTGTATTTCAAAATATTGCACCTCACACATGGCACTGATGTGTCATAGGTTCTTGTACCTATCATGTGTGGAATTAATAAAGCTGATTAAACTGATGTCACTTAACTGAAAATCTTCATAATAAACTATGTGATGTCTATATCGTTAAAATCCAAAATAATCTAAAAACTTTAGTTAATCAACTTGGTCACCTTCAATTACAAAGAACAAGGGAACAGAAGTGATGAACATTAGTTTGCATCAATCAGCATGAGAGGAAGGGAAAGTGATACACAGCTGGTGTGAATGCCAGTTTGATTGGACAGACCTAATGAAGTACAACTGGCATAAACAGATACTTTAATTAACTGTTCTCAGAACTGCATTTTGTGTTTAAAAGACTTAAAAAAAATCCTAAATTTCTGATTTAGAATGAGTTTTTGGCCTAATTCTTACAGTTTGCACAATAGTCCATTATGAAGATTTCAGGTACCTTCTCACCCATCCCTTAGGACTGGTTGAGTACCTCCAGATACCTTAAAATAATACAAAGAAAAATGTAATAGAGCTAAGCTATCAGTAAAAGTTACTAAACAAACTTCATGGGAAGAAGTTGGTAAGAAATATACAACATAAATATCAGGAAGATGGTAATATGTTCTGGAGGCTATTGAAAAAGTTTAGAAATACAGTACAGTGCTATAAAAGAATTCAAAGATGATAAAGGTGACATGAAAAATGAAGATAAAAATATCCTAGATGTCTGGAGTAATTACTCTGAAAGGCTTAAAAAGTAGTGACAGAACAACAGTAGAAAATTTTACTGTCAAAAACTGGAAACATGGAAAGGCTTCTGGAGTAGATGATATTCAAGCAGAAATGCTCAAATAGAAGGTATAAAAGTTTTGCAGTGGCTACACTGTATAATTCAGAGGGTCTGGTCAGAATTGAATTCCAGCTTATTAGAGTAAAGCTCTCACAGTTCATATCTATAAAAATGGAAATAAAGCTGAATTTGAGAATTATAGAGGAATTACTCTGCTAAGAATTTTGGTTAAGATTTATGCAATATATTAAAAAGAGGCTGAGAAAAATTGTGGAAAATTGAGCCAAATAAAGATTGCCCAAATCAGATTTTTACTTTACAACAATCAGTTGAGAAATGGGAACATAACAAGGATCAGTACCTATGTTTTGCAGATACAGAAAAGGCATGCAACAAGGCACCCAGGGATAAGCTTTTCAAAACACATTATATAGGGTAAATGGAACATTATACAGAGCAATACAGTAAATATAGACACATAAATATAGACTAGTTTGTTGAGTCAGCAGTTAGAATTGAAGGTACAAAAAAATGGTTAGAGGTAAAATCAGGTGTAAGACAAGGATATCTTTACTCTTATTATCTAAATGGATCATATTATGAAAGAAAGTGGCATTAAATCTGATATTAGAAGCTCTTTGCTTTATGCAGATGTTATACTCCTAAACAAGCCTCCTGGATTTTTTTAACTAAATTACATAACTGTAACAAATTTGAAATGAAAATCAACAATAACAAGACTAAACTAGAATTCAAAATAGAATATAAAATTTTAGGTGCATTCTCAATGAAGAATCCATAGAACAAGTAAAATTTTCCAGCTATTTAGGCACAGTTTTTAGTGAAGATGGTACATTAAATTTGGAAACAGACAACAGAATAAGTAAAGTTGGTATGGTGGGACCAGTTGAATAAATTTATATGGAATAAGAGAAATTAGCCAAAAAAATCAACTAACAATAAACAAGATCATGTTCAAACCAGTTTTAATTTATGGATCTGAGAGGTGGGTAAGAAATAAACCACTTGATCAAAGATTAGAAACCACAGATATGAGAGTTTAAGAAATTTTAGGGCCCTGAACCGATGGCATCAGTAGGTGAATCATGCTAAAAATGAAGACATTAGAAAGGTACTTGGCATTGTTTGCATTCAAGAATCATGAGCAGGGCTAATCTAAGGTGGTATTAGTCACCTAAACAGAAATGGAGGGTAAAAGGTTTGCAAGACAGGCGTTTGATGCCATGACAGCAGGAAAACCCAATATTTATGGTTTGATTCAGTCAGGAGTGCCTTAGAAGCCTGAAATGTTATATACAACAATATTAGTGTGCTGACAAATAACAGACTAATATGGAGGAAAATTGTTGTTAGGAGATTAATAATAATTTAACTTAGACATGCAATGCTGTCATAGCAGCTGTTTACCCCTTCAGAGTATATCAGGAATTTGAGAATGAATCACCAAAACGAAAAATCATATTAGTTCATATGTGATTTTTCACAAGGTGACTATCCTTTGCACTATTGAGGGAAACCAAGTTAATCTGAAAAAGGCCACCCAGCTGAACATAGTGACTCGCAGAGGGATATACAAAACACACACACACCTCACTAGCAGTACACAAAATGCAAGCAAAAAGGATTATTAATATGATAAGGCTAAATCAGATTATGTGAGAAAATTAATTAAATCCAAAATGTTTTTTCATTATGTTGCAGGTAAGAGAAAAATGATTATGGATGGATAATTAATCAATGTTGATGGTAGAAAGGTGACAAACAGAAGAAATAGTTGAGTTACTAAGTGATCACTTTGAAAGGGTGTATTACCTTATAGAGCAACTACAATGATTTTGTAGTTGCTGATGTGACAGACTGATGTGAAAATTGAAGTAGACAAACCAGAGATCTCAGCAAACTGAAAATATCAATGTGAATACAGCAATGTAACTGGATGACACCTGAGCTCATATGTCAGAGAATGTGCACGAAACCTGTCAGTGCCTTTGAGTTATTTAAGTCTCAGCTCATGCAAAGGTTCCCGAAAGTGGAAAGAGGATAAGATATTTCCATTAAATAAAAGTGGCTCCAAGACAAAAGTAAAAAAAATACAGGCCAATTAATATTTCAGAAGTGGTGGTTAAAGGTAAAAATCCAAGAACGGTCATATAGGAATATGATATTCTACGGCAAACAGCATGGCTTTGTAAAAAGGCAGGTCCTGCCTTAGTAACTTACTCTCATTTTGAGTAACAGCAGAATTATGATACTGGTGAATTTTGCAATAGAATCTGACAGAATACTGCAAGGGAAACTATTACATAAATAGGAGCAAACGGGAATGGATACGAAGCTGATGGCATTTATAAGGGGATGGCCGAAACAGACACCACAGAATAGATGGAATGGAATCTAGGAGGATCAAGGAAATTAGAGGAGTGGCCAAAGGCACAGTAGTAAGGCACTGCTCATTAATATTGAATATTAATGATACAGGAAATGATTTAAAGGGGGTGGGATTCACTGATGCAAAATTGGGGAGGTAATAGTGGATAAAGAGATGTAGATATCCTACAGGAGACTTGTATAACTGGCAAAGGATAATCATGGCTGTAATTGCAAAAATTAAGATTATGCACTTTGGGATGGTATGAAAAGATTACATATGTATCAATATTGATAGTATTGGATTGCAGTAAATTGACTAGGCTAGGGATTTGGGAATAATGGTGGACAGAGTTGAAGTTCAGAGGATATATTGCAAAAGTTGGTAAAACAGACCAAAGAAGTACTCAGTTGTCAAAAAACACTAAAGATAAAATAGGGAGGTTACTGTTTTATGAGGTTATCATTTAGCACATCTTGACTACTGTTCTCAGATTTGGTTACACGAATTTTTGGGGGAAGAGGAGGAAGTGGAGAGGAGAGCCCATGTTGGTGACAGGTAAGCGGGATGCTCCCTAAGAGGATAGAATGAATATATGTGTATGTGGACTGCAAAGAGGTTAGTTGATAAGCACAAAAAAGGAGACATGATAGAAACTCATAAGCAACTAAAGGAATTTTTAGAGTTCATCCATGGAGTTGTATACAGTGGTATCTCGCTAATCCGAACTAATAAAAACCGTGCTCGTTCGGATTAGTAAAAAGTTTGGATTAGCGAATTTTCCGCCAAAGAGACAACAATAACTAGCGTTTAAAACAAAAATAATGAGATTCTAATGGTACATCAACTTAATTCTGTAAATAAATGACGTATCTGATAGGAAAAAAGCTACTATAATATAATGTAAAACTTAAAAAAATAATTCAGTACACAAGTTTATTTTAGTAAAAAATTTAGTTTGTATGTACCTATATTGTTGAGGATTGAAAATTGCATAGTTCAGTACATACTTAATTGGGGTAAAAAATATCACTTCCTTGTACACAACACAAAAAAAGTTTCACAAAATAACACAAAAAAAAAAGTTTTTTTATTTCTTTGTAAAAAAGTCACTGAATTTCTTTAGCTTCTTGGAAGCTAAACTTTTCAAATGCGTCTTCTCCGAGCTGCATTAGCACTAAAATTTTGTGGAATGGCGTATCATTCTGCTTAGCCCATTCTATACGCATATTAAAACTATCACCTGCCTCTTGATGTTTTACTTTTTTTTCCTTCGAGTTCTTTATCATCATCTTCTAATTCATTCTGTAGTGTCATATTTATAATTTCAGCATCTGATTTGATTTCAAATTCACTTTTGGGTTCTACCTGTAATCCATTCCGTAATATCTGTTTGTGAAATTTCAACACCTGGATTCATATTTTTAACCAAATTATGCACGTTTTGAATTTCCTCTTCGTGTGTATCACCATAGTTAAAATAATGCTTATTAAATAAAAATAATAGCACACACCGTAATAAATAAAACTTTTTTTTTCTTTCAAAGCACAGTTCGGATTAGCGAGATACCACTGTATGTTATATACAATTCCAGGGATGAATTGTCTGATATAAGTGTGGTTAGTAAGGCTAAGAAGACTAGATTTTTTTTTTTCTTGGAGAATGGTAAAGGAGTGGAATCAGTTGCCAGAGGTAGCTGAGTGTCCTCACAGTGAATGAGTTGAAGGAAAGGTATTGCATGCGTATAAACGTTAGTGATGATCTCCACAGTCAGAAGACTCATTGTGGGAGACAAGCTTATTTATTTACACCTTTATACACACAATGGTATATGGAGTGGGATTTAGGAGAATGAAAGTGACTACTGGAGAGCCCTAAGTTACTATGGTCATTACTCAGTAATCTGCATATTAATGATACAGGGAATGATTTAAAGGGGCATTCAGTTATTCACTAATGATGCAAAATTGGGAAAGATAGTTGATAAAGAGATGCAGATATCCTTCAGAATGATTTAACTGGCACATCATTATAACTGGCAAAGGATAATGGTTGTCAAGTTAATGTAAAATGTTATGCACTTTGGAAGGAAAATATTGCATTATATATCACACTGATGGTACGACTGCAGAATGCAAACTGCACTTGAATAAATAAGTATTATATGGGTAGCTGTCTAAATAGAAGATCTGTCTGAATAGAAGATATATTCTACTTACAGGTAGGATTTTCTTGCTGAAATTATGCAGATTTGTTTTGATTTTATGCACAACGTGAAAGCACAGAAGAATTTTTTTGACACAGTTAGATACAAGTTTCTTATGCTTGATTAGAGGCAAGAATGAAATATTTGTGAAATATGCAATATGTCAGAAATATCATGACACCTGAAACTGTTAACTTCCATATAAGTCTGCAATACTTAGCATGTGCTGCATTTATATGTATTCAAAGCAGAAAAGTAATAAGACAAAATTCATATAAAATCATGCATTCAATTAACTGTCTGATACATCATGGTCACCTTCAAAGTAACTCCCCTGCATGAAACACACCAATTCCAACATTCCTTCCATGCAGATGGAAGTGCTCTTCTGTTAGCTCATTTATGGCTCCTGTCATAGATCTTTGGATGTTTTGTACAGCCACAAAATGGATATCTTTCATCTTGTTCTCGAGCTTGCGGAAAAGTCACACAGAGATAAGTCAAGCACGTATGGTAGCTGTTCCAACACTGGAATGCATTTTCTGGCTGAATATTCATTACTTGACAATGCGGAATGAGAAGGTGCACTGTCATAATGCAAAATCCAATAATTTGCAATCTCTAGATGCATTTCTACAACCACTCAAGGATTTCATAGTGAATTTGATTTACAGTTGCTCCAGGAGGTACAAATTTTTGGTGGACCACACCATGGCTATTGGAAAAGATGACAATCATGGTTTTCATTTTGGACTTGCTCATGCTTCATCTCCCCCTCCAAAAACATCTTGTGCCATTTTAATACTTGAGCATGTGATAAAGAATCATTACCATACACCCACTTAATTTTATCAAATGTTTTGGTAACAATGGCATTCAGTTTAACACAAAATTTGATTGCACAACATTGTTCAAGATTTCGCTTCTCCATTTTCATGATGAACACACCAGACACATGCTTACTAAAAATAATAACTCAACAGGTTTACCCTATTGATGAGAAACTGGTACTGACCGAAAGAGCAGGGATCACTAACAAACTACATCACCGTCAGTTTGACAGTGCTGCCAACTGTTGCAATAAAAATTCATTACTTTTCTACTAGACCTCATATTTGTGTAATTTGTGTTCAATTTATAATAAAAATATTTGAGTAAACCCAATTTCTGAAAGATGAAATTTGATAATTTACAATTTTTGCTACAAATTTAACTCAGTAAAAAAAGTTTTCCTAGGAGATGCATAAACTACTTCTTTCTTTTCTTCTTTTACCTGTCTACTAAGGAATGTCATGCTACTTCTGTTGACCCAAGCAAAGTTACCAGCTGCTGCCATAGATTTCAAATAATCTTGTCCTTCCTGAGAAGAAATTAAAGCACAAGCTAACTGTCGGTCATTGACTTCAATTTTGTCTCTCTTCATAGCTTTTTCCATAGCAACCAATGCATCTATACATGAAATAGCAAATATCTAAACATAAGTTTACAATATAGATCATAATATTGCAATTCATATTAAAAAAAAAATAAATATCAGAATAGTGATAAACATTAGGAACTTTTCATATGAAAATTTTATTCTATTGCCTTCAGATTACAACATCAAACTTGTTTAAATTGTTTCAATTAATAAAATCTATTATTACTAAAACAAGCTTAATTAAATTACTGGTCAGGTACAAAGTCAAGCATTCAGAGCTAGGCATGAATGCAAATGAGTGTAAAAGAAGTGCCCAGTCAAAATATCAGTCACTTCTACAATCCATTCTACACCATATTCATATTCAAATATACTTTAATAAGAATGAAATTAAATATATTATTTATTCGAAAATCTGTGGGGGAAAAAAAAACTAACTTGAGTTTGTTCGCTGAAAATAATATCCATTTTATGAATAGTAATAAGGATAAACAGCAAATTGACATATGGATGTTCTTCAAGCCCACCTTGCCACTTTTTATTCTGACAAAAATCTGCACAAAGTTGGAAACTTCCATTCCCGTTATACTAATGTGTAGCTGTCAGGTAAATAAACTAAGAGCTCTGATTTAGTTTAAAGACAATCTTTTCATGTTATTACAAACCTCCAACAGTACTTCTTGTGCAGCGCATAACTATAATAACACCCAAACATGAAACTAAGTTTCCAGCCACTTCAAGATTCATTAAACAGGGTGATCTCATCAGATCATGAAAATCATCTATCACCTGATGATAAAGCTGGTATGGTGAGAAGCCAACTGAATAAATTTGGAATAATGGGCAAAATCATCCAAAATACCAACCTAATAGTATACAAGATAATATGTAAAACTGAATTGAATACTAAAATAATTAGAAACACTTCTGCCCACACAGTATCTGATCTGCCTCCAGTCATGAACTAGCAAAATATGCGGTTGCAGAATGTGATGCTAGTTGATTGGAAAGTCCAGTTCTGGTTTGGTCACGTGTACTAACCAGCAGCCAGACTGATGAATGTTATGCTTCGGTATCCTCAAATTGGACAGGATCCGGGCCCCTAAGTGAGACCGATATGTCACTGAAGAACTATGTCACTGCATGTGGGGAGTGTGTGTGTGGGTTGGGGCAGGGAAACAAATCCTTGATCTGGTGACTAAATATGGCCACAGTCACTTTAGGTCTCTAATAAGCAAGGTGGTGGTATTTCACCACATAATGAAAGATATCTACCACTTAGTTTAGACTAATTTCTCTTACTGCATATAAATTTATTCGGTTGAATTCCCACAACACTAGTTTTGTTTATTTTATTATCTACTTCCATATTCAATCTGTCATCTTCACTAAAAAATTGTGCCTAAATAGCTGAAATGTTTTACTTGTTCTATAAATTCTCCCATTCGTTTACTCAAAACGTAGCTGAAGTTTTCTATGTTTTGGTTCTTTATTAATGATTTTCATGCCATATTTGTTCAATTTTGTTAACCAGCAGTTATTCAATTTCATTAAGAATCCTTCAAAGTTGTATTATATTTAGCAGCATATACTATCATGTTATTCTCAGCTTTGCTTTACACACATCTCCAATTTTTATATCAGATTTAATGTCACTTTCTTTCGTAATGTGATCCACAAAATGAATAACAGTAGAGATTATGTGCACCCTTGTCTTATGCCTGATTTTAAATCAGGCATAAGAGGTAGTTGTACTTCCTTCAATTTCTTCTTCCTTGAATTCCTTCAAACAGCTGACTTGCAACTTAAATATAGACTGTACTGTTCGGTACAATATCACACTTACACCATATAATTGTAGCATTGCAAACAGCTTTTCTCTTGGCATATGCCTTTTACAGATATACAAATTAATAGATCCTTGTTATATCCTTATGATTTCTCAAGTGAAAATCTGGATCTTACAACTACTGTTTGTCCCAAATCCAGCTTCTGGTTCTTTAAGTTTTACTTTGACAATTTTTTTTTTTTTTATCCCCTTCAATTATGCTTGTAAGAATCTTACCAAGAACAATCAGTAGGAAAGTCCCACTGTAATTTTCACACTGAGTTTTATTTTCCTTTTGATAGATGAGTACCAAGATCTTGAATTTGACCCTCTGATCATGCCCTTCTGTAAAACTTTTATATCTCCACATTTGGGCATTTCTGGTCAAAATTCAACTACTCAAGCTGCCTTACCACATTTCAGGTTTTTGATGGCTTTTTCTACAAGTATCGATATGTACTCCTGAATGCATTCTTGAATATACTTGGCTGTTGTAATACTACTTCTTGTTTCACAGTCAAAAACAACTCCACACATTTAGGATATTTTGATCTTCAGTTTTCATGTCAACTTTATCATCTGACTCCTTTTATAGCACTAGCACTCTTTCAATTTCTAAACTTTTTTTCAGTAGCTTCAGAACATTTTACACGTTCCTGATACTTATTTTCCATGTTCTTACCAGTCTTGACTTTTATACACTGCCTTGCTTTAATTTTTTTGTGTTCTCTCAGAGTACATGATTTACTCACAAGAAACTTTTGAAACACTTCCTTCTTTTCCATGACTGCTCTCTAACTTCAAGTCAGTCCACCATGGAGTTCTGATTTTTTTATCCATGCAGGCAACTTCACCACATACTCCGCTGGCAGAATTGATCAATGTCTTCCGAGTCTGCCACTGAGTCTTCCAGGTTTGATTATTGTTTTCAAATCACCTATGAAAGCTGCTCAAGCTTTGATTATTTTTAAAACTTTCTTACATATTTTTCTTCTCAATGCTAATGTCAAATTTTTTTTCCTGCTCCAAGATAAACGGCGATCACTTATTTCAAATCATCTGTATATTCTAGTGACTTGAGCCAGCATAAATATATAACTATCCAAAATAACAGTTAATGAGACTTCTTATTCCTTGTATCTTCTCTCCATGGAAATTTGTGCATATCTTTATGTTGAAACATCATGTTAGTCCATGTTCTGAACAAAAATCCAATGTGCTTTTGTGCTTTCTCTAAATTTTCTCAACACATTTCTCCAGCGAGGAGCACATTTTCCTTATTCTTTACATCAGCTGCTTTCTCTTATGATTCGAAAAATCCCTCCTCATTTTTGTCATCTTCATTAGAGTCTTCTGTTGGACCATAGGCACAAATAAGTCTCATTGTTCAAACCCCGTTTTGATGCTTGCCCATATCACTACTTGATACTCCTGCCAAACCAAAAATTATCTGCATGTTCGATGTTGAAGACTATTGCTACTCCTTCCATTCCCTGATTTACTGCCTATATACAAACATGTAGTTATTTAGAAGAATCTCACTTGTGTTTATCTTCTTTGTTTCAGTAACACAAATTATGTCAATGTGGTACTACTATAACTCTTCTGCTAGTTCCACCTCATTTATATTGATATTTCTAATTAGAAATAAAAAAAACAGTTGAAAAGACTAGAGATCAACTGATATGTATAAGAAAGGAATTTGATAGTGTTAGCATTCCAGTGACAGTGTAGTACTGTCATATCCTGTACACCCCTTGAGGGTACATGGCAGGAATTTGATGATGATGATGAGCATTCCAGAATATTTGAGCAGATAACATGTCCACTTGTCTTTTGAGTGAGGATATGTCATTTGAAGTTCCTGTAAGATAATGATTTTAAAAAAAAAATTTTTTTATGAGTTACAGTGACTTTGTTTAGATTAGCTAGTGTAATTTTTTAGTAAATTGTTATATAATATTTAGTGCATTTACTAATATTATGTAGACATTTGTTAAATTAATACAGATCTTAAAAACTATGCCAAAAACCTGACAGAACATAAGAGCAGCACCAGAAACAAGAATCTTTATACTGATGACAAAAATGAAGAAAATTGACATGAAATTTCCAGATTAAAAGAAATTATGTAGAGAATTGGAAAAAGTTGAGAAACATTTATAAAATCTCAGAATAAGGAAAAAAGAAAAAATAAAGAACAATAAGAGGCAGGAAATCACCAAAGTTGCAGATTTATTGATAATTAGAATTTAAGAAGAAAGAAGTAATATTGTAAGGTGATTTGATAATTAAAAATGCATACTTTGAGCTTCCTGGGAGATAAAATAAAGGATGTGACTGAAATGCAATACAGAAACAAGAAATGCTTGCAAGGCACATATGACTTTAGTGATAAATATAGTATGACAGAGGACATGATAGGATTTCTGGAAGATGCAAGACAGAAGAGTGACAATGAAACTGTTAGTTTATTACTGAGATACAACATCATAGTGTTGAGAAGGGCTATGAGAGTAAATAATTCATTGTGCATGTGGCACAGAAGAAATGGGTGCTGTTGTGTCCTGAATAGTCAGAAATTGAAAATTAAAATTTAATTTATTCAGGAACAACTACCTTTAATTGTAGGCAGAAAAATGTTGTTTTGGAATAGAAATTGAAATGTACATTATAATTGCAAAACTGAAGAAGTGTTTAGTTTAAGAAATGTGAGACTTAACAGTTTGGTACAGAGTCAAATAAAGGAATTTATTTAAGGTTATTATTTAATTAGAGTATCCCATTCTATGTATTGTGTGAAAGCAAGTTGAGTGTAAGCTATAGTCCAAAGGTCACACTTTAGCCGTCCAGTAAAACGTATGGCCCAAGGGAAGGAGAATTTATTAGGAAAGCGAAGCTAGAACGCTTTCTCGGAAGAACACCATGTGCAAGCGAATGAATGCTGCGCAGTAAACAACGTAGCTAAGCGCGAGAATCTCCAAGAAAGAGAGGGACAATATAAGGGTCAAACCCCCCCCCCCACACACACACACAGGGCTTTTTTTTTTGGTTCCTGCGCTCTTGGACGTTGGCTCTCCGTCTCTGCCAACAGGATGATTCTGGGTCGGCCATAGAAGTCATGAAAGGCATATCGAGGTTCATGAGGCAAGGCTAGCTATCTCTTTATAACATATTAGCTAAGCTGTAGTGGTGACTGACGATACAGATGTGTTCCTGCGGTTCCAGAGAGAGAACAGAGCGGCACACCGCCTTATCATCCCGGAGAACCTGATCGTGCTGCTATCATATGTGACTCGAAGGATGGTAACCCACAATGGTGCCTTCATGTCCAGACAAGGCTGAAGACAGAACAGAAAGTCATTCCATGGGATGGTAAAGTAGAATGTCAAAATATCTGATTTCCAATTAAAGATATGAGAGACTTTATAGGTTAATTTGTGAATGGACAAGTTGTAGAGAACTTTAGTGATTATCCCATTTGGCAATAACCTGTCTGTTTGAAGAAGGTCTCCCTAGAAGGGATCTGTATGTGAAATAACTTAGATGTGTTGCGAGATATGATTAGTGACCCTAGAGTGATTATTGTTTTATAGTGTTAGTATTGATATCAGAAATTGCTAGGAAGGTGATTAAGTTAACCATATACCTTATATTCTTCATGTGTATCTCTTAAGCTTTAATAAATATGTTTTATATCATTTGCTTGAATCCAGCTGATTTTATGAATTCAAATAGCCACTCATAAAATTACTAACGAACCTAGCGAGAGGGACATATGAATATAGTTTGATCTTTCAAGCCACGACTGCATGTAAAACTAAGAGAAGTGAGAATAGTTAGATTAGTGTTTGAAATTTTATTACTGTGTATTACTCTGAGATAGCCACCTGGATAAGAATCTTATCTATCCTCTGTATTGGCTGGCACAGCAAAAAATAAATTCGTCAATATTTAACAGGCGGACTGTCTCAGAGGACAAAATTTTAGGGCCTTGTCCCATACATAGACAAAGCCCTAATGAATGAAAGAATTACACGTGACAAAATTTGGGAATGGCCTGAATCATAGTTTGTTTAAGAAAAGGAGAGTGATAGCTGATTTATTTAACTTATTGGAAAACTATTATAGAAGCCGGAAAGAAAATAACTGTATGGGAGAGTGTAGTGAACAGTGGTAAAGGCAATAACAACGATAGAAATATATAAAGAAGAAGATCGAAAGATAACAATTGGCACAAATGACAGGACTTGGTTGAGTAAGGTTTTAGGTAAGAAGGATAGATTAAGTACACAACTATAATAAATCTTATAGAATCATCGATATAACCATAGACAACGATACAACAGTGCAAATTTTTGGATGTAGTTTGATGGCACAAAAGACATGTGTATGAAAATGGCCTGCACTTTTGGCATTAGTACACCTGGAAAAATAATTAGAGTGAGACCTAATGCAGCAAGTATAGGAAACTAGATCATCTTGGAAGGGATGCTGAGAATTTGAAAGTTAAGCTATGGTGTGCAAGCAAACATAACACAAATGTTATTGAGCATGGTTATGAATCTGGTAAAGCAATGGACTGTACCTTTGGATTCAGGCTTTGGGAATGAAAAAGAGCAAGTTGCTCAACAGGGCTAAGGAGACTGCAGATGTAATTATACAAAAAAAGACAGAAGCATTAGGAACAAAGAAGTTGAAGTTGTTGTCTTGGTGAATATATTGTGGCTTACAATTACTGGCATTAGTGAACCCTGGCTCTCAGTCAGATGTGATAAATGGAATCGAATGTAAAGGGTGTGGTATTTTAAGGAAGGACAGAAGAAGAAGGGATACTACTAATGATATTGAATGATTTAAGTCTACTTAGAGTAGAAACTCATGAAAACAATAGTGGTAATGTCCCATGCAGCAGTGGGGTTTGAGGTATCTGTGTGAAGTGGAAGCTAATAGCATGAAATACATGGTGAAGGTTCTACATACCTGGTAGTTCAGTTGCTAGGGGTGAATAAACGCATCACCAAATTATCATCACAAGTATTAAATGAGTAATCATTATGGTGATTTACATTATCCAAACAATGAGTGGGTAGCAGAGAAAACTCCTGATAAAAATGAAGTTATTGAACTGTTGTGAGACAATTTTCTAAGCAACATGTGAAAGTGACTAGGTCAAAAGTGCTAGATTTGATCAAGGCATCAGAAGGGATCGCAATTAAGGATGTCTGCTTTGCCACCAGATGGTGACAGCTATCATGCCATACTGCTTGGTAAGTACACATGGATGTTCCAATTAAGACAAGTTACATGCTGAATTATAAAGCTGAAAATTACACAAGACAATACTATGCTTTTCCCATGGTAAAGGAAATGGCTAGTGCATGGGGAGCTTTGAAAAGATACTTAAATAATACAAAATCAGACGGTATCCCTAGAGTTCAAAGTACAAACAGGGTTAGGCTGAAGTGGATGTGCAACTTTATTAAGCAAGTGATCCATAAGAAGGAATACTGTGAGAATAAAAATGAGAGGAGTTATCAAATGTATAAAGTGCAAGCCAGAAAATTTACGAATATTGTACAGAAAACTAAGTTGGAGTGTAAAAAGAAATTGGCCATGAAGGCTAAAGGCAACCTAAAAGAGTTTTTGATTATATTGCAAGTAAAAGAATGAATGAATGTGGATGAATAACTTTTCTGAATGCAGATGTAAGGTAACCTTGTGTCAGAAGCAGATGCAGCTGTTCAAATTATGAGTGCTCACTTCACTAAGGTCTATCAACCTGGTGTATGTAACATAACACAGTGCTACTACATTGGATGAAGAGATACAGGTGCATGAGATGGGAGGTTCTAGAGCTGTTGCATAACCTGGATAAGAATTTGGCAATAGTGACAGATGGGATATCAGCACATATGCCAAAGGAATGTTCAGCCAGACCTGATAGGCTCTTGACATGTTGTACCACTTGAGTTTTAAGCTCAGAAAATATCCCACAGGAATGGAAAGAATGTATAATAATCCCACTACACAAGGGTGGTGCAAAAACTGATGTGTCTATTGATCCATCAGTATTATCTATCAGCAATGCTAGACAGAGCAATCAGGGATACTATTTATATATAGCACTTTGACAGAATGATTCTGAATAGGTAGAAGTGCAGACAAATGATAATGGCTGTCAATTCAATGTTAGTAGCTTCAAGTTATGCACTTTGGTGTGATCATGCTTAGAGAAACTTATGAGGCTAGGATCTTGGAGTTATGATGGATAGCAAGTTTATTTTCAAAGGTCAAATAACAAAAATTGCAAACACAACTCAGATGATACTTACCATATTGATATGTAAGTATAAGGAAGTCATTTTTGTCTCTTTACAAAGTTTTGACATAACTGCACCTGGACAGATTTGGTCTCCTGGGTTCCAAGATGATAAAGAAAAATATGAAAGGCTGCAAAGAAGAACTACAAAGATATTGGGATCATGGAACATGGTTGACAAGGACAGATTGAGAGTATGTGGACTGCAGATGCTGGTCAACAGAAGAAAGGGGGGGGGGTTATATGATTGAAGTCTAAACTTCTGAAAGGGTGCTATAGGATATCAACTGATGAAATTTTTTGTTATGTGGAAGGTGGGGAGCATCTGTGAAATTAAGAAAGGAGTAAGAGCTGGATTTTTCTCTCACAGAAAAGTGAGTGAGAAGAACAGTTTTTGTGATGAAGTGGTGAGTGCATCTACTATGAATGAGTTTAAAACACAAGGCATGACAGCTAGGTGATGTATGGCCTCCCTAGAGGTCTGATAATAACAGATCTCGTGTATTAACATAAGGGAAGCGAAATGATTAGCAAAACAGTTGTCTATGCTAGGATGATAGGAAAAAGGCAGAGAAAGGTGATCATGGTGGGCTGAGCAGATAGTAGCCTCAGAAGACCAAAGTGCAAAATTTGATAGTAGTGGAGATCCAACGAATAACAGATTAACATGGAAGAAAACTGTTGAAAAAAAAACTAATAAATGAATGGACACAGATTGTTGCAATTGTTTCTGGACTATATGAAAATAAGAAAAACATACAAAAATCTAAATGAAATATTAAAAAATTATAAAAAAAAAAAATCCATTAGTCCACCCATAGCAAGTAGGTTGACTACTTGCCATGGGTGGGAGACAGAGATGACATAGCTGGCACTTCAGAAAACCGAAATGAAAAAGCTGATCATATAAGAAATGTGATAAAAAATAACCAATTTCAAGGAATTGTCTAAAAATTGAGACAAAAGGACTTATCATAAAATATCATCATCACTGTAATCACTTAAGTTTAAATCAAATGTCTTTATTTGTAAAATTTTGGCAAAGTTTCATGACCACTGTCAATACAATTATAGGAAAACCCGAAAAAGAGAACAATTCAAATGAAAGTACATGATATTATGTGCACTATCAGCTGCAGGAGAATAGCTCCATTTGCTATTCTTTTTTTTGTGTTTTCCTATAATTGTATTGACAATGGCCATGAAACAGCCAAAAATTTTACAAATAAAGACATTTAAATTAAATGTAAGTGATTCCGGTAATAATATTTTATGATGAATTTCAAGGAAGTTGTTTACCAAACAAGTCAGGAACTATTTGTATTTGACTATTACACCTAGTATATATCCCCTGATGCCATACACCAGAAAATGATAAAGCATTTCTAACTGCATAAATTCATCTAGGTTTGGCTTTTTTTTTTCTGTCTCTTTCCTGATAATTTTGTTTTAAACACTTGTTAATCTTTAATATTTCATTTTTCTTCATGCAATCATAAAATTTATTAGTTCCCCTATTATGCATTCTTGAATATTTATTCTGAAATCTCCAATTTGTATGGTTACTGTTCTGTTTTGAAAGGTTAAGAAACAGGTATATGATGTAGGTGGACTGATACAATGCAAAATGCTTCAGAATACTAAACTGTAAGACTGACAATACTGGTCCCTGATAAGACAAATTTTGAAGAAAATTGTTGATAGGAAGTTAGACATTATGTAAACCGTATGCAGTCTCATAATACCTGTACCATCTAGAATAGAGCTTCATGTTAATGTTTCATTTATTTATTTATAACAAAGTTACTAAAGATGAACAGATGACTACTGTATACAGCATTCTTTGTGAATATACCAGAACTGGAAAATGTACACACCTGTAGCTACCTGATGGCCAAATCCTCGACTGCCACTGTGGATCATGACACACACCTGACCCCGGCATTCGATTCCCATTTTGTCAGCACTGTTTTTATCATAAATCTCATCTACAATTTGTATTTCTGCATAATGATTTCCGGCTCCCAATGTTCCTAGCTGAATGAGAAACATATATTAAGTTAATAGTATGTAAATATCAGCTATAAGGCACAAATATATAGTAATTAAAATATTTCTATCCATAATAAGTAAAAGAGGTTAAAATACTTATGCCTTTTCTTCTTACAACCTCCGAAGTGCAAGATATCCAAGTACAGGAAAATAAATCCAACATATTTAGATAAAATCAATATTGGCTATTATACATGATGATAAAGTCTCAACTCTTCATTTTATTCTGAGATTATCAACAAGTATTGTGTAAAAGAAATTACAGATAAAGATGACATGAAAATTGGAGAAAAAGATATCCTTGATGAATGGAGCACTTATTTTCAAAATTTGCTAAATGAAACAATCAGTAACAGCACAGTGGTAAAAAAAACATTCGACAGCCATGCAAATCAGGAATACATATCTATACTTGAAATAAAAAATAAGTCATCAAAAGCCTGAAATGTGAAGTAGATAATACTCAACCAGAAATGCTCAAATATGGAGGTATGAAAGTCTTGCAGTGGCTGCACTGCATAGTTCAGAAGGCCTAGACAGAGGGATGAATTCCAGATGATTGGAGCAGAGCTCTCATAGTACCCATATACAAAAAGGGATATAAAACTGCATGTGAGAATTAGAGGTATTTCCTTACCGAGTGTTCCTGGTAAGATTTATGCAAATACTACTTGATAAACGTTTGCGAAGGATTGTAGAAAGGAAGCTTGGTGAAGAAAGCTGGATTCAGGCCAAATAGTTGAGAGATCATGGGAATATAACAAAGATCTGCATTTAAGTTTTGTAGACCTGCAAAAAGGCACATGAAAAAGGGCCAAGAGAAAAGCTATTCAAAATGCTACAGTTATATGGTGTCAATGGGGTATGATAACAAGCAATACTTATTAGTCTTTGAGTTGTCAAACAGCAGTTAGAAATGAAATACAGAAAGATGTATTTCATTTCTAAGTTTAATATTAAAATCTGGTGTCAAACAAGGATATACATTATTCCACATATAGATTATAATGTTATTCATTATCTATATGTGATCCATATAGATAATGAATAACATTATGAAGGCAGTATTAAACCTGAGATCAAAACTAGAGATGTTAATCTCAGCTCTTTACTTTATGCAGATGATATTATACTTTTAAAAAAAAATCCAGTAGTCTGCAAGATTCCCTGACTGAATTGAATAACTATTGTAATAAATTTGGTATGAAAATCAGCAATAACAAGACAAAGACAATGAAAATAGGTTAAAACATTTTAAACATCAACTGCATCTTGAATGGAGAACCTATAGAAGAAGTAAAACATTTCAGATACTTAGCCTTGATTTTTAGTGAAGATGGTAAATTAAATAAATTTGGTATGAAAATCACCAATAACAAGACAAAGACAATGACAAGATTCCCTGACTAAATTGAATAGCTGTTGTAATAGATATGGTATGAAGGTCAGCAATAAAAAGACAAAGAGAATGAAAATAGAGAGAATCGTTGAAAATGTCAACTGCTTTGTGAACGGAGAACCTGTAGAACAAGTAAAACATTTCAGCTACTTAGGCAGAATTTTTAGTGAAGATGGTAAATTAAATATGGAAATAGACAACAGAATCAACAAAGCTGGAATGGTAGGAAGTCAATTGAATAAATTCATATGGAATAAGAGAGAAATTAGTCGGAACACTAAATTAGCTGTATACAAGACAATGTAAAAACTAATTTTAACTTATGGATCTGAGAGCTGGATCAGCAGTAAAACACTTCCCCAAAGACTAGAGACTGCAGATACGAGTCCTGAGAAAGATTAGAGGCATGAACAGATGGCATCAATGGCAATATCATATTAAAAACGAAGATATTAGGAAAGAACTTGATATTGTCAGCATCCAGGAATGAATTAGCACAGCTAATCTCAGGTGATATGGTCAGTTAAACAGAATTGGGCGAGGAAAGATTAGCAAAACAAGTGTTCTCTTCCTGATTTGCAGAAAAACGACCCAGAGGAAGACCAAGATATAGGTGGATTGATACGGTACAATGTGCCTTAGACGATAGAAATATAAGATCTGATAATGTTGGAGTCCTGACAAGTAATAGACTGATTTGGAGGAAAATTGTAGATAGGAAGTTAGTAATGATGTAAATTTTTCATGTAGTACTATCATATCCTGTACAACCCCTTGAGGGTAGTACATGGCAGGACTTTGATGATGATGATGGTAAATTAAATATGGAAATAAACAACAAAATCAACAAATCAATATAAAATTAATAACGAAAAAAACTCGCGTACAAAGATTATTTAATAGTATAATTTTCACCTGTGTGTCACAGGCATCTTCAGTACATTAAGCTCAAATTAAACAATAACTGACAATTCCAAAAAGCACCACCTAAGTAGCTGGTGTAAGATAACTAAAAAGGTCAATAAATTTCCTTAAAAAAATTTTTTTGTATCGATATGTCTACTCACAGTATACCTCTTTTAAAACTTAAAATCAACAACGCCAGTATGGTAGGAAGTCAACTGAATAAATTTATGTGGAATAAGAGAGAAATTAGTCAAACACTAAATTAGCTGTATACAAAACAGTGTTTAAACCAATTTTAACTTACAGATCTGAGAGCTGGATTAGAAATAAAACACTTGACCTAAGACTAGAGACCACATGAAAGTCCTGAGGAAGATTAGGGGTATGAACAGATGGCATCAATGGCAATATTATATTAAAAATGAGGATATTAGTAAAGAACTTGACATTGTTAGCATCCAGGAATGTGTTAGCCGAGAGGTCACTTAAACAGAATGTGGGGAGGAAAGATTAGCAAAACAAGTGTTCTTTGCCAGGTTGGCAGAGAACACTTGTTTGATTGCCTTGGAAGACAGAAATATAAGATTTGATAATGTTGTAGTCTTGACAGTTAAGAGATTGATTTGGAGGAAAATTGTTTATAGGACATTAGTAATGATGTAAGTTCTTCATGTAGTACTATCATAATATCGTGTACACCCCCTTGAGGATACATGCCAAATATTTGATGATGAAGAAAAATACCTAACCTAAACTTTCATGTCAGCCTCCTCTAAAAATAGGGAACACATTTAATAACTGATATAAATTTGGCATAGAGACTTGACTATTTTACTGGATTTAAATCTCTGCCAGTTTCATATACATTATAGCACATTTCATCAGGAGATTAAAAAAAAAAAAAAAAAAAATACCGACTGTTAAGGAACAAGCAAATTAAGCATAACAGTAATACAGAATTTTTATTTATTTATTTATTTTTATTATTTTTTTTGGGGGGGGGGGCATTGTGGACACGCATGGTAAGAATAATGTCAGATCTGCATCTGCCAGGTTTTTGATGAAAGAACAAATCTGATATTGGACCTTGCTTCTTGTCACACTGATGAAAGTTTTATAACATTTCAGATGACTTGCTGAATGCTCTGTAGAAAATGTCCCTCATCCATACCCTTTGTGTTCTGACAACATCTCCCCCTTCACAACTGGCTTGTTTATCTCACATGAGTAAATTATCTTATATACTCCAATTTTTTTTTTTTTTTGAATGATAAATGGGGAGATTTAGGTCCAAGAAGACTTGAGATCTTGCTCAACGAGGAGAAAGCAACTTATTCCATGTTGTATCTTTGATATCTTGTCTGTGATAGGCCAATTGTAACAGAGAAATACCACTCTATAATGCTAGGGGATATATCAGGGAAAGAAACACCTGTGAGTCTGGTTCCCATTGATAAGATCTCAATAAAGGTTGAAACTGGTTTGAGTAGTGACCCTTCCCATAACGCATAGCATTATACATGTCCGTAAGGATATGTGCGCTTTGCATTATTGGATACTCAGGCTAGTGATTTGAAGTCATTAGCTTCTTTATATGAGTTGCCCAGTCCTGAAAATAGTTCAGGTGCAAACTTTGTTTGCTTACACTGCATAAAGGATCAAACCAAGAATATAATTTCTTGGCATCTTTTAATTTATAGATTCAGAACTATTTCAAGAATATGGTGACAGCTAGGCAACCACAACTGGCCTCTGTCCATATTTAGTTCAAAATGGGCATAGCCTTATTTATTGACCCAGTGTTCGAGGAGATAGTGTTGAAGCACGTGTATTTCATCTTGTCATGGTTATCCCATTCAACTGCTACATCAAAAACTGTTCGTGCTATCTTTTCACCTGTTCCAGTCAGGAGTTTTAGAATACCAAGCGGTAGATCAATTCCATCTGAAATGAGAATATCAAGGCAGTCAATGCTTTCTTTCCCTGATATATCCTCCAGCATTTTAATATCCCGATGAATGGTTAAAAGGACATGTGCTTTAAATTCTGCTTTAAGCCTTTGGCATTTTCTTTCTACCTTTTATACATGGTCTACAAATGGAGGAGTGATCGATGTATTCTGTGGTACTGTGGCCTAGGTTATAAATTTATGGGATTAGTACAGTTGCTGCTTTCCAATCACTAAGTTTGGCAATGCCAAGGCTAGCTGCCAAACTATTATCAACAATTTTTCTTCCACATTTTCTGTGATCCTGAAGTTGATGGCTTGATCTGTTCATTACAAGAATTGTTTCCCTCGCTTTCAGATGACAAAGACATCAAAGTAGCCAGGTAACAGCAATTAATCTTTTCGTTTTCTTTTTCTAAAATTTTCTTTCTGCTTCTCTGCTGCAGCTTCTTTGCAAGTGCTCTGTCTATGCTTCCCATTCTCTCTTTGTGCCAACAGGACTTCCTTGTCTCCTGGAATTTTTATCATGTCCAAGATCTTTGAGACTTTCCACTCATTTTCCTTCATTAACATCTCTGAATTCTTTGCCATGTTTTGGCCCTTTCAAAGACTTTTTTCCATTTTCTACATATGCCTTCAACTTTATTCATGACATGCTTTTACAACTTAGGTGTGCTTGTCACTTCCCAAGGGGAGGCAGTCCAAAATATCTTGGACTGCCTCCCCTTGTTATTTAATTACCATTTTTGTAATGAAAAGCAATGCTATAACTTTTGTGGAAAGGAGTTTTGAGTGGGGAAACATGGCTGACATCTGTTCAATAAACCATGTTTTCATTATCTTCCAGATCAGGATGTTGCTTGCTGATGTGCCTGCCATTTTTATAATGTAAATGAAGACTTTTTAACAATGCTTTATGATTATGCAAATATGTGTAGAGAAAAGCAGCTTGAAAATTCAGGAGTAGATATGTTCCTTATGTTATTTCAATACATACTCAACCTTTGACATGTTATTGCAACTCCTAAACATTCAATAAACTAGTTTAAATTTTTTACTCATATTATATACAACAAAATGAAAGGGCGTCTCACTGACAAAAACTGAATTTTGAAAATAATAAACACCCTAGTAAATAGATTAGTTAAAAGTGGAAAGAAACTGGTGAGTCCATGTTAGGACTTCTTTCTATTCCCAGAATTTGTCTTGGAATTAGAAAGGATTATAGAAGTGGTGTTCAAATAACATCACAGCATCTGTTTGAAACAATTCTTATAACAGTCCTGAGGTTTCTGCTTGAGACACACTAGTGAACAGATTGATGATGTCCAGGCTTCCTAGTAAATCAAATAGTTCTATCATAAATTCCTTTTTTCCTCCCCCATAAAGCATGTTATGTTTCTTATGCAGCAGTCTGTCTTGCCTATAAGTGGAACTATCAGCTGTGCAAGATATTTGAAGAGAACAGAGAGATTAATGAATATCTGACATTCACTATGGACTTCAAATGATACGTCATGTTTGCATATCTCAGAAGTTCTATCTTAGGATATTTAGAAACATACATTTCACATCTAGACAATCTAACTCTAAGAATTTGAAGCATTCAGAGTCATTGGAAATGCAACACGTCAATGTAACAAGAAACAAGGTATGAATCCTATATCAAGATAGGTCATCTTTCATCAAAAATATGGCGCATGCAGATATTCTTCTCATCACATCACTAGCCATAATAATGCAATATGAATCACACATGTTCATCATTATTAGTCTTTTTTTTTTCCTTTCAAATATTCTGTATTACTGTTGCTTTACTTAACACCCCACCCACTGTCCTTATATATAACATGTGAAGTTGAGATTTAAACTCAATAAAATAACTGGACAATGATCTACACGGAATTTATACCAGACTAAAATGTTTAATATTTCTAGCCAAAAATCATTAAACAAGCTTGCATCATAATAATGTTAGATTGTCAAAATTTGCAGGTATATAACAAAATATGCAGGCATGATTATATAACTATACAATCATGCCAAATGGCTTTTGTTCTTTTGGTCCTCTAGTGACCTATGTGAACATTACAATTTCCTACAAAGTATCTTTATGAAGAGGATAAATTTTTTACAGTGTTGAACTCAATCGTTAAAATGCATTTTTGAAAATTATGGAGACAATTACCATGTTTGTATAAAAACTTTAGTTTAATATAACTAAAATCTACATTCGACGTTTCAACCTTTATGTCAAGGTCATCTTCTGGAGCATACAACTATACACAGAAAACAAGCTACACTACAATCAAACTGGTTTGTTAAAGATACTGACCAACCGCTGCAACGACTGTTGGCCCGACCTCTGGTGAAAAAAAAAATTATACATCGACGCTAGAGTCCTATTATTAGTGTTATCTGTTGGTTGTAGGAATACATTGGATGTAACAACAAGTATCTATCTATATACATATATTAACATCATGATTATACTTGTACATTCCAGCCAGTTGGTATGGAATGGTTTCTAATACTAGCTGAAGATTGGCTAGAGTCCTGACTTATGCTGGATCTTATATATTAGGTAGGCTGAATGGGTGCCATCCAGATCCTTGGAATTTTCATGCCATCTTTGTTGTTGATATTTGGGTGGTTTATCAGGATTTCGCAGGTTCCTTAAATTTCCCTTCATACCAGGTTTTTGTGTGGTGTAAGGAGCAGGTGCTTTTCCAGTTGATTTGGTGTAAGGTGTTGAGCGCGTGGTCTGAGAGGCCTGCTTCACCATAATGGTTATATTTAATGTGTCTAATGTGCTCTTTCTTGCGTATAGGGGTGGTTCGTCCTGTTTCACCAATGTACGGTAAGTTACAGGTGCAGCGGATGCAATAGACTCCAGGATGTGCTAATGGGAGGAGAGGATCCTTAGAGGAGTTGAATATGGTTTTAAGTTTAGTGGGTGGTTTAAAGGTGGCATTGAGGTTATAATGTTGTAGGATTCTGTTGATTTTTTCCGATAACCCTTTAATGTATGGGATGGCTATGGTTTTACTGTAATCTAGGTCGAAACGTCGAATGTAGGTTTTAGTTATATTAAACTAAAGTTTTTATTCAAACATGGTAGTTGCCTCCATAATTTTCAAAAATGCATTTGGAATACCATGTAAGCTTAAAAGAAAGGATTCAATTGTTAAAATAGTGATGAGAAGTAAAAAAAGACCCTTAAGATTTTTTTTTTTTTTTTTTGTGATCATGCAGCATGCTTTTAATGTCTAGATTCAACATCGAAAAAAAAAAAAAAAATCTCTTCAGAAAGATAAACTTTGTAGGAAGTTTATAATCATTTTACACCATATCCATAGATTTTGCATAACATTAAAAAAAAAAAAGTCAAATATCTTAATTTCATTTACCTGAGGCAAACCCCGTTTTTTTGCCTTCATTGAGACTTTATTGCTATCTGCATTTAACATTCTACCATATTCTTCACAATGCTCTTTATCTTCAGCCCAGGCATATCCTAGCAATAAAGAAGCATTTATACAGCACAACACTTGTTTTTATCTTATCATAAGAAAAAAGTTTATAAATATAGTTACTTAAATATAAAGAGCCAATAGGCTTCATTTCGGCGATATAAACATAATTTAAATTAATTTCCATAATGCAAAAATACAATGTGTTTTTACATTATGGAAAATACCTAAGAATAGCGATCAGAACTTTACCATTTTTGCTGTGAGTTGTCCGGTGTTGTACTACGTACTAGGGTCACTTGCATTAGCTCACGTTAGTGATCGCCGATACTTTTATAGTTTACTATATTCGGCATGAAACTGTCTGATTCCAATCTTTGAGTTTCTTATTCGGTTTTAAAACAATGTGGGATTTAATATCCCTTTAATTTAAATAATATAAATATAGTATTTTTTTACACTGAAAGAAGGCAACCTTCATTACAAATTGCCTTAATTATCTTATAATGTAAACCACACTTCTTACCAAGAAGATACCCATGGAGATAGTTAACCCGATGGCATTTGTCACAGAGCAAGAGAAAGCCAAAGAGTGTAAACCATCCTTTCATTGCACCCTGTATGTGTAATTTTTTTTTAAGGAGTGGCATATACTGAATTGGCAGATTGATAACCTATGTTCTTGGTTCTTATTGGAATTTTAGACTACCATAAAAATTTAACATAATGGAGAGCAATCTATGGTGATAATTGCTCTTAGTATATGAAAACTAGATATAAAGATACTTTATATATGAACTTTTTGTTTATAATTTCATTTCTTTATATGTAAGCACCCTTGTTATAAGTAACTAAAATATTTATATATTTTAGTAGTGCTTAAGGGGATCAAAGCTGTATAACTGAGAGGAGACCTCCACATAGCCTTTAAAGGAATGGGGAGAACCGACCAGGGCTTCTAACCCAATGTCCAATCCTCACCTTCTCGTGGCGCACCCTGTTGGGTATCTACTTGGATACTGAACGAACGAGGATGGGCTAGATTTTGGGATTTAGCCGACCAAATTGTATTCTTATTGGTTAAACCAAAATAAAAAATTATGGCACGACATGACAAAATTTCATGCCGACTGGGGTATCACCCGGTTAAACAAGGGACCCCGTTGTTTTCGCCAGGGAACCAGGGCGAACAGCGAAAAGTAAGCTACTGGAACAAATGTGAAAACAAAACCCCAACTCAACATCACCAGAGTTAAAGATCGGTACTATCAACATAAGAAGCCTGAATGGCAAAGAAATGGAGCTAGCTGAGGAATTAGATAAGTACCAGATCGACATAATAGGGGTGACTGAAACAAAAAAAAGACAAAAACTGGTGAGATCTTTCTGAGCTTAAATACAAAATGTTATATTCAGGCAATGACAATCAAGGAAAAGAAGGAGTAGTCATAGTATTCAACACAAAATACGAGGCTAATCTTCTTGAATGGCAGTCAGTCTCAAGTAGAGTAATGTGGGCAAATATGAGAATGGGGAACTGGACAATGAGACTTATTTGTGCCTATGGGCTCACAGAAGGTTCTAATAAGGTAGAAGTGCAGGAATTCTTTGAAGCTTTAGAAAAAGCAACTGACACAATGAAAAAGGAAAAGTTGGTCCTTGTTGGGGATCTAAATAGCAGAGTAGGAAATGATTGTGAGACATACAAAAATATTTTGGGAAAATTTGGAGAAAAGATCAAAGCTAATAATAATGGCAAATATCTGTTGGATTTCTGCTCAGGACATGGACTGGTTATTACTAACACCATGTTCCAACATAAAAATGTGCACAAATTCACATGGAGAGAAGAGGCTAGGAATAAGAAAAGTCTCATTGACTATGTTATTGTTGATAGTGATGTTTTCTCCCTGGTGCAGGACACCAGAGTGTATAGAGGATTTGAAATTGGAAGTGATCACTATTTAGTCTTGAGCAGGATAAAATTGAATTTCATATTGAAAAGAATAAAATGTAAGAAAGTTTTAAAGCGAATAAAAGTTGAGCAGCTCTCAGATGTGAACTGTAGACTAAAATACAGAAAGATTATTGAAAAGAAAATGAAAGAGTTTGAGAACAGGAATCAAACCTTGGAGATTCAGTGGCAAACTCTGAAGAAAACATTGATTGATTCTGCCAGAGCGGCATGTGGTGAGGTTCTGTGCAAGGATAAAAAAATCAGAACTCCCTGGTGGACACAGGAAGTTAAAGAGGCAGTGAAGGGAAAGAAGAAAGCATACCAAAAGTTCCTGGCAAATAAGTCAGCTTTTACTCTTACAGAATACAGAGACAAATGTAAGAAAGCTAAACAGTGTGTAAAACTAGCTAAACAAAAGTCATGGGAGGACTTTGGCAAGAATATAGAAAATAAATATCAAGAAGGTGGCAAAATATTCTGGAGGTTGTTGAAGAAGCTTAGGAATGGAGGAAAGAGTGCTGTAAAAGGAGTTAGAGATGATAAAGCCGACATGAAAACAGGAGAAAAAGATATCCTTGAAGTATGGAGTAATTACTTTGAAAAACTGCTAAATGAAACAAGCAGTGATGACAGCACAGTGATAAAAAACACTGACCAGGCATGCAGTCAGGAGTACATATCCATACTTGAAGTAGAAAAAGCCATCAAAGGCTTGAAATGTGGAAAGGCAGCAGGAGTAGATGATATTCGACCAGAAATGCTGAAGTATGGTGGTATAAAAGTCTTACAGTGGCTGCACTGCATAGTTCAGAAAGCCTGGACAGAGGGACGAATTCCCGATGATTGGAGTAGATCTCTCATAGTACCCATATATAAAAAGGGAAATAAAACTGAATGTGAGAATTACAGAGGTATTTCCCTACTGAGTGTTCCTGGCAAGATCTATGCCAGTATACTTGAGAAACGGTTGAGAAGAATTGTGGAAGAAAAGCTTGTGGAAGAACAAGCTGGATTCAGGCCAACTAGAGGCTGTCAGGATCAGATCTTTACTTTACGACAAATAGTCGAGAAAGCATGGGAATATAACAAAGATCTATATTTAAGTTTTGTCGATTTGGAAAAGGCATATGACAAGGTGCCAAGAGAGAAGCTATTCAATATGCTGCAGTTATATGGTGTCAATGGGGCATTATATCAAGCAATACTTAGTCTTTATTTGAGTTGTAAGTCAGCAGTTAGAATTGAAGGAAGTACAGGAAGATGGTTTAATGTTAAATCTGGTGTGAGACAAGGATGTACATTATCCCCTCTGTTATTCATTATCTATATGGATCACATTATGAAGGAAAGTGGTATTAAACCTGATATCAAAATTGGAGATGTTAATGTCAGCTCTTTGCTTTATGCGGATGATGTTATACTTCTAAATAAATCCACTACAAGTCTGCAAGATTCTCTGACTAAATTGAATAGCTGTTGTAATAGATATGGTATGAAGGTCAGCAATAAAAAGACAAAGACAATGAAAATAGGCAGAATCATTGAAAATGTCAACTGTGTTGTGAATGGAGAACCTGTGGAACAAGTAAAACATTTCAGCTACTTAGGCACAATTTTTACTGAAGATGGTAAATTAAATATAGAAATAGACAACAGAATCAGCAAAGCTGGTATGGTGGGAAGTCAATTGAATAAATTCATATGGAATAAGAGAGAAATTAGTCGGAACACTAAATTAGCTGTATACAAGACTGTGTTCAAACCAGTTTTAACTTATGGATCTGAGAGCTGGGTCAGAAGTAAAACACTTGACCAAAGACTAGAGACTGCAGATATGAGAGTCCTGAGAAAGATTAGAGGCGTGAACAGATGGCATCAATGGCAATATCATATTAAAAATGAGGATATTAGGAAAGAACTTGACATTGTCAGCATCCAGGAATGCATTAGCAGAGCTAATCTCAGGTGGTATGGTCACTTAAATAGAATGGGAGAGGAAAGATTAGCAAAACAAGTGTTCTCTGCCAGGTTGGCAGGAAAACGACCCAGAGGAAGACCAAGATATAGGTGGATTGATACGGTACAAAGTGCCTTAAACGATAGAAATATAAGATCTGATAATGTTGGAGTCTTGACAAGTAACAGAATGATTTGGAGGAAAATTGTAGATAGGAAGTTAGTAATGATGTAATTTTTTCATGTAGTACTGTCATATCCTGTACACCCCTTGAGGGTACATAGCAGGAATTTGATGATGATGATGATGATGACAAAAATATTTCGGGAAAATTTGGAGAAAAGAGCAAAGCTAATAATAATGGCAAATATCAGTTGGATTTCTGCTCAGGACATGGACTTGTTATTACTAACACCATGTTCCAACATAAAAATGTGCACAAATTCACATGGAGAGAAGAGGCAAGGAATAAGAAAAGTCTCATTGACTATGTTATTGTTGATAGTGATGTTTTCTCCTTGGTGCAGGACACCAGAGTGTACAGAGGATTTGAAATTGGAAGTGATCACTATTTAGTCTTGAGCAGGATAAAATTGAATTTCACATTGAAAAGAATAACATGTAAGAAAGTTTTAAAGCAAATAAAAGTTGAGCAGCTCTCAGATGTGAACTGTAGACTAAAATACACAAAGATTATTGAAGAAAAAATGAAAGAGTTTGAGAACAGGAATCAAACCTTGGAGATTCAGTGGCAAACTCTGAAGAAAACATTGATTGATTCTGCCAGAGAGGCATGTGGTGAGGTTGTCTGCAAGGATAAAAAAAATCAGAACTCCCTAGTGGACACAGGAAGTTAAAGAGGCAGTGAAGGAAAAGAAGAAAGCATATCAAAAGTTCCTGTCAAATACATCAGCTTGTGCTCTTAGAGAATACAGAGACAAATGAAAGAATGCTAAACACTGTGTAAAACTAGCTAAACAAAAGTCATGGGAGAACTTTGGCAAGAATATAGAAAATAAATATCAAGAAGGTGGCAAAATATTCTGGAGGTTGTTGAAGAAGCTTAAGAATGGAGGAAAGAGTGGAGGAAAGAGTGCTGTAAAAGGAGTTAGAGATGATAAAGGTAACATGAAAATGGGAGAAAAAGATATCCTTGAAGTATGGAGTAATTACTTTGAAAAACTGCTAAATGAAACAAGCAGTGATGACAGCACAGTGGTAAAAAACACTGAACAGGCATGCAGTCAGGAATACATATCCATACTTGAAGTAGAAAAAGCCATCAGAGGCTTGAAATGTGGAAAGGCAGCAGGAATAGATGATATTCGACCAGAAATGCTGAAGTATGGTGGTATAAGAGTCTTACAGTGGCTGCACTGCATAGTTCAGAAGGCCTGGACAGAGGGACGAATTCCCGATGATTGGAGTAGAGCTCTCATAGTACCCATATATAAAAAGGGAAATAAAACTGAATGTGAGAATTACAGAGATATTTCCCTACTGAGTGTTCCTGGCAAGATCTATGCAAGTATACTTGAGAAACGGTTGAGAAAAATTGTGGAAGAAAAGCTTGGTGAAGAACAAGCTGGATTCCGGTCAAATAGAGGCTGTCAGGATCAGATCTTTACTTTGCGACAAATAGCCGAGAAAGCATGGGAATATAATAAAGATCTGTATTTAAATTGTCGAATTGGAAAAGGCATATGACAAGGGGCCAAGAGAGAAGCTATTCAATATGCTACAGTTATATGGTGTCAATGGGGCATTATATCAAGCAATACGTAGTCTTTATTTGAGTTGTAGGTCAGCAGTTAGAATTGAAGGAAGTACAGGAAAAGATGGTTTAATGTTAAATCTGGTGTGAGACAAGGATGTACATTATCCCCCTCTGTTATTCATTATCTATATGGATCACATTATGAAGGAGAGTGGTATTAAACATGATATCAAAATTGGAGATGTTAATGTCAGCTCTTTGCTTTATGCGGATGATGTTATACTTCTAAATAAATCCGCTACAAGTCTGTAAGATTCTCTGACTAAATCGAATAGCTGTTGTAATAGATATGGTATGAAGGTCAGCAATAAAAAAGACAAAGATAATGAAAATAGGCAGAATCATTGAAAATGTCAATTGTGTTGTGAATGGAGAACCTGTGGAACAAGTGAAACATTTCAGGTACTTAGGCATGATTTTTACTGAAGATGGTAAATTAAATATGGAAATAGACAACAGAATCAGCAAAGCTGGTATGGTGGGAAGTCAATTGAATAAATTCATATGGAGTAAGAGAGAAATTAGTCGGAACACTAAATTAGCTGTATACAAGCCGGTGTTCAAACCAGTTTTAACTTATGGATCTGAGAGCTGGGTCAGAAGTAAAACACTTGACCAAAGACTAGAGACTTCAGATATGAGAGTCCTGAGAAAGATTATAGGTGTGAACACATGGCATCAATGGCAATATCATATTAAAAATGAGGATATTTGGAAAGAACTTGACATTGTCAACATCCAGGAATGTGTTAGCAGAGCTAATCTCAGGTGGTATGGTAACTTAAACAGAATGGGTGAAGAAAGATTAGCAAAACAAGTGTTCTCTGCCAGGTTGGCAGCAAAACGACCCAGAGGAAGACCAAGATATAATGTTGGAGTCTTGACAAGTAATAGATTGATTTGGAGGAAAATTGTAGATAGGAAGTTAGTAATGATGTAATTTTTTCATGTAGTACTATCATATCCTGTACACCCCCTTGAAGGTACATGGCAGGAATTAGATGATGATGATGATTAAAATATTTATAAAATCCAGACCAATGAATAAATTTTTTTTTTTTTTTTTTAAAAGTTGTAGAATAAAATCAAATTAGTGTCAATTATTTTATGAACTCTGGCCACCATCAATAAACACAAAAAAAATTTTTTTTTAATTCCTAAAAGTAAATATACCAAAATTAAACTGATATCTTTTAGCCATATACTGTTATGTGAAAAGAATCATATCAGTTATTTTGTATAATGCACTGTTGAATGATTTCATCACATCAAAATTTCCGATTTTCTGATTTCATGTTTTTAACTGTTTAAGAGTTTAACTGATAGGCTACACTTACACTTTTAATTAACTTTTTTTTTTCTTTTTTTGTCTGAGAGGTTCCTTGTGCTTTGTTCACAGTGAAAACAGTGCTATACATCATGTGCCCAACAATATGCTATGCTATTCAACTCTGGATTTGAGGATTCTCAGTCATTCATTCATTCATTTTCTAAAAAGGCCACACTCCCAGTGTTTTCCTGTAAGGCACCCAAAGAAAATATCTTGAAATCAGTCTGAGAGAGAGTCCAAAGCACAGCAGTTTCCATAACTAATATCATATATCTCTAAAGGATAAATTAAAGAAGCAAAATTTAGTATAATGTGGCATTCTTAAGCAAGCACACCAAATCTTGGTTTTCATCATAGTAAAAGCTTTCTCATGATGAAGGGTAGTGAGGAATGGCCCACCCATAACCTATAATGACAATTATAACTAATTCATTTCCTTTCTTTACTACCAGGTCAGGTATACTTCTTCACTTCAATGACAGTCCAACACAAAGATTAAGTGTTGTTATCTAATTTTTTGCTCTTCAACCTGTTCTCTATAACATGTCCAATCACACTGTGCCTCTTCTGACATGTACTCCATGCATGCAATAGTAAAGTGAGCTGAAGTTCCTATACCATGACAGTATAACTCTGCAGTTCTTGTCATCACTTCTTTCCCAAGTGGTATGAGGTCAAGTCAGTAGGTACCGGCTAATTCTGATTAAATCTATATATTCAAAGTGAGGAAGAAGGCAAGTCCTATTCTCAATTCACTGATGCTGAGAGAATGAGTTCTAGATTGTTGCAACAACGCAGCTCTGTTGGTTGAAAGATGCAGAATTGAAGACATCTCTTTTGTTCAGCTGAGGCAGTCATAACTTGTATCCTTCCATGAAGCACTAATCCAGAGATGTGTTGATAATCATTCTTAATACATATGGTCCTGAAAGCAGCAAGACAATTCTAAAGTAGAGAGGTAATCATTTCTTTAATCCATGGACATAATCTAGGCACTTACCAATCCAATGAAAGGAATCCCAAGACCTTCATGGATATTAATGTATACTAACATGATTAGTATACATAAGTGCAAGGGAGGGCTGAAAAGTTCTGATAAACACCTAGAACAAAAATTATATTAAAGCAACTGATATAACCACAAGAAAGAACATATCTTAAAACCTTTTAACCACATGTTTCATTAAATTGTAATAAATTGTTCTTTTTCTTTTAAAATATATAAGTATTTATATAAGAATATATAAATATATAAGTATATTAGAATATATTTAAGAATATATATGACATGTCAAAGGTTTTGAAGAAATTCGAAGACACAGAGGTGCAGGCCATAATCAAGTTTTTTGTTTTTTGCAGCAAAAAAGTCCACAACTGAGATTCATCAAACTTTGTTTGAGACTTTAGGGGACTGTGCCTCAGCATATCCAACAGTTGCCAGATGGATGGTCAAGTTTAAAACTGAGCATCCTGAGACAACAGATGTCCACAGGTCAGGAAGACCTTCCACAGTGATTACACCTGAAAACTGATGCAGTACATGACATGACCGATCCTTGATGATAGACTAATACCAGCCAAAAACATTGCAAAGACTCTGGAGATATCTAGGGAATGAGTTGGGGTCATCATCCACCAACATCTGGACATGAAGCTCTCAGCAACGTGAAAATCCCCAAATGTGTGAATACCAACCAAAAGAGAGAACCTGTGCTGTCATCTCGTGGGATTTTGAGAAATCAGGTGCAAATTTTTTTGACTTGTATTGTGAACCATGACTCAGAGAATAAACAACAGTCAATAGAGTGGAGACAAAGGTTCTCCATGGTCAAAGAAGTTCTGAACCCAAAAGTCAGCAGGTTCTTGCCATTGTCTTTTAGGAAATGGATAGTGTAATCCCTACCAAGTACCTCAAAAAAGGTCAAACTGTTACAGGAGCAGTTTATTCAATAGCTCTGAATGAATCAAAGGAGGTAATGAAGGAAAAATGCCTGTGGCATTTTTCCTTCACAGATATGAAAGGAAAGCAGATAGTGCAAATTTTTATTATCAGAGGTGTGTATTGCTGAAAGTCTGGAACTTTAGTATACATTAACACCCCACTATCAAAATTATTCAATTATGTATAATATTTTAAGTGATCTGTTATGAAAACTAACATTGCATGATCCAAATAATATCTGTTTGGTAATCCTCTTGAATATATAGCCAAGTTTACATGTTAAGTTTTAAGGATTTTTGAAAAACTACATAGATGCTATAAGTTTATTATAACACAGTATAATAATCAAAATCAATATTTACAAGCTTTATGAATATCACTTGAATTAAAAAAAAATGAAACAAACCTTCCCTAAGAGACCAGTCCATCCCCATTTCCAATGCTTCTTCTAAATCTCTATGAAAATAAATAAATAAAAATAAATGAAGAAATAAATAAAAAAAAAAATACATACTAAAAGTATGAAATTTCAATCTTATTTCAAAGTCAGACTTACTTTTGGCAAAAATATCAAGCAAAAATTTGGAAAATTAAAGATATCAGACACTGACATAAGCAATATTGGGTGCTTCTTACATTCTTACAGTGATTTATGAGAAAGTGATTCTCACAAATGTTACTGAACAATAAATATCCATTTACCATTTTCTATCCTTAAGTTTTGTTTAAGTTTAAATGGATCTTTCTCATAAGAACTGTACTAAATTAAACTTGCCAAGAAATTATATTCTTGTTTAATTCTTTATCAGAGTATAAGCATACAAAGTGAAGTATCTTCATGACTAGGCTACTTGCATACAGAGGCTAATGACTTCACATTACTTGCCTTAGTATTCCATACTGAAAAGCACACATCCTTTCAATCATGTATAATGCTGTGCATTATTGGAAGGCAAAAATCCCATATACCTTACTTGTTGGTAAGGAACTGGATTGCACCCTAAGTTGCATCAGATTGGACTGCTCAAATGGATTGAGATCTTATCTCTGATAGCCAATGAAACATTAAGTATACAAGTCATTTCTTGTATACTTCATTTCATGATGTATACAAGAAATGACTTGTATAAGTCATGTTTCATTGGCCTGGAACCATTCTGAAATTGTTCGCAATACATCATTAACCTAATCAGAATTCAGTTTAATATGTTGGAACCAATTATGTTCTAGTATATTGTACTGAAACTCTGCCATTGCCGGTCCCAAGCCCAGATGAGAAAGGAGGAGGGTTGTACTTGTGGCTAGCAACCATAATATGAAAAAACATATTGCTACAGAAACCTCAACCATTGTTGGAAAACTGACACAAAACCAAGAGGGAGAAGTACTGGGAAAAATGAAGCAAACCAGTGAAAGTCCCATTGGGGAAGCTGACAGGCAACAAACTCCAAGGAAAAACCTCTTTAGCCCAAAACGTTTAACCAAAATTGGATGCTGGAATATTATGACTTGGTACGAAAATGGAAAAGCTAACTTACAACCACAGAAATGAACAGATACAAAATAGAAATACTAGGTCTAAACGAGACAAGATGGAATGGTAGCAGAGAAATCCAACTAACAACAAACAAATGCATTTTATATTCTGGAAACCAGAACGAAGACGATACACATAGCAAAGGTGTAGCTTTCATGCTAACAACAGATGCTAGAAGAGCACTAATTGAATGGAAACCAGTTTCTGAAAGAATCAAAGCTAGATTTAAAACTAAATACAGAAATGTGACTATAATAAACATATATGGACCAACAAACAATGCAAAAACAAAAGAGAAAGAAGACTTCTATGACATGCTGCAAAAAGAAGTAGATAAAGTAAAAAGTAAAATATGCTTTTAATTATAGGTGACATGAATGCAAAAGTAGGAGATAGTAACATGGGATACGAATAATGGGAAAAGAAGGTTTAGGAAACTATGACGAAAATGGGGAAATCCTAAAAGACTTTTGCACTTTCAATGATATGATCATACGAGGAACCTTATTTAAACATAAAGACATCCAAAAACAGACTTGGATATCACCAGATAAGTAGTCCAAAAACCAAATAGACCATATTTTAATAAACAGACCTTGGAAAACCTCTTTGATGGATGTAAGAGTTTGGAGCGGCACAGATGCCTTTACAGACCACTTATTATTGATTGCAAAAATAAAAATGAAACTACGAAAAATATTTAAAGGCAAGAACCAAAGAATTAAATACAATATATCCAAACTGAAAAACAAGGGTATAAAAGGCAAATATAAAGTAACATTAAGGAATAAATATGGAAACCTTGTAGAACAACATAAGGAAATAGACATTGAAGAGAACTGAGAAAAAATAAAGAATATATTTAATAGTACTGCCAAAGAAGTTCTGGGAAGGCAGCGTAGGAATCGCAAACAATGGATCTCTGAAGAAACCATCAAATTATGTGAAGAAAGGAAAGCTTTATGGAACACACTTCTGCAAAGTACAGAAGAAAACAAAAGAAATAGGATAAATGAAAGATACAGGCTTAAAAACGGACAGGTAAAAAAAAGTGCAAAGAAAGATAGAAGCATTTTCCTGGAGGAAATGTGTAAAGAGGCTGAAGAAGCAGCAAATAAATTTGACCCAAAGAGGTTGTTTGAGATAACAAGAAAGTTAGCTGGGAAGAGTTTTAAAAGAGAAGGGCCTGTAAAAAATAAATAAGGAAAGTTACTCACAAATGAAGCAGACATAGAAAAAAGATGGATAGAACATTTTAAATGGAGAAATAGAAAACCTAGAACAAGAAATACCAGAAGAAGAAATACTTAAAATAAATACAGGAACTATAACTAAACTAGAAATAACTCAGGCAGTAAAGAAAACAAAAAACAATAAAGCAGCTGGGAAGTGACAATATACTGAACTACTTAAAGCAGATATAAATACTACTGTTGAAATGCTACATCTGCTATTTAATCAAATATGAGAAAAGGAGGAATGGCCAGAAGACTAGAATATAGGACTCCTGGTGAAACTGCCAAAAAAGGGAGATATAACACTTTGCAAAAATTGCAGAGGGATTTCACTTCTAAATGTTGTAAGTAAAGTATTTACTAGAAATTTGCTAGAAAGAATGAAACAAGAAATTGAAACTAAACTGAGGAAAGAACAGGCTGGGTTCAGGCCAAATAGATCTTCTATTGATCAGATAATAGCACTAAGAATAATTGTTGAATCAATAGAGTGGCAGAGTAGCCTATATTTGGGATTCATCGACTTTGAATGTGCATTTGATAGCATAGATAGAAAGACTATATGGAAGTTAATGAAGCACTACGGAATTCCTCAGAAAATCATAATATAACAAAGAAAACTCATGAAAAATCCAAAATCCAAATAATAAATAATGGCAAACTATCAGAACCATTTGCAACAAACACAGGAGTAAGACAAGGATGTATAACTATCCCTGATCATCTTTCTGATTGTTATTGATTGGGTGATGAGGAAAACATCTGAAGAAAGAATTGGCATTCAATGGGGATGGTCAAATAAAATCAATGACCTGGATTTTGCAGACGATATATGCCTTTTGGCACAAAAACATCAACACCTCCAAAAGAAAATAGATACTTTAAACCAGGAAGCAAATAAATGTGGATTGAAAATAAATCATAACAAGACTAAAGTAATGAAGATAAAATCCAAACAATAATTAGTCTTTGAAATACTAGGGAAAACACTGGAACAGGTAGATAATGCTTATCTACCTGGGATCAGTGATCAGCACACAAGGAGGAACCAAACAGGACATACAAAATAGAATCCAGAAAGCACAGATTGCATTCAGTATGATGAAGAAAATTTGGGGGTCCAAAGAAATAAAATTAAAAACCAAAATTAGGCTCTTCAACACTATTGTTAAACCAGTTTTACTATACGGAGCTGAGACATGGTCACTAACAAAGGAAAACATAAATAAAATACAGGTCTACATAAACAAATGCTTGAGGAAGATACTAGGAATATACTGGCCAAATAAAATAACAAACATAAAACTTTGGGAGAGAAAACAGGTCAAATCAGCATTAGAAATGAAATCACTAAAAGAAAATGGAACTGGATAGGTCACACAATCAGGAACCCAGATAAAGAAATAGCAAAAATTGCACCAGAATGGAATCCCCAAGGCAAGAGGAAAAGAGGTAGACCCAGGATAACATGGAGAAGAGAACTAGAAACAGAGGTAAGGCAGCTGGGACATTCCTGGAAAGAGATCAAAAAAGAAGCATTGAATAGAGTCAGATGGAAGTTAATGGTTTAGGCCCTATGCTCCGCAGGGAGCGAAGAGGATAGGTAAGGTAATATTGTACTGAACATAATGTTTTAGAAGCTACTGGATCAAATAGTGAATGCTCTTGCTAAAGCTATTCTACTACCAGGTGTGCCTGGAAGGAATCCAAATAATGATAAGTGGGGGGAGGGCACTGCTGACAACTTGCAGTTGGGTGAAATTCTCCTCGATGATGGTTTAGTAAAGCATCTTTACTAAGCTTAAATAATTTACTGCATATTCTCTGTCTCTTCCAAATTCAACCCATCTTAAAAAAAAACGATGAAAACTCAAGAAAAAGATTACACAGAAAAAAGTAAACCTACATTTTCCAGATTCATTTTAGAATTAAGCAGCCTTATTCATCTCTATTTTTACTAACAGAAACTCAAATTTCAGCTCAAGTACCACTTATTTCAGTCTTCCAATTACTCTTTGTCTCAAAGGTGAAATTTGTATTCTCTGATATAAAATGTCAGTATTTCAAACCTTAGAATTTCCTGTTTTCGACTTTCTTTATCTTAATTTTTCTACTATGTGACAAGGAAGAGAAAAAATAATTATGACAGGATGGTAGGTAGTTAGGGGAAGCAGAGTAACCACTGGAAAACATATAATGGAATTTTTAATGAACACATCAGTGTACATCACACTGTTGTGAATGATGCTGCAAAAAATATACAAGGGAGGTAAGTATTAGAATTAAAGACGCAAGAATCAGGTGTATCAAGTGTAGCTTGGGTTAGTTGTTAAGGCTGTGGGAATATATAACAATATCACCACATATTAATAAATAAATAAATTAATGAATATCAAAAGATACTCTGCTACTCGGCTACCTACCAGTGTCATCCTGTCATAATTATTTTTTCTCTTCCTTGTCACATAGCAGAAAAATTCTCTTGGATTATCTTTGACCTGACTGTCCAGTCTCCTCTCAGGGTCTGCTTTTAGTTTTTTAACCATGCTTGTTACCTTTCTGGCCTGCAGTTCATATTCTTTACTATGCACTGATCGAGTTATTTAATGAAAGTCTTCCACTGGGGGAGGGGGTTCCTAAGAGTGGAAAGAAGACAAATACCACTTCCGAAGCATGGTTCTATGACATAAGTTTCAATTATAGACTGGTCTGTATATCTGCAGTTGCAATCAAAGTGTTGGAGAAACTCATTAGGAATAGAATACAGGATTGGATCGATTGACATGGGATTCTATATGATGATGAGCATGGGCTTGTGAAGAGAAGATCTTGTTTTAACATCTGCTTACATTTTATGATAAAGTGATGAATGTGTTGGATAAGGGAGATTCATATAGTGATTTTCTTGGACTTCGCAAATGCATTCAACAGATTACTATGTGACACACATAGATTGGTGTATAACTTGCAGATGATGAGATTGAATAACAGATTGATTAGAAGATTAAAGATTAGCTGTCTAAAAGATATTGGCAAGTTGTGTATGGTGAAGGAGCTTCTCAGAAAAGGAAGGTGACCAATGGCATGCCTCAGGATTCTTCCTGAGGCATGCCATTGGTCACCTATACTGTTCTTGGGTCCCTACTGTTAACTTATTTGTTAATGATATTTCATGTGGATTGACTGAGGATTTTCAAATGTTTACTGATAATACAAAGTTAGGTTGAATTATCAAGAATATTGCTGATGTTAATTCTCTACAGGAAAAGATATGAATACTTTTATCTTGAACAGATGAGTGGGATTGCAGCTTTAATATTAATAAATGCAAGCTGCTACACTTTTAGGGGTGCAGAAATGTAAGGCTACATATTGTGCTTCAGGAAGTAGTTGAGATTCAGGATTTTGGGATGATGGTAGGCAATGAACAAAGTTCACTGTCCACCATCATCCCAAAAACTTGCAAGTGTTGCAAATACTGCACATCATACTGTTGCTATGATAAAAAGTACATTCACAAGTAGGGATAAAGAGGTGGTGGTGCCTCTACATAAGCCATTGGTCAGATCAATGCCTTATATAGGGTAAGGCATTTGATAAGCCTTACCATTCACAACTCACCTCACCTCAACCTACAGAACATCAACCAACACCACCACCCTCAACTCCAATCTCCGAGCCATCCTACAATGGAGTTAGGATAACCTCATAAATTTCAACGCCAATAAAACCCAGTTCTGTACTATTTCCCATAAAAAAGAACCATTTTTCCCCAGTATCCTTTTTGACGATACCCAAATTTCCAGTCTGAGATCTCACTTCTTGGAATCACCCTCGTATCAAAACCATTGCATCCTCAGCCTCAAAAAAACTAGGATTTCTCTCTGGCTGAAGACGTTACTTCACCCCCGAACAGCTACTAACATTATACAAATCACAAGTCAGCCCAGCTATTGAATACTGTTCCCACATATGGGATGGGGCCCCTGAAAGCTCTCTCAAAATGCTTGACTTAATACAGAGGAGAGCAATTAGACTTATCAATGATACCTTACCAACTCTCTCCCCCTACTTTCACACAGACGTATAGTCTCTGCAGTATGTATATTCTACAAATATTTCCATGGGAAATGCTCATCTGAAATAACATCAATAATTCCACCACTAAGTACACCTAGAAACAAACAGAACAAGTTTCTTTTCCTCTTCTTTCATCCCTGTAACTGCTGCACTATGGAACAATCTCCTACCTGCTGTGTTTCCCAAGGAATACAATTTAAAGTCATTCAAATCAAATGTAAACAAATTCCTCCTTTCCAAACCCACTACCCATACACGGTACTAATGTACTATAGGTTGACCAACTAACTCCTGTGTATGGGCCCAACATAAAAAAAAAAAAAATAAAAAAAAAAAAACCATACACATGAACTATTGTGCTCAAATTTGGTTGCCTAGTTTTTATTGTAATGTGAACACACTAGAGGATACAAGATGGATGACCAAAGTGATATCAGAAGTCAAGTGTTAGTTATGTGAATTACAGTTTGGTGGATATAAAGAAAAGGAGATATGATAGAGATTTTCAAGTTAAGGGATTCTACCAAATTAATACAGAAGGAATTATAAAAAAAAGTGGTCAGTAAGATTTCAGAACAAGGCCATCCCTGGAGTTGTATAAAGATGTAGTGAAGAAATGTGTGAAGAGAAGATTTTTTTTTTTTTACATTGGAGATTTGTTGGTGAGTGGAATGTATCGCTGGAGTGCATTGCGAATGTAGGGAGTGTAGTGTAAATGATTTTAAGTTCAATATGATATACATGTTGCTGACAGAATGGGCCTCCCATGATAAATGACTGCATGGATGTTACTGCAATAATAATAATGATGAAATTTGACAGGAAATATCTATAGGTTCACTACTGAGAAAAGAACTGAACAGATAACACACTATACCTATTTAGACACAATTTTTAGTCAAGATCGCAAATTAAATAGGGAAAGAGATAACAGAATACGAAAGGTCATATGGTGATAAGCCAGCTGAATAAATTTATACAGAAGAGAAATTAGACAAAAACACTAAACAAACAGCTTACAAGAACATTGTTCAAACAAAACTTTAGCCTACAGATGTGAGAGAAGACAAGTAACAAATGAGGTCTGAGAAGTATTAGGAGAGTGAAGAGATAGCTTCATCATCAAATTCCTGTCATGTACCCTCAAGGGGTGTACAGGATGTGATAGTACTACATGAAAAATTTACATCATTACTAACTTCCTATCTACAATTTTCCTCCAAATCAGTCTGTTACTCATCAAGACTACAACGGTTTCCCTCTGGGTCATTTTCCTGCCAACCTAGCAGAGAACACTTGTTTTGCTAATCTTTCCTCACCCATTCTGTTTAAGTGACCATACCACCTGAGATTAGCTCTGCTAATGCATCCCTGGATGCTGCAGTCTCTAGTCTTTGGTCAAGTGTTTTACTTCTGACCCAGTTCTCAGATCCATAAGTTAAAACTGGTTTGAACACTGTCTTGTATACAGCTAATTTAGTGTTCTGACTAATTTCTCTCTTATTCCATATGAATTTATTCAATTGACTTCCTACCATACCAGCGTTGTTTACCATCTTCACTAAAAATCGTGCCTAAGTAGCTGAAATGTTTCACTTGTTCCACAGGTTCTCCATTCACAACACAGTTGACATTTTCAATGATTCTGCCTATTTTCATTGTCTTTGTCTTTTTATTGCTGACCTTCATACCATATCTATTACAACAGTTATTCAATTTAGTCAGAGAATCTTGCAGACTTGTAGCAGATTTATTTAGAAGTATAACATCTTATGCATAAAGCAAAGAGCTGACATTAATATCTCCAATTTTGATATCATGTTTAATACCACTTTCCTTCATAATGTGATCCATATAGATAATGAATAAGAGGGAATAATGTACATCCTTGTCTCACACCAGATTTAACATTAAACCATCTTCTGTACTTCCTTCAATTCTAACTGCTGACTTACAACTCAAATAAAGACTAAGTATTGCTTGATATAATGCCTCATTGACACCAAATAACTGTAGCAAATTGAATAGCTTCTCTCTTGGCACCTTGTCGTATGCCTTTATCAAAACGACAAAACTTAAATACAGATCTTTGTTATATTCCCATGATTTCTCCACTATTTGTCGTAAAGTAAAGATCTGATTCTGACAGCCTCTATTTGACCTGAATCCAGCTTGTTCTTCACCGAGCTTTTCTTCCACAATTCCTTTAACCGTTTCTCAAGTATACTTGCATAGATCTTACAGGAACACTCAATAGGGATATACCTCTGTAATTCTCACATTCAGTTTTATTTCCCTTTTTATATATGGATACTATGAGAGCTCTACTCCAATCATCGGGAATTCGTCCCTCTGTCCAGGCATTCTGAACTATGCAGTGCAGCCACTGTAAGACTTTTATACCACCATACTTCAGCATTTCTGGTTGAATATCATCTACTCCTGCTGCCTTTCCACATTTCAAGCCTTTGATGGCTTTTCTACTTCAAGTATGGATATGTATTCCTGACTGCATGTCTGGTCAGTGTTTTTTTATCACTGTGCTGTCATCACTGCTTGTCTCATTTAGCAAATTTTCAAAGTAATTACTCCATACTTCAAGGATATCTTTTTCTCCTGTTTTCATTTCACCTTTATCATCTCTAATTCCTTTTACAGCACTCTTTCCTCCATTTCTTAGCTTTATCAACAACCTCCAGATTATTTTGCCACCTTCTTGATATTTATTTTCTATGTTCTTGCCAAAGTCCAGCCATGACTTTTGTTTAGCTAGTTTTACACACTGTTTAGCTTTCTTACATTTGTCTCTGTATTCTCTAAGAGCACAAGCTGACTTATTTGCCAAGCACTTTTGATATGTTTTCTTCTTTTCCTTCACTGCCTCTTTAACTTCCTGTGTCCACCATGGAGTTCTAATTTTTCTATTCTTGCAGATAACTTCACCACATGCCTCTCTAGCTGAATCAATCAGGGTTTTCTTCAAGGCTTGCCACTGAATTTCCAAGGTTTGGTTCCTGTTCTCAAACTCTTTCATTTTTCCTTCAATAATCTTTGTGTATTTTAGTCTACAGTTCACATCTGAGAGCTGCTCAACTTTTATTCGCTTTAAAACTTTCTTACGTGTTATTCTTTCCAATATGAAATTCAATTTTATCCTGCTCAAGACTAAATAGTGATCACTTCCAATTTCAAATCCTCTGTAGACTCTGGTGTCCTGCACCAGGGAGAAAACATCACTATCAACAATAACATAGTCAATGAGACTTTTCTTATTCCTTGCCAACATTATTATTTCTTATTCCATGTTCCAACATAAAAATGTGCATTTGTGCACATTTTTATGTTGGAACATGGTGTTAGTAATAACTAGTCCATGTCCTGAGCAGAAATCAAACAAATATTTGCCATTATTATTAGCTTTGATCTTTTCTCCAACTTTTCCCAAAATATTTTTGAATGTCTCACAATCATTTCCTACTCTGTTATTTAGATCCCCAACAAGGACCAACTTTTCCTTTTTCACTGTGTCAGGTGCTTTTTCTAAAGCCTCAAAAAATTCCTCCACTTCTACCTTAGTAGAACCTTCTGTGGGACCATAGGCACAAATAAGTCACATTGTCCAGTTCCCCATTCTCATATTTGCACACATTACTCTACTTGAGACTGACTGCCATTCAAGAAGATTAGCCTCGTATTTTGGTTGAATACTATGGCTACTCCTTCTTTTCCTTGATTGTCATTGCCTGAATATAACATTTTGTATCTATTGCTCAGAAAGATCTCACCAGTTTTTGTCTTTTTTGTTTCAGTCACCCCTATTATGTCGATCTGGTACTTATCTAATTCCTCAGCTAGCTCCATTTCTTTGCCATTCAGGCTTCTTATTTTGATAGTACCTATCTTTAACTCTGGTGATGTTGAGTTGGGATGTGTTTTCAGATTTATTCCAGTAGCTGACGTTTCGCTGTTCGCCCTGGTTCCCTGGCGAAAACAATGGGGACCTTGTTTAACCTGGCGACGCCCCAGCCGGTATGAAATTTTGTTATATCGTATCATCATTTTTTATTTTGGTTTAACCAATAAGAATACAATTTGGTCAGCTAAATCCCAAATTGCCAGCTCATCCTTGTTCGTTCAGGTAGATACCCAACATAGTGTACCACGAGAAGGTGAGGATTGGACATTAGGTCAGAAGCCCTGGTTGGTTCTCCGCATTCCTTTAAAGGCTATGTGGAGGTCTCCTCTCAGTTATACAGCTTTGACCCTTAGGCACCCCTGAAGAGATAGCATAATGGAGAAAATCACCAATCATGAAGAATCCGCATATATTTTTGAACAAATATGAAAAGAAAAAGGCTCAGTGGGAGACAAAGATATAAATTAGTTAACAGAAGTGTTTTAGAAAATCTGAATGTAAAAGATGAAATCAGACCTGAGAATAGCAGGAAATGGAAGGGGGTTGAAGATGTTGATAAAGTAATAATTGAAAATGTTGGTTTGTCTAATATGTTCCCCTGGTATATTCCTTGAGAGTATAATTCGGAAAATAAATTTTTGCTTCTTTCTTGAACAATGAAATCAAATTTATCAACTACTTTTTTTTTATATAATAAACGAATTTTGTTTGCTAACTAAGACATATGCAAAACCATGTTTCCATGGTTGTAATATGTTCCTGTATAAAGCAAAGAAATTGCCTGTCGTCATATTCTAATGATGTTCTTCTAGTTATTTGCTGCTAGAAGTTTGCTAACTGCAAGTAATTAAGGAATAATTAATTACACTGGTTATTTTTATTGAGAGGATTGTTATCATTACTTTAATTTTGCAAGAGTAAATCTCTTTTAGCTATTATTACTTGTGCCAAAAAATGTTTTTATAACATGTCCAATGTCACATAGTTCAGAAATGGTATATATATATATATCTTAAGAAAATCTACAAAAATGCAACTTTGTAAAAGATGATAAATTATTACAATTAAGAGTACAATGTAAAGCAAGCAGATAGGAAATGCAGTGTATAAAGCAAATATCCAAAATAAGCTACACACACAGTACTTACGTGATATATAACTTTCTACTTAATGATTTAATAGTTCAATATAGACAGAAATAACTATTTTACGTGAATAAAAAGGTTGGGCAGCTATAGAATTCATGTCACATACTGAACTTCAATGTTTGAATGGGCAAGTTAAATGGTTCACTTACAAATGAATTATACATCATGTTTTATTTTTTCTTATATCTGATCCACACATGAAAGGTCACAAGACCTACAGGCGATCAGTGCCATGTGTTTCTGCTTCCAAAAAATATTTTCCCCCAAACCATTACATACCACTACCACAGCTGATATGTTAAGCATTGCTCATATATCCTATCAGTTTGAGTGGTGTGGCTTCAGTTGAAAGAATTTTGCCATGGCCAATGTTGCTTAGATTATAATGTTCACTTAGGGCTTTCTAAGCATTTTTTATTTTCTGATTTAAGACAAGCCTTACTCAAGGAGCTTTACAAGCTCATCTGGAACAGGATTTTAGAAAAATTCATGCCCTCCATGCCCAAGGTGGGATTTGAACCCACAATCTATTGGTTGGAGAGCAGAAATGCTATCCACTTTGCCAACTAGGCCAGCATTTTGATTCAAGTACTAGAATCAAAATCAAAGAATAAAACTACGATATTTAAAACAACATGACATAATAACTAGTGTTACATTGTTTTAAACACAACTCGCAGCATAGCAACCTATGCTTTTAAAACAGTACTGGTCAGAACTTCTTAGTTTGTTATAACAAATTTGCAATAATAATTTCTGTAGCAACAGTTGGCTGTACAGTTCAATATTTTCATTTCATCTTAATATTTCGACACTTCAAAAAGATGGCACAGGTAGAAAATTAGTTGAGATAATTTATATCAAAAGATATGCAAAAAAGTATTTATATTTTCAATACCTAGCATTCATAGGAATAATGCCTTTTGATCCTACACCAACAGGAATATGATCAAACATACTCTGTGCTAACTGTTCTTTCAAAGGTAACACATCCTTCTCCATTAAATTGGTGCGCAGAAGTCTTACACCACAGTTTATGTCGAATCCCACTCCACCTAAACAAATAATTATAATTATTAATCAGTAAACATAATTCCAAAGAATATTATTTTATTTAAGTAACATATCCAATTAGTCATTTCACAGTTAATTGACAAAAATATTTGATACATAATTTTTACTTATGAGTCAGTCGTCTTTAATATAACTTGCTGACTAAATTTATTTTCAGCTTTTTAATGTTTCAAATAGATTGTAAGAATTTGAGACAATCATATGAATGCTCATTTTGCAATAGCATTTATGTACAGTGGTGTCAGTCATGATCACAGCAACCAAACTGAAGCCATTTACATACAATAAATTTATGGAAAAAGGAAATAAAAGTGATATCAAATTTAAAGGAATTCAGCTACTTACTGTTACACAAAAGATTTATGCAAACATATTCAAGAGAAGGCTTTAAAAATTGATGAGGCACCTGTATATTGATCAAACAAGAGTTGCTAAAACTAGATTTTTAGTTTATAACAAACAGGTGGAATCACTTATCTTACAAAGAATGATGAGCACTGAATTGTTTCTAACCCAGCATTTTTTTTTTATTTTTTTTTTAATCACTTCCTGTCTGGCCAAGGTGTCCAACCAAGAGACCTCAGGCTTGAATCCTGACTTGGACATGATTGTCTGAGATAATCTTTAGGTGAGAGATGAATTTCATCAACGGATGTGAGACCACTGCCCCACATCAGTTGATCTAAGGCAGTGGTCTGAAAGACCACTGCAGCACATACAAACCACATGTATAATGTGCATACACAGGGCCAGTTTTATCATTAGGCAAACCTAGGCAATCGCTAAGACTTTGGAGCACCAGATTTTGCTACATATAAAACTAACAGGAACTCCTGTATTCCATAAAATTCATATATGTAAGCGTACCATTTCTTTACTGGACTTATATACACGTCCAGCAAACCTGGATAATATTCTGTTCACCTGCTGAAAGAACATGGATAAGTGTAGTTTCACAGTCATGTCCATTAGAAGAGACAATAATCTTTCACGCTGAAAAGAACACTTAACTAGATTACTTGGCATATGTAGTAGCTATGTTCAGTTGCCTACAGCAAGAAACGCAGTTGCTTGCCGTTTGCTCGGTAACCGGAATCTAAGTTATATCAGACTAAATACCTATGAGTAATATTCATTTTGCTGCATGTTTTTATCATATAATTATAGTTTTTAATGCCAGTGCAAAATAAGAAATCCTTTTGTACTTTCTTCACTTTATATTCTATCACTGTGGAAGATCAATGTCACTATCAATTTTTTGGCTAATTATTTTAATCACTAATACATTTTAAAATTCTCCCAGAACTTGATTGAAGATAATTATTTTTGTCAAACAATTATTTTATATATTCATGAAAATACGAATCTAAAAATGAATACAGCCTCAATCTGTTCTGAATTAAGTTTTCTTTTTTATTCATAATCTTAGTTCGAAGGTTACTTCACAGATTGCGCAAAGGTTCGCACTTTTAAATTTTGCTTTATAGAGAATCATATCACGTAACACATAATTTTTATAAACGTAATCTGTAGGTTTTTACATTTCAACTTTCCCAGTGCTTAAGGGTCAAAGCTGTATAACTGAGAGGAGACCTCCGCATAGCCTTTAAAGGAATGCGGAGAACCGACCAGGGCTGCTGACCTAATGTCCAATCATCACCTTCTCGTGGTGCACCTTGTTGGGTATCTACTTGGATAATAAACGAACGAGGATGGGCTGGCAATTTGGGATTTAACCAAATTGTATTCCTATTGTATTCCTTTAGGAATACAATTTAACCAAATTGTATTCCTAAACCAAAATAAAAATGATGGTACAACATGACAAAATTTCATGCCGGCTGGTGCGTTGCCCGGTTAAACAAGGCCCCTGTTGTTTTTGCCAGGGAACAGGGCGAACAGCGAAACGTCAGCTACCAGAACAAATCTGAAAACACACCCCAACTCAACAGCACCAGACTTAAAGATCGGTACTATCAACATAAGAAGCTGAATGGCAAAGAAATGGAGCTAGCTGAGGAATTAGATAAGTACCAGGTCGACATAATAGGTGTGACTGAAACAAAAAAGACAAAAACTGGCAAGATCTTTCTGAGCAATACATACAAAATGTTATATTCAGGCAATGACAATCAAGGAAAAGAAGACGTAGCCATAGTATTCAACACAAAATATGAGGCTAATCTTCTTGAATGGCAGTCAGTCTCAAGTAGAGTAATGTGGGCAAATATGAGAATAGGGAACTGGACAATGAGACTTATTTGTGCCTATGATCCCACAGAAGGTTCTACTAAGGTAGAAGTGGAGGAATTTTTTGAGGCTTTAGAAAAAGCAACTGACACAATGAAAAAGGAAAAGTTGGTCCTTGTTGGGGATCTAAATAACAGAGTAGGAAATGATTGTGAGACATACAAAAATATTTTGGGAAAAGTTGGAGAAAAGATCAAAGCTAATAATAACGGCAAATATTTGTTCGATTTCTGGTCAGGACATGGACAGGTTATTACTAGCACCATGTTCCAACATAAAAATGTGCACAAATTCACATGGAGAGAAGAGGCAAGGAATGAGAAAAGTCTCATTGACTATGTTATTGTTGATAGTGATGTTTTCTCCCTGGTGCAGGACACCAGAGTCTACAGAGGATATGAAATTGGAAGTGATCACTATTTAGTCTTGAGCAGGATAAAATTGAATTTCATATTGAAAAGAATAACACATAAGAAAGTTTTAAAGCGAATAAAAGTTGAGCAGCTCTCAGATGTGAACTGTAGACTAAAATACACAAAGATTATTGAAGAAAAAATGAAAGAGTTTGAGAACAGGAATCAAACCTTGGAGATTCAGTGGCAAGCCTTGAAGAAAGCCCTCATTGATTCAGCCAGAGAGGCATGTGGTGAAGTTATCTGCAAGGATAGAAAAATTAGAACTCCATGGTGGACACAGGAAGTTAAAGAGGCAGTGAAGGAAAAGAAGGAAGCCTATCAAACGTTCCTGGCAAATAAGTCAGCTTGTGCTCTTAGAGAATACAGAGACAAATGCAAAAATGCTAAACACTGTGTAAAACTAGCTAAACAAAAGTCATGGGAGAACTATGGCAAGAATATAGAAAATAAATATCAAGAAGGTGGCAAAATATTCTGAAGGTTGTTGAAGAAGCTCAGGAATGGAGGAAAGAGTGCTGTAAAAGGAGTTAGAGATGATAAAGGTGACATGAAAATGGGAGAAAAAGATATCCTTGAAGTATGGAGTAATACTGTGAAAAACTGCTAAATGAAACAAGCAGTGATGACAGCACAGTGGTAAAAAACACTGACCAGGCATGCAGTCAGGAATACATATCCATACTTGAAGTAGAAAAAGCCATCAGAGGCTTGAAATGTAGAAAGGCAGCAGGAGTAGATGATATTATACCAGAAATGCTGAAGTATGGTGGTATAAAAGTCTTACAGTGGCTGCACTGCACTACATAGTTCAGAATGATTGGACAGAGGGACAAATTCCAGACGATTGGAGTAGAGCTCTCATAGTACCCATATATAAAAAGGGAAATAAAACTGAATGTGAGAATTACAGAGGTATATCCCTACTGAGTGTTACTGGCAGGATCTATGCAAGTATACTTGAGAAACGGTTGAGAAGAATTGTGGAAGAAAAGCTTGGTGAAGAACAAGCTGGATTCAGGCCAAATAGAGGCTGTCAGGATCAGATCTTCACTTTACGACAAATAGTCGAGAAAGCATGGGAATATAACAAAGATCTGTATTTAAGTTTTGTCGATTTGGAAAAGGCATATGACAAGGTGCCAAGAGAGAAGCTATTCAATATGCTGCAGTTATATGGTGTCAATGGGGCATTATATCAAGCAATACTTAGTCTTTATTTGAGTTGTAAGTCAGCAGTTAGAATTGAAGGAAGTACAGGAAGATGGTTTAATGTTAAATCTGGTGTGAGACAGGGATGTACATTATCCCCTCTGTTATTCATTATCTATATGGATCACATTATGAAGGAAAGTGGTATTAAACATGATATCAAATTTGGAGATGTTAATGTCAGCTCTTTGCTTTATGTGGATGATGTTATACTTCTAAATAAATCCGCTACAAGTCTGCAAGATTCTCTGACTAAATTGAATAGCTGTTGTAATAGATATGGTATGAAGGTCAGCAATAAAAAGACAAAGACAATGAAAATAGGCAGAATCATTGAAAATGTCAACTGTGTTGTGAATGGAGAACCTATGGAACAAGTAAAACATTTCAGGTACTTAGGCATGATTTTTAGTGAAGATGGTAAATTAAATATAGAAATAGAAAACTGAATCAGCAAAGATGGTATGGTGGGAAGTCAATTGAATAAATTCATATGGAATAAGAGAGAAATTAGTCAGAACACTAAATTATGGATCTGAGAGCTGGGTCAGAAGTAAAACACTTGACCAAAGACTAGAGACTGCAGATATGAGAGTCCTGAGAAAGATTATAAGCGTGAACAGATGGCATCAATGGCAATATCATATAAAAAACGAGGATATTAGGAAAGAACTTGACATTGTCAACATCCAGGAATGCGTTAGCAGAGCTAATCTTAGGTGGTATGGTCACTTAAACAGAATGGGTGAAGAAAGATTAGCAAAACAAGTGTTCTCTGCCAGGTTGGCAGGAACATGACCCAGAGGGAGACCAAGATATAGGTGGATTGATACGGTACAAAGTGCCTTAGACGATAGAAATATAAGATCTGATAATGCTGGAGTCTTGACAAGTAACAGACTGATTTGGAGGAAAATTGTAGATAGGAAGTTAGTAATGATGTAATTTTTTTCATGTAGTACTATCGTATCCTGTACACCCCCTTGAAGGTACATGGCAGGAATTAGATGATGATGCTAGTGACAATTATGCTGTAATATGTAAAACCATGTTAACATAAATACCAACACTAAAACAGGAATGTTCTTTCTACATAATAAGAAAGAAGTAATTTATTTAGGGTGCTTAAGGGTCAAAGCTGTATAACTGAGAGGAGACCTCCACACAGCCTTTAAAGGAATGCGGAGAACCGACCAGGGCTTCTGACCTAATGTCCAATCCTCACCTTCTCGTGGTGCACCTGTTGGGTATCTACTTTGATACTGAACGAACGAGGATGGGCTGGCAATTGGGGATTTAGCCGACCAAATTGTATTCTTATTGGTTAAACCAAAATAAAAAATGACGGTACAACATGACAAAATTTCATGCCGGCTGGGGCGTCGCCCGGTTAAACAAGGCCCCCGTTGTTTTCGCCAGGGAACCAGGGCGAACAGCGAAAAGTCAGCTACTGGAACAAATCTGAAATTTGGAGGAAAATTGTAGATAGGAAGTTAGTAATGATGTAATTTTTTCATGTAGTACTCTCATATCCTGTACACCCCTTGAGGGTACATGGCAGGAATTTGATGATGATGATGATGGTAATTTATTTATGGATCATGAAAAGGAGGGAGTGGCTGTGGTATTTAATCTTAAACACAAGAGATCATTTTGAGTAGTACAATCACAGGGTTCATTTCTGGAATAATTTCAATTTGAAAATAAACAATGCAATTTATTTTTACCTGTGGTCATAACAGAAGTAAAAAATTTGTTTCCAATAGGTTCTTATCATACTTACACAGTATGGTGAGCAATCAAACCCCGACTTAGATATGTTTCACAAAAATCTGAAGAAGTGAGCAGCTACATTCTCTTGAAGCTATGGAAGCAACCGCAGAAATCATGTCTTCTTAAAAGCAAGTGGGTTTGGCCCAGACAACCCTGGGCAAGGGAAGGTAATTTAAAAACTGCATAATATACATTTGTAAGTGTCCAAAATTATTAAAAAAAAATAACTTGAGTAGATTTTTATCCAAATCTTAACCTCAGTTTGTTAGTTATAAATTAATTCTTAAACAACTAAAAACTTCTGCTGGCTTTAAGTTTCTTAACGTCATTGTGATTGTCTTGCCCCAATCTATGTATTGTATGCTTTTGTCTTCGCAGAGTCAAGCTTAAAAACTTTTAAGTCACACTCTACTGATCTACTACTGCATTAATACTATGAAAAAAAAAAAAAAAACACTTCATTAGTGCATCGTCTTTGACAATAAGAAAAAAAAAAGAGTGAAAGACAGTCTCATGCATGGATGCGTGACAGCGACTACGTGCTCAAGAATGTGTAGCTTAGAGGGAACAATGATGAACAGGACAAAACAAATGGTAAATACCTGCTATTCTTCTTTTTGGAACACTGACTCCTGCTTACTAGCAACTGTATTCAAACAAAAAGTTCTCTCTAAATTATCAGACCTTCAAATGACAATCTTCAATTAACCAACCCTTGACTGGGTTAATATAACCAACTCCTAGTACAGCACCATGTAACTAAAGGATTACTGTATGTATAAATTCAAATTAAGAGACCACATTTGAAACAAGAAACATTTATACACTAGTGCAAAACAATGGTATTTTTAGATTAGTAAAGGAATACAGAGCCTCCGTAGATCAGTCAGTATAGACTAAGCCCTTTGGTCGGAAATATCTGGGTTTGATTCCTGTCGGTGATGTGAGAAGCTGTTATCTGGTCTCTTTTGACAAAAGGTGAGTTAGCTGGTTTCATACAATGGTAGGTGGCTTTTTCACCTGGAAACTGTTTTTTTTTTATCCCCCAGAAAAAGCAAACTGGCCTCATGAACACACACGGATTACAGTCATGAATACGTCTCAGCCACACACCGGTCGGTTCAGAGCCCAGATAAAATTGAGGGGGGGGGGAAGCAATTGTACATAAGCCACCCTGTAAAAAATCTCACCAAGAACACTTTGTGGGCAATGCCTACAAAGTCACCTAGCATTGGAAACAACTGAATGGAAAAAATCACCACTACCACCACAAAGGAATACAGGATATCTAAAATGGGATATACTTTTAAGTAATATAAACTTGTATACATATATATATATATACATATATATATCAAACAGAAAGAAAAATGTATGCAAGTTCTGAAAAGAATCAGTCAAATAGTTTAACTGTGGACTAGTAAAATATACAATTGTTCCATTTACCATCTGTAATAGTCGAGGGTTTTTCTCTTCAGATTTCCTATTAACGCAGGTATTCCTTAAGACCTCTCATCAATCCTCTTTCTCATACATAAATGACCTCTCACTGACCTCAAATCCTATTCACAATTTTGTTGATAACACTTCATTTCTCTTCTACTCACATGACAAATCTTGCAGTCTCAAACATTTTAAGTTTGAAGATGATCTACAATCTGCGTCCTAAACTGATCTTCATACTATCCTTCACTGAGATGACAACCTGCTCATCTTTAATACTTCAAAATGTCTTCCTTCTTAAGGAAAAGACTTCAGTTCTCCCTTTACCTTTGTTAATTCTCAAAACCAGATTTCTTTTCTCAGACTAATACCCCTAGGCTTTCCTTTCAAATACATCACTTTTATAGCATCTTCACCCACAGGATACTTTTCCACTAAAGTTCAACAGATATAATTCTGCACAAATCAGAAATACACCCTTCTTTGGAATGCTGCCCCCTCACACTTGGTATAATATACCAAAAAGCTCTCTAAAAATAGTTGATGCTGCCTATAAGAGAACAGTTTACCTAACTGACAACCCCTATATATATCAGAAATGATCAGTTTCCATACTGTGCCTCTTCTAGACATTTTAACAGGTGCCATTCAGTAGAACAGGAAACCATCATACTCCACATTTCTGTTCGACTTGCAATAACACTAGCAACAGCTATCCAACATTCTTTAATAGTTGAATCGTTGATTCACTTAACCTGATTCTCCCATTCATCTTTCTTTTCTGTGTAGCTTTCCCTATGAAATATTTCTAGGACTACAATCTCCAGTTCTTCAACAGATTGCTTTTCCTTGTTTTTCAATATCAAATATCCATTCATAGCATTATGTTTGATAATTTCAACATTCAGAACAGAAATTCGGTGAGTATTCCAGGAAGTTTTTTTTTTTCTTTTTGTCTTTTCTCGATGCATATGTGAGAAAAAACAACAACATGAAACTAATGAAAACAAACAAGTTTAGGCCACATATTAGTTGCCAAAACCATCTTTTTAATTTAGACAATTAATAGATAATGAAATATAAAACATAAGATTTTGTACAATAATTCTGTTGATTAAAAAAATAAGTTCAAGTTCTTAGGGAATTGTTCAAACTAGTATATTTAAATAGCTACATACAATGTGCATGAAAAGACAGGCTATCACAAGCAGGTAACATTACACCTGTGATAGCAAAAAAATTAACTAAGCAGCTCTGAAAATTTATAATTCAGTTATACGTTGAACCCTGTTAATGGATATTTGGAAATTATCCCAATCACTGTATCAGCACTTAAGTCTGATCACAAGAAAGGAGAAAACTTTGAAAACAAAATTTTCGCATAGGCTTATATTGTTCTATTCACTCAGATGAAGCATTACTGGTTTGGGAGGAAAAAAAATCTTTGTAATGTTACTGAGCAGGAATAATAATCTGGTCATCCTTCATTTGAATTGCATGAACAGTAAAGCTTGCTATTCAAGATTGACAGAGAAATCAACATTAAACCATATTTCAGAATTGAGCATTGTTCACTGCAAAAATAAAAAATAAAAAAAATAAATAAAAATAATAAATAAATAATCATATATTCAGGGATGAAGCAATTAGATCAGAGACAAATAATGAATCTTGTGAAAGTGATCTGGATGCAAATATGATGAGTCAAAGTGGTCTTTTCAAGTTATCTGGAAACTAATTGCTCAATAGAATAGCAAAAGAAATTTTACCCAACATTTTGGGTTGCTTCTTGTAAAAAGTTACAAATCATTTACATTACAAATTTCAATATCAAATTTGTAATGATTTGTAATGACAAATACGAAATTTTCCTTAAATTTGATTTAGCCAGTGCAGAATTATTAATATCAGTATGAATCATTCTGCTATCAAGGATGAAAAACTTAGAGAAAAACAAACTGAGTTCAGGCCAAATAGAGGTTGTCAAGATCAGATTTTCACTTTAAGACAAACAGTTGAGAAATCATGAGAATATGACGAGGATCTCTACTTAAGTTTTGTAGATCTGGAAAAGGCATATGATAAGGTGCCCAGAGAAAATTTTTAAAACACTACAATTATATGGGATGAATAGAACATTATACAGAGCAATATACAGTCTATATTTAAGTTGTAAGTCAGCAGTTAGAATTGAAGGAAATAGAGGAAGATGGTTTGATATAAAATCAGGAGTACGACAAGGAAGGATGCACATTATGAAAGAGAGTGGCATCAAGCCTGATATTAGAAATTGGAAATTCAAACTTAGCTCTTTGTTTATGCAGATGTACTCCTCAACACATCTGGTGCACGTCTCCAGGATTCACTAACTAAACTGAATAGCAGCTATAACAAATTTAGCATGAAAATCAGCAATAAAAGGACCAAATTATGGCAGAGACACTGAACACATCAATTGCATTCAGGAGAAGAGCCTATAGAACAAGTAAAATATTTCAGCTATTTAGGCACAATTTTTAGTGAAAATGGCAGTTAAATCTGAAATAATCAACAGAATAAGCAAAACTAATGTAGTGGGTAATCAAATGAATAAATTTATATGGAATATGAGAGAAATTAGTCAAAACACTAAACTAGCAATATACAAGACGGTGTTTAAACCAGTTAGATCTGAGACTAGAGATCACAGATAAGGGTTCTGAGAAAAATTAGGGGAATGAACTGATGGAATCAATGGCAGAATCATATTAAAAATGAAGACATTAGAAAGGAACTTGAGATTATTAACATTCAAAAATGTGTCAGCAGAGCCAATCTAAAGTGATATGGCCACTTAAACAGAATGGGTGAAGAAAGGTTAGCAAAACAACTGAACAGTGTTTGATGCCAAGATGGCAGGAAAAAGAACCACAGGAAGACCCAGGTTTAGGTGGGTTGATTTGGTCAGAAGTGCCTTAGAAGCATGAAATGTTAGATATGACAATATTTGAGTGTTCACAAGTAATAGATTGATTTAAAGGAAAATTGTTGATAGGAGATTAATAATAATGTAAACTTAATCATGTAGTGCTGTCATAGTAACCCGAACACCTCTTTGGGGTACATATTATGAAAATGATGATGCTTTTGTTGTTTGTTGTTCATATTTTTGATGCATAGAGTAGAACTGATTTAATTATAAATCTGATATTATAAATATAATAAATAATCTGAATGTTTTTAAACCTATCTCCTTTGATCTCCATTTTATTTGTCTAACATGTTAAAAATTCTGTATTCCCTGTATCTTAGATTTTATATCTTCTTCTGCTCCTTTCTGTTAATTTATTATTGATTCATCATCATCATCATCATCAAATTCCTGCCATGTACCCTAAAGGGGTGTACAGGATATGACAGTACTACATGAAAAAATTACATCATTACTAACTTCCTATCTACAATTTTCCTCCAAATCAGTCTGTTACTTGTCAAGACTCCAACATTATCAGATCTTATATTTCTATCGTCTAAGGCACTTTGTACCGTATCAATCCACCTATATCTTGGTCTTCCTCTGGGTCGTTTTCCTGCCAACCTGGCAGAGAACACTTGTTTTGCTAATCTTTCCTCTCCCATTCTATTTAAGTGACCATACCATCTGAGATTAGCTCTGCTAACGCATTCCTGGATGCTGACAATGTCAAGTTCTTTCCTAATATCCTCATTTTTAATATGATATTGCCATTGACGCCATCTGTTCACGCCTCTAATCTTTCTCAGGACTCTCATATCTGCGGTCTCTAGTCTTTGGTCAAGTGTTTTACTTCTGACCCAGCTCTCAGATCCATAAGTTAAAATTGGTTTGAACACAGTCTTGTATACAGCTAATTTAGTGTTCCGACTAATTTCTTTCTTATTCCATATGAATTTATTCAATTGACTTCCCACGATACCAGCTTTGCTGATTCTGTTGTCTATTTCTATATTTAGTTTACCATCTTCAGTAAAAATTGCGCCTAAGTAGCTGAAATGTTTTACTTGTTCCACAGGTTCTCCATTCACAACACAGTTGACATTTTCAATGATTCTGCCTATTTTCATTGTCTTTGTCTTTTAATTGCTGACCTTCATACCATATCTATTACAACAGCTATTCAATTTAGTCAGAGAATCTTGCAGACTTGTAGCGGATTTATTTAGAAGTATAACATCATCCGCATAAAGCAAAGAGCTGATATTAACATCTCCAATTTTGATATCAGGTTTAATACCACATTCCTTCATAATGTGATCCATATAGATAATGAATAACAGAGGGGATAATGTACATCCTTGTCTCACACCAGATTTAACATTAAACCATCTTCCTGTACTTCCTGCAATTCTAACTGCTGATTCACAACTCAAATAAAGACTAAGTATTGCTTGATATAATGCCCCATTGACACCATATAACTGCAGCGTATTGAATAGCTTCTCTCTTGGCACCTTGTCATATGCCTTTTCCAAATCGACAAAACTTAAATACAGATCTTTGTTATATTCCCATGCTTTCTCGACTATTTGTCGTAAAGTGAAGATCTGATCCTGACAGCCTCTATTTGGCCTGAATCCAGCTTGTTCTTCACCAAGATCTATGCAAGTATGCTTTTCTTCAACAATTCTTCTCAACCGTTTCTCAAGTATACTTGCATAGATCTTGCCAGGAACACTCAGTAGAGAAATACCTCTGTAATTCTCACATTCAGTTTTATTTCCCTTTTTATATATGGGTACTATGAGAGCTCTACTCCAATCATCGGGAATTCGTCCCTCTGTCCAGGCTTTCTGAACTATGCAGTGCAGCCACTGTAAGACTCTTATACCACCATACTTCAGCATTTCTGGTCGAATATCATCTACTCCTGCTGCCTTTCCACATTTCAAGCCTTTGATGGCTTTTTCTACTTCAAGTATGGATATGTATTCCTGACTGCATGCCTGGTCAATGTTTTTTATCACTGTGCTGTCATCACTGCTTGTTTCATTTAGCAGTTTTTCAAAGTAATTACTCCATACTTCAAGGATATCTTTTTCTCCTGTTTTCATTTCACCTTTATCATCTCTAATTCCTTTTACAGCACTCTTTCCTCCATTCCTAAGCTTCTTCAACAACCTCCAGAATATTTTGCCACCTTCTTGATATTTATTTTCTATATTCTTGCCAAAGTCCTCCCATGACTTTTGTTTAGCTAGTTTTACACACTGTTTAGCTTTCTTACATTTGTCTCTGTATTCTGTAAGAGTAAAAGCTGACTTATTTGCCAGGAACTTTTGATATGCTTTCTTCTTTTCCTTCACTGCCTCTTTAACTTCCTGTGTCCACCAGGGAGTTCTGATTTTTTTATCTTTGCACACAACCTCACCACATGCCTCTCTGGCAGAATCAATCAATGTTTCCTTCAGAGTTTGCCACTGAATCTCCAAGGTTTGATTCCTGTTCTCAAACTCTTCCATTTTCTTTTCAATAATATTTCTGTATTTTAGTCTACAGTTTACATCTGAGAGCTGCTCAACTTTTATTCACTTTAAAACTTTCTTACATGTTATTCTTTTCAATATGAAATTCAATTTTATCCTGCTCAAGACTAAATAGTGATCACTTCCAATTTCAAATCCTCTGTACACTCTGGTGTCCTGCACCAGGGAGAAAACATCACTATCAACAATAACATAGTCAATGAGACTTTTCTTATTCCTAGCCTCTTCTCTCCATGTGAATTTGTGCACATTTTTATGTTGGAACATGGTGTTAGTAATAACCAGTCCATGTCCTGAGCAGAAATCCAACAGATATTTGCCATTATTATTAGCTTTGCTCTTTTCTCCAAATTTTCCCAAAATATTTTTGTATGTCTCACAATCATTTCCTACTCTGTTATTTAGATCCCCAACAAGGATCAACTTTTCCTTTTTCATTGTGTCAGTTGCTTTTTCTAAAGCGTCAAAAAATTCCTCCACTTCTACCTTAGTAGAACCTTCTGTGGGACCATAGGCACAAATAAGTCTCATTGTCCAGTTCCCCATTCTCATATTTGCCCACATTACTCTACTTGAGACTGACTGCCATTCAAGAAGATTAGCCTCGTATTTTGTGTTGAATACTATGGCTACTCCTTCTTTTCCTTGATTGTTATTGCCTGAATATAACATTTTGTATGTATTGCTCAGAAAGATCTCGCCAGTTTTTGTCTTTTTTTTGTTTCAGTCACCCCTATTATGTCGATCTGGTACTTATCTAATTCCTCAGCAAGCTCCATTTCTTTGCCATTCAGGCTTCTTACGTTGATAGTACCGATCTTTAACTCTGGTGATGTTGAGTTGGGGTTTGTTTTCAGATTTGTTCCAGTAGCTGACTTTTCGCTGTTCGCCCTGGTTCCCTGGCGAAAACAACGGGGGCCTTGTTTAACCGGGCGACGCCCCAGTCGGCATGAAATTTTGTCATGTTGTACCATCCTTTTGTATTTTGGTTTAACCAATAGGAATACAATTTGGTCAGCTAAATCCCAAATTGCCAGCCCATCCTTGTTCGTTTAGTATCCGGGTAGTTACCCAACGGGGTGCACCACGAGAAGGTGAGGATTGGACATCAGGTCAGAAGCCCTGGAAGGTTCTCTGCATTCCTTTAAAGGCTATGTGGAGGTCTCCTCTCAGTTATACAGCTTTGACCCTTAAGCACCCCTATTATTGATTCTAGGTAATTAAAGTTCTTGCACTGTCTTTTTATTTTTTTTATTGCTTTTTTCATTCTTTATCCAACAGTCGAGGCTTTTTGGTTTTTTCCTTCAAATGTTAGGTGCCTGTAAATATATCATCTGCAAAATCCAGATCGCATAGCTGTTCTATTAAATTCCACTGTATTCCTTATAACCTTGTCTACAGCGATAATATGTGGGCAGAAAATGCAGCCCTGTATAACTTTTGTTTTAATTTCAAACTTTTCTGAAAGTTCCCCATTATGTGCGATTTGTATTTTATATTTTTCATAATTTTTTTTTTTTTTTTTTTTTTTTTTTTTTTTAACTATGTTGATAATTTTATGTGGCATACCATAATATGACATTTCCATATTGCTTCTCTGTCAATGCTGTCAAGTCTTTTCGAAATCAAATCAACCAAGTCAATGTAAAGATTCGACTATTCTATTATTATTTAAAGTGTTTTGCTATTTTATCTATAAATGACCCGTCGACTCTAAATTCTGCTTGTTTCTCTTAGTTTTTGGTCTATTTCTTTTTTTATATTCCAATATTATTCTTGTTAGTATTTTACTTGATTTAATAATGATATTCCTCTCCAATTATTTTAATCAGTTAATTTTTTTTTTTTAATTATCAGTAATCCGATGTTCACCTGGCCATTCCTTCTGCATCCATATTTTGTTAAGAAATGGGTAGAATATATTCACTGTTAAACTGATATACCAATTATAACAGCTGCTTGTCTTTTAGTGCTTGTTTGCATTTCATTTTTTCTTTGGTGTCTATTTTTAACAATTTTTTTTCTTCTTTCAAGTATTTGAAAGACCCAGAGGAAGACCAAGATATAGGTGATACGGTAAAATGTGCCTTAGAAGATAGAAATATAAGATCTGATAATGTTGGAGTCTTAACAGCTAACAGATTGATTTGGAGGAAAATTATAGATAAGAAGTTAGTAAATTATGTAAATTTTTCATGTAGTACTATCATATCCTGTACACCCATTGAGAGTACAAGTCAGGAATTTGATGATGATGATGAATCACCTCTATTAGCTGCAATTTCCACCTCATTTAGTAGTTTTTCTATAAATTATCTTTTCTTGTATTTTTCTTAATCTCTTTGTATTTCTTTAAATTTCACTTGTAATCTGATGTTATTCTTATCTAGTATTATATTTTTCTTTATTTCTTCAATTTTCAGTTGTGTGTGTGTGTGTGTGTGTGTGAGAAGATATCCATTCTTTGTCATTTCTTGTATGCACTCCTAGTTCATGCCAAGCTAATGTAAAGATATGTATAATAACAAAACAAAGAAAAAGCAGAAAGGTAACAAAGAAATATAAAAAAATCTATAGTGGAGTAAAAGAAGGAAAAAAGCAAAAGCATCTATAATGATACACAAATCTATACCAAATTTGACTGAAAGAATTTCTATTAGTCTTTCAGTCTAGTAGTTACAATATTGTATATTATAACTACTGGACTGAAAGACTAATAGAAATTAGACTCAAAACATTAAAGATCATAATATGGCATATGCACCAGAAGAGAGTAAAACCTTTCACAAAGAACTGCAGAAAATCACAGATAAATAAAAACAGACTATTTACTAATAGCAGAGAATTTAAATGCCAGAATAGGAAACAGGAAATACAAAACAAAACATAGGGGATTTGGTGAAGATACATGTAATCAAAATGAACACAAACTGCAAGATTTTGTCATTTATAAGAATATGACAAATGAGAATAATGAACTCAGTAATCTGTTAGGACTGAATGAAGGACTGTAAGGTATGAATTCTTCCACCAATGATGAAATCATTGGTGGAAGAATTCATAGTAAAAGTGTTAGAGCGGTAGCCAAAGTGCAGACTATATACTTGGACAAACCCAGATAACCCTATAGGAAATCAAATAGATTTTATAATGATAAATAATAGATACAAAAATATAACCAACATTAAATCATACCTAAGTGCTGATATAGGTTAAGACCATTGTGTCTACTTTAAAAAACTAAACTAAAAAACATCTCTAAAAACAATCATACTGAAAGACTTGACAGCTCTGAATATACCTGACAACATAATGGTGTTTAACTCAGAAATTAGGAAAAAATTAGAGGAAATTGAAAAAAGATGGTCAACTTTTAGAAGTGCAATATATGAGACAGTCAACGAGATTATTCCAAAAATTAGATACAATAAGAAAAAACCCTGGATGATAGAAATCAATATTAGAACTTTTTTTTTTTTGTTGCCGTTCTACATACCATATTTACTCAAATATAACTGACCCTCATGTCTTGTAATAAGTCAAATGAAAACAGGCAAAACACACGCCCTGATCAGAACCCTATCAAATTGTTAAAGAAATTAAATTGGAAACAAATTTTTTTACTTATGTTATGACCACAGGTAAAAATAAATTGCATTGTTTATTTCTTTTCAAATTGAAATTTTCCCAGAAATGAACCCTGCGATTCTACTAACTCAAAATGATCTCGTGTTTAAGATTAAATACCACAGCCACTGCCTCCTTTCCATGATCCCTAAATAAATTACTTCTTTCTTATTATGTAGAAAGAACTTTCGTGTTTTAGTGTTGGTATTTATGTTAACATGGTTTTATATATTACAGCATAACTGGCATTAAGGCCAACATAATTATTTTCTATTGTTTCTTATGGTCAATTACTTATCATCAATTCTGTTGTGATTGTTCTAGTAAGCTTGTTGCCGTTCTATATACCATATTTACTCGAATATAACTGACCCTCATATATGTCTTGTAATAAGTCAAATGAAAACAGTTAAAACATCAGGTCCTGATCAGAACCCTATCAAATTGTTAAAGAAATTAAATGAAAACACAATCAATGACCTAACCGTTATTTTTAATAATATCTATGATACAGGATACATCCCTGATGATCTAAGAAAATCAATCTTTATCACTATCCCCCAAATTTCAAGAACTTTTGAATGTTCAGAATATAGACTAATAAGTTTAGCAAGCCATATTACAAAATTACTACTGAGAATCATCCTAAAAGAATAAAAGACACTTTGTCAATAGAAACAGAAGACACTCAATCAGGTTTTCAAAAAGAGAAGGGAAAAAAAGAAGGTACAATAGAAGGAATTTTCAATTTGAAAATATTATGTGAAAGAAGCCTCAATAACTAGAAAATAATATATCTTTGTTTTATTGATTACACCAAAGCATTTGATTCAATAGATCACAAGAAATTAATACATAACCTACAGAATAATGGGTTAAAATGAAAAGATCTATATATAATTGCAAATATATACTGGAATCAAATAGCCTCGATAAGATTCAAAAATGCATATTCTGACAACTTTGAAATCAAAAAAGGAGTAAGACAAGGATGTGTCTTATCACCCTTGCTGTATAATATATACAGTGAAAAGTTTTTAAAGATATTGCAGAATTGAAGGGTGTAAAAGTAGAGGTTAGGAACTTCAACAACCTCAGACATGCAGATGACATGGTCTTTATAGCTGAATCTGAAGATGATCTTCAAAACTTAGTCACAGAAATTTACAACAGAAGATTAGACATGAAATTGATTAATAACCTGAAGAAAAACAAAGTACATGACTATATCAAAAGAACCAATAAATAAGGAACTAAATATAACTGTTAACCAAAAGAAAATTGAACAGGTTCAGTCTTTTATATATTTGGGACAAATGTTTACAGATGGAGGAAATTCCCTTAAAAAATAAAAAGAATAGAGATAGCAAGAAAAGTCTTTATTGATATGAAAACTGTTCTAACATCTAGAGATATTAACAGATGCAAGAAAAAGATGAATGAAGTGCTATATCTGGTCAAGCCTTCTCTACAACAGTGAAACAGACTAAGTAAGAAGCAGAAAGAAAATTAGAAGCTTTTGAAATGTGGACCATCAGAAGAATGTTGAAAATATCACAGACAGAGAAACTGAAAAACGAAGATGTTTTAAAGAAAGCAAAAATGAAAAGAACATTAATGAAAATCATTAAAGAACAAAAACTTAAAATATTTTGAGCATCTAACTAAAGAAGGAATTCAGAAATTAATATCAGAAGAGAAACTGGGCAGAAAAAGAGGGAGAAGTAGACCCAGGAAAATGTGGTTTGAAGACATTAAGGACTGGATTGGCTTGAATTACCATAAATGTTCCAGAGCAGCAAAAGAAAGAAAAAAAGTTCTGTGACATGGTTGCCAACCTCTTCCTAGAGAATGACACTTGAAGAATGAACTCAGTATTTGAACACAAAGAAAAACAAATATACATGATCAGCAGGGGATGTTAATCAGTTACTGACTATATTATTGCAAATTTTGAATTAGCTGAATTAATCCTAGATGTAAGAGTATAACCAAGCTTTGAATTAAACTCTGATCATTATTGGCAAAAATTTGATTTAAAACAGAACAGCTAAAAATAAAGTGGAAAATAACTATCAACTGAGTTACAAAATATCTTCATTGCAAGATTCACATAGTCAACAATATCAGAAATGCTCTGATTTTAAAAGAGAAACCATATAATATAATGAAACAAATGACACTGAAGAGGAATGGAAAAATCAAACAAATCCTGACAAAAAGCAACAATAAAACACTTAAGGAATAAGGAGAAAAAAAAAGAGGATTATGAAACTTACAATGACACTAAGTGATTTTTTGTTTTTATTATTTATGTATTGCCGATTCATTAGGTCTTCAAGACTGATTAAAGCATCCTAAATGTGTTCATTACAACATAATAATTTTTTACTAAATAATTTAAGGAAATTACGTCAACTAGGATATACATTAAAATAAATTTTAATATACTTCAATATTTCGGCAACATCACGTGCACGCAGGCACAACAAACAGTAAGTGAGGAAGAAGCAGGAAGCTATTATTTCTCCTTAAGTCCTAATGGTGCCCCCTAGCTGGCAATGTTGGTATTCTTGGACGACTGGGCTGAAGGTCTTCTGATGTAGGCTTCCCAAATTTGAGGCAGTCTCATGCAGCCAAATTTCTTGAGATTTGGATTGTTTCTTAGGGCTGAAGCTGATTCCACGAAAAGCCTTTCATATTTGTATTTACTACGGTGTATTATCGTGGCTTTCTTCCACTGTATTCTATGGCAGGTATCCAGCGAAAGGTCAGCAAGACCCAGAGTGGCTGTATTGGTGAAACAGGATGTAGTCCTTGTGTTCTGAAATTCTGATATTTGCTGTCCTGCCTGTTTGGCCAAAGTAGGACAGCTTACAGCTGCAAGAGACCTGGTATACACCAGGTAGGTCTAGGGGGGGGGGGAGGTTGGTCTTTAGTAGAGCGGATAAGGGATGCCAATTTTTTTATATGGGCTGTAGCAAGAAGTTAAGTCATGTTTTTTTAGGATTTTTTTTTTTTTAACCTTGAAGAAGAAAAAATCAACTGCCTTCCTTTCTTAGACACACTAGTCACCTGCCAGCCTGATGGAACCTTGGTTTTCTCAGTCTATAGAAAATCCACCCATTCAGGCAGATACATTCACCAACAATCCCACCATCCCTCCTCGCAACAATATGGAATCATTAAGACACTACACAACAGGGCTAAACTTATCTGTTCAAATGACAATGCTCTAACCACAGAACTAAACCACATTCTCAACACTTTCTCAGCCAATGGCTACCCCCCCCCCAAAAAAAAAAATATTGAAACCAGTAAACCACAACCCCCCCCCACACACACACAACAAGGATTACTCTAAATCTATCACCATACCCTATATCCGAGGCACCTCGGAAAAAATTGCAAAAATCCTAAAAAAACATGACTTAACTTCTTGTTACAGCCCATATAAAAAAATTGGCATCCCTTATTTGCTCTACTAAAGACCAACCCCCCCCCCCCCTAAACCTACCTGGTGTATACCAGGTCCCTTGCAGCTGTAAGCTGTCCTACTTTGGCCAAACAGGCAGGACAGCAAATATCAGAATTTCAGAACACAAGGACTACATCCGGTTTCACCAATACAGCCACTCTGGTCTTGCTCACCATGCGCTGGATACCTGCCATAGAATACGGTGGAAGAAAGCCACGATAATACACCGTAGTAAATACAAATATGAAAGGCTTTTCATGGAATCAGCTTCAGCCCTAAGAAACAACCCAAACCTCAACAAATTTGACTGCATGAGACTGCCTCAAATTTGGGAAACCTACATCAGAAGACCTTCAGTCCAATCGCCCAAGAATACCAACATTGCCTGCTAGGGGCCACCATCAGGACTTTAGGAGAAATAATAGCTTCCCACTTCTTACTGTTTGTTGTGCCTACGTGCACGTGTCTTGTTCTTAAGTTTCTTGAAAATGGCAATATGACGTTGCCGAAATATTGAAGTATATTAAAATTTATTTTAATGTACATCCTAGTCGACGTTGTAATTTCCTTAAATTATTTAGTAAAAAATACATAACCAACGTCTAAGCCTTTCCACAAGAATTACAACATAATCAAAAACCCTATATCCCATTTTATTCTTTTTTATATTCTATAACTAATCTGTATGAAACGAGTAGTTTACTGTGTTCAATATGTAATCATTTTAAAATTTTCAATGAATAAATAAGTTCATAATGACTTGTATCCATGATACAGAATCAAAACAACAGTTTTTAATTTTCTTCTTGCTTCAGTGAAAATATGTCAAAGGTGACCTTTGACATCTTTTCTTATGATATATTTTGATACATAGTTCATGATCTACCACAGAAAGTATCACTTCTGGAAAGTATCTAATATATCATAAGCCTTACATATTCTGGATAACTAAGTAAAAAATATTTATGGGCTAAAACAGAAAAAAAGACAACAGAATATTATTTCAAACAGTCATACACAAGTCTTCATTTAAGAAACTAATTTTATAAGTATTCTAGCTATTCCATTTGCTTTTAATGAAATAAAATTTTTTCGTCCCAAAAATATTTTGAGACTGCCTCTATTATTAAACTAAACTTAAGTTAAACTTAAACCAAACGAATCATGAGCTAATTAAACACAACATTTAAACCTTATTCATCGCCTATTCACCATATTACCTGGAGAAACAATAGCGGTAGGATCATCCATATCAAAAGCTGCCATGTTACCAATTGCAAATCCATAGCCTGAATGGATATCAGGCAGACCAACTGATCGCTGAATAAAAAAAAAAAAAGAACAAAATTTGTATCTTTTAAAATCAAACAAAGGAAAATAAAATGTAGTTATAGTGATACCCATTACTTAAAAATACTGGAACTATATTACAAAATTTCAAAAATCACAGGTAACTGAATATGCACTAGCAATTTAATATTTTAAAGAAGAAAGAGCAAGAATAGGCTTAGTTGGAATTGCAGCTGAAACAACTAAAGAGGCTAGTATGTTTGCTAACTGTGTGTGTTCCCAAGGCAGATTGGCAGTATATGGAATGAAAAACAGTACCGAGGAGGAGAAGATCCTGCTACTTTTATATACAACTTCTAAAGTCACTGGACAACTATACTGGTGTCCAAAATCTAAGGACAAACACTATTTCTGAAGATTACAACCACAAATTCAGACAAATCAGCTTGTGGCAATTGGTGTAACTGAAGATTTCGAATGGAAAGCAGGTATACATTCAAATTTTCTAATCATATGCAAAGGAGTCATGTGATAGGGCTCAACGGGATAAAATGCAAAAAGGCTGCACTAAGTGAATTGTATTTGAAGTAAACTCTTTTGTGAAGGAAAAAATTTGCAAACTTGGATGTCTTGTAATGTTTCAAAGACAACATCTAGATGATTTCCGATGGGGAAGAATTATTGGAAAGCTTGGAGGCTATAGAATTACTGATAATGCCAGAGAGTTTGGAATCTCACATAGCATTGTATCCAGGCTCTGGCCAGCATTTCAAACAAATGGAGCGAGTTCTAGACGTATGCTAAGAGGTCGTCCTCGCACTACCATGGAGCACAAAGACATTTTTGATTATAACAGCAAAACGTAATAGATGCACCATGACAGGTCAGCTTCCAAGTCGGCACCATTCAAGAGTAGGTATGCAGATATCTCGACAAACTGTGGCAAAATGTCTGCGATAAGTGCCCTACATGCTTGAAGGACTGCAGTCTGAGTCCCTTTATCCATAGCTCATTGTGCAGCACATTTTTAATGATATCGTATCCATAAAAATTAGACAAGACACCAATAGATTAATGTACTCTTACAGATGAGGTGTTTTAGTCTTTCCTCCAATTCTAGACGACAAGTGATCTGGCATGAAAGTGGTACCACAAGAATGTTCTTGAAAGAGACAGATATGGCAGTGAGCCTCCTCTACCATCTACGCTACTAAGTCAGTGGGCTTAAAGGTAAAATTACCAGGGTAAGATATGTGTGTTTGGCATGAGTTCTTGATCCTGCCAAGGACCTCTCTCCCACATACATCACTAATACTTGGTAATGATTTCTTGATAAAATATAAATTCTCATGTGATTATGCTAGAGAAGAAATTTGTTTTCTGGAAAGGAAGAAAGTTACTAAAAGGAACCAGAGAGCACATTACTTGGGTGATAGAAAGAACTTACCCGGCATAGAGTCCCAGTGTAAGGAGAATTTAGAACAAACTGAGAAGGAAGAGAATCATGTAGCATGCAGTCAATTAGAATCAAATGAGAATACCCAACCAGAGGAGAAGAGACATCCAAGTATGAGTGACATTACAGAAGTTAAAGCAACCATTGAGAATGAAATGGGGAGCAAGAGTCAGGATGAAATATGTCAGAGGGGTCATTAATAGATGCACCAAGCTACAAGTGCTGGAAAAAGGGACTATGACTGGTGAACAATATTGCGACGAAGCTCTTCAAACATCATGTTTGATTGTTCTATGGTACTGGGGGGGGGGTGAAGAATTTATTTTTATGGATGAAAATGCCACACCACATCATACATGAGAAGTGGAGACACTTCTGGGACCCGAGGATATTAATCGAATTAAGTGGCCAGCACACTCCCCAGATCTTAACCCCATAGAACACGTTTGGGATGCAATAGGGAGATTGCTTCAAGAACTCCTGAATCACTTGGTGCTAAGCATGGTATGACAGTGAAAGCTGCATTGCAGTTCAGGCAACTAGAAGAATTCCCAGCATCCATGCAATTTCTAAAAATACCAATTCCATCCTTCATCCACATGGGAAAATTCAGGAAGCAAATTTTTAATCTGGAAAAATCAGCAAGACTCAAATTTCAGATTGAATCCCCCCCATAGGGGGGGTTGCTTAAGGGTCAAAGTTGTATAAATTAGAGGAGACCTCAACATAGCCTTTAAAGGAATGTGGAGAACCAACCACGACTTCTGACCTAACGTCTAATTCTCACCTTCTCGTGGTGCACCCATTTAGGTATCTACCTGGATACTGAATGAAAAAAGATGGGCTGGCAATTTGGGTTTAGTTGACCAAATTGTATTCTTAATCACAAATAAAATGATGGTACAACATGACAGAATTTCATGCTGGTTGGGAAGTTGCCTGGTTAAATAAGGGCTCCACATTGTAAGCCACAGGAACAAATCCTGAAACACAGCCTAACTCAATATCACCAGAGTTCAGTACTATCAACATAAGAAGCCCGAATGACAAAGAAATGGAGCTGGCAGAGGAATTGGATAAGTACCAGATCAATATAATAGATGACTGAAAAAAAAAAAAAAAAAATGGTGAGATCAAATACCAGTAGGATTCCTGCTTAGGACATCAACTGATTACTAACACAATGTTCAAACACAAAAATGTGCATAAAATTCACATGGAGAGAAGCAGCTAGGAATAAGAAAAGTCTCATTGACTATGCTATTGTTGATAGTGATGTTTTCTCACTGGTGAAGGACACTAGAGTGTAGAGGATTTGAAATTGGAAGTGAGCACCATTTAGACCTGAGCAGGATAAAACTGAATTTCATTGGAAAGAAGAACGTGTAAGAAAGTTTAAAAGCAAATATAAGTTGAGCAGCTATCAGATGTGAACTGTAGACTAAAATACACAAACATTATTCAAGAAAAAATGAAAACGTTTAAGAACAGGAACCAAACCATGGAGATTCGGTGACAAGCCCTGAAGAAAACATCGATTCATTCAGAGAGGCATGTGGTGAGGTTGTCAGCAAAGATAGAAAAATCAGAACCCCATGGTGGACACAGGTAGTTAGAGGAAGTGAAGGAAAAGAAGAAAGAATATTGAAAATTGCTGGTGAATAAGTCAGCTTGTGCTATTAGAGAATACAGAGACAAATGTAAGAAAGCTAAACAACTGTGTAAAACTAGCTAAACAAAAGTCATGGGAAGACTTTGGCAAGAACAAAGAAAATAAATATCAGGAAAGTGGCAAAATATTCTGAAGGCTGTGGAAAAAGCTCAGAAATGGAGGAAAGAGTGCTGTAAAAGGAATCAAAGATGATAAAGGTGATATGAAAGCTGTAGAAAAAGAAAAGATATCCTTGATGTATGGAGTAATTACTTTATTACTTTGAAATTTTGCTAAATGAAACAAGCAGTGATAGCACAGTAGTAAAAAAACACTAAACAGGCATGCAATCAGGAATACACATCCATACTTGAAGTAGAAAAAGCTATCAAAAGCCTGAAATGTAGAATGGCAACAATAGGAGATGACATTTGACCAGAAATGTTCAAGTATGGAAGTATAAAAGCATTGCAATAGCTGCACTGCATAGTTCAGAAGGCCTGGACAGAGGGACAAATTTCAGATGATTGGAGTAGTGCTCTCATAGCACCCATATACAAAAAGAGAAATAAAACTGAATGCGAGAATAACAGAGTTATTTCCTTATTGAGTGTTCTTTGTAAGATTTATGTAAGTATACTTGAGAAACGGTTGAAGATTGTGGAAGAGAAGCTTGGTGAAGAATAAGCTGAATTCAGGCCAAATAGAGGCTGTTAAAATTAGTTAGATGTTCACTTTACAACAAATCGTTGAGAAATCGTGGGAATATAACAAAGATCTATATTTAAGTTTTGAAGACCTGCAAAAGGCATATGACATGGTGCCAAGAGGAAAGCTATTCAAGACACTATAGTTATATGGTGTTAATGGGGCATTATATCAAGCAATACGTAGTTTTTATTTGAGTTGTAAGTCAGCAGTTAAAATTGAAGTACAGGAAGATTGGTTTGATACTAAATCTGGTGTCAGACAAGAATGTACATTATCCCCTCTGTTATTCATTATCTATATGGAACACATTATGAAGGAAAACAGTATTATTGTTATTGAGAGACCTCCAGGGATTCAGAGACTCATTCAAGAGAGACTACATACTACACACACCAGCTATCATACTTATTCTTTAATTCATTCACACTACTTGCACTCACAACATCCAAAGGCAATCCATTCCAATCATGCACGACTCTCTGAGAGAATCTAGCCCTCACACCCTTCTTGGAGGCCTTCCTTCCCAGCTTCCAAGGATGCCCTCTCATCCTTTCCCCACCTTTCATAAATTGAAAAATTCCATCAATTGAACTACTGTATGACCAAAATTCAGAAGTTTGTAAGTCTCAATCATATCACCCCTCTTTCTCTTTTTTGCTAGTGTCTGCAGTCTACAAATTCTCAATCGGTCTTCATAATCAGTATTCCACAATCCAGATATCATTTTTAACACTCTCCTTTGTACTCTCTCCAATATATCAGAATCACAATGAAAACTGAGAGAGCAGATCTTCGCACAATAGTCGCAAGTGAAGTCTTATCAAAGCCTTGTAAAGAGGCAAAATAACATCCTTATCTTTACATGCGAGTTGTATTTGCAATCTTTGCCACATGGCTCCTGAACTTCAACTTCCTATCTATTAACACTCCAAGATCCTTAGCCTTGGTTTCTTCTAGCCTAATCCCACCAATATAATATGACACTGGATATCTGATCATGCCGAAGTGAATGACTTTACATTTACTGACATTGAACTGACACCCATTTTCCCATGCCCACAATTCCATCCTATTCAAATCATTCTGCAAAGACTGCATATCAGCAGCACATTCCTGATTACCCTACCTATCTTTGCATCATCAGCAAATAACTATATGTCGCTTGTCAAATCCTTCCCAATATCATTAATGTGCAGATTGAATAACAATGGACCAAGCACTGATCCTTGTGGTCCACCACTTGTTACCTTAAACCTTGCAGACTCAGATCCCCCGTATACCACTTTTTTATATGTGTCAGTCAGCCATGCTCTTATCCATGCTAATATTGTATAACTCAAACCCATTTTCTCCAATTTATGCAGCAGTCTGCCATTCTGTATTCTGTCAAAAGCCAAAAGCATCATGGTGTATCCATTCCCCTTCTCTAGTTCAATAGTAACATTGTTATAGAATGTGAGCAAGTTGCTAAAACATGACCTTCCCTTAGTAAACCCATGTTGTTCATTGCAAAGTAGAGATTCACTGTCAACCCATTTCTGAATACAGGCCCTAACCAATTTTTCCAAAATCTTCACCACCACTCCTGAGATACTAATCAGTCAATAGTTGGATACATCGGTCTTTGCACCACCCTTGTGCAATGGAATTACCATACATTCCTTCCATTCCTGAGGAATCTTCCCTGTTCTGAGACTCATATTAAACATCCTGGTCAAAGGAATGGCCAGTTCAGCTAAACACTCTTTTAGCACATGTGCTGATATTCCTTCAGTCCTTATTGATGAATTGTCATTCAGTTTGTGAAACGGCTCTAATATCTTGGCCTCACACACCTGCGTTTCTTCATCTAGTGAAGAGGTAACAGTGAGCTCAATATTGCATTCACGAGGTTGATAGCTTTTAACAAAATGGCCACTCATTAACTGAACAACCTCTTCAGTATCTGTAACCGTCATGCTATCTAGATATAGAAGAGTTATTCTTTCATATTCATTCTTTCTTTTACTTGCAGCATATTGATAGAATTTTTATGGGTTGTCTTTAGCATGCAGGGCCAGTTTCTTTTCATAATCAGACTTTGCTTTCCATACAACCATTGTGACTATTCTAGCCTGCTGCTTATAATGTTCATAACGCATGTCATCCATATGCAAACGGTATTCCTTCTACATCATCCTTTTCTTACGAATATCTTACTTAATAAGATTACACATCCATTTGTTTCCTACTCTATTTATTCTTCGAACTTTCAGAACACATTCTGATATCGCATCATTTAAGTATTGTTTAAATGCTTCAAATGCACTGCAGATATTCTTTCCTTCCAGCAACCAATCCCATTCCACTGAACTCAGTATACTCCTCAAAATTGGTCATAATTTGCTGCTTTGTATTCAGCATATAACCTTTTCTGAATGGAACATTCATAAACTTAGTCACGTCCCAACTGGAGGCAGAATAGTTACGTCTTTAACTGAAACACCCTCTGACAGTATAATCAAATCTAACACTCTTTGACCTCGAGTTCCTTCTGTCACATGCTGCTTGAGGAAGTTGTCCCGCAACAGCTCAATAAATGCATTTTCATTCTTCTCACAAGATTCTACTGCTACCCAATCAATATTTCGATAATTAAAGTGTCCCATTATGATTACTCTTTTTGCACTCACCTTTTCTATTTGGCGATGCATTTCTTCATTACTAGCAACCGATCCACCAGGTCTGTAACAACACCCCACTACACAATTTGTCTTGTTATTTTCCACCTCACACCAGATGGCTTCAAACTTACTGCCACATGAAATATTGTTAGTAGTATTTTTGAAGTAGTACTACAATCATAGGTCTCAACTCTAACTGGGTTTAAGTCATCCGATATCATTAGCAGTATGCCCCCTCCTCGAATCCACTCTATCCTTCCTAAAAATACTGTACTCATGACACTAGATACCAGTTAGTAGGTCTGATTCTGACAGCCAGGTCTCACTAATTCCTACAATCTGAGGTCGCAACATATTGACCAAGGCAACAAACACTACCTTTTCTTTCTGATACTATCATTAAATTCCTGACATATACCCTCAAGGGGTGTACAGGATGTGATAGTACTACATGAAAATTTACATCATTACTAACTTCCTATTTACAATTTTCCTCCAAATCAGTCTGTCACTTGTCAAGACTAAAATATTATCATTATCAGATCTTATATTTCCATCATCTAAGGCATATTGTACCGTATCAATCCACCTATATCTTGGTTTTCCTCTGGGTCGTTTTCCTGCCAACCTGGCAGAGAACACTTGTTTTTCTAATTTTTCCTCACCCATTATGTTTAAGTGACCATACCACCTGAGATCAGCTCTGCTAATGTATTCCTGGATGCCGACAATGTAAGTTCGTTCCTAATATCCCCGTTTTTAATATGATATTGCCATTGATGCCATCTGTTCACGCCTCTAATCTTTTTCAGGACTTTCATATCTGTGGTCTCTAGTCTTTGGTCAAGTGTTTTACTTCTAATCCAGCACTTAGATCCATAAGTTAAAACTGGTTTGAACACTGTCTTGTATACAGCTAATTTAGTGTTCTGACTAATTTCTCTCTTATTCCATACGAATTTATTCAATTGACTTCCCACCATACCAGCTTTGCTGATTCTGTTGTCTATTTCCATATTTAATTTACCATCTTCAGTAAAAATCGTGCCTAAGTAGCTGAAATGTTTCACTTGTTCCACAGGTTCTCCATTCACAACACAGTTGACATTTTCAATGATTCTGCCTATTTTCATTGTCTTTGTCTTTTTATTGCTGACCTTCATACCATATCTATTACATCTATTACAACAGCTATTCAAACTTGTAGCGGATTAATTTAGAAGTATAACATCGTCCACATAAAGCAAAGAGCTGACATTAACATCTCCAATTTTGATATCATGTTTAATACCACTTTCCTTCATAATGTGATCCATATAGATAATGAATAACAGAGGGGATAATGTACATCCTTGTCTCACGCCAGATTTAACATTAAACCATCTTCCTGTACTTCCTTCAATTCTAACTGCTGACTTACAACTCAAATAAAGACTAAGTATTGCTTGATATAATGCCCCATTGACAACATATAACTGTAGCGTATTGAATAGCTTCTCTCTTGGCACCTTTCATATGCCTTTTCCAAATCGACAAAACTTAAATACAGATCTCTGTTATATTCCCGTGCTTTCTCGACTATTTGTCGTAAAGTGAAGATCTGATCCTGACAGCCTCTATTTGGCCTGAATCCAGCTTGTTCTTCACCAAGCTTTTCTTCCACAATTTTTCTCAACTGTCAATTTTTCACAATTTTACTTGCATAGATCTTGCCAGGAACACTCAGTAGGGAAATATCTCTGTAATTCTCACATTCAGTTTTATTTCCTACCTCACCACATGCCTCTCTGGCTGAATCAATCAGGGTTTTCTTCAAGGCTTGCCACTGAATCTCCAAGGTTTGGTTCCTGTTCTCAAACTCTTTCATTTTTTCTTCAATAATCTTTGTGTATTTTAGTTTACAGTTCACATCTGATACTATTAAACCTAATATCAAAATTGGAGACAATAATCTCAGCTCTTTACTTTATGCAGTGTTAGACTTTTAAATAAATCCAGTATAAGTCTGCATGATTCCCTAACTAAATTGAATAACTGCTGTAATAAGTTTGGTATGAAAATCAGCAATAACAACATAGACATTAAAATAGGCAGAAACATTGAAAATAATCAAATGCATCGTGAATGGATAACCTATAGAACAAATAAAACGGTTCTGCTATTTAGGCACAATTTTTAGTTAAGATGGCAAATTAAATATGGAAATAGACAACAGAATCAATAAAACTGGTATGTTAGGAAGTCAACTTCCTAACATAATGTATGTTAGGAAGTCAACAGTTTCAATTTTAGTTCAATTTTCAAATTCAATTTTCAAAACACTAAATTAGCTGTATACAAGCTAATGTTCAAACGTGTTCACACCAATTTTAACTTATGAATCTGAGAGCTGCCTCAGAAGTAAAACACTTGACCAATGACTAGAAACCACAGATATGAGAGTCCTGAGAAAGATTAGGGGGAATGAACAGATAGTATCAATGGCAATATCATATTAAAAATGAGGATATTAGGAAAGAATTTGGCATTGTTAGCATCCAAGAATGTGTTAGCAGAGCTAATCTCAGGAGTATAGCCACTTAAACAGAATGGGAGAGGAAAGATTAGCAAAACAAGAGTTCCCTACCAGGCTAGTAGGAAAAAGATCCAGAGGAAAACCAAAATATAAACAGACTGATACAGCAAAAAGTGCCTTAGAAGACATTAATATAAGATCTGATAATGTTGGAGTCTTGATAGATAACAGATTTATTTGGGGAAAAGTTGTTGATAAGAAGTTAGTAATAATGTAAGTTCTTCATATAGTACTATCATAATATCCCATATAACCACTGAGAGTACCTGTTCGGAATTTGATGATAATGAACCTTCTCCCACCACCCCATATCTCTGTTAAGACTAACCAATTTTTCTGGTAATTTGGTTAGAAATTCTGCTAAAAATAGCAGAAAATAAGATATTAATTTTGAAGATAATCCTTTCAGAGTAAGCTTATGTAAATAACCCATAAATCTTAATCGCATCAAGTGCAACGCAAAGACAGGAAAATGTAATTAAAAATGATATTTCAGCATTTGCAAATGGCTCTAAAGCTTTCAGTAGAGACTACGTTAATGTAATTCTGTCTTGTGTTGCATCTGGCAAGCACTTCATAAACTGACAGTAACCAAAATGAAGTCCCGGTTCTATTCATAGCATGCCCTCATTATACCAAATAAGAGAAACAGGAGAATGGGTTTAAAAATTCTATCAAGATATTACTGCTACTCTTTACCTCAGATAAGTGATGTCAACATCACATTAATTTTATACATGACCTCATTCTACTATAAGCCTTGATGATCAAACAGAATCTTCTCTTTGTTGGCAAAATGCTGTGGGGTTCTAATATGATAATTTTGCAATGGTCTAAAATTATGCTGGAAAGTTTTCTGATAGTAAATGATGTTCAATGCAAATGGCCAAATATTGTTGATCTGAAGCAACATGAAAAAAAAAAAAAAAAAAAAATCCGGCAAAGGTTGGTCGATTGGTAGAGCCTCTGCTACTAATGGCTCAGTTAAGTAAGTTTGAGCGCGGTTAGTAGTTGGAAGGGGGCCAATCGTTCGATGCTGTCGGCACACTCTCCCTCGATGAGTCTTTGGACTCCCTGGAGGTGTCAAAAATAATAATAAAAATAATAAATGATGCAGGACTCACTAAATAAAAGTCTTGGTCCCAGTGCTACAAGTTTTCAATCTCTCATTGATAAGATGGTTTTACGAGGGTGGTCTGAAAAGTTCTCAGCCTAACAACGAAAAAACAAATTTATAATTTCAAAATTATTTTTATTTTTCAACATAATCTCCCTCAAGACTAACACATTTATTCCAGCGATGCTCCAGCACCATTATCCCGTCCCTGTAGTGGTTCTCAGTAAGATCTGCAAAATACCCCTCTCCAGCTGCAGTTACCTCTTAATTCAAAGAAAAACGCTGACCAGCGAGGAGAGTTTTAATTTTGTGAAGAGACAGAAGTCAGAGGGAGCCAAATCTGGGGAATATGGTGGATGTTCCAACAATTCATATTGCAGATCCCTTAATTTTCCCATTGCCAAAACACCTTTGTGGGCAGGTGCATTGTCCTGATGAAAGATGATTTTTTTCTTCTGCAAACCGGATCTTTTCTCCAGATTTTTTTTGTCTAGTCTGGTTAAAAGATCGGAATAATATTTCCCAGTTATTGTTTTACCCTTTTCAAGATAATTAATAAACAAAACGCCTTTAGCATCCCAAAACACCGATGCCATGACCTTTCCTGCTGATGAAACCGAATTTGTCTTCTTTGGTGCTGAAGTGGACCTATCTTCTTTCCACTGTTTTGATGATGTTTGGATTCTAGTGTGTAATGGTGAATCCAAGTCTCATCCATAGTAATAAATCGACACACAAAATCAGTTTTATTCTTGTTAAAATGCTCCAAGCACAGCACCTATCTTGCACAAAGCTTTTTCATTTGCAATTCTTCATGCAAAATATATCCTACACGTTCTTTAGAAATGCCTATAGTCTCAGCAATTTCATGCACTTTGACTCACCGTCATTCAATACCATATTGTGCACTTGATCAATGATTTCTGATGTTATTACACTTTTTCGACATCCTTCACATGGATCATCTTCAAGGTCAATACGGCCACGTTTAAACTTGGCAGCACATTTCTTAATTATCAAAAATGAAGGAGAAGAACGCCTATAAACTTTTATGAACTTCAAATGAATTTCTTTTGGCATTAAACCTTCTTTTACAAAGAATTTTGTAACCACATGATACTCAATTTTATCCATTTCAAGGGATACAGACAAC